>NC_064638.1:1162400948-1163738091 GCF_023864345.2 Schistocerca serialis cubense | reverse complement strand
TAAACGATTTTCGGATAGTGAACTGATAGTGGTTCATTAATTTCTACATATCTTATTTTCGGAGTTTAGCATCGGCAACTAACTAACTGGTGTTGTCTGTAAATATAATCCCAACTAGTACTTATAACGACCTATTAACCTTTCTTCCGTTACCTGTGCTAATAAGATTGCTTTGGTAATTATCCTGAATGAATTATACGCTAAGCAACTAATAACCAAGAATGGGGTCTTACTGGCAAATGAAGTCCATACTGTTTCCAAAGGAGGGCGTCGATTTTATATCTTTGAAGTCATGTTTATCATTTGTCTGTCTTCCTTCTTACTTCAGTTCCCTCGATATCTTTCCTCCACCTGGCACTGATGTGTTAGGAAGTACATATCTTTGAAAATGTACTGGTGTGAATAATTATCTGTACCCTACCAGTAATGGCTGGTATTTTATCTTTCTTAAAATTAATCTGTCTCTTAAGTCATTAAGTGAATACCAAGTGAAAAGTGGGTGGGTGCTGTTATATAAATTGCAATAACCGGCTTGGACGAAATTTGTATAGGCGTCATTGTGGCTATTTAACCGAGATAACTACGTATTTTAGTAACTGTTTAGAAAATTCTCTTCATTTAATTGAACATAAAGCCGACAGCAGACTCCAGTTTAAATTATGACACTTGAAACATCCGAATTCAAACAGGTGCGAAAAGACGAAGCCTAGCATCTTTAAATCCGTAGACCTTTCGTCAATTTAACTCGCCTTGTCCTTATGAAGGAGAGTTAAATACTAAGTCACAGAATATTGGTTCAAATAGCTCTGACACTATGGGACTTAACATCTGAGGTCATCAGTCCCCTAGAACCTAGAACTACTTAAACCTAACTAACCTAAGGACATCACACACATCCATGTCCGAGGCAGGATTCGAACCTGCGACCGTAGCAGTCGCGCGGTTTCGTACTGGAGCGCCTAGAACCGCTCGACCACCGCGGCCGGCACAGAATATTCAATAGCAACACACTGTCATAAACAACCAACGCTCTGAGATTCTATTAATATTTTTACAAAAACCAAGAAAACACTTTGATGTTATATCACCATTAAAATTTTATTGACTGTTAAACAAATGGTTTGTTAATACAGATGAATATAGTAACATTAATTTGCATGACTTCCCCGAAAGTGGCACAAAAACCAAAAATTTTTTGACTTCTTTTCAGCAACACAGAACGTTCCACTTCACCAGTTTCCTTCGTTAAACCGCTTGCTGCATATGCGAAAACTCAACTGTTACGTTGTTGTTCGGATTTAATGTCTTCAGTCACTGGTTTCCAATAAGCTCACGAAAGACAAAAAACGAAACGGTGAGAAATAGTTCAGAAAAATCCCCCTTTGTTCCGCCAATATCATTTTTCTAATTTGCACGACAAATCGAAGCTGAGCAGCGAAAAAAATTTTCTCTTCTTCGACATCGTTTGATCCTAACACTTAGCCGTTTTCCATTTCGACAGGCTGCTGCTGTTCCAGTCTTCCGGTCTTCCATTGCTTCCTCTCTATATACTTCCCGTTTTAACGCTGGTCTTCCTTCTTTCTTCCGAGCGGATTTTAGTTTAAAATCTTCCTTGGCGACAAATTTTGATTAATAGTCGGACGTACCGGTACCACCTAAGGTCTGTATTCCACAAAGATTTTGCTATGGAGCACTTTATCTCCATTGGCCTCCAAACTTCGTTTCGTAATTTATCTTGTCGCGTTACCTGCAGACGTCTTCTCATATCGTTCTTTCCCAATGTTCTAATTATATCTCTAACTCTCCCCGTTTCAGGCCACATGTCTGCTCCCTACAGTACTATGTTCTTAACCACACTTTAAAAATTTCTTTCTTAGCGTCCTCCCGAACAATACTATTCCATAATATCTCACGGAAAGATTTAGAAGCTCTCTTCTCGTAGTTGTTGTGAACTGTATAATTTTCACACGACCAGAAATTTGCAGTTTCTGCAGGATTTCAATTCTCCTTCATCATGGCAAAGTTTTATCTCCTACTTAGGCGGTAGCCCTGGCGGCCGTGTGGCAGAACGACCACCTTCTCGCCCAGTCTCTCCGCCCAGCAACGGCGGCAGCCGCGTCTGCGGCGAGTTGGAGGCGGCACCTCCCCCTCACTGGAAGCGCCACCGTCTGGGGCGGAGTGCACCACGGAGACCGTCGAGACAGCAGTCGCATCACCCACCTGCACAGAAAACGAATACTCCCATTGAAATACTGAAAAGTAGACTGTACGCGAATCTGTAATTCGATGTGTGCACAGCTTAACAAGAGTTTTGGAAAAAGTTAACATTCTTTGAATATTGACTTTGCAATGGGACACTGCCGAAGATCTACTTCAGATTAGCAGTGAGAGCTCCTCTAAGAGCGGAAGTTTGGATTTAGAATTAAATACGCCAATCTTGTGATATTAGTGTCAGTTGATTAGACACTACTAATGCCTCCAATGAACTGTCTCGTAGTTCGCGATTCTTGTATAGATTATCATGCATTTCACTGCACTCGGAAATAGTGATCATTTAGTTCTAGAAACGAAATAGTGATGAAATATTTCTGTGCTTCCGTGCAAGAGATGGAACGCAGCTCAGAACGTAATCGTAGGAGGAGGGATGACAGGAGATTGGTGTTCAACGTCCCGTCGAGAACGAACTCATTGCGGGCCGAGCACAAGCTCTGATTATGGAAGGATGGAGGACGAAAGTGGCTTTGCCCTACTGAAGTAAACACTCCCGAATTTCCGTAAGTGATTTAGAGAAACCGCGAAAAAGCAATGCAACGAACGTCTGTAAACAGTAAAATCGGTGTTCTACCAACAGCACTTTCAAACAAGAAATGTTAGGCCTCTTTTTTCTCATTTCTGCTCTAAGCATACTGAAATTAATTGCTCTAGAACAGTGCATAGAATTCCGTACAATTTTTAAAGGAGCATTAAATAAGTGGAAGAATTCCCTCCGTAATGCAGTGGCGGGACCCCTCATTGAACGATTTTCTCTGTCCTATTAACTGTAAATTTCATGAGGGCGTAGATGTGCATTCTGATTGCATCGGCGCCTTACATGAACTAGATATATGAAAAAATGTCATCCATAAAATTCCAAAGACAGCAAGGGTGCCGGCCAGGGTGACCGAGAGATTCTAGGCGCTGCAGTCTGGAACCGCACGACCGCTTCGGTTGCAGGTTCGAATCCTGCATCGATCATGGATGTGTGTGATGTCCTTAGGTTAGTTTGGTTAAGTAGTTCTAAGTTCTAGGGGACTGATGACCTGAGAAGTTAAGTCCCATAGTGGTCAGAGCCATTTGAACCATTTGAACAGCAAGGGCAAATAAGTGCGAGAGCTATCGCAGAATCTGCTCAAAAGCTCGTGCATCGACACTGCTGACGAGAATAATGTACAGAAACGTAGAGAGGCATATCTGGCACTGCAATTGACAACGGAAGCAAGGCCGAATAAAAATAAAGACACGGTCGTAGGGTATGTAAACATGGAAAAACCGTCCAACTATGCGAAATGGTATCAGACATTCCTAATTCTGAGAGAGATATTAATAAACCATAAACCCAAAATTGAAAGACAAAGCTCAAAGGTCTCCGATTACAAAGAGTGCAAGAAAGGATGCACTCTTTCAACCCCACTTTTCAATCAATACAGCACAGAAGGAGTGATGGAAATTAAAGGAACGATCAAAAGTGGGTTAAAAATTAAGGTTAAAGGATATGAATAACAATATTCCCTGATGACAATGCTATCCTCAGTGAAGGTGAAGAAGAACAGATTTGTTGCATGCAATGAACTGTCTAATGAGCACAGAACGTGGACTGAGAGTAAACGGAAGAAATGAGAAGAAATAATGAGTAGTTGACAAATGAAAATAGCGAGATAATCGACGTCAAAATTCGTGGTTACGAATAGGCGAATTTAAGGGGTTCTCATAAATTGGAAAGTTAATAACCCATGATGGAAGACTCAGAGAATACATAGAAAGTACAGTAGAACATTCAAAGAGTGCATATGTGGCGAAGAGAAGTCTACTGGTAACAAACAAAAAAAAAAATGCGTTTGGAGGACAGCATGGTAGCGAATCATACACAATACGAAAACCGAATCGGAAAAGAACCTAAGCGCTTAACATATGGTGTTAAAGAAGAATGTTAAGAATCAGGTGGACTAATAAGATAGTAGATAAGCTTGCACACATAATACACGAAGAAAGAATCATATCGAAAACAGTGAAACGAAGAGACAGGATGACAGGACATGGGATAAGATATCAGGGAATAATCTCTGTGGTAGTAGAGGAAGGTGTAGAAGGCAAAAATGGTTGGGGAAAAAAGAAGATGGGGCACATTCAGCATAAAATTTCGGCCGTAGAGTGGATATTCGGCTTCTTCATGAAGAGGTTACTGCAAGTTGAGAAATTCGTGGCACTCCGCAGCAAAGCAGTCAGTAGATTGCTAAGTAAACGCAGTAGAACACACTGGGGACGTGTTGCAACGTGCAGCGGCCGTTTGGAGGTACTGTCTTCAAACACTGTATGACGTCTGGATGACCACGGTTGAAGACTGCCACCGGTTTGTGCAAGAATATTACGACCATCTTCCGGACAGCTTACCTAGGATGTTCCTAGCAATATGGAAAAAATAGGGTTCAGCTACGTATTGGAGATTTTTACACTGCAGCACTTTTTGCTTTCTGTGGTGTACATTCTCAAACATAAAACATTTGCTTTGGTTCTCTTCTAGATTTTCTCTCACATTAAATCGATATGTTTCACATATAGAAACTGTATTCCTTTACTCCGTGCTCCCCTTCAGACTATTCACACTCAGTAATAAAGAACTGGTGCCAAATTACTCTCTTATATTTTTACCCTGTCCTAATAGAAGCTCCACAATTGTCTCATGACTTTGCTACATTAAAATGTTGCGTCAACAAAATGGTCCCGACATTGAACTGTATTTCCGTGGATCCTTTTTAAAGTTATTATGTTAACAAGGGCTACCAACGCGCTTTTTTAATAACTTGGACGTGACCCAAGGGAGAGGGACTCGCAGAGAATACGGGATGGAAGATCAGCTTACTCTTCGACGTGCTCAAATTCAGAATTAGAATTTGACTGCCCTAACTTTCGGTGTAACTACAACATTCTTGCCCTCCCTGGTAATCACAATGTCGTCTCACCTTCCCCATGGTGCGCTCCTCCTGCTGTGTGTCCTGTAGCCAAGGACTGACATCTCCGCCATCAGCTGACATCGGCATCTTCTGCGGCTCTTCTGACTTCGGAAGACCACCCTCCTCTTGACCGAGGCCCAAACGGAACCGCATCCACACCACTTTGAAATCCTGTGGAATTTGTATTCGAATATAAGATACTGTGATATTATCATTATGTAACTAGAGTCAAGCAATTTCCTCAGTGGGTACCATAAAAGTCAGACTTTCTGTGTAAGACATATATCAGGTTAATACGGCATACTGAGGGTTTTATATGGCAATGCGGACGAGAGCATCTGCTCGTTGTCTCCGTGAAGTACTTAACGGCAACCTTAGCCACCACGATTTCTTAAGCACCGGGTATGTTGACCTCCTATTATTAACTGTGGGTGGACTCAGTACAGATGTCACTCTCCTGTTAGGTTCAATCATGACCATTCATACGTCATTGCTTAGCGAGGAAACCGAAACACAAATCATCAGTGTCATGATTTTCAGTTTAGTTCGGACAGGGGGGTCAATGGTCTGACCACAACGGAGGTCACCCGACTGGATGTGCTCCTGTGCAGAAGACACTAATCAGCAAGGGAAAGTGCAGTCATTAGTCCATGAAGCAACAAAGTCCCTCAATCTCACGGAAATCAGTCCATTGCCTATAGATATCTCTTTCAAGGATTGCTTCACGTGCTTAATATGTATTCTGTCCACATAACAAAATGGTAACAAAACTAAATCTTAATTTTGTTTAGCTATTTAATGTGCCTTACTCCCCCATATTCAAGATTTATCCATTTATCCGGAAACTAATTCTGATCATGTTTCAGGAAGTGTGGATGTAATTACTACTCTGTTGCATCAGAATTGAGAGGAAAGTAACACAGACAGTGAATAGTCGGCTTCAAGTGAAAGATGTGTGGTTAGTTGGCAATTAGGCGCGTAAACAGCTAGTCATCCTTCACGCATTAATTGCGAAGTCCATCTGGAGCTAAGATGAAATCTAACAGGATGAGAGAATATTTGTAGGAATGGTAAAATCGATGCTGGGAGAGTAATATCAACACCAGAGGTGATAAATGGTTGCATAAAAAAATGCACTGATCGGTCTTATAGCAGACGGAGGATCCATCACGTTCGACACCCCTCCGTGCAGACTCAGTGAGAATACAGTAAAAACACTGCCTCCGCCAACAGACCATCGATACCATCCAATCGCAGGGTCATCCTCTGGCGCTGACGTCATGGAATGCGGTATGGAGGGGCGATGGAGCAGCACACCGTTTTCCAGGTCAGTGTCAATTTTCATTTGCTGGAGCTGCCACTACTCAGTGTCAGTAGTTCCTCGATTGGTCTCAGGAGGCTGAGTAGCTCGTTCCCGTCCTCCTATTAAAGAATATTCGCTGGAATTACCGGAAACTGAGCCTGGGCCTTCCGTTTGGTACTCAGATCTACTTACCTTCTAGCCGCGGTCACAGTCACCCAGTGAAGCTAAGTTCTAGACCACTACAGAAGATAACCTTACAGCTATCAGAAACTCTTGGCTCTCTTTTAGCTAGCTACGTGTATCTGTGGCAGCTTTAGAAAATACAGAATCACTCGCGCTATTCTGTAATGTGATGTGTTAATTAATGTTTACTATGATTATGTAGACTCTACGTTCCCCTAACCCATTCTTCACACTCATCGACGCTGCTCACCTGTGGGTCCAATGGTACGGGGTCTGCGTCGTCATCGCAGACCGCTACGACACGAAGATCTTCGGTGTCTGTCTCCCGCCCACAAGGGAGACAGAAAAAGGCGAGAGCTCTGCGGAACATCTGCGAAGATAAAAGAAGTGTATACAAATATGAAGTGTTGTTTTTGATTCATAAATTAGGCGAGCAGAATGCCTGCGACACAGATATGGATTGTGAGACAATTTCAAAGTTTGGGATGGGTGCTGCGGCTGCGTTTTGCGAAAAGTTCCACTTCTCATCAACATGCTACCGAAAGCTCTGAAAATTAAACTATTTCTGGCTATGTATTATTTTCAGCGACATTAAATATTTTCTTCCAAAATCCACGCCTTGAGCTCAGAGCAGATCAACAGCGCTTACTAGGAAAGTTACACACATTTACTGAATATGAAAATCAGTACTTGAAGCAGAGTGAGTTTTTGTAGCTCTATGCTGGCGAATAAATGGGAAAACAAACCATTTCACATAAAGAGAGTTTGATTGCATGGATCGTTTAGTATTTTATATAAACAATATATTTAACGTCAAATACAACAGATACAAGTATGCATCCCAATACCATATTTTTCAGAAAGTAGATATTCATCAATTTCAATGATATATCAGGGGCCATGGACACTCTAAGGTTCCATTATCGTCATGGTTGGAATTTACTACAAAGATAAAGAAGGTCAGTCGTCACATGCAGAAGGAAATCATATTTGGTTCTCTTTACCGGTTTAGAGGCTCAAATCAATGGTGAGTCAACGTCAAAATAAGCCTAACACCACAGTGTCCTTTGAAGCAGAGTAAATAAAACAGGGTGACATTTCAAAAAAATGTCATACTTGTCATGAGTGGCAAACAAATAACTGATGTATTTCACACCGTACATAGTACGCGTGAGAAATGTCAGCCACCCATTTGACATAATTTACTTTTCAAGCCAACCCTGCGACTTGCTCGATTGGAGATGATGGTTCGTAAAGGGACAGTTGAGAGCGCAGCCACGGTCAAGACTGCTGGCAATTCTATGTTTACTCAATGCGAAATATACGTTGCAGTAAGCACAGTTTGTATTAATAAGCACCGCTGTCGGTCTTATAATCGGCAACTGCCAACCATCCTCGGATAGTCCATGACCGAGCAAGAATGTGGCGAGCGTTAAAGAGCAAATAATAGCGAATGCCGAAGATTGGACTTCATAATATATTAAAAAATATAATTCAGTGGTCTGTTGCATTAGGTCATGTTCGAATCCATACACAGCCAAACTATAAATATGAGTTTCTCCTTCAATGTCGTACCGATACTGAATTATAATTACGATATTCAGTTCCGCGTTGATGTATTCATGGCTAGAAAATAAAAAAAATGTTGATATTTTATTCTGCTGGAATTGGTTAATAGCTTGAACTTGGGTGGTTTCTGCTGATGAATGATTATAAGCTTAACTTGAAATATTACTGTTGGACTTTGGTGAATTTTGGGTAACACTCATGTTACAAGACGTTCTGCAAATACACCACGTGCAATATCGACAGCCAAAAGAAAATCCATTGTCCTTGCCACAAGGATGAATATAAATGTTAATGCTCCTCGTTTCACTCCTAGCAGTTTTGGTTGTTTTCTTCGGTTTCTGCCTAACCACGCACTCGGAAATCGCCAAATATTCATGCATCTCTCGTTCTATAATCAGACGTAAATGTAAATGTAGTCCACTATTGCGGAATATTTTTGTTAAAAGTAACCACATGTGTTAAAATCACTAAGATGAAAAAAATATGTACATATATTTACGTGTAGTGGGTTGCGTACGTACATCCTTCGACTCCACATACCACCACACTATCTAATACGGTCGCACTTTGTGTTGGAGTATTAGTCTCCTTTCTTGGTTATCTTACTATGTCTTGAAGGCTTGTATCGTTGATGCATTATTAACTGACATTTAATAATAATGGTGACATGTTTGTGATAAATTATGACTGGACCGTTTCTTGGACTACTGCAAATTATAATAAAAGTTTGTCTCATTTGTAAATTATTAATGATAAGAACTGCAATTTAATTGCAACAATACTTATAATATATCGTACCAAGAAAGTCATGTTTCCATAAATCTACAATACACGTATATGAAGTCATGTGAGAAGCCCGTATCGAACGCTAACGAAAGCCGACAACAGTTACTTCTTTTTTCGACATTGCGCGTTTGCGGAAAGTATTCTGAAAGTGTGGTAGCCGTGAATTTTCCGCATCCTGTCATCGTTACGAAATTTCTCCCCCTCCACTTCTGCTCAGGCACATTTCAATAGCTCAAGTCACGGCTTATTAACAATTAGTAATATCGTAGTTGTCTCGGGAATTTATACTAAGGCGTCGTTTTATGTGGCTTATCCATAAGTTGATATCTGCATCTGGAAGCACTCAGGTTTCCACTGGCCAGTCAGTTGAACGATCCTAAGAGCCTGTATAATAGGAGAACCGACACAACAGGCGACAACGTTAGTTTTTGTTCATTACGAAAAAGGAAATATTCATTTCAGTAGGACTTCCCAGTAAGGAGCAATTATGACATGTAGATGCACTACGGTCAGTCTGTCCGCAAATGACCCAAAAAAGCAACAGAGACACCTGTTGTAAACGCACCAGTCTCGTCTCATTAATCAATAGGACCACGTGGTGATCGATAAGGAACAGCGAGTAGTGTGGTAAAGCCTTTGGGACACATGTGTCTTATAGATTAAGAGCTGGGTTCAAAATAGATATGGCCGATTTACTGCCACTTCGTTGTCCAGTCAGACTATGGGTGTGGTGCTCATCACAGTTTCCCTTTCGGTTGTCAAGAGCTTTGCGATATGGCTGAAGTTCTACGAAAGCTCTAGAACGTCTTTAGTGCAACTGGCAACTTCTTAAATGGCAATCTACGCTGTTTAGATTAATCCCCAACTAAAGTTTGTCAATTGCGCGTTCTTCTGCATTTTTGTCGGACTTATCCCGTGTCTTTACTGGTTCTGCGAATTACTCTGATTATGGCAATGTTCGGAGGCACCTGTGGTCTAGGGGCAATGTCATTGACTAGAACTCAAAAAGTGTCGATCGAGGCTTCGAAATCAGCTATCGCTTACGTTTTGATTTATAATCAGCATTGGTGGTGGAAGAATTCACTGCCATTCTGCCAAGTGCCATGACAAATTTGGCGGAGGAGCGGACAGAGGTACACGGCACTCTCCTCTTCTTGGGGTGGGAAATTGCCCCTAAAGACAGAAGAATCACCAATGATCAACGGAATGAGGATGCAGAAAGCAATAGAAACCATTGCATGAAAGACATATAAACGGTAACCACAGGACATGTAGTCTGTAATTGAAAAAGTGTCATGATGATTTCTCCATTGGCAAAAGATTCCGGAGAAGTCCTCCATCGGAATCAGCGGGTGGGGACTGTCAAGGAGGATGTGAATATGAGAAAAAGGCTGAATAACAAAAGAAAGGATAGCGTTCTCCGAATCGGGGCGTGGAATATCAGAAGTTGGAACGTTGTAGTGAAACTAGAAAATCTGAAAAGCGAACTGGAAGGGCTCTATCTAGATATAGTCTGGGTCAGTGAAGTGAAATGAAAAGATTCCTGGTCACATAAGTATAGGGTAATATCAACAGTAGCAGAAAGCGGTATAACGGTAGTATGATTCTCTATGAATAGAAAGGTAGGGCAGAGTGTGCGTTCCCCTAAACAGTTCAAAGATAGGATAGTTCTTATCAGAATCGATAGCAAACCCTGACCCACTACAATTGTTCAGGTACTCATGCCGACGTCGCAACCTGAAAATGAAGAGATGAAATACATGAGGGTACTGAAAGGGTAATACAGCACGTCAGGGGAAAATTTAATAGTCATTGTGGACTGGAATGCAGTTGTAGGGGAAGAAGTAGAAGAAAAGCTTAGAGGAGAATGTGGGCTTAGGACAAGGAATGAGAGAGGAGAAAGAATAATTGAGTTCTGTAATAAATGTCAGCTAGCAATAGTGAACACTTTGTCCAATAATCACAAGAGGAGGAGGTATACTAGAAAAAGACACGGTAATACGTGAATATTTAAGTTAGATTACTGCATCGTCAGCAGAGATGCTGAAATCACATTACTGGATTGTAAGGTGCAGCCAGAAGCAGACAATGTAGTAGTGATGAAGAGTAGGCTGAAGTTTAAGTGTTTAGTCAGGCAGAATCAATATTCAATGAATCATGACACGGAATTACTAGGGAATGACGAAATGCGTGTGAAGTTCTCTAAACCAATAAGAAATAGTTCAGTGCGCAGTACAGTTGAAAACAAATGGACATCTGTAAAAAGGGCTGTCGCAGAAATTGGAAAGAAAAACATGGGTAAAATGCATATAACAGCAGAGAAACTATGGGTAAACGAAAAAATACTTCGGTGGATCGATAATCGAAGGAGGTACAAAAATGCTCGGGAAATATCGGGAATACAGAAATACAGGTCGCTGTGGAATGAAATAAATAGAAAGTGCAAAGAACCGAAGACGAAATGGCTACATGAAAAAAGTCAAGAAATCTGAAAAGAAATGGTTGTCGGCAGGAGTGACTCAGCTTATGGGAAAGCGAAAAGAAGCTTCGGTGAAATTAAAAGAAAGGATTGTAACATTAAGCGTGCAACGGGAACTCCACTGTTAAATGCAGAGGAGACAGCGGATGGAAGGAGAGAACACATTTAATGTCTTTATAAGGCAGATGATTTGTCTGATTTGATAGAAGAAGAAACAACAGTCGATTTAGAAGAGATGGGGTATCCAGTAGTAGAATCAAAATTTAAGAGAGCTTTGGAAGCTTATGCATGAGGGATAGATAACATTCCATCAGGAGTGACAACAAAACGACAGTGTATCGGTCTGAGTTTCGGAAAAATATCATTCGCACAATTACGAAGACTACAAGAGTCGACAACTGAGAGAATTATTGCACAACCTGATTAATAGCTCATGCATCCAAGTTGCTGACTAGAATAATATACAGAAGAATGGAAAAGGAAATTCAGGATGTGTTAGATGACGACGAGTTTGGCTTTAGGAAACGTAGAGTGCCACACAGGTAATTCTGACGTTGCGGTTAATAATGGAGCCAAGGCTTGAGGAAAATCATGACACGTTCTTAGGAGTTGTCGAGCTCGAAAAAGCGTTCGACAATGTAAAATGGTGCTAGAAGTTCGGGATTCTGAGAAAAATTTGTGTAAGATATAGGGAGAGGCGAGTAATATACAGTATACACATGAGCCCTGAGGGAATTGTAAGAATGGACAACCAACAGCGAAGTGCTCGGATTAAGAAGGGTTTATGACAGGGGTGTAGTCTTTCGCCGATATTGTTCAGTCTGTACATCCAAGAAGGAATAATGGAAGTAAATGAAAGTTTCAATAGTGGAATTAAAGTTCCAGATGAAATGATATCAGTGGTTTGATTCAATGAAGACATTGCTATCCTGAGTGAAAGTGAAGAAGGATTACAGGACATGCTGAATGGAATGAACAGTCTAACAATAATAGAAAATGGACTGAGAGTAAATCGAAGACGGAAGAAAGTAATGAGAAGTACCAGAAATGAGAATAGCAAGATACGTAACATCAGGATTGATGGGCACGAAGTAGACGAAGTTAAGGTTGGTTGGTTGGTTTGGGGAAGGAGACCAGACAGCGTGGTCATCGGTCACATCGGATTAGGGAAGGATTGGGAAGGAAGTCGGCCGTGCCCTTTCAGAGGAACCATCCCGGCATTTACCTGGAGCGATTTAGGGAAATCACGGAAAACCTAAATCAGGATGGCCGGACGCGGGATTGAACCGTCGTCCTCCCGAATGCGAGTCCAGTGTCTAACCACTGCGCCACCCCGCTCGGTAGACGAAGTTAAGGAATTCTACATACCTAGATAGCAAAATAACCAAATGCAGACGGAGCAAGAAGAACATCGAAAGCAAAGTGACCTTGGCAAAAGGGGCATTTCTGGTCGAGAGACATGTACTATTGTCAAACATAGGCCATAATATTATGTAGAAATTTCTGAGAATGTACCTTTGGAGTACAGCACTGTATGGTCGTGAAACATGGGCTGTGGGAAACCCGGAACAGAAGGGAATCGAAGCATTTGAGATATGGTGCTACATAAGAATGTTGAAAATTAGGTTTACTTATCAGTTATGGAATGAGAACAGTCTGCGCAGACTGGGAGAGGAAAGCAATATGTGGAAAACATTGTCAAGTGGAAGCGAATGATTTCGTTGTTTCTAGGGAAAGCTTTAGAGTGCAGAAACTGCAGAGGAAGACAGAGATTGGAATACATTTTGCAAATAATTGAGGACATAGTTTGCAAGTGCTTCTCTGAGATGAAGAGATTTTCACCGTGAGGAGGTCGTAGTGGGCCACATCAAACCAGTTAGAAGACTGACGACTCCAAAAAATTTCAGTGTTAGAGGTAGAAGGTGACTGGATGCCCTTCTCCTACTTCTAGGGAAAGGAATATATGCTCTCTTCCTGCCTATAAGTCGTATTATCGCATGTGGAAGTGTGAGAACGTTAACGAAATGTTTGCGATACATGTGACCGAGACGAAAGGGGGCACCCTAGTTTGATGTGGGAAAACCTCCCACAAGGCACCGATTATTTCATTTGGAAAATGAATCGCAGTAAACCCATATTCTGCACAATGGTTTCCCCATACTTTAAATAGCGCCAGCAGTGTGTAATGATCGGAACAAAGAGATCGCAGTTTAATAATGTAGTTATCACGGGTCCCACTAGAATTAGTACTCATGCCAATTCTATTCATATTATATGTTAATTATATGAAGACCTTTTTACCCGTTGAAAATATCATTTATTCGCTGATGACTTTGAGTTATACTGACGTGCAGGCCCAAAAAACCTGCCCACACCCATTCAGAACGTAAAAGTTGATTTACTTGCTTTATCAGAATGGGCGCATAACATAATTTTGAAACTTACCCTCTAAGAAGCAAGCAATCTTAGTCTCTCAACAAAGACTTATGACTCCTCAGTTCAGAGAATCTCTTCCAGTCCTAATCGTAAAATGGACAAAATTGCCTTTTCTTCTTCTGCAGAGAATTTGGGGATAATTCTGGACCAACACCTAGACTGGGCTGAAAACACAGCTGCAGTCTGTAAGAATGTGTCGGCATCATTTCACTCATTACATAAATATAGAAAAGTATTTTCTCTCTAGCTTGAAAGAGAAACACGGTAGAGAACACTAACACTCCCCATTCTTGTTTATGGTGGTCGTATTCTCCAAGGACTTTCGTATGAGAGGTCACATCGTTTGGAGCTGGCAAAGAATACTTGTATGTGATACATTTGTGAAGTAAGATATTTCGACCGAATCTCTCCTGACTATGAACACTGATCATGATTACACGCCGAGTTTGCAGCAGCCTTTTTGTCAATCAATCACTGCGCACGTTTCTATTTATTTTCATCCCTTAGACTACTGGATGAACAACACGCCGGCAATACCCGTTCTCAGCACAGTACAGTCCTCTCTGTAACAGTACACAATACTGCCATATTCTCTAAATAATTTCGTATATGAGAAACCCGACTTTGTAACAGTCTTGCTCAAAACCTGAGAGAAATTTAAGTCCTTACAAACTTTGAAAGACAGCTAACGGCCCGTGATCGGTCAGAGTGGTTCTCTCTACTTCTGCTCATTCTCATCAACGCTCCATCCTCCATCACTTTTCTCTTCCCTTGCCTACAGCATTCTCTTCTAAAATTTCTTCATTCCTAGCATCCATTGACACTTTCATTTGAATCCCCACCTCCTCCCTTCCACATTCTGTAATACCATACACGGCTTCAAAAGTGCTAAAACAATCAATATCATTTTTAATGCCTCCATTATATTATTATTATTATTAGTGGTACTATTATTATTGTTGATATTTAGAACTTTAATTTTTTGTTAATAATGCAGATTGCTGTTACTGAGTACGCTGTGTAACAAAAATTTAGTATCGTTAGTAATTCCTTCATTAATTATCATTATTAGTTGTACTACAACTATTATTAGTATTCAAGCTATTAATTTTTAATAACGCATTAAAAGCATTGTGATTGTTATGTATTTTTCTGTTCATGTTTACCTTCTCAGATGTAACTGAGGGCCTTAATGACCTGTCTGGTAAGGTTAGTACGAAATAAGTAAATAAATAAGGATTAAGTGGTCCATGTTTAGCGTTCATCCGCTGTGCTATGTCAAGAACATTTGAGAAATTCTTTGTCACTCGTGTGCGAAAAACCGCTGTGATGAGTCGAAGTTGCACTATGCGTTTGTCAATTTTGATGGTTTCCTTTTGAATTTAGCATGTAAACTAGAGAGTTGTTCCCTATAGTTGCGCGAGAGAGGTGCTTAACGTAATTTCGTAGAGTTGTGTGTGTCGCTAAACGTTGGCAGAAGTGAGCAGTGATTGGGAATTGACAACTGTTGGGGTCAGACAAGTTATCGTGCAGATACAGTGTGTGGTAAGGTGAGTTCAAGATGACTGCCAGGAATTTTAGTGACTTGGATTGAAATCCCGTGAAGAACTATGTTTAATTTTTGTTTGTCTAGGTTCCAAAAATAAAGTTGAGCTATTACGAAATATCTTCCCTGTGGTAAGGGCCATTTGTGAAATTTAGAGTTGGTGAGTGGGCACATTAATTTTTGTAGTGATGGAGGGTCACGTGTATAGGATAGCAAGTTCAAATGCTAGTACTTGTTATTGGAGTAATATTTAATGGTATCGGAATCCTCCAATATTCTGTGATGAACTTATAGGTCGCCTTTTCACACTGCCAGAGGTGACTGGCTAGTTGCAAATTTACTTTACTGGATTGTGTGGTGTATTGATGCATCGAATGAGGTAATGTCTCCATTACGGTTGTGGCTTAGATGTGGCACAAACAGAAATATTCACAGATTTTGCTTACTTGAGTTCAAGTTGTTACCCTAAAGTAACTGAAATCGCTCCTTAGTCAGATATGGTTGTTTGAAAGATGGTAGACCTCAAGGAACCATCAATACAAAATGAATAGCATTACTGAGACATAGAAATTTAAATAAAGTCGAGTTACTGTTGAAATGTTTCACTGCGGATTACAAGAGGATGCATACTTCCAACGGTTGAAGATGTTTAGAATAGCACTTTTTGAATGAACGTTAATGTAAGGTAATGGTACAAAGTGGCGGCGGCATTTAGGACTTTATTTTGTTTTTGTGTTTTTGTTCTTAATGTATAGTGACAAATGATGTTTACCTTCTCTCATAGCACTCAGTATTTAAAACCTAAGAAAATCAGTAGTAATTTGAGTTCACTAAATAGGAGGACTGCTTTATAACTGTGGAGTATTACTTGATAGTGATCTTTATTATTCATTTTGGTGTGAAATAATTGAATGGTTAGTTTTGACGGATAAGTACAAAAATTTAGCGAGAAAGATTATCTTTAGAAGACAAAGATATTGCTTTCGTTTGATAATTAACGAATGGTATTAAATCTGGTTAAATTATATTACTGTGCTTTTATTTGAAAAGAGACTTTGTGAAAATGTTTTGAGGTAACTCTGAATTATTACAACGTCAATCAAAGCTGATATGTTAATATTGTGTCTCTTAGGAACTTTAAATCGAAAGCAACGACCCACAGGCGCAGACTGACTGTTTTAAGCAGACGGAGAAACTAATACTTTGATGAAATTCATTCCGACTGATAAAGGGAGAACACTTTGTGTCGAAAGCTAGTCGGTTACGTGTTATCTCGACTATAACAGAAGTTTTATCTTAATACAAGGAACTCTAATATATTTGTATTTACGGAATTCTGTCTAATTTATGAGCTCATTACTAAAGAAGTTACTATACATTCAGTATACTATACGCTTATGATCGCTGACCAAGATAAAGGGATTTTGTTGACAGTTGGCAAGCTCAGGAAGTTAAACATTTGAGAGACTAGTCTATATCATTTACGGAATACCTCTGTAAGTCGCGACTTAGTGTTCAAATTTTTCTCAAATCTGAAGTTAGTCGTGCTTTTGCCTGTTATTAAAGGTACTACAAAACAGATGGATGCAAAAGATTGTATTAGGTGACGTAGCCTACTTATACGTGTGCTGACGTAGACTGTGTGGTGTCACCGCCAGACACCACACTTGCTAGGTGGTAGCTTTTAAATCGGCCGCGATCCGCTAGTATACGACGGACCCGCGTGTCGCCACTGTCAGTGATGGCAGACCCAGCGGCGCCACACGGCAGGTCTAGAGAGACGTCCTAGCTCTCGCCCCAGTTGTACAGCCGACTTTGCCAGAGATGGATGACTGACAAATACGCTCTCAATTGCCGAGACGATAGTTAGCATAGCCTTCAGCTACGTCATTTGCTACGACCTAGCAAGGCGCCATTATCCTTTGTTATATTGCTGTTGTACTACTGTACAATCAAGAGCGATGTTCTACAATTATGAATTAAAGTTAAGTATTCCAGAAACTATGTACAATTTTGGCTACTCTAATTCCTTGTAATGTTCCAGACCTCACGCCAGTCTGCGTGAGCGTAAACGCGTGCATTTCGGCTTCCTCGCCTAGTGACTTGGCTGTCTTTCCAAGTCACAACAGGCTGGAGTACTAATTCACACTACAGATAGCCAGCCGCTCTGTAAGTTAGTGCAAACACTGTGTCTGAAGTGACTATGCACAAGCTACTTAATTAAATCACGGGCCTCGCGTCCAGAGAGTTACCGTTTATCTTTCATCGTGAGTTTTGGTTTTCCCTGCCACCACTGCCACCACTGGATTATTTTATGAAGTCAGATTCTGTTTCCTACGACGAGATAAAGTAACTAGAAATCACTGTACTACATAAATTCTGGTGTACTCTTGCTGTACATGTACTGGAGCAACAGCGCAACAGATGGTCCTACATGAACGGAGTAGCATTTAGTGCAGTAGCTCACGCGATTAGCAGTACAAAGCTCTTGTTTACAGACAGACATAGTACATCGCCTGCGTTGGAATTCTGTTCACTCCCTAAATTAGTGAGCTCATTATCGTACGAATAAAGCCGTGACGTATTCTTATGTAGATTAGGGATGAAGTGTCAGTAAATATGCATGTAATGGCATTATCATGAACAAAGAGTCATATTTCGAAAAATAACATATAATGGACTGCTAATTACACTGACTGACAGTTCTTGTTACTGTTATGTCCGAGCACAGTGTACAGTGGTACCACAACCAAGACGTCAGACAGCTCTGGAACGCATTATGGGCTGATATATGTTTTTGTCACGGTAAGATGTTAAAGGTTGTGCTGAAAATTAACTACAAAATAAAGTTGATGAGGGATTCATTGTGTTCACGTTTCAAGTAATTGTGCTGAAAATATTACGAAAGTAAGATAGGATCGTAGAGTGGACGTATCCCTGACGATGAAATCATTAATTACTTAGTCAGATCTCAGACTGCACAAGTGAAGCGTCCTACGGCTGTTCAGCTCCCAGAAATAAGTTGGGTATAAAAATTTTCGAAATACGCCCAAGACAAGGAAACGAAGCTCAATGAACGAATTATCCGAATGGGATGAAATCCGCAGGTGTGATGTACGTGTAAAAACAAGCAAATGACTAAAAATTCATCATTTATTCAAGACAAAGAGCTGTAAGTCAGTTAAGCGTTGGTCCACCACTGGGACTTGAGCGTGCAGTTATTTGGCTTGGTATTGATTGAGAGAATTGTTGAAAGTCTTCCAGATGGATATCGTCCCAAATTCTGCACAACTGGCGCGTTTATCCTCAGAATCCTGAGATGGTTGGAGGGCCACACCAACGAAGCTCCAAACATTCTCGATTCGAGAGAGATCCGGCGACCTTGCTGACCAAAGTGGTATTTCGCAAGTATGAGGACAAGCAGTAGAAGCTGTCGCTTTGTGCGGGAGCGCTGATCTGGCTGAAACGGTAACAAAGGTTGGTTTGACAAGAAGGGTAACAAATTAGTGCGTACCGCTGTGTTGTAAGGGAGTGGCGGGTGACAACAACCGAAGGGGTTCTGCTACGAAGAGACATCCCCTGCAGACAACACGCCTGATTGTCGGGGCGCTTGGCGGGTGAGAGTTTGGCATGCCGTCGCTGTCCACTGCGTCTCCAGACACGTAATCGCTGGCCCTCAGTTCGTAGCGCGACCCATCACTGAAGGCATCTGTACTCCTGTCACTGAGATTCCAGGCCGAAGTGATGGTGAAGTACAGTCTGAGTTTAACTTTTATCGTGACCTTTTGCTTCAGTTAACTGTTACGTATTACTCGCATTACGCGATTGCGAAACGAGTTTCTGGTATCGTGTGTGAACAATGAAACATGATCTTTTTCCCCTACAGATTTCTCCAATTGTTATTCTTATTTTAGTATGCGACTCACGTCCCCTCACGTCCGTTGGAAAGCTTCCTGTCAGTACAGTCTCATTTCCTGATTGGTCATGTACAAATGACTTACAACAAACAGTGAAAATCTTTCATACCTCCAGAAGAAACTCATTATTTATTTAAAAAGCTACTTCCATTGAAGTAGTTCTACTGTTACGTCAGACTTAAGCTGAGAAATTTTGGTTCTGCATTGGTCTGAAATGATTGTAGGTGATGCTGGTATTGCTAACACAAGGTAAAGGATCATTCAACACTGTAGGTTATACTGAGATCTGCTTGAGTGGTGATGGGTCGAGACATTTGGCTGAATTAATAAAAAAGTAAATATGTTCTTCTATGTACATTAAATATGCACGTTATACAGAGTGTGAAGGATTCAAAGTAGCAGAGTTTCTGATTTGAGAATTTCATCTACACTTAACTTTGGGTCACACATTTACCCAGGTGGAATGCAATATGCATATGTTAAGGCTGCTTTAACATGTCTCTCCAATGTAAACAACTAAAACCCGGCATAATTGATTAATGGTGTAGTTTTGCGTGTACCTCGCCGTTGTTGTTTCTGTTTTATGCATCAAATGGAGATAGTCGGGAGAACTCCCACAAATAAACTATTAAAAATTGGTACGTTCGTTGCTACTTTTGTTAAATAATGCGTGAATCATGGTTGAAACAACGAAATGTTTCTCAAACAGTAGAAGCAGTGGTATCTTTAGGATATCCCGGAATTCACGAGTACCAGTATCGGGTACTGGTGTTCAACTCATATGCAGTGATATCTACGTGTCAAGTGCAATCGAGAAAAGATGAGAAGATCTTGGGGACTGGGTAAAGGTCACAATCAATGGGTGAAATAGGGAAGACCTCTTCAACCTCATCTACTCAATGTAGGTTAGTACCAAAAAATACTAGGAAGAAAAGTCTTACTGCTATGTAGTAGGCATGGGACGAATATAGGCCAGATGGTACAGGACAAATTAATGAGGGGGTACCATGTCACATACATAATTAAGCGAAGAGCTATCCTTAGGCAGGTGACATGGAACATACTGCTTTTGTGCAAAGGTTTTGGCAAGGAGAGTCAGCGTATTCTAGTCGGCAGATCAGGGAAGAGTCTGGCTAAGAACGGTAATTATAGCATTAGATGTGATTGGATGACATACGAATAGCAATTACTCATGCAAACGCTTTGTGGAGGTCCTGCAGCGCCATATCCAGCCCTGAGTTAGCTGGTGAGAACTGTCTGAGTATGGATGTGGGCCATGCTGTTGACTGTAGTGAAATCTCTTATTAGTGCAATGCCTGTTGCTAGGGAAAGCTAGACTGAATGGACTTCTTGACCACCATCACACAAAGCAAGAAACCAGTAGTTACTGATGTCAGAGAGGCATCTCTGTAGGTTATATCAGGATTCAGGCACACTGCTTTGAAAGAAATCAAAATAACAGAATAGCGCCATAAAATACCTAAGAATGCACATGAAAGTAAGATTAGCTTATTTCGTAAAAATATTAGAGGACCGAGTAACAAATTAGAAGCTTCCTGTGAGTTTCGAAAATTTAGAGATCGATGAAAAGATAGAGCAAAATATAAGTTATATATAAAAACCTTACAATCTGGTGGCTTACTCATCCAGAACTAATACCGGAAAAAGTAGTCGTGGGGTATGTTAAAAAAGAACGCACGATCAAAAATAGAAAACTGTTGGCCTTTCAATTTTAACTGCATATAAATCCATACTGGGAAGCTTTGAAATTTTTGTGAGGAGTGTGGATACCTTATTGTGCCGTGTGTCAGACACCAGCAATCAGTTAATAGTCTTTGGTGACCTGAGTGTAGATTTTCTAAAGGATTCTGTTAGCAAAATGACCTGGAAAGCTTATTTGGATCCTAAAATTTGATTTCAATAATTAACTAGCCAACATGGTTGGATAAAAACAATAGAACACAAATTGTTTGTATTTTCTTTGGTGAAGTTTGAAGAAACTAAATAACTGTTCACCCAGTAACAAATGCTCGCTCTTATATCATGCGCAGTTAGTCGGGATAAATATTATGGCACCTTAGAGTATCGATAGAGCTCAGTGGATATCAGAATAATTAATGACTCCAGGACAAATGTTCTTAAGAAAACTTGAGATAACATGGAATGAAATTTATAATGAGCCAAATTGTAGGATTACACTTAATCTATTTCATGATAAAGTAATATGATTATTTGAAATTAACTTTCTGCATAAGCTAATCAGAAATGACATTAAACAGTCATTTTAAAAAAAAAACATAGACCACTAGATGGGTGAACGTAATTTCGAAAAGGAAAATGAAATCAATCTTCTGGCAACAATAAGTAGAGATCATGCAACTGTTGCATACTGCAAAAACAACTAAACAACTGATAAATACTGAAAAAGCTTATTAAAAAAGTCAATGAACATGCACATAATTTGAGAAATCAGTAGTTTCAACAAAACACTGAATGCTATATGGAATGTACAGGTAATGTGACAGGACAACCAACCAGAGAAAGGGATAAAATGATCATCTGAACTGAATGGAAGGGCTATAAATTATGAGTCACAGGCGGCAAATGTATTTAATAATCATTTCTAAATTATAGTAGAAAGTTTAGGGTCGAATAGTTCAAGTGATAAATCTCAGTAGCAAGCTGATTGAATAACTCTCATCTTCACCTTCTGAATTAACATGATTATATGTTTTCACAAATATAAAAGCTCATAACGTTTTGGTGGCGTTTCCAGTAGAGTACTACAGATTCTCTTCCATAAACTCATCAGGTCTTATATGAAGTATGTAATGCCCCATAAGTTAAGGCATTTTTTTGCAGAGAGACTGTAAATTGCCATTGTTAAACCCCTTTGTAAGAAAGGTGATAAGAGAGATGTCAATAGCTACAGAACTATTTCACATCACCTCCAAAAATATTTGAGAATGAGATAGATCCTGTAACATGAATAAAATAGATTCTTACCAACAGTAATATCCTCATCAAATCACAATATTATTTGCTCCACTGAGAATCCCATTTACATGTTCACTCACCAAATTTTACTAGCATTAAATAATAAAACAGTGCTGGTTGGTGTTTTCGTGACGTATCAGAGGCATTTGGCTATGTGAATCATAGTATTCTCCCACATAAAACAAGTTATTTATGACTGATGGTATAGCCAAAAAATGGATAATATCATATTGCACTAAAAGAATATATAAAGTGGAACGAAGTAATTCATCCAGTATGGTCTGAGTATATAATTCTGACAGGGTAGATATCATGTATGGGGAACCCAATTCTCAGTCTTAAGTTCAGTATTGTTCCTCATATATGTAACCAATCAGCCATCCAGGGTACAACAAACAAAAGTAGTTCCTTTTGGAGATGACACCAATATTGTAGTCAATTCAAGCATGCATACAGAAAAAGAAGAAATCTTAAACCAAGTTATTATTAGTATCATTAACACTTTTCCTGTGGGTGGTCTCACACCCAATTTTAAAAAGACACAACATATTCAGTTTTGCACACTTAGGGGTACTATGCCATTTATAAATGTAACACATGCTAAGGAAATAGTACATAGTGTAGAAACTTCGAAATTCTTAGTTGTTCTTTTCGATGAGAACATACACTGGGGAAAAAAAACATCTTGGCACGCATAAATCAACTTTGTTCAGGCACTTTTGCACCTAGAATCACCTAAGAATTTGGTGAGATACAAATCAGTAAGCTGAAAAATTTTGTACACTTTCATTCAATAAATGTAATACGGAAAAATGTTCTGCGATAACTCGTCTTTAAGAAATAAAATATACATGGCTCAATAACATGCTGTATGAATAAAATGTGGTGTTCACCCATGATCATGTTCTAGATATATTGTTTAAGGGATTCTGACTATTGCTTCACTCTCATGAAGTCTGTTTTAAGGAATCAACTAAGGTTTATAAAGAACAATGACGTACGTAATTACAGTACCGAAAGAAAAATAAATAATATTCATTACTCCACATTAAGGTTGCCTTTGGCACAAAAAGGGAAGCACAGTGCTGAAATAAAAATTTTTGGTCACTTACCCAGTGATACAAATCAAAGTAAAATTTGAAAACAAACGAAGAAAACTTCTCCATAACAACTAATTATATTGCGTAGGACTACTTCTGTTATAGTAATGTGTAAAAGGTGGTTGGTAGGAGTTTCTAACTCCCATATGAAAATCATTTCTATGTTAAGAAACTTCCAAATATTCAGCATGTAACTATGTGTATAAATTATTTTGCAGTGAGAAATGAAATGTGTCACATCATTATGATTTATCGCGCAAAATGTTACATGGAACATGAAACAACCAGAATGAATTACTAAGTAAGCAGCTAATTAACTTGAAAATAATGCCCAGTGTCTGATAGTCAAATGTGTGAAAAAGTCCTACAGTAGAACCATGCTGTCCATTGTTTCACCGCTGACGTGGTACTGTGTAGCAGGACAACGGATGACAACTTTCGCTGCATACATAAAGGAAATATTTCGTTGCTGTCTATGGGAAAATAGAAGACTCTGTCTCGAGATACTCGTCAGGATAGAAAATAGTGATCGTATCTCTGTCGAGCTGAAATTACAGCATTGAATTTTGCGCATGTTAACATTCATGTATTCAGTAAGTGACGCATGTCTACAAAATAAGGGGACAGTTTTTGATACTGCAAGGCATATTACTGCGGATACCTTAGTATTGTTTGAACACAGATACTTGATTTTTGACAACGACGGTGGGTAAATGTCTTCTAGCGAAAAGAGGTAGAATCGAAATTAAATTTGCCTTCTGCGACAAAATGTCGGAGTAAGGGAGACTGAATCTGAAGTACTAAGTTTAGCTAGGATCCTACTCGGACAACACAACTGGTAACACCGGCGCCGGCTGAAGACACAGTCGTAGTTTTGAGTTAATGCTTTGCCCATGGTTTCAGCTTGACTGCTGTTACTATTTTTCATCCAGCTGATTTTCGAGTGATTGATCTCGTCTGTTCCTATCTGTCTCTATTTTTTTCTTAACCTCACATATGCCACGCACGGTATCATCTGTACTGCTTGGTGTAAGTGAGGATGTTTTTATGACCAGTGTCAGCTTTGAATTTCGTAATTAGGAAACTTATTTCTTAGCATCGCGCCTTGTCATTATGTCAAATATTAACTGCCAAACATTGCCAATGTCTCTAGTAATTTGCAAAAATCTTCATTAGCAATCCTCATAGTGACTGTTTTAAGCCTGGTATCTGCCCGCTGTTTGTTCACATGTCATATTACGTAACTATATTCGCTGCTTCGTCGTTCTTCCCTGCAACTGTAGAAGTGTCTATTAAATGTGCATAACATCCAGTAAGGACAAAAACGTTTCTAGAAACTTTAATACTGCACTACATATTGTGGTATGAATTAACAGGCAACATCCACCACTCCATGTAGGCCTGCTTCAGACATTCCCACGTATTTGTCTTCAAGTATTTGTATCGATACTGCCCGTGAATTTGTTCTAATGTCATCTACTCACCGTTTATTAGGTTTTCATTGACGTATCCTAATACGTCTTGTAATCTATCAAAGAATTTCCTTAGTCATTTTCAAAGTGACGTGTCCTTCCCACCTTTATATCTCGGTCTCTACAGTCATACCAAGCCTATATTTACATTCACATTCTTTAAACCTTTGCGAATTTCGTCGCTGTCAGTAACGCGTCTGATAGTTCAGGTTATTCATCTTTTGTGTGAACCCGTCTACTGGGACAAGTCCGTTCTGTATCCACATATTGTCTGCCTGTTTCTTCTTATGTCTACCCATATAAATTCAGTTTGTCAGTTTAGAGACTAATGTTTATTCTAGATGTTGTAATTCGTTTGTTTCTTGTTGTACTACTTGCTTTCTTAGGTGTAACGCTCATGAGTAACCGCGAGTTTAACTGAAAAATTTAATTTCGGTTCTTCGTATTCCACGTAATGCAGTCTATTATGGCACACGAGATTTGCGTCCATGTAGAAGTTCTAAGGTTATTAACGCCACCAGCAGTGAAAACATGACTGATACTGGGCTATCACAGCCGTATTCATTATACTAAACATAGCTGGCAACGGGTACATCGAATTTACGTAGGTCCGCAGCTCGTGGTCGTGCGGTAGCGTTCCCGCTTCCCACACCCGGATTCCCGGGTTCGATTCCCGGCGGGGTCAGGGATTTTCTCTGCTTCTTGATGACTGGGTGTTGTATGATGTCCTCAGGCTAGTTAGGTTTAAGTAGTTCTAAGTTCTAGGGGACTGATGACCATAGATGTTCAGTCCCATAGTGCTCAGAGCCATTTGAACCGTTTTTTGAATTTAACTGGGACAAGAGATTGGAGCGCTTGACTGGATCGCATGCGCGCACACACACACACACACACACACACACACACATACATACATACATACATGTGCGTGTATCACGGATTTTACAGAAAACCTAGAAACAGTACATTGACCAACCACTCTGCTCACTCAAAGGAGTGCTTTATGAAGAGCTAAACAGGAATGGAAAGGATGTAGAGTGCAACTGGGGAAACTGTTGACGAGATCCCCTCATTATATGGAAATATGGCTTACATGTTTGCGTGGCGCCGTCAGTGGCGGCACAGAATGGCTTCACAACTGTCTTTTTAACATAGAGACGCAGCTTGCCTTGTAGTTTCACCGTTCAAACTTTTCCATTGTTCATGGCTCGGACCCCTCGGCTATAAATACCAACCAAGGTGGGTGGGACCTGAAGGAAAAATCCCCGAATCATAAGATAGCTACTAGTTTTGGCCAAGCCGAGGGTAACCATCTCACACAGTTCAGAACGCTGCCACATAGGGGCGACAGCTGTGGACATCCATTGTGTGCTGTTCTTTGGTGGCTGGCTCTGGACTCTTGGCATCACTCCGTGTAACGGCGGCAAAAGGCGCCTTTTTAACGCAACAGGACTTTCGAAGGAGCCCTGTCCTGCCCTTATCTGCTACATTACTGTTAATTTAAATGGCTCTGAGCACTATCGGACTAAACATCTGAGGTCATCAGTCGCCTAGAACTTGGAACTACTTAAATCTACCTAACCTAAGGACATCACACTCATCCATGTTGTAGCGTTGCTCTTGGGGGACAAAAAAATAAAAAGAATTGTTACTTTTTTTTTAATGTCGAAAAAGTGAATATTTTGGTGGGCCACTTGGCAACAGAATCAGGGATTTATTACGCTATTATAATAACATACGTTGATCATTAAATACCTGAATAAGAGCAGCATATTGATATATATATATATTTGAGATCGCTCGGAAGAAACATTATCATTTCTGTGCATTTTTATAGTCGCGATGTAGTCATACCCGGATCAACACTAAGGGACCAGAAGATTTATAGACTTTAAAAGAAATGCAACACTACACAATTAAAAAAATTGGTTCAGAAATAATAGGAAAACGATAATGTTCCTTCTGCCTCATGCTGCGTTCGGCCCATCAGCGTGATCGTAATTTCTGATGATGAAGTAACACAAAATAATTAACAGTTAAGTAAATAAGGAGATGGACTCATCAAGGTTAATTTACGAAAATAAGCACATTTATCTTTAACACACGTTTTTTTTTTTAATGCTACGTACCTTTTCATATTAAATTACAATAGATGACCATTGTGGTTAAATACTTTATACATAACAGTCAAAATGTCCTCTTGATTCTGTCTGTTCGATATCAGTTACAAGAAACTACATCTTTTGTGATTGGAAAAAAATAACAATTAGCATATTCACTCAATATTTTCACATCAAATATAAAATACAGTTGTGGAACGCAGCAAGTCTGCGTCCGCCTCTCATGGAACACAAACAGTAAAAGGTGAGGCGCCAAAAGCCTCATTTGTCTTGAAACAACAGAATTCTTTTTTACACCATTAATCGATACATGTACATAGAGATTTACTGGCACCGCGCAAGAACGGTAAAGATAAAGAATAATAGTTTCTGTCGATGCTATGCGATGGTTCATTTCTTTTACTTTACAATTGTTCGATAACTTTAGGCCATCAGGCGTTTACTATTGAGCGTATATTAATGTTTGTGAGGCGAAAATTACTAATATTACACTGCCTCCCATGAGGAGGGAAGGAATACCGAAGGTATTACTTTCATCCTCATGCACATTGGAATATTTGTAATTTTCGAGTGTAACATACAGGTTATTAAAAGTTTCATTTTATATTCATTCCATAATAAATGAATTAACGTTTCAATTTGTAATTACTGACGGTGGATCATTGTGAATTTGTTCTGTATGTCTATCAGTGTTTGTATGGATTCAGTCTATCTTGATGATTCTTAAAATTAAGGCTATAAGTACACATATTTACAAGATTTATAAGGAAATAGAGTCACACTTCATTTTTCATCGTTGCAAAAGTAATTTGACTATCACAACTGGTACACAACTTTCTGTTTTGACAGTATTCATTATATTGTCATCGTCTTGTCGATTGATTGCCTTGTCCGTCGTCGCATTTAATTATACATTTATTTTCGTCGCACATACACTATTTATGATAGACTTGGATTGTAGAGCGGCCACTGGTGATGGCTTCGAAAAGAAAGTCCATATCTTTCACTTTCAGGGCTCGAGTGTGGCTCTCCGAATTATTTCACATATGAAACAGATAAAATGTCTTATATTAGAATAGCTTACAAAACTAATTTTATATACATGTGGGATGGGATATAGGAAGGATCGGATCCTTTGACGTATTTTCGTGTGCTTATTTTCATTCGTATCGTGACCTTTCGTTAAAGTTTACATTTCAACAGTGTTCAGAGGTGACCTTGTGACTTGTCTCTGTGTACAATCAGTCATTATAATAATTACGTTAACTTCTCTATCTTAGAGTCTCTCGGAAGGTTTATGATACATACAAAATGTTTTCAGTACTGGGTGTGAATGTTTTTGCTACAGAATGTAGCGCACAGCAACTGTGTTGTCGGTTGAACGTTTACATTATTTCGTCACGTGGTGGCTGTCCGCCTCCACTGTTGCGAGCAATCTTGAAATTCAGTCTGTGCGCGCGCACGTGACCGGAGCTTTCTTGCAGAGCGTTGATTTCGCACTTGAGGTGCCGTGCGTCGCTTTTGTTCGGCGGATCGTGGCTTTGTGCTTTTTAGATTGCTGGAGGGAGCTTCTGCCACCGAAACTGCCTCACATCACTTCCTGTCCACTATCCAGTTACGGATTCACAGGTAAGTGGTAGCTACCGCTGCAACTGCATGTGTGGAATGACACTGATTATTACACACTGCACACATCAACGGAATTGTTCACACATATGGTGCAGTAGAATACTGCCACTGACAATCGTCGAACTTTAAAACTTCACTTGCACTGTGGTGAGCGTCTGCGTGAACGGTGTATTAACAGAAATTCTCGCGTCATAACATCACACGGTGTTTACAAGTTGATTTACATACTAATATTTACAAGAGTTCATTTAAATCGATAAATAATCTAATTGACCACTTTGAATCAAAACAATTGTTTCTTAATTAGTCTTTTTTTTATTTAAGTACTTTTTCTTTGACCAACTCCATTCCAATCTCCTTTACAAATTAATTTCATTCATAGTAATCTTTATCACGCTTGCTTATTCATTTTGTAGGACCAATACTTTTTTTTTTTTTTTTTTTTTTTTTTTTTTTTTAGTGCTCGTCTTATTTAGTGTCAAAAGTTTTTCTCGTAGGTGCTTGTCTTTAAAGAAAGTTCGAGGACAGATTTGAAAATAGCAATTCCGCCTCTGAGTTTCGTGTAGAAATACAAACAGTCGAAAAAAAAATGGGAAAAGCGGGCCTACTCGCGGATCGTCGACAGAATCTAAATTACTCCTCAACCAGGTCGAAAATTTAATTTACATTGCGCATTACAAAAGCAATATGCGCGTCGCGAACCTACTCATTTTTATATGTAGTGCCTCACTTCCTAAGCACACGTGCATCTTTACAAGTTGATCCTGAGGAGTGGATAGGATCAAGGATCTTAAAGGATTTGCACTTAGGAAAGGGATTCAATAATCACATAATCACAGAGAAAACAATAAATATTGCAGTGCACACTTAAAATAAAATCTATCACTTTAAGCATGTATATCTAATATGTATCTTGCTGCAGCTTGCTTACTACTCTTTGCTCATTTCTTAGACTAAGTCAAGTTTATGCATTACGCATTTGGGTATTAATTATCATTTGTATATATAAGCCTCTCACTAGAGTGTTGTTTGCTGCTGTCGCTACCTGTGAAGCTTGGGCGAGATCCTTATTCTATGTGCTGCTAGCTTGTGAATTTGCAGTATTGCTAATGCTCAATAGTACCGTGAAGTTGGCATAATAAACCATGTTACTCATATGTTCTTTTACTCAGCTTGTTTATAGTCTGGACTCATCTTACTATGCGTTATATAATAAACTTCCTTTTTATTCCATCACGCTTTTACTTAAGGTTAACGTCAGGCCTTTTTTAGAACAATTGCACTGCGTTATCAATCTGTTCATGCTTAATCCTAGGTATCTGTTCACTTCAAAGAGATGTTATTTTATCGCTGGCACAGCACTGTGCTGGAATATACAAGTTAAATCTACCGACTGTTTTACGCTAACAGGTGGTGCCTTATTTACGTCACATTTGAAAATAGGGAATAACCTCATGGAATCGAATCTTTCTCACAACTTTCCTCTTTTGTCTGGACGTTTAAGTATTTCCTTTTAAAACAGGTCATTAATTTGTCCTCGATTAAATTTCACTTACTAATACTAAGCACATATAATCATCATTTTCATATTACTATTTAGTGAGAGAAGTGCATTATTCGCTCCTTCCTGCTCATTCTCAAATTACTATTTAGCGAGAGAAGTGCATTATTCGCTCCTTCCTCTTTCCTCATTTTAGTACCTCGGGGCTAATTAATACCTCTCGAGTACATCATTTTCCTTACATACTAACTTATAACTAAAATTGAAAATCGCCTCTAGGACATGTCCTCCTGTTTACATAAAGATTATTCATGTAAATACTTGTCTGCAACTTATTCTGTATTTTATTTTCCAGACACGTTGTTTTGATACATAAGGTTTCCTTTTAGCACCGGTTAACGTCCGTAGTCAGTTCAGTTCCGTTCTTGTTACTCATTGGTTAATCCTGATCTCCAATACCTTAGAATTTTCTTACAGCTTAAATTAACTTAATTCCTGGCGTTATAAAATTTTCTTAAATCCTGATGGTGGAACAACCCTTTGATTTTATTCGTGGCAGGGTCAGATAACAAATAGCTACCAATGTGTGGTTTCCTCATTATCACAAAGGGACCTTCATAAATGTGTTGCCACTTACGATTCTTCTTTAACAACAGGGATGGTTTAAAGTGAGTCCTGACTAATACCTTTTCTCCTTCTTTGAAATCTATAACTCTGTTTACCTTCTTATCAAATGCCTTTTTTCGGAGGTTAGCATACGTTGTCAATGATATGAGAGCTTGCCTGATTTTTGCGTCTAGGTCCAATTCGTTGTCTTGTAACTTTGGAAGGGGGTCTATCCATTCATTCCTCTCTTTTGATCTTGACATTAACTCATGTGGCGTGAATCCGGTCGACAGATGAGGAAGGTGGTTTACAATCTGTTCGAATGGTGTTACGAAGTCTACCCACTTAGATTGCTTATTCGGAATGTACGTCCTTATAAATCTGTTAAATTCTTTGAAGATTCTTTCTGTCGGATTCGATTGCGGTCGAAACAGGGATATCAAAATTTGTTTGATTCTATGGCGAGCAAGAAATGCACGCCACGGGCGTGATGTGAAATTTGAAGCATTATCAGACAAAATTGATTCTGGAACCCCGAATCGTGGGAAATAATCATTTTCAATGCGACGAATTATTGGATTTGCACAAGAAGATTTTACTGCGTACAGTCTTATGTGCTTAGAAAAATTGTCCAGGATTGCTACTAAGTATTTAGCGCCTCCCCTACCGGTGGGTAGTGGACCTGCTAAATCAATACTAAGAAGCTGGTTTGGCCTTTCAGTAACTATTGGATTTAGTGGAATTGAAGTGGAAATGTTTAAGGATTTTGCCTTTTGACAGATGACACAGTTTCTCAATAATTTATGAATTCTCTGGTGTAGATTCGGAACATAACAGTAAGTCGAGATTTTCCTTTTACATTTTTCTGGTCCGTAGTGACCCCATGAAATGTGAGTGTACCACAGAAGATGTTCAATGAAATTTCGAGGGATGCAAACACACCACCTCTCAGATGACTCAGACGTCTTATGAAATAGCACTTGGTTATGAACTTTATAAAACTTGGACAACTTGTGGGCTGGATTTTCGTGAAGAATTTGTATAACCTTTTTCCATTTTGGATCTGTATTTTGAAGAATCTGAATCTGCCTACATAACTGAAGAAAATACTTTCTGTGAATTGGATCTTTCATTAACAAAACTTTATAATTAGACATTTGTTCCACCAGTTCGCTGGTTTCTAGTAAGCCCTCAGGTGAGCGAGAAAGTGCGTCTGCTATAACATTATCTTTACCTTTTATGTATACAATGTCAAAGTCATATTCCTGCAGGAATAAGCACCATCGAGTAAGACGAGGGTGTTGCAACTTGCATGTAAGGAGGAATGATAAGGCTTGATGGTCTGAATAGACTTTAATTTTCCTTCCATAGATATAATAGTTAAATCGCCTAAAAGCCCATATTACGGCAAGTGCCTCCAACTCCGTAACCGAATAAGACTTCTCACACTCTGATAACACTCGACTCGCAAAGCTAATCACTTGGATTTGCTCGTGTCCATTTACTAATTGAATCTGGAAAAGACAAGCGCCGATACCCACAAAGGAAGCGTCTGCAGTAATACAAAATTCCTTATCCATCTGAGGATGATGGAGAATGTTACTGTTAACCAGACTGTCTTTAATTTTCTTAAATCCGTCTTGGCATTCCGGCGTCCAATTCCAATGTGAATTCTTTTTTAAAAGGTTGTGAAGAGCGGGATTGTTCAATACCTGATTGGGAACAAAACGTCTGAAAAATGACGTAAGACCGATAAATCCTCTCAGTAGCCTTTTTGTAACAGGGGTTGGAAAGTTTTTTATAGCAGATAATTTTTCCGGGTCGGGTTTAATTCCTTCAGGGGTGATGATGTGCCCTAAAAATTTAATTTCACTTTTTCCAAACTTGGATTTCTTAAGATTTGCTGTAACACCATACTCTCTGAATCGTTGAAATATCTTTTGCAGAAGGGCCACATGATCTTCCCAATTTTTCGATGCTACAAGAACGTCATCCACATAGACTGTTACCTCATCTAAAAGTTCAGGACCTAGTACATAGTCAAGGGCAGAAATAAAAATTCCGGAACTCACATTTAGTCCAAACGGTACAACTTTGAAATGGTAAGATCTACCTGCAAATATAAACGCAGTGTACTTCCTAGACTCCTGCGCAAGTTTTACTTGCCAGTAACTGCTTTTCAAATCAAGGGTACTCAAATACTTAACTCCATGAAACTTCTGCAGATGCTCTTCAAGAGCCTCTGGTCTCGTTCTTATGGGTACTATAATTTTATTGATTAATCTTGCATCTAGGACTAGCCTTACGCTACCATCTGATTTTAGCACAGACAATAAAGGACTCGAATAAGGTGAATGAGATACTTCTATCACATTCCAGCGTAACATTTTCTTGATCTCGCACTTGACAGCTTCGCGTCTCGCATATGGAATGGAATAGCTTGTTCTACAGTAGGTTGAATGGGGCAGGACATCCATTCGATATTCAAAGCCTTTTATTAGTCCAGGTTTCTTAGAAAATACTTGAACGTAATCTGTTAACAAATTGTAAAGCTCATTCTTCTGTTGTTTGGATAATTCAATGGACTCACTAGCTTTACCGTATAATTCATTCTGACCGGGAATTAGGTCTTTATACTCATCGTCATTAACACTTTTAAGATCTGTCATGTCTTCTGTCTGACTGTACTGTTGTCTTTTAGTCCATGGCCGTACTGCTGTTTGAAGCACCCCAAAGTTTGTCTTCACCTTACTTCTTAACAAATTTACAGTTACTTGTTGCTGGCTCGCTACTAGAGTACAGATTCCACACTCGATGTCAATTTTAGCTTTCGTCTGCCTCAAGAATTCCATACTCAGGATACATGGCACTGATAGGTTTTTAACAATAAGAAAAATGCACGTCACTGAAATAGACTCTATCTGGATTTGAAGCTGAGTCTGAAGATTTACACGTTGTGTTAGTGGACCAATTGCACCCGATATGGTGCAACCTTGAATTGGAAGTGATAAAACTTTGCATACAGAGGATATTTGCTTAAATAAACATAAAGATAAGACATTTATATTAGCTCCTGTATCTACAATAGCTGTTACTGGTATGTTGGCAATTGATACCCTTATGGAAGCTTGAACTTGTTCGTCCCATACGTCATCATTGTCTTTCGTCTCAGTGTCTGCTACTAGATCATCCCGTAAGTTTGTCTCTTTGTCATACCTAATTGCTTTAATTTCGTGTGGACTAAGGGACAGGATGCCCCCATTCAAACCTGCAGCATCCTCTAGGAGGCTCAAAGGTGCTGCTTTTAATTTTCCGCTCGACGCTTACTTTCCTGCTGATTTATATTTCTTAATGTTTCTTCCGTCTGGAACTGGTGTTGGTTTTGTGGTACGAACTCGGTTGGAAACGGATCTTGTTGTCCTGGCGTATTCGCTTGCGCATAATAAATTTGCGTATTATGCGGGCGTTTAGGCTTCAGAGTTCCCGAAGGTCCGTTCGCTTGTTGCGTGAAGTGTATATTTTGTGGCTGAAAGGTATTTTGCTGTGGCTTGTGTTGATTGTAACCGTTACTGAAAGGTGTACATTGGTCTCCACCTTGATTATGCCATTTATTTCTTTTCCACTGACGATTTGAATCGTAAGACTGATCGTTTTGATAATTACCGTTGATCGGTTGCGTGTTTCCGTATTGATGGGGCTGTGTGCTATAATGTGTATTTTCGTACTGAGGTGGTGACGAATTATATATTGGATTGTATCTCTGGCCGTTATTGTACTTATTTTTGTATTTGCTGTTGGAGTACGTAGTGCGTTTATTTTTGAAACCGTTGTGGGGTTGGTACTGGCTGTCGCTGTGACGCGCTTTCGCTCGGCCACCACTGTTGCCTGCGTATTCTGTATTGTGCTGGCCGCCTGCACTGAAGTGGGCGTTGCCAACATCAACTCTAGCGTCCTCGTAAATCAGATCTAACGAGTCTAACACAGATAGGAAAGTGTCCGTATCGTCCTCAGACACGTTTACTAACTTTTCTCTGATCGCAATCGGTAGCTTAGTTTTTAGAATCATAATAACGTCTTTGGCGGTGATCGGCGAATCCCAGAACTTGATTTTCGCTAAATACTTTTCAAAATATCTTCTCAAACTACCGCGCTTACTGTTAAACACTTCGGCGTTGTAAACCTCTTTTCTCAGGCGCTGCTGCACACCAGAACTCCAGAATTTAGCTAAAAACATCTGTTCAAACTCTTTGTAACTTTTACAAGAGTCGACCATTTCGGTTCCCCATAAGGCAGCATCGCCTACGATAAATCCACTAACAAATTGAATTCGCTGGCGGTCACTCCAGCTACTCGGGAAAATTCCTGAAAAATTTCGGAGGAACACTATAGGATGAATTTCTCTTTTCTGTGGGTGAAAGGTCGGAAAAATACGATGTTTGATCACGCTTTCCTCCTGCATCAAACTGACAAAAGTGGATGGGCTGGTAGTCTGGTTAACTTGTGCTTCTATAGAACTATGAGTTTGAGCGTTATCAAATGGTGAACGGTTATGTACCTGCTGTTGTTCATTACTTCGTGGTGAATTATTCCAGTTTCCTGACACGGGAGGTGGGGAATTTTCAACTTGACATTTTAGTGTACGAACTTCATCAACTATCTGTTGACGCCATTCAGGTAAATCTTGAGCTAACGCTCGTCTTATCTGGCCTAATTCTGACATCACCGTGTCTCCTGTTTTTCCAGGGGCTGCCAATATTTCAAAGGTCATGTTTTTGACAGTTTCCCTGAGTTCGTTCTTGACCTTGTTTTCTATGAATCCGTCTTTGTTTTTAATCCACTCTTGGTAGTGATCAGACAATGCTTCAGCATGTGCCTTAACAGTATTCTTTATTTGGTCCTCTACATTAAGAGTCTCAATCTGTTTCGAAAGATCATCAACAACATTCTCGATCGTGTCTACTGCGGTTTTAACTCCTTTGACCTCATCAGAGATTGCAGTATAATCTTCTTTTAAGGTCGCAGCTTGTTTTTGATATTCTGTCACTTTTGAATTTATCTCCCCCTTGGCTGCTTCGATTTTTTCATCTAACCGTTTTGAAATATCCTCTATTTTTGACTCTACTTGTGTGTCAATTTCTAGCCTCATGATCGTGATCTGACTGCTGATTTGGCTTTGGACATTACCCAACAGGGTATTTAAATCAGCTGTTATGTCTGCCTTTAGTTCGGCCTTTACCGAATTTAACCGTGTATTTAGGTCATTTATCTCCGTTTGCAGATCTGTTTTTACTGAATTTATGTCTGTTTTTACCGAATTTATTTCTGTTTTTACTGAATTTATGTCTTCTTTTACTGAGTTGCACAGATTTGTAAGGACCTGATTTTTATTATGCCGTCTTTCGGCCTTCTCTTTTTCTTCGCGGGCCTTTTCATCTAATTTTTCCTGCTTTTCACGTTCCTGTCTTTGCGCCTCTCTCTGTCTTTGACTTTCGAACTTGCGTTCCATTATTGCTTCGATCATTGCAGCCAAGTCATTTTTTTCAAAAGCGGGAATAGTTTGCACACTAGGACCAGCTTCTAAAACTTCGGTCGAGGCTGCTTCTGCCTCCGCTCGTGTACCTATCGCGCGTGATCGTAATGGATAGTGAGGTCCATTCGCATCACCGCTGTCGTCTGGTTTTGTTTGTGTCCGCTGTTTACCGTCAGCCATGTTCATGAATTATTTGTCAAACGTCAAAATGCTACAGATATTGTTTGTCACTGCCGTCAGTCGTTTGTCTGTGACGTAGTGCTATGGCTTACTGGGACCTAAGATAAAATTTTATCTCTGTGTAACAACTGACGTTCATTTACGCCAAGAAGACAAGATGGTTCCTACTAATTACAAACAAATGAAATATCACACGTTTTACCGGTTTTGAGCGTAGTTATCCGCCATATCGTAATTTTTTTTATGCACTGACAACAATGTTACACTTTCACTGAATTTAACTACGTAAGAATGGACTATGGACAAATTGAAATAAAGCTGTTTCAAGGCAAGGAAAGACAGGTTTACGTTCTGATCAACTCGAAAGATGCTACGTCACTACGAAAGCTTGGCTACTGCGTATAAAAATTTGACTTACTATGGCTGTCTTGATAATGATACAGCTGGATACTCGCGTTTTTTTGGTAATTTCATCAATCGTTCTTCTGAATTAATTAAAAGATTTTCCCACTTCTCTTTCTCGGTTGAAATGCATCCACATGAAAAAATGAAACAGTTATTAGAACAAGCAAAGAAAATTTTTTAAACACATACATGAAATGATTTTTTGATCAAGTCCCTGTTCGGGCGCCAAGTGTAGCGTTGCTCTTGGGGGACAAAAAAATAAAAAGAATTGTTACTTTTTTTTTAATGTCGAAAAAGTGAATATTTTGGTGGGCCACTTGGCAACAGAATCAGGGATTTATTACGCTATTATAATAACATACGTTGATCATTAAATACCTGAATAAGAGCAGCATATTGATATATATATATATTTGAGATCGCTCGGAAGAAACATTATCATTTCTGTGCATTTTTATAGTCGCGATGTAGTCATACCCGGATCAACACTAAGGGACCAGAAGATTTATAGACTTTAAAAGAAATGCAACACTACACAATTAAAAAAATTGGTTCAGAAATAATAGGAAAACGATAATGTTCCTTCTGCCTCATGCTGCGTTCGGCCCATCAGCGTGATCGTAATTTCTGATGATGAAGTAACACAAAATAATTAACAGTTAAGTAAATAAGGAGATGGACTCATCAAGGTTAATTTACGAAAATAAGCACATTTATCTTTAGCACACGTTTTTTTTTTAATGCTACGTACCTTTTCATATTAAATTACAATAGATGACCATTGTGGTTAAATACTTTATACATAACAGTCAAAATGTCCTCTTGATTCTGTCTGTTCGATATCAGTTACAAGAAACTACATCTTTTGTGATTGGAAAAAAATAACAATTAGCATATTCACTCAATATTTTCACATCAAATATAAAATACAGTTGTGGAACGCAGCAAGTCTGCGTCCGCCTCTCATGGAACACAAACAGTAAAAGGTGAGGCGCCAAAAGCCTCATTTGTCTTGAAACAACAGAATTCTTTTTTACACCATTAATCGATACATGTACATAGAGATTTACTGGCACCGCGCAAGAACGGTAAAGATAAAGAATAATAGTTTCTGTCGATGCTATGCGATGGTTCATTTCTTTTACTTTACAATTGTTCGATAACTTTAGGCCATCAGGCGTTTACTATTGAGCGTATATTAATGTTTGTGAGGCGAAAATTACTAATATTACAATGTCCGAGGCAGGATTCGAACCTGCGATCGTAGCAGTCGTGCGGTTCCGGACTGAAGCGCCTAGAACCGCTCAGCCATCGCGACCGGCTGTTAATTTAAGGACACTCATCTGACTGAAGTCACCGCTATTTGTGATGCTACCCTGGACATTACAAATAGAAAGATGTGGTTTTTTTATAGGGTGTGTGATCACCACGGACAGCAATATACTGATATACTGCGCTTCAGATCAGCACATGTCTCTATGTTCCACTGGTAAACCCTGCCCTCCGATTCAGGTGGCCCCGCAACCAGAAAAGATACGCAGGTGATCGTGCCGGCCAACCATTTCGAAACTATCGGCTGGTAATTTGATCGTTACCAAATGTGTTTCAGAGATACATGTGAACTTCACGAGCGAAATGCGGTGGGGCCACATCTTGCATGACTTATGTTGAGTTCAGTGAGTCTATCTCCTGTAAGCCGGCCGAAGTGGCCGTGCGGTTCTAGGCGCTGCAGTCTGGAACTGGGAGACCGCTACGGTTGCAGGTTCGAATCCTACCTCGGGCATGGATGTGTGTGATGTCCTTAGGTTGGGTAGGCTTAAGTAGTTCTAAGTTCTAGGGGACTGATGACCTCAGAAGTTGAGTCCCATAGTGCTCAGAGCCATTTTTTTTTATCTCCTGTACGGCAGGTATGATATGCTGGCGAAGCATATCGCAGTAACGCTGGGCAGTTACACTGCACGTCTTTGGTCGTTGAGTGCCAACCAGTTCAAAAAAGAATGGGCCAATGATGAAAGTAGCCGTTATGCCACACGAAACGCTCACACGTTCCCCATACATAGGAACTTCTTGCACTGTGACTGGAGGTGAAGAACCCCATGCTAGGCACTTTTGAGTATTCACCTCATCTGTCAGAGAAAAATGAGCTTTGTCTATCCGTAGGATGGTCCAGGGCCAGCTCTTGTCAATTTCAATTCTTGCGTGAAAGTGGAGAGCGAAGTCAACACGTTACTATCCGTTCAGTGGTGCAATCTGTTGTTGAATGCGGATCTTGTACGGATATCGTATGAGAACGGTTCGAAGCACCCTCCATACAGTGGACCACGGCATGTTCAACTGTCGTGACACAGAACGCGCACTGCCTGCCGGTCGGGAATTGCGCGCGGCGTTGTCTGCCATAACAACAGCGATTTCACCAACCACCTGTGGGGAACCAATCGTCAGCCTCTTCCCGGAGCGACACCCAGGTCTCCGGTTGATTCGAACTTCTTCATCACGCTCTACATAACAGTTGGAGAAAGAGAACCCTTCCGTAATCCTTACAGCCGGCGATATTCTCGAAGTGCAGCTGCAGCATTACTCTTCTTTTGATAATAGAGCTTCACAACAGTCGCCTTGCTCCTTTTGTCCAAGCTCATGTTGATACGTCAACAAGTGCACTGATACTGGTCAGGTGTGAGAGACTATAAATAACGATGACAGCTCACATCACCTGGAGGCCTTAGTTGGAACTGGATGGTGGTGCTGTGACCCGTGAAAATCATGCATCGTACTCTAATAACATTATTGCTACCATGTTTGGTACTCGTACGGTACTTAGTTTCCGCGTTATAAAGTGTTAAATAGGGAGATTTTAATTATAGCCACTGGGAATATAAATTTTGATCCCCCTTATTATGACATTTTGTACTAAGTTCCTCGTTTTCGTATAATAATATATAAATGTGTAGCTTTTTGTGCACTATATGACACCCACTTCTGTACAATAAGCGTTATTAAACTGAAGGATTCAAATAAACACTAAACTGTTAATTAAAGTATGTCATAAATTTAACCCATTTTAAGACATACAAATATATTTTACATAGCGTTAGCATTTAGTAAACGTAAATAGGTGTTAGTGTTCTCGATTTACGTCGGAATGAGCGTGCATGCAAGTCTATGCACCGAATATCCTCACGTTCCGGGAATTCCTCCACCTGTGCAGTTCGAACGGGTGTGCCATAAAAATGTCGTTCCTCGTTGCACCTCTGAATAGATGCACGTGGGGAAGCTGTACAGCGTCCCAATAAAGGTGACCGTCAAGTATTCCACTTTCAAAAATATGGAGGTCAGCATACACATGAAACATTATTGGTCCCCATGCCATAAGACATAGATCACAACGATCATGTTCGACAATGTTCCTGGGCGTATCACGTGTTCCCATCACTCGCCATATGAGCGTACGACCTGAACCTCTACTGAGACTGAATCTGCTGTCATAAGAGAATGGCACACGAACCCACTCCTCGTTGCTGCAATCCCTGTGCTCTTGGAAACATCGCAAACGGTGCCACCGGAGTGTAGTTGTCAATGGTGCACAACGTACTGGTCGTCGAGAGAAAAGAACATCCCTCCGTCGCCGTGCTACTGTGGGCTCTGCCTGCGTGCCTGGCAGTCATGTTAAATTCGTTGAAACTCCACTCACGAAGAGATTTAGCTGTCCGTATTTCCCGCACGCTGTTCGAGAGCAGACTAGAACAATGGAGAAATAACTTTATGGTGGTTCGATGAAACCCCTAATAGGCACTTAATTGTGAATTGCAGAGTAATAATGTAGATGAAGGCGTAACTCTATCATACTTCTGTAATAACCGTGAAACATTAATTTAATTATTTATTTACCCATAGCAATTCTTCACGATTTTTTTTACAGGAAGTTATCTTGTATCGTTCCACAATTTCAATGTGATACTTTCTTTCTATACCTCTATGTGGTTCGTAGCAAATTTAAAACTCACTGTAAGTTTTAACTATAAATTACACGGTTTTCGGATAGTGAACTGATAGTGGTTCATTAATTTCAACATGTTTTGTTTTCGGAGTTTAGCATCAGCAATTAACTAACTGGTTCTGTCTCTAAATACATTCTCAGCTATTAATTATAACGACGTATTAACGTTTCTTACGTTTTCTGTGCTAATAAGATTACTTTGGTAAGTATATTGAATGAATTGTACATTAAGCAATTAATAACTAAGAAAGAGGTCTTTCGGTGAAATAAGTTCATACTGTTTCCACAGGAGGGTGTCGAGTATATCTTCGAAGTGATTTTATCGTTTTCCTCTTTTCGTTCTTATTTCAGTTCCCTCGATATCTTCCCTCCACGTTTCACTGTTGTGTTAGGATGTACATATCTTAGGAAATGTATTGGTGCGAATAACTATCTGTACCGAACCTGTAATGACTGATATCTTATTTTTCTTGACATTAATGTCTCTCTTATGTTATTAAGAGATTACCAAGTGAAAAGTGGATGGAAGCTGTTTTATAAACTGCAATAACCGGCTTGGCCGAAATTTGTATAGCCGGCATTGTGGCCATTTCAACGAGATAACTACATATTTTCGTAACTATTTAGAAAATTGCCTTCATTTAATTGAACGTATGCTGACAGCAGATTAAGGAGTAAATTATGACAGTTGAAACATTCCAGATTCATACAGGTGCGAAAAGACGAAACCAAGCCAGTTATTCCGAGAGTGTTATTTTGTGTCCTAGCATCTTTACATCCGTAGATTTTTCGACAGCATAACTCGCCTGTCCTTATGAAGGAGAGTTAAATACTGACTCACAGAATATTCAATAGTATCACATTTTCAAAAATCGTAAATGCTGTAAGACTCTAATAATACTTTACAAAAACAATGAAAAAATTTTGATGTTATATCACTTTTGAAATTTTATTAAGTGTTAAGCAAATGGTTTGTCAATATACAAAACACTGATTTTAGTAACATCAATTTACACGACTCTCCCGAAATCGGTACAAGACCAAAAACATTTTGACTTCTTTTCAGTAACACCGGACGGTCCACTGCACCATTTTCCTTAGTTTAACTGCTTGCTGAATATGCGAAAGTTCAACTCTTACGTAATTGTTCGGATTTAATGTCTTCCGTTACCAGTTGCCAATAACCTCACAAAAGACAAACAACGAACAGGTGAGAAACAGTTGAGAAAATCACCCTTTTTCCGTTAATATCAATTTTTCTTTTTACACCAAAGTCGAAGCTGAGCAGCGAAAAACTTCTTCTGTTCTTCAACAGCGTTTGGTGCTAAGAGATAGTCGTTTTCGCCCTCGACAGGCTGCTGCTGTTCCAGTCTTCCGGTCTCCCATTTCTTCCTGTCTGTATTCTTCCCATTTTAACGCTAGTCTCTCCTCTTTCTTCTGCGCGTCTTCCACGTTGAAATCTTCCTCGTCGCAAATTTTGATTAATCTTCGAACGTACCGGTACCAGTGAAAGTCTGTATTCTTCAAAGATTTTGCAGTGGAGCACGTTATCTCTATTGGTCTCCACACTTTATTTCGTAATTTATCTTGTCACGTTACCTGCAGACTTCTCATATAGTCCTACTCCAGTGTTGTAATTGTCCCCCTAAATCTCCCCTTTTGAGGCCACATCTCTCCTCCTTACAGAACTATGTTCTCCACCACACTTTAATAATTTCTGTATTAGGATCCTGCCGAACAATATTATTCCATAATATGTCATGGAAAGATTTAGGAGATCTCATCCCCGTTGTTATTGTGAACTGTATCATTTTCACACGACCATAAATTTGCAGTTTCTGCAGGATTTCAGTTCTCCTTCCCCATGTCAAAGCTTTATATCCTATTTAGGCGGTAGCCCTGGCGACCGTGTGGCAGAACGATCACCTCCTCGCCCAGTCTCTCCGCCCAGCAACGGCGGCAGCCGCGTCTGCGGCGAGCTGGAGGCGGCACCTCCCCCTCACTGGAAGCGCTATCGTCTGGGGCGGAGTTCACCTCGGCGACCGTCGAGACAGCAGTCGCGTCCCTCACATGCACACAAAACGAATACTCACATTGAAATGCGTAAAAGTAGACTCTTCACGAATATGTATTTTAATGTCCGCACAGCTTGAAAGTGTTTTGGAAACAGCTAATATAGGTTGAACATTGACGTTGCAACAGTGCGCTGCCGAATCTCTACATCAGTTTACCAGTGAGAGCTCCGCTAAGAACGAAAGTGTGAATGTAGAAATTAAAATACGCAAATCTTGTGTTATTAGTATCAGTTGATTAGGCACAATTAATGTCTCCATATATTGACAATTCGCTCGTAGTTCGCGTGTGTCGTGTGGACTATCATGCATTTCGCTGCACTCGGCCATGTTGACCATTTAGTTCCCGGTACGAAATAGTGGTAAAATATTTCTGCATTTCTGTGCAAGAGATGGTTTCGCAGTTCAGAATGGATTCGGAAGAGGAACGGTAACACGAGATTTGTGTTTAACGTCCCGTTGAGAACGAGGCCATTAGAGGCCGAGCACAAGCTGTGATTAGGGACGATGTAGAAGGAAATGGGCCGTGCCATTTCGAATGAACCACTCCAGCATTTCCTTAAGCGATTTAGAGAAATCACGGAAAACCTAAATCAGAACGGCCGAAAACGGGTTTGACGCGTCGTCCTCCCGAAAGCGAGTCCAGTGTGGTAACCACTGCGCTACTTCGCTCGGTACAACGGAATTGTCAAGGGTCATGTGCTACTTACCTTGTTTGAGTAATCAGTGATCAACATTGAGCATAGTCTATCACCTCCTACCCGAAAAGCGCAATGTCTGTGTCAAACTAGTGCTGTTTCTGAAAAGAGGAATTTAATGTCGCTCGGCCCTTTAAAAACTTGTAAGTGGTCGACTACTTTACTATTTGCTTATTTATTTTAATTCGTTACATTCCACGGGACACTGTCATCGAAAACTACTTCGTCACACAATGAGGTACTTCCAAAATCGCTTAAAATAGAAGAAATAAATACCGTAGAAACATTTGAAATGTGATGTCATAGAAAAATTCAGAAGATTAGACGGTTAGAGCATGTAGCTAATGGGGAGGTACTGAATTACGGAGAAAGCAAATTTGTTACACAACCTGACTAGAATAAGTGATCGATTAGTAGGATACATTATAAGACATTAAGGGGTTGAAAGGGTCAGCACCCGAGTCAAGCAGGGGTTGGGGGTAAAAATCGTGAGGAGACAAAGACATCAATACGCTACGTAGATTAAGAATGGTGTAAATTGCAGTAGTTACTCGGAGATGAAGGGGCTTGCACAGGATAGAGTAGCATGGAGAGCTCCATGAAACCAGTCTTTGGACTGAATACAACAACTACAACAAATACCGAGATAGTAAATAAACCAAAAACCCCGTAAGTTTAAGATGACATTAATATTACTAATACATAGCAGTGCAAGGTTCAAAACCACTACGAGGAACTTCTATAAACAATAAAAGCAGTGTTCCACAACCAGCGCTTTAAAACAAGAGATGTGAATGTGAAGCTGTTGGCCGTCTTTCTTTTTCTCATTTCTGCTCTAAGCCACTGAAATTAATTGATCTAGGACAGTGCATACAATTCTGTACAATTGTTAAGAAAGCATTGCGTAAGTGGAAGAATTTCCTCCGTTATGCATTGGCGGAATCCATCGTTGAAAGAATTAGTCCTTCTTAACAACAATAAATTTCATTTGGGTTTAGATGTGCATTCTGATTGTATCGTCTCCTTACATGAACATGATATTTGGAAAAATGTCATCCGTAAAATTCCGAAGACAGGGTGGATAAATAGCCCGCCCCACCACCAGCGTGGACTAACACGCTGCTTCCCGAGCGGGAAGGCGTGCCGGTCCCCGGCACGAATCCGCCGGGCGGATTAGTGTTGAGGTCCGGTGTGCCGGTCAGCCTGTGGATGGTTTCTAAGGCGGTTTTCCATCTGCCTGTGCAAATGCGGACTGGTTTTCCTTATTCCTCGTCACTTACACTATTCACTATGTCGGCGATTGGTGTGCAAAGACTGTCTCCACGTACGCGAACGCGAACATCGTAATGTACCACGCAAACATAGGGGTTACACACGTCTGTTACGTGACGTCCCAGGGGAGGAGGGGGGGGGTGGGGAGGGGGGGTCCACTGGTGGCCGAACCGCACAACAACCCCAAGTTCGGTGTGGATCGGTGGTGGGGTGGGTGAGCTGCTGTGGCCTGTTGTGGGTTTGTGAACCACTGAGGGCTACGGCGGACGAAGCCTCTCCGTTGTTTCTAGGTCCCTGGTGTAATACACAATACTCACAAGCGTAAATAAGTGTGAGAGCTATCGCACAACCTGCTCAAAATCTCGTGCATCCAAACTGCTGATGAGAATAATACACCGAAATGTGGAGAGGCATATCTGGCACTGTGATTGACAGCGGAAGGAGGGCTGAAGAAAAATCAAGACATGGTCGTATGGTAACTAAAAATTCAAAAATTTTCAAACTGTATGGAACGGTGTAAGACATCCTAAATTCTGAGAGAGGTAGGAACAAATTATAAATGAACATTGAAAAACGTAGCTTAAAGGTCTCGGGTTTAAGTGTAAGAAAGGACGCAATCTTTCAACCCTACTTTTCAGTGATTACAGCACAGAAACAATTATGGAAATTAAAGAAAGTTTCAAAAGCTGGTCTAAAATTAGAGGTTAAAGGATATGGATAATGATATTCGCTGATGACAATGCTATCATCAGTGAAAGTGAAGAAGAAGAACAGATTTGTTGCATGAAATGAACAGCCTAATTGGCACTGAACGTGGATTTAGAGTAAACTGAAAAAAATGAGAAAAAGAATGAGAAGTGGAAAAATGAAAATACCAAGAAACTGGACGTCAAATTTCGGGATAACGACGCAGAAGAATTTAGGGTGTCCTGCTACTTTGAAAGGGAAATAACCCATGATGGAAGAATCAAGAGGACATAGAAACCGAAGTAGCACAATCACAGAGAGCAAATGCGGCCAAGAGAAGTCTACTGGTAACAAACAAAAGGAATGTGTGTTAGGAGGACAGCATTGTCCTGGTAGTGAATCATACACCGTGCGAAAACCAGTACGGAAAAGAATCTAAGGGTCTTAGATGTGGTGCTAAAGAAGAATGACACGAATTAGGTGGACTGAGAAAATAAGAAATAGGGTTGTATACACAATACGCTACGAAAAGCTCATCAAAAACAGTGAAAACAAGGGACACGATGACAGGACATGGGTTACGATATCAGGGAATAACTTCAGTGATACTAGAGGGAGCTGTAAAGGGAAAAAACTGATTTGAAAGACAGTAGGTGGGGCACATTCAGCATAAAATTGAGGCCGTAGGGTGCATATCCTGCTTCTTCATGAAGAGGTTTAAGCAAGTTGAGGAATTCGTGGAGCGCCGCAACAAAGCAGTCAGTAGACTGTTAAGTCAACGCAGTAGAGCATGCTGGGGACGTGTTGCAACGTGCAGCGGCCGTTTGGAGGTACTGTCTTCAAACACTGTATACTTCTGGAGGGCCACTGTTGAAGACTGCCACCTGTTTGTGCAGGAATATTACGACCATCTTCCGGACAGCTTACCTAGGATGTTCCTAGCAATATGGAAAAAATAGGGTTTAGCTACGTATTGGAGATTTTTACACTGCAGCACTTTTTGCTTTCTGTGGTGTACATTCTCAAACATAAAACATTTGCTTTGGTTCTCTTCTAGATTTTCTCTCACATTAAATCGATATGTTTCACATTTAGAAACTGTATTCCTTTACTCCGTGTTCCCCTTCAGTACAAGACTATTCACACTCAGTAATAAAGAACTGGTGCCAAATTACTCTCTTGTATTAGTACCCTGTCCTAAAATAAGCTCCATAATTGTCTCATGACTTTGCTACATTAAAATGTTGCGTCAACAAGATGGTCCCGACAGTGACATTGAACTGTATTTCCGTGGATCCTTTTTAAAGTTATTATGTTTACGAGGGCTACCAACGCCCTTTTTTAATAACTTGGTCGTGACCCAAGGGAGAGTCACTCACAGTGAATACGAGATGGAAGATCAGCTTACTCTTCGACGTGCTCAAATTCAGAATTAGAATTTCACTGCCCTAACTTTCGGTGTAACTTCAATATTCTAGCCCTCCCTTATGATCATTACGTCGTCTTACCTTCCCCATGGTGCGCTCCTCCTGCTGTGTGTCCTGAAGCCAAGGACTGACGTCTCCTCCATCAGCTGACATCGGCATCTTCTGCGGCCACTTCGGAAGACCACCCTCCTCTTGACCGGGGCCCAAACTTAACCGCATCCACACCACGTTGAAATCCTGTAAAAGTTTTATTTTCGTAGTCATGTTTTCATTTGTTGTTTTTCCTTTAATTATTTAACCGGTATTTAACCATAATCTAAGACACTCATGTTTTTCGACACAAGATACTGTGATCTTATTACTGTGTGACTAGTGACATGTAATTTTCTCAGTGGGTACCATAAAAGTCCGACTTCCTGTGTAAAACATATATCATGTTAATATGGCATGCTGCCGGCTTTATATGGCAAAGTGGACGAGAGCATACGGTCGTTGCCTCCGTGGAGTAATTAACGGCAACCCTAGCCAACACGAGGTTTTAAAAACCGGGTATGGTGACCCGCTAGTATTAACTGTGGACTCAGTACTGATGTTACTCTCCGGTTAGGTTCAATCATGTCCATTTATTAGTAGTTGCTTAGCGAGGAAACCGTAACACGAATCATCCGTTTCACTCTTTTCAGTTTAGTTAGGACAGGGTGGTCAATGTTAGCGTCACGGCGGAGGTCACACGACAGGATGTGCTGCTGTGCAGAAAACACTAATCAGCAAGGGAAAGTGCAGTCATTTGTCCATGAGACAACAAGAATCCTCATTCTCATGGAAATGGGTCCATTTTCTATAGATATCTCATTCAAGGATTACAACACGAGCTTGATACGTATTGTGTCCAGAAAGCAAAGTGACAACAAAAATAAAAGGTAATTTTGTTCGCTATTTAACGTGCCTTACTCCCCGCTCGTTAAGATTTATTCATTTATCCGGCAACAGATTATGTACGTGTTTCACGATGTGTGTATGTAATTACTGCTCTGTTGCAAAAGAATTGAGAGGAAACTAACACAAACAACACATAATCGGCTTGAAGTTAAAGTTGTGTTGTTATTTGGCAATTTGTTGCGTAAACAACTAGTTTTCATTCACGCATTCATTGCATAGTCTCTCTGGAGCTAACATGAAATCTAACAGGAGTGGGAGAATGTTTGCAGGAATAGAAAAATCGGGGCTGAGAATGTGATATAAACGCCAGAGGTGATAAATGACTGCATAAAAGAGAATAAAATGTACGGATTGGTCATATAGCAGACGGAGATTCTTCAAGGTTCACCTCCATCACGTCCGATACGCCTCCTTGCCGACACAGTGGCATCACAGTAAACACGCTGACTCCGCCTACAGATCATAAATACCGTCCAATCGCCGGGTCATCCTCTGCTATTGGCGTCATTGAATCCAGTATGGAGGGGCGATGGATCAGCACACACTTCTGCACGTCATTGTCAGTTTTCATTCGCTGGAGCCGCCACTTCTCAGTCTCAATAGATCCTAGATTGGTCTCAGGAGACTGAGTAACTCGTTCCCGTCCTCCCACCAAGAAAATTCTCTAGAATTACCGGAAACTGACTCTGGGTTTTCCATGTGGTACTCATATTAGTGACCGATTAGCCGCGGTGACAGTAACCCAGTCAAACTAAGTTCTAGCCCACTGCAGAATATAACCTTAGAGCTATCAATAAGTGATGGCTCGCTTTTAGCTACCAGTATCTGTGGCTGCTTTAGAAAATACAAAATTGCTTTCGCTGTTCTGTAATGTCATGTGTTAGTTAATGACCAATATGATTATGTAGAATCTGGGTTCCCCTAAGATTCAGTGTCACATTCTTCACACTCCTCGCCGCTGCTAACCTGTGGGTCCAATGGTACAGGGTCTGCGTCGTCGTCGCAGACCGCTACGACACGAAGATCTTCGGTGTCTGTCTCCCGCCCACAAGGGAGACACAAAAAGGCGAGAGCTCTGCTGAACATCTGTTAAGATAAAAAAAGTGTAAACATATATGAAATGTTTTCCTCGATTCACAAATGCACAGGGAAGTCATATTTGGTTCTCTTTAGCGGTTTCAAGGCACAAAGCAATGGTGCGTCAACGTCAAAATAAGAATAACACCATAGTGTCCTTTGAAACAGAGTAAACAACACAGAGTTTCATCTAAAAGAAAATGTCATACTTGTTATGAGTGGCAAACAAATAACTGTCAAATTTCGCACCGTACATAGTAAGTATGCACGAGAAAAGTCAACCACCAACCTAACGTAAATTACTCTTTAAGCCAATCCTGCGATTTGATCGACTGGAGATGATGATTGGTAAATGGACAGTTTAGAGCGCAGCCAAGGTCAAAAATGAGGGGAAATTCTATATTTAATCAATGCGAAATATACGTTGCAGAAAGCACAGTTCGTATCAGCAAGCACAGCTGTCGATCTTATGATCGGCAACTGCCAACCATCCTCGCGTGTTCGAAGGCCGAGCGAGAATGTGGCGAGCGTTAAATAGCAAATAATCCCTAATGCCGAAGATTGTACTTCATAATATATTGAAAACATAAAATTCGGTGCTGTGTTGCACTAGGTCGTGTTCGAATCCATACACAGCCAAACTGCAAATATGGGTTTCTTCTTGAAAGTCGTACTAAAACTGAAATATAATTAATATATTCAGTTCCGCGTTGATGTATTTATGGCTAGAAAATAAAGAAATGTTGATATTTAATTCTGCTCCAAGTGATTATTAGTTTCGACTTGTTTGGTTTCTTCTGATGACTGTTACTCTTTGACTTTGGTGAATTCTGGGTAACATGTTACTAGACGTCCTGCAAATACACCACGGGCAATATCGATAACGGCAAGAACAGTTATCATCTTTGACACAAGGCAGAGTATAAACGTTAATGCTCCTCGTTTCACTCCCAGCAATTTTGGTTGTCTTCTTCGGTTGCTGCCTAACCACGCACTCGGAAATCTCCCAGTTTAGCTTCATCTTGCGTTCTATAATCAGGCAGAAATGTAAATATAGGCGACTATTGCAGAACATAATTGTATTAAAAGTCACAAAATGTGCTAACATCACTAAGATGAAAAAAATATGTACATATAATTACATGTAGTTGGATGCATACCTACATCCTTCAACTCCACATACACCACATGAACTATTACGCTCACACTTTGTCATGGATTATTAATCTCCTATCTTGGATATCTTACTATGCCTTGAAGGCTGATATCGTTGATGCACTATTAACGGACATTTAATAATAATGGTGACATGTTTCTGATAAATTATGAATGGACCGTTTCCTCTAATACTGCAAGTTATAATAAAAGTTTATCTCATTTGTAAATTATTAATGATAATAACTTACTCCTGAGAGAGATCTCTTGCGTGCAGGAGACAACCTTCGAAAAACATTGTATGTTTTTTAATTACAACAACAATCATAATAAATCGTACCAAAAACGTCGCGATTTCATAACTCACTAATACACGTACTTTTTCGATATTGCGCGTTTGCAGAAAGTGTTCTGAAATGAATGTTAGAAGAGAATTTTCAGCATCCTGTCATAGTTATCAAATTTCTCCCCCCCCCCCCCCTTCCCACTTCTTCTGCTTAGGCATATTTCAGTAAATCATGTCAAATCTTAATAACAATTAAAAATATCGTAGTAGCCCCGAGAATTTATACTATGTCGCCGTTTTGTGTGGCTTATCCGTATGCTGATGACTGCATCTCGAAGCATACTGATTTCCACTGGCCAAACGGTTAAACGAACCTAAGAGCCTGTAGAATATAGGAACCGCCACAACAGGTGACAACGTTGCTTTTTGTTCGTAACGAAAAAGGTAAGATTCATTTCAGTTAGACTCACAAGTAAGCAGGAATTATGACATGTCAATGCACTACGGTCAGTCTGTCCGTAAATGACCCCAAAGGAATTCCGAGACATCTGTTACAAACGCACCAGCGTAGTCTCATTAATGAAGCAGGACCACGTTGTGGTGGATTTCTTGTGTCGTGATTGATACGGAATAGCGAGTAGTGTGGGAAAGTATTTGGGACACATGTGTCTTATTAATTATGGGCTTGGTTCAAAATAGTTATGACCGATTTACTGCCACTTCGTTGTCTAGTCAGAGCATGGGTGTGGTGCTCATCACAGTTTCCCTTGCTGCTGTCAAAGGCTTAGCGATATGGCTGAAGTTCTAAGAAAGCTGTAGAACGTCTTTAAAGCAAGTGCGAACTTTTGAAATGGCAATCAACGTTGTTTAAATTTATCCCTAGCTAAAGCTTCCCAGTTGCGCGTTCATCTGTTAATTGTCTCGGACTTATCCCGTGTCGTTAGTAGGTCGGCGAATTAGTCTGAATATGCCAATTTTCGGAGCCACCTTTTGTCTAGGGGAAATGTTTTTGAGTATAAAGGAAAATGTTGTCGGTCCAGGCTTCGAAACCAGCTAGCGCTTAAGTTCTGATTTAGAATCAGCATTGGCGGTAGAAGACATCGGCAAATGAATTCACCGTCATTCTGCCAAGGGCTTTGCCAAATTTGGCGGAGTAGCTGACAAAGGTACAGAGCACTCTATTGTCCTTGGGGTGGGAAATTGCCCCTAAAGGCAGAAGAGTCACCAACGATCAACGGTATGAGCATGAAGAAAGCAATGAAAACCATTGCATGAAATACACATAATCGGTATCCACAGGACATGTGGTCTGTAATTGAAATAGTGTAACGATGATCTCTCCATTGGGAAAAGATTCCGGATAAGTCCTCCATCGAGATCTGTGGGTGGGGACTGTCAATGGGGAGGGAGTATGAGAAAAAGACTGAATAACCAAAGAAACGAAAGTGTTCTCCGAGTCGGAGCGTGAAATATCAGAAGCTTGAATGTGTTAGGGAAGCTAGACAATCTGAAAAGGGAAATCCAGATATAGTAGTGGCCAGTGAAGTGAAATGGATAGAAGACAAGGATTCCTGATCAGGGAAGTGAAATAGATAGAAGACAAGGATTCCTGGTCACATGAGTATAGGGTAATATCAACATCATCTGAAAATTGTATAATGGAAGTAGGACTCGCTATGAATACGAACGTAGGGCAGAGATTGCGTTGCTCTGAACAGTTCAATGTTAGGATAGTTCTTATCAGAATCGACAGTAAACCAACACCAACAACGATAGTTAAGGTATACATGACGAAGTCGCAAGCTGAAAATGAAAAGATAGAGAAAGTATATGAGGGTACTGAAAGGGTAATACCGTACGTGAGGGGAGATGAAAATTTCACAGTCATGGGGGACTGGAGTGCAGTTGTAGGAGAATGAGTAGAAGAAAAGGTTACAGGAGAATAAGGGCTTGGGACAAAGTCTGAGAAAGGAGAAACCCTAATTGAGTTATGTAATAAATTTCAGCTAGTAACAGTGAATACTTTGTGCAATAATCACAGGAGTAGGAGGTGTACTTGGAAAAGACAGGGTGCTACGGGCAGATTTAAGTTAGATTACAACATCGTCAGCAGAGATTCCGTAATCACATACTGAATTGTAAGGCGCAGCCAGGAGGAGACAATGTAGTAGTGATGAAGAGTAGGCTGAAGATTAAGTGTTTAGTCAGGCAGAATCAAAATTCAAAGAAGCATGACTCGGAATTACTAAGGAATGACGAAATGTGTTTGAAGTTCTCTAAGGCTATAAGTCCAGCAATTAGATATATTTCAGTAGGCAATACAGTTGAAAACGAATGGACATCTCTAATAAGGGCAGTCGCAGAAATTAGAAGGGGAAACATGGGTACAAAGCATATAACTGCGAAGGAACTAGTGGTAAACGAAGAAATACTTCAGTGGTACGATAAACGAAGGAAATACAAATTTGCTCAGTTAGTTTCAGAAATACAGAAATACAAGTTGCTGAGCAATGAAATAAATAGGAAGTGCAAGGAAGCTAAGACGAAATGATTACAAGAAAAATGTGAAGAAATCGAAAAAGAAATGGTTGTTAGAAGGACTGACTCAGCATATAGGAAAGCCGAAGGAGCATCGGTGAAATTGAAAGCAAAGAATGTAACATTAAGCGTGCAATGGGAACTGCACTGTTAAATGCAGGGGAGAGAGCGGATGGATGAAAAGAGCACATTTAATGTTTTTATGAGGCAGATGATTTGTCTGATCTGATAGAAAAAGAAACAGTAGTCGATTTAGAAGAGATAGCGTATCCAGTATTAAAATCAAAATTTAAGACAGCTTTGGAAGACATAAGATCAATTAAGGCAGATGGGATAGATAACATTCCAACCGGAGTGGCAACAAAACGACTATTGACGTTGGTGTGTAGATTGTATGAATCTGAGTTTCGGAAAAATATCATTCGCACAATTCCGAAGCCTGCAAGAGCCTACGAGTGCGAGAATTATTGCACAACATGATTAATAGCTCATGCATCCAAGTTGCTGAGAAGAATAATATACAAAAGAATCGAAAAGGAAATTCAAGATGTGTTAGAAGACGATCAGATTGGCATTAGGAAGCGTAAAGGCACCACAGAATTAATTCTGACGTTGCGGTTGACAATGGAAGCAAGGCTTCAGGAAAATCAAGACACGCTCTTAGGATTAGTCACCCTGGAAAAAGCTTTCGACAATGTAAAATGATGCAATATATTCGAAATTCTGAATTAAATTCGTGTAAGATATAGGGAAAGGCGGGTAATATACAATACGCATGAGCCGAGCGGGATTTGTAAGAGTGGACTACCAAAAGCGAAGTGCTCGGTTTAAAAAGGGTGTGAGACAGGGGTGTGGTCTTTCACCTATATTGTTCAGTCTGTACATCCAAGAAGAGATAATGGAAGTTAAAGAAAGGTTCAGTAGTGGAATTAAAGTTCCAGATGAAATGATATCAGTCAGCGGTACGATCCGCTGAAGATATTCCTATCCTGAGCGAAAGAGAAGATGAAATACTGGACCTGCTGAATGGAATGAACAGCCTAACGAGTATAGAAAATGGACTGAGAGTAAATCGAAGACAGAAGAAAGTAATGAGAAGAACCAGAAATGAGAACAGCGAGATACTTAACGTCAGGATTAATGGTCACGAAGTAGATGACGTTAAGGAATTCTATATACCTAGATAGCTAAACAACAATGGTGGACGGAGCAAGGACATCGAAAGCAGACTGACACTGGCAAAAGGGGCCTTCCTGGGCAAGAGAAATGTACTAGTGTCAAACATAGTCATTAATTTCATATATAAATTTCTGAGAATGTACTTTTGGAGTACAGCACTGTAAGGTAGTGAAACATGGAGTGTGGGAAAACCGGAACAGAAGAGAATTGAATCATTTGGGATGCGGTGCTGCAGAAGAATGTTGAAAATTTGGTTTACTTATTAGATAAGAAATGATGAGGGTCTGCACAGAATGGGAGAGGAACGCAATATGTGGACAACACTGACAAGTGGAAGGGAATGAGTTACATGTTTCTAGAGAAAGCTGTAGAGTTCAGAAACTGTAGAGGAGGAAAGAGATTGGAATACACTCTGCAAATAATTGAGGACACAGTTTGCATGTGCTACTCTGAGATGAAGAGTTTGGCACAGTAAGGAGCACGTAGAGGGGCCACATCAAACCAGTCAGAAGACGGATGACTAAAAAAAAATGTCACTGTTAAGGGTAGAGGGTGACTGGATGTCCTTCTCCTCGGCACCTCTGCCCCCTCACCCCCCCCCCCCTCTCCCCCCACCACCCCACCATCCTCCTTCGAGGGAAAGGAATATGTGCACTCTACCTGCCTAAATGTCGTGTTATTGCATGTGAAAGTGTATGAATGTTTACGAAAAGTTTGCATTACGTGTAATTGAGACTAGGCTGCCTGGTTTGATGTGGCAAAAGCTTTTACATGGCACCGATTATTTCATTTGGAAAATGAATCGCAGTAATACCATATTCCACACAACAGTTCCCCCCATACCTGACATACCGTCAGCAGTGTACAAAGATCGGAATAAAGAGGTCGCAGTGGAATAATGTAGTTGTCAGAATCCCACTAGAATTAGTGCTGAAGCCATTATTTCTATTATATGCTAATTATCTGATGACCTTTCTTCCCATTGAAAGTACAATTCATTCGCTGATGACCTTGAATTATACCTAGGTGCAAGCCAAAAAATCTGCGCACAGTCATCCAAAACGTGAAAGTTAATTTACTTGCCATATCAGAAAGAGCGCGGAACATAATTTTGAAACATACCAATCTAAGATGCAACTAATCTTAGTCCCTCAAAAAAGACTTATCACTCCTCAGCTCAGTGAATCTTTTCCAGTTCTAACCCTAAAATGCAGGAAATTGGCTTTTCTTCTTCTGCAGAGAATTTGGGGTAATTCTGGACCAAAATCTGGACTGGACTGAAACCACAACTGTGGTCTGTAAGAAGGTGTCAGCATCACTGAATTCATTACATAAATATAGAAAAATATTTTCTCTCTACCTTAAAAGAGAAACGCGATAGAGAACACTAATACTAGCTCGTGGTCGTGCGGCAGCGTTCTCGCTTCCCACGCCCGGGTTCCCGGGTTCGATTGTCGGCGGGGTCAGGGATTTTCTCTGCCTCGTGATGGCTGGGTGTTGTGTGCTGTCCATAGGTTAGTTAGGTTTAAGTAGATCTAAGTTCTAGGGGACTGATGACCATAGCTGTTAAGTCCCATAGTGCTCAGAGCCGTTTTTTTTTAACACTAATACTCCCCATCCTTGTTTCTGGTGATCGTATTCGCCAAGGACCTTCGTATATGAGCTCATAACGTTTGTAACTCTCCATGAATGCTTGTATTTGTTACATTTGTGAAGTACGATATTTCGACCGTATCACTCCTCGCTATGAACATTCATCATGACTACACGCCGTGTTTGCTGCATCTTCTTGTCAATTACTGCGCACCTCTCAATATATCTTCCTCCCTCTGAATACTGACTAAACAACAAAACGGCAATACTCGTCCTCTGCACATTAAGTCCTCTCTGTAGCAATACACAACACTGCCATACTCTTTGAATAATTTCGTATATCAGGAAACTGACTTTATAACAATGTGAGAGAAATTAAAGTCCTTTCAAACTTCGAAAGACAGCTAACGGCCCATCTTCGGTCAGAATGGTTCTCTCTTCTTGCAGCTCACTCTCATCGACGCTCCCTTCTCCATCATTTTTCTCTTTCCTTGTCTACAGCATTCTCTACTAAAATTTCTTCATTCCTAGCATCCATTGACACTTTCATTTCAATCCCCACCTCGTCCCTTCCACTTCTTCTAATACCAAACACGGATTCAAACGTGCTAAAATAATCTGTATCATTTTAATGCCTCCATTATATTATTATTATTATTATTGTTATCTAGAATTATTATTTTTTTGTTAGTAATGCAGTTGCTGTTACTGATTTCGTTGTGTAACAAAAAAATTATATCATTCCTAATTCCTCCATTATTTGTCATCGTTATTAGTTGTACGACAGCTATTATTAGCATTCCAAATATTATTTTTTAATGACGCATTAACATTATGGTAATTTTTATGTATTTTTTGTTTGTTAATTAGCCCTCATAGACGTAACTTAGGGCCTTAATGACATGATCTGATAAGGCTAGTAACAAATAAATAACTAAATAAATATGGATTAAGTAGTCTATGTTTAGCGTCCATCTCTATCCGCTGTGCTATGTCAAGCACATTAGAGAAACTTTTTGTCACTCGCGAGCGAAAAACCGCTCTGGTATGATAGTAATTATACGCGTAAATTGTTAACTGTACTGATGTGAACATGTTCTACATCCGTCATCCTTGTACCTTGTCCATTGTGAAACGCAAAACGGAGCAGAAATCAGCCAATGGACAGCGCAGACTCCAGAGATAAAACGACACCAAGGAGTAGCAGTCCACTCTAAGAGATCTCCGACGGCTGATTCTAATAGTTAATCGAGTGTCAAAAGACGAAGTTGTACAATCTATCGGTGCATTTTGATGGTTTTCTATTGAATTTAGCATGGGAGCTAAAGAGTTCTTCGCTAGAGTTGAGCGAGAGAGGTGTTTAACGTAATTTCTTAGAATTGCGTGTGTCTAATCGTAGGCGGAAGTTCAGTAGAGATTTGGATTTGAGATCTGCTGGGTTCAGAAAAATTATAGTGCAGATACAATGTCTGGTAAGTCCAGATGAAGTAGAGTACCACCGATTTTAGTGACTTGGACTGATATGTCGTGGAGACCAATGTTTAATTCTTGTATCTAAGTTCCAAAAATAAAGTTCAGCTTCTACGAAACATGTTAGTTGTGGCAAGTGCTATTTGTAAGATTTTGAGCTGGTGAGAGGATATATTAATTTTTGTAATGACGGAAGGTCACGTGTATAGGATAGCGAGTGAAAATGTTAGCACTCGTTTTTGGAGTGGTATTTTATGGCATCGGAATCGTCCGTTTTCTGTGATGAACTTTTGGGTCACCTTTTGACACTGCCAGAGGTAAATGGGTGGTTGCAAATTGTCGTTACTAGACTGTGGGGTGTATTGATGCATGGAGTGGGTTAATGTCTCCATTACGGTTGTGGCTTAGGTGTAGAACTAACAGAAATATTCACAGATTTTGCTTACTCTCGTTCAAGTTGTTACCCTAAAGTAATCGAAATTGCTCCTTAGACATGGTTGTTTGAAAGATGAAAGGCCTCTGGGAACTATCAATACAAAATGCGTAGCAATACTGAGACATGGAATTTCACAAATACGTCGGTTTACTGTTGAGATGTTTACTGCGCATTATAAGGGGATGCATATCGCCAACGGTTGAAGATGTTTAGAATCGCACTTTCTGAACGAATGTTAATGTAAGGTTATGATACAAAGAGGCGGTGGAGTTTAGGACTATATTTTGTTTTTGTTGTTTTGTTCTTACCGTGTAGTGAGAAACGATGTTTATCTTCGATCATAGCACTGGGAATTTAAAACCTACAAAAATCTGTAGTAATTTACGTTTACTACCTACAACGACTGCAACGTTGGCCAAAAGATAATTATATCTGCCTTGTAACTGTGCAGTATTACTTGGAAGTGATCGATATTATTCAGTTTGGTGTGAAAATAATAGAATGGTTTACTTTGCCTGATCAGTAAAAAATTTAAGAGACTTTTTTTTCGAAGGCAGAGTTATTGATTTCGTTTGTTAATTAACGAAAGGTATTCAATCTTGTTAAACGACTTTACTGTGTTTATATTTGAAAAGAGACTTTGTGAGAGTGTTTAGAGATAACTCTGAATTATTACAACGTCTATGAACGCTGATATGTTAATATTCTGACAGTTCGGAACTTGAAATCGAAAGCAACAATCAAAAGACAGCGTGTGACTGTTTCAAGCAAGTGTAGAAACTAATACTTTGACGAAATACATTCCGACTGATAAAGGGAGAGCACTTTATGTCAAAAGCTAGTCCATTACGAATAATCTCGACTGTGCCAGAAGTTTTGTCTTACTACAAGGAACCCTAATATATTTACACGTAGGGAATTCATTTCAGAGAACATTACTAAGGAAGTTATTATAAATTCAGTATACTATGCGCTTACGATCGTTGACTAAGATGAATAGATTTTGTTGACAGTTGACAAGATCAGGATGTTAAACAATTGAGAGACTAGTCTGTATCATTTACGGAATTCCTTTGCAAGTCGCGACTTGGTGTTAAAATTTTTCGAAGATTTGAACGGTTATCGCGCTTTTGCCAGTTATTAAAGGGACTACAATACAGGTCAATACGAAAGGTTGTGTGAGATGAGGGTAGCTTACATATACTTGTGCTGTCGTAGACTGGAGTATTAATACACGCTATAGGTAGCTACAGGTAGTTAGTCCAAACACTGTGTCTGAAGTGACCATGCAAAAGCTATTTAAATGAAGCTCTGGACTCGAGTCCGGAGAGTTATCGTTCTTCTTTCATAGTGAGTTTTGGTTTCCCATACCACCACTGGAATATTTTCTGAAGTCAGATGATGTTTCCTGCGACGAGATAAAGTAACTAGAAATCACTGTCCTACATAAATTCTGGTGAGCTGTGCGGTACATGTACTGGAGCAAAAGCGCTACAATTGGTCTTACTTCAAAGGAGTAGCGTTTAGCGCAGTAGCTCACGCGATTAGCAGTAAAAAGCTCTTGTTTACAGGCCGACACAGTAGATCGTCTGCTTTTGAATTCTGTTCACCCCCTAAATTAGTGAGCTCATTCTAGGATAAAAGAGGCCATGACATACTCGTATTTAGGCTATGGACAGAGTGTCAGTAAATATGCATGTGACAGCATTATCATGAGCAAATGATCACATTTCAAAAATTAACATATAATGGACTGCTAATTACACTAACTTACAGTTCTCGTTTCAGTTATATCAGAGCACAGTGTACGGTGGTACCACAACCAAGACGTCTGGTATCTCTTAAGTGCACTATGGGCTGATTTACATTTTTCTCAAGGTAAGATGTTAAAGGTTGCGCAGAAAATTAACACGAAATAAAAGTTGAAGAAATGTTCTGTGTGTCCTCGTTTCAACTACTTGCGCTGAAAACATTACGAAAGAAAAGTAGGATCGTAGACTGGATGTCTCCCTGACGGTGAAATCATTTATTGTTTAGTGAGATCTCAGACTGCGTAAGCAAGGCGTCCTACTCCTGTTCAGCTCCCAGTAAAAAGTTTGGTATAAAATTTTTCGAAATACGCCCTAAGACAAGGAAACGAAGCTCCATGAAGGAGTTATCCGAATGAGAAGGAGATTGACAGGTGTGATGCACTTGTAATGACAAACAAATGTCTATGAACTCAGAAAAAATTCATCATTTATTCAAGAGCGAGATTTTCAAGTAAGTGAGGCGTTGGTCCACCACTGGGTCTTGAGCGAGCAGTTATTTGGGTTGGTATAGATTGAGAGAATTGTTGAATGACTGCCAGACGGAAATCGTGCCAAATTCTTCCCAAATGGCGCATCATATCGTCAAAATACCGAGCTGGTTGGAGGGCCCCGCCCATGTAACTCCAAATGTTCTCGATTCTGGAGAGATCGGATAACCTTTATGACCAAAGTGGCGTTTGGCAATTATGAAGACAAGCAGTAGATATTATCGCCTTGAGCGAGAGGGCTTATCTTGCTGAAATGGTAACCCACATTGGTTTGCCATGAAGGGCAACAAAAGGGGGCGTACTGCCGTGTTGTAAGGGAGCCTCGGATGACAGCCGAAGGGGTCCTGCTATGAAAAGAATTCCCACTGCAGACAACACGCCTGGCTGTTGGGGCGTATGGCGGGTGAGAGTTTGGTATACCATCGCTGTCCAGTGCGTCTCCAGACACGTAATATATGGTCCTCAATTCCTAGCGGGACCCATCACCGAAGACATCTCTACTCCAGTCAGTCAGATTCCAGATTTCATGATCTTTTGTGCCAGTTACCTGTCATGTATTATTCCCATTAAGCTGAGTTTCTGGTATGTGAACAATGAAACATGATCTTTTTGCTTTTGAAGTTTCTTCCATTGTTACTTTTCTTTTAGTATTCGACTCACGTAAATTGCAAAGCTGTATGTCTGTACAGTTACATTTCCCGATTGGTCATCTACAAATGATTTACGACAAACTGTGAAATTCGTTAATACTTTCAGTAGGAACCCATTATTTATTTAAAACGTTACTTCCACTGACGTAGTTCCATTGTTACGTGAGATCTAAACCGAGAAATTTTATTTATGCAATGGTCTGAAATGATTGTGGGGGATGCTATTATTACTGACATTTCGTAAAGGATCGTCTACCATTGTAGCATACACTGAGAACTGCATGTCTTTAGTGCTGATAGGCCGAGACGATTGGTTGAAGTAACAAAAAGTAAATATTTTGTTCCATGTAAATTAAAACTGGCAGGAGAACGTTTTGCACACGTTATACAGAGTGTGAAGGATTCAAACTAGCAGAGTTTCTGGTTTGAGAACTTCATCTCCACTTAGCTTTGGATGATATATTTACACAGCTGGAGTGCATCATGCGTGCGTTGCGGCTGCTATCCTGTCTCCACTGTAAACAACTATAGCTCGGCATAGACTAATTCATTAATGGTGTACTTCTGCGTCTACCTCAGCGCTGTTGTTTCTGTTTTACGTGTGAGATGGACATAGCTCGGGAGAATTCACAGGAGTACACCATTAAAGAATTTGGTCCGTTTGGCGCAACTTCTGTTAAGTAATACGTGATTCACGGTTCAAAAAACGAAATTTTTCTCTTGGATTCGCGCCGTATTTACGAGCACCCGTATCTGGTACTGATGTTCAAGTCATATGCATTGATGTATGTGCATCAAAGGCAATCGAGAGAAGATGAGAAGAATCGTAGTCAGGCAGCTCAGTAAATGATTATCGTTCTTTTCTCAAAGAAATAAACTTAATTATCTTCATATGGTGGCAGCCCATTGCGGGAGCGAGACGTTTAATTTTTTCCGCTCTCGTAAAGATAATTTACTTAGAATCTAATAACAATTAGTTTAGTACAAATTAATCATTAAATTAGTGCAGTTTTATGGTTACTAATAAAGGCATCATTTTCCTTTACGTATTAGTCTACAAAACGCGACAAGATCGTAAGAACTGCTAAGCATCATGGTTTTATCTACGTTCCGGAACAATTATGTAGAGAATGCCGTGGAATAGTTCTGTTCCTCTTACCAACAGTTTAATTTGTGGATGTCCATTCGTTATTAATTTCATAGTTCAGAAAAGTTGTTTGATTTAGAAACTTTCGCACTGTTCGTTTGTTTATATACAGTTTGCCTACAGTAAAATTACATCCTGCTGTGACTGATTAACAGATACTCCATGTAAGTGAGTACAAAGTACTTGCTATAAAAGAAAATAAATAATTCCTTCGTTATATAATAGATCTAAAGCGCTGACATGCTGGTATTAAATAACATAATTTCGTTTAGTGTAAAGAGTGTTAAATGATTTCATTCTATATTTAAGCGTACAATTTGTCTTGTAGTTTATGAAAGTTGTGGGTAATGCAGAAGGATTGTCAGAGAGAGAGCGAGTGGTATGTGAAGACTGTGGTGGGAATTTTACCGGGGTGACTGAATGACGGAAATTAATGGAAAACTCATGTAAGCTTTACCTTGAAACTGTAGGCTCTCAAAATAGAGAGAGGCAAATATTTGTGGTCCTCCGGCTCAAGCAGATCGAGCGAAATTAGAACGAGATAGGTTAACGGGATAAAATGTCATGGGGACTGGGTAAAAGCAATAAGCAATGGGCAAAATGGGAAGAGCTCTTCAGCTTCATCTACTGAATGTAGGTCAGTATCAAAATATAGTAGGAACAAAAGATCCTTACGCTTGATAGTAGCCATGGGATGGATATAGGCCAGACGGTATGCGACAGATTGAAATCAGGGTACCAGGTCGCAACTATTGTGAAGCCAACCTTAGGCAGGTAACACGGAACGTGCTGCATTTGTGAAAAGGTTTTGGCAAAGAGGGTCAAGTTATTGTAATAGACAAATCAGAAAAGAGCCTGGCTAAGAACGGTAATTAAAGCATTTGGAGTGACTTGGAGGAAACAGGAGTAGCAACTACTCACGCAAATGTAAGCAAAAGCTTTGTGCAGGTCCTGCAGCGCCATATCCAGCCCCGAGTTAAAACTGCTGAGAACTGTGTGAATAGAGATGTGGACAGTGCTACTGAAGGAATTGAAATTTCATATTACTGCTATGTCTGTTGTTAGAGAAAGATAGATTGACTGAACTTCTTATCAACAGCAAACAGTTTGGTGAGGTGGGACACCATCACACAAAGGAAGATCCCAGTGGTTACTGTTGCCAGAGAGGCATCTCTGTTTTGAGAGAAATCTAGCTAGCAAAAGAGCCCCACAAAATGCCTAGGATGCACATAAAAGTAACATTAGCGTATTTCATAAAAATATTAGAGGACTGAGTAACAAATTACAAGCTGCACGTACCAGCAAAATCTAACCAAGTGTTAGGTAAATTATATACAAAAAACTTACACTCTGGTGGCTTACTGATGCAGAACTCATACAGGAAAAAAGTTGTTGTTAGATATATTAAAACAGAACTAAAGTTCAAAAACAGAAAACTGGTTCACTTTTAACCGTAACTACATATAAACCCACACTGGAAAATTTTGAACTTTTTGTGACGCGTCTGGATACCTTATTGTGCTGTATGTTAGACAGCAGCAAGCAGTTAATAGCCTTCGGTGGCATGAGTGATGTTTTCTAAAGGTTTATGTTAGAAAAAATGACCTGGAAACTTTATTTGCATCTTACAATTTGGTTTCAATAATTAAGTATCCACCATGGTTGGAGAAAAACAATAGGACACTAACTGATTACGTTTTGTTTATGGTGAAACTCAAAGTAAGACACGATCTCTCTCTTAGATGATGCTCAATTAATTAGGACAAATAACATAGCACCTTAGAGTATCAGTTCAGTGGAAATCAGGATAATTAGTGACTCCAGGAGAAATGTTCTTAAGAACAGTTGAGATAACATGGGATGAAATTTATAAACAGCCGAATCGTAACATTAAATTTAATCTAATCCATGATAAATCCATGTGATTATTTGTTATTAACTTTCTGCATAAGCTAATCAGAAATGGCACTAAACAGCCTTTTGAAAAATCATGGACAACCTGAGGCGTGGAAAAACCATCTGAACGGAAAAATGAAAAGCATCTTCAGAGAATTACTGAAAAATTGTTGTTAAAAATCCAGGAACATGCACATAATTAGAGAAATCAGAAATTTCAGCAGCAGACTGAAGGCTACATGGAACGTATGGATAAGTGTGATAGAACAACAAGCCACAGAATGGGATAACATGACCATTGAACTGAATGGAAGCGCTATAAATTATGACTCACATGCGGCAAATGTATTCAGGTATGTAGGAAGTTTAGGGTCGAATAGCTCAAGAGAAAAATCTCAGCAGCAAGCTGAATAAATAACTCTCATCAAATTTTATAACCAACTTCTCCTCCTGAAATTAAGATAGTTATACATTTCCTCAAATATAAAAGCTCATCATGTTTTGATGACGATTTCAATAGAGTAATACAGATTCTCTTCAATATAATAAGCCAGGTCTTATCTGAAGCATGTAATTCCTCATATGTGAAGGCATATTTTCAAAGAGACTGAAATAGGCCATTGTTAACGCCCTTTTTAAGAAAGATGATGAGAGGGCTGTCAATAGCTACTGAACAGTTTCAGAGCTGACACTATGTTCAAATATTTTTGTGGATGAGATATATTTTATAACAGCAATGGAATAAAACCTTACCAATAGTAATATCCTGATCGTATCACTGTATCGTTAACAGAATAGTTGCTCTACAGAGAATGCCATTTACATGCTCACTCACCAGATTTTACGAGCATTAAATAATAAAATAGTGCTGGTTGGTGTTTTTGTGACCTATCTGACGCATCTGGACGTAGTCAATAGACCACAGACCATAGACCATAGTGAATAATAGTATTCTCCCACTAAAAATAAGTACTTTTGGACTGATGGTATAACCAGCGAATTAATAATATCATATCTTACTAAAAGAATATAGGAAGTTGAACTTAGTAATTCAACCAGTATGCTCTGAGAACATAGTTCTTACTGGGGAGAAAGCGTGTGTGGTGGACCCAAGTCGCAGTCTTAGGTCCACTATTGTTCGTCATATATGTAAGTGATCAGCCATCCAGTTTTCAACAAACAGAAGTAGTTCCTTTTGGAGATGATCAATTCAAGCATGTACACAGAAAATGAACAAATGTTAAAGAAAGTTATTAAATGGATCATTAAAACTTTTCAATCTGTACACCAAAGAAGCAGTGATGGAAATAAAAGAAAGGTTCAGGAGTGGAATTAGAATTCAAGGTGAAAGGCAGTAAGATAATCAATGACGGACGGAGTAAGAATGACATCAGATGTAGACTAGCCATCGCAAAAAGGGCATTCCTGGTCAAGAGAAGTCTAATAATATCAAAAATCGGTGTTAATTTGAAGAAGAAATTTCTGAGGATGTACGTCTGGAGTACAGCATTGCACGGTAGTGAAACATGGACTGTGGGAAAACGGGAACAGAAGAGAATCGAAGCATCTTTTATGTGGTGGTACTGAAGAGTGGTGAAAAACAGGTGTACGGATAAGATAAGGAATGAGGAGTTCTGTGCAGAATCGGAGAGAAATGGAATATGTAGAAAACACTGATAAGGAGAAGGGGCCGGGTGATTGGCCATTAGTTAAGACATGAGGGAATGACTTCCATGGTGTTACAGGTAGCTGTAGGTGAAAAAAACTGCAGAGGAAGACAGAGATTGGAATACATCCAGCAAACTATTGAGGACGTAGGTTGCAAGTGCTACTCTGACATGAAGTGGTTAGCACAGGAGAGGAATTCGTGGCGGGCCGCATCAGGCCAGCCAGTAGACTGATGACCGAAAAAAAAAAAAGCTTTCCCTGCGATTCGTCTCACACTCAATTCTAAAAAGACACAACATACTCAGTTTTGCACGTTTAGCGGTACTGTACCATTTATGTGTATAACACATGGTAAGGAAAAAGTAAGTAGGGTAGAAACTTAAAAATTCTCAGATGTACTTATCTATAAGAAAATAAACTGGAAAAAGCACATCTTGTAACTTCTGAACCAACATTGTTCGGTCACATTTGCACCTAGAGTCACTGCAGATCTTGGTGAGAGACAAATCAGTAAGTTGACATATTTAGCACATTTTAATTCAACAAAGTAATACGGAATAATGTTCTGGGAAAACTGATCTTCAATGAACAAAATCCCAGTTTCTCCAAAACGTGTTGAACGAATAACATGTGGTGTTCACCCAACATCATGTTGTAGACATCTGTTAAGGAATCCTGACTACTTCTTCACAGTCGTGAAGTCTGTTGTGGGCAATCCACTACAGTGTATAAGGAATAATGCTGTACATAATTAAAGTTCCGGAAGAAAAATAAACCACATTCATTAATCCACATGAAGGTTCCCTTTAGCACAAAATGTTGCGCAGAGGGCTGAAATAAAAATACTTAGTCACTTACCCAGTATACAAATCAAAGTATAATTTGAAAACAAACGAAGAAATCTGCTCCTTAATAACTACTTATATTCCGTAGGACAATTTCTGCTACAGTGAGGTGTAAAACGTGGCTCATAGGCGCCACTGACCCCCATACGAACATCTTTTTTACGTAAAACAAACGTAAATTATTCAGTGTGTAGCCATATGTAAATCAATTTGCAGCGAGAATGTAAAAAGAAATGTATGACATCATTATGATTTATCACGCAAATTGTTCCATGTAACAAGAAACGCACGACATAAATCACTAGGTAATGTGAAAAAGGTACTCAGAGTATGATAGTGAAATGTGTGAACAAGTCCTACAACCCATCCATGCTGTCTACTGTTTCGCAGCTCACAGGACAGCGGAGAAAAATTCTATTGCACACAAAAAGGAAACTTTTTTTTTAAGTCTGCGGGAAAATCGACGACTCTGTCACGAGACAACCGTCAACATAGAAAATGGTGGTTGTGTCTTTGGTGATTTGACATTACAGTATTTAATTCTGCGCATATTATTATTCACGCATTCAGTATGTGACGCAAGTCTACAAAAGAAGGCAACAGTTACTCGTACTGCAAGAAATATCAAAACGGTGAATGGCATACGGTTATTGAACACAGATACTTGCCTCTTTGGGACGACGATGAGAAAATATCTTCTTGGGAAAACGAACAGGAACGAAAATAAAATCTGCTCTCTGTGACAAAATGTTGGATCGAGGGAGACTGAATCTGAAGTAAAAAGTTTAGCCACCATCCTACTCGGACAACTCAGCTGGTAACATCGTCGCCGGCTGAAGACACAGCCGTAGTTTTGAGTTAATGCTTTGCACATGGTTTCAGCTTGACTGATCATTCTATTACAGCACACACATGGCTGAGGATTTACAGATTCATTCGTGAGAGAAAATCGGAAGTCCACCCACAGTTGAATATCAGTCGCATAATATATTAAAATTTCTGCTTTTTATGATCACGCAGCACTTGTGTTAATTGCAGTTAAAAGGAACCACAAGTTATGCAAATCATTCAGGTATCACTAAATTTAAAAATTTTAAAAATCATGTAAAATAGAATAAAACAAAGAACAATTCTATAAACTGAGTTATAATCAGCACAATGTTTTTTACGAAATACTGCAATTTCTAAAATTATTAAGAAATCACCTTTTTGACGATGGAATCACCTTGTCTGTCGGTATGGTATTTACAAAAACTGGTGTAGAAGATCTTCTAAAGCATCAGAAAAATGATCTTTCGGTCTCCTGTCACATGTCAGAAGCTGACGTGAATGTCAGCGGTCGTGCACGTCGAAACGTTAGAATGGCTGCACGGTTATTTTCGCGTCGCACTGCCTAATCTGTGAGATTGTCCTCCATAAAGATCTTGAAGTAAGCTTCATCGAACTGATAAACGACGATTTCCATATGTTGAACTCGGGTTACGCAAATGAACAGAATTCACCTTCCAGCAGTGATTGTGGTTTCAACTTCAGAAGTCAAGAGAATACCCTGAAGAGGGTTTTGGAAATTTGCTCGAATGTGAGAGTAGGGTAGAAAAATAGTCTCAAATCGTTCCAAAGTTGATTTGATTCATTAATAAGTTAATATTTTGGGCTTGCCAGACTGAATTAACATACTCTCGAAGTTTTTTTTCTAGAATTCGTGATCTTGGTGCATTTTATAGTATGAGAATGTTTTTCCTAGTGTGTTACTAAACAAAGGAATCGGAACTTGGCGTCACAATATTTCAGATGAAGATGATTTGCTTGGAGATAGCTATCTTAGTGACTCATCGAGCTCCAGTGAAAACGTTACTCACGATGCGCTTAAATACGTGTTAGAATGCATCACATCCATGTGCAAAAACATAGACAGTTAATTAGGAATTACAACACCAAAATGCTATGCCGATGCAAATTTAACAGCGAAACTAGAATGGATAACTGAACCTTTGAAAGGTGGCGGATAAATAGGGGTCTTCGATAGGTATAGATGGCTTTGGCGTGTGGCTTAAGAAACATAACAAAAACAATCGAGAAACGCTGTAAATATTATGCACGATGTGACGTCATGTCAATGTGGATTTCTTCAACGTAATGAACAGAAACTGTAAGTAAGAAAAAAAATTACGAGTATTGTAATGGAAGAAATAGTTCTTAGAGCGAAAATGTCATTGAGTAAGCCCTATCGTGGGATGAGGCTCTACCACTATAACGGACGTCAGAATGTAAAATATGAAGTGGAAAGGAATGATCATTGTAAAAAAGGAAACCACTCCGAAGTACACTTCAGCTGTATAACAAAAGATGTCTTCGATAAGAATTTACAAATACTGTAAATGAAGCGTCTGAAACTTAACCGAGAAATATAAGTACCCGTATCTGTTGAAAAGTCACAAACTACCAAAGTAAGAAATACACATTAATTTTCTCAAAACACAGCCGCTGTAACTGGAAAAAACCATGCTGCTAAACGAAAAAGTCAAAAATATCATAAAAAAGTGAACTAGAATTGCCGGCCGTGGTGGCCGAGCGGTTCTAGGAGCTTCAGTCCGGAACCGCGTGACTGCTGCGGTCGCAGGTTAGAATCCTGCCTCGTGTATGGATGTGTGTGTTGTCCTTAGGTTACTTAGGTTTAAACAGTTCTAAGTTCTAGGGGAGTGATGACCTCAGATGTTAAGTCCCATAGTTCTCAGAGCCATTTGAACCATTTGAACTAGAATTACAATTACAGGATCAACAACTTTTCGAAAGTCTGCTACAGTTTACAATAGCTCCCATGATTCTATATGTGCTTCAGGAGTAACTGTAACTCATAATTATTATACTCGGAAACAACCAATCCACTCATATTTGGAATTAAGCTAAACAAACATCACATGGAACAATCTGATAACGTTAAGCTGTTAGTATGTTGTCAGCCAATGACAGTACTCATTCGTAGATAACATCACCTGCAGTTTTCTTCTAATAACTCGTAACTGTACCACGTAGTCCAGATATTCGGCGAAGTCGTAAATACAAGTAGGATACTGCGAAGGGCATCATATATCACGATATACAATACAGATCAACTAGGTACCATACATTCTTGTTGGCATTTGTTTCAAATTCAAATGGTTCAAATGGCTCTAAGCACTATGGGACTTGACATCTCAGGTTATCAGTCCCCTAGAGTTAGAACTACGTAAACCTAACTAACCTAAGGACATCAGTCACATACATGCTCGAGGCAGGATTCGAACTTGTGACCATAGCAGCATCGCAGTTCTGGACTGAAGCTCCTAGAACCACTCGGTCACATCGGCCGGCGCATTTCTATCCTTCGACACCTCAGCTAAATTCGCACTTAACACCTAATTTATATCTCATGTTACACTACAAGTCTCTTGTAGTTTTCTTGGCTTTAACAAGATAACTGTTAATCATAAAGGAACCTACACCTCGTACTAAGCTACAGATCAATCTGTCACCGCAGAAAGCTCTTCCGTTGTCAGTTTCTTTGGCTTCACCAGTTCACAACAAAACTGCTACAATCCAACCTAACCTAGACCTCGGGCTACGCTACGTATCAGTCTGTAGCCATAGGAATGTTTCTCACTGCCACGGTCGTTGGCTTCGCCATCTCAGAACCGAATGGTTGTAGTGTAACCTAAAGCAGACGTAAGGTTGCGCTGCATATCAGTGGGTCACAACAGTAGGATTCGTTATTTTTGCCTACTCACATTCAAATCATCAAGTTCCATCCTAACCTAGACCTCCGGCTAAACCAATACATTACTTTGACATTAAGCTGTTTTCACGAGGTAACTACGCACCGTGAAATTCGGAACTTCAATATTTTCGAAGAAATACATTTCTCTTTTTACTCCACCTCCTCCTCGACATGTACTCAATTGCTGTCTACAAAATCGCTAACACCGACGTCAAATAATTGCCTACAGCAGCACTCAACGAAAGAACCACCGTAGAGCAAGTCACTGTAACACAAAACTAGGACAGAAATGAAAATTACGGTCAATGTGTACGCACTAGTGCTTACTAATTGCGTATTAGTATCCCCAATAGGTTGACGTCCAAGAGATAAAGGCTGCCTACGAACTATTAAAATAACCATCCTAATAATTTATAACCAAACATGAAACAAACTTAACGAAACAGAAGCAACTGCAAAAAGTAAAATAAAAAAGAAGATTGCGCCTCTATTCCAAAACACAAACATCACTTTTTGTTTGGCACAAATTTCACGACGTTACTAATATTTGAAAAACAGTATCAAATCTCGTTCAGAGATTAATGAATTACTTTCTCTATTAACCAACAAGATTACGATAGATAGAATGCAAGTTCACACACAAATTCAATTCAGAATACACACCAAAACGCGACGTCGTAGCAGCTATTACGTCACAGGTCAAAGCCGACGGCTAGTATCGAACATTCCTCTATATCCAGGTGGACTTCTTTCTCTACCATCTGAGTTGACAGCTACAGTATCATATTTTGAAATTATTTTTGCATCTATTCATGGATCAAATATTTCACCTTGCAAATGTGGGATGGAATCATTAACGGTACTTGTACGATCAAGATATCGCGAAATCGAAAGAAAAAAATCTGTGATTTGCATGGAAGTAGAAAAACTTTCATCGCCGTTAGATTTTTGTGTTAAAGAGCAAAATGGAATGAAATGAAGCGGTCTTCTGCGAAAAGACATGTTCTCTGTACTGCCTCCTTGTCCGCAAGTTTGAGTAAAGCTATCCAGGTCACAATCACAAGGTAAAATTCGTCATCTCTATATAAATATTACCTAAACACGTCTGAACTATAGTAGCACATAGACCTGTAAAATATTCTACATAGTCACGTTCTTAAGCTGAACGTTTTTGTGACGAGCATCTACAGCTAGCATCGGATATTGACAAAAGTTGTTTCTACCGTCTTACATTTGCTTTCAAATACTACAAATACTAATTCTTTCGAATCATCTTGAACCCCGTCAATGAAATTTTGAAAATCGAATGGAAAGAGACGCGAGAATTCCGTTATCGAGGGAGAAAATACGCCATAGCTGGCTGTGAAGTGACGTAACACGTCGCTGAACAATGAGAGCGTACTTGCAGGAATGACCTACCGTTTTAGTATGCGTACCTACACCTGATACAATTTTACAACAGCACCATGGCTGAAAAATACACCTGACAACACAAAAGTCCATCTGTACGTAGGGAAAAGTGAAAATCACTACTCACTTACTTGTTCCTCAACAGAACCTCGTCAGATACTGGTTTTCTGTCTTCTTCCTAGAACTCGAGAAAGTTCAGACATGCGTAGAAATCAAGTATCACTGTAAGATGTTAGTTAAATAGCGCACGACACTTAATACAGCACAAGTAGCAACTCAGAAAGAGTACACTCGTCACGAATAAGTATCGCAATGATGCCAGGCAACTGCTCGTGACGTATCACACGATGATGCATTGTTGAGAGTGTTGCCCCGGACCGATAATGAAACATTACAATCGCTTTTTCGGTACCACAGCATTTAATTGTTCATACGTTATATGTAACTGATTTATCACGATCGTGATTCTTCCAACTATTAACAACAGTAGATTAACAAATCGTTAACACGAGAATTTCTCACTTGAATCACTAAACAAGCTAGTATTGAATGTAACTTTGTCCTAAAATCTGTCACTTCCATATTCTATACTTCATTGTAACGGTTCACTTGACAAGTTTACTGAAATGGACCTAAAGTTCAGGAGGAAAAAAAATTACATGTGTCACTACAACAATGTTAGAATAGAGGCCTGTTGCTATAATCCCATTTTCATAAACAACAGAACATCGCTTTGTCTAGTAATGTACGGTTATATCATAGTCAAAAGAACCAGACTGACCCGAATTGAGTTCCAGCTGATTTCTATGCAACCAATACAACCTAACTTTCTTGAAAATCTTCTAATTTTTTTTTGGTGCAGTCGTTTGACTGTACAAAATGGTTAGTACAAGAGACCATCCGATAATATTCCTCCGTACGGCAGTGAGTTACTATGCCGCGCGGGATTAGCCGAGCGGTCTCAGGCGCTGCAGTCACGGACCGTACGGCTGGTCCCGGCGGAGGTTCGGGTCCTCCCTCGGGCATGGGTGTGTGTGTTTCTCCTTATGATAATTTAGGTTAAGTGGTGTGTAAGCTTAGGGACTGATGACCTTAGCAGTTAAGTCCCATAAGATTTCACACACATTTGATTTTTTATTTTTTTTTTTTGAGTCGCTATGCTCGGTAACATTTCGATGATGCAAATGTCAGGCAGCAAGATAATAGAAATGATGTAGTCTTTAATATTATTGACTCACAAGTGACAAAGGGTGCACATGCTTAACTTTAAATGACTTGGAGTAAACTTTTATCCTGGACGAGCATCTGAACCTAGAACCTGATCGAACGTTAGTTAAGCAGCGTCAAATGTAGGACATCAAACTTTTACCAGCACCGACATAATTGAAACTGAAATGACGAAACAAAATTGATTTGCCACTCCAAGATTTCAACTCGGCAACCACCGTGGTTGTTTACTAGTCAGATTAGAGAACGTTAAAACATCGGTTTATTTAACCAGGAACAAGGTGTGGGTACGTCTGATGTTCTGTGCTGCCCCGGAGTTGAACATCTAGATATCATTGTTCTTGAGTACATACGAAGAGACGGTAACTATCGAAATATTTTTCATCAGTAGTTAGGCAATAACGATTCGTAAATGCAAGGAAATACTGTATGTTAGAGTGAGAAAAGGGCCTAAACGTAGACTCAGACCATTATCTGACTGAAATAAAGATCATGTTCCGCCGAACAATCCTAAACCAAAACCAAGAAGTTTTGCAATGGTAAACACTAAATCTCCCACGGAATATCAGGAACAATTCCGTGACATATTAATCGAAATAAAAGTGGATGACTGGGGAGAAATTAAAGAAACAATGCTAGAGTCAGTTAAAGAAACTGGTCAACCACGAAGACGTTGATGAAACAATTGACAATCGACTAAAGGCATGGAAAAAATGTAACACTAATAAGAAACATGAATATTGGGAAGAATTTAAAGAAGGAAAAATCACCGGATCAGTAAAAAGAAAATACGACAGAGGCACATTACAAGAAATGAATTCAGTCTTTAAAAGGAACAACACTACAGACTTCTATAAGACTTTCAAAGAAGTTTTAACAGGATTCCAGTCATCAAGTTTACGTTTTAAAGACAAAAATGGAAAAAAAGGTTTAAAGCAATAAAGAGAACTGGCAAATTTCAGCTGAATACTTTGAAAATCTATTAACTGTGACGAGCGCAAAGACAGATTACAATTTCAAAAACCACAACATGAAAATCCACCATGGGAACCACCCACAGTAGTAGAAATAGAAAAGATTATTAAAGCATCGAAAAATAACAAAGCACCAGGAGAGTAAGGGATAGTAGCGGAAATGTAAATATTAGGGTGATTATCCGCATGGCAGAAAATTAGCAAAGTAATTAAAGACATTTGGGCAAAAGGAATCATATTCAGTGACTAGAAACAAGCATTGATCCATTCTCTCCATAAAATTGAGATGAAAAAGACACCAATCACTGCAGGAATATATCCCAGTTACCAGTAACATACAAAATACTGTCTGAAGCGCTCTTAAATAGAATAGAGGAAAAAGTAGAATGTAATATAGGAGATTATCAAGCAGGATTTAGAAAAGGTAGATCATGTGCAGAACAGATTCTTAATTTAAAAACAATTTTGAGAATGATAGCTATACAAAGTAAAATTACAGTAGTTTCTTTCCTAGACTTCAAGAAGGCCTACAACTCAATTGATGGACAAACACTATTCCAGATACCTTATGAATCAGGGATATACGAAAACACCAGCAGACTTGTTGAACAGACGCTCACAGATACAACATCAAGGATTAAGTTTTAATGCGAAAGTTCTAAACTGTTCAAAATCAAAACAGGAGTTTGACAAGGAGAAGGACTGTCCCCATTTCTCTTTAATTTGGTTTTAGATAAAATAATAAAACAATGGGAAACACATTAAAAATAGATTCACAAAGGGTATAAATATGTGCCAAGGAAAGAACAAATTTGAAGTGAAATGTTTAGTCTTTGCAGATGATATGGCAGTGATAGCTGAAAACCGAACAGACACAACAGTCATACCTGAAGTGTTACACCAGATGGCTGAAAAGACTGGGCTAAAAATATCCTATGAAGAAACCGAGTATATAGAACATAAACATAGCACAGAATAGTGAAAGGAAAGAAAGTATGGAAAAATTAAAAGAGTTGATAAATTTAAATGCCTTGGGGAGTGGATCCAAGTCAATGGACTGGTTAACACAACACATAAAGAAAGAATAAAAAAGTTAGAATTTGCCTATAAATTAACACAAAACTACTACAACAACAAATCAATATCCATACAAGCCATACATGCTAGGATAAGACATTATAATTCAGTTATTAGGACAGAAGCAACATATGGATCAGAGTGCCTAACTCTGGATAAGAAAGACGACTTAAGAAAAATAGAAAAAAGAGAGATACAGTAAGAAAAATTCTAGGTTCTGAGAAAACAAAGAAAATAAGTGGATTAAAAGAAGAAATGATGATTTACACAAAAATACAGAATATCACAGATACACTAAGGAAGAGACGACTAAAATTTTATGGACATTTAAAAAGAAGGGAAGAAACACGGATTGCAAAAAGAAAATTAATTACGTTAGCAAGCTGAAAAAAACTGTAGGATGAATAGAAGTAGTAAAGAAACATGCCTACAAAATAGGCGTTACAGAAGAAACAATACGTGACAGGAATCACTTCAGGCTTATGATAGAAAACGCAAACTATGAAGAAGATGAGCCTTAACCTCGACCCAAGAGTGTGGGGACAGATGAGCAGAGACGAGCAGTTGGAGAGAAAATGAAGTACTGGGAAGAAAAAGAAACACCATAAGTCTTAAGCTGTATGCGGTCCATAGCTGAGCAAATTCATAAAAAAGAAATCAGGTTCGGATTGAGCCATATTTTATGTCTGCGTTGAGGACTAGCACCAGGCGCTTCCGACAAGTTCATTGTTGTAGAGTAGTGAACTCCAATGGCGACATTCAGAACATTTTCCTTAATTTTATTATGACAGAGGGGATAGAGCTGATTCTGCTTTACTGACTCTGCTAAATGGCGTGTTTCTGGATTATGATATAAAGAACTATCTGGTCGCACAAACCAATGATAGTGCATTCGCTCTGGCGGGAGAATTAAATGGCATGAAATCTAAGATCTGAGAGAAATTGTCCCATAAGCATTTTCACTTATTGTTACGCACATCGTTTGAAGTTAACTTTTGGGTAGAACTGTTCTAGTACAGAATTAGTAAGAATTTTTTTCTCGACGATTCAAGATATTCCTCCATTCTTCCACCTGTCTTCCAAACGTGCAGCAATTGTTGACAAGATTGTTCGTAAACGCATTCTTCAAATAGCTGATCAAGATGGAACTGCAACGCCAAAAAATCTGACATGCACGAAAACAGTCCGGGACTAATTTAGGTTTTAACATATATTACCGAGCAGTCCAGACTTTGTAGTCCAACGATTTCAACAGAAGCCTGTTGTTTCAAAACTAGCCCCTAGACTTTGAATTTATTATTCTTCTCTCCGTTATGATACCATAATTTTAAGAATTCTTTTCGGAAAAATAAAACAGTGATGCACCGTTTTGCAACAGTTCTGTGACATAAAACATAGCTTTCATTAAAAATTCAAGTAATGAACATAAACTGACTGACGTTTTATTTTCCACGATGCACTCGAGTCTTTCGTAAGATGAAGTTTGAAAGAATAGCAACTGAAATGATGGAAGGAAACACTGAGAATACCTTGATGTAAAACTACAACTGGAGAATTTATTGGGACTGGATAATATTGTGTCACAACTGGAAACGAGGTTTTCACATTGTGATAAGCTGCTTTTCATTAATTTAAGCGATGTTACTAGGTCCGCCAATCTTATCATCATTCCTGCCAAGACGGTGTGGATTCATTATTGAAAACATATTGTACGTGATCAAAATATCCACGGGTGTACTGTCGGTCTACAGGGTCCAACGGGGAACAATACTTCGGCTATCATACATGTCGCCATCATCAGGTGAATTGACGGACTGAGCTCCTGTGAACGTGCCGGCACGGAGATCCGTACGCTATGGCTGCTCAGGGGGAACTGGCTTCGGTCGCGGCGGCGGGAGATTTAAATACCCTCCGCCCGCGGCGCACTCCCTCCGCCGTTCGCGCCCCGCGCCACGGTCACGCCGTGGAACAGATTGCGACGGCGTCTGAGATGACGTCGGTGTGATGGCTCTGTCCGCCGTGGTCGTCACAACTATACGTTTGCTCGATTTACTCTTGATTAACCCAATCGCTGGTTCCCAAGCCTTGCTAAGATTATAGCCACAGTCACGGTTTATGAGGTCGTCATTGGTGCGAATTTCGATTGCCTCTCTAACAACGCTGTCCCAGTATCTCGACGTCTGTACCAGAATCTTCGTGCGTTCATACTCCATAGCGTGATTTTCCGACAAACAATGTTCAGCGACCGCCGACTTGCTCGGATACATCGGTCGAGTGTGCCTCTGGTGTTCACGGCATCGATCCTCGACGGTACGCATCGTCTGACCAATATACGACTTGCCACATTGACACGTAATCTGCCACACGCCGGCCTTCCTGAGACCGAGGTCATCTTTGGCGCTCCCCACCAGTGCACGAGTTTTATTCGGAGGACAAAACACAGTTCCGACCCGGTGTTTCTTCAAAATTCGGGCAATTTTCCCTGAGATTCCGCCTGTATACGGAATAAACGCAGTGCCTACCTCCTCCCTCGTGATTTCATACATCTCCACAGGTTGTGCTGTAGTGTCTGGGCGGAGAGCACGTTGAATCTGCCACTCTGAGTACCCATTTTTTCGAAATACTGTTCTCAGATGTTCCAATTCCTGAGGTAGACTCTCTGCGTCAGAGATAGTGCATGACCTATGTACTAGAGTTTTAAGTACCCAATTCCTCTGTATGGAGTTTAGATGTGTAAGGAAGTCAAGGAGTTCATCCATACCATGTGGGCAAATGACGAACGTGTCGTCCACGTAACGGAAAAAGCAAGTAGGTTTCCATTGGGATGACGACAGGGCTTCCTCCTCGAAGTTCACCATGTACAAATTCGCTGCCAGATGTTTTCATATCATATCAGCGCACACTCCGCTGTAGACTGAAAATTTCATTCTAGAAAGCGTGAATATATTCGCATGCCAAAATTTTTTGCAAAAAGTTTAAAGTTGCTGAGGAAGGTAGGAAGGACTAACGCGGAGTGCCCGCGCGGTTTGAGGCACCAGGTCACGGATTTCGCCCCCCCGCCGGAGGTTCAAGTCTCCCCGCGGGCATGCGTGTGTGTGTTGTCCTTAGCATATGTCAGTTATAATTCTACATCCACCTCTACGTCTATGTGATTACTCTGCTATTCACAATAAAGTGCCTGTCAGAGGGTTCAATGAACCGCCTTCAAGCTGTCTCTCTACTGTTCTACTCTACAACGGTGCGCGGGAAAATCGAGCACTTAAATTTTTCTGTGTGAGACCAGATTTCTCTTATTTTATAGTGATGATCGTTTCACCCTATGTAGGTGGGTGGCAACAGAATGTTTTCGCAATCGGATGACAAAACTGGTAGCTTAAAGTTCAAGACAAAATACCGTCGCAACGAAAAACACTTTTGTTTTAATGATTTTCATTCCAGTTTCCGCAACAAGTCGCTGGCGCTATCTCCCCTATCTCGCGATGATACAAAATGAGCTGCCTTCTTCGAACTTTTTCGATGTCATCCGTCAGTCCCACCAGATGTGGATCCCTCACCGCACAGCAGTACTCCAGAATAGAGAGGACAAGCGTGGTGTAAGCAGATATTTGCCCAAGAAATTCACAGTGCCGTAGACACTGGCGAGCAGATTGATGCCGTATTCCTGGACTTCAGGAAGGCATTTGATACGGTTCCGCACTTACGTTTAGTGAAAAAAATACGAGCTTACGTAATATCGGACCAGGTTTGTGATTGGATTCAGGATTTCCTAGAAGAAAGAACACAACATGTCATTCTTAACGGTTCAAAATCTGCAGATGTAGAGGTAATTTCGGGAGTACCGCAGGGAAGCGTGATAGGACCTTTATTGTTTACAATATACATAAATGACTTAGTTGACAACATCGGTAGCTCCGTGAGGCTATTTGCAGATGACACGGTTGTCTACAAGAAAGTAGCAACATCAGAAGACTCGTACGTACTCCAGGAGGACCTGCAGAGGATTAATGCGTGGTGCGACAGCTGGCAGCTTTCCCTAAACGTAGATAAATGTAATATAATGCGCATACATAGGGGCAGAAATCCATTCCAGTACGATTATGCCATAGGTGGTAAATCATTGGAAGCGGTAACGACCGTAAAATACTTAGGAGTTACAATCCGGAGCGATCTGAAGTGGAATGATCACATAAAACAAATAGTGGGAAAAGCAGGCGCCAGGTTGAGATTCATAGGAAGAATTCTAAGAAAATGTGACTCATCGACGAAAGAAGTAGCTTACAAAACGCTTGTTCGTCCGATTCTTGAGTATTGCTCATCAGTATGGGACCCTTACCAGGTTGGATTAATAGAAGAGATAGACATGATCCAGCGAAAAGCAGCGCGATTCGTCATGGGGACATTTAGTCAGCGCGAGAGTGTTACGGAGATGCTGAACAAGCTCCAGTGGCGGACACTTCAAGAAAGGCGTTACGCAATACGGAGAGGTTTATTATCGAAATTACGAGAGAGCACATTCCGGGAAGAGATGGGCAACATATTACTACCGCCCACATATATCTCGCGTAATGATCACAACGAAAAGATCCGAGAAATTAGAGCAAATACGGAGACTTACAAGCAGTCGTTCTTCCCACGCACAATTCGTGAATGGAACAGGGAAGGGGGGATCAGATAGTGGTACAATAAGTACCCTCCGCCACACACCGTAAGGTGGCTCGCGGAGTATAGATGTAGATGTAGATGTAGATATCTTTAGTAGATTTGTAGCACCTTATCAGTGTTCTGCAAGTATATCGCAGTCTTTGGTTTGCTCTGCCCACAACACTATCTATGTGATCGTTCCAACTTAGGTTATTTGTAATTGTAATCCATAGGTATTTACTTGAATTTACAACCTTCACGTTTGTGTGACATATCGCGTAATCGATATTTAGCGGATTTCTTATACTACTCAAGTGAATAAGTTCACAATTTTCTTTATTCATGGTCAATTGCCACATTTCAGACCATACAGATAACGTATCTAAATCAGATACTTTAAGTAGTGTGCATGTCTAGGGAACGATGGCCTCAGCAGTTTGGTCCCTTAGGAATTCCCACATATTTGACCATTTTTTTAAGGTAGAATGAGGTATCGTGTACATCACTTTGGCGTCAGAGGCTTTTAAATAAGCAGGAAGATGTTGGCATTTTTGTGCTCTGATAAGAATATTTTTCCATTGGTTCTCTTCTTTTACCTGCGGTTGTTGTACATGTAGCTCATATGAAAAAAAAAAGAATGTGATCGTTAGACATACTTCGAGAACAAGTTTGTTTGCATGGCCACCCTCCGCAGCAAGCACAGATATATATTTGTAAATAAAACCGCCTTTTCCTGCTACAAGTTGCTGCAGGAAAAGACTGTTTTATTTAAGAACAAAAATTTAAATATTTCTCATGTGCATAATGGAAATAAGGCAAAAGTAATTTAACATCTCAAGTCAGATTTTACTGGGACAAATTATTTACATATGCTTCAGTACTATAGGATGAGGTTTCTAGATTATAACGGAGACACTTTACAGCACATTTTGCTGCTATACGTCACTTTATAAACTACGACTTTGCCTCAAACCGGATTTCACGTGCGTATTTTACGTGTACTAGTAGCCTAACATTGAATCTGTGTATCTCGAATCGGGTGAAGATAGGAAGGAAGTTTCAAAATTTGGTCGAGGGGCTCTAAGAAATACTTGGTATAAATTGCATTGTTGACATTGTAACACTCCGGTTTAATCTACTGACTTATCCCGCTCGATCGGGATCTGATAGCAGCCCAAATAGATAATAATTAATGTGACCGTGTACCTAATGGGGCTGGCAATCGGATTGGACTGCTACGGAGATGTTACATTCCATTTTGTCCTTCTCAAATGCTGTAATAATAAAATGTCTGGTGGCAAGAAGAACGACAACACAGCTTCATTAATCGACAACCTATATTCATCACAAAAACACAAAGTAAGGAGGCAGCCACTGCCTTCGTCGTACAGAATTAATAACGGCTAATCTCAGCACAGGCCCTTTCGTTATTCATTATCGTCACACGCAATTTCAATCATTGTAATCCAACACTACAATCCAACACTGCAATCCAACACTGCAATCCAAGTGATGCCGGCGCGGTAGACGCGTAATTACAAATATCGGCACAAAATATCACTGAATCACACTAGCAAGTATACTTTTTCGCTTTCCCGTATATTTCTAACACAAAGGGGTTAAACCACGGCGATGGCCACTCCATTTGTCGGTACGGTCTTGCATTCCAGCAACAGACCCGGCTCGGCCCGCCGCGCGTACCACACTCTACTAACTCAACACTCGCTCTCGCTCTCGCCACCCGACACACACTATCGATTGTTTGTCCTGTCGACCTGTGCTGTCGCAAAACTTACAGTAAGGGCCTACGGACCCCTTACAATATGCGCCCAGATTTTTGGAAGCCTCGGCTCGATTTTAATTCGCTGGTGAAGACGAAACGATAGTAAAAAATATCCTTTTTGTGAAGTTTTTCGAAAAACCACCCATTAATATTAAAGGCGTCTTCATAAGCCCCAACAAGCCCACCGTAGATCACATCAAATGCTAAAAGAAAAACCGCTTTGCTACATTTGCACAAGAAGGAGGAAATGTGTAATATTCGCATTTTGACTCTGGATGCCGACTTCTGCTCAACACCATCTCACAAGACTTGCGCCAGGCCTCTTGTTTCCTGTAGTTAATGCAGCTGTAGCCGTAGGGTAAAAATTTGTGGAAATGCGGGTGTACTTCATAACAGTTTTTTCTTTCTTCTCCATTTCAGCTGAAAGCAACCATAACAATATCACAAGGTTGTAGTCCACGAAACTCTACTGCTTCTAACGTTTCGTCCATAACTGCCCTAAATGTCTTCAGAGGCATTCCTCCTCCCTTGAATTTTGCTGACTGACCTATCGGACGTCTGAGAGCGACATATATACTGCAGAAAAGAAGGCTTGGCCAGAGTTACACGTGATGAACACAGACGATCCTTGGCCATGATATAACTTAATACTGATTGTCATCTTGTCAAAGACAAAAAAACTCTTTAGTGATTCTGCAGTGCTACCGTACATCTACATCTACATCTACATCTACATCCATACTCCGCAAGCCACCTGACGGTGTGAAGCGGAGGGTACCTTGAGTACCTCTATCGTTTCTCCTTTCTATTCCAGTCTCGTATTGTTCGTGGAAAGAAGGATTGTCGTCATGCCTCTGTGTGGGCTCTAATCTCTCTGATTTATACGTAGGAGCGAGCAATATACTGCTTGACTCCTCGGTGAAGGTATGTTCTCGAAACACCAACAAGAGCCCGTACCGAACTACTGAGCGTCTCTCCTGCAGAGTTTTCCACTGGAGTTTATCTATCATCTCCGTAACGCTTTCACGATTACTAAATGATCCTGCAACGAAGCGCGCTGCTCTCCGTTGGATCTTCTCTGTCTCTTCTATCAACCCTATCTGGTACGGATCCCACACTGCTGAGCGGCGGGCGAACAAGCGCACTGTAACCTATTTCTTTAGTTTTCGGATTGCATTTCCTTAGAATTCTTCCAATGAATCTCAGTCTGGCATCTGCTTTACCGACGAATAACTTCATATGATCCTTCCATTTTAAATCACTCCTAATGCGTACTCCCAGATAATTTATGGCATTAACTGCTTTCAGTTGCTCATGTGCTATATTGTAGCTAAATGATAAGGGATCTTTCTTTCTATGTATTCGCAGCACATTACATTTGTCTACATTGAGACTCAATTGCCATTCCCTGCACCATGCGTCAATTCGCTGCAGATCCTCTTGCATTTCAGAACAATTTTCCATTGTTACAACCTCTCGATATACCACAGCATCATTCGCAAAAAGCCTCAGTGAACTTCCGATGTCATCCACAAGGTCATTTATGTATATTGTGAATAGCAACGGTCCTACGACACTCCCCTGCGGCACACCTGAAATTACTCTTACTTCGGAAGACTTCTCTCCATTGAGAATGATATGCTGCCTTCTGTTATCTAGGAACTCTTCAATCCCATCACACAATTGGTCTGACAGTCCATATGCTCTTACTTCGTTCATCAAACGACTGTGGGGAACTGTATCGAACGCCTTGCAGAAGTGAAGAAACACGGCATCTACCTGTGAACCCATGTCCATGGCCCTCTGAGTCTCGTGAACGAATAGCGCGAGCTGGGTTTCACACGACCGTCTTTTTCGAAACCCATGCTGATTCCTACAGAGTAGATTTCTAGTATCCAGAAAGGTCATTATACTCTATAACTGATCGACGTTAGAGATGTAGGACTAAAGTTCTGCACATCTGTTCGACGTTCCTTCTTGAAAACTGGGATGACCTGTGCCCTTTTCCAATCCTTCGGAATGCTACGCTCTTCTAGAGACCTACGGTACACCGCTGTAAGAAGGGGGGCAAGTTCCTTCGCGTGCTCTGTGTAAAATCGAACTGGTATCCCATCGGGTCCAGCGGCCTTCCCTCTTTTGAGCGATTTTAATTGTTTCTAATATGTCACTAAGTTTCATGGTCTCTTCTTTCCTATTAAAGTTATCCAGTTTTCATGTATTTCAGTGATTTCTATACATTACTTTGGAGACTGGTTCGTCGTGAAAGACAAATTTATCTTTTCAGAACATTTTACTTCGCAACTTTGTGACTAAAAAGACATATCAGCCGTAGCGTAGCATGCTCTTCAGTCACGAAGTCAAGAATTGATTTTTTCTTAAAGAAAAAGTTTATCTACGACGACAAACTAATCTCCAAGGCTATGTGTAGAAACTATTGGAATATATAAAATTAAGGACAACTGTAAAAGGGAAGGAGAGTCTGTGAAACATAGCGAAACATGGACAGCAACTCAGCACAATCGGTAAACAGTTTTTTATGTTTGACAGGACAACAATTGACAGTTAAGTTATTTCTTTGACAAGGATCGTCTCTGCTTATCGCATGTTACTCTGACTGTGCCACTTTTTCTGCAGTATATAAGTCGCTCTCAGACGTCCGACATGTCATTCGGCAGGACTCAAAGGAGGAGCAACGCCTCTGAAGACGTCCAGTGCTATCCTAGACGATACGTTAGTAAGATATTCGTTGCCACGACCTTATACCCAGGAAGGATTACCGGCACCAATGTCATCCGGTCATGAAAGCCTACACTCTGATGTCATAAGAACGTTGTTCAGCTCGTGCTGAATTTGTTGTCGAATAAACAAGCATAATTTGATACTCATCGTTCCTCTGCTAGAAAGTCTCAATTTCCAATACTTATTACAACATTTCTATTGTTGATTGGTTCATATCAGCACAATCCCTCGTGATGGATCTGGACGAATGTAACAATTGCATGTTCCATACTGACAATACTGAATTATAACGTTATGTCAAAGGGTACAATGGAACGCAGAACAGCAATGTCAAACATTGCGTTCCATAGGGACTTTACCCAGGCTAAGATGAGCATGACTTTACGTTGGGTATCCACCGGTATTGATATCTCATCGGTAGCTGTGGTGTTCAAGGTGGACTGTGTGGAGGGTTAGAAGATGCTGATGTTATTAATGGAAGAGACATTTGTAAAGAAACCAATCACTGGTGTTAGGTATTGATCTAACAACTTAATTTTTAAAATGTCGTTATATGTACTACATCACTTTATTTGGTCCTGAGGAAAGTTATAAAAACACAAAAAACCTAATACTGTACTGTGTCTGTTTAGAACAGCTGTTACATCATCTTTGAGTATCAACACTTGTGCACTTACATGACAAGCATCATTTCGTCAACGCCTTGTAGATGCAGCTGTCATCGTAAAGACAAGACTGGGTACAACCGCAGGTACTGTTTAGTGTCAACGGGTGCTATTTCGACCGTTACTGCTAATTCTTAACAAGTATTCCACTAGAAAAAAGAACTGCAGAAAAACTCATTCCCTCCATAGAGTATCATTTTGTTTCAGTTTACATTGCACCACTATTTAATAAAATTTCTATATTGTGTTCCCGACTGAGTCGCCGCGTAGAAAACCAGGATCAGGAGACAAAGTTACCTTCATCCATCGGTAAACAGGTACTCAAGTACGTTCCTCAAGATAGTAACGGTCCAATTCTACTATTATCAAAAGCTATTATGCAAGATACATCCATGTCAGTATCTATTACCCTTCACCAAATCTGTAAGACATTCAACTGCTGGCATTTTCTTTTTCTTTTTTAAGTTTTCTTACCGTTTGGACATACTCATATTCCGTTTCTATACATTTACTATTTGTGTATTGAACCAGGGTCCTAGAAACGACGGTTAGGCTTCGACCTGCCGTGGCCCTCAGTGGTTCAGAAGCCCACAACAGGCCACAGCAGTCAACCCACCCCACCGCCGACCAACACCGAACCTTGTTGTGCGTTTCGGCCCCCAGTGGAGACCCAGGGAACGTCTCATACCAGACGAGTGTAACCCCAATGTTTGCGTGTTAGAGTAATTATGGTGTACTTGTACGTAGAGACAGTGATTGCGCAGCAATCGCCGACATAGTGTAACTGAGGCGGAATAAGTGATAGCAGTCCCCATTCGCCGAGGCAGATGCAAAACCACCTTGAAAACCATCCAGAGGATGGCCGACACACCGGACCTCGACACTAATCCGCTGGGCGGATTAGTGCCAGGGACTAGTACGCTTTCTCTCTCGGGAAGCAGCGTGCTAGACTGCGCGGCTAGCCCTGCGGGCTACATTTACTATTAGTTACTACCTTCAGTTATTAAAATTATTTTCCACCTTAAAGCTGTCAGTGATAGTAATACAAAAATTATTATTATCGATTAAAATTGAAACAGGTCAGAGTCTTTAGAGTTCAAACCTATTTCTGGTAGTTAACACAACTTTCGCCTTTGAAAATTTTTGATGCAACAGAAAAATTAAAATCTTGTAGCATCATCCGAAATCTGCCTGAGCCATTAGATCTTTGTGTAAATAGACTACGTGGCCAAGATTTCGAGATTGGAGGAATGTGATAGCGTGTTACATGCAGTTCGGCTACCGTAGTGAAGTACTGTCGTTTCCTGTTACTGTTTTTAACCCAACTGAGTTTGAAGTGATTTGGCCATGTCTGTTCTTATCTGTCTCTAATTTTTTTTATAACCTCACATATACGACACACAATATCATCTGTACTGCTTGGTGTAAGTGAGAATGCTTTTACGGCCATTGTCAGCTGAATAAAATTTATGAATTTCATATTTAAGAAACTTGCTTTTTAGCAATGCACCTTATCATTATGTCAAACATTAACTGCAAAACGTTGCCGATGTCTCTAGCAATTTGCAAAAATCTTCATTGGCAGTCCTCGTAGTGACTGTCTGAAGCCTGGTATCTGCCTGCTATTTGCTTGTATCTAATATTACGTAACTACATTCAATGCGTCGTCGTTCTTCCCTACAACTCTAGAACTGTCAATTAAATGTGCATAACATCCATCCAGGACAAAAACGTTACTAGAAATTCTAATATTGCACTGCTTATTGTGCTATTGCTGCATGTAGGCCTGCTTCAGACTTTCCCATGTATTTGTCTTCAAGTATTTCATCGATACTGCCCGTGAATTTGTTCCAGCGTCATCTACGCACCGTTCATTAGGTTTTGATACACAAATCCTCATACATCTTGTAATCAATCAAGGAATTTCCTTATTCATTTTCAAAGTGACGTGTCCTTCGCACCTTCACATCTTGGTCTCTACAGTCATACCAAGACTATATGTACATCCACATTCTGTTAACGTCTGCGAATTTCGTCGGTGTCAGCCAGGCGTCTGATAGTTCGCGTTATTAAGCTTCTGTGTGTACCTGTCTACAGCTTCAAGTCCGTTCTGTCTCCTCATATTGTCTGCCTGTTTTTCCTTATGTCTTCCCATATAATTTCAGTTTGTCAGTTTAGAAACTAATGTTAATTCTTGATGTTCTAATTCGTTTGTTTCTTGCTGTACTATTTCCTTTCTTTTGTGCAACGCTCATGAGGAACAGTGAGTGTAACTGAAAAATTTAATTTCTGTTATTCGTATTTCACTTAATGCAGTCTTTTATGGAACACGAGAGTTGCATCCATGCAGAAGTGCTGAGGTTATTAACGCCTCCAGCATTTTAGAATCGTTCGAAGTACTTTCCCCACAGTGGACCATGGGTTGTTCAGCTGTCGTGACACGGAACATGCACTGTATGACGATCGGGAATTGCGAGCACCGTTGTCTGCAATAACAACAGCGATTTTATCAACCACCTGTGGGGGAACCAATCGTCAGCCTCTTATCGGAGCGACGCCCAGTTCTCCAGTTGATTCGAACTTTTTCATCATGCTCTGCACAGCAGATGGAGAAAGAGAACCCTTCCGTAATACTTTCAGCCTGCGACATTCTCGAAGTGCAGCTGCTGCATTACTCTTATTTTTACAATAGAGCTTCACCAATATCACCCTTCTCCTTTTGTCCAAGCTCATGTTGATATGTCAACAAGTGCACTGCAACTGGTCAGGCGTGTGAGACTATGAATAACGATGACAGATCACGGCACCTGGTAGCCATAGTTGGAACTGGATGGTGGCGATGTGACCCGTGGAAACCATGCACCCCACTCTCAGAACATTAGTGCTACCAAGTTTGGTACTCATATGGTATTAGTTTCCGCGTTATAAAGCGTTAAATAGATAGAGTTTCATTACAACCACCCGGTATATAAATTATTGTTCCAATTATTATAACATTTAATACTAAGTTCCTCGTTTTCGTATAATATACATATGTAGCCTCTTTTGTGCACTGTATGAAACTACTTCTGTACAATAAGCGTCATTAAATTAAAGGATTCAAATAAATAACGAGCTGTTAATTATAGTAGGTCATAAATGTAACCCATTTTAAGACATACCACTACATTTTACGTGGCGTTAGTAACTGATAAACGTAAGTAGGCGTTAGTGTTCTAGATTTAAGTCGGAGTGAGCGTGCAGGCCAGTCTATTCAGCGAATATCGTCTTGTTCCGGGAATTACTCCACTTGTGCAGTTCGAATGCGTCAACTATAAAAATGTCGTTCCTCGTTGCACCTCTGAATACATGCACGTGGGGAGTAGTACAGCGTCACAATGACGGTGACCGGTGAGTGTACCATGTTCAAAAACATGGATTTCAGTACGCCCATGAAAAATTATTGCTCCCCACGCCATAACACATAGACCCAAAAGGATCATGTTCGTCAATGTTCCTGGGCGCAACACGTGTTCCAGCGTCTCGCCATATGAGCGTACGACCAGAATCACTACTCAGACTGAATCTGCTGTCATCAGAGAATAGCACACGACCCCACTCCTCGTTGCTGCACTCCCTATGTTCTGGGCCACATCGCAAACGTTCCCACTGGTGGGCAGTTGCCAATGGCGCACAGCGTACTGGTCGTCGGGAGAAAAGACCATCCCTCCGTCGCCGTGCTACTGTGGGCTGTCAGCCTGAGTGCGTGGCAGTCGTGTAACTTGGTTGAAAATGCTGTTGTTGTAGGTCTCTTCTTTCCTTTTGTACAATGTAGCCGTCATCTGATATTGTGGCCGACCAACAGCTTACTCAATTGCGGGCAGCAATGACTGTGGTTCGGAACGCTCCCGAAGAGAGTGTTTAAAAAATACTGTGAGCGATACTGAACCCCAGGCTTACGCTTGTCACATTTCGTCCTTCATCCAGTGATCCTTTCCCGTGTCAAATCAATCAGATGTTGTCTCCAAGCCATTTTATAATGAAGAAGACCGACAATGTTTTCCGTAACTGCTCCTTGATCGATGCACGCTGTCTTTTCCCCGTTCCTTCAACTGCCTCGTGCGTCACACTAACCCCACTTGCAGCTAAGGCCATGCTGTCCTCGCACCAAGTTACGTCCAACTCTCCGTTGACGTGGGGGAGACCTCGGGTGATATACTCTAGAATTTCCATTCATTGTCACTAAGTAGTTAATATGTTACGTTAGTTTATCTATCGTGTATTTTAAGTATTGCAGACCAGTGTATCAGGCTTAACTGGCACTACCCAAATAAAATGTATGTTTTACGATATATCTTTTCAGAGAGAGAGAGAGAGAGAGACAGAGAGAGAGAGAGAGAGACAGAGAGAGAGACAGAGAAAGAAAGAGAGAGAGAGAGAGAGAGAGTGAGAGAGTGAGCGAGAGCTGCAGCTTCCCGTTCTCGTTTTCGAACCCTAATTGCTACGGCTGCAATTCTGTCCCAAACATCTGATGTACGACACTTGTGCCGGAATGTTTTGGACAGAAATGTTTTACAGATCATTGTTTTTTAATTTTGTTTCTTTATGCTGGACAATAACTTCATTCTTGGTACTAAAGGCAGAATATGACACTTACTTCGATTGGTATTCATTTCGGAACGAATAGTTGAAGCCTCACTAATTGTGTAGCTGGAGTGGTAAAACAACATGCTTACGGACAATACAGTAAGAAACTCAATTTTACGTAAGGAGTATCTATCTTTTATGGCTACTGCCAAGATTTATCCGTTGCCACCAGTTCAAAAGTTTTCAGTCATGCACAGCGTTATGAAATAATGGTTGGCATTATGTGGACTTTGCTCGCAGCGGTATAAGCACATGAACATACGTTACATTAACATATTTTTTTAAAGGGTGAGCTCTGCCAGACACAGCTGGTGTATTTTTAATGATGTGTGTCGCGAGAGCAGTATGAAAAATTCCACACCACCCACAAAGAGTTGTAGTTTTCATTCATCAGCTTTACTGTGCCTTGTGGATTCTGATTACAACCCTGTTGACCATGAATAATATTTAGGTTTTCATGATATAGTTTATAGACTCCATGATTGGGGTAGTTATTGGTCCTTTCCAGCTCCAATAAAATTCAAATATTTGTAGTCCTACTCACCCAGACAATAGGGACACAGCTGTTTTAATGTTATGCTTAAATTTTGATTTCTGGCTCATTCTGAGAATTATTATAATGACGCATTTATAAGGTAACTCCCTGTTGTTTAATGAAGCGAACTTCCACCGATAAAACATTTATTTTTTCAGGTATTTCATTGTTTATGACGTAATAACTGCTCAACGAAGTGTCGTTCAGTGATATAAATTTACCGGTAGATTCAGTGGCATATGTGGGTACTGTCTGCAAAATGTGATATGAATAGTGTTAGCAGTAAGGAAGCAGTAATTTATTAAGTCACAGCTGAAGTTGAAGTTTCACGGCCTGAGAATCGAAAATATAGTAAGCGACAAACTTTCTTGCTTCCGTTGTTTTGCGCGGATGTCAACAAAAATGGTTTCAAAGAAGTTTTAAATTAGTGGGATGTAACGAAATGTCCTTATTCTCAAATACTGTCTCAAGATACCTACATATTCTCTATCTTAAATATCTGACTTACTGCGTTACAATATCAATGCAAGAATAAACACTTGTATTAGTAGACTATGACAGAATTTCAAATTTTTAAAAATCGGTCCAGAATTAAGTAAAATATTGAAAATCAAATTTTTAACCTTCTGGAAGCTGTTGGATATGTAACATGCTGCTGAAATAACGCACTGTGCTAGCCGTTCAGTCACGTAGATATAATACTAGATGTGACTATTGGGGCACGTCGTTACGCTGAAATGAACTGCAACATGCAACATAATTTCATCTCCACTGCGGCTTTGCACTAAAATACCGTCTAAAAGATTCATTACATGGTGCAGACCACGACAGGTAGCGTATAAGTTTAGTACATATTGAAATTCTGAAATGTATATCAAACTGTGAAACCATATATCTTTGTGTGTTCGTAGGTTTTCTCAACCGGAGTGAACATCTATAGACTTTTTCAGCTTTTTAAGTGAAGCACTACCATTCGGGCCACACGAGGGCTCCTCGACGAATACCAATAGCATTAGAGACAGAAATGTCGTTCAAAACCTGCCAGTATCTCAGGATGTACAGATCACGAAAACTTGAAGCATATTGCGTGTAACATTAGCATAAATTTCCTTTTGTAGAGATGTCAAGGTAGTGTGAAGTAAGTCAGGGCACTGTGAATGATTTTATTACTTTTTCCATTCGAACTGAAAAAAGTCTTGGTATCTTAAGCGATTATTCTCAGCTTCTAGATAGCACAATCTTTGTAGCTATTAACGTACCGTCATAACTGAGAGATCTACAAACCGGTGAACACGATTTGCCTACAGCGACACCCCAGGTGAGTGCCCATTAGCACTCTGTGACGTGTGCCTCGAGAGCATATTGTCCACCTTCGACATACCGAGTGAATTCTGAAACTGTCACAGTCAGTAGCGGTCAATAGTCCAGGGCGATATTGTCATGTGTGTCCCTTCGGGAAATTGGAACATTTACTTTACTCCATCAATCCTGAAAGTATGTAACAATATCCCGTTTATTTGTCTCATTAATATAAGCAATACAGAGAGAGAGAGAGAGAGAGAGAGCGAGGGATGTGTGGAGCAACTTCGCTATGGTCTATAAATCAGAGAGATGAATTTGAATGATTGTGATGTTGATGAGGTAGATGTGAAAAATATGGTACATAATTTTCTGACATTTGCTGTGCATATAAATTATACAAAATTGTTAGTTCCTCAGCCCCTGGATGGTGACGCTGCTGATGCTACAGCTGATGTTAAACTAATGAAAAGCACATCAGTTCCTTTTTTAATGAACTTCATTAAGTTCAGACAAATTGTTTTGGTCGTTATATAAGGCCATTATCATGTGCATCTGAAAGTAATGCTATAGAAAAGATTCAGGTTCTTTTGATATTTGCCTAAAATGAAGGTCGAAACTGAATTTAGAACTTCTTAAAGCTCTTAAAAAGGCAACTGCAGTTACTTGTCAATAACGTTTCCGATTTCAGGAAAAATATTTTGCGTTTCTCGAGCAGTCCGCGGTTGTACTGCCACTCCACAGTGTCCAACTGGAGATTCTGAAGTATCACTATTTCTTGTTGCCTCAAATCTATTTTTAACTTCCTCCAAAACTTTCACAACTTGTCGCCAAATTAATTGTACTGGCAAAAAAACTTCATATCCTGTTCTCAAAACTGTATCACTCTGAAATCTGTATCACTTTGTTCCAAAACTGCATTAAGCCCCATACCTTTATCAAGGTACCCCCTGAAAAGTATCATGCAGTCCTGAAACTATGTCAATGTAACCTGAAACTCTATCAGGTGGTCCCAAAACTCTCCCAGCTTGCCCACAAAACTGTAGCAACTTGCCCCAAATCTGTACCAAGTTGCTCCCCAAAGTGTATAACCTTGCACTGTATGTGTATCAACATCCCCCAAAACTCTTTAAGGGGATCCGGAACGCCCTATACTTGCAATGTTAAAATAACGCATATAAATTACATCTTTCCTCACAAAGTATTTGAGGTAGGAAGTTGAACTTTTTACAGATTATTTATTGGAATATGGGCTACAACTTAACACAGGGACTTTACAAAATTTTAGTTCAGTTATTAAAGATGATTTTTTTTTCAATTGTAATGAAAATTCACAACATTTTTTTGCAATTTTTTATTTATATATTCAAAAATATACAGTTTTTTGGAAAAAGGCTGTGTTAAATTATGCAGAAGGTACTGTGTAACATTTACTGAAAGTTTGAAACAAATATGTTTGGAAGATCCTTAGAAAACATGTAATTAGTATGAGAAAAAAAAAGTTTTGGGAATCGAGCGACAAAGATTGGATTAACTTTTTAGTGCATTCCAGGTCCATAGGATGGATTATCTTCATCCTCTGCAAACTCCTCCTCCAGCTTCCTCTTGTTCCTCCTCCTGTTTACTCTTGCTTGTATTTCTAGACTCTTTACAGCCCTGTCTGCAGCCCGAAGGCGTTCCTTGCCTAAAGCAAGCATCGCTCGTTGTTGTGTTCGTAGATTTTGCTACCATTTTCTTCAGTTGCAGTTACTGCAACACTGTTCCAAAAGGTGGTCATGTATGAACACTTATCACATTTCAGTTGTATTTCACTAGCAAGTCCTACGTGCTTTATTATGGAGAGTTCCAGGCCAACTTCACTACAATGAATACATCTTACACAGTTTGAAAAAATTCCTTTGAGAACCGACAATTCAAATATTTCATTCACGTCCGATTCGCCCATAAAACATTCATAGTTTTCACTCATTGAACCAAGCTTCTTCTGTGAAGTATTTTCTTTCCCACTTTGACTGCTATGGGCAGGTGTACTTGAGAGGTTAGGTTCACTCACTTGGTTATCGTCTTCATTGTTTACAGTAATAACACATACCTTTGGCTTTCCAACATTTCTCCTTTTCTTAAAAGCCTTCAGAGGATTTCTAATAACTTTACTTTCACTCATTATTATACTTCAACAAAACAGAGACTCAAGAAACAGAATTAATTACGAATATTTTCGAGATAACGACAGAGTAAATAAACATGAAACAATCGACAATCACACCAGCGATATATATTGAACCATCACAGGTTAGCCACAACACATACTTTATCTCACATCACTAAAATGTACCTGATGAACACGGACGTTAATAATAACACCATTTGACAGCAGTTTAACAGCGCCACAGTGGGTCACCCCCATGCAGAACACATTTCAAAAAAAATTTAAAAATAGTTGTAGTCTTCGGAATTGAATAAATTATATATCTATTAAAAGGTAATAGTCTGCAGATTCAGAAAACGCAAAAAAGTAAAAATTGAACTTTTCATGATTTTGAGCCTTTCCGGAGCCCCTTAAACTTACCCCAAAACAGGATGTACCTGCCTCAATACTGTATCAGTCTGTCCCCAAACTGTTTCAACTTGCCCCAAAACAGTATTAACTTCATCCCATCAAACTGTCAGTGTGTCCTTGAACTGAGTCAAGTTGGCCCACAGATGTAATAACTTGCCCTTCTTCAACTGTACCAATTTGCCCTGAAACTGCAACCACTTGCCCAAAAACTGACAACATATTCACATCAGATGAGGTGTTACAGTTGCAGATCAGGGTGTGCCCGCTGCGGAGCAAGATAATAGAGTTTTGTTGGCAAATTGTTGCAATTATGGGGCATGGTATTACTGTTGGTGGAAAGTTATAAGATATTTTGGGGAAGCTCATTAGTTGTGGGGCTAGTTGTTACAGTTTCATGGGAAAGTTGTTGCAGTAGCAGAGCAAACTGTTAGATTTGTCGAGCAAGTTGTTACAGTTTCAGGGTTCAAGCGGTTACAGTCACAGAGCAAGTTGCTCTAGAAGTGGGGCAAGTTAGCACAGTTGTGGAGTGGCAAGATTTTAAAATTTTTAGGCAAATTGTCACAATTTCACTACAACATGGGGCAACTGTTAGGACAAGTCACAACTAGCCGCAAAAAATCTTAACTTTCTTATTTCATTTCATTGTTAGACTTGCTGATGCCTGTGTCCATGTGTTCTGTGGACAATAACATTCCAAAATATACTGCTCAGTCCTGTGTCTGGATCTGAATCTGACGAATAGTTTTAGAATAAGTTAGAAAACTTACTTCACGCCTGATCCCAGCATGGAACATCACTACCTCTTCTTGTTTCTGTACTGAAGGAAGAATTGGGGGGAGGGCGGGGGGGAGGGCATTCCTATATAGAAATTCAGGCATCTCATTGAAAGCATTCCGTGGTGAGTTCACGCCATTATAAGTGCAGTGTAGGGGTGGGACTGTTTTTGCATATTATATGTCCAAAATGATGAATTATGGGCCATTTGTTCAAGTTTATTGCAATTTGTTATGATGTACCAAGCTGATTTTCCTTGTGACAGTAAAATGAAGAATTACAACAAGAAGACATAACTCCAACAGAAACATATACGGAAGAAGTAATAGCTGGTTCTTCACTGGAAAAGACTATTAAAATATATACTATAAATTTAATGACACTGCAGCTACTCCATCAAAAATTAAAAACAGTTTCTACTGGTAATAGCGTTCACAGTCACACATAATTATAAAATTTAATCATTTAAGTGAATCTTGAGTAATAAAAATAATATAGAGAGTAATGTAGTAAGTTTTAGGTTTAAAATTTGTTGATATTTTCCAAAACAAACACAGTGGCTCACTCTGCAAAAGAACGTTACATACAACACTTTAGTAGACTCTTGTTGGCACTTGTTGGAGATAATGTATTATCCTTTATTACAGATTCTAATCCAACTGTGCCTAATATCTGATACAAAAATTATGACCAGGTATTTTTCAAATATCTACGAAGCCGTGATTTCTCCGAAAAGGGCAAGCTGAGGCAGAATCTGTGCTGGAAAAAGGATTTAAACCTATTTCTAAAACGTTGTAGAGAATGGGGCAGCTATTACAAAAAAAGAAGAAGACGAAAAAGAAGAAGAAGACGAAGAAGAAGATAGATAAGAGAAAGAAAACAAGTCTGAAAAATGTGAAGAACTTAATATGTTCATGATAGCAGGTTACAGAGAAATTGGTGGAAAAGAAGAAGTAGATGATGATTGCGATGAAGAATACAATGACGATGTAGAAGAAGATAAAGAAGAAGAAGGAGGAGGAGGAGGAGAAGAAGAAGAAGAAGAAGAAGGGGACGAGTACCGTGAAGAAGATGCTTCTGATGAAGGAAAAGAAGATGAGCATGATTACTAAGAGGCTAATGAGTTTCTAATTGGAAGACCATCTTCGGTGATTTGACAGCAGATAACGACTGTGTTCACTGGAATAAACCATATTCATTGCTAGAACTATTATTTTTTGGGTAGCTTCGACAGTGGCAGGCAGAAATTTACACTATAGTAGCACAATAGTTACTGAAGAATTAATCTGAGAAGCATCGAGTACAGAATGAAGTTTACAAGACTACAGAAAAAATGAAAGACTCAGACTGGTGAGCTGCATACAAGAACATTAACTCTATCATGGAGAGGTATGCTTAGATAAGTAATGATGAACGTACTCAAGCGTATCAAATCTTCACCAAGTTACCGACTAAACCGAGACTGCACAAGATGAAGAAGGTTGAGAAAACAGGTTTCAACTTCTCAGAGGTTTTTTTTTGCCATTAAATATATAGGGGTTCGATCCCCGCCACTGCCTAAATTTTGATAAATAATCAGCATTGGCGGCCGAAGACTTCCGGCATAAGAAGTCATCCTCATTCGGCCAACGGCCTTGTCAAAGAGGGCGGAGGAGTGGATAGAGTTTCAGGGCACTCTCTTGTCCTAGGGGTGGAAAAATTACCCCTAAAGGCGGAAGAATCAGCAATGATCAACGACATGAGGATGCAGAAGGCAATGGAAACCACTGCATTAAAGACACGTAACATGTATCCACAGGACATGTGGCCCGTAATTGAAGTGTCATGATGATCTTTCCATTGGCAAAAGATTCCGGAATAGTCCCCCCATTCGGGGCTCTGGGAGGGGACTGCGAAAGGGGAGGTTACCATGAGAAAAAGATTGAATAATCAACGAAAGGATAACGTTCTATGAGTCGGGGCGTGGAATGTCAGAAGCTTGAACGTGGTAGGTAAACTAGAAAATCTGAAAAGGGAAATGCAAAGGCTCAATCTAGATATAGTAGGGGTCAGTGAAGTGAAGTGGAAGGAAGACAAGGATTTCTGGTCAGATGAGTATCGGGTAATATCAACAGCAGCAGAAAATGGTATAACGGGTGTAGGATTCGTTATGAATAGGAAGGTAGGGCAGAGGGTGTGTTACTGTGAACAGTTCAGTGACCGGGTTGTTCTAATCAGAATCGACAGCAGACCAACACCGACAACGATAGTTCAGGTATACATGCCGACGTCGCAAGCTGAAGATGAACAGATAGAGAAAGTGTATGAGGACATTGAAAGGGTAATGCAGTATAAAAAGGGGGACGAAAATCTAATAGTCATGAGTGACTGGAATGCAGTTGTAGGGGAAGGAGTAGAAGAAAAGGTTACAGGAGAATATGGGCTTGGGACATGGAATGAAAGAGGAGAAAGACTAATTGAGTTCTGTAACAAGTTTCAGCTAGTAATAGCGAATACCCTGTTCAAGAATCACAAGAGGAGGAGGTATACTTGGAAAAGGCCGGGAGATACGGGAAGATTTCAATTAGATTATATCATGGTCAGACAGAGATTCCGAAATCAGATACTGGATTGTAAGGCGTACGCAGAGCAGATATAGACTCAGATCACAATATAGTAGTGATGAAGAGTAGGCTGAAGTTCAAGACATTAGTCAGGAAGAATCAATACTCAAAGAAGTGGGATACGGAAGTACTAACGAATGACGAGATACGTTTGTAGTTCTCTAACGCTATAGATACAGCAATAAGGAATAGCGCAGTAGGGAGTACAGTTGAAGAGGAAGTACAAACATGTTCCGGGAAAATTAGGAAGTCGCTGAGGAATGAAATAAATGGGAAGTGCAGGGAAGCTAAGACGAAATGGCTGCAGGAAAAATGCGAAGACATCGAAAAAGATATGATTGTCGGAAGGACAGACTCAGCATACAGGAAAGTGAAAACAACCTTTGGTGACATTAAAAGCAACGGTGGTAACATTAAGAGTGCAACGGGAATTCCACTGTTAAATGCAGAGGAGAGAGCAGATAGGTGGAAAGAATACACTGAAAGCCTTTACGAGGGTGAAGATTTGTCTGATGTGATATAAGAAGAAACAGGAGTCGATTTAGAAGAGATAGGGGATCCAGTATTAGAATCGGAATTTAAAAGAGCTTTGGAGGACTTACGGTCAAATACGGCAGAAGGGATAGATAACATTCCATCAGAATTTCTAAAATCATTGGGGGAAGTGGCAACAAAACGACTATTCACGTTGGTGTGTAGAATATATGAGTCTGGCGATACACCATCTGACTTTCGGAAAAGCATCATCCACACAATTCCGAAGACGGCAAGAGCTGACAAGTGCGAGAATTGTCGCACAATCAGCTTAACAGCTCATGCATCGAAGCTGCTTACAAGAATAATATACAGAAGAATGGAAAAAAAAATTGAGAATGCGCTAGGTGACGATCAGTTTGGCTTTAGGAAAAGTAAAGGGACGAGAGAGGTAATTCTGACGTTACGGCTAATAATGGAAGCAAGGCTAAAGAAAAATCAAGACACTTTCATGGGATTTGTCGACCTGGAAAAAGCGTTCGACAATATAAAATGGTGCAAGCTGTTCGAGATTCTGAAAAATGTAGAGGTAAGCTATAGGGAGAGACGGGTCATATACAATATGTACAACATCCAAGAGGGAATAATAAGAGTGGACGATCAAGAACGAAGTGCTCGTATTAAGAAGGGTGGAAGACAAGGCTGTAGCCTTTCGCCCCTACTCTTCAATCTGTACATCGAGGAAGCAATGATGGAAATAAAAGAAAGGTTCAGGAGTGGAATTAAAATACAAGGTGAAAGGATATCAATGATACGATTCGCTGTTGACATTGCTATCCTGAGTGAAAGTGAAAAAGAATCAAATGATCTGCTGAACGGAATGAACAGTCTAATGAGTACACAGTATGGTTTGAGAGTAAATCGGAGAAAGACGAAGGTAATGAGAAGTAGTAGAAATGAGAACAGCGAGAAACTTAACATCAGGATTGATGGTCACGAGGTCACTGAAGTTAAGGAATTCTGCTACCTAGGCAGTAAAATAACCAATGACGGACGGAGCAAGGAGGACATCAAAAGCAGACTCGCTATGGCAAAAAAGGCATTTCTGGCCAAGAGAAGTCTACTAATATCAAATACCGGCCTTAATTTGAGGAAGAAATTTCTGAGGATGGACGTCTGGAGTACAGCATTGTATGGTAGTGAAACATGGACTGTGGGAAAACCGGAACAGAAGAGAATCGAAGCATTTGAGATGTGGTGCTATAGACGAATGTTGAAAATTAGGTGGACTGATAAGGTAAGGAATGAGGCGGTTCTACGCAGAATCGGAGAGGAAAGGAATATGTGGAAAACACTGATAAGGAGAAGAGACAGGATGATAGGACACCTGCTAAGACATGAGGGAATGATTTCCATGGTACTAGAGGGAGCTGTAGAGGGCAAAAACTGTAGTGGAAGACAGAGATTGGAATACGTCAAGCAAATAATTGAGGACGCAGGTTGCAAGTGATACTCTGAGATGAAGAGGTTAGCACAGGAAAGGAATTCGTGGCGGGTCGCATCAAACCAGTCAGTAGACTGATAACCAAAAAAAAAAAAAACGCCCACTGATCACTGATGGCTCTGAACAGGTTCTGTTATGTGTGTCGAAAGTTCATCCATTCTGGGAATCTAGAATGTCGACGATTGTTCCCTGATACTCACAAGATACTGGTCCTAGGAATTCTAAGACTTTCGAGAATGTTTTGCTTTCAAGTGGTAGTAACTAAAGGAAGAGAAATTATTGATTGATGGAATTAAAAATTAATAAGTTTTTTCTTTTTTCTTTTACTTGCATTGTGAAACCTCAGGTCTTGCCGAATTTACGATTCTACGACAAGCGGAAGTACACTGTAGGTTATAATGAGTGAGTGTGTGAGTATCAAATTGTGTAACTTGAGTGGATCTTTTGATTATATTGACTTTGAAGATCAACATTTTTACACCTCCAATTTACCATCGACTTCAGAAGGTGACATAAATTTCAGCTTGATACTCCTACTCATTCCTGAGAAAAAGGGGGCTTGACAGACAGACACACAGCCCAATATAATAACATATTTATAATTTTCGGAATTTTCCATTACTTGCGTAGCGAAACTATGCTTCTTACCAAATTTCTTGATCTTTGACTAAAGGGAATCAGCCTGTACATTTTGATAAGTGGGTTAGAGAGTATCAAAATATGTGACAGAAATCGCCGGATCATTTCGCTTCATTGACATAGAAGCATACATTTATTAGGCTGTCAAGGAACCATTGTCCTTAGTATGTGAAAGAAACCTCTACTTATCCTGGAGATAAAGGATTTAACAGACAAATGGACATTTAGTCTGGTAAGAAAACTCGACTAAGTAGTTTCCGTATGATGTACTTACAAATTATCGTTTCGGATTTTTTCTATTGGATGTACTGCGAAACTCTGATTTTTGCCAAATTTCATGGTTCTCGGTCAACAGGAACACCCTTTAGGTTCCGATGAGTGAGTTTTCTAGTACCAAAATATGTGGCTTAGTTGACTACATATTTCTATGGCACTGGCTGAGAAGCTTCAATTATATTCGCCGCCAAGAGACAGTATCGATAATATTTATTGAAGTTTGTACACTTAGTTCATTGTAACATCTCATGACTAGAACATAGTGTCGTGGATGTTACACCGTAGACCATAGTGAGTGACGTAAATTTCAAACTGCTACATCTGTCAGTTCCGAAGAAAAAGGATTTTTAACAGTCAGGCAGACAGACAGACAGAAACATGGAGCACGTGGACAACAAAGTGATCCCATAATGGTTCTGTTTTAATCGACTGAGGTACGGAATCCTGAAAATAAGATGCTTGTCGTAGACATTATGACCATATTGCTTCAAAAGGCTCTGAGCACTATGGGACTTAACTGCTGAGGTCATCAGTCCCCTAGACCTTAGAACTACTTAAACCTAACTAACCTAAGGACATCACACACATCCATGCCCTAGGCTGGATTCGAACCTGCGACCGTAGCAGTCGCGCGGGTCCAGACTGTAGCGCCTAGAGCCGCTCGGCCATCTCGGCCGGCATTATGGCCATATTGCAATGGTTAATGCATAATGAGCATGGGAGGATATATGAATTAAAGGTGAAAAAAGTGCAATTACTTTTCGGAAGCATTAGATGTTGTCAATGACAAAGTCGTGGTAATAACATTTGATACCTTGCTAAATCTGGCCAATAACTGCACTTGAAGCTGTGTGGTAGATCACCAGTAGTGCCTCTTTGTTTTTAAATGTTACCGAAGCAAATATACATTTAAATAAATTTAATACGACGGAATAAATCGATCAGCGCTCGTCTACTAAACTACCGTATATTGCAGTAGTGCTAGTAAGTGAGCTGTATGGGCTTTAGTAAGTGGAAACATCTAATATGAATATTCATTGTACACGAAGAACGTGGTATAACAATTGCACTTAGGTCGATAACAAGTGCTATTTAACTTGAAATTTTTATCAGTAGTGCCAGCAGGCAAGTTGCACATACTTTTTAATTTTCTAGGATAATTAAATTACAACAGTAGTACCACGTATGTTTTGTATCGGAAGTGTTCTGTACGAGAAACAACTTAATTATTTCATTTAGCTACAAATTTTCGTTTATGATCACAGATCTGTAAATATACTTGGGATAAGCAACACGCATGTAAGTGTGTATGTGTGTGTGTTTGTGTGTGTGTGTGAATGTGTGTGTGTGTGTGTGTGTGTGTGTGTGTGTGTGTGTGTGTGTGTGTGTGTGTGTGTGAGTGAGTGTGTCTGTTTGTGCTCGATAAATAACAAATAATTTTATATTTCTACCCATTGTAATTTTCGAATTATCGACTTCCCATCTCTGTTTTGTTGCTCAGTCGTCCTTGGCTAAGTTTCATCTCTATCTTGTTCCAGTACAATATTTGGCGGTGTTCTGATGAATGTAAAGACAGCAGAAGTGCCTCTTGTAGATGACGGAAATATTACCAAATTAAGTTATGTATCCCATTAAAAAATCTAATCAAAACAATTCGGACCTCCCGTCCTAAAATAGTGCTTAGTCAGTTTCTCTATAATTTAGATACGTTGCACGTGAGTGTATGGCTTTTACATTGCGTATTTTGATCAAATTTTGGTTTAATTTAATAGCTGATTGTGGGTAATGCAGGTTTAGAGCTGTCTGACGCCACTTTTCTGATTTTTGTATATTGTGGCCTTTCTAACACGTTGCTTTTGTCGACTAGGTCCTGTCAGTTGTAACAAAATGTAATTAACATAAATCAATGTCGTCGACTATATCGTCTACAGAAGAACAAGTACCACAAAACCCTAGCCTCTATTGGTTTGATTAACTGAAACCTTACTGAAAATCTTTCTAAACTGACATATGATTACCACTCTATGAACGTCAGATTGAATTGAGAACAGTCTTAACTTATTTTAGAGGTAGAAATATAACTGTAATTCTCGCCGACTACAACAGAACTAGTGAGATGTGGAGGTACTTAATCTGCAGGTGCACTGTATCTTTCAGCAAGAGTAAGTCACAGCAACGGAATTATTTACCTTCTTCCAGTGGCTGATCTTATTTCAGACTGACTATTTGCTTTCGTGTTTTTCTTCTTGGGGTATTATTCTACCTATTAAGCGTTTCCTGCACCAATAGTTAGGCCTAACTTCAAATGCCAGCTGTTTGTCTAGCATGTTATTATTGCCACTCGTGTTCGGGCATGGAAATAAAGTTGAGACTCCTACTTAGAGTGCCCACAATGATGTTTTATGCATCAGTTTGACGGGTGAGTGTGTGTGTGAGTATGTGTGTTTAAAATAACAATGTGCCACTTGACGTAATCGTAGCATTTTTTGCGTGCAGATGTATTTTTGCAGTGTTTTAGGTATTGTAATTTCGTTGTGACGCTTCACAGGCTTCATAAAACAATTTAGATGTGGAAAATTTATAATGTGAGTGCAATAACATTGAACATTTGAGATAAACACGGAATTATTTGTATTGTTGACATATTACGCCGAGGTTTATAAATTTTGGAAGATCAGTGTCAGCCTTGGCAGTCATGATAGAAGCATTAAGGCGTGGAAAGTAGCTTGAGGCTCTATTGTGCATTATATCATTTATAGATCGTACTTAATGTTCACTATTACTGCTTAAGTTTTGGCTCAAAAACTTTTGAACATTCTGCAAAAATTGAGATTTGTCAGATGTTTCTGAGCACGAACAAGATGCGTACTCTTGGGATTTCATCTGAATGCCTACTAAAATTCTATATTGTCATTGTTTCATTTTTATACCACATTTTCAATGGGGAGGAAGTTAGCGCAGAAGGTATAAAATCAGAAACAGGATTGTTTACCATTGTATCACTTTTTAATTTTAGCACACGACGTGGTATGGGCTCGACTAATGTCTGAAGCAGTGCTGGAGGGAATTGACGCCATGAATCCTGCTGGGCTGTCCATAAATCCGTAAGAGTACGAGGGTGTGCTGATCTCTTCTGAGCAACGCTTTTCAAGGCTTCCCAAATATGCTCATTAATTTTCATGTCCAGGGAGTATGTTGGCCAGCGGAAGCGTGTAAACTCAGAAGAGGGTTCCTGGAGCCACTCATCAGTTTTTCTGGACGTTGAGAGTATCGCATTCTGCTGCTGGAATTGCCAAAGTCCGTCGGAAAGAGCATTGGACAGGAACTGCTGCAGGTGATCCGACAGGATGCTTATATATGTGCGACCTTCCTGAGTCGTGTTTAGACGTTTCATGGGTCCCATGGTACTCAAAATGCTCACTCCCCACGCTATCGTAGAGCCTCCACCAGCTTGAACAGTCCCCTGCTGACATGCAGGGTCCATGCATTCATGAGGTTGTCTCCATAACCGAACACGTCCAACCACTCGATACAATTAGAAACGAGACTCGTCCGACCAGGCAACATGTTTCCAGTCATCAACAGCGCAATGCCGCTATTGACGGGCTCAGGCGAGGCGTAAATCTTTGTGTCATGTAGTGATAATGGGTGTACGAGTGAGCCTTCGGCTCCAAAAGGTCATATCGATGAAAGGTTCGCACGCTGACATTTGTTGGTGGCCCAGCTTAGAAATCTGCAACAGTTTGGGGAAGTGTTGCACTTCTGTCACGTTGGTCCCATTTTGCAGGATTCTTTCCGGTCACAGCTATGTTTGAGATTTGATGTTTTGCCGGATTCTTGATATTCCCGGTACACTCGTGAAATGGACCTACCGGAAAATCCCCACTTCATAACTGTCACGGAGATGCTGTATCCCACATTAGTGCGTATATCCAGGCGAGAAAATGTGTAAAGTCAACTGAAAAGTGGTATAGTACCGGAAAGTTCTTTGTAAAGTCGACCTGTGAAGTTTCATTTCGTTTTCGTGTCCATTTTTGTTGCTTCTCTGATCTGATCTGAGAATCAAAGTAACTGATGATGGCCGAAGTCGAGACAGTATGAAATGTAGACTGACAGCAGCGAGAATCGAACTTCGGCAAAAAGATGAATTTGAGTATCACGAAGCTTATTCCGAAGGTTCTCGTCTCTAGTACAGACATGTACAGAAGTGAAATCTTCACTATATAATGGACAGTCGAAATGGCAGTTGAAGGTTTTGAAGTTTATGCTACAGAAGAATGTTGTAAATTAGTTGAGAAGCTCGAGTAACTAAAGAAGACGTACTTAATGGAACTGGGTAAAAATATTGTAGAGGAGGACAAAGGCTTGAATGCATATTGATGGAGAGGATGTTGTTTATGTTGAGATGAAAAGTTTCGCACAGGGTAGACTAGCATTGAACCAGTGTTGGACTGAAGGCAACAACCACCACTTTGTAGCGAAACGTACGTCTTCACCAGTCGTGTTCATTCGGAAGTGGATTCTCCTACATTTCACTGCTTATAAGTGAGCTTATCAAGTAACACTTATCTGAAAGTGAGTTTAACCGTTTATAATAACAGAAATATTGAGGTTTATGTGACTCTAGATGTGGGAAGCCAGTGAACCATCGCTCGAAAATAACAGGATTTCATTTCTTTGCGCCATATAAGAGTCAGGTGCCCTGCAAGACTACCTTTCCATCATGTTCTGTAGTTTCGTTAGACGTGTATTTTGAGTCTGTTTTCTTGAATTTCTAAATATTCCTTTTAGGGGCTAGATTCATATTGCCTAATACGTACCAGAAAAATGCTGCCGATGCTTTTAGCACCAGATACTATGTTGCTAAAATTTAATGGCACCAGTAAGTAATTTGTGACTCAGTGAGTTTTAAAAATAAATCTGTTGGACTTTATATACGTCCTAATCTTATTTTTTAAAAAAAATCATGACAAACAATGTAACTCTAGTTCAACTGCGAAATATTAGCTCTCGACTGTAGGCATGTCACCACGAAATACTGGCTTGCAATTCTCTTCTGCCTGAATAGTTTAGAATTCGAAAATCTGGTTGATCTATATTATAAGTGTAGCGTCATCCAGAGAATAATTTAATGGGGATATGGTTATAGCGGTATTATCGAATGGTGGACCAAACTTATCGGATCAACTGAAGGATGGGATACAACCCGTCGGCTTTGAGAAATGACGTCATAGTTTACTAATAGATGTTTATGTTTTTGTTTTCCAGCCGTAGATTACAAATCGGTTGTCTTTTGTGGTGTAGCATCGTCATTGTAAATTGAAATAAATGAATGTGTTTTTAAAAGGCAGATTTTCATTCATAGTGAGTTTGAGATATTGTGGAAGAATTGGTTTTATTTAGGGACAATTTTTGTTGTTTGATTTTTGTTTGTAGGTTTGGTTATGTCCATTCCTATGAATATGAAAGACTTGAAGTAGGGATCTTCGGGTCTAGTTTAGCAGGGGATACAAGACGTCGGCTTTGAACAATGACGTCAGAATTCGCCAGAGAGCATGTATTACAAAGATGAAAGAGCTGAGAAGAATGTTCAGAAACAAAGGAATGCCAGAGAGAAAAACTGTACTTCACATATGTAAGGGCCAGTAGTATTTTCACGTTAACGATATCGCGTGTTTGTATCTTAGTATTTCTCTGCAAAATACAATGGAAAGAAATGAATGAATTCGCCAGAGAGCATGTATTACAAAGATGAAAGAGCTGAGAAGAATGTTCAGAAACAAAGGAATGCCAGAGAGAAAAACTGTACTTCACATATATAAGGGCCAGTAGTATTTTCACGTTAACGATATCGCGTGTTTGAATCTTAGTATTTATCCGCAAAATACAATGGAAAGAAATGAATGAAATACGTTACTAGCAAAGAATGCATCACATTACATGTATGTCAGTTGTATCTCGAAAGTCTTTCGAACTGTATTGCTTAAGTGCAGTACGGGATACAAGTTCTGCGTAGTCGATTTCTTAGTTTCAACTAGCATTGGTGTCCTGTTGTTCACTTGAACTATGTATCCCCTGCTTCACTAAACCGCAAATGAAACACCCGATACAAATTAAAAGCTCATTCGAAGTGTGTTGCTTAAGTACAGTCTGGAATACGAGTTTGTCATAAGTCGATTTCTTCGTTTTCATTAGCATTCCTGTCCTGTTCTTCACCTGAACGATGTATCCTCAGCTTCAGTAAACCCTAAGTGGAACACGGGATACAAATTGTAGATGTGCTGTTTATTTCGTCTCCGCTATTACAAACAGTCTTTTCTTACGTACATATCAGTATTACTGATGACAGAAGGACCTACGTATGTAATATATGTATACTAGACTTCCATTGACCTCGATATACACTCCTGGAAAAGTGTGTCAGACCCACCATACTTGCTCTGGACACTGCGAGAGGGCTGTACAAGCAATGATCACACGCACGGCACAGCGGACACACCAGGAACCGCGGTGTTGGCCGTCGAATGGCGCTAGCTGCGCAGCATTTGTGCACCGCCGCCGTCAGTGTCAGCCAGTTTGCCGTGGCATACGGAGCTCCATCGCAGTCTTTAACACTGGTAGCATGCCGCGACAGCGTGGACGTGAACCGTATGTGCAGTTGACGGACTTTGAGCGAGGGCGTATAGTGGGCATGCGGGAGGCCGGGTGGACGTACCGCCGAATTGCTCAACACGTGGGGCGTGAGGTCTCCACAGCACATCGATGTTGTCTGTCGCCAGTGGTCGGCGGAAGGTGCACGTGCCCGTCGACCTGGGACCGGACCGCAGCGACGCACGGATGCACGCCAAGACCGTAGGATCCTACGCAGTGCCGTAGGGGACCGCACCGCCACTTCCCAGCAAATTAGGGACACTGTTGCTCCTGGGGTATCGGCGAGGACCATTCGCAACCGTCTCCATGAAGCTGGGTTACGGTCCCGCACACCGTTAGGCCGTCTTCCGCTCACGCCCCAACATCGTGCAGCCCGCCTCCAGTGGTGTCGCGACAGGCGTGAATGGAGGGACGAAAGGAGACGTGTCGTCTTCAGCGATGAGAGTCGCTTCTGCCTTGGTGCCAATGATGGTCGTATGCGTGTTTGGCGCCGTGCAGGTGAGCGCCACAATCAGGACTGCATACGACCGAGGCACACAGGGCCAACACCCGGCATCATGGTGTGGGGAGCGATCTCCTACACTGGCCGTACACCACTGGTGATCGTCGAGGGGACACTGAATAGTGCACGGTACATCCAAACCGTCATCGAACCCATCGTTCTACCATTCCTAGACCGGCAAGGGAACTTGCTGTTCCAACAGGACAATGCACGTCCGCATGTATCCCGTGCCACCCAACGTGCTCTAGAAGGTGTAAGTCAACTACCCTGGCCAGCAAGATCTCCGGATCTGTCCCCCATTGAGCATGTTTGGGACTGGATGAAGCGTCGTCTCACGCGGTCTGCACGTCCAGCACGAACGCTGGTCCAACTGAGGCGCCAGGTAGAAATGGCATGGCAAGCCGTTCCACAGGACTACATCCAGCATCTCTACGATCGTCTCCATGGGAGAATAGCAGCCTGCATTGCTGCGAAAGGTGGATATACACTGTACTAGTGCCGACATTGTGCATGCTCTGTTGCCTGTGTCTATGTGCCTGTGGTTCTGTCAGTGTGATCATGTGATGTATCTGACCCCAGGAATGTGCCAATAAAGTTTCCCCCTCCTGGGACAATGAATTCACGGTGTTCTTATTTCAATTTCCAGGAGTGTATGTACACTGGTAACGAATAGGTGGAAATACACGTACGTTACATTTGCAACCTGTTTCATTATATATGTTTTGATTGTTTATTTAACTTTTGTGTTTCACTTGTTGAAAGGGAACTACACATTGATCTTGTCAAAAGCCGAGAAGCGATTCTTCTTAGTGTTGTAGCTCCCTGGGGCACTCTGGGATGCTCTCTGGGTCACTCTGGGATTCTCTGGGACACTCTGGGATTCTCTGGGTCACTCAGCCTTGTCCTGGTCACTTTGGTATTGTCTTCGTAATCTATTCTATTTTCAGTTTACCATTTTCGCTTTTGCTGTTATGTTTTAGTTTAGTTTTTTTATTGATTGCTTAATAAAGTAGGATCAGTTTATTCTATCTCGTGAGATTTTTCTTTTTTAAAAAGCCAAAAAACACTTATAAGCTACTGAAGCATCTGTATCTTCTAATGGGTGCGGGAGTTCCGACTCCTGGGGAGGTGGGTGGGAGTTATGCATGGCTGTCTTAGGTTCAGCTGTGTCGCTACGAAAGGCGGAGACAAGAAGACGATACATGTACAATTTGTATCCCGTACTTCACTATGGGGTACAGTTTTCGTGTTGCCATGGGCGCTAATAGTATCCCATTCGTTACGTGAGCTATATAGCTATACGCAATATTTGTATCTTGCTCGCCAATTGACATATATAGTGTCAGTGTAAAGGTGAAGTGAAGGACGGGATACAAATTATAGTTGTGTCGTCAGTGTAAAGGCGAAGTGAAGGAAGGGGTACAAATTTTAGGTGTGTCGGGGGTTTCGCCTGTAATATAGCAAGTAAACATTCGAAAATGTCGAACTGATACTAGTGCTGGGAAACGAAAGAAGATCGACAGCTGAGAAATTTCTATTACGTACTTCACAACACGAAAACACACATATTGGTGGAATAAAACTGTGAAATATGTCAAAATTGTGAAATACAGTGAAAGAAGCAAATGGAAAAGTGACCTTACCACACGGAAATGTCGAGGAATAACCGAAGCTCGTCTAGACAGACAGTAGCGAAAATTACATACCCACAAATAGGCAAATCCATTTCTATAAACGAAAATAAGATTAAAAATTGTTCTACAATAACAAACTAATACTCCAAATTACCTCAATATCATTATGAATAATTATTTTGATGTACAGTGATAGCGCTTATCAGGAACACAGAACTCATTTATAATCTATGCCTCGAAGTGAAGACATTACTATCTATTACTAAGAAATGACGTCATTGTTCAAAGCCGACGGGTTGTCCCCCCTGCTAAACTAGACCCGGATCTTCAACTGCAGTACGGAATACAAATTTTTCAGTTGTCGCTTTCTTTCGACTTCACTAGCACTACAGTTGCTACGAAATTTGTAGTCGTGTATTCCTTGCCTTCGCTAACACTGCTAGCACTACGATATTTTTCAGTTGTGTATCCCGTACTTCAGTTGACCTATATAGGTCAACTGCGTAGTTGAGTAATAGGAAGTCAGTAGTAGCGGAGTTGAAAAAAGCTAAACCTGCAAAATTTGTATCTCTTACTTCTCTCTTTTTCTTTTTTTCACTAGTATCTCATTCTTCAGTTGAGCTTCTTAAATTGTAAATTTGTGATAAGGAGTAGGGGACCAAACTGCTGAGGTCATCGGTCCTTAGGCTTACACACTACTTAATCTAACTTCAAGTAAATACGCTAAGGACAACACACACACCCATCCCCGAGGGAGGATTCGAAACTCCGACGGGGGAAGCCGAGCGAAGCGTGAAAAGGCGCCCTAGACCGCACGGCTACCCCACGCGGTGAGCTATTAAGCCAACTGAAGAATAGGATACTAGGATTCAAAGAAGCGATATACTTTACACTATGTTCGAAATATGAATGTACGTGATAGATGTCTACTATATTTTTCTCTGCCCTGCATTCTGTTGTTTCTCAGCATTCGTCCCTGCTGTAAATTCTGTGCAATACAAAATCTGAAGTAACTTCTGAGATCATTGGTCAAAGCCGACGGGTTGTATCCCATTCTTCAGTAATCCCAAATTATCGGTTACTTTTTTTAATCCATGCAGCGTAAATTATTATGTTAGCAGCTACAACAATTTCTATGAATAGTGTGTGTTCGTATTTGTAACTATGGGCGTTGCAGGGGATGAGGGGTAGGGTAATTGGATGGTATGGGATGGTACGATGTGTTGATAGGTAACTCCACTGAAAAAGCCAGATAGTTTAGTTGAGTTTTTGTTCGAATTAATTTCTGTATGCTATCAAGAAGCACTAGCCAGAATGGAAAACCATCGATGCTATTAGTGTACTCATTTCGTATAATACGCGTTCCTCTTCCACAATTTCTGCTACACGTACCCCTTGAGTTATCGAATCTTATCATCAAGCAACATACATACCACTTATAGTGATTTAGGTCTACTAAAGAGACACTGCCTACACTACGCTTGTACGTCATCTTCTCGAGCGTTGCTGTGCGATGTGGCTTCTGTATCGGATGAGATTGAAGGAGAACGTAGAGAACGTTCAAAGAAATTCAGCGGTAGAGAGTGTCACGGATATCACACGCGGATTAAAACATAGGCGCTATTCGATGAGGCAGGATCTCTACATGAAATTTCATTCATCAGCTTCCTCCTCGGAATTCCAAAAAATTTCATTTGCATCCTCCTACATAGGGAGAAGTGGTTTTTATAATAAAATAAGATAAATTGGAGTTCGAAACAAAAGATTTAGCTGTTCCTATTTCCCGCACGCTATTCGAGAGCACATGGAGCAATGGAGGAATAACTTGATGGTGATTCGATGAAACGTCTGCTAGGCACATAATTGAGATTTGCAGAGTAATAATATAGATGACGGTGTACCTGTATCATACTTCTCCAAAAACTGTGAAACACTAATTCAATTATTTTTTAGCGATTCTTAACGTTTGTTTTGACATGAACTAAAGATATCTTGTTTCATTCCACTGCTTAAATGTGATACCTTCTTTCTCAACCTCTATGTGATTCGTGATATATTTAAAACTCACGGAACTTTTGACTACAAATTAAACAGTTTTCGGATAGTGAACTGATAGTGATTCATTAATTTCTACATAACTTGTTTTCGGAGTTCTGTATCAGCAATTAATTAACTGTTTCTATATATTCCCAGCTTGTACTTATAACGACTTTCGCGTAACTCGTAAATTACTCTTTTCTATTAATTTTGGTTTTGTTCTTGTTATTGCTCGCGTAATAACGCATATACGAAAAGAGCCGCGAAATACCTTTTAGTAATGCTGTGCCAAGAATTTCTTTATAATCATTAATTTTCAACAAAACAGAATATATTGGGTTCTTATTGTTCTGTATCTGGCTTTCTATTAAAGGAACATTTTTAGTTACTGTAACTCACTATAAAAAACAACATATCTTCCCTACTTTATAGTTATTGAAAATGAAAATTACTTTGTTATGAAATACTGATGTTACGGTTCGCAAAGATTGTTCAACATTTTGCAGTGGATTTTTGTTAAGCGTAAAACACCAATAATTACCACGACTAGCACAAGAACATGAGACTATTGTAGGAGAAAAATACGTTTTCACTATAAGGTTTGCCAGACCAGAACTAAGCACAGCAAAATTCCTATTATGCTACGAAGGTAAATTATCTCTTTTGTACTGTTGGCAATATATTATCAGCAGCCCGCGTCAACCTGCAAAACACATCATAAAATCTGCTGCTCTGCTCTGCAAGTCCGGAAGCTGAAAGAGATGATTTTATTTCACTATTACCTTCCCGCTTCTTTGCGGTATGATCCATTTCTTTTAATGCAGTTTGAATGCGCCGCGGCAGCGGCTTGTTCGTTCGTAGCGCAGCTCTGCACCACGGATAATATTTAAATAACTGAAAATGTCTTAAAAGGATGGGATAATAATTTAAGCAAGCTACTACAAATAATAATGCAAGGTTTCATTAAATAAGTCTATTCAAAACATTCAAATATGTTAACTTATCTACAATACACACCTTTTTTTTTTAATGAGTACGTAATGGCGTACATCGATTAACCATGACAAAAGAAGACTACGTTAGCATGTACAACTGGGACACAGGCTATCTTACTCCCGTAACTCCAAGAGGAAGACAAAGAAATTAATGTTCTTTCTGTATTATTTATACTAGTGATATTTTTTCATCTTTGTATGATATTTATCGTCTGTGCGGTTTCAGTACTCGCCGACACAGATATTAGCTAAAATAAATAATAATAATAAAAAAATACATAATTCCATACAATAACAGAATACGATGCACAATATTTTCTCTTTACTACAAAATATGTCTTTTGCTAAGGGACGTTACAATGCTCCCTGGCAGCAATTGACTAACGTTAAGAATGTTCGGCAATATGCTGCCACTAACGTCCGTTTTGTCATTGTCTATCACCTTGTTTGGAATATTCACTGTTCACTCCTTTCTTCTTTTACATTATAGTTTTAATTACATTTTTTATAGTTTTTCACACTTTGCGAGGTGACCGTAAACCTAGTCCCAGGGTCATTACAGTTTTCTGGCTCCCCCATTTGGGCTACGTGCGATCAGAAAACCTGGGAAAACTGCGCCGGAGCCATGGTCATCTCGCCTGGTTTGTCTTAACACATGGTTTTGTTCATCAAACAAGGGTGGACTTTATCCAATGTTCACAGATAACAATGATTATTTATGTCAAAATATTAAACCTTTTAGTCTCTCAATTAAAAATGTACCTTCTACACTTTTTCACATTTGTGTTCTGTGTCACAGTTAAGGTCAATCATTAAACAGTTCGATAGCAATGTAATGGATTGTCTCTACACTTACTCACGACAAATGTTCTACCATTGTATGGCATTCGTGTCAGTTTGTGTCACTAATATGACGAAAACATATGACATATATCATCGAACAAGTGAATGTTTTGAGATATACTCAGCAAAAAAAAATGTTTGTCACGTAATTTCGTGTTCAATAAATCATTTTCATATTAGTACATGAACAACGTAGTTGGTAATGTTCGGTTGAACGTCAACAATGTCGTACGGAGCGGGCGGCGCGAAGCAATTGTTGTGTAGCGTCGTCTGGAGCGCGGCGTGCCAACGACCGCTGAGGTCGACGACCTGCTAGCAGCAACACCGACGGCGTGCTGCGGTGGCGCCCGAGCAGTCGCGAACCGCGCCGAACCATTCACTAATGTCGGCGTGTGGCAGTGGTTTCCTGCGACCGGCTGGCTGGCGGCACGGCACCCGTCTCTGCTTCTCCGCATGGCTCCCCGTCGTAACGCATGAAACAAATATTCCACAACGGTGTAATGTCTTTAAGGATACAACTTATTAGCTGTGGAAGAAAATGCACTTTGGTTAAAAGCGTTTATTGTTCATTGCGCCGTCGCTTCGCTGGTATGCACAGGATGTTTTGGCGTGACAACAGGTTTCTTGTGGCATTGTGACACTGGTATTCAGGGTTCGTCACACGCACATTGTACTACACACTTTCACTTGTTCTCACAGTTGATACACTGCCATAGCGTCTTTCAACACGCGAAAATGTTTCGGTACACACATACTAAATGTCTCCGTCGAGCGATGTTTGTTTGAATCGACTCCGAACAGATCACTAACTACCGTTTTTACTCACAGTGTACTGTTCGTTGAGCACTGCACTATGACAGTTAGTCACTCAACACTTAACTTATACCGACGTATATATTGGTGCAGATACAACAGTCATTTTCTGTCCCTACTACACACAATATTCCGTCCTTTCCTAGATTGTTTATGCACACAGTTTATTTTTAATGCATAACAACTGTTCTTAGCCCAATCACTCTCATCTACATTGAGTCCATTTTGTTACCTTCTCATTACACACTTTTAATACTATTACTAGGCATATATTGCTTTTTTGTCATTATTTAAAGGTGTGTGATTTTTTTTTTTTTTTTTTTTTTTACATAGCTTTCTTTTCCTCTTTTAGTGTAGCTTGCCAGGTTATCACCCATCTAGCAAACAGATTTTACCATGTGCATGACAGCTTGACTTGGGCATATTGTTCAATAAATACTTCATTTAGTACTAGAATTATTTCTAACGGTCCGTCCTACAGGACTACAGTGTAGTTTCCGCGTAACTTGATTCGCGTACCGCGTAATTAATATTCAAGAACGTGTACCAAGTACACAGGCTTCAATTGAAGCATTAATACATACAAAGCATAGGTTACACGGAACGGTTTTGTTTTTTTATTGGATTCTGCTCCAGTGTCGTTCTCAGATCACTATTGGCAGTAAACATTACATCACATAATTATTTCGCACTACAAAATCAATTTTTGGCCAGTATAGACTCTCTCTCAGGGTTCCTTAATTCTAACACAATTGCATCTGCTACATATTTATATGAGATTTCATCATTAATTGTACTTACTTACTACAAAATGATTCAAGAAATTAATCATTATTTTATCAACAAAAGATTATTCATTGCTTGAAGAGCATGTAGTATTTTAATGACACTAACTGTCTGTAAACAAAGTCTTCCATTTGCATATTATTGCTCAGTTTACTGATTCTACTTCCTCAAAATTGTAACTATACATAAATTCTTTCTTAAAACTAACATACTTATACTCTAAAACACAATTGAAATCTTCTTACCACTACTATTTACATCAGACATATCACTGAATAAATAATTTTACTATATCACTCTAACATATTTCAAATCTCTTTAGCCACTACTTCCCTCCTCGACCAAGGGATGGAGTAAGATGCGCGACAGTATGTTTTGTGAGGCATCACCTCTATGTGATAGTGGTACCCTTTGACTATTCCTGGTCGGTCGGTAAATACCATGGTATATTCCGATAACAGCTGCGTCAACTGTTGCTTTTGTATGTTGCTTAAACTTTCAGATTCCTGTACTTTGGTTCGAAATTCATCAGCATTTGGTTCAAAATTTCTATCTCCTATATTCGGATAATAGAGATCCGTCACAGGTGAATAATCATTAAAGTGTAGTACCCAGGGGTTCCTACCTTTGATATTAATTCGATTGCAACATGGCACAAGTACCTCCTTCGATTTCATCATAGACAACTCAATCCTCCTACCTTTATTAACTATACTTAGTTTTCCCGAGGAGAGGTCGATCACTGCGTCCCTCTCACCGAGAAAATCTACTCCCAGAATGCAGGCCACCTTTAACCCTTTAACAATGAGGAACGAGCTAACTATGGCTTCGCCCTCCTTACAAATCTCCACCTGCACCTGGTACTTAACTAACTGGCTCTGTGCACTTATAGCTCCAGACACCTTGCAATTATTAACCGGGAAAGTCGGTATACTACGTCCCTTCCCTAGCGCTTTAAACAACTCTGTACTCATTACACTCACTGAGGCACCTGTGTCAATGATTATATTCACTGCAACATCATTGATTTTCGCTTCTATTATGGCTTGCACATTTTCGTTGCTATCTTTCTTACATTCATGCGGTTCGGTCAGTAGATCTTTATCCATACTGATACCGTCGTTGTATCGCAGCATATGTATTCCAGGGATATTATTGTTATTCGTGTTGCTCTCACTCCACCCCTCGGCCAGCGATGGAGAGCATATCGAGGCCGATTCTAGTTTGTTGGATGGCTTGCTTGCGAGGTACTTGGACGGCTATTGTCCGCGACCTCTACTATGTTTACGCTTTGGTTTGTGGGCCGCCACGACTGCGCAATAGGCGCGTTCTGCAGTGGTGGTCTGTTGTTATCGTACCGGTCATTACCCTGCCGCTCTGGGCTTGGTCGCTGATTCTGATTCCAATGACGATTACCGTCATTGTAATTGCTATGCCACTGACCTCGCGCATTTTTCCAGCGGTTGGTCCCTGGCAGTCCGGAATCGTACCGGTCGTCAAATCGACGCTTTTTATTATGGGACGGCTGCCCATACCCGTTCTGACTTCTACCATTATTACAATTTTGCGAATGCTCTTGCCACTTGTTACCACCCCCACCATTTCCATGGTTGTGGTTTTGTGCACTAGTATTTCTGTCATGTTTACATCCTGATCCATTATTCCGCGAGTGATCACACGCTGCTTTTGCGTCTTCCTGGATTAAGTCTATTGAATCTAGAACAGACAGGAAATGTTCCATGTCGCTTTCTGATACGTGTATTAATTTCTCTTTGATATGAATGGGTAAATGTGATTTTAGGAGTCTTATTATGTCTCTTGGTGAGATAGGGTCGTCCCAGTAACGCGTTTTGTTTATGTACTTCTCGAAATACCGTCTCAGATTCCCAAGACGGGGTGAGTACGGTTCGGGATTGTATACTTATTTTCTTAGCCGCTCTTGTATACAAGGCGACCAGTATTTCGACAAAAACGCCCTCTCGAACTGTTCGTTTGTCATGCAGCTGTCTGCTACTTCCGTAGCCCACAACGCTGCATCACCCTGAATGTATGACATTACGTATTGAATTTTCTGTGCTTCGTTCCACACACTAGGCAAGATATTTTTAAAGCTTTTTATGAATACTACTGGGTGTACTGACTTCCGTTCAGTAGTAAACGTTTGAAACTGCCTATTTTTTATCAAACTTTCTTCAACTAATATTTTTGGGCTATACTGGTTTGCTCCTGGGACATAGGCTGTGTGCTCCGAACCGAAGCTACAGCTCTTCGCATTATCGCCTAAAGATTCACCATTGTTGCGTCGCGTATATGTTTGTGCGTTGCCAGAAACATTGGCTGTTGGCGACATAGTTTCATGTTCAAGATGTTTGCCACTTTGTGCTAAACCTTTTTCCAAGTCGGATATCCGTTTGTTAATATTCACTTGCCACTGCGGAATATCCTCACTGAGTATTTGTTTGATGGTTTGCACGTCGTTCTGTACCTGACTATTTACTGCGGTACTGAACGATTCGGAATCTCTATCTGCTATGGCTGCTTGTACCTTAGAATTAATATTTTTCTCGATCTCACCCTCCTTCACTTCTAGCCATGAGTTGAATTCGGTTTCAATTTTAGTCGCTTGTTCGTTCCACTTCTGCTCTACAAGCTGTGTGGAATCTACCTCTAGCTTTTCTAACCGGTTGGCTAAGACATCTATCTCGTCTACCATGTTAGTGTTTGCTACTTGCAGGTTGTTGACCTGTACCGTCAACTCCTGCACAGCCTTAGGTATCGACTCAAATTCTGTTTCATACAGGCAATCTCTTATTTCATATTTTCTAACGACTGCACAAGTTGCTGGTCCCGCTCAGCTTGCTGGCGATCTCGCTCGGCTTGCTGTGCGAGAAAGATTTCAATTTTTTCGTCTTTTTCAGCTTGTTGTTGCGCAAATTTTGCCTGGTAATTGCACGTCGTTCTGTACCTGACTATTTACTGCGGTACTGAACGATTCGGAATCTCTATCTGCTATGGCTGCTTGTACCTTAGAATTAATATTTTTCTCGATCTCACCCTCCTTCACTTCTAGCCATGAGTTGAATTCGGTTTCAATTTTAGTCGCTTGTTCGTTCCACTTCTGCTCTACAAGCTGTGTGGAATCTACCTCTAGCTTTTCTAACCGGTTGGCTAAGACATCTATCTCGTCTACCATGTTAGTGTTTGCTACTTGCAGGTTGTTGACCTGTACCGTCAACTCCTGCACAGCCTTAGGTATCGACTCAAATTCTGTTTCATACAGGCAATCTCTTATTTCATATTTTCTAACGACTGCACAAGTTGCTGGTCCCGCTCAGCTTGCTGGCGATCTCGCTCGGCTTGCTGTGCGAGAAAGATTTCAATTTTTTCGTCTTTTTCAGCTTGTTGTTGCGCAAATTTTGCCTGGTAATCCAGCACGCGCTCTAATATCGCCTGAAGTGAATACCCACCAGGCAGATTACCACTCTCTGGTTCCTGCTTTTCTGGAGGTGGTGCAATTTCTTTATCTGCCTCTCCTTGAGCACTGGTGGGCGGTGGCATCACTTCCTGTGCCCCTGCCCCCACATTTTTGCATGATATATTCTCAAAGAGAGTACTTGTACTGCTTAATGCACCCGCTTCTACATTTCCTGCACTAACTAATGGTTGCTCCTCAGTATCCATATTGCTCGGACGTTGACTACGCAATTTAACCATATTCATAAATTACCTACTCGAACACAAGACCTGACAGTTTTTTCACTTGCACACAAAGTATGTTAGTTTATCTACAATACACTGCACACTAAAAATTACTATCTACAATCAACTTTGTCCTGTCATAAACACTAACATCAAACTACACACCACTAGCGATATGAGATCACTTCACTGGAGTTAAGCTTCTAGAAACAGGACAACTACACTGTAGTCTTACCTTTTATTTATCTGATCTCGGGGATCGGCTGCCCCCGGATTATGTAGTCGTTACAGTTTCTCAGTACTATCAGGATCGTTTCCTCTAACTTGCTTGCAGTGGTGCGCTTTTTCATGAAAAAAGTTTTTGTACATTCATTAATACATAGCATTAATCATGATACACATACATACATTTATCACTAAATACATATATATATATAACAATAAACACTGAAAGAAAGTACATAAAATATTCTTATTTTCGTGGCCACTGCAAATTCGCGCCCCGCGTTTTTGGGCGACAATTTCGCGTAACTCGTAAATTACTATTTTCTATTTATTTTGGTTTTGTTTTTGTTATTGGTCGCGTAATAACGCATATACGAAAAGAGCCGCGAAATACCTTTTAGTAACGCTGTGCCAAGAATTTCTTTATAATCATTAATTTTCAACAAAACAGAATATATTGGGTTCTTATTGTTCTGTATCTGGCTTTCTATTAAAGGAACATTTTTAGTTACTGTAACTCACTATAAAAAACAACATATCTTCCCTACTTTATAGTTATTGAAAATGAAAATTACTTTGTTATGAAATACTGATGTTACGGTTCGCAAAGATTGTTCAACATTTTGCAGTGGATTTTTGTTAAGCGTAAAACACCAATAATTACCATGACTAGCACAAGAACATGAGACTATTGTTGGAGAAAAATACGTTTTCACTATAAGGTTTGCCATACCAGAACTAAGCACAGAAAAATTCCTATTATGTTACGAAGGTAAATTATCTCTTTTGTACTGTTGGCAATATATTATCAGCAGCCCGCGTCAACCTGCAAAACACATCATAAAATCTGCTGCTCTGCTCTGCAAGTCCAGAAGCTGAAAGAGATGATTTTATTTCACTATTACCTTCCCGCTTCTTTGCGGTATGATCCATTTCTTTTAATGCAGTTTGAATGCGCCGCGGCAGCGGCTTGTTCGTTCGTAGCGCAGCTCTGCACCACGGATAATATTTAAATAACTGAAAATGTCTTAAAAGGATGGGATAATAATTTAAGCAAGCTACTACAAATAATAATGCAAGGTTTCATTAAATAAGTCTATTCAAAACATTCAAATATGTTAACTTATCTACAATACACACCTTTTTTTTTTAATGAGTACGTAATGGCGTACATCGATTAACCATGACAAAAGAAGACTACGTTAGCATGTACAACTGGGACACAGGCTATCTTACTCCCGTAACTCCAAGAGGAAGACAAAGAAATTAATGTTCGTTCTGTATTATTTATACTAGTGATATTTTTTCATCTTTGTATGATATTTATCATCTGTGCGGTTTCAGTACTCGCTGACACAGATATTATCTAAAATAAATAATAATAATAAAAAAATACATAATTCCATACAATAACAGAATACGATGCACAATATTTTCTCTTTACTACAAAATATGTCTTTTGCTAAGGGACGTTACAATGCTCCCTGGCAGCAATTGACTAACGTTAAGAATGTTCGGCAATATGCTGCCACTAACGTCCGTTTTGTCATTGTCTATCACCTTGTTTGGAATATTCACTGTTCACTCCTTTCTTCTTTTACATTATAGTTTTAATTACATTTTTTATAGTTTTTCACACTTTGCGAGGTGACCGTAAACCTAGTCCCAGGGTCATTACAGTTTTCTGGCTCCCCCATTTGGGCTACGTGCGATCAGAAAACCTGGGAAAACTGCGCCGGAGCCATGGTCATCTCGCCTGGTTTGTCTTAACACACGGTTTTGTTCAGCAAACGAGGGTGGACTTTATCCAGTGTTCACAGATAACAATGATTATTTATGTCAAAATATTAAACCTTTTAGTCTCTCAATTAAAAATGTACCTTCTACACTTTTTCACATTTGTGTTCTGTGTCACAGTTAAGGTCAATCATTAAACAGTTCGATAGCAATGTAATGGATTGTCTCTACACTTACTCATGACAAATGTTCTACCATTGTATGGCATTCGTGTCAGTTTGTGTCACTAATATGACGAAAACATATGACATATATCATCGAACAAGTGAATGTTTTGAGATATACTCAGCAAAAAAAAAAAAAATGTTTGTCACGTAATTTCGTGTTCAATAAATCATTTTCATATTAGTACATGAACAACGTAGTTGGTAATGTTCGGTTGAACGTCAACAACGTCGTACGGAGCGGGCGGCGCGAAGCAATTGTTGCGTAGCGTCGTCTGGAGCGCGGCGTGCCAACGACCGCTGAGGTCGACGACCTGCTAGCAGCAACACCGACGGCGTGCTGCGGTGGCGCCCGAGCAGTCGCGAACCGCGCCGAACCATTCACCAATGTCGGTGAGTTGCCGTGGTTTCCTGCGACCGGCTGGCTGGCGGCACGGCACCCGTCTCTGCTTCTCCGCATGGCTCCCCGTCGTAACGCATGAAACAAATATTCCACAACGGTGTACTGTCTTTAAGGATACAACTTATTAGCTGAGGAAGAAAATGCACTTTGGTTAAAAGCGTTTATTGTTCATTACGCCGTCGCTTCGCCGGTATGCACAGGATGTTTTGGCGTGACAACAGGTTTCTTGTGGCATTGTGACACTGGTATTCAGGGTTCGTCACACGCACATTGTACTACACACTTTCACTTGTTCTCACAGTTGATACACTGCCATAGCGTCTTTCAACACGCGAAAATGTTTCGGTACACACATACTAAATGTCTCCGTCGAGCGATGTTTGTTTGAATCGACTCCGAACAGATCACTAACTACCGTTTTTACTCACAGTGTACTGTTCGTTGAGCACTGCACTATGACAGTTAGTCACTCAACACTTAACTTATACCGACGTATATATTGGTGCAGATACAACAGTCATTTTCTGTCCCTACTACACACAATATTCCGTCCTTTCCTAGATTGTTTATGCACACAGTTTATTTTTAATGCATAACAACTGTTCTTAGCCTAATCACTCTCATCTACATTGAGTCCATTTTGTTACCTTCTCATTACACACTTTTAATACTATTACTAGGCATATATTGCTTTTTTGTCGTTATTTAAAGGTGTGTGATTTTTTTTTTTTTTTTTTTTACATAGCTTTCTTTTCCTCTTTTAGTGTAGCTTGCCAGGTTATCACCCATCTAGCAAACAGATTTTACCATGTGCATGACAGCTTGACTTGGGCATATTGTTCAATAAATACTTCATTTAGTACTAGAATTATTTCTAACGGTCCGTCCTACAGGACTACAGTGTAGTTTCCGCGTAACTTGATTCGCGTACCGCGTAATTAATATTCAAGAACGTGTACCAAGTACACAGGCTTCAATTGAAGCATTAATACATACAAAGCATAGGTTACACGGAACGGTTTTGTTTTTTTATTGGATTCTTCTCCAGTGTCGTTCTCAGATCACTATTGGCAGTAAACATTACATCACATAATTATTTCGCACTACAAAGTCAATTTTTGGCTAGTATAGACTCTCTCTCAGGGTTCCTTAATTCTAACACAATTGCATCTGCTACATATTTATATGAGATTTCATCATTAATTGTACTTACTTACTACAAAATGATTCAAGAAATTAATCATTATTTTATCAACAAAAGGTTATTCATTGCTTGAAGAGCATGTGGTATTTTAATGACACTAACTGTCTGTAAACAAAGTCTTCCATTTGCATATTATTGCTCAGTTTACTGATTCTACTTCCTCAAAATTGTAACTATACATAAATTCTTTCTTAAAACTAACATACTCATACTCTAAAACACAATTGAAATCTTCTTACCACTACTATTTACATCAGACATATCACTGAATAAATAATTTTACTATATCACTCTAACATATTTCAAATCTCTTTAGCCACTAGTTCCCTCCTCGACCAAGGGATGGAGTAAGATGCGCGACAGTATGTTTTGTGAGGCATCACCTCTATGTGATAGTGGTACCCTTTGACTATTCCTGGTCGGTCGGTAAATACCATGGTATATTCCGATAACAGCTGCGTCAACTGTTGCTTTTGTATGTTGCTTAAACTTTCAGATTCCTGTACTTTGGTTCGAAATTCATCAACATTTGGTTCAAAATTTCTATCTCCTATATTCGGATAATAGAGATCCGTCACAGGTGAATAATCATTAAAGTGTAGTACCCAGGGGTTCCTACCTTTGATATTAATTCGATTGCAACATGGCACAAGTACCTCCTTCGATTTCATCATAGACAACTCAATCCTCCTACCTTTATTAACTATACTTAGTTTTCCCGAGGAGAGGTCGATCACTGCGTCCCTCTCACCGAGAAAATCTACTCCCAGAATGCAGGCCACCTTTAACCCTTTAACAATGAGGAACGAGCTAACTATGGCTTCGCCCTCCTTACAAATCTCCACCTGCACCTGGTACTTAACTAACTGGCTCTGTGCACTTATAGCTCCAGACACCTTGCAATTATTAACCGGGAAAGTCGGTATACTACGTCCCTTCCCTAGCGCTTTAAACAACTCTGTACTCATTACACTCACTGAGGCACCTGTGTCAATGATTATATTCACTGCAACATCATTGATTTTCGCTTCTATTATGGCTTGCACATTTTCGTTGCTATCTTTCTTACATTCATGCGGTTCGGTCAGTAGATCTTTATCCATACTGATACCGTCGTTGTATCGCAGCATATGTATTCCAGGGATATTATTGTTATTCGTGTTGCTCTCACTCCACCCTTCGGCCAGCGATGGAGAGCATATCGAGGCCGATTCTAGTTTGTTGGATGGCTTGCTTGCGAGGTACTTGGACGGCTATTGTCCGCGACCTCTACTATGTTTACGCTTTGGTTTGTGGGCCGCCACGACTGCGCAATAGGCGCGTTCTGCAGTGGTGGTCTGTTGTTATCGTACCGGTCATTACCCTGCCGCTCTGGGCTTGGTCGCTGATTCTGATTCCAATGACGATTACCGTCATTGTAATTGCTATGCCACTGACCTCGCGCATTTTTCCAGCGGTTGGTCCCTGGCAATCCGGAATCGTACCGGTCGTCAAATCGACGCTTTTTATTATGGGACGGCTGCCCATACCCGTTCTGACTTCTACCATTATTACAATTTTGCGAATGCTCTTGCCACTTGTTACCACCCCCACCATTTCCATGGTTGTGGTTTTGTGCACTAGTATTTCTGTCATGTTTACATCCTGATCCATTATTCCGCGAGTGATCACACGCTGCTTTTGCGTCTTCCTGGATTAAGTCTATTGAATCTAGAACAGACAGGAAATGTTCCATGTCGCTTTCTGATACGTGTATTAATTTCTCTTTGATATGAATGGGTAAATGTGATTTTAGGAGTCTTATTATGTCTCTTGGTGAGATAGGGTCGTCCCAGTAACGCGTTTTGTTTATGTACTTCTCGAAATACCGTCTCAGATTCCCAAGACGGGGTGAGTACGGTTCGGGATTGTATACTTATTTTCTTAGCCGCTCTTGTATACAAGGCGACCAGTATTTCGACAAAAACGCCCTCTCGAACTGTTCGTATGTCATGCAGCTGTCTGCTACTTCCATAGCCCACAACGCTGCATCACCCTGAATGTATGACATTACGTATTGAATTTTCTGTGCTTCGTTCCACACACTAGGCAAGATATTTTTAAAGCTTTTTATGAATACTACTGGGTGTACTGACTTCCGTTCAGTAGTAAACGTTTGAAACTGCCTATTTTTTATCAAACTTTCTTCAACTAATATTTTTGGGCTATACTGGTTTGCTCCTGGGACATAGGCTGTGTGCTCCGAACCGAAGCTACAGCTCTTCGCATTATCGCCTAAAGATTCACCATTGTTGCGTCGCGTATATGTTTGTGCGTTGCCAGAAACATTGGCTGTTGGCGACATAGTTTCATGTTCAAGATGTTTGCCACTTTGTGCTAAACCTTTTTCCAAGTCGGATATCCGTTTGTTAATATTCACTTGCCACTGCGGAATATCCTCACTGAGTATTTGTTTGATGGTTTGCACGTCGTTCTGTACCTGACTATTTACTGCGGTACTGAACGATTCGGAATCTCTATCTGCTATGGCTGCTTGTACCTTAGAATTAATAATTTTCTCGATCTCACCCTCCTTCACTTCTAGCCATGAGTTGAATTCGGTTTCAATTTTAGTCGCTTGTTCGTTCCACTTCTGCTCTACAAGCTGTGTGGAATCTACCTCTAGCTTTTCTAACCGGTTGGCTAAGACATCTATCTCGTCTACCATGTTAGTGTTTGCTACTTGCAGGTTGTTGACCTGTACCGTCAACTCCTGCACAGCCTTAGGTATCGACTCAAATTCTGTTTCATACAGGCAATCTCTTATTTCATATTTTCTAACGACTGCACAAGTTGCTGGTCCCGCTCAGCTTGCTGGCGATCTCGCTCGGCTTGCTGTGCGAGAAAGATTTCAATTTTTTCGTCTTTTTCAGCTTGTTGTTGCGCAAATTTTGCCTGGTAATCCAGCACGCGCTCTAATATCGCCTGAAGTGAATACCCACCAGGCAGATTACCACTCTCTGGTTCCTGCTTTTCTGGAGGTGGTGCAATTTCTTTATCTGCCTCTCCTTGAGCACTGGTGGGCGGTGGCATCACTTCCTGTGCCCCTGCCCCCACATTTTTGCATGATATATTCTCAAAGAGAGTACTTGTACTGCTTAATGCACCCGCTTCTACATTTCCTGCACTAACTAATGGTTGCTCCTCAGTATCCATATTGCTCGGACGTTGACTACGCAATTTAACCATATTCATAAATTACCTACTCGAACACAAGACCTGACAGTTTTTTCACTTGCACACAAAGTATGTTAGTTTATCTACAATACACTGCACACTAAAAATTACTATCTACAATCAACTTTGTCCTGTCATAAACACTAACATCAAACTACACACCACTAGCGATATGAGATCACTTCACTGGAGTTAAGCTTCTAGAAACAGGACAACTACACTGTAGTCTTACCTTTTATTTATCTGATCTCGGGGATCGGCTGCCCCCGGATTATGTAGTCGTTACAGTTTCTCAGTACTATCAGGATCGTTTCCTCTAACTTGCTTGCAGTGGTGCGCTTTTTCATGAAAAAAGTTTTTGTACATTCATTAATACATAGCATTAATCATGATACACATACATACATTTATCACTAAATACATATATATATATAACAATAAACACTGAAAGAAAGTACATAAAATATTCTTATTTTCGTGGCCACTGCAAATTCGCGCCCCGCGTTTTTGGGCGACAATTTCGCGTAACTCGTAAATTACTATTTTCTATTTATTTTGGTTTTGTTTTTGTTATTGGTCGCGTAATAACGCATATACGAAAAGAGCCGCGAAATACCTTTTAGTAACGCTGTGCCAAGAATTTCTTTATAATCATTAATTTTCAACAAAACAGAATATATTGGGTTCTTATTGTTCTGTATCTGGCTTTCTATTAAAGGAACATTTTTAGTTACTGTAACTCACTATAAAAAACAACATATCTTCCCTACTTTATAGTTATTGAAAATGAAAATTACTTTGTTATGAAATACTGATGTTACGGTTCGCAAAGATTGTTCAACATTTTGCAGTGGATTTTTGTTAAGCGTAAAACACCAATAATTACCATGACTAGCACAAGAACATGAGACTATTGTTGGAGAAAAATACGTTTTCACTATAAGGTTTGCCATACCAGAACTAAGCACAGAAAAATTCCTATTATGTTACGAAGGTAAATTATCTCTTTTGTACTGTTGGCAATATATTATCAGCAGCCCGCGTCAACCTGCAAAACACATCATAAAATCTGCTGCTCTGCTCTGCAAGTCCAGAAGCTGAAAGAGATGATTTTATTTCACTATTACCTTCCCGCTTCTTTGCGGTATGATCCATTTCTTTTAATGCAGTTTGAATGCGCCGCGGCAGCGGCTTGTTCGTTCGTAGCGCAGCTCTGCACCACGGATAATATTTAAATAACTGAAAATGTCTTAAAAGGATGGGATAATAATTTAAGCAAGCTACTACAAATAATAATGCAAGGTTTCATTAAATAAGTCTATTCAAAACATTCAAATATGTTAACTTATCTACAATACACACCTTTTTTTTTTAATGAGTATGTAATGGCGTACATCGATTAACCATGACAAAAGAAGACTACGTTAGCATGTACAACTGGGACACAGGCTATCTTACTCCCGTAACTCCAAGAGGAAGACAAAGAAATTAATGTTCGTTCTGTATTATTTATACTAGTGATATTTTTTCATCTTTGTATGATATTTATCATCTGTGCGGTTTCAGTACTCGCTGACACAGATATTATCTAAAATAAATAATAATAATAAAAAAATACATAATTCCATACAATAACAGAATACGATGCACAATATTTTCTCTTTACTACAAAATATGTCTTTTGCTAAGGGACGTTACAATGCTCCCTGGCAGCAATTGACTAACGTTAAGAATGTTCGGCAATATGCTGCCACTAACGTCCGTTTTGTCATTGTCTATCACCTTGTTTGGAATATTCACTGTTCACTCCTTTCTTCTTTTACATTATAGTTTTAATTACATTTTTTATAGTTTTTCACACTTTGCGAGGTGACCGTAAACCTAGTCCCAGGGTCATTACAGTTTTCTGGCTCCCCCATTTGGGCTACGTGCGATCAGAAAACCTGGGAAAACTGCGCCGGAGCCATGGTCATCTCGCCTGGTTTGTCTTAACACACGGTTTTGTTCAGCAAACGAGGGTGGACTTTATCCAGTGTTCACAGATAACAATGATTATTTATGTCAAAATATTAAACCTTTTAGTCTCTCAATTAAAAATGTACCTTCTACACTTTTTCACATTTGTGTTCTGTGTCACAGTTAAGGTCAATCATTAAACAGTTCGATAGCAATGTAATGGATTGTCTCTACACTTACTCATGACAAATGTTCTACCATTGTATGGCATTCGTGTCAGTTTGTGTCACTAATATGACGAAAACATATGACATATATCATCGAACAAGTGAATGTTTTGAGATATACTCAGCAAAAAAAAAAAAATGTTTGTCACGTAATTTCGTGTTCAATAAATCATTTTCATATTAGTACATGAACAACGTAGTTGGTAATGTTCGGTTGAACGTCAACAACGTCGTACGGAGCGGGCGGCGCGAAGCAATTGTTGCGTAGCGTCGTCTGGAGCGCGGCGTGCCAACGACCGCTGAGGTCGACGACCTGCTAGCAGCAACACCGACGGCGTGCTGCGGTGGCGCCCGAGCAGTCGCGAACCGCGCCGAACCATTCACCAATGTCGGTGAGTTGCCGTGGTTTCCTGCGACCGGCTGGCTGGCGGCACGGCACCCGTCTCTGCTTCTCCGCATGGCTCCCCGTCGTAACGCATGAAACAAATATTCCACAACGGTGTACTGTCTTTAAGGATACAACTTATTAGCTGAGGAAGAAAATGCACTTTGGTTAAAAGCGTTTATTGTTCATTACGCCGTCGCTTCGCCGGTATGCACAGGATGTTTTGGCGTGACAACAGGTTTCTTGTGGCATTGTGACACTGGTATTCAGGGTTCGTCACACGCACATTGTACTACACACTTTCACTTGTTCTCACAGTTGATACACTGCCATAGCGTCTTTCAACACGCGAAAATGTTTCGGTACACACATACTAAATGTCTCCGTCGAGCGATGTTTGTTTGAATCGACTCCGAACAGATCACTAACTACCGTTTTTACTCACAGTGTACTGTTCGTTGAGCACTGCACTATGACAGTTAGTCACTCAACACTTAACTTATACCGACGTATATATTGGTGCAGATACAACAGTCATTTTCTGTCCCTACTACACACAATATTCCGTCCTTTCCTAGATTGTTTATGCACACAGTTTATTTTTAATGCATAACAACTGTTCTTAGCCTAATCACTCTCATCTACATTGAGTCCATTGTGTTACCTTCTCATTACACACTTTTAATACTATTACTAGGCATATATTGCTTTTTTGTCGTTATTTAAAGGTGTGTGATTTTTTTTTTTTTTTTTTTTTTACATAGCTTTCTTTTCCTCTTTTAGTGTAGCTTGCCAGGTTATCACCCATCTAGCAAACAGATTTTACCATGTGCATGACAGCTTGACTTGGGCATATTGTTCAATAAATACTTCATTTAGTACTAGAATTATTTCTAACGGTCCGTCCTACAGGACTACAGTGTAGTTTCCGCGTAACTTGATTCGCGTACCGCGTAATTAATATTCAAGAACGTGTACCAAGTACACAGGCTTCAATTGAAGCATTAATACATACAAAGCATAGGTTACACGGAACGGTTTTGTTTTTTATTGGATTCTTCTCCAGTGTCGTTCTCTGATCACTATTGGCAGTAAACATTACATCACATAATTATTTCGCACTACAAAGTCAATTTTTGGCTAGTATAGACTCTCTCTCAGGGTTCCTTAATTCTAACACAATTGCATCTGCTACATATTTATATGAGATTTCATCATTAATTGTACTTACTTACTACAAAATGATTCAAGAAATTAATCATTATTTTATCAACAAAAGGTTATTCATTGCTTGAAGAGCATGTGGTATTTTAATGACACTAACTGTCTGTAAACAAAGTCTTCCATTTGCATATTATTGCTCAGTTTACTGATTCTACTTCCTCAAAATTGTAACTATACATAAATTCTTTCTTAAAACTAACATACTCATACTCTAAAACACAATTGAAATCTTCTTACCACTACTATTTACATCAGACATATCACTGAATAAATAATTTTACTATATCACTCTAACATATTTCAAATCTCTTTAGCCACTAGTTCCCTCCTCGACCAAGGGATGGAGTAAGATGCGCGACAGTATGTTTTGTGAGGCATCACCTCTATGTGATAGTGGTACCCTTTGACTATTCCTGGTCGGTCGGTAAATACCATGGTATATTCCGATAACAGCTGCGTCAACTGTTGCTTTTGTATGTTGCTTAAACTTTCAGATTCCTGTACTTTGGTTCGAAATTCATCAACATTTGGTTCAAAATTTCTATCTCCTATATTCGGATAATAGAGATCCGTCACAGGTGAATAATCATTAAAGTGTAGTACCCAGGGGTTCCTACCTTTGATATTAATTCGATTGCAACATGGCACAAGTACCTCCTTCGATTTCATCATAGACAACTCAATCCTCCTACCTTTATTAACTATACTTAGTTTTCCCGAGGAGAGGTCGATCACTGCGTCCCTCTCACCGAGAAAATCTACTCCCAGAATGCAGGCCACCTTTAACCCTTTAACAATGAGGAACGAGCTAACTATGGCTTCGCCCTCCTTACAAATCTCCACCTGCACCTGGTACTTAACTAACTGGCTCTGTGCACTTATAGCTCCAGACACCTTGCAATTATTAACCGGGAAAGTCGGTATACTACGTCCCTTCCCTAGCGCTTTAAACAACTCTGTACTCATTACACTCACTGAGGCACCTGTGTCAATGATTATATTCACTGCAACATCATTGATTTTCGCTTCTATTATGGCTTGCACATTTTCGTTGCTATCTTTCTTACATTCATGCGGTTCGGTCAGTAGATCTTTATCCATACTGATACCGTCGTTGTATCGCAGCATATGTATTCCAGGGATATTATTGTTATTCGTGTTGCTCTCACTCCACCCTTCGGCCAGCGATGGAGAGCATATCGAGGCCGATTCTAGTTTGTTGGATGGCTTGCTTGCGAGGTACTTGGACGGCTATTGTCCGCGACCTCTACTATGTTTACGCTTTGGTTTGTGGGCCGCCACGACTGCGCAATAGGCGCGTTCTGCAGTGGTGGTCTGTTGTTATCGTACCGGTCATTACCCTGCCGCTCTGGGCTTGGTCGCTGATTCTGATTCCAATGACGATTACCGTCATTGTAATTGCTATGCCACTGACCTCGCGCATTTTTCCAGCGGTTGGTCCCTGGCAATCCGGAATCGTACCGGTCGTCAAATCGACGCTTTTTATTATGGGACGGCTGCCCATACCCGTTCTGACTTCTACCATTATTACAATTTTGCGAATGCTCTTGCCACTTGTTACCACCCCCACCATTTCCATGGTTGTGGTTTTGTGCACTAGTATTTCTGTCATGTTTACATCCTGATCCATTATTCCGCGAGTGATCACACGCTGCTTTTGCGTCTTCCTGGATTAAGTCTATTGAATCTAGAACAGACAGGAAATGTTCCATGTCGCTTTCTGATACGTGTATTAATTTCTCTTTGATATGAATGGGTAAATGTGATTTTAGGAGTCTTATTATGTCACTTGGTGAGATAGGGTCGTCCCAGTAACGCGTTTTGTTTATGTACTTCTCGAAATACCGTCTCAGATTCCCAAGACGGGGTGAGTACGGTTCGGGATTGTATACTTATTTTCTTAGCCGCTCTTGTATACAAGGCGACCAGTATTTCGACAAAAACGCCCTCTCGAACTGTTCGTATGTCATGCAGCTGTCTGCTACTTCCATAGCCCACAACGCTGCATCACCCTGAATGTATGACATTACGTATTGAATTTTCTGTGCTTCGTTCCACACACTAGGCAAGATATTTTTAAAGCTTTTTATGAATACTACTGGGTGTACTGACTTCCGTTCAGTAGTAAACGTTTGAAACTGCCTATTTTTTATCAAACTTTCTTCAACTAATATTTTTGGGCTATACTGGTTTGCTCCTGGGGCATAGGCTGTGTGCTCCGAACCGAAGCTACAGCTCTTCGCATTATCGCCTAAAGATTCACCATTGTTGCGTCGCGTATATGTTTGTGCGTTGCCAGAAACATTGGCTGTTGGCGACATAGTTTCATGTTCAAGATGTTTGCCACTTTGTGCTAAACCTTTTTCCAAGTCGGATATCCGTTTGTTAATATTCACTTGCCACTGCGGAATATCCTCACTGAGTATTTGTTTGATGGTTTGCACGTCGTTCTGTACCTGACTATTTACTGCGGTACTGAACGATTCGGAATCTCTATCTGCTATGGCTGCTTGTACCTTAGAATTAATATTTTTTTCGATCTCACCCTCCTTCACTTCTAGCCATGAGTTGAATTCGGTTTCAATTTTAGTCGCTTGTTCGTTCCACTTCTGCTCTACAAGCTGTGTGGAATCTACCTCTAGCTTTTCTAACCGGTTGGCTAAGACATCTATCTCGTCTACCATGTTAGTGTTTGCTACTTGCAGGTTGTTGACCTGTACCGTCAACTCCTGCACAGCCTTAGGTATCGACTCAAATTCTGTTTCATACAGGCAATCTCTTTTTTCATATTTTCTAACGACTGCACAAGTTGCTGGTCCCGCTCAGCTTGCTGGCGATCTCGCTCGGCTTGCTGTGCGAGAAAGATTTCAATTTTTTCGTCTTTTTCAGCTTGTTGTTGCGCAAATTTTGCCTGGTAATCCAGCACGCGCTCTAATATCGCCTGAAGTGAATACCCACCAGGCAGATTACCACTCTCTGGTTCCTGCTTTTCTGGAGGTGGTGCAATTTCTTTATCTGCCTCTCCTTGAGCACTGGTGGGCGGTGGCATCACTTCCTGTGCCCCTGCCCCCACATTTTCGCATGATATATCCTCAAAGAGAGTACTTGTACTGCTTAATGCACCCGCTTCTACATTTCCTGCACTAACTAATGGCTGCTCCTCAGTATCCATATTGCTCGGACGTTGACTACGCAATTTAACCATATTCACAAATTACCTACTCGAACACAAGACCTGACAGTTTTTTCACTTGTACACAAAGTATGTTAGTTTATCTACAATACACTGCACACTAAAAATTACTATCTACAATCAACTTTGTCCTGTCATAAACACTAACATCAAACTACACACCACTAGCGATATGAGATCACTTCACTGGAGTTAAGCTTCTAGAAACAGGACAACTACACTGTAGTCTTACCTTTTATTTATCTGATCTCGGGGATCGGCTGCCCCCGGATTATGTAGTCGTTACAGTTTCTCAGTACTATCAGGATCGTTTCCTCTAACTTGCTTGCAGTGGTGCGGTTTTTCATGAAAAAGTTTTTGTACATTCATTAATACATAGCATTAATCATGATACACATACATACATTTATCACTAAATACATATATATATATAACAATAAACACTGAAAGAAAGTACATAAAATATTCTTATTTTCGTGGCCACTGCAAATTCGCGCCCCGCGTTTTTGGGCGACAATTTCGCGTAACTCGTAAATTACTATTTTCTATTTATTTTGGTTTTGTTTTTGTTATTGGTCGCGTAATAACGCATATACGAAAAGAGCCGCGAAATACCTTTTAGTAATGCTGTGCCAAGAATTTCTTTATAATCATTAATTTTCAACAAAACAGAATATATTGGGTTCTTATTGTTCTGTATCTGGCTTTCTATTAAAGGAACATTTTTGGTTACTGTAACTCACTATAAAAAACAACATATCTTCCCTACTTTATAGTTATTGAAAATGAAAATTACTTTGTTATGAAATACTGATGTTACAGTTCGCAAAGGTTGTTCAACATTTTACAGTGGATTTTTGTTAAGCGTAAAACACCAATAATTACCACGACTAGCACAAGAACATGAGACTATTGTCGGAGAAAAATACGTTTTCACTATAAGGTTTGCCAGACCAGAACTAAGCACAGCAAAATTCCTATTATATTACGAAGGTAAATTATCTCTTTTGTACTGTTGGCAATATATTATCAGCAGCCCGCGTCAACCTGCAAAACACATCATAAAATCTGCTGCTCTGCTCTGCAAGTCCGGAAGCTGAAAGAGATGATTTTATTTCACTATTACCTTCCCGCTTCTTTGCGGTATGATCCATTTCTTTTAATGCAGTTTGAATGCGCCGCGGCAGCGGCTTGTTCGTTCGTAGCGCAGCTCTGCACCACGGATAATATTTAAATAACTGAAAATGTCTTAAAAGGATGGGATAATAATTTAAGCAAGCTACTACAAATAATAATGCAAGGTTTCATTAAATAACTCTATTCAAAACATTCAAATATGTTAACTTATCTACAATACACACCTTTTTTTTTTAATGAGTACGTAATGGCGTACATCGATTATCCATGACAAAAGAAGACTACGTTAGCATGTACAACTGCGACACAGGCTATTTTACTCCCGTAACTCCAAGAGGAAGACAAAGAAATTAATGTTCGTTCTGTATTATTTATACTAGTGATATTTTTTCATCTTTGTATGATATTTATCGTCTGTGCGGTTTCAGTACTCGCCGACACAGATATTATCTAAAATAAATAATAATAATAAAAAAATACATAATTCCATACAATAAGAGAATACGATGCACAATATTTTCTCTTTACTACAAAATATGTCTTTTGCTAAGGGACGTTACACGACCTATTAACGTTTCCTCCGTTTCCTGTGCTAATAAGATTACTCTGGTAAATTTCCTGAATGAATTATACATTAAGCAATTAATAACCAAGAAATGGGTCTTTTCGGTGAAAGAAGTTCATACTGTTTCCAAAGGAGGGCGTCGAGTTTATATTTTTGAAGTGGTGTTTATCATTTGCCTGTCTTCCTTCTTATGTCAGTTCCCTCGATATCTTTCCTCCACCTGCCACTGACGTATTTGGGTCTACATATCTTTGAAAATGTACTGGTATGAAAAGTGGGTGTGTACTCTTCCATAAATGGCAATAACGGGATTGAACGAAATTTGTATAGGCGCCATTGTGACAATTTCATCGAGATAACTACGTATTTTAGTAACTGTTTAGAAAATTCTCTTCATGTAATTGAATGTAGTGTCTACAGCCGATTGCCGATTAATTATGACGCTTCAAACATTCCAAATTCATATAGGTGCGAAAAGACGAAGCCAAGACCCTTCTTCCGAGAGTGTTATTTTGTGTCCTAGCATCTTTAAATCCGTAGACCTATCATCAGTTTAACTCGCGTAGTCCTCACAGAATATCTAACAGCAACAAATTTTCATAAACCACAAATGCTGTAAGACTCTAATAGTATTTTTACAAAAACAAACCGAAAAATTGATGTTATATCATCTATAAAATTTTATTAAGTGTTAAGCAAATGGTTTGTCAATATACAAAACAGTGACTTTAGTACATCAATTTACATGAGTCCCTTCAACGGGGCACAAAATCCAAAAATGTTTGACTTCTTTTCAGAAACACCGGACGCTCCACTGTACCAGTTTCCTTCGTTTAACTGCTTGCTGTATATGCGAAAGCTCAACTGCTACGTTGTTGTTGAGATTTAATGTCTTCAGTTACTGGTTTCCAATAAGCTCGTGAAAGCTATTATCCGGTGAGAAACAGTTCTGAAAACCACCCCGTGATCCATCAATATCATTTTTTTCAATTTGCACGATAAGTCGAAGCTGAGCAGCGAAAAAGTTCTTCTCTTATTCGACGGCGTTTGATCCTAACAGTCGTTTTCGAGCTCGAAAGGCTGTTGCCGTTCCAGTGTTCCGGACTTCCATTCCTTCTTGTCTCTATTCTTCCCATTTTAACGCTGGTCTCTCCTCTTTCTTCCGCGTGGTTCCCAGTATAAAACTTTTTGGCGACAATTTTTGATCAATCTTCGGACGTACCAGTCCCACCAAAGGTCCGTATTCTGCAAAGACTTTGCTATGGAGCACGTTATCTCCATTGAAGTCCACACTTCATTTCGTAATTTAGCCTGTCTCGTTACCTGCAGACTTCTTCTCATATAATCCTTTTCCAATGTCCTAATTATCTCACTAACTGTCCTCGTTACAGGCCACATCTCCTCTGTGCCCTACACACTTTAAAATTTCTTTCTTAGCTTCCTGCCGAACAATATTATTCCATAATATCTCACGGAAAGATTTAGAAGCTCTCTTCCCTGTTGTTGTGAACTGTACAATTTTCACATGACCAGAAAATTGCAGTTTCTGCAGGGTTCAAAAATGGTTCAAATGGCTCTGAGCACTATGGGACTCAACATCTTAGGTCATAAGTCCCCTAGAACTTAGAACTACTTAAACCTAACTAACCTAAGCACATCACACACACCCATGCCCGAGGCAGGATTCGAACTTGCGACCGTAGCAGTCCCGCGGTTCCGGACTGCAGCGCCAGAACCGCTAGACCACCGCGGCCGGCTTTCTGCAGGGTTTCAGTTCTCCTTCCCCATGTCAAAACTTTATCTCCTGTTTAGGCGGTAGCCCTGGCGACCGTGTGGCAGAACGACCACCTTCTCGCCCAGTCTCTCCGCCCAGCAACGGCGGCAGCCGCGTCTGCGGCGAGTTGGAGGCGGCACCTCCTCTCCACTGGAAGCGCCATCGTCTGGGGCGGAGTGCACCACGGCGACCGTCGAGAAAGCAGTCGCGTCACGCACCTGCACAGAAAACGAGTACTCACATTGAAATGCTTACAGCTCCACTGTTCACGAATATGTAATTTGATATGCGCACAGCTTAACAAGGGTTTCGGAAAAAGTTAATATTGGTTGAACAATCACTTTGCAATAGGACACTGCCGAAGATCTACTTCACATTAGTAGTGAGAGCTCCTCTAAGAACGAAAGTTTGAATAAAGAATGAAATATGGAAATCTTGTGTTACTACTATCAGTTGATTAGACACTATTAACGCCTCCAGATGAACTGTCTCGTAGTTCGCGATTGTTGTGTGGATTAACATGCATTTCACTGCACTCGGAGATATGGACCATTTAATTCTTGAGACGAAATAATGTTGATATATTTCTGTATTCCCGCGCAAGAGATGGTTTCGCAACTCTCAACGGAATCGGAGGAGGTAGGGTAACAGGAGATTAGCGTTTAACGTCCTGTCGAGGACGAGGTCATTAGAGGCCGAGCACAAGCTCTGATTACGGAAGGATGGAGGACGAAAACGGCCGTGCCCTTCCGAAGGAAACACTCCAGAATTTCCTCAAGCGATTTAGAGAAACTTCGAAAAACCTAAGTCACGATGGCCGGAAAGGTGTTCGAAACGTCGTCCTCCCGAAAGTGAGTCCAGTGTGTTAACCACTGTGCTACTCAGCACTGTGCAACGGAATCGTTAACGGTCACGTGCTGATGACCCTGTCTGAGTAATCAGTGATCCACGTTGAGCTCTGTCTATTCCGTCCGACGCGAAGAGCGCTATGCCTGTTTCAAACTTGGGCATTTTCTAAAAAAAGGAATGTAATATCGCTCGTCCTTTGATCTCCTTTAAACACTTATAAATATTCTACCTCATTACTTTATCTTTTATTTAATTCGTTAAATTTCGTGGGACATTGTCATCTAAATCTACTTGAGGTACTTTCAAAATTGCTTAAAATAGAAGAAAGAAATACCGTAGAAGCTTTTGATATCTGGTATTACGGGAAAACGTTGAAGGTTAGATGCGTAGATCACGCAACTAATCAGGAGGTACTGAATAGAATTGCGGAGAAAACAATTTCCGTACAATTGTAAAAAGAAGCATTGAGTACGTGGAAGAATTCCCTTCGTTATACATGGGCGGAATCCCTTATTGAATGAATTACTCCGTCCTATAACTGTAAAGTTCATGAACATGTAGACGTGCATTCTGTTGGTATATGCTCCTTACATGAACACGATATATGGAAAAACGTCATCAATAATATTCCGAGGACAGCAAGCGTAAATAAGAGCGAGAGCTATCACACAATCTACTCAACAGCTCGAGAATCCAAGCTGCTGACGAGAATAATATACAGAAAAGTGGATAGGAATATCTAGAATTGTGACTGACAACGGAAGGAGGGCTGAAGAAAAATCAAGGCACGGTCGTAGGGTAATTAAACCTGGAAAAATCTTCCAGTTATGTAAAATGTTGTAAGACATTCGAAATTCTGAGAGACATAGGAATAAACAATAAACGAAAATTGAAAGACAATGCTCAAAGGTCTCGGAATAGAAATAGTGTAAGAAAGGATGCAGTCTTTCAACCCTTCTTTTCAATCATTACAGCACAGAAGGAATGATGGAAATTAAAGAAAGGTTCAAGGGTTGGTATAAAACTCAAGGTTAAGGGATATGAATAATAATATTCGTTGATGACAATGCTATTCTCAGTGTAAGTGAAGAAGAAGAACAGATTTGTTGCCCGGAATGAACAGTCTAATGAGCACTGAATGTGGATTGAGAGCAAACCAACAAATGAGAAAAATAATGAGAAGTGGAGAAATAAAAATACCGAGACACTTGACGTCAAAATTCGGGATCACGACGTAGGCGAATTAGGGGGCTCTGCTACTTTGATAGGGAAATAATCCATGATGGAAGATTCCAGGAAGACATAGAAACCGAAGTAGCATAGTTAAAGAGGACAAATGTGGCCAAGAGAATTCTACTGGTATCAAACAGAAGGAATGTGCGTTTTGAGGACAGGATTCTCATGGTAGTGATTCATACACCTTACGATAACCGGAACGGAAAAGAATCGAAGCGTTTTGCATGTGGTGCTATAGCAGAATATTAAGAATTCGGAGGACTAATAGGAAATGTTGTTGCACACAGAATACCCGAAGGAAGAAGCATACCGAAAAGAGTGAAAAGAAGGGAGAGGATGACAGGGCATGGGTTAAGATATCAGGGAAAAACCTCTGTGATACTATGAGCTGTATAGGGTATACATTGATTTGGAAGACAGAAGGTGGGGCACATTCAGCAAAAAATTTACGGCATTTAGGGTGCATAACCTGCTTCTTCATGAAGATGTTACAGAAAGTTGAGGAATTCGTGGTGCGCCGCACGAAAGCAGTCAGCAGATTGCTAAGTCAACTCAGTAGAACACGCTCGGGACGTGCTACAACGTACAGTGATCGTTTGGAGGTACTGTCTTCAAACACTGTATGACGTCTGGATGACCACTGTTGAGGAGTGCCAGAGGTTTGTGCAGGTTTATTACAATCTTCTCGAAAGCATACCTAGGATGTTCCTAGCAAGATAATATAGACAGGGTTCAACTACGCAATGGAGACTTTTACTCAACAGGAGATTTTAAACTCAGTGATGTACCCTTTCAAACATAAAACTTTTACATTGGTTCTGCTCTAGATTTTATCTCACATTAAATCGATATGTGTTAGATTTAGAAACTGTATTCCTTTAGTCCATGCTCCCCTTTCGTACAAGACTACACACATTCATAAATAGAGAACTGGTGCCAAATTACTGTCTTATATTTGTACTCTGTCGTATAGGAAATTTCCATAATTGCCTCAAGACTTTGCTACATTAACATGTTGCGTCAACAGGATGGTCCTAACAGTGACATTGAACTTTATATCTGTGGATCCCTGTCTAAATTATTATGTTCACGAGGGCTACCAACGCCCTTTTCAAATAACGAGGTCGTGACACGAGGGAGAGGCACTCACAGTAAATACGAGGTAGAAGAATAACTACTACCCAACGAGTACAAATTCAGAATTGGAATCTGACTGCCTGACTTTCGGTGTACCTTCAATATGTTTGCCCTCCCTGGTAATCATAATGTTGTCTTACCTTCCCCATGGTGCGCTCCTCCTGCTGTATGTCCTGCAGCCAAGGACTGACGTCTGCAGCATCAGCTGACGTCGGCATCTTCTGCGGCTCTTCTGACTTCGGAGGACCACCTTCCTCTTGACCGGGGCCCAAACGGAACCGCATCCACACCACGTTGAAATCCTGTGGGAGTTTTGTTTTCGTTTATTGTTTTTACTTTATTTCTTTCCTGATGTTTAGCCATAATCTAAGACACTCATGTTTTCCAATACAAGATACTCCGATTTTATCATTGTGTAACTAGTGTCACGTAATTTTCTCAGTGTGTAACACAGAAGTCCGGCTTCCTGTGTAAGATATATATCAGGTTAATACGGCATGCTGACGGGTTTATGTGGCAGTGCGGACGAGAGCATACGATCGTTGTCTCCTGAAGTACTTAACGGCAACCCTAGCCAACACGAAATTTTAAACGCCGGGTATGCTGACCCGCTAATATTAGCTGTGGACTCAGTACTGATGTTACTCTCCGGCTACATTCGATCAGGTCCATTCATACGTCTTTGCTTTGCGAGGAAACCGAAATACAGATCATCCGTTTCACGATTTTCTGTTTAGTTCGGACAGCCTGACCACGATGGAGCTCACACGACAGGATGTTCTGCATTGCAGAAGACACAAATCAGCAAGGGAAAGGTCAGTCATGAGTCCATGAAGCAACAATAATCCTCATTCTCACGGAAATAAGTCCATTGCTTATATATATCACTTTCATGGATTACTACGCGTACTTGATATGTATTCTGTCCTCAAACCAAAATGATAACATAAAGGAATGGTAATTTTGTTTACCTATTTAACGAGCCTAACCTCGCCCCACCCCCTCCCCACTCGCTCCAGAGGACTGATCCATTTATTCGGCAACAAATTCCAGGTCATTGTCAGTTTTCATGTCCAGGAGTCCGCACGTCTGAGTCTCACTAGTTCCTCGGTTGGTCTCAGGAGGCTGAGTAAACCATTCCCGTCCTCCCATCAAAGAAAATTCGCTGGAATTACTGAAAACAGTAAGTGATGGCTCGCTTTTAGCTACCAGTACCTGTGCCAACTCTAGAAAATACAGAAGTTCTCGCGGTAATCTGTAATGTGATGTGTTGATTAATGACCACTAGGATTATGTAGAATCTGGCTTCCCCTAACCCTCAGTGTTATATTCTTCACACTCCTCGATGCTGCTCACCTGTGGGTCCAACATTACAGGGTCTGCGTCGTCATCGCAGACCGCTACGACACGAAGATCTTCGGTGTCTGTCTCCCGCGCACAAGGGAGACAGAAAAAGGCGAGAGCTCTGCGGAACATCTGCGAAAATAAAAGAAGTGTATACATATATGAAGTGCTGTCCTCGAATCATAAATTAGCCGAGCAGAATGGCTGCGGCACAGATGTGGATTGTGAGAGAATCTCAAAATTTGGGATGGGTGCTGCGACTGCGTCTCATCAACATGCTACTGAAAGCTCTGAAAATCAAACAATTTCTGGCAATGTACAATTTTCGCCGACATTAAATATTTTCCTACAAAAACCACGCCTTGAGAGCAGAGCAAATCAACAGCGCTTACCATCAAAGCTACACGTATTTACCGAATATGGAAATCAGTGCTTCAAGCAGAGTGAGTTTGCTGTAGCGCTAAACTGGCGAATAAATCGGAAATCAAACGATTTCACGCAAAGAGAGTTTGATTTCATCGTTCGTTTAGTAATTTTGTGTGACCGATATATTTAACGAGAAACACAGCGGAACATAGAAACCATTGTCATACCATATTTTTCAGAAAGTAGATATTCTTCAATGTAAATAATAGCTCAGGTGCCATGGAAAATGTAACGGATCGATTGTCTCCATTCTTGTAATTTGCTACAAAGAAGAAAAGGTCAGTCGTCAGACGCACAGGGAAACCATATTTGGTTCTCTTTAGCGGTCTCGACAGTTTATAGTGTCGTCTCAGAAGTGAAATAGGCTCAAATCAATTTTATCAATTGTGCGTCAAAGTGAAATTTTGATTCACACGAAAGTGTTCTTTGAAACAAGAGTGACATCTCAAAAATATGTCACACTTGTCATGAGTGGCAAACAAATAACTGACAAATTTCACATCGTACATAGTATGCGCGAGAAAAGTCAGCCACCAAACTGACAAAATTTACTTTTTAAGCCGGCCCTGGGACATGCTCGTTTGGAGATGATGTTTGGTAAAGGGGCAGTTAAGAACGCAGCCAAGGTCAAAAAAGTGGAAAATTCTATGTTTAATCAATGCGAAATATACGTTGCAGAAAGCACAGTTTGCATCAGTAAGCACCAGCAACTGCCCACCATCCGAGGATAGACCACGGCCGAGAGAGGATGTGGCGAGCGTTAAAGAACAAATAATCCCGAATGCCGGACGCAGGACTCTATAATTTATAAAAGAAATTAAATTCAATGCTGAACTGCGTAAGGTCATGTTGGGTTTCTTCTTGAATATCGTACTGGAAATGAAATGTAGTTAGGATTTTCAGTTCCACGTTGATGTATTCATAGCCAGAAAATAAAGGAATGTAGATTTTTAATTCTGCTGGAAGTGATTAATAGCTTGGACTTGGATGGTTTCTTCTGATGAATGGTTCCGAGCTTAACTGGAAGTATTGCTCTTTGGCTTTGGTGAATTTTGGGTAACACTCGTGTTACAAGACGTTCTGCAAATACACCAAACGGAGTATCGAGAACCGCAATAATAGCTATAGTCTTTGTCACAAGGAAGAATATAAATGTTAATGCTCCTCGTTTCACTCACAGAAACTCTGTTTCTTTTCTTCGGTTTCTGCTTAACCATGCACTCGGAAATAACCAATATTTACTTCATCTTTCTTTCTATAATCAGACAGAAATGTAAATATAGTCGACTATTGCAGAACGTATATGTATTGAAAGTCACAAAATGTGTTAACAACTCTTGAAAGTGGAGTGGGATGCGAAACTACATCCTTCGACTCCAAATACCATCGCATTGTCTATTACGCTCGCACTTTGTCACGGATTATTCCTTTCTTAGTTATCTTTCTATGTCTTTAAGGCTTATATCGTTGATGCATTATCAACTGCCATTTAATAATATTGGTGACATGTTTGTGAGAATTTATGAATTGACCGTTTCTTGAAATGGAAGACTGCAAGTTATAATAAAAGCTTGTCTCATTTGTAAATTATTAATGAGAACAACTTATTCCTGAGAGAAAAGTTTTGTATGAAAGAGAAAGTCTTCGCTAAACCATTGTATGACGTTTAATTGCACCAATTATTATAATAAATCGTACCGAGAACGGAGTGTTTTCATAAATCTACAACACACGTACATGAAGTCTTGTGAGTGACCTGAATCGATTTATAACGAAAGTCGACAGCAGTTACTACTGTTTTCGATACTGCGCGTGATGTCAAAACCAAGTCACGTTTGCAGAAAGTCTTCTGGAATGACTGTTCCACATCCTGTCATAGATATGCAATTTTTTCACCACCTCTTCTTCTGCTTAGACACATTTCACTAACTTAAGTCAGGTCTTACTAACAATTAGTAATAACGTAGTAGTATCGGGAATTTATACTAAGGCGCCGTTTTGTGTGGTTTATCCCTAAGTTGGTGAGTACATCTCGAAGCACCCAGGTTTCCACGGGCCAGTCGTTTGATCGAACCTAAGAGCCTGTAGTACTGGACAATTGCTAGTTCAGGTGACAACGTTGGTTTTTGTTCATTACGAAGAAGGAAACATTCATTTCAGTTAGACTTGCCAGTAAACAGCAATTATGACATGCAAATGCCTTACGGTCAGTTTGTCCGCAAATTACCCCAAAACGAAACCGAGAAACCTGTAGCAAACGCACCAGTCCCGTCTCACTAATCGATCAGGATCACGTTGTGGCGGATTCCTTGTAATGAGATTGAGAAGGAACAACTAGTTGTGTGTTAAAGTGGTCGGGACACATATGTCTTATAAATTTAGAGTTGGGTTCAAAATAGGTACGTCACACTCACTGCCACCTCGTTGTCCAGTCAGACCATGGTTGTGGTGCTCATCACAATTTCCCTTACTGAAGTCAAGAGGTTTGCGATTTGGCTGAAGTTATAAGAAAGCTCTAGAACGTATTTAATGCCAGTGGCAAGATTTCTAATTCAAATCAAGATTGTTTAAATTTATCCATAGCTAAAGCTTCCAAATTCCTCGTTCTTCTGCTTTTGTCTCGCACTTATCCAGGGTCGCTACTGGGTCGGCGAATTAGTAAGAATATATCAACGCTCGTAAGAACCTGAGGTCTAGGGGTAATGTCTTTGAGTAGTAATCAAAACGTTATCGGTTGAAAGCAGCTACCGCTTAATTTTTGATTAATAATCAGCATTGGCGGCAAAAGACTTCGGCATAAGAATTCACCGTCATTCTGCCAATGGCCTTGTCAAAGTTGGCGGAGCAGCAGACATACGTTCAGGACACTCTCTTGTCCAGAGGGAGGGAAAATGCCCCTAAAGGCAGAAGAATCAGCAGTGGTTAACGGCATGAGGATGCAGAAGCCATCGAAAACCACTACATGAAAGACACATAATGGGTATCCACAGGACATGTGATCTGTAGTTAAAAAGTTGGCATTATGATCTCTCCATTGACAAAATATTGCGTAAAAGTCCTCCATCCGGATCTGCGTGTGGGAACTGTCAAGCGGGAGGTGACCATGAGATAAAGGTTGTGTAACCAAAGAAAGGACAGCGTTGTCCGAGTATGGGGGTGAGGGGAGGTGGAATATCAAAAACTTGAACGTTGTAGGGAAGCTAGAAAATCTCTAAAAAAGGAAGTGCAACCAAAGAAAGGACAGCATTGTCCGAGTATGGGGGGGAGGTGGAATATCAAAAACTTGAACGTTGTAGGGAAGCTAGAAAATCGGAAAAAGGAAGTGCAAAGACTCAATCTAGATAAAGTAGCGGTCAGTGAAGTGAAATGGAAAGAACACAGCGATTCCTGGTCACATGAGTATAGAATAATTTCAACAATATACGAAAATGGTATAAATGGAGTAGGATTCGTTATGAATAGGAAAGTGGGCCAGAGAGTACGTTGCTCTGAACAGTTCAATGTTAGGATAGTTCTTATCAGAATCGACAGCAAACCAACACCAACAACGATAGTTGAGATATACGTGCCGACGTCGCAAGCTGAAACTGAAGAGATTGACAAAGTGTATGAGGGTACTGAAAGGGTATGTGATGGTACTGAAAGGGTAATACAGTACGAAAGTGGAGATGAACACTTCATAGTCATGGGGGCTGGAGTGCAGTTGTTTGGGGAAGGAGTAGAAGAAAAGGTTACAGGAGAATATGGGCTTGGGAAAAGAAATGAGGTAGCAGAAAGACTAATTACGTTCTGTAGAAAATTTCAGCTGGTAATAGTGAGTACTTTGTCCAATAATCACAGGAGGAGAAGGCATGCCTGGTAAATACAGGGTGGTACGGGAAGATTTATGCTACATGACATCATCGTCAACGGAGATACCTAAATCATATACTCGATTGTAAGGAGCAGCCAGGATCAGACAATGTAGTAGTGATGAAGAGTAGGCTCAAGTTTAATTGTTTGGTCTGGAAGAATCAATATGCAAAGAAGTATGACACGAAAGTACTAAGGAATGACGAAATACGTTTGAAGTTCTCTGCATCTATAGATACAGCAATAAGAAATAGCTCGGTAGGTAGTACAGTTGAAAACGAAGGACATGTCTAAAAAGGGCAATCGCAGAAGTTGGAGAGAAAATGATGGATACAAAGCATGTAACTACGATGAAAATTGGGTAAAAGTAGAAATACTTCGGGTGACCGATGAAAGAAGGAAATACCAAAATGTTCGGGGAGTTTCAGGAATACCGAAATACGAGTCGCTGAGAAATGATATAAAAAAGAAGTGCAGGGAAGACGAAATGACTACATGAAAAATGTCAAGAGATCTAAAATGAAATGGTCGTCGGAAGGACCGACTCAGCTTACAGGAAAGCTAAAACAAGCTTCCGTGACATTAAAAGCAAGGATGGTAACATTAAGCGTGCAACGGGAACACCACTGTTAAATGCAAGAGAGAGAGCGGATAGATGGAAAGAACAAACTTAATGCCTTTATGAGGCACATGATTTGTCTAATTTGATAGAAGAAGAAACAGGAATCGATTTAGAAGAGATAGGGGATCCAGTAATAGAATCAAAATTTGAGACAGCTTTGATGGACTTATGATCAAATAAGGCAGGAGGGATAGATAATATTCGATTATAAATGGCAACAAAACGACTATTGACGTTGGTGTGTAGAGTGTGTGTGTGTGTCTGACGACATACCATATGAGTTTCGGGAAAATATCATGCGTACAATTCCGTAGACTGCGCAAACTGACAAGTGCGAGAATTATTGCACAACCGGCTTAATAGCTCATGAATTCAAGTTGCTGACAAGAATAATATTCAGAAGAGCGGGAATGGAAACTGTGTATTTGTTAGATGACGATGACTTAGGCTTTATTAAAAGTAAAGGCACCAGGAAGGCAATTCTGACATTGCGGTTGATAATGGAATAAAAACTAAAAAGATACGTTCTTACCATTTGTCGACCTTGAATAAACGTTCGACAATGTAAATTGGTTCAAGATGTTCGAAAGTCTGAGAAAAATTGGATTAACTATACGGAGAGACGGATAATATATAATATGTACAAGAGCCAAGAGGGAATTATAAGAGAGGAAAACCAAGATCGAAGTGGTCGGATTTAAAAGGCTGCAAGACACGTGTGTAGTCTTTTGCCCATATTGTTCATTTTGTACATACAAGAAACAATTATAGAAGTAAAAGAAAGGTTCACTATTGGAATTCAAGTTCAAGATGAAAGGATATATATGACACGATTCGCTGAAGATCTTGCTATCCTGAATAAAAGTGAAGAAGGGTCTGCTGAATGGAAAGAACAGTCGAACGAGTGCAGAAAATAGACTGAGAGGAAATCAAAGAAAGACAGTAATGAAAAATACCAGAAAGGAGAACAGCTAGATACATAACATCAGGACTGATGGTCACGAAGTAGATGATGACGGACCAGCAGTGGAATCTGTCGGAGACGGACCAGCAGTGCTGTCGGTCGGTTGGCGAGGAGCAGCAAGGAAGAACCCGTCGCGCGAAGTTGGGCCGGAGCCGCTGGCGGCGTACACGCGCGGTTTCAGTGTGAGGTGCTGCTTGCGAGCGCTTCGAAGTGCGTCGTCAACCGGTCTTGGACATGAAAGTTGAGTCCTCACTGAACCTACTACGAACCTCGACTGTTTACATTCCTTCGTTTGCTCCTGCTTGTCGCTTTGGGACATTCTCGCTAGCAACAACGTATGTGTATGTAAGTCGGCTAAGATTCCAGCTGTCTTCCTAAGGAGTCTAACTTAATGTATTTCCTGTTATAGAAGTTGACCAGCGGTATCTTCTGCCTTACACCTGTCCAGCGCAGCGTGTAGTTCGACAACTGAGGTGTTGTTAGTCGTTGTGGGTGCCAATATTCTGTGTGTCGCTGTATCGAAATCTTGTGGTCGTTTTGCTTGTTGCGTGGAGTGGAACTGATTTTGTTGATTGGTCGGTCGGCTGTCTTTCGGTTGGGTTGCCTTCAAATTAAGAAGTCATTGGACAGACTGCCTGTCTCACCTAAACGGGCGTTAGTGTTGCAATCCCAGGCTGACCCTTGGAAACTTCTGAGCACCGTTCCTTGTGTGTTATATAGTAATTTCCCTGTTTGGGTATTAGTTATATGGTTAATGTGCGGCTTTCAGCCGAGTTCTAATATCTCTTAAATTAATGTTCATGTCTTGGCGTTTTGCATGAAATCTTTTAATATAAGGCCTTCTACATTTTGATTGTAACTCTTCTTATAGCTTATTATGCGGCCTCCAGGCAAGTTCCATTAAAATTAAGTTCCTAAGATTGCTGTATAGATTGAATATTTAGAAAATATTTTTGGGTGAAACCTCTAGAATAACCTTGTATTTCTATTTCTTGCTTAGGTCTTGTGTCTTGGATTTTCAGCATGACCTACAGCCGATCCAAAGTTAATGAAGGGAGGACAATTAAACTTTTAAGTGTTTTGCATCCTTGTTGTAATATTGTGTGTTGATAAATACAGTTTGTATGTTGAGTGAAACTGACAGGAACTTATTTTGGCCCCTTACCACAAGCTAATGAGCTCTGTCCTACTAGCGTAGGTTTTTCAGTTACCTTTGGAAGATACTACTGTGTTTTTATTTGAAAAGATACTTTGTGAGAGTATCTAGAGATAACACTCTGAATTATTACTACGTCTATCAACGCTGATATGTTAATATTGTGGCAGTTCGGAACTGAAAATCGAAAGCTACAATCCAAAGACGGCGGTTGACTGTTTTAGGCAGACGGAAAAACTGATACTTTGACGAAATTAATTCAGAATGATAAAGGAAGAACACATTATCTCCAATGCTAGTACATTACGAGTTAACTCGACTATGTCAAAAGTTATTTCTTACGACAAGGAACTCTAATATATTTGTACGAAGGTAATTCAGTCTCGCTTAAGAGCTCATTACAAAAACGTTATTATACATTCAATATACAATACGCTTATGATCGCTGTCCCAGATAAAGAGATTTTGTTGACAGTTGAAAATCTCAGGAAGTTAAACAATTGAAAGACTTCTCTCTATCCTTTACGGGATTCTTTTGCAAGATGCGGCTTGGTGTTTAAATTTTTCTCAAATATGAACGATTTTTGCGCTTTTGCCTGTTATTAAAGGGTCTACAATACTGATCGATGCAAAAGGTTGTATGAGGTGAGGGTAGTCTACATATTCTTGCGCTGACGTAGACTGGAGTACTAATGCACATTGCAGGTAGCCTTTTCGTTAGTTAGTGCAAACACTGTGTCTGAAGTGACTATGCACAACTTATTTAATTAAAACTCCGGCCTCGCGTCCAGAGAGTTATCGTTCTTCTTTCATAGTGAGTTTTGGTTTCCCCTACCACCACGGGAATATTTTGTGAAGTCAGATGTTGTTTTCTGCGACGAGACAGAGTAACTAAAAAACGCTGTCCTGCATAAATTCTGGTATGCTATACGGTACCCATACTGGAGCGTAAGCGCAACAGTTGGTCTTACAAGAACGGTGTAACGTTTAATGGAGTGGTTCATGCGATTAGCAGTAGAGAACTCTTGTTTACAAATGGGCACAGTACTTCGTTTGCATTGGAATTCTGTTCGCTCCCTAAATTAGTGAGCTCATTATCGTACGAATTAGGCAGTGACATATTCGGATTTAGACTAGGGACGAAGTGTCAGTAAATATGCACGTGAAAGCATTATAATGAAGAAATAATCGCATTTCGAAAAATTCGTGTAATGGACTGCTAATTACACTGACTGACAGTTCTTGTTACAGTTATGTCAGAGCCCAGTGTACAATGGTACCACACCCAAGACGTCTGGTAGCTCTGGAACACATAATGGGCTGATTTATTTTTTTGTCACGGTAAGCTGTTACAAGTTGTGCTGAAAATTAACAGGAAATAAAAGTTGATAAAGTTTTTATTTTATTCTCATTTCAAGTAACTATGCTGAAAATATTACGAAAGGAAGATAGGATGGAATATTGGATGCCTCCTTGTCGATGTTGTCATTAATTACTTAGTAATATCTCAGACTGGATAAGCAAGGAGTCTTAACGGCTGTCCAGCTCCTAGAAAAAAGTTGGGTATGTGCCGAAATGATTTTATTGAACTTAACTTGTTTACGTATAAAATTTTTCGAAATAAGCTCTAAGACAAGGAGAGGACGCTCCATGACTGAATTATCCGAACGGGAAGGAAATCTGCAGGTGTGATGTACTTGTATAGACAAGCAAATGACTACAATTCCAGAAAATTTTTGTCATTTATTCAAGAGTGAGGGCTGGAAGACAGTAAAGCGTTGGTCCACGACTGGAACTCAAGCGTGCAGTTATATGGCTTAGCATTGATTTATAGAATTGTTGAATGTCTCCCGGAAGGATTTCGTGCCAACTTCTGCACAATTGGCGCGTTATATCGTGAAAATCCAGAGCTGGTTGGAGGGCCCCGCCTATGAAGCTTCAAATGTTCTTGATTTGGGAGAGATCCTGCGACCTTGCTGACTAAAGTAGTGTTAGGAAAGTGGAAGCAGTCGCTTTGAGCGTGAGTGCTTATCTTGATGAAATGGTAACCGAGGTGGGTTTGCCAAAAAAGGCAACAAGCAACAAATGAGGGCGTACCCCTGTGTTGCAAGGGAGTCGCGTATGACAACCGAAGTGGTCCTGCTATTAAAAGAAATGGCGCTGCAGACAACGAGTACGCGTATCCGGTACTGATGTTCAACTCATATGCACTGACGCCTACACGCCAAAAACAATCGAGAAATGATGAGAAGAGACGTAGCCAGGCAGCACAGTAAATGATTACCCTTTTTCTGTCATAGAAACAAATGTAATTAACTTTACATGGTGGCAGCCCAGCGGGAGTGACACGTCCGATTTCTTGCGCTCTCGTAAAGATAAGTTACTTACAATGTCATAAAAATTAGTTTATTACTAATTACTCATTAAATACGTATATTAGTGCGTTTTTATGTTTACTACTAAAGGCTTCACTGTCGTTTGCGTATTAGTCCACAAAAAACGAGATGATCGAATGATCCGTTAGCCATCGCACTTTTATTTACGTTTTGGCATGGGTATTTCAGAGAATCCCATTGAACTGTTCTGGTTTTATTTCCAACGTTATTAAGTTCATGTTTCAAGAAAGAAGCGAAAATCTTAAGGTGTTTGATTTAGAAACTTTCGCGCTATTCGTTTGGTTATTAACAGTTTGCCTACAGTAAAATTACATCCTGCTGTGACTACTTAACAGAGACTGCGGATAAATGAGTCCCAAGTTTTTGTTGTAAGAGGAAACAAATAATTTTTCCATTGTATCATAGATCTGAAGCGATAATATGCAGTTCATAAATAATAAAGTCTCGTGTAGTGTAAAGTGTTTTAAGTGATTTCATTTTATTTTTAAGCGTGCAATCTGTGTTGTAGCTTACGAAAATTGTGGATAATGCAGTAGGATAGTCAGAGAGGGAGTGGTATGTGCAGGTGGTGGTCGGAATTTCACTGGGGTCACTGGAGGACAGAAATTAATGGATAACTCAAAGAAGCTTTCCCATAAAACTGTAGGCTCTCAAAAAAAAAGAAGAGAATCGCTGCACAGGAAGCAAAGATTTGTGGTCTACATGCTCAAGCACATATCGTAAAATTTGTACCAGACGGGCGAAAAAACATGGGGACTGGGTAAAGGTAACAAGCAATGGGCCAAATCGGAAGAGCTCTTCAATGTCATCTACTCAGTGTAGGAAAGTATCAAAAATAGTTGCGAGAAAAGAGGCTTAATGCTAGAAAGCAGCTGTGGGATGGATACAGGCGAGATGGTACAGGTGAAAATAATAGGAGGATAGGAGGTCACAAATATTGTGAAGCCAAGTGCTAGCCTTGACTAGGTGACACATAACATACTGGATTTGTGCAAAGGTTTGGGCACAGAGGATCAGGTTATTATAACAGGCAGATCAGAGAAGAGCCTGTCTAAGAACGGTAATTGAAGCATTGGGGGTTACTTCAATGAAACAGGAGAAATAACTAATCATGAAAATGCAAGCAAAAGCTTTGTGGAGGTCCTGCAGCGCCATATCCAGCCCTGAGTTAACACTGCTGAGAGCTGTGTGAATACAGAGGTGGTCAGTGATATTGAATGAAATGAAATCTGATATTAGTGCTATGCCTGTTGCTAGGATAGACTGATTAACCGAACTTCTTGATATACAAGGGGGAAAGGGAGAAGGGTGGGGGGGGGGGGGGGGAAGAAATGGGTCACCATCACACCAAGCGAGATCTCAGTGGTTACTGACACCTCAGTAGGTTACAATTAAGATTCAGCAATCTGTTTCGAAAGAAATCAAACTAACAGAAGAGCCCCACAAAATGCCTGAGAATATACATAAAAGTAAGATATGCTTACTTCTTAAAAATATTAGGGGGCTGAATAACAAATTAGAAGCTTCTTGTGAGTTTGGTAAGTTTAGAGAGCTATGAAAAGATAGAAATCCTGTGCTTGTATTAGCAAAATATAATCAAAGGGTTAGGGAAGTTATATACAAAAAACTTACACTCTGGCGGCTTACTCAAGCAGAAGTCATATAGAAATAAAGTAATTGTTAGATATATTAAAACAGAAAACTAGTTCAAAAACAGAAAACTGGTTCACTTTCAACTGTAACTGCATATAGGTCCATACTGGGAAATTTTGTACTGTTATTGAGGAGTGTGGATACCTTGTTGTGCTGAATATCAGACAGCAGCAAGCAGTTAATAGTCTTTGGTGACCTGGGTGTAGATTTTCTAAAGGATTCTTTTAGAAAAAATGACCTATAAACCTTGTTAGTATCCTACAATTTGGTTTCAATAATCGACTATCCAACGTTGTTCGAAAAAATGGACATTACGTGATTATGTTTTCTTTGGTGATATCAAAGAAAGAATATAACTGTTCACCCAGTAAGACATAGTGTCTCTTATATGATGCGCAGATAGTTAGGATAAATAACGTATCACTTTATAGGATCGATACAGCTCAGTGGAAATCAGAATAATTAATGACTCCTTCACAAATATTCTTAAGAACAGTTGAGATATCATGGAATCAAATTTATACTATGTAAAATCGTAACATTAACTTTTATCTATTCCATAAGAAAGTCAAGGGATTATTTAAAATTAACATTCTGCATAAGCTAATCAGAAATGAAATTAAACAGCCATTTAATAAACTATGGACCCCTAGAGGGGTGAAAGCACCTAAAAGAAAAAAATGAGTTCGTCTTCTGGCAAGAACCAGTAGAGATCCTGCAACTGTTGTACACTGCAAAAACAATTGACAATTACTGAAAAAGCTTTTTAAAAGATCAAGGAACATGCACATAATTTGAGAAATCAGTAATTTCAGCATCAGACTGAAGGCTGTGTGGAACTTACGGAAACATTTGAGAGGACAACCACCCACAGAACAGGATAACATGACCATTGAACTGAATGGAAGGGCTATAAATTATGAGTCACAGGTGGCAAATGTATGCATTTCTTAAATATAGTAGGAAGTTTAGGGTAGAATATTTCAAGAGGAAAACCTCAGCAGCAAGCTGTATCATTAACTCTCATCAAATTGTATCACCAACTTTTCTCCTTCTGGAATGAAGATAATTATATATTTCCTCAGTATATAAAATCTCATCATGTTTTGATGGCGATTCCAGTAGAGTACTACAAATTCTTTCCCGTATAATAACCCAGGTCATATGTGAAGTATGTAATTCTCCATATGTCAAGGCCCCTTTTTTCAGAGAGACTGAAATATACCATTGTGAAACACCTTTTTAAGAAAGGTGATAAGAGAGCTGTCAATAGCTAAAGAACTGTTTCACTGTTGATATCATTTGAAAAATATTTCTGTAAAGGAGATATATTCTATAACAGCAATACAATGGAACCTTATCAACAATAATCTCATTATCAAATCACAGTATCATTATCAGAAGAGTTGCTCTACTGAGAATGCCATTTACATGTTCCCTCACCAGATTTTACGAGCATTCAGTTATAAACCTGTGTTGGTAGGTATTTTTCTGACCCATCTGAGGCATTTGACTATGTGAATCATAGTATTCTCCCACATAGAGTTTGTTTTTTGGACTGATGATACTAACAACAAATGGATAATATCATATCTTTCTAAAAGAATATAGAAAGTTGAATGTAGTAATTCAACCAGTACGCTCCGAGGAGATAACTGTGACTGGAGAGAAATCATGTGTGGGTGACCCAAGTCTCAGTCTTAGGTCCACCCTTGTTCCTCATATACATAAGCAGTCAGCCATCCAGTATTCAAGAAACAGAAGTAGTTCCTTTTGGAGGTGACACTAGTATTGTAATCAATTCTATCATCCGTACAGAATAGGAAGAAATGTTGATCAAAGTTATTAAAATGATCACTAACACTTTTCAATCTCTATATGGAGGAAGCAACGATGGAAATAAACGAAAGGTTCGAGGGTGGAATTAATATTAAAGGTGAAAGGCTATAAATGATACGATTCGCTGATGGCATCTGCTCAATGCAATGAACAGTCTACTGAGTACATAGTATGGATTGAGAGTAAATCGAAGAATGACGAAGGTAATGAGATGTAGTATACATGAGAACAGAGAGAAACTTAACATCAGGGCTGATGGTCATGAAGTAAATGAAGTTAAGAAGTTCTGCTACCTAGGCAGTAGAATAACCAATGATGGAAAGAGCAAGGAGGACATCAAAAAGAGACTAGAAATGGCAAAAAGGGCATTCCTGGCCAAGAGAAGTCTACTAATATCAAACATCGGCCTTCATTTGAGGAAGAAATTTCTGAGAATGTACGTCTGGAGTATAGCCTTGTAGGGCAGTGAAACATGGACTGTTGGAAAACCGAAACATAAGAGAATCGAAGCATTAGAAATGTGGTGATACTGACGAGTGTTGAAAAATGCGTGGACTGATAAGGTGAGGAATGAGGAGGTACTGCGCAGAATCGGAGAGGAAAGTAATATGTGGAAAACACTGATAAGGAGAAGGGACAGGTTGATAGGACATCTGTTAAGACATGAGGGAATGACTTCCATGGTACTAGACGGAGCTGTAGAGGGCAAAAACAGAAGAGGAAGACAGAAATTGGAGTACATCCAGCAAATAATTGAGAAATAATGTTAGCACAGGAGACGAATTCGTGGCGGGTCGCATCAAACTAGTCAGAAGACTGATGACCAAAAGTAAAAAACCCTTTTCCTGAGAGTGGTCTCACTCTCAGTTTTAGAAAGACACAAGATATTCAGTTTTGCACATTTAAGGGTACTGTACCATTTCTAAATGTAACACATGGTAAGGAAATAGTAAATAGGGTGGAAACTTCGAAATTCTTAGATGTCCTTGTCGATGAGAAATTAAATTTGAAAAATAACATCTTGTAACTGCTGAACAAATTTTGTTCAGTCACATTTGCACCTAGAATCACTGCATATCTTGGTGAGAAACAAATAAGTAAGTTGACACACTTTGCTCATTTTGATTCAATAAAGAAAATGGAATAATGTTCCGCGATAACTCATCTTAAAGAAATAAAATTCTAGTTGGTCCAAAATATGTGCAGACCCAAGATGATGATGTAAACATCTGTTTAAGGAATTCTCACTACATCTTCACAGTCATGTAGTCTATTGTAAGCAATTCACTACAGTTTACAAGGAACGATGAAGTACATAATTACAGTCCCAGAAAAAAATATACCACTTTCATTAATCCACAGTAGGGTAGTTTTTAGCACAAAAAGGGGCGAACAGAGCTGAAATAAAAATTTTTGGTCACTTGCCCTGGGGTATAAATCAAAGTAAAATTGGAAATCAAAGGGAGAAAGCTACTCCATAACAACTACTTATACTCTGTAGGAAAATTTCTGTTACAGTAATGTGTAAATGATGGTTGGTAGGAGCTACTAACTACCAACCTCATGTCAACATCTTTTTTTCCATAAAACAAACTTAAATTATTCAGTTTGTAACCATATGTACAAATTAATTTGTAGTTAGAATGTAAAATGAAATTTATGATGTCATTATAATTTATCGCGCAAATTGTTCCATGGAACATGAATATAGATACATAAATTACTAAGTGACTTGAAAACAGTACTCAGAGTCTGAAAGTCAAATAAGTGAAAAAGTGCTACATTAGACGCATGCGGTCTACTGTTTCGCAGCTCACATGTTACTACGTACCAGGGCAACAGAGCCAACTTCCGTTGCACACATGAAGGAAACATTTCGTTGAAGTCTACGGGAATATGGAAGACTCTGTCACGAGCAGTCGTCAACATAGAAAATGGTGGTTGTATCTCTGGCAATTTGACGTTACAGCATTGAATTTCGGGCATGTTATTATTCATGAACGCAGTAAGTGACGCAAGTCTACAAAAGAAAGCAACAGTTACTGATACTACAAGGCATATTAAAACGGCGAATGCCATACGATTATTCGAGCACAGATACTTGCTTTTTTGGGACGACGATGAGAAAATGTCTTCTTGGGAAAACGAACAGGGACGAAAATAAAATTTGCTGTCTCTAACAAAATGTTGGAGTGAGGGAGACTGAATCGCACTAACTTTAATCATTCAAGTATCACTAAATTTAAAAAAATCATGTAGCAGAGAATGAAACAAAAAGTATTTCTGTAAATTGAGTAATAATCGGCATAATGTTTTTTACGAAATACTGAATTTTCTAAAGTTATTAAGAAAACACTTTTTTGACGATGGAATCACACTGTCTAACGGTAACGTATTTACAAAACCTGCAATAGAAGATGTTAGAAACCACCAGACAAATGCTCTTCCTATCATCTGTCACATATCGAAAACTCACATGATGTGAGCAGTCACGTACGTCAAAACGTGAAAATGGCTACACTGCTATTTTCGCGTCCCGCTGCCCTATGTGTGAGATTGTCCTCCATAAAGATCGTGAAGCAAGCTTCATTGGACTGATAAACGACGATTTCCATATGTTGAACTCGGGTTGATATTATGATCAGAATGCACCTCTGAGAAGTGATTGTGGTTTCAACCTCAGACGTCAAGAGAATTCCCAGAAGATGTTTTTGAAAATTTGCTCGAATATGCGAGTACAGTACAGAAATAGTCTCAAACAGTTCCAGAAAGGATTTGATTAGTTAATAAGTTAATGTTTTTGACTTTTTACAGATGTGAAAAATGCCGCGGCAACCTACATCCTGACTGCCAGACTGGATGAACATAGTCTCGAAATTTTTTCTAGAATTCGTGATCTTGGTGCATTTTATAGTAATCCCACGCCATTTTGAGGTGAAAAATAGAATACGCCTGCTAATATTGCCTGACAATGAGACAAATATGCCCGTGTCCCTTGGTGCTTCCACTGCAGATGACAAAGACCAAAAGTCTGGAGAAGAAATAGTGAGCGAATGTGAGAATTTTGTTCCTAGTGAGTTACAAAACAAAGGACTCCAAATTTGACATCACAATATTTCAGATGAAGAAGCTTTGCTTTGAGATTGCGACCATAGTCGTTGACCTTGGCGAGTGGCTTAAGAAACATAAGAATCATGCAACAAACGCTGTAAATATTATACCCAATGTGACGTCATGTCAATGTAGATTTCGTCAACGAAACAGACAGAAACAGTAAAAAAAAAAAAAAAAAGGAAAGGAAAGTAAAACTAACAATTCGGATTAAGAATATTGTAATGAAAGAAGTATTTAGAACGAAAATGTCATCGAGTAGGCCCTATCGTGCAATCAGGCTCTACCACTATAATGGACGTCAGAACGTAGAATATGAAGTGGAACGAAATGATTCTGGTAAAAATGGAGACCACTCCGAAGTACACTTCAGCTATATTTCTAACAAAAGACGATTTCCATAAGAATTTACGAACACTGTAGGTGAAGTGTTGGAAAATAAATCCAAACATAACCGAGAACTAAACTACCGGTATCTGATGAAAAAGGAGAAACTTCCAAAGTAAGAAACACACATTAATTTTCCCAAAATACAGCCCGTTTAACTGGCTGCTAAATGACACAGTAAAAAATATCATAAAAAAGTGAACTAGAATTACACTAAAAGGTGCAACAACTTTCCGAAAGACTGCTACCGTTTACAATAGCTCCCATGATTCTTGGAAATAATATTTGCTTCAGGAAGATCTGTAACTCATAATTATTATACTTGGAAACAGTGAAATTCTTCTAAAAGATAATATTTGGAATTAAGCTAAACACGCATCACACGGAACAATCTGGTAACGTCAAACCGTTACTAAGTTGATATCCAATGACATTACTCATTCGTAGATAACATCACCTGCAGTTTTCTACTAATAACTCGTAACTGAACCACGTAGTCCAGATATTCGTCAAGGTTGTAAATACAAGTATGATACTGCGAAGGGCATCATATATCACGATATACGATACAGATCAGTCGTGCACCATAAAATTTTGTTGGCATTCGTTTCTTTCGACACCTCAGCGAAGTTTGCACATTATACCTAATACAGATCTCATGTTAAACTACAGGTGAGTCTCTTGGAGTTTTCTTGGCTTTCACAAGAAAACTGTTAATTATAGACTAACCTAGACCATGTACTAAGCTACAGGTCAATCTGTCACCGCAGAAAGCTTTCCCGTTGCCAGATTCGTTGGCTTCAGCAGTTCACAACCAAACTGTTGCAATTAAACCTAACCTAGACCTTGGGCTACGTACGCTACCTATCAGTCTGTCACCACAGAAATCATTCCCACTGTCACAGTCGTTGGTTTCGCCAACTCAGAACGAAACGGTTTCAGTGTAAATTAAACCAGATCTGAGGTAGCACTACAGGTAAGTGTTTCACAACAGTAGGATTCGTCAGCTCTGGCAACTCACATCCAAATCACCAAGTTCCATCCTAACCTAGACCTCCAGCTAATCCAATCCACTATTCCGAAATTAAGCTGTTCTCGCAAGGTAACTACCCACTCTAAAATTCGGAAATTCTTCAATAATTCCAAAAACTACATTTCTGTTTCTACTCCACCTCTTCCTCGACATGTACTCAATTGCTATCTACATATTCGCCAACACCGACGTTTAGCAATTGCCTACAGCAGCACTCAATGAAAGAATCACAGTAGAGCAAGTCACTGTTACACAAAACTAGCACAGAAATGAAAATATTGGTAATATTGTACGCACCAGTGCTTACTAATTGCGGATTAGTATCCCCAATAGGTTGACGTCCAAGAACTCAAGGCTACCTATGTACCATTAAAATAACCATCCTCATAATTTAAAACCAAACATGAAATAAAATTGACGAAACAGAAGCAACTGCAAAGATTAAAATAAAAAGAAGATTGCACCTCTATTCCAAAACAGAAACTTCACTCTTTCTTTGGCACATATTTCACGATGTTACTAATATTTGAAAAGCAATTTCAAATCCCGGCGGAGATCAATAAATTACTTTCTGTATTAATCAACGAGATTACGATAGACAAAATGTAAGGCTACACACAGATTCAATTCAGAATACGCATCAAAACGTGACCTCATAGCAACTATTACGTCACAGGTCAAAGCCGACTCCTAGTATCGAACAATCCTCTAGATCCTCCATCACCTGAGTAGATTTCTACAATTTCATGTTTGGAAACTATTTTTGCATCTTTTCATGGAGTTAATATTTCTCGTTGCAAACGTGTAATAGAATCATTAACAGTACTTGTGCAATCAAAGTATCATTAAATAAAAAAATCACTAATTTGAATGCAAGTGGGAGAACTTTCACCGGCGCAAGATTTTTGAGCTAAAGAGACAAATGGAATGAAATGAAGCAGTCTTCTGCGAAAAGACATGTTCTCTTGACTGCCTCCTCGTCGATAAATTTGAGTAATGGTGTCAACAGAAACCTCCGATCTTACTCGTCTGCTTTGACCCGTGACGTAAGCGTGTTGTGGTGTGTGACGTCATTACGGCGCGGAGTTTAGTCTTGTTTTTGTTTGTGGTGCTCTCTGGTGGTGTGTTCATGGTTTTCGTTTGTTTTAATTTAATGCTCATTGCTGTATGTCGGGTGAGTTTGTTATTGAGTGTATTTGGTTGTGGTTTTTTGTTTAGGAATGGATATGAAAGACCGCCTTAATAGTGTTCGGTTGAGGGCGATGATGGGCGAGACAGCGTTAGAACTTATCAAGTTCTTACAACTATTCGGTTTAATCGCCGAAGTTGTTAAGTGTTCTCTTTGCCTTGAGGCGATGAAATTGGTTAAAGTTCCGGCCTCTCGGACCAGCGACGGATACATGTGGTGTTGCCGGAAAGATGGCGTATGGCGTTCTATAAGGCGTGGTACCTGGTTCGAGAAGTCTAGATTGGGCATGCGTGAGATTGTGCTTATTACATATTATTTTTGTTATAGATGCCCACAGAGTTTTTGCGCGTTTGAGACTGGTGTGAGTGAGAGGACTGTTTTAGACTGGTATTCCTTTTGTCGTGAAGTGTGTTCGGAATTTATTAAGTACAGGGGTAAGTTGGGTGGGCATGGGGTGCTTGTGGAGGTGGACGAGTCGCAGTTTGGTAAAAGGAAGTATGGGAGGGGGAAGTCTGTGGCTGGTCTTTGGGTGTGGGGGGCTGTTGTTCACGGGGGTGGGGGTACTGAATGTGTTTTTAGGGTTGTGGAGGGGAGGTCGAAGGCTGAATTAGTGGGGTTAATTGAGGAGTATGTAGAGCACGGGTCCACAATAGTTTCTGATGCTTTTTCTTCTTATAGGGGGTTGGGTGACAGGGGATTTAATCATTTAGTAGTGAACCACAGTCTAGAATTTAAGAATTATGATACTGGGGCTTGCACTAACACAATTGAGGGGATGTGGAGGGCGGTTAAGTCAGTTCTTGGGAGGGGGAAGAGGCGCTCTTCCAACCTTCAGTCTCATTTAGATGAGTACTGTTGGCGGAAGAGTGTCCCAGAGGCCTATTGCATTTTTCGGGTTTTTTTAAGGGCTGTGGGTAAAATGTATAGGCCGAAAGTGGTTAGTTAGGGTGCATTTGTGTGTGATTGTGGTGGCCAATCTAGTTTGTGGGGCTGGAACTTTTTTGAGGTAAGTTCCGTTTTTTTTTGTTTTTGATGTGTGTTTTGTGTCAACAGAAACATCCGATCTCACGCGTCGGCTTTGACCCGTGACGTTAGGGACCTACACATTGATCTGTAGCGTAGCCCTGAATACGAGGTTAGGTTGGGAGGTTTTTTTTTGGCGGGGGGGGGGGGGGGTCAGGGGGGGGCGCAGCCCCCCCCTGCCTGGCCTCGAGTACCACTTGTTTATTATTATCTTTGTTCGATCGTAATTTATGTGATTGGGAGCTGTTGTAGATGTATGTAGGTGTAAGGGAAGTGTTGGTTTTTTAGGTTGGTGTTGGGGGATGTGATCGGTAGGTTCTGTTGAGCTATATAGGTCAACGGAAGTGTTCGATCGTAATTTATGTGATTGGGAGCTGTTGTAGATGTATGTAGGTGTAAGGGAAGTGTTCGTTTTTTTTTTTTTGTATTGGAGGATGTGATCGGTAGGTTCTGTTGAGCTACATAGGTCAAGGGAAGTGTCCGATTCTGGATAGGAATGTGTTTTTTGGTATTTGGTCAGTTTTGTGATGTTGATTTATTTCGTTGTTTTGCGTGGTTTTGTATGGCGGTCGGTGGCTACATTTGTGTATATTTAGTTTGTCCCCACCCAAAAACCCCCAATTTCCCACGCTTGTCCCGTTAGAGTCATTAGGCTTTTTGTGAAACTTGTGTATTTCAGTGTTTATAATGCGTATGCGATGTTTTTATATCCGCCATATTTGATAATACGTATGCGATGTTTTTATATCCGCCATATTGGAATTGTCGTTTATAGTCGTTTCCGCTACATTTGTGACGTCATGGGTCAAAGCCGACGGGTAAGATCGGACGCTTCTGTATTTCCGAGTAATGTTATCCAGGTCACCATCAAATTGTAAAATTCGTCATCTCTGTATTAATATTCTCTAAACAAGCGTGAGCTAAAGTATCACATAAAACTAAAATACTCGACGTAGTCACGTTCTTAATCTGGAAGTGTTTGTGACGAGCATCCACAGCTAGCTTCGGATATTGAAAAATGTTTCTTTTACTGTCTTACGTTTGCTTTCAAATATGGCAAATGCTAATTCTTTCGGATCACCTTGAATCCCGTCAATGAAATTTTGAAAATCGAAAGGAAAGAGACTCGAGAATCCCGATAGTGAGTGCGCTATTACGCCAACGGTGGTTGCAAAGTGACGTAACACGTCGCTGACCAATGAGAGCGTAGTTGGGGGAATGACCTACCATTTTAGTATGCGTACATACACCTGAGACAATTTCACAACAGCACCACGACCGCCAATTACACCTGACAACAAAAATGTCCATCTGTACGTAGGGAAAAGTAAAAATGACTACTCACTTACTTGTTCCTCAACAGAATCCCGTCAGATACTGGTTTTCTGTCTTCTTCTTCGAACTCGAGAAAGTTCACAGACGATTAGAAACCAAGTGTCACTGTAAGATGTTTGTTAAATAGCGCACGACACTTAATACAGCACAAGTAACAACTCAGAAAGAGTACACTCGTCACGAATAAGTATCGCAATGATGCCAGGCAACTGCTCGTGACGTATCACGCGATGATTTATTGTTGAGAGTGTTGTCCTGGACCGATAATAAAAAATTACAATCGCTTTGTCGGTTGCACAGCCTTTTATTGATCATACGTTTTATGTAACTGATTTACCACGACCGTGATTCTTCAAACTATTAACAACAGTAGATTAACAAATCGTTAACACGGGAATTTCTCACTTGAATCACTAACCAAGCTAGTATTGAATGTAAACTTTGTCCTAAATTCTGTCGCTTCCATATTCTATACTTCATTGTAATGGTTCACTTGAGAAGTTTACTGAAGTGGACTTAAAGTTCAGGAGGAAAAAGTTACGTGTGTCATTACAACAGTGTTAAAATGGAGGCCTGTTGCTTTAATCCCATTTTCATAAAAAAATAGAACGTCGCTTTGTCTAGGAATGTACGAATATATCATAGTCATAAGTATCAGACTGACCCGAATTGAGTTCCACCTGATTTCTATGCAACTAATAGGACCTAACTCTCTTGCAAAACTTCTAATCTCGTTTTGGTACAGTCGTTTGACTGCACGAAATGGTTACTATAAGAAACCATCAGATATTATTTCTCCGTACGACAATGAATCGCTGTGCTAGTTAACATTTCTACAGTGCAAATATCAGACTGCAACATAATAGAAATGTTGTAGTCATCAATATCGTTGATTCACGAGTATCAGAGTGTGCACATGCTTAACTTGAAACGACTTGGCGTAAAATTTTGTGCTGGACGAGGATCTGAACACAGAACCTGATCGATTGTTAATTAAGCACCCTCAAATGTTGGACATCAAAATTGTAACCAGCACTGACATCGTTGAAACCGAAATGACGAAACAAAATTGATTTGCTTCACCATGATTTCAACTCGGCAACCACCGCAGTTGTTTTCTAGTCAGAATAGATATCGTTAAAACATCGGTTTATTTAACCAGCAGCGAGGTGTGGGTAACTTAGAAGTTTTGAGGGTACCCGGAGTTGAACATCTAGATATCATGGTTCTTGAGTACACACGAACAGACAGTAACTATCGAAATATTTTTCACCTGTACTTAGGAGCACTATGTTTCAACATAAAACGATTTGATATAACGTTTGTATATGACTTGAAGTCGAAACTATCACCAGTCGTTATAGTTGACAAAGAACAAAAAATAAACATGATACTGTATCAGGATGGCAACAGTATCGAAGATGAGCTATATCAGGAACCTGCTGTCTCTGATAAGCCACAAAGGGAAAATATCCAAGCAAGTGTCACCGTAGCTGTAAATGGTGTAACAACTACTATTCCACGTGACACAGGTGCGAATGTATCAGTTATGAACACGCAGTTTTTCAAGAAGGTATCGGAGATAAGATTGCCGATTTTGCCGGTTGCAAATTGTAAGGTTATAGGGGCATTGGAAAAAAAGGCACAGAGTATAAAATACCAGACATAGGTGGAAGTTTCCTTGGGAAATGATCGCTTATTATGCACGTTCCTGCTAATGGATAACTTGCCAGTACCGGTGCTTCTGGGTCTTGAGTTCCTTCGAGAAAGGGAAGCTGTAATTGATCTCGCCCGTGGGACATGTGCACTTAAGTACCAACAGCGACCCATGACATTAATGCTGAATCGGGAGTTTGGTGCGAACCTTCCACTGATGAGAAAAATGAATCTTTCTGTCAGTAAACAGAAGTTGTTAGTGTTGGATCATAAGCACACACAGATGTGTCACAAAAATCGAAATAACGATGCATCCAGCAACGTGAGTGTCATCGTCACAACAATAGAAGAGAAAGTATAGGAGGCAACTTGCATTAATGCTTCAGAGACTAGAAAATTAACAGAATTATTATCCTGATACCTCGAAGTATTCACTGAACGCCCTGGAATCATAAAAGATTACCAGTATAATATGAAAGTATATCCGCACAAGACCTATTGCAGAGGACCTTACTCGGTCCCCTGGACTAAGTAAAACGAAGTGACACAAAGGACCAATCAGAAGTGCAAGTCCACTATCCCATAACTCTAAATATAATGTTTATGGTAAAATAATTAGCAGTAATAATGTGATAATATTATGTATGTAGTAGTTTATAAGCTTTTATGTCAAGTATTACACTGTAATGTTGTTGAATTATTTGAACAAGGAGTAGAGAATCTCCACAATAAATGTATTTTTACTCTAAAAGGGATCCATAACTTCATAAGCACTTGAGTGTTATTGCATTAAATGTGAGGAATTTTACCTTTCTATACGTAGCATAGAAATGATTAAAATGCTTAAATAATATATTTGTTCGTGTGTAAGAATGGATATAACAAAAATATTTTCATAACATTAAGTCATGTAGTCCCACACACGTAGCGAGTGTTGGTGGTGTGTGAGCTGTGTGACTGAGGAAAATGAATAAATAAATAAATAAAAAATAAAAGAAACTGCTTTCACCACTAGTGAAGCGAAATCTGAATGTGTACTGATTTACGTACACGGTTTCATTACGAAGTCATTTAAAATGCTCTTGGATGAGCAACATTCCCGTTAGATAAACCGAACATGGACATCTGTCCCAAAAACATGGTAAATAACAATCCCAATAAAAAAATAGAAATATGTAAATATATGTATCTGTAATAAAAATGGAAATGTAATGTTATCTGGACAGGTCAGTAATGATCTCATGGTCAAGATAATGTAGCAGATTCTGAAAGTTTTATATTGTCTCATGTTTATGTGACAGTGTAAAAATTTTAAATTTTGTTATTCAGTCATGGTAATACGAACTTAAGTGCAAGTGTACCAGACCTCATTACTTGAAAAGTGTCATTTGCATATAGATTGTCTGTTAAGTACTGTGGAAAACTACTGACAGTAATCAGAACAGTGAAACGTGTTTCTCAGGAACTAGTGGACGCGTGGAAAACTGTGATTTATATTGTGAATAATGATGAACAGTGATAAAAACTGTGATCACGTAACCTTATGAACGCTCTTGGAGTGTCAAAGTTAGCAGCAACGCTATGGACGTTGAGTACTGTTGACTGTATTAATAATTAACTTGAACTGATGACCTTTAGTAGTTTGATACGAAGCGTCTTCGCGTGCAAAATTTAATGTGACAGACCGTACAGCCAGCCGCGCGGCAAAACAATAATGCAACGTTGGCTACGCAGCGCGTCGCGAAAATATTTACATTCCGCTTAAGTAAACGAAAAACACTACGGACACTTGTATGATTAACGGTGCAGTGTTCAAAATGTGCATATTGTGATAAACTTCCATATGAATCACTACATTGTGTTGAACAGTGTCAAAATACAGAGCATACTCCAAAAACAGTCTAATTCCATCCGTGTGAATGCGAGTGAAATGGACACTAATAGACCTTTCCACAGGATGAGGATAGTAATTATCTTGTCACTGATGCTTATATTTTGACATTTCATGTGCCCATCTTAAACTGAGGGACGTGGGAAAGGAGAAGCAAGATCTGCTGGAGCGCGACTTGTAGCCAGCAGCAGATCCAAACCACGATGCAGCCGACGCCCCACCGACTCGGCCGGGGGCGGTCCAGCAGCAGCCACTACCTGTCTGCGTTCCAACGGCTCGACACGGGGGCGGTCTTACGGCGTCAACGGCAAATTCTTATGACATTCAATAAATGAGTGACTTTGGAAATTGTTATGATATGCCACCAAGAAAAAACATTCATCATCTCAGATGCTTACAACAGAGTCATAAATTTGCATTTTCCAGCATTACATTCATGTCAAGCCTGACTGTTAAAAGTAGGTGGCTGTATTTTCTTGAAGCCCCTTGGACGGTTTTATTCCCGGTTTTCCGAGTCCAGTGAACCCAAATGGGGGGGGGGGGGAGGGATAAGTTAATCCGGGAAGTATCCGCAGCAATTTCCAAGATAATACAGTCACTGAAGTGATTTAAAGTGCTCGATTCAACTATAATTTTATCATATCTAAAACAACATTGAAACTAAACATTTGCATCTTGAGTGTAGAAAACCTACGTGGATTACGTGGACTAAGAAAAAAATATACACTAGATAAACTAATTTTTTTTCTCAGCCCAAGGGGCAATTTTAACATCCACGAGATAAATTTTAGCTACAGTGCGACGATAGGAAATTATGCCTCTAACAGTTATAAACATTATCTATTCGACATATAAAAAAACAGTGAAAACGATAATGAATATTAATTATTTATATAATATTTTATGATGTAATTGGACATATCGATGTGCATCATACAAAGACAATGATAATTGTAAATTCCTTTTATGATCTGCGTTTGTCTTCCTTTGTTTTTACCTTTTGTTGGGTGGCTTTTGTAGGTTGTGGACGCATATCAAACTGAGGTCTGTTAACAAATTGTAATTATTTGTTAATTATGACTTGAGAATAGAGTTCATTATTATTATAAATATGAGTGAATAATTATTTGTTCAAATGGTTCAAATGGCTCTGAGCACTATGGGACTCAACTGCTGCGGTCATTAGTCCCCTAGAACTTAGAACTAGTTAAACCTAACTAACCTAAGGACATCACAAACATCCATGCCCGAGGCAGGATTCGAACCTGCGACCGTAGCGGTCTTGCGGTTCCAGACTGCAGCGCCTTTAACCGCACGGCCACTTCGGCCGGCAATAATTATTTGTAACTTTAATTCCTCACTCAATAAGAATTATCTGTGTTAACTATTTCTTTCCGCTGCAAGGAGCGCAGCCATTGATAATAGCGATTTGTATCGCGTTTTTTGTCTGTGTTTTCCTTAGAAAAAAATCAAAAGTTTACTTGATGAAGTCTAAATAGTGCATAATACGAAAGTAAAGTTTAATAAGCATTTCAAATACTTATCCTATTTGCTCTAACAATAGAAAGTCTCTATCAATTGTCTGCCGCCATCTTAACAATTATCTCAGCGGCAAATTCAAATTACGCAACTCTGCAGACATAAATGCCGAACGTAATACAAATGTGTAAAAATAAATGTGCACCGGTGATCCCGAACTCATTTTAATGAAAATAATTCGAATCAGATTGGTTCTTTAATACCAGTGCTCACAGCACGACCTTTATAACAAACTTTTCTAGCTGATGTATGGAGCCGAAATTAATTAAGCACGAGTTGCGAAGAATATTGTTTCAGGTAACATACGTCAGTGACGTGCGCGGATGATATTCGGTGGTTTTAATGATCATTTTGCTGAAGATAACTGCTTCCATCATAATCAATAGTTGTATAGAATCTGTTGTACGAACTGTGATTTAGTGACACACAACTTACAGGCAACACTTTAACACGACGTTAACTTGGAGTTCCTTAGCAACTTGACCAGATCTTTAGCCGGGAGAAAAATTGTTTAGTAATTACTCAATGTAATAAAATAAGATTATAATTTTTATTTACAAATTAGTTAAATACCAAACCACTGAATAAAACAGCGAACGCCACAGCACAACATAGCAGTAACTATATGAGGCTGTACACAGTATTATTGTTAGTAGGCTGGTTAGAAACAAAGCATTAACAGCCTGAAGTCGTCCAATTTGTGCCAGTTCGGAAGTAAGAAGTCCAGTAATCGAGTGATTCACAAACAGTAAGTATAGGGTACACATCTGAAGTTGTTTGATTTTAAGTGGGGTTGCAGCGTGGAGGTCAAGCAAGTGCCGCAGTGGAGAGGTGTAATGCGGCGGAAGTAAGTTTTGTAGCAAGTGTATACCCTCACTGTGCATAACTAGCGTTTTTATCTGAGAAAAAGCTCTGAGTAGCACTTACGAAAAGTCTCTCATTCTACAGTTAAGTTACGCGCTAAAGCTGGTAATAATGCGCGGTTAGCGGGCAACAGATAGCTGGGGGGGGGGGGGGGGTGAGGCGAGGGAGGGCGGGGGTACTAACTAATGTCTGATTGGACTCAGGGTCAATGGTCTATGGAAGGCTGGGAACCACTGTTCTACCCTATAGATTAATAACTTAATATTGGCTGTTGACCAGCTTAAGTAAAAAGTCTGTTAGATTTCAGTTTGGACAGCACTTTGTCACAAAAGTCAAGATTAGGTATTTTGTGTACGATAAATTTATTAAAAGTGCATAACTTTGTTTCATTCTGAGACTTTGTTACACTGAATCCCAAAGAAATTGTTGTACGAATGCATATTCAAATACACAGAAATGTAAACGGGCAAAATACGGCGCTGCTGTCAGAAACGCCTATATAAGACAAGTGTCTGGCGCAGTTGTTAGATCGGTTACTGCTGCTACAATGGCAGTTATCCAAGATCTAAGTGGGTTTGAACGTGGTGTTATAGTCGGCGCACTAGCGATCGAACACAGTATCTCCGAGATAGTGATGAAGTGGAGATTTTCCCTTACGACCATTTCACGAGTGTACCGTGAATATCAGGAATCCGGTAAAACATCAAACCTCCGACATCGCTGCGGAATGAAAAAAATCCCCAAGAACAGGATCAACGAACGACTAAAGAGAATCGTTCAATGTAACAGAAGGGCAACCCTTCCACAAATTGCTGCAGAGTTGAATGCTGGACCATCAACAAGTGTCAGCGTACGGACCATTCAACGAAGCATCATCGATATGTGCTTTCGGAGACGAAGGCCCACTCGTGTACCCTTCATGACTGCACGACACAAAGCATTGCGCCTCCCCTGGACCCATCAGCATCGACATTGGACAGTTGATGACTGGAAACATGTTGTCAGGTCGGATGAGTGTCGTTTCAAATTGTATCGAGAGGATGGATGTGTACGGGTATGGAGAAAACCTCTCATCCATGGGCACTGCATCTCAGCAGGGAACTCTTCAAGCTGGCGGAGGCTCTGCAATGGTGGGGCGTGTGAAGTTGGCGTGATATGGGACGGCTGATACGTCTAGACAGGTGACACATACACTGTGTGATCAAAAGTATCCGGACATCTGGCTGAAAATGACTTACAAGTTCGTGACGCCCTCCATAGCTAATGCTGGAATTCAATATGGTGCTGGTCCACCATTAGCCTTCATGACAGCTTCCACTCACTTTGCAGGCATACGTTCAATCGGGTGTTGGAAGATTTCCTGGGGAACGGCAGCTCATTCTCCACAGAGTGCTGCACTGAGGAAAGGTATCGATGTCGCTCGGTGAGGCCTGGCACGAAGTCGGCGTTCCAAAACATCCCAAAGGTCTTCTATAGGATTCAGGTCAGGACTCTGTGCAGGGCAGTCCATTACAGGGATGCTACTGCCGTGTAACCACTCCGCGACAGTTCGTGCATTAAGATGCAATCGCCATCCCCAAATTGCTTTTCGACAGTGGGAAGCAAGAAGGTGCTTAAAACATCAATGTAGGCCTGTGCTGTGATAGTGCCACGCAAAAGAACAAGAGGTGCAAGCCCCCTTAATGAAACACACCACTACATCATAACACCATGAACTCGGAATTTTACTGTTGGCGCTACACACGCTGGCAGATGACTTTCACCAGGCATTCGCCACACCCATACCCTGCCAACGGATCGCCACATTGTGTATCGTGATTCGACACTCCACACAACATTTTTCCACTGTTCAATCGTCCAATGATTACGCTCCTTACACCAAGCGAGGCGTCGTTTGGCATTTACTGGCGTGATGTGTGGTTTATGAGCAGCCGCTCGTCCATGAAATCAAATTTTTCTTACCTCCCGCCTAACTGTCATAGTACTTGCAGTGGATCCTGATGCAGTTTGGAATTCCTGTGAGATGGTCTGGATAGATGTCTGCCTAGTACACATTACGACCGTCTTCAACTGTGGGCGGTCTCTGTTAGTCAACAGACGAAGTAGGCCTCTACGCTTTTGTGCTGTGCGTGTCCCTTCACGTTTTCACTTCACTATTACATCAGAAACAATGGACCTAGGGATCTTTAGGCGTGTGGAAATCTCGCGTGCAGACGTATGACATAAGTGACGTCCAATCACTTGACCACGTTCAAAGCCCGTGAGTTCCGCGGAGCGCCCCATTCTGCTCTCTCACGATGTCTAATGACCACTGAGGTCGCTGATATGGAGTACCTTGCAGTTGGTGGTAGCACAATACACCTAATGTGAAAAAAGTATGTTTTTGGGGGTGTCTAGATACTGAGGTCATTGATACGGAGTACGTGGTGGTAGATGGGAGCACAATGCACCTAATATGAATAGCGTATGTTTATGGGGGTGTCCGGATACTTTTGTACGTGGGAATCCTGTATGATCACCTGCATCCATTCATGTCCATTAAGCATTCCGATGGACTTGGGCAATTCCAGCAGGACAGTGCAACATAACACACGTCCATAAATGCTACGGAGTGGCTCCAGGAACACTCTTCTAAGTTTAAACATTTCACTGGCCACCATAGTCTCCAGACGTGAACATTAATGAGCATATCTGGGATAACTTGCAGCTTGCTGTTCAGAAGAGATCTCCACTCCCTCGTACTCTTGTCGATTTATGGACAGCCCTACAGAATTCATGGTGGTAGTTCCCTCCAGCTCTACTTCAGACGTTAATCCCGTCCATGCTACGTCATGTTGCCCCATTTGTGCGTGCTCGCGGGGGCCCAACACTATATTTGGCAGATGTACCATTTCTTTGGCTCTTCAGTTTAGGGCAATGGGGAAATGAGCTTATGATTTCGGTTAAGCAGTTTTGCTAAGAGGGCGTTAATTTTATATTTGTGAATTTTCAAAATTTGATTATGGTAATTTACTATTCTGATTCAGTGACAAATTTTGATTGGTTCTGTATATACACCCGGGATTGAGCACGTTTGGTGCTGCTTTCCGATTGGGTGTGATGTTTCTTCACCAGTCAGAAATTAGCGTATTCGCGCGTATTTTGGAAACTAGAAATTTCTTTTGTGTTGAGGGGGAATAGAGTTATGGCTTGGATCTCATATTGATCAGACTTATAGCTATGCGCTCTGCCGAAAATTATTAATATTGCGATATTATGGTACCAAAAATGTGAGATGTGCCGTAAAGACTGGAAGGGAGTTCGATTGTCAGCACGATGTGAAATTCGGAACATTTGGTGACATTTAAATAACCAAATTCCACGTGGCCTGTTGCTTACTGGCGAACGTGAATATTTTGTTACGTGAGACTGATATTAGCAACATTTGAGAGATAAACTCTGAAAGAAACAATCCCTTTTGTGAACTTTCGGTGAAGAATTACCATAAACTGGCCGTGGTTATTAATGTGGTGTGCGTGTGAACTTTCCAAACTATGTACAGTTTAGAGTAAAACTTGGCAGTAACTGGTGTATGCAAGCTTATCGTAATAGAGTGAAATATTACAAACGGAAATACTTTAATTTTACTATTTCCTTCCACTGCAAAAAAATTTTTAGTGCGACTTAAGATTATGGTGTGAACAGCTCTTTTTTCTATAGGTTTTTCCTGCTGAGAAATGATTGCCAGTATCTTCACGGAGACATGCGTGTGTAAGAAAAAATTCATCACCAGGTGAGTGGAACATTGCAAATCACGCTGCGTCACCGCATACTGACAACTGACACAAGTAATTCCTTTTTGTAATACTGTGTAATAGTTTTGGAAAATAAACTGTTTTCAAAACAAATATATAAAAATTTACTCGCATCTGCAGTACCAGTGATATTTCATTCTTTTCAGAATCAGTTTTCCCCAGTGTTGTTACCATTTTGATATACGCATATAGATTAACGTTCTGCTCTGTCCTCTGTTTAATAATTGTGGATTACTTGCTTGAATATACTGGAATGTCTGTGGTTTCGTGCAAACCCCTCCTCCCCCTCTCTACATCGGGACGTCACACTTTCACGAGTCACCGGGAAACGCGACGTAGTAAATTATTATTTCCGATACCACCCGCTAACCCTTGCCTGCACCCACAATCTGCGTTTCATGTCTCGGCTAGTGCTGGCTCTGTGTTTTACACTGGCTGGCAAAATTCCAATGTTCACCATCGTCTATGCGGCGACGCTTACGGTTCAATAAAGGCGGGCCACTGTTTTCGCAAAGCGTGAAGGGGAGCGGTAGGGGTGTGAGGGGGCAGAAAAAATTCTGTTGCGGTTTTGTCATGCGAGGACATGTTTTCCAGCTGACGTAATGGAACCTCTGTCAACGTCCGTACCGCGTAAAGAAACGACCGCAGCGCTGTGTGTTCTCGTTTCTGGGAATCGAATGTTCTCTCGGTCCTTTTCCGTTGTTCTCTAGCCAGCGTGCTTTTGTTTCATGTGGGAAACCTGCGCTGGAACGCCAGTTCTGGGAAGGACTTTTCCTTCGTGGAATGAGTGAAAAGTGGAGGACTCAGCTTCCTGAGGACAATGGAGCACCGACGTGAGCAGACGGACAATGCCGAGATTACGTGCTATGTTCTGTACTAGTTCATTAATTAGTACTTTTGTTTTCGCTGTCCTTTCTAAAAAGCTACGGCCAAGTCTTAATTTGATGGATTATATTTATTAAAATGAAATTTCTATCACACGCCATAAGTAGTATCTTTGTATAATTTATACTAGTTTCAACGGTGATCGAAGGTATTTTTCGTTAAAAAGTAATAGATGTTTTGTTTTTATTTCCGAAGCTGTTCTCTTTGCCGCCTGCAACGGATGTTTTTTAGTATACACTGAAGTGCCAAAGAAACTGGAATAGGCTGCGTATCCAAGTACAGAAATATGTAAACAGGCAGAATATGGCGCTGTGGTCGGTAACGCCCGTATAAAACAAGTATCTGGCGCAGTCCTTAGATCGGTTACTGCTGCTACAATGGCAGGTTATCAAGATTTAAGTGAGCTTGAAATTGGTGCTATAGTTGGCGCACGAGCGATGGTACACAGCACCTCAGAGGTACCGATGAAGTGGAAATTTTCCCGTGCGACTATTTCACAACTGTACCGTAAATATTAGGAATCCTATAAAACATCACATCTCCGACATCGCTGCGGCCGGAAAAAGATCCTGCAACAACGGGACGAACTATGACTGAAGAGAATCGTCCAACTTCACAGAAGTGCAACCCTTTAGCAAATTGATGCAGATTTACATGCTGGGCCGTCAACAAGTGTCGATGTGCGAACCATTCAACGAAACATCATCGACATGGGCTTTCGGAGCCAAAGGCCTACTCGAGTACCTTTGATAACTGCGAGACACGAAGCTCTGCGCCTCGCCTCGGCACGTTAACACCGACACTGGACTCTTGATGACTGGAAACATGTTGCCTAGTGGGACGAGCCTCGTTTCAAATTGTATCGAGCGGATGGACGTGTACGGGTATGGAGACGCCCTCGTGGATTCATGGACCCTGCATGTCAGCAGGGGACTGTTCAAGCTGGTGATGGCTCTGTAATGGTGTGGGGAGTGTTCAGTTGGAGTGACCCCTGGTACGTCTTGATGCAATTCTGACAGGTGACACGTACGTAAGCATCCTGTCTGATCACATACATCCATTCATGTCCATCGCACATTCCGAAGGACTTGGGCAATTCCAGGATGGCAATGCGACACCGCACACATCCAGAATTGCTAGAGAGTGACTCCAGGAACATTCTTCTGACTTTAAAGTCTTTCACTGGCTACCAAACTCCATAGACATGAAGATTATAGAGCATATATGGGATTCCGTGCTATGTGCTTTTCAGAAGCAATCTACACCACACTTGTGCTCTTATGGATTTATCGACAGCCGTGCAGGAATCATGGTGTCAGTTCCCTCCAGCACAACTTCAGACATTAATCGAGTCCATTCCACGTCGTGTTGCGGAACTTCTGCATGCTCGCGGAGGCCCTACACGATATTAGGCTGGTGTTTCAGTTTCTTTGGCTCTTCAGTTATATAACAATAGATCTGCACATTATCTATCGTTCCGAGCGATTAAAGAATACCTTATAGATCCTTATATAGAAAGCACACACTCTACCGACAAATTTTCAGCTTGGTACAAGGGACCGTAGTCTTCTTCGGTCGTAACAGAGTAATAGTATTTCCTTTGATATCTTTCACCCATTCACCTTTGTATCAATACAGTGCTGAAAATATGTACACGACAGTAAAAATGTCGATAGTGTGTGCTGTGCGTCTTGTTTGGAACCATAACACGTGTGGATGTCTAGTTTAATTGAAAAAACTTTAAATCTTTGTCATTTATCGTACAACCGAAATATAGCAATATAGCAATGTTTATGTGGAGTTCTTCAAACATTTGATCAATTTCCACTTTTCACATCTTACAGAATTTCGGTCTAATTCATTTCACAATTCGATTTGACCTCTTGATGACTTTATTGGATGGTAAAAGACAGCAACAGCTGTATATAACCTAAGAGCACTGCTCAGATTTGATTGACTCCTAAATTGTTTCCACAAGTCAGACGCAACCATGCACAGGAACGGAACACAAGATACCATATAGCCAGAGGGAATGGGTACAACACACGAATAATGAACAAAGTGAGTAACAAAATGAAAGAAGCAAAGAAAAAACAAACCTTGAACAAATTACCGGCCACAACCAAGAACCAGGTAGGCCAACACACGACCAACACTGAAAACACATTTAACCAGGAAAATTTTATAAAGAACAAAGATTGGCTCATAACAAGATACAACAACAAAAACGTCCACAGGGTGAGGAAAATTCAGAAGAAACAATGACTAAAAACATCATTCCACATAAAAATCTCGGTACGGAAAATCTAAACACTAAGCTGGAACCTGTCAATTAACTCTTAATTCATGCTAATCTGTCCACATAGGCCAAAATTACAAAAAAATTAAGAATAGACATACTAAACACCTCAGAGCGTTGAAAAGTGAGAGTAAACAATCCACTGTTACAGATAATCTCATACAAGGAAATCAACACACAAACAACATTGCGATTGATTTCAAGATCCTCAGAGAAATCGATCGTCTGTATCAAAAATTCACAAAGGGGGATAACTTCCACATACGAATACCAGTGATACAAGGAAATAAAGTCTTGAATGAAATCGCAACACTATGCAACAAAACTCTATTGTGGACATTAGATGAATTATATAATGACACTTTCCCAAATAAAACACAGTATTCAGACAACCTCAAATCTTCAAACACATCTGCTTCTTAATTCCCTTTTTCTAGTTTTTTTTGTCTCTCTCTTCTCATTCCACACACACACATACCCAAACAGAAACATACACAAGTCACGCAAGTTCTGGCTGAGCAGATACACCACGACAGTTTTCACTGAACATTGAAAATCAGCAACACACTCAGCAGAAACAAAACGATGAGCAAGTGAGCGGGCTATGGCGACTTACGTGCGTTTTGGACAAATGCTTACGAAAAAAAGTGTGGAAAATGGTGTACTCAGTATTAATAGGGAAAGAAAATGCTTCACAGATGCACAACTAGACGGAAAGTGTAAATACAACGAAATGAACAATCACTGTCCACAAAAAAGCGTTTCAGAAATAAGCACATTCCTTTACCAGTTCTTCACTTCTTTGCAGAGGGTATGATGTCAAAACGATAAGAAGGCATCAATACAAAGCGATCTGTAAAAATCCATTTCACAAATAATGTAATTCGAGGTGAGCAATCGAAACATACTAAAAAAATGTACATGTTATAAGTTTTAGGCTTAAAGTAAGAAAAAACAACCACGAATGGTGTATGATATTTTACAGCACTAAATGGAAACGCTCGTAATATGAGACGTAGGTGTCAAAACGTATCTGGTTAAACAAAAAAAGTATGGTGTGTTTTATGTAAGGTGGAGTTTAAGAAAACACAAACCATCCGCTGACATCAGGTCTTTTTCCAACGGTAAATTTCCCTACAAGAATGTCAATGGATTATATGACACATTTTCGTTGTGAGAACTATCGAAAGTATCTAGCATTAACGTCCATTTGCAGTTTATACTGATGTTAGTAATGGACATCAGTTCCAGATGGGCTGAAAATTTAATCGTTTGATACCTGTTATTTGATGACATTGCCATCTTCATAAATTTCAGATTGATGCTTCATGTTGTAACACTTTCACTTCTATTGGTGTGTAAGTAAATCTGCCCTCAGTATGAGAAATGTCCTCCTACTTTTATCTACACATATCTGATTAATTCCATATATAGACATGACTTCTTCCATCACTGGATTTAATATTCTCACAACCTGGGTCCAAGTAACGAAGGATCTTGTGTAAGCAGTAGTAGCCCTTGCCATCGGTTGGTTGAGGCGACAAGATTAATTATGGAGTACATTTCGGCGGCTGTTGTTGTGTCCGCCCTCAGGGCAGACTACGCTGGCTAGCTAGGTAGCGGCTCCAATCATGCAAATTGGCACCTCCCGGTCAACCATCTTTTATTCATAGGGCAGGTGTGGCTAAGTGGAACGTGAGATACCTTGTAGCATCGCCAGCACACATGACCATTAAGCTGTGCGGTAGTTTAGCTGGGTCAGCACACGTGTGGGTGCACACTCACTGACCCACAGCGCGGACGCTTGCTTGCGGGTGAGCGATTATCTGGCACATGGGTTGCCTAAACAGAGGGCCTGAGGAAGCGACGTCACGACGTCAGTTAGCCACCTGCTGCAGCGATAGCTCACAACGTCACTCGCTGTTCTGCTTGCACATTCTCTCATAGCAGTCCACTTTTAAGCGAAGTGGCAACTGGCGTAAACAGAAAATTTTAACGGTTGCAAAATGATACTACATCTAATTTTTATAAACTGCACAAAACACTTAGATATTTTTAACATCTTTAATGTTGTCAATCTGTCAGTTCTTAATTACAATTAGTATTACATCATTGATTTTGGGTTGGGGCCGTCTGCGTGCAAGTGAATTTCAATATTTGATTTGCCAGGTATGTTTCGTCTCACGTTCGTTAAACAGTTTTCTTCTGTCTCAGAGCTTGGGCTTATCAAACAATATCATTCAATGAGGTTGGTTTAAAAGAGGGGGGAAGGGACCAAAGTGCAGCAGTAAATGAAGTAAGACTGTCGTGTGAGCAACGCATTGCCATATGAAAACATAATGGATGTACAACAGCAATGGTGTAAAGTGTACAGAACTCAGCCACTATTACACACTACATTTTATCATATTCAGGATAAGTCTGAAGCTGATGGTACTGTTCAGGATGTGCATAATGAAAGATCTGGTTCAAATGGTTCAAATGACTCTGAACACTATGGGACTTTACTTCTAAGGTCATCAGTCCCCTAGAACTTAAAACTACTTAAACCTAACTAACCTAAGGACATACTGTAGCGCCCAGAACCGTTCGGCCACCCCGGCCGACGAAAGATCTGGTCGACCAAAAACATCAACAAGTCCAGTTTCCAGCGTTACCGTGTTGCAACATTTTATTAGGTCACCTCAGAAACCTGTGAAATATTGTGCACGTGAAAGTATGGTAATTTGATCAAGCATACGAAGAATTCTGAAGTCTGCAATAAGGAAAGTGTACATTCGAAGATAGCTGCACACTATGAACAAGGACAACCCAGACCGAAGGAGTACTGCAAATGATATGAAGGCAGGCTTTGCGAGAACGAATGGTTTGCACTTATCTGGTCTGACGAAGCGCAATTCAAACTCAACGGTACTGTAAACTGCCGCATCTGTGTGTACTAGAATCCTGAAAATCCCTACGTTCACGTGGACAAACAGGTTTATCTACCAGGTGTTAATGTATGGTGTGGTCTATCACTGTGGGTTTTGATTGGTCCATTCTTCTTTGAAGGCACTGCAACGGTTGAAGTGTGTATTCATATGCTGGAAACATCTATTTTACCTGCCATCCAAGAGGTTATTGTAAATGAAAGATTTTACCTACAACAAAATGGCACTTCGCTTCATTACAACAGAGATGTCAGAGCCTACATGGACGAAACTCTACCTGAGCGATGGATAGGTCGAATGTGAGCTGTTGAGTACCCCTCTTGACTTCTACCTGTGTAGCATCTCGATAAATGAAGTTCGTCAACAGAAGCCGGCTACAATGAACGAGCTACGAGAAACCATCGAGGCGTCCTGTGCAGCTATCACACTTGTAACACTGACAGCTGTAGGTCAGTCAACACTTCTGTTGCATCGACGTTGTTTGGCTGCTAATGGGAGTTACTTTGAACACGTAAAGTAACTTTCCCCCGTGCAAGAATTGTAACGGTGTGTCATTTTGCTCAATTAATACTGACTACCTAAGAGTCTATACATTTTTCTGGACCTCCTATATTAAGATGTTTGAAGCAACGGAGCCACGCCGTAGCAACGTAATTTTTGGCTTTTGTTTTCAGTGCGTGTGCAATGACCATGCGGTCAGTAGGTAAATCGACACTGTTTTCTAGTCCAGAAACACCTTGGTGATGGCCAAGTCGCAGAACCCACCGAGTTGTCAGGTTTCGTGCAGAATAATAATGTAATCTGTTGGCCTGCTTTTTCTAGATGTCTTCTATTGCTCTTCAAAATTTACTAATTCTAACGACCTGGAATAAGAAACTGTACTCTCCCCTCAAGAAGAGCCCTACTCTCGATCAGTAACTGCATATGGTAAATGTGTACTAGGTATCTGCTACTACTGTGATCGGCGACAATTTCCTATGCTCCAGCTATCCATAACATTCGTATTCATCTCCATCTTCATAGAAGTCAAGGTCTGGACAATCAAGTATGTATTTGCTATCAGATTACCCCATTTAATAACGATTACAGCAATAAACACATATACTTGTTTCAGTTTAAAGGAAGCAATGTTTAGAAATAAATAAAAATGGTCACACAGCAGTAACCACTATTCTCACTGATAACGCAGCAGTCACATTTTTCATAGACGGAAAGCGAATAGTTTGTTGACTGTAAGTTAGGCAGTCCACATAACTATCAGTCTGTTTCGAAGCCCCCTGGGGGGTTCAGCATTCATTGTTGGGTACGGATTTGGCGACTCTGGAGTTCCTGAGTTGGGGACTGGTAAGCTCAGGCAGTCGGCTGTTACCGTAAGCTCAGGGCGTGTTTCAACGACCATTTTGCGACGCATCGGTGAAACGCTGGAATGTTGTGTGTCACAGGGAATGGGAATCTTAGATTGACTGCCCAGATCGCAAGGATCCGTCAGTTAACAAAAACGAAAAAAAACCGACCCTTCAATCTCAAGGGGTGCTGCACACTGATGGGACGCATGGCTGTTGAGGTGGAACAGCTGTTAGCGGACGACCTTTGGGCAACTTGGCGCACCTCCGTTATGTAGGACTTACAAAGGCACGTTGGGCTCTGAGAGGACCCTTATTTTCGTAGCTGCCGGTAGGACCGAAATGGATCCCCCGAAATGTTCTTTTCCTCCTCCCAGTGGAAAGGGTGGGCTGCTGGAACGTACCAACACCCAACATAATAAGAGGACTCAGGTAACCAGCCCTTCACAAGAGCGAGTAAATAAGTACACAGCAATAAAGAATAACACAGGCTAGTAATCAGAAAGCGTTTTTGTAATCAAAAGGAAAGAAGGAAGTTTAGAGAAAGTCTCGCCTTTCTACATCCAGAAGGGCTTAGAAGGAATTGCTCTACAATCTGTAAAGCTGTTGCGGAATTGGACGCTCTTGGTTGAAACACCAAGTTCCCAACAAGCTGATAAACTAGCTAGTTGATAGCCACATCGAAGAACTGAAGAGTAAGTGAGCTCCAGCGGAAATGTTCACAACGTTATGAAAAGAGTGGATGGAGACCTGGTGGAATCTGACTCCTTCATTCTTATCTTCAGTACCCCCCCCCCCCCTCCAGAGCAAGCCAAGGCAGACTTCCTTCACCTAAAAGTACGGCGCTATGTCCCAAACGCAATGTGCTGTTTTAAATGCCAGCGTTTTGGGTATGCAACCCTAGGGAGTAAAAGAAAAGCGACATGTAACGATTGTGATAAGGATGTTCATGAAGCAGTTGGTTGATCGTCTCCTGCCAGACGTAGCAACTGCTCTGGAAATAACCCAGTTTGGAGTAGGGACTGCAGAATGTTTCTAGAGAAACGAAAAGTACAGGAAATAAAAATAACAAAACATATCCCCTACGATGAGGCCAAAAAGATCTACAAGTCCATGCAGCCTTCCACATTCTCTACATCGTTTGCACCAATGCTTCAGACGCTTACTCCAAAAGATGAGGCCTCTACACAAACTAAAGGGCGAGTGTCAGAACTAACACTTGCATGTGCCAGTGCACTTGCAAGGCAGCAAGTGTTTCAGAGGCTGTAGCCCCTCCTCGAACAGCAGAAATGTACAGTGTCCAACATGAGTGAGTCCCAGGCACCTACAACGGCTGAGGTGGTTCAGAAGTCCAGTGCGACCATTACTACACCTACTCCAGCTTCGGAAAAGCCTTCAATACAGGGAAAAGCTACTACAAAGCAGCAATAGCGGGTAAAATCAAGTAGTAAACTATGGGACTGTGTTGACGTGATTCTGCCTGATGCTTCATCTGACTCTTCCGCAGAGCTGATGGAGTCTGAGGTATGTGTGGAGCAACCATCTCACCCCACGAGTGAACCTCCACCCTCTGCAGTCTCCCCACCCCAGCGGAGAGACATGATGAAGGTGTACCCAATGATCGATGGCGTCTGTACTTCAGTGGAACTTGCAGGTGTTCAGGAAGCTACTATCTCAGGGTGGGCCACTATATCTGAGTCTCCACGAGACTAATTTCACTCAGTTATACACCCCTGAGCTACAGGCAATGTACTCCACAAAAGGGATGACCTGAGTGGAAAGAGAGTTAGAGGAGTAGGTATTTTCATCCGTACCGAGTAACACTCCTCGCCTCTCACGACGAATTTACAAGCAGTTGCAATATCAGTACACATGTATCATCTGTTGACAATATGTTTCCTTTATGTGCCGCCACATGGTGTGCACGACGTAGAGGCTCTCAGCGATCTCTCCCACTCAACGAACTCTCCCACTCCTTCATCCTCTATGGTGATTTTCATGCACACAATGTACTTTGGGTCTCTGCAACTACCGTCCCAGTGGTAGAGCAATTTAGAGGCTTCTCATGGCATCATACGCAGATTTGCTAAATACGGGACAGAGCACGCACTTCTGCATTGCAGTTGGGTCGTTCTCTGTCACCGATCTCTGTTTCTGCTCTCCAGCTCTTACTCACACTGTTCAGTGGGGAGCGTTCGACGACTTGCACAGAAGTTACCACTTACCGACCTGGATGGAATGGGACCTGAAACGAAACCATGATGGTTGCTCAGTAGATCATACTGGACACTTTACAGTCAGGTAGCCCAGTTTGAACATTGTGTCAATGTTGAGGAATGGGTGGATCGTATTGGCAAAATGATCCACCACGCCGCTGAATCATTCTTTCCAGCCTATCCCTTGGTGGAGAGACGCCGCTCTGCAAACAGGACCAGACGTGCTGCTCTGCGTAAGTGCCTCTGTGTGGGTACACACCCAGTTTTCCAACTCTTGTTATTTCTATTTATATTCCCGTTCAGTGTATTTTACCGACACACGTCTCTAACAGTTTTCGCGTGGGCGCTGAAGAACTTGCTGTTGTCCGACCATACCAACATATCCTACCTACTACCTACCAACTGGGTATTGTGTTGTTTTCGTATCGCTGAATTGGATGACTCAAGTTGATTTTGTCAGATTATACAGACAGAAGTCGATCAGTGGCTAATTCATTGTAAACTTTTACGGTTGGAACTATCACGATGAATAAAATGTTCCGGGCAATCATGCCGTGGTCGAATGGATTTCACTTTGAAACCCGGCGTTCGTCCCCATCTGCGGAACACATTTTCAACGGGGAAGTAGCTTTGTTGAATGTCCGATTCACACCCTGGGTCGCTACTGACTACACCAGTGGCGTAACATCACGTGTTTTGGATACGCGAGTGCAATTGGCCGTTCTCGACTGCCGTCGTCCACTGTTACTATCATTCCCTGGAGAGAGACTGGTACACATCTTGTTCAGCACCGTAATCCTGATGTCATTCAATTTCACGCCCTCCTCCTGCCTTATGAAATTCCTGGGGTGTTTGACAATCTCTACGACCTCTCTGTGTAGCCTTTCATGGTATCCGCTTGTAGCTGCCAGTACGAGAGTCCTATCAGAATGAATGTGGTGACCTGGATGTGAGGCATGTTTCGCAACAGCTGATCTGTCAGCCTCCACTCTTCTCCAATTGTGTTGTGCTCTTCTAGTCGTTTTTTGAGAGTTCTTGTTGTAGTACCCACGTACACCTACCCACAACTACAGGGAATCTCGTTAATTCCAGATTTTTCAAGCGGTTGGCAAGCATCCGTGGCCGATTATAGGTGATCTTGTATGTTTTGCGTGCGTGTGTAAATTATCGCGATGGTCCGATTTTTCAAGCTTTTTTCTGTGCGGTCAGTCATGTCCTTAAAATCGATCAAGGGTGCTATCCAACCGCTGGAAAAAGCTCGAATTTATAGGGTTCCGTGTAGTTGTAGGGAGATTTACGTGGATACTACGAAAAGAACTCTGAAAAAACGACTCGAAGAAACAAGGACAATTGCAGAAGAAGGGGGACTGACAGATCAGCTGTTGCGGAACATGCCTTACAGTAAGGAGACTACTACATTCATTTCGAACGGACTCAGGTAACTGGGAGGCACAGGCGGATACGACAGGCTGTACGGAGAGGCCATAGAGATTGTGAAACACCCCAGGAATCTCAACAGGAAGAAGGAGGGCGTGAAACTGAATAATAATTGGATTCCTTTGCTGAAGAAGATGCATGCGTTTTCCACCACGGGGTGATAGCAAACAGCGGACGACGGCACTCGACAACGGACAATTGCGCTCGCGTTTTCAAAGCACATGACGTCACGCCATTGCGCGGAAGCTCGCGGATGCGGAATTTTGCTGTAGTCATTAGCGAGCCAGGGTGTGAGTCGGACATTCAACAAAGCTACGATCCCCCTTGAAAATGTCCTCCGCAGATTGGGACGAAACGTCGGGTTTTAAAGCGGAATGCATTCGACCACGGCACAATAGGCCGGAACATTTTATTAATTGTGGCTAACTCATTGGAGTCCCATTTTCTCTGTCATCCTCGTCCAACCGAACTTCACATTAACTAGCTAACTGTGCCGCGTTAAGCTCTTTAAGCTCTCATTCTTCTTCCTCTTTTTTCTTCCAAGTAGCTCATCCATTATCAGTAGTTGAAGCATCGTTAAAGCTGACTGTCATCGAACAGACGCAAAATGTTCCCAGATTGCGTAACCTTCGTGACTTTCGAAAACAAAAGTAGTTGCGATGAAGACATGGGGTTTGGTGCTAACATAGAATACAACGCATACTCATTCATCTAGCTGGCCAGTGAAAAGAAGACATATCTCCATAAAACTGAAGTAGGCGGCTAAACCCCCCATCACGATATGGAAAGAGCTGCAAATGAAGTTCACTGTCAAAAAATTGCAACTGCATTGAGGTTAACACAAAACATTTCTAATAGAAAAAAATCACCTTCTAAATTCAGTAAACTTAGCCATTACAGCACTGTAATCAAATCTGAACGCCTTTAATGAGTGGAAACTTTAATTTTAAATAGAAAGAGGGACACTGGAGAAATTCAAAAGAAAGAAAGAAAGATTATTAGGAAAATATTAGGCCAGAAGTAATAAGGAAGTAGAAGGATACATAGACATACATGGTGACATGAAAAAACGAAGACTTAAAGTTTATGGGCACATTAAAAGAATGGCACCCACTAGGTTGACAAAACAAGTATTAGAATTCTACGAAAACAGAAGTAAGGCCCAAACTGAGCCAATTAAATGGATCGCTGCTATTAAGGAGGACCTTAAAGTAGCAGGTATAACTCAAGCAGACGTATGGGGTAGAACCACAAATCATAGGTGGCGCGTATCCAGGGCACTTTGGCCAGTGTGACCTACGTGAATGACATCCTGTGATCTGTAGCCACACCCTTTCTGCACAACACCCCAGACACCATTTTTCAGCAAGACAATCCACAACATGTTACTTCATAAATACGTGCCTTCTTGGTGCCATAGGATGTCAGCCTTTGCCCTGGTCCGCCAGATCACCACACTTGTTGCTAATTGAAAACGTTTCGAATATCGTGAAATGACGGGTGCAGCTCTCAGACAATAGATATTTGATTGGAAAGTTGATCAGAGGGGAAATTAGAAAACTGACTGGAACAGCGTGGTCTGATGAAAGAAAGAGACCTCGCGTGGTACTATTGGGCCCATACGTGAATAATGATGATAATAATCTCAGCAAATGTTTATTTGATTACTTTTTTAAATTTTAACACTAATTAACGAAATAGCGTTAGTAACATGGCGTTCATGCTGACTATATCGGTCACGTAATTAGTAGATTATACGACTGGTGATGTTCTTTGAAACATGATCTGCTGATTTAATACAATAAATTATAAATTGGCACACCTCGTTTTTCTTCTTTGGTATATAGTAGCACTATACTGTCGAGGAGAAGTTAATTTTGTCAGTGATAGTCTGTACCTGCATAAGAAAACGTGAAAAACAGTTTTTCTTGCAGCAGAGACAAGGCAAAGAGAACACATTGTAGATCTGTAACGCTCAGAGGCTGAAGTCAGTCTGCCGTAGAGATATGGAAAACGCTTTATTCTTGCTTAATATCCTGCTCTAAATTAATCAACATGCATTCCATCAACAGGGATACTGTGAAACTCAACTCGCTCGGTTCGTCCAAGATTTCTAGCGAGCCGCAGATGACTGCGCACACGTTGATTCCGCGTTCCTTGATTTCCTAGAGGCATTTGATGCATTCACTCACTAGCCTTTAGTTAACATATCAGCTTATCAGCTTTGTCCTAGAATTTCTTCGACCATTGAACTGATTCCAGCCAGTCACAGTGACCAACAGTTTAACGAGGACTCCAAACCACGCTTCAACTCGACATTTTTCACATCTACTAAAATTGCAGAACGAAAAGAAAAGATACAATGCTAGAAAACTGTATCAAAATGTGAGAATACCTGAACAGGATCGAAGCTTTGAGCAGAAACTACCCTATAAGTAAATATATATATATATATATATATATATATATATATATATATATATATATATATATATATATATAAGGTAGAGTTGGCTATATTGTACCGGCTCCTAAGGGGTACCGCTGCTATAAAATTCGAACCCATTGTACTAACCAACATTTAGTGAGGTCGACGTAAACTGCATGCTTCATAGAGCCCTATTGTCACCTAGGAACAGATAACCTAAAGACAGCATTGATTTTGTCCTAATTTTCGTCTAACTTTCTGTGTTCGTGGCTAAGAGAGTCGCTGTTATAAGGTAAGTGGGACCATTACATTTTATTTATAAGTGAATGTATATGAAATAATGTTAGATTTCAGACAATCATGTATGTGTATTAGTTGGGGGTTTATAGGAAACTGATAAAGAAAAAATAACGAAATTGGCTACTATAATGTACCGCTATAATTTTTCGATATTATACCGGTACAGTTTGAGAAACATGTTCGTATAGTGAGCCTTAAAAATGCGTTTAGCATTGTTAGTGAAACGTAATCATAAAATGTATTCGCAGTTTCGAATACCGACAACCTTCACCTACATAATGGAATAACAACAATAAAATTTTGTGCCAGGCCGGGACTCGAACCCTGACTTGCCTGTTTATCGCGAGTGGTCGACCTATCTTCTTTTTGTTATTTAACTGGTTGATCTCATTTTGTTCTGTATTGTTCATTGATGTTGTTCAGGCTGGGTAGCTAGCCCTCTGATCCAACACGCTGAGCTACCGTTACGGTATACCATTAGGCTCTCCGAGCATGCACATGGAGACCAAAACCTCTGTATGTCAACCATGTCTCTACAACCTAACTCTTACATTCATTATGTATATTCCTAATCTTTCTGAAACACTAATAATTTATTTGTCTGTGCATGTACTATCACGCTCAAAAGTATCCGAGCTACCTGAATTGTGTTTTACCTGATTTTCAAGGGGCTCACTTAACTGTCTTGCATCTCCTGCCGTTTCAGTACAGTCGCTTGACACTACAAAATGGTTACCGCAAGTGACCACTGGAAAACACTACTCTGTATGGCAACAACTGCTGGTGCAATTAATTCCACGATACTATAAATATCAGGAAATACCAGAGACAGTCTTTAGTGATTATAAACTTAAATTTATTACAATAAGTGACTCTTTTAACCATTTACCAATCTCATCAGTATTTGACACAAATAATACTAACAACTCTAATATATCAGTTATTCCATAACTCTTACTCACAACTTCATTTTCTTGTGAATACGATATTTTCAAGAATATGTGGACTCCCAGATCTCTATATTACAGGAAGTATTCTTGCTCTCTAAAACGGTTTCCAATCACCTATTGACCATTGTACCCTAAACGAGTGCTTTTGCCCAAATTGAATAATGAACTAAGCAGCTAGAAAAATTATGACTAACAGCGTGAAGCACTAATCGTCGTTACTGACTAGCTTTAAAGAGATGTGATATAACAGATTTTAGTCAGTATTAGTTAGCAAATATGAACTTTAAATTATGCGACAACTATCCAGAAACTTATCCCTGTTAACCAGCCTCGAAATATGTTAAATGTGGTTTCATTCCCAAGTAACAAACATGAAATGACGTAATTTATGTGTTGGATGTTTGAACGTCTCGCTACTGTGATAACTGAGAATCGAATCCCGGACGCCTCGTTGTTAAATACACACGACGACACGTCAACTATTGAATTATTTTTCACCAGCAGCCAGAAGAGGTATGTTTCAACTTGAAATCGGAAAGATCTTGTCTGTCTGGGAGTCGAAACTATCGTATATCGTTATTGATAGTGAATGAAGAGACGTTAAAAATCAAAATAAATTTGCATCAATAGTTGGGCGTGCTCATGTTATAGCCTGAAAGGACGTTATGAAAATTTCTGTGCCGAACTAGAATTCGAACCCTGACACGCATCTTACGTGGAGAAAATCAGGAGTTTGGAACCTTGAGCAAACAATGTACTACATAGTCACGAAGGGATCAAATCCCATGAAACCAATACCGATAGATTCAACTTCTCAAGCTGCAATAAACGGTAAAATTAATATGGTTCAAATGGCTCTGAGCACTATGGGACTTAACATCTATGGTCATCAGTCCCCTAGAACTTAGAACTACTTAAACCTAACTAACCTAAGGACAGCACACAACACCCAGCCATCACGAGGCAGAGAAAATCCCTGACCCCGCCGGGAATCGAACCCGGGAACCCGAGCGTGGGAATCGAGAACGCTGCCGCACGACCACGAGATGCGGGCAGGTAAAATTAATACCCTGTGACATAAAATGGCTTTTGGTTTCTTTAACTGCAATAATAATTCTAGTGTAACTAACGATATTGGCGATAGAGTTCCTATACGCTGCCACATACGCCTGTGTTAAGGTCCAACCCAACCGGCAATCGACTGCGAAGTGACATCACGTTTAATGTGAATTTGGAACCACTGTGGAATCGTATTTTTTTCATTTGGCTTATTCAGGAGTAAAGACGATTACTAGAACCTATAAAAATATCTTCCCAAAAAAAATGTTCAAATGTGTGTGAAATCTTATGGGACTTAACTACTAAGGTCATCATTCCCTAAGATTACACACTACTTAACCTAAATCATCCTAAGAACAAACACACACACACACCTACGCCCGAGGGAGGACTCGAACCTCCGCCGGGACCAGCCGCACAGTGATATCTTCTCCTGAAATGGGAATCGAACGCTGACCCTATGTATACTAACCTTGCACCACACAGCCAGACTTTTTTTTTTTTTTTGTTTCCCAACAGGTTCTGTAACTTCCGACGATATCACTTCTTCACTACTCGAACTTTGATGTCAAATAAACACTTCCTGTAATTTGGACGGACGAGTCTGCGTGTCTTCTAAAACTCTCTCCATGTTACCATTCATGATATTTCGTTAAAAATGTGCCTTTCTGTATTAAATTACACAGGAATAGGAACGGAAGGTTTCGCTATTTTACACAGATAATTTTAAAGATTAAAAGGGCCTAAGGGACTGATTTGTTTACAGTTAGGCCAAAGACTAACACAAGTAAAACTCATCGACCACGGCAAGACAAAAACTTCATAAGAGAATAACTCTGAACTACGTCCGCATCCTATGAAGCCGGTATAAAACTTTGCCAAGAACTGTTACTGACTAGTAGACTCATACTGTGGCTGCGTCATGACTGTTGTAGACTGGTGTGCCAGACTAGATGAGAATTCTGACTCCCTGGAGTGGATTAGAGTCGGCTCAGTACATTCATTTCCCGCTCGATCGAATCGCCATTAACCAGCAGCCTAGCTGCCCAGAGCATTCAACTTGATTTTGTAATAACTGAAATAAAACCACATAACGGCCGTCTACACAAACTGCCAGAACCGTAGGATGCGTACGTTCTGCATGAAGTGTTGCTTCCGCTTAAGCTGCTCTCCAAGGCCAACGTCGCGCAGTGCAAAAGAAAGCTTAGTTCAAATGGTTGAAATGGCTCTGAGCACTATGGAACTTAACTTCTGAGGTCATCAGTCCCCTAGAACTTAGAACTACTTAAACCTAACTAACCTAAGGACATCACACACATCCATGCCCGAGGCAGGATTCGAACTTGCGACCGTAGCGGTCACGCGGTTCCAGACTGAAGCGCCTAGAACCGCACGGCCACACCTGCCGGCAAAGCTGAGTTAAAAATGTGTTATATCACGTCTCTTTTTGGTTAGTCACCAATGACGATTAGCGTTGTGGTCAAGTCTTACAACAATGGATAACTTAATGTCATTTTGTGTTTAACAGCAAGTACGATAGGTGGCTTTCGAACTGCACATACGCTGACAAACCAAAATATGACAACCACTGCCCACCCTGGTGTTGCATGCGTTCTGGTGCCGTTGTGGGCAGGTGACGCTGTAACGAAGGTATGTAAGCGTAGCAGACGCGTACGATATGCTGCAAATCGGGAAATACATTGAGATAAGCGACTTTGGCAGAGGACAGATTATTATTTCGCAGAGCCTGTGAACGAGTATCTCGAAAACGGCGAAGCTAGTCGAATGTTCAAGTGCTACTGTCGTGAGCACCTACGGAAAGAGGTAGAAGGGCAGTGGGAGTACCACTAGGCTGTAAAAGATTGCACATGAAAGTCCGCAGCAGAGCATCCCTACGTGTTCACATGTTGACCCAACGACATCGTGAATTACAACTGCAGTGGGCACGGGACTATCGAGATTCGACCGTCGATCGATGAAAACTTGCCGGATCTTCGGTTGAATCACGTTTTTGCTACACTAGATCGTCGACGATCGTCTCCACAAACATCGTCATCGAGGTGAACGGCGGCTCGAAACGTGCAGCGCGCGACGGACACAGGCTGGTGGGAGCTGTATTATGCTGTGGGAGACATTCTTCTGAGCTTGCATGGAACCTGTGGTAATAATTGAAGAGATGCTGACAGCTTCGAACCACCTGCATCCCTTCATGCTTGCTCTTCCCCGACGGCGATGTCATCTTCCAGCACTCTTATTGTCCGTGTCCAGGATCGTGCTACAGTGGTTTGAGGAGCATTATAGCAACTCATGTTGATGTTTCGGCGACCAAATTTGCCTGATGTAAATCCTATGGATCCTAGGTCGCTATCGGTCCCCATTACCGCACACGCAAATCAGCGGCCCTCAAATTACATGACCGGTACGTATACGTCTAATGGCACATACCTTCACAAACCTACCAACAAACTGTCGGATCCCTGAAACTAAGAATCAGTGACGTATTTCGTCCCGAAGACGGACACACTAGTGATACATTATTGACGATGAGGTTCCGACAGAGCGTCAGACGTTATTAATCATGGTCTTTCTAAGTAGTTAATTCATTAATCAAGAATTCAAGAATGAGTAATGTGTAAGAGCTACGGTAATTATTTGCAACAGGTACTAATGAGAGTGGTAACACTTTACAAATGCCGTTTCTTTTTATAAGTTTGACTTTACAAGCGGTAAGGGCTGTCTCTGTCGTCCCCTAATATTTGTAGTGTCGTTGTATTAATTCCTATCTGACGTTGTCGTCATACAAAGCACTGTTTTCTAGTGGTCACTTGAGTTTACCATTTTGTATAGTCACATGACTGTACCGAAACGAGACTAGAGGACCTGCAAGGCAGTTACGTTAGGTGGGATGCACGCAAATCAGACGAAACGCAGCTCAGGTCTTTCAGATACTTTTGAATATGGGACTACTTCATAATTACCAATTTCCATCCCATTCGGAGAATTCCTTCATCTTGCGTTTTTTTTAAATCTTAGAGGGTAAATAAAACCTCAAAAGTGGCATAGTTTTGCGTTAAGAGACGGAAAGAGATATTTGTGTTTTCAATGTTAATAATATATACTTAAAATATGTCAGAGTATCGGTCCTAGATGACGTGAAACGGAAAGAATACATAAAAATAGGAGCAGAAAAAGCCGAATAAGACTTTTTTTTACAGTCATGTGCTACTGTGTGAATGATATTTCCGTCATTTGAGCGTAAAAGTTTCTTTATTTTATATTACTATCAATTCTGGACCTTGAGCCATTATCAAGTACAACACAAATTTATTTGTTCACGTGCATAGATAGTGAGAAGGACCAAACATAATGTCAGTACGGCACAGCAATGTCAAATTAAAACTATCGAAATAACACTGCTTGCCTCTTGGGTAAAATTTTACTTCGTTAAGTAAAGCCATCGTCAAGATCTATTAAACTGGACGTGTTAGTGTGTCGATGAGCACAAAATCACCGAAATCTATGGCAGACAGGTAGTGAATGTGTTTTCCTGCCATAAAACAAGGGGAAGTACAGAATTATCATCAATGCAGTAATTAGATGTGGAGTGATCATGATCTGATAATATACTATGGAAGCCTCCGGATGACTGGTGATCATAGATGAACAGCTTAGGCTGTGAGCCTATTTTGCATAATCCATGATTATAGAAAGATCATAGGTACATAAGATCGTACATCTTTGGTATAACTGTGTTATCTGTGAATACATGTGTAAATACAACTTTGAAAAAACAGTGTTGTCCGTGAATGGAAACTGTAAACAATATGCTTATAGCACGAAAATATGACATCATGCCGAAAGGAGTTGGAACGCCCTATCCCGACAATGTTAAATTTAGTGATTTGGCTTCCCTGTATTTCAAGAACCACTGTAGCCATTGACATGAAACTTTTACAGGACATTAAATTGTATGTTCTGAGTTTACTGAACTACAATGATTGCATTTCAGCCATTGCTTTCGGAAATACAATTTATTAATTACACGGTTAAAATTTTGTGTACTTTTTTGTACGTTAGCCTAAATAATTTTAATTGTACATAACATTATGTTCTTTTAGTTCACTAGATTCAGGATATGTCTGTTATTACTCCCTGAAAATCTGAATACTCTACTCAAAGTTGTTTCTGAGATTTAGGGAAAAATACAACAGAAAATGTAAATTTCCAGGACCGGCTTCTAAAGTTTCAAAAGACTCTAACTCAATTAATATACGCTTAACTTTTTATTTTTAGTCACTCAGAAGCACCCTGCACCATTCTAAATATCATCCTCTTGATCTTTTTGCAAGTTTTTTCTTCTTTTCTTCTTTCTGAACTCCTTAGTGGCCAACTATGCGGCATACTCTGCTTTATCTATGCAAACCTTGTCCACCTGTTTAAGTTCTCTAATACAGTTTGCTCCAGAATTAACTCTCATATGTTGTAGCACTTTCACCCTACCAATGTTGCCATCATTAAAAGTAGTAACAGCATCAATGACCCTCCTTTTAGTGTCTTCATTCCAACAAAAACATTTATTGGTAAACGAGTCCATATAAGATTACTGAGCGACTCATTGGGATTTTGAGTCTGACCATGCAGACACTTCTTCAGTAATCAGGATTTGCCAGGGCTCTGTAAATAGGTTTCATGATATTCATAACTGCTGCTGGGATAGAATTGTTATGACTGAATGAACTGTTTGACTACTGGGCATTGCGGTAGCTGCACCGTGAATCAGGTCCAAGATGGTGTACTGGTTTTTCATCAGTTGACAGTCTGTTAGATTAGATTAGATTAGATTAATTATTCATTCCATAGACCCATTAAAGAGGGAATCCTCCTGGGTGTGGAACATGTCAGATAAACACATTACAAAAATGTAATTAGAAAATCTTGAGTTTCATTATTTTTAATGATCCTCAGTCAATAAACAGTAAAGTTAGTACATGAATTAATTTTAAACTTCTAATATTTACAGGTTTAATACTTACATCTGCTTTCATTAAATCCATCATTCAGACATTTGCTAGTTCCTTGGCTATTACAACCAAGTATTGTCAAAAATTAAAGTAAATTATTCATTTCAGTGATCCTCAGTTAAGAACAGTCAGATTATGTACAAGATTTAAAATTAAACTTCCACTATTTACAGACTTAAGACTTACATCTGCTTTCCATACATCCATCATTCACACAGTAGGTAGTTACTTGGCTGTTACAACCAAGTATAGTCAAAAATTAAAGGATAATAAATTTTCATTAAAATGGTCTACTGCATTTGTTGAGAAACTCATGGATGGAATAGAAGGAGTTGGCCACCAAAATTCTTTTAAATTATGTTTAAATTGTGCCTTGTCTGAAACTAAAGTCTTAATGGTTGCTGGTAACTTATTGAAAATATGCGTTGCTGAATACTGGACTCCTTTCTGGGCAAGAGTAAGTGGTTTTAAATCTTTATGTATATTGTTCTTATTCCTAGTACGGATACTGTGTACTAAGCAGTTAGTTGGAAAAAGATATGTATTATTTACAACAAACTTCATTAAGGAATAAATATACTGAGAAGCTGTGGTTAATATGCCCAATTCTTTGAATAGGTTTCGACATGATGTTCTTGGATTTACACTACTCATTACGGGCGTCGCGGAGATGTTTAGAGCTGGAACTCCATGAGCGTTCGTTCCGGACAGAGTCGGGCAACGTATTACTTCGCTCCTCTTACAAATAGGTATGGCGAAACAGGATGCGTTCCTCGCACGTAGAGGGAGAAAAGGATATGCTATATGGAGATGGGTCTGGAAACGTTTTATTTCCTTGCTCTCCGTTAGCAATGATACATGCACCAACCCGACGTCGGATTGAATCACCGATGCACTCGGGTATCCCTGGAGAATACTGCGTATTGTTTCACAGCCTTCCACTGTATCGGCATGAAGATTCTGTACATCTTGGACCAGCACTCTGCACAAAAGAGCTTTCAGTACAGTCTATTGGATTTAGGTTCGGAGAACGTGGAGGCACAAGGTCTGGTCCACTTCTACCTATCCATGTGACACGGAATCTATTAGAACATCGAATTCACAACATCTGCTGCAGACAAGAAGAAGAATACTGTGAAGAACACTGCTGCTACTGCACTTGTCGATGGACCATGTGTGTTCTGTGGATGCAGACTTAATTTTAGCATTGACATTAACGATTCTTTTACACATGGTAACGGTTGGCTTACAGTAGCTATTGTACGAGGTTGGTACTGGAGTTCCTAACGTGCCTGGCCTTGAAAGTTTTGTAGACAGAGACATTATTGCTTACCGTACCTATCATATAGGAGAACTTGCAAATAAAGACTTTGTATACTCCAATGTGATAGGTACGGTAGGCAATAATGTCTCTGCCTACAAAACTTTCAAGGCCAGGCACGTTACCTACATCGACAAGTGCAGTAGCAGCAGTATTCTTCACTGTATTCTTCTTCTTGTCTGCAGCAGATGTAGAGAATTCAATGTTCTCAATAGTTTTGTAAATTGTCTGTTTAGAACGACGACGTAGTCTTCTGTACGGCATCGTGGCGGCGTTCAATGCAGTTGCGTGTGCGGCAGCAGCAGCGCGAATGAGCCGCTGCGCGGCGATCGCTCGCTTATGTATCATGCGGCAGCTTGGACTTAGAATATTTTCACACTGCCAGCAGCGCGTTATCCCGGACGGGAGCACTAGCCGTACTAGAGTGCTCCCGTCCGCTGCTGGCGCGCCGCCACGTTCCGTAAGCCAAGGTCAGCGTTGCCAGGCGGGGTCAAAGGTCAACTGATAAGAACTTTAACATGAACATGCTGTTGCCTCCTTGAGCCCCCGGTTCGTGACGTACCCTTGCCCGGTTCTCAGCTACGCTACAGATCAATTTATTTATGAAAATACACAGTACAGCCTCCAACAAATTTTACATATTCACATACACCTTTGCCTTTAACCCAAATGAATACAGACTCATTTACAGATACTTTTCTCTTACTACGAGTATACAATGGGGAGGTACTACACCGTGCATAAAGTGCATGTATTGTTGGACTCTTTGAGGCACATGCTCTAACAAGTAGATTATTGTCTAAGAAAGGGTGGTAAGTTTCTCCGTTGAGCCTGTGTGGAAGAACGTGAGGCACTGACACACCAACAATGGCGGCCCAGACGTTGACAGAAAATCTCTATTGATGACGTGACTGCACGATTTCCCGAGTGTTCTCGACAGCCCGTACGTGCTGATTGCGAAAATTTACAATCTGATGAGGTTGAAACGAATCCCACCTTTCTTTCTCGGTCCTGTGTCCCGCTCCAACGCGGGGTCGGCTTTGTTATGACGGAATCGGCAGAGGGTGGCCGGATGCGCTTGCTGACGCCACCCCGAACACCCCGGGACGGAAGTAGTGTACCCCAGCTTTCTGCGTCGAGTGTGAGCCATGAAATAGTGCGAACGTTTTCGAATGTCTGTGAATCGTGTAACTGAGGTGCAACTTGGGGGCCAGCCCGGTATTCACCTAGCCGGATGTGGAAAACGCCCTAAAAACCACATCCAGGCTGGCCGGCATACCGACCTTCGTCGTTAATCCGCTGGGCGGATTCGATCCGGGGCCGGCGCGCCTACCCGAGTCCAGGAAGCATCGCATTACCGCTCTCGGCTACCCTGGCGGGTCTAAACGAACCCCACCTTTGAATAGCATATTTGCTCTGAAGTGAGGGTTAACACACTGTTGAATGTACCATTTGCAGAACTGTACCTGTGCAGGAAACTCAGCTGCTGAAGGTCCCTGCATACGACATACATGGTGCGGATACAGCAGTTTCTTATGCAGCATTCTCCAGACAGCCACGTGGTCAACATTACTTGTTGCAGTTACCGTAACTGTCTTAAGCTGACACTAGTGTTGTCCTCAACTTCATGAAGTATTTCCTCCTCTAGTTAAGGTCTCCTCGTTGTTCTAGGCCTCCCCCAATCGCAAGCAGTACACGCAAACGTTCCACGCTCCATCAGACGACGGTCAGTTGCTCCAAACGTGTTCCTGCCAAGGCACCGACGTTCTGGAAATCTCACCCGATACAACTATTGAGTGCCACGGCCATTACACCGGCCGTTGGTGGGGAGCTTGCGTGCCTCAATGACACAGATAGCCGTACCGTAAGTGCAATCACAACGGAGGGGTATCTGTTGAGAGTTCAGACAAACGTGTGGTTCCTGAAGAGGGGCAGCATCATTTTCAGTAGTTGTAGGGGCTACAGTTTGGATAATTGACTAATCTGGCCTTGTAACACTAACCAAAACGGCCTTGCTGTGCTGGTACTGCGAACGGCTGAAAGCAAGGGGACACTACAACCGTAATTTTTCCCGAGCGCATGCACTTTACTGTAGGGTTGTGGCCTATCCCCGATGTTATTCAATCTGTATATTGAGCAAGCAGTAAAGGAAACAAAAGAAAAATTCGGAGTAGGAATTAAAATTCATGGAGAATAAATAAAAACTTTGAGGTTCGCCGATGACATTGTAATTGTGTCAGAGACAGCAAAGGACCTGGAAGAGCAGCTGAAAGGAATGGATAGTGAGAGAAATTTGTTAACGTCGAGTATAGATTTCAATGCCAGGAAGTCTTTTCTGAAACTGTTTGTATGGAGTGTAGCCATGTATGGAAGTGAAACATGGACGATAAATAGGTTAGACCAAAAGAGAATAGAAGCTTTCGAAATGTGGTGCTACAGAAGGATGCTGAAGATTAGATGGCAGATCACATAACTAATGAGGGGGTATTGAATAGAATAGGAGAGAAGAGAAATTTGTGGCACAACTTGACTAGAAGAAGGGATCGGTTGGTAGGACATATTTTGAGGCATCAAGGGATCACCAATTTAGTATTGGAGGGCAGCGTGGAGGGTAAAAATTGTAGAGTGAGAACAAGAGATCAATACACTAAACAGATTCAGAAGGATGTAGGTTGCAGTAGGTACAGGGAGATGAAGAAGCTTGCACAAGATAGAGTAGCATGGAGAGATGCATCAAACCAGTCTCTGGACTGAAGACCACAACAACAACAATCAGTACACTCAATGGGCGCCTGCCATCTTCACACTTCAGTACACTTTCAGTGTTCTATACCGGAAAGCAAATCGGTGGTGAACACTAAACAGTTGATGCTAAGTTCTTGATGCTAGTAGAGCAAAGAGATAAGTATCATGTCAACTCCGTGCAATGAAGTCACTTGTGAACATTACCTTTTATCCGCCCCGTGTACCTGAATGGTCAGCGTGACGGATTGTCAATCGTCTGGGCCCGGGTTGGATTCTCGGCTAGGTCGGGCAATTTTCTCCGCCCAGCGACTGGGTGTTGTGCTGTCCTCATCATCATCCTTTCATCCTCATCGACTGCAGGTCGCCGAAGTGGCGTCAGATTGAAAGACCGGCAACCGGCCAACGGCCTGCCCGAGCGGGGGCCCTAGCCATACGATAAAATAAAAAATAAATTACCTTTGTTCCATTGGAACAGTAAACAATGACGATGAACCAAAGAATTAAGATGGGCGTTCAATATGTAACAACACATTTTTTTATGTCGGCCAATTTCGTTTGAAAATGCTTAATTTGTTGTGGTACATAGTGGAATGTTCCCGCTTCAACCCCTATAGTTTCATGAAGTTGCGATGGGTGGCGGCGCTGTACGTAGACTTCAAAATGGCGTCTGTAATGGAAGCGCTTCTTGGAGCGTGCTTTCCTCATCATATCAAGTCCCCAAAACACTACCATGTGGCACTCAGCTTCGCCTCGGATACTGGTCCACATTTATTGACTTTGTAACGCCGGAAATGCATATCCTCCTATTTCCATCTATTATACTATAATTTTTTTCCTTATTTTGTTACCTGAAGATTGGACATTTCTGTGTCTGTATATATTGTTCAAAAATGGTTCAAATGGCTCTGAACACTATGGGACTCAACTGCTGTGGTCATAAGTCCCCTAGAACTTAGAACTACTTAAACCTAACTAACCTAAGGACATCACACACATCCATGCCCGAGGCAGGATTCGAACCTGCGACCGTAGCGGTCGTGCGGTTCCAGACTGTAGCGCCTTTAACCGCTCGGCCACTCCGGCCGGCTGTATATATTGTAATTGTTTTACATTTTGTATATATATATATATATATATATATATATATATATATATATATATATGTATATATACACTCCTGGAAACTGAAATAAGAACACCGTGAATTCATTGTCCCAGGAAGGGGAAACTTTATTGACACATTCCTGGGGTCAGATACATCACATGATCACACTGACAGAACCACAGGCACATAGACACAGGCAACAGAGCATGCACAATGTCGGCACTAGTACAGTGTATATCCACCTTTCGCAGCAATGCAGGCTGCTATTTTCCCATGGAGACGATCGTAGAGATGCTGGATGTAGTCCTGTGGAACGGCTTGCCATGCCATTTCCACCTGGCGCCTCAGTTGGACCAGCGTTCGTGCTGGACGTGCAGACCGCGTGAGACGACGCTTCATCCAGTCCCAAACATGCTCAATGGGGGATAGATCCGGAGATCTTGCTGGCCAGGGTAGTTGGCTTACACCTTCTAGAGCACGTTGGGTGGCACGGGATACATGCGGACGTGCATTGTCCTGTTGGAACAGCAAGTTCCCTTGCCGGTCTAGGAATGGTAGAACGATGGGTTCGATGACGGGTTGGATGTACCGTGCACTATTCAGTGTCCCCTCGACGATCACCAGTGGTGTACGGCCAGTTTAGGAGATCGCTCCCCACACCATGATGCCGGGTGTTGGCCCTGTGTGCCTCGGTCGTATGCAGTCCTGATTGTGGCGCTCACCTGCACGGCGCCAAACACACATACGACCATCATTGGCACCAAGGCAGAAGCGACTGTCATCGCTGAAGACGACACGTCTCCATTCGTCCCTCCATTCACGCCTGTCGCGACACCACTGGAGGCGGGCAGCACGATGTTGGGGCGTGAGCGGAAGACGGCCTAACGGTGTGCGGGACCGTAGCCCAGCTTCATGGAGACGGTTGCGAATGGTCCTCGCCGATACCCCAGGAGCAACAGTGTCCCTAATTTGCTGAGAAGTGGCGGTGCGGTCCCCTACGGCACTGCGTAGGATCCTACGGTCTTGGCGTGCATCCGTGCGTCGCTGCGGTCCGGTCCCAGGTCGACGGGCACGTGCACCTTCCGCCGACCACTGGCGACAACATCGATGTACTGTGGAGACCACACGCCCCACGTGATGAGCAATTCGGCGGTACGTCCACCCGGCCTCCCGCATGCCCACTATACGCCCTCGCTCAAAGTCCGTCAACTGCACATACGGTTCACGTCCACGCTGTCGCGGCATGCTACCAGTGTTAAAGACTGCGATGGAGCTCCGTATGCCACGGCAAACTGGCTGACACTGACGGCGGCGGTGCACAAATGCTGCGCAGCTAGCGCCATTCGACGGCCAACACCGCGGTTCCTGGTGTGTCCGCTGTGCCGTGCGTGTGATCATTGCTTGTACAGCCCTCTCGCAGTGTCCGGAGCAAGTATGGTGGGTCTGACACACCGGTGTCAATGTGTTCTTTTTCCCATTTCCAGGAGTATATATATATATATATATATATATATATATATATATATATATATATATATATAGGGTGAGTCACCTAACGTTACCGCTGGATATATTTCGTAAACCACATCAAATACTGACGAATCGATTCCACAGACCGAACGTGAGGAGAGGGGCTAGTGTAATTGGTTAATACAAACCATTAAAAAATGCACGGAAGTATGTTTTTTAATACAAACCTACGTTTTTTTAAATGGAACCCCGTTAGTTTTGTTAGCACATCTGAACATATAAACAAATACGTGATCTGTGACGTTTGTTGCATTGTAAAATGTTAATTACATCCGGAGGTATTGTAACCTAAAGTTGACGCTTGAGTACCACTCCTCCGCTGTTCGATCGTGTGTATCGGAGAGCACCGAATTACGTAGGGATCCAAAGGGAACGGTGATAGACCTTAGCTACAGAAGAGACTGGAACAGCACATTACGTCTACATGCTAACACCTTTTTATTGGTCTTTTTCACTGACGCACATGTACATTACCATGAGGGGTGAGGTAAACGTACACACGTGGTTTCCGTTTTCAATTACAAAGTGGAATAGAGTGTGTACCACTTGAAACGCGTCCACGTATGTGGTATAAGCATGATGGTGAACCTGCACATTCCGCAATTAACACTAGGCTGATCCTTGACAGGATGTTCGACGGGCGTTTCATAGGACGTGGAGGACGCATAAATTGGCCATCCCCTTCTTCTGATCTTACACCTCTGGACTTCTTTCTGTGGGGTAAGTTAAAGGAGAATGTGTACCGTGATGTGCCTACAACCGCAGAGGATATGAAACAACGTATTGTGGCAGCCTGAGGCGACATTACACCAGATGTACTGCGGCGTGTACGACATTCATTACGCCAGAGATTGCAATTGTGTGCAGCAAATGATGGCCACCACATTGAACATCTATAGGCCTGATATGTCGGGACACAGTCTATTCCACTCCGTAACTGAAAACGGAAACCACGTGTGTACGTGTACCTCACCCCTCATGGTAATGTACATGCGCGTCAGTGAAAAAGACCAATAAAAAGGTGTTAGCATGTGGACGTAATGTGCTGTTCCAGTCTCTTCTGTGCCTAAGGTCTATCACCGTTCCCTTTGGATCCCTACGTAATTTGGTGCTCTCCGATACACACGATCGAACAGTGGAGGAGTGGTTCTCAAGCGTCAACTTTAGGTTACAATATCTCCGGATGTAATTAACATTTTACAATGCAACAAACGCCACTGATTACGTATTTGTTTATATGTTCAGATGTGCTAACAAAACTAACGGGGTTCCATTTAAAAAAAACGTAGGTTTGTGTTAAAAAACATACTTCCGTGCATTTTTTAATGGTTTGTATTAACCAATTACACTAGCCCCTCTCCTCACGTTCGGACTGTGGAATCGATTCGTCAGTATTTGATGTGGTTTACGAAATACATCCAGCGGTAATGTTAGGTGACTCACCCTGTATATATATTTATGCATTTATGTCGATGTATAATTGGTTTGTTTTGTAAATATTATTTGTATTTTTACGCTGGGTCTTGCCTAGGGAAAACTATGCTACAGAACGATTACTTCGATAGGTCGTGGGGAGAACCAAAGTGTTTAGGATCTTGGGTAGTGTTAACTCAGCCGCGTGGAGCGCGATTGGTGCAGAGTCTGGCGGGAGTATGGCGGTGGAGGAGGTGTGTTGAGTGACTCTTCCGCGAGTTGCCGCGCTTTCTGGGTTTGGCAGCATGTAATTGCGATCGACTTGCTATGATAGTTTCTGTCACGGTGTCGCGGACGGAAAACATTAGCTGGTGCACATCAAGAGCCCGTTTCGCCTGGTGACCGTGTCGAGAAGAAGGCGCGCCGACATCCAGCTTCAGCAACAGCGACGGCCGACAATAAGTGTTTGTCGCCACCTCCTCGATCGACGACTTCAAACCTTCAATCAACCAACAAGAAAGACTGAAAGCACGTAAAGTTTTAGAACTGTATGGGAGACCTCAGCTTTTCAAAGTGTTCCATTTGCATCTCTAAAATACACCAACTTAGCAAGAAATTTTGTTACTCATTGTCTCAATTGCATTACCAACCGGGTCCCTTCCTTTTCCGAAATGAACCAGAGTGTCGTTGGAATTCAAACGCCAGCATTAAAGTAATATCATTCCATTTCACTGCTTTAATTTCAAAGTTCAGTTAAAGTATTCATACAATAACCGAACAGATCTATATTTAGATTACACAAGCACAAATTAAGAGTGCGAGTTTTACTACCATATTTTAGCTTACCTGTGACTGCACCTCAGCTTGGTACGTACTAAATTTTACTATTGTTAATTGTTCAAAATTATTTAATTCAAGTTCAAAGTTAAATCTCTTGTTTCTACATTGCGTAGATTCAAGTTGCTTTGAGGTGATTGTTGAGGTAGCCCAAGAGTAACCTTATTTTATTTAATTTCGTAGTGCTTCAGAAACAAAGTTCACTATTAATTTCAGTCGCCGGGCGGAGTGGCCGAGCGGTTCTAGGCGCTACAATCTGGAACCGCGTGACCGCTACGGTCGCAGGTTCGAATCCTGCCTAGGGCATGGACGTGTGTGATGTCCTTAGGTTAGTTAGGTTTAAGTAGTTCTAAGTTCTAGGGGACTGATGACCACAGCAGTTGAGTCCCATAGTGCTCAGAGCCATTTGAGCCAGCCAATTCAGTCACTAAATTAACTTTCAATTTTCCGGTTTTATTAATTCTTTTGCTAAATTAAGTCAGAGTGTAGAAAAATTTATTACTTCTGACAAACATTCAGTTTTCACACAACACGTGTCAGCTTTCAGTTGCCACGCTTTTAGGGGACTGATGACCTCAGAAGTTAAGTCCCATGTGCATTAACCTTTCTTTTTCAGATATTGTAGTAGTTGTCTATAGGACTGGCGACTGTAATTTTCTTCAAATCTCAAATATCTAATTAACGCCAGTTAATTGTTAACGTAACGACCGCACATTTACTTTCTTTATTAACTTTACCCTTTTTCCAAATTAATTTTCACCAATTTCATTTGCATTTTTCCTTTCATTTAGATGTAACCTTTCCTCCATCTTTACTGACAGATTAACTTCGGTGACCGCTGCTTTCCCCAAATTTCCATTAGGTACACGCGGTTTAATTTTTCACTGTCATTAAGGTCGATATGTGAGGGGAAGGTTACAACTTATCGGCGTGTGTAGATGTAGATGTAACGTAAAACATTCAAGACACAACGGGTAATCAAATATGCTTCGGTTAATGCTCGTTTGTAGACTGAATTTCCTACGACTGATAGCGCTGGCTCTGGCTATAATCCGATTACGATCCCCTTGTGTACGCTAGCAGCGAGGCCATTGCTGTTTTTGAGAGCTACATTACGCGTTAACTCTGTTACAATGGTACGGAATGAATTTTGCGTCCGTTTTCATCTTTTGGGATATTATCGGTAATTAGCTCGCAGCGGTATTGCATACGCGAGATAGCGCACCGACGCCAACCTTGATTATGCGAGCAGGCCGGAGCTGCAAAGTGCTCACGGGACATTTCCTCTTGCGCACAGTGGTGTACGTGCCGAGGGCCTCACAGCCTCGTAACGAAACCGAAAGTAATTTGGCGCGACAGTGGTTATGCGGAGGACTGGCTGGCGTAACGACATTGCCGCAGCGCGGAATAACCGTATTATAAGGAGGGGGGCGGAGCCGCTCCCGCCATAGGCCCCTGTGCTAACCGCGTTAGCCGCCTCCAGGGCTGGAACGACACCGGGTAATGCGAGCAGGTCTACTGAACGTCGACGCGGCGGAACACCTGTGCGGATGTCTCTGTACTAAGAGAGAGACGGTGGTGTGTCTCCAAACACGTTATCGCCGTTCTCTAGGTAAAACTCCTCGAGTTTGGAATCATCTCCTACCTGTTTATTTTAGCAATAACGGACATAGAATTCGCCGCTCTTTTCATAAATCTGCGGCCGTCCGGGGTGGCCGAGCGGTTCTAGGCGCTACAGTCTGGAACCGCACGACCGCTAGGGTCGCAGGTTCGAATCCTGCCTCGGGCATGGATGTGTGTGATGTCCTTAGGTTAGTTAGGTTTAAGTAGTTGTAAGTTCTAGGGGACTGATGACCTCAGACGTTAAGTCCCATTGCTCAGAGCCATTTGAACCAATCATAAATCTGCGACCGATTATGACACTCGATATATTCCTAATAGACTGGTGCAGACGAAAATTGCTTTGATCGACATAACGTAAACATTGTATACCCGCTCCTGTAGAAATGGAACAGCCCAAGCAGTTATATTAAGTGGACCTATATTCTTCCGTGGCTTAGTGTGGACGTCGCTACTGGAAATTCTGTTGTTGGTTGGTTTACCCTAGCCATTGTTCGTTGTGAAAACGCCTCCCTTCCTGGACTGGAATTCTTCGCCGATCGAGATGTCATCGCCTACAAGACCTGGCATTGTGGAATAGATCCTAAGAAACAAAGTAGCCCTAGTTATATTTATAGTAATATGCCTTTTACATTGTATACCCACTCCTGTAGAAAAGTTAGTAATGATGAAAAAATACATGTATGGATGAAAGGACACCCGCTGGTGCCTGCAGAGTCTAAATCCGTTCTGCCTTTTACTTTGTATACCCATTCCAGAAGAAAAGTTAGTAATGACGAATAAATACATGTATGGATGAAAGGACTTGGTGTACTTGCTGAAAATTTAACTGTAACAGAAGACGTTACTTTGTACTATAATTATTAATAAAGTGTGATCCTTGACCTCTGTAACTGCTAGACGTACAGTCTTAGACATAAAAACTGACCGCCGGCCGGCCGCCACAGAGGCTGAGTCGTTCACTTAAGGTGGCCAATAAGACTGACCGCCCTTGACAACTCTAAGTCGGGCCATCTGCACAACAAAGATCGTTCTGGCATTAATGATTTCCCACATTAAGGAAGTCTCGACTACTGATATATGTGACAGATTACCATTTTACCATCATGCGACATTTGCATTGAACAGGCAAATTTCAGAAGTCTGGTGTAGGAGTACTGCAGGCTCTAATTCGAAACAACAAAAATCAACGGAGTGACTATTATTGATCATCAGGTCGCTCATTGAGCATTCCTATGCAGCACTGTTACTGGTGACGTGTTATGATGCCTTTATCGTTAACTTCCTAAGAAGAAATGAAAGGCTGAACCCCACCAAAAGACGTAGACTAGAGTAAAGTGTAGTGTGAACATAATATTTTACATTTGATAGCTCCATAAGTGTGTTTTGGACTACGAATTCTGCCCCAAGGGTTGTGTGCAACACAGCTGGAATTTGTTGTCAACAACTGAGACACCTTTCGGTCGCAGTGTAAGAAAGTCGAGCAACAAAACTACATCACCTGTGCTACTGCATGATAACTCACTCTGTTGATTTGAGAAACAAAACTATCCAGGAGATTGATAGGAAAGTCGTCTCTTAGACACTTGTATTGATAGGGAAGTCCTCTCTCAAGCAGTTCTCCCTCTCGTGATATAGTCGTAAAATATTACCCTTCCAGCTCTTGATCGATCAACCGTCAAGGCAATTCATTTCTAGACGAAAATACTCTTAAAACTACTATGGTTTAATGACATCGTTAAAAGAAGTAGGTTTCTAATGTGTAGAATTTGAAAACAACTGTTGCATTGTCAGATTGTTGTAGATATCGTGAAAGAAAATTCAGCTGCTGATTAATTTCTCTTTGATGATTACTGTTGCGTTTAGTAAACAAATGGAAAATGCAAATAAAATATTCACTTTACTAATACAAATTAAATTCAGCTTACTACAGAAACATCACGACGGCAGTCTATCTTAATAAAGCATGAAGTTCAAAAATGGTTCAAAGGTCTCTGAGCACTATGGGACTTAACTTCTGAGGTTATCAGTCCCCTAGAACCTAGAACTAGTTAAATCTAACTAACCTAAAGACATCACACACATCCATGCCCGAGGCAGCATTCGAACCTGCATCCGTAGTGGTCGTGCGGTTCCAGACTGTAGCGAAGCATTAGGTGTCTGTAAGACGATTGATCCCATTATTAGGATATTACCGACTTTTAACTTCGATAAGATCTGTACTTACTTCATTTCCTGTATCATTCGCAAGTATTATGAAAATGCGACATTTCATAGATAAAATTATGTATTCACAACAACAACAAATATGTCGGCAGAAAACAAAAGTGGCATTATGAAATTGGCAGTACCGTAAGGTTTTCGCTCTGACAATAAGGGTTACTGAAAGTAACAAGCCGAATTTTGCTCGAGCGTTATCTTACGATTCCCTTATTGAGTTTGTATCTGCCTGCTTGTAGCTCAGCCACAAACGAATTAAAAATCTGGTTTTCAGCGAGTCTAGAAAGGCGAACGAAAGCAGCTCGCACCTGGTAGCCAAGCATGTTACCTGAGAAATGGTATTTTCCTAAAGTGGGAAGACATCCTTTTCTGGTTGAATTGTTGGCAAATATCAGTCAGACGTGTGCCGTTGTTCTAAGCGTTTCGGTGTTTTGAATTTGTACCAATGCTTTTTCTACAGGTTTTTTCTGTCCCAAATAGAGAGTTGAAGTCTCCCTTTAGTATTTTCACGTCATCTTGGTGACTTTTGCTCATAGTATTTTCTAGTTTGTTCCAGAATTTTTCGACGTTTTTGGTGTTTTTCTTATTTTCGATGTTGGTGGGGCCATGTGCATTGATGAGTGTTTATTTTTTATTGGGGCTCTGAATGAGCATAGTCATAAGTCGATTGTTGATGGCTGTGATTTCTTTGACAGACCTGATGATAGATCTGTGTTCGAGAAATGCCATGGCCAAGATTGGTACGCCTTTCGCTACCTTTTGTTGTATTTTGCTCTTGAAGATGCAATGGTTTCCGTAATGCAAGGTTTCATTGTCAGTTAGTCGTGGTTCTTGAAGAGCAATGATGAGAATTTTTTGTCAGTCGATTTATTATGTTAGATTATTTAGGTTTCGTTATTTGGATCAATGTATCGATATTTGTTATAAAAAAAGGTCTTATGTGTGTGAAATCTTATGGTACTTAACTGCTAAGGTCATAAGTCCCTAAGCTTACACACTACTTAACCTAAATTGTCCTAAGAACAAAAACACACACACCCACGCCCGAGGGAGGACTCCAACCTCCGCCAGGACCAGCCGAACAGTCCATGACGGCTGCGACTCGACCGCTCGGCTAAACCTGCGCGGCGTGTGGTTTTCAAATGCATGTTTTCTGCTTGTAGGGAAAATTTACAAGAGATCGTCAATATTCTCTGCTGTGCTAACCTGGCCTCCCCAGAATCCGAAATTCCAACTGCCGCCTGTCGACAGTTTGCACAGTTCATGTTTGCTTGTGTTCCATTGGTTTGGCCTGGGTGAATCCAGGACCGGACAGGACCAGAGGGTGTTGAAACCTTTGGAAGCAAATACGAGGGGCGTTCAGAAAGTAAGCTCCGATCGGTCGCGAAATGGAAACGACTATGAAAATCCGATAAAGCTTTGCACAGAAGTGTTGGGTAGTGTCTCTAGTATAACCCCAGTTAGCATCACGTCGCTCTTCTCATTTCTGAGCTCGCAGTGAGTGCGTAAAGATGTCTAGAAAATAGTGTCTGCCGCCAAGTACGAGGGCCTGGTGAGAAATTTCGCCTGAAGCTATACAGCTAACATTACATAACTGTCATGCTGTTTCTTCTTCAAGACAATTCTCAGCCGCACTCTGCAGGGGCAATGAAGATGCTCCTGCATCGTTTTCAAATGGAAATGTGAGATTACCCACAATACAGTCCGCAATTGCTCCCCCTGAGTTTCATCTCTGGTCACATGAACCGCTGTCTTTGAAGACAACATTTTGACACAGACAACGAGGTGTAGGCCAGCGTGGAGAATTGGCGGAAAGCACTGGCGGTTGCCTTCTATAATGAGGCTATTGAAAAGTTGGTACAACGCTATTACAAAAGTCTAAGTCAGAACGGCGACTACGTAGAGAAGTAGCTGAAAGGTGTAGCTAATTGTTACAAGTAAAACATTTCTGATGTTCACTGTGGTTTCAATTTGGCAATCAATCGGAGCTTACTTTCTGAACAGTCCTCGTATTTTCAGCCGAGCTCATTGAGCTAACACGCGATGACCAGAGTAGCGGTGGTTTTCACTCAGACGTGCGTGGATTTTGAGTTCAACGGATTGAGCAGTCGTTGAGGACTGTATTAGTATTTGGCACGCCCCAAGTATTTAATTTCCTCGGCACCACCCATATGGGAGAGGGTTTCCCATATCGGCCCCACGGGATTATTATTATTATTATTATTGTCATTATGACATCAGCAAATCCGATATGGTGCATCTTCCCACCACTGAAATAGATGTCCATTGTTCGACTCAGTATTTCCATCACATAAATATAGGTTATAATTACGTTACAGCCGGCCGAAGTGGCCGTGCGGTTAAAGGCGCTGCAGTCTGGAACCGCACGACCGCTACGGTCGCAGGTTCGAATCCTGAGTCGGGCATGGATGTTTGTGATGTCCTTAGGTTAGGTTTAACTAGTTCTAAGTTCTAAGGGACTAATGATCTCAGCAGTTGAGTCCCATAGTGCTCAGAGCCATTTGAACCATTTTTTTACGTTACATTGCTGGTAGTAGACATATTTCTCATCTTTTCTTGGGCAGCCGCTATCTGTTACTCTATCATAGGAATTTATGCGCGCAGCATTGTTGCAAAACAGACGTTCAAATTATCCGATTTCTGTAATTTCATTTCGATACCAGATCGTTCTAATCGTATTCAGCCAGTCAGGCTTAATGTGGATATCCGAATACGACTCTCATCATTTGATAGACTGGGTAAACCACATTCTTAATCGGACGGTTGAATCTAGATCACTTATTTATGACAGGGCCTGAGTTCTTAAACACTGTGAAAAATAATACAATGTGCTTATTACTAATATTTTATTTAAATATAAATATATGAACGAACGAGATAACAGTTTATTTACAGGAGCAGAGATCCATCCATCATAGCAGAGCAGTGCGAGATTGGTTTCAGGGCCAAGAGGCGATAAAGCTGTTGCCGTTTGTTCCACAATCACCGAACATCAACCAGATAGAGAATATGGGGGCAGAGGTAACAGGATCATTTCCATGTAGACCAACAAATGCAAGCGACCTTTGGACGAATATAGAAAACGTATGGTGGCAAGTAAACCATCACGCTACACTGTCGACGACTTAATGAAAACAATGCCCCTACGCCTTCGAGAAATCTTACGTAATGATCGTGGGTGGGTTGGTTACTAGAGGTATACTCGTCCACAAAACCCATGTGGACAGTTATCTGATAGTCGGTCAAGCTCTGCTTTGTCGCAGCTCTTTAGATACAAGTCCATGTACTTTCAGTCTCCTCCTTACAATTCTTGAAATGCAAGGTAATTGAAAAATATCATCCACTCGACGCCAACTGAGGAATTGACTGGTGCATGTGTTGTTCAACACACAGTAGTTGTCACCCTCACTGGAATCAATGACTGTTTGTGTGTGTGTGTGTGTGTCTGTGTGTGTGTGTGTGTATTTGTGTGTGCGTTTACGTGTTCACGTACAATCTGAATCAATACTATTAACATTAGAGAGACAACCAACAATAAATATTGCATCAAATATGACTGTGAAGTATTTTAATGCGATGGGAAGTTACAAACTGAATTTTTATCCAACCCACGACCTGCATATTACGTTACGTTAAGTAAGATGTATTAACTCCATAGTATCGTTAGCAGAGACAGTGCGCTCTTGTTGTCGAGGCTCGCGACAAGTGCAGCGATTAGCAGTGCCCAATGCCGCCGCGATTTGTTTATGTTATCTGAGCGTGGACACTGCAGCAGACGCTTCGCCATAAACAGAAAGAGATCACCGTGGCTCTGACTGCAGTGAGCGGATATCACTGCCTGCGTGTTCTTATAGTAACCAACGTGAGACTCTACTTACAGGTGCCATGGAGCAATTGCAACGGGTATCATGTCATCAGTCATCAGAATACTAACCAGTGATGAAATGTCCACTCTATTTGAATCCCAAGAAAATAGGAACCTTCTCACAAAGGAATGTGAGGTGATATCAAAATGTATCCAACATACAAAAATTAACTGCAGGGCATTCATGTATGCAGTAGTAGCACACAAGGAAATATTATGTCTTGGAAGCGTATATTTCATTTCCTCTTCTCATATTAACGCCCTTGTTTTAGTATGAAGTGAGAAAAAAACATGAAAAACTAAAGTTCCTGATAAGCATATCAGTCATTTCCTCTTCTCATATCATAACTTTTATTATAGTATGAAGTAAAAAAACAAACAGTTTAAGTTTGTGAAGCATAATATGACACAAGATTCTTATCGTAGGCGCTATCGGAAACGCAAAAAGCAGGGAGCTGTCCATTCTTTGTCCAACAGTCTGTCTCCTTTCATGCATTACTCCCGCTCGGAGATTCTTATTTAAGGACTTGTGGGCATCAAGTTCTTCAGCAGAACAAGCCTTATGTTATTGGCCTAATTACGGTATGGAAAAAATGCAACAAAGACGATTTCCCCTAAAGCAGTGGGGATATTTGCAAAGGTCTGTATTCAGCAATGACTGCCAGCTGCCACAACACTTCACAGAATCCTTGCGGCAGGCAACACAACTGTGCGTGCACTTCAGACTTCACTCAGTGAGACGTCAGGAGATGGATGGAAACGTCAAATTAACGTCGCTTTCCGAGTCGTATTCAATCCAGAATGAGGTGCTATTAAGGTAGTTGAGCGATCTTGCAATTACACTTTTATAATTCCCATATGAGTATTCCGATAGCCAAAAGAACCCGTTAGTGTGAAACTATCGGGAACTGCATTAATATCAAACTGCAAGAACTTGAGACAATACGAGGACTCTTCTCTTCGCTGGGTGACCTATTACTGTTATTTAGGATTCTCTCCGTCCTAGGCGTAATGCAAATGGACCTTCAGAGGAGCTTTCCGCTATTCTTGACAAACATCAGCAACTTGTAATCACTGCGAATTACAACTGCGTGATGATATGGCTCAGGTTGTCAGTAGTTGTGGTGGTGTTATGCTGTCAACTGCTTACAGTAACGTTAATGGTGGCACACATAATTTAGCTCTGACTATCTACTTAAGTAAAGATAGTGTTGTGGCGTCGTCGCTTCTCTTTATTTGGCCACAGCTTGAGTAATCCGATTTAACGAACATAGTACTCCATTCGCGGGCTGTTAATGATACAGTATGACTACAGAGATCATCGTGCGGGTATTACATTAATTCTACAATGAATTGCTTAACAAATGTTACCCTCAGCTATGCAGCTGCAATAACTCATTACATAGGTACTCTATGTTGCACTTGGTTAAGGGATCAGTTCACTGCAATCCTGCTTCTACTGTTCGTAAATACTTGTATACTTCATAAATGGTTCAAATGGCTCTCAGCACTATGGGACTTAACTTCTGAGGTCATCAGTCCACTAGAACGTACAACTACTTAAACCTAACTAACCTAATGACATCAGACACATCTATGCCTGAGCCAGGGTTCGAACCTGCGACCGTAGCGGTCGCGCGGTTATAGACTGTAGCGCCTAGAACAGCTCGGCCACCCCGGCCGGCATACTTATTACTCACCTTTCGTTATTTGACTAAATATGAACTACAATCTGATTCGCATATATATGACATGGGTTAGCGCCGGCACAAAGCAATGACTAAGGGTTGGATGCCGTTGAAGTCCCGTTACACTGATGGCAAGCAAATTTTCGCAAATCACCTCTATTGCCTCAAGAAACAGCATCTTAAATATCGAAGGACCGACGTCCACACTGTCACAGCGCGTTGAAATACAGCTAAGACGGCATATGAATATTTGTGACCGACTGGGCTTCGAACCAGGATCTCCTGCTTACTAGACAGACATGCTAATCACAGCACTATTTTTTTTTTTTTTTTTTTTTTTTTAAGTTTGAGAAGACTTTCAGCACCAGGTAGGCGGAGGCAAAGAGGGCAGGGGTCGAAGATCCGAGGCCAGGCCTCAATGCCTCCCCCATACCTGTCACTGAGCAGCTGCATTATTCCCATGTATTCCATGTTTGTACCCATATATACCTTTAAATTGTGGAAAAAAATTGAAGCAGTAATTACGGTAAAATAAATTACAGATTGCCGCCTCCAATGGAGTGCGTTCCTTGTAGAACATAACTTATAAAAGTGAAAAGGATGTCGGAAAAATATATAACAAACATTCATTCAGAAATATATTCACAATTTAAGTTATTTTGCACTGGATGCATATGAGGTCTGCAAGGAAGCCTTATTTTTTTCCACAAATGAAAAAAAATTTCGGAGCCGGATTGGTTTTGCCAAATTAGAACAGTTCTGATTTTAGAACCAACGTAAACGAATATTCCAGGAATAAAAAAAAAGTGAAAGAATAGTATTCTGCTTCTAATCAAAAAAACTGTCCACCTCTTCGTAGCCCACGTAAAGCAATAGATAAAAAAATTTGAAACCATTCCTTATATTTGTTATTCTTCTTCAGCGTAAAATGTTCTTCTGCAACATAAAACATGTACCTTTCTAAGTTCTGTTTGTTACGACGTAAAACACAAACTGCCCCAGAAGCCACGAATAACTGTTATTCTTTGCGGACGGGTAACATTTCCAGTCGGGTTGTAAAGCTTCAGTTATCGGTATATGACTTTCTGCGGTTCTGTTGATAGTGCTAATTTCTTCCTAGTCCAGTTCCAAATTCTGATTCTATTTTCACATAAGAAAATGTGCTCTCAATTTGATTTTCCATAATCATTCCGCTGAGGGTATGGTTTCGTTTACAACGTCGAACCATATGGCACTGACTGCAGTTGGTAGAATTTTATTGTTGATATTTTTCCAGACGTTCCTCCAGTTTTGTAGGTTAATTTACCGGAATTGGTTTGTGAAGACGATGTGTGGTAATATAATCATAGATGGGTCTAGTGTTGGTTTGTGCTGGTGGAAGTCTTATACAGCTCCAATCGCTATATTGCTTTGGGACGTAATCTAGGCTGCCATGCTACATTAACAGGAGCGTTCCTATCTCCAGGATCTAACGAGAGGAACAGATGTTTCATTGGCATGTATTAGTTTAAAAGCACGTCTTTAATTCCAAGTCCTCCATTTTGCCTGTGCAAAGTCGCCGTGTGGAGGGATACTTTGAAGATATTTTGTTTCCACACATACCAAGAGGCTACAGCTAATATTTCATGCGCAGTGACCTGCAGTATCGGTAAGACTGCTGCGACATGATATATTTTGCTAAGTATGTACGTATTTATAAAGTGAACTTTCTGCAGTCGGTCTAACAATCGCACGTCATGGTCCTTCAACAAGGTTCCGATGACATTAAGTTTCCGCTCCCAATTGTTCGTGGCCATGAGCTTGGGATTCGCCCTTAACCTCAAGCCGAGTTGGAGTCTCTCTTCAGTTACATCTAACCAGTGTGCACCTGTTGCACTATTGTAAGAACCGAGATGCAGGTTCATTTGGCTACAAGAATGCGTATGTTCCTCCAGCATGACGGGGCTCCTGCACATTCTAGTCGTCAGGTGACATTATCTAAACCTAACATTTCCCGGAAGGTGGATCATTAGATATGGGCACTTTTCTTGGCCTTCAAGGTCCTCGGACCTTATCTCTTTGGATTTTTGCCTGCGTGGATGGTTAAAGGCGAAGTCTACAAATAAAAGGTAAACCCAAGAGCCGATTTGATCGTTCGGGTTATGAATAGTGCGGCCCTCATAAAATAACGCAAAGACGACCTCCGTAAGGCTACACGTGGTGTTATCAAGAGAAGTGAAAAGTGCATTAAAGTTGGTTGGTGAATTTTTGAGAATCAACTTTGAATGTCCTCATTTGCCTTTGCTTTGAGTTTGTTAGCGTTACGTAATAACAGCTGTATCTCTGTACTCAATAAAAAGTGGACGCATTTATATGGAATTTTTTTCGTCTGTACTACCACCTGCTAAAATATGTGCCATTCCTCCTGAAACACCCTGCATATGGATGTATGTGTGGTGTCTGTTCTTTCGGACATGTCCGAAAGAAAATGCTTCATTGCATTCTGCAACGACATTCGATCTAGTTGCAGGGGCTGATACAGATTTCAGAGATGCTTGGCTGTCTGAATAAAAGTAGACGCTACGATTTTTGTAGGGTCTACTCTAATTTTCCTCCGTGCACATGCTGACAGAAAAAAAACGTGTAATACTGTGGCCACCTTCCTTAAAGAGATTCTAGGCAGTACACCAGACCTGGTACTTTCATCTGTTTTCGACCTGTCAGTAAACCACTACATTATGTCTCCAGCTCGGTGTTGTGGTTCGTTTTTCCACTGCTCCCTGCTTCCAACTGTTACATGCCAAAGTTTATTGAAACAGCTAGAAGTTATTGTGTAGTTAGTCAGCATTTCCCCAGCCATCGCCTTACTGATTTGGGATTCCGTATATTCTAACTATATCCAGTTATTTCCAATTCTTAGCCTTTATGTCCCCGCCGCTGCCTCCATTTTAAGCCACAGGTGTAAGACGGGCATTCTAGCATAATAGCCATTGCAGGAGTGGATATCCTGCTAATTCCATCTGTTTGTGAAAGCAGGCCAGTCTCTGTACTTTGCCAGACTCCCTAGCAGCCACCTTCTGTTCGACGTTGTTCATATTATAGGCCAATAAATTATAATTGGTCTCTTTGCAGGGATGTATGTATATCCAGTGCGTACTGGGTTTAGACCCCAGTTTACCCTACAGCAGCTTCTAGTGCTTGTAAGATTATCTTTCGCAGTGGAAAATATTCTTTACGTGAGGTGTTCATAATAGTTTTCCATCCAGGGCTACCTCTCGATACACTACAACCCTCTCTAAAGTTTCATCGAGAAACATAATTTTTCAGTATGTGTGCTGGACATGCTTCCCCATAAATAATACTACACCAGTTTTCGTGGGGCTCGTCTTTAAATACTTTTTCACAATGTTCAGTGCACATAGGTTTAACAGTACTAACAAATTTTCTAAGTCTTACAGTGAATAGATCGTCTACTTATTCTTTTCAAGAGTAGTCCCCGGCATTCAGCCCATCTGTGTGTTCATTCACCACTAGGTTCTTCATCTCTAACCATTTACTCGAAGGTCGTATTACTCGACATCCAGGAAGAGACAGAGCATCTAGAAAGGGTAGTGCTTTTCCCACCTTCCCAACAAGTTGGTGAAGTGTTACTTCACATGATTTGCTTCGCAAGTGTTATGAAAATGTGGCAGTTCATAGATAAAATTATGTATTCACAACAACAAAAAATATATCGGCAGAAACAAAAACGTGGCATAATGAATTTAGCAGTACCTCAAGGTTTTCGCTTTGACACTAAGTGTTACTAAAAGAAGCAAGACGAATTTTGCTAGAGCGTTGTCTTACAATTCTCTCATTGAATTTGTATCGGCCTGCTTGTAGCTCTGCTACAAAACAATTAGAAATCTAGCTTTCGGCGAGGCTCGAAAGGTGAACAGAGGCAGCATGCACCTGCCAGGCAACCACGTTACCTACGAGCTAGCGAATAGGCGCAGTGTCTTCCACTTACTTATTGACCCAGTAAGCGCTGTGGCAGATAAACCGCAACATAAGAGGCGACAGTAGTTGTATTTCCCATGTGGAACGACTTTTTTGGACTCAGAAGGATTAACTAATAGCCTTATGTCACGTTCAAGCGAAAATCACTCAGTATTAAATTGAAATGACACGATAAGATCAAGTGAATTTAGGAGGATAGTTCTGTACCATCAAGGAAGTAACTCGTCGGTCACAGAGTTGCCAAACATATTCTGCGCTGTTGCCAAGTTTCAGTTATACCGCCAGGAAGGATACCAGCTGATGTGTTCTGTGAGTGACCTCGGAAGTGACTAGAGCTTCGTTTCAAAGTTGCGGGTGGCAAGGGCCGCAAGATCCTCATTATATGTCAATGAGTCTTATTTGCATTTCTGTAACTAGATTTAGGGGCTAGAGTGCAATTACTTGTAATACATCGATGCACTGATTGCAAACTAAATGTCATAAATTAATAACTGCGGCAATTATTTGTGTTTTACTGTCTTAATCGCACAGAAACCTTGAAAGCGTATTCACCAGACTCGATTCACAGTTTTGGAACTTCTCCAGTGGTTGAGTTGGCAATGTATATTTGCTGTACAATATTGTTATTGAGATCACTATCATTGGCACATCCAACAGAAGACAGGCATGGCCTGGCTTATTGTTGTCAGCTTTCCTGACGGATATTCCGCCTTTGTTCGAAACGTGAAGACTTAGAGTGGATTCGAGCATTCCATATGGCGAAAATTTAATCTTTTTATTCTTCCAGCTCTAACATTCAAATAACAGTTACAATAAGCGGCAATAAAGCGCCTGTGAATCAACAGTTAATAAGGCAATCATAATTAGTGGAATCTGACAAATTCCATCTGTCATCTGATAATTGTAAAAACTACTTTTCTCATCTGCACAATACCACAGTATGAACTCAAGGGTTTCATTGGATACCTATACTTAATTTAGTTGTGATCGTTTTCAATGACAGTACGGGAGGAGCAAAACCATCTGACTTGAAACATACTTTTCCAGCGGGATTTGAATCTTTGGCTACAGTTGCAGTAGCACGTCCAGGGAGGTATCAAGAATGTGAGCAATCACTCATTGCCATAGTATAGGCTAGGGCAGAGAGAAGCAGGTTTCCACCAAAGTAAACGATGAGAGACACTGTCGCTGTCACTTATTAAACAGGAATTGTTCAGAAAATTACAACAATATCTAGTGAAATGAGTAGGTTGATGCAGCTCCAGTCCGGCACTATCACTGAGTTGCCAAACATTTTCCGAATAGCACTTAAGATAAAAATGTGTGTGTGTGTGTGTGTGTGTGTGTGTTTTCCGAAAGAACAGACACTACGAATCGAAATAGACAGCCTTGTTAATCAATTAAAGATTGAAGGACAGATGTCCAGGCTGTCTAGCGCATTAAAATAGAACAACGGCGTCAGATGAAAATTTGTGCCAGATCAGGTTCGCACCCGGATTCGTAGTGTCTTTCCTTTCGGACATTCCCGAAAGAGCCGCGCATGTGGTATGCGGAAAGATGGGAATTCGCGTCTGACGAGGAGCGTGTGTAGATAGGTGCTGAAAAGGGGTTGGCTGCTGCGTCCCGACAGTGCCCAGCGTTCCGGAATGGGTGTGTGTGTTGTCCATAGCGTAAGTTAGTTTGCTAGATTAAGTAGTGTGTAAGACCAGGTATCGATGACCTAAGCAGTTGGTCTCATAAGTTCTTACAACGAAGTTACAAAATTTTAACTCCAAAATACTGCATCTCGGTTCTTACAATAGTGCAATAGGTGCGCACTGGTTAGCTGTAACTGAAGAGAGACTCCAACTCGGATTGTGGTTATGAGCATAATAACTTAAATTGTGAATATATTTCTTAATGAATGTTTGCTATGTATTTTCCGTCACTCTTTTCACTGTTATTTATTTTACCGTAATTACTACTTCAATTTTTTTCCACAATTTATAGGTATATATGGGTGCAAACATGGAATACATGGGAATAATGCAGCTGCTCAGTGACAGGTATGGGGGAGGCATTGAGGCCTGGCCTCGGATCTTCGACCCCAGCCCTCTTTGCCTCCGCCTACCTGGTGCTGAAAGTCTTCTCAAACTTAAAAAAAAAAAAGTGCAGTGATCAGCATGTCTGTATAGTAAGCAGGAGGTCCTGATTCGAAGCCCAGTCGGTCACAAATATTCATATGCCGTCTTAGCTGTATTTCAACGCGCTGTGACAGTGTGGACGTCGGTCCTTCGATATTTAAGATGCAATGGTTTCTTGAGGCAATAGAAGTGATTTGTGAAAATTTGTCTTGCCATCAGTGTAACGGGACTTCAACGGCATCCAACCCTTAGTCATTGCTTTGTGCCGGCGCTAACCCATGTCATATATATGCGAATCAGATTGTAGTTCATATTTAGTCAAATAACGAATGGTGAGTAATAAGTATGCCGGCCGGGGTGGCCGAGCTGTTCTAGGCGCTACAGTCTGGAACCGCGCGACCGCTACGGTCGCAGGTTCGAATCCTGTCTCGGGCATAGATGTGTCTGATGTCATTAGGTTAGTTAGGTTTAAGTAGTTCTAAGTTCTAGTAAACTGATGATCTCAGAACTTTGCACAATAACATAAGGCTTGTTCTGCTGAAGAACTTGATGCCCACAAGTCCTTAAATAAGAATCTCCGGGCGGGAGTAATGCATGAAAAGAGACAGACTGTTGGACAAAAGAATGGTTCAAATGGCTCTGAGCACTATGGGACTCAACTGCTGAGGTCATTAGTCCCCTAGAACTTGGAACTAGTTAAACCTAACTAACCTAAGGACATCACAAACATCCACGCCCGAGGCAGGATTCGAACCTGCGACCGTAGCGGTCTTGCGGTTCCAGACTGCAGCGCCTTTAACCGCACGGCCACTTCGGCCGGCGTGTCATATTATGCTTCACAAACTTAAACTGTTTGTCTTTTTACTTCATACTAAAAAAAAAGTTATGATATGAGAAGAGGAAATGACTGATATACTTCTCAGGAACTTTAGTTTTTCATGTTTTTTTCTCACTTCATACTAAAACAAGGGCGTTAATATGAGAAGAGGAAATGAAATATACGCTTCCAAGACATAATATTTCCTTGTGTGCTACTACTGCATACATGAAAGCCCTGCAGTTAATTTTTGTATGTTGGATAAATTTTGATATCACCTCACATTCCTTTTTGAGAAGGTTCCTATTTTCTTGGGATTCAAATAGAGTGGACATTTCATCACTGGTTAATATTCTGATGACTGATGACATGATACCCGTTGCAATTGCTCCATGGCACCTGGAGTAGAGTCTTACGTTGGTTTCTATAAGAACACGCAGGCAGTGATATCCGCTCACTGCAGTCAGAGCCACGGTGATCTCTTTCTGTTTATGGCGAAGCGTCTGCTGCAGTGTCCACGCTCAGACAACATAAACAAATCGCGGCGGCATTGGGCACTGCTAATCGCTGCACTTGTCGCGAGCCTCGACAACAAGAGCGCACTGTCTCTGCTAACGATACTATGGAGTTAATACATCTTACTTAACGTAACGTAATATGCAGGCCGTGGGTTGGGTAAAAATTCAGTTTGTAACTTCCCATCGCATTAAAATACTTCATAGTCATATTTGATGCAATATTTATTGTTGGTTGTCTCTCTAATGTTAATATTATTGATTCAGATTGTACGTGAACACGAAAACGCACACACACACACACACACACACACACACACACACACACACACACACACAAACAGTCATTAATTCCAGTGAGGGTGACAACTACTGTGTGTTGAACAACACATGCACCAGTCAATTCCTCAGTTGGTGTCGAGTGGATGAGATTTTTCAATTACCTTGCATCTACATCTACATCTACATCTATACTCCGCGAGCCACCTTACGGTGTGTGGCGGAGGGTACTTATTGTACCACTATCTGATCCCCCCTTCCCTGTTCCATTCACGAATTGTGCGTGGGAAGAACGACTGCTTGTAAGTCTCCGTATTTGCTCTGATTTCTCGGATCTTTTCGTTGTGATCATTACGCGAGATATATGTGGGCGGTAGTAATATGTTGCCCATCTCTTCCCGGAATGTGCTCTCTCGTAATTTCGATAATAAACCTCTCCGTATTGCGTAACGCCTTTCTTGAAGTGTCCGCCACTGGAGCTTGTTCAGCATCTCCGTAACGCTCTCGCGCTGACTAAATGTCCCCATGACGAATCGCGCTGCTTTTCGCTGGATCATGTCTATCTCTTCTATTAATCCAACCTGGTAAGGGTCCCATACTGATGAGCAATACTCAAGAATCGGACGAACAAGCGTTTTGTAAGCTACTTCTTTCGTCGATGAGTCACATTTTCTTAGAATTCTTCCTATGAATCTCAACCTGGCGCCTGCTTTTCCCACTATTTGTTTTATGTGATCATTCCACTTCAGATCGCTCCGGATAGTAACTCCTAAGTATTTTACGGTCGTTACCGCTTCCAATGATTTACCACCTATGGCATAATCGTACTGGAATGGATTTCTGCCCCTATGTATGCGCATTATATTACATTTATCTACGTTTAGGGAAAGCTGCCAGCTGTCGCACCATGCATTAATCCTCTGCAGGTCCTCCTGGAGTACGTACGAGTCTTCTGATGTTGCTACTTTCTTGTAGACAACCGTGTCATCTGCAAATAGCCTCACGGAGCTACCGATGTTGTCAACTAAGTCATTTATGTATATTGTAAACAATAAAGGTCCTATCACGCTTCCCTGCGGTACTCCCGAAATTACCTCTACATCTGCAGATTTTGAACCGTTAAGAATGACATGTTGTGTTCTTCCTTCTAGGAAATCCTGAATCCAATCACAAACTTGGTCCGATATTCCGTAAGCTCGTATTTTTTTCACTAAACGTAAGTGCGGAACCGTATCAAATGCCTTCCTGAAGTCCAGGAATACGGCATCAATCTGCTCGCCAGTGTCTACGGCACTGTGAATTTCTTGGGCAAATAGGGCGAGCTGAGTTTCACATGATCTCTGTTTGCGGAATCCATGTTGGTTATGATGAAGGAGATTTGTATTATCTAAGAACGTCATAATACGAGAACACAAAACATGTTCCATTATTCTACAACAGATTGACGTAAGCGAAATAGGCCTATAATTATTCGCATCTGATTTATGACCCTTCTTGAAAATGGGAACGACCTGCGCTTTCTTCCAGTCGCTAGGTACTTTACGTTCTTCCAGCGATCTACGATAAATTGCTGATAGAAAGGGGGCAAGTTCTTTAGCATAATCACTGTAGAATCTTAAGGGTATCTCGTCTGGTCCGGATGCTTTTCCGCTACTAAGTGATAGCAGTTGTTTTTCAATTCCGATATCGTTTATTTCAATATTTTCCATTTTGGCGTCCGAGCGACGGCTGAAGTCAGGGACCGTGTTACGATTTTCCGCAGTGAAACAGTTTCGGAACACTGAATTCAGTATTTCTGCCTTTCTTCGGTCGTCCTCTGTTTCGGTGCCATCGTGGTCAACGAGTGACTGAATAGGGGATTTAGATCCGCTTACCGGTTTTTCATATGACCAAAACTTTTTAGGGTTCTTGTTTAGATTGTTTGCCAATGTTTTATGTTCGAATTCGTTGAATGCTTCTCTCATTGCTCTCTTTACGCTCTTTTTCGCTTCGTTCAGCTTTTCCTTATCAGCTATGATTCGACTACTCTTAAACCTATGATGAAGCTTTCTTTGTTTCCGTAGTACCTTTCGTACATGATTGTTATACCACGGTGGATCTTTCCCCTCGCTTTGGACCTTAGTCGGTACGAACTTATCTAAGGCGTACTGGACGATGTTTCTGAATTTTTTCCATTTTTGTTCCACATCCTCTTCCTCAGAAATGAACGTTTGATGGTGGTCACTCAGATATTCTGCGATTTGTGCCCTATCACACTTGTTAAGCAAATATATTTTCCTTGCAAGAATTGTAAGGAGACCAAAAGTGAATGGACTTGTATCTAAAGAGCTGCGACAAAGCAAAGCTTGACCGACTATCAGATAACTGCCCACATGGGTTTTGTGGACGAGTATACCTCTAGTAACCAACCCACCCACGATCATTACGTAAGATTTCTCGACGACGTAGGGGCATTGTTTTCATTAAGTCGTCGACGGTGTAGCGTGATGGTTTACTTGCCACCATACGTTTTCTATATTCGTCCAAAGGTCGCTTGCATTTGTTGGTCTACATGGAAATGATCTTGTCACCTCTGCCCACATATTCTCTATCTGGTTGATGTTCGGTGATCGTGGAACAAACGGCAACAGCTTTATCCTCTCTTGGCCCTGAAACCAATCTCGCACTGCTCTGCTATGATGGATGGTGCTCTGCTCCTGTAAATCAACTATTATCTGGTTCGTTCATATTTTTATATTTAAATAAAATATTAGTAATAAGCACATTGTATTATTATTTTTCACAGTGTTTAAGAACTCAGGCCCTGTAATAAATAAGTGATCTAGATTCAACAGTCCGATTAAGTATGTGGTTTACCCAGTCCATCAAGTGATGAGAGTCGTAATCGTATATCCACATTAAGCTTGCTTGACTGGCTGAATCCGATTTGAACGATCTGGTATCGAAATTTGCACATAAATTCCTTCAATGGATTAACAGGTAGCAACTGCCCAAGAAAAAGTGAGAAACATGTCTACTAGCAGCAATGTAACGTAATTATAACCCATATTTATGTGATGGAAATACTGAGTCCAACAATGCACATCTATTTCAGTGGTGGGAAGATGCACCATATCGGAGTTGCTGATGACATAGTGACAATAATAATAATAATAATAATAATAATAATAATAATAATAATAATAATCCCGTCGGCCGATAGGGGAAACCCTCCCCCATGTGGGTGGTACCGAGGATATCAAATACTTGGGGCGTGCCAAATACTAATACAATCCTCAACGACTACTTAATCCGTTGAACTCAAAATCCACGCACGTCTGAGTGAAAACCACCGCTACTCTGGTCACCGCCTGTTAGCTCAATGAGCTCGGCTGAAAATATTTGCTTCCAAAGGCTTCAACACCCACTGGTCCTGTCCGGTCCTGGAATCACCCAGGCCAAACCAATGAAACACAAGCAAACATGAACTGTGCAAACTGTCGACAGGCGGCAGCTGGAATTTCGGATTCTGGGGAGACCAGGTTATCACGGCAGAGAATATTGAAGATCTCTGGTAAATTTCTCTACAAGCGGAAAACATGCATTTGGAAACTAAACATCGGTACATTGATCCGAGCACGAAAACTAAATAATCTCACAAAAGAAATAGACAAAAAAAATTCTCATCCTTGCTCTTCAAGAACCACGACTCACTGACAGTGAAACCTTGCACTACTGAAACCATTGCATCTTCAAGAGCAAAGGACAACAAAAGGTAGCGAAAGGCGTACCAATCTTGGACATGGCATTCTCGAACACAGATCTATCATCAGTTCTGTCAAAGAAATCACACCCATCAACAATCGACTTATGACTATGCTCATTCAGAGCCCCAGTAAAAAATAAACACTCATCAATGCACATGGCCCCACCAACATCGAAAATAAGAAAAACACCAAAAACGTCGAAAAATTCTGGAACACACTAGAAAATACTATGAGCAAAAGTCACCAAGATGGCGTGAAAATACTAAAGGGAGACTTCAACTCTCTATTTGGGACAGAAAAAACCTGTAGAAAAATCATTGGTACAAATTCAACGTACCGAAACGCTTAGACCAAGTGCACACGTCTGACTGACATTTGCCAACAATTCAACTACAAAAGGATATCTTCTCACTTTAGAAAAAAACAGTTCCCAGATAACATGCTTGGCTGCCAGGTGCAAGCTGCTTTCGTTCGCCTTTCGAGACTCGCTGAACGCCAGATTTTTAATTCGTTTGTAACTGAGCTACAAGCAGGCAGATACAAACTCTATAAGGGAATCTTAAGATATCGCTCGAGCAAAATTCGGCTTGCTACTTACAGTTACCATTAGTGTCAGAGCGGAAACCTTACGGTACTGCCAATTTCATAATGCCACTTTTGTTTTCTGCCGACATATTTTTTGTTGTTGTGAATACATAATTTTATCTATGAAATGCCACATTTTCATTATACTTGCGAATGATGCAGGAAATGAAGTAAATACAGATCTTTACGAAGTTAAAAGTCGGTAATATTCTACTAATTCGTGTTAAAATGGACTCAATCGTCTTACAGACACATAATGCTTTATTAAGATAGATTGCCATCGTGATGTTTCTGTAGTAAGCTGAATTTAATTTGTATTAGTACAGTGAATATTTTAATTACATTTTCCATTAATTATTAATCGCAACATTAATCATCAAAGGGAAATTAATCAGCAGCTGAATTTCTTTTCACGATATCTACAACAGTCTGACTATGCTAAAGTTGTTTGCAAATTCTACGCCAGGTTCTAACGATGTCATTAAACCAGTGTAGCTTTAAGAGTATTTTCGTCTATAAATGAATTGCCCTGACGGTTGATCGATCAAGAGCGGGAAAGGTAAAATTTTACGAATATATGACGAGAGGGACAAGTGCTTGAGAGAGGACTTCCCCATCAATACAAGTGCCTGAGAGACGACTTTCCTATCAATCTCCTAGATAGTTTTGTTTCTCAAATCAACAGAGTGAGTTATCATGCAGTAGCATAGGTGATGCAGTTTTGTTGCTCGACTTTCTCACACTGCGACCGAAAGGTGTCTCAGTTGTTGACAAAAAATTCCAGCTGTGTTGCACACACACCTTGGGGCAGAATTCGTAGCCCAAAACACACTTATGGAGCTATCAGATGTAAAATATTATGTTCACACTACACCTTACTCCAGTCTACGTCTTTTGGTGGGGCTCAGCCTTTCATTTCTTCTTAGGAAATTAACGATAAAGGCATCCTAACACTTCACCAGTAACAGTACAGCATAGGAATGCTCAATGAGCGACCTGATGACGTTCAATAATAGTCGCTTCGTTGATTTTTGTTCTTTCGAATTAGAGCCTGCAGTACTCCTACACCAGACTTCTGAACTTTGCCTGTTGAATGCAAATGTCGCACGATGGTAAAATGGTAATCTGTCACATATATCAGTAGTCGAGACTTCCTTAATGTGGGAAATCATTCATTCCAGAACGATCTTTGTTGAAACAAAAATATCTTTTTCTGGCGTATTTTTCCCAAAAGCACTCGCTCCACACACAGATCAAATCTTTCTAGCTGCCTGCAGTACATTCAACCCTCTGTTATACCAAAAGTAAACGTTCTGTTGCAGATGTTACTCCTTTTTCCACTTGCGACTCAATTTTACAATGCTTAACTGTAGTTCATGATTTTCAAGTATGTAAAATCCAATGCTTAACTGCAAGATGATAACTAGAACTTCAAATTCGAAAATGACATTGATACATACACTGACAGCGTTGCGCCGCCTTCACATGGGAGGCGCCGGATTTCAGGCGGCGGATGGCGTCTGGCCGGTGGCCGGTAGCCGCTGCTGCGCGAGGAAACGCTCGAGCGTAAGCTGTTATGGTCGCGACGCAGGCACGAGCTGTCCTGCGGAATTGTTTCTGGAATACTTGTTATTGCGAGTGGGTAGAATGTTAAGCGAATTATCTTCGATGTCCAGTCAGACTCATAACGTTAGACCGTAATGTGTTAAAAAAAGAAAAAAAAGAAAAAAAAGTTGGACGCGAACATGCGACTCTAAGTTGAGAATGCACGAGGGTTACCGCAAGACCACGGGCTCACTCCATCCATATCTCCTCGGAAGTAGACAACACTTCCTCCTAACACTTCGCCATCTTACAGTGTTGCCAGATTGTGCAGATGGCCGGACTTAGAGTTGTCAGGGGCGGTCAGTTTTATTGGCCACCTTAAGTGAACGACTCGGACTTAGTCTCTGTGGCGGCCAGCCGGCAGTCAGTTTTTATGTCTAAGACTGTACATCGTGAACAGGGGGATCAAGGATGCAAAAGCTGGAAAAAAATCGAAAACAGTGCCGCACTGCCCGCTGAGCGCCTTGCGAATCGGTGATGCAACCCGCCCGACTTTGTTCTGCACTAGACCGGCGCTCCAGGCTACGCGCGCTGCTAGTGTTACCACAGCGCGCGTACGGGGTAAATCCCGGCCGCTGGTGCCTGTAGAGTCTAAGTCCGTTATCGGTGCGTTACGTAATCAAGGTCACTCGCTCTCTATATAAGCGGGCAGTGCACGGCAGCGGAACCCTCCACACCTATAAATCCCTCATCCGCCCTATCCTTTGTTATGCCCATCCGGCTTGGATCTCTGCCCCCCGTACCTTTTATAAATCCCTCCAAATCCTTGAACGTCATGCTCTCCGCCTCGCCTATCGCATCCGTCTCCCCTCCCCCACACGGATCCTGTACGATCTCATCCCCTTCCCCCACCTCCTCCTTTTCCTTGAAAGGATACGGATCCTGTACGCCTCCCGTAAACTCGATCCTCCTCACCCGCTCTTCTCCCCGATCCTCTCCCACCCCCGCCCGCTGCCACGCCTGTATTCCCACGTCCCACCCGGTCTCCATCTCTCAACCCTCCTTACCCTCTCCCAAGGTGGCTTCCACCAGCTCCCCCTCCCTGATGATGTCCTCCTCCCCTCCATCTACCCCTCCTATCAACTTTGACCCTGCCCCCCCCCCCCCACTTCCGGTGTCCTTTCCTTTAGGCACCCTTCCTCCCTTCTCTTCCCCTCCCTTCTCTTTCCTTTTCCCCCGTCCCTTCCCTCCACCCCTCTTCCCCCGGGCTTCCCCTCCCCCTTCCTCCCTCCCCCTCTCTCCCCTGCCCGTGGCATCTCTGCTCCCCCCTCTCTCTCTCCCACTCCCCTTCCTCCTCCTCCTCTCTTGGCAGGTCCCCGGACTCGCACACGCACAGTGAACATTCGCACGCCGGAGGTCATCGCCACTAGTGTCTCGTGTGTGTGCCTTCGTTTGTGTTTAGTGTTTGTTCGCCGAAACGCCGCCACTGTTCACGTGTACCATCGCCATCATCCCTGTTTTGTGCGACGTGTCAACTAGTGTCAGTGATGTTTTCTCGCCAGGCGTGAACGGCTCCGTGTTTTTTGTTTTTTGGTGTCTACATTGTTTTGCCCGCCATTTTGATTGTATTCTCTGTGCTCCCTCTATTTATTACTTATTGTAAATCTCAAGGCTGAAGAGCGGCGTACTCAGCTGCTGACAGCCCGCCCTGTGTAAATTGATAAAAATCACAATAAAGAAGAAGAAAAAAAAAAAGCCAGCGGAACCATTCCACTGTGAGCTCTATCACAGCGTTGAATCACTATGGATCGTCGAAGTGTGTATCGTCAACGTCGCCACCACATGCCTATCTATAAACACATAATTAGCCTCGAGGATAAACTTGGAGGTCGCCCCCTCTCTCTTCCCCTCCCTCTTTCCCTTCTTCCAGTCTCCCTCATATCCTTGTGCCTGGCAGATCATCCGCTTTGATCATCGTGCCACGTCAGTGTCGTGTTTAGTGCTGTTTCTCCTGTGCGTCAAGCTGTGTGGTTTTAATTGTGTGCTGGCCTTGTGCTTAGTGTCACTGTCAGTGCTTGTTATGTGCTACGCCATCCATCAATACTTTTAAGCTCCGGTCATACTGTGCCTTGTGTTCTTTTAACTGTCCCAGTGTGTGGTTTTTCGTGTGCGCTACTTTTTTGCGGTTTTTATCTCCATTTTACAGTCGCCCCTTTTTTTGTCTATTGCCTTCCATGATGTCCCCCCTTTTTTATATCTATGTTACCATGTTCTCTCCTTTGTATATTTTTAATGTCTTCTATTGATTGTTCTATGTCTTTCGGCTGAAGAGCAGCGCATATGCTGCTGTCAGCCCGCCCTGAAGGGGAATTGAAATACAATAAAGGAAAAAAAACTTGTAGGAAATGGAACAGCCCAAGCAGTTATATGAAATGGACCTACATTCTTCCGTGACTGCAGGGGTAATTTTAGTGTGGACGTCGCTACTGGAAATTCTGGTGGTGGTTGGTTTACCGTAGCCATTGTTCGTTGTGAAAACGCCTCCCTTCCATGACTGGAATCCTTCGCTGTTTATTTTAGCAGCAACGGACATAGAATTCGCCGCTCTTTTCATAAATCTGCGACCGACTATGACACTCGATGTATTCCTAATAGACTGGTGCAGACGAAAAGTGCTTTGTTCGACATAACATAAATTCTACGTTAAAAACGTTATCCCTGGTGTGACATAACAGACTGCACAAATTTGCTTGAAATTATCCGCTCGTTTCCATGTAGACCTTTTTACTGAAACTCGTGAAAGTGTAGGGAGCTGGGCTACAGTAATTTTATTAAAATATAAATAAATCACTTTATTTAAAGAAGCAAAAACATTTTCACACAAGGCAAACTGTGAGACAAAGTTAAAACACATCAGATAAGAACAGCACCTACCACCAGAATTTATTAATGAGACGTTATCGAAAGGTAACTGCTAACAGAACACACTAATAATCACTGAGCTACGTGGTGTAGTGGATACCACAGTGGACTTGTATTCGGGAGGACTACGGTTCAGTCCCGCGTCCGGCCATTCTGATTTAGGTTTCCGGCGATTTCCATAAATCGCTTCAGGCAAATGCCTGGATGATTCCTTTGAAAAGGCACGGCCAACTTCCTTTCCTAATCCAATGGGACCAATGACCTCACTGTTTGGTCATCTCCCCCAAATCAACCAACCAGCCATATTAATCATCGAAACACAGCAAAGTTTACTCTTGCGATTTTCTGAAAGCCAATATTGGCACTTTTAATACAGACAAATTAATGACATCAGTATTAAGCATCAATCGCAACAGGGTTTGCTATTGAAACTTAAGAAGAGCTGTTGCTGTCAACAACAAATTTGAGTAACCACTTCCAAATGGATTTACTTCAGAAGTTTACGAGGAGCAGTTGCTGCTAAAATTTAATGGAATGATCAATGAGCAGAAACGTAAGCAGAAGCTGCCAACAAAGAGTCCACAAAAAACTGATGATGTAATTAAACCTTAATATACCCTTAACGATTTAAGTGAATGTTATATTTAATTCAGAGTGGCTAATCCACTGAAATACTGGAACAAATGTATTTACTAGTATCAGACCATGAAGACCCTGTTAAACACTGAAATTCAAACCAAATGGTACACACTTATATCAGAAAACTTCTTACACAACAGACACTCAAAATTTAGCGCAGTCCAAAACTCATCACCGCTTATTATATCCTGAAATAGTACTTTATGTTGCAACTGAAGAGCCTATTTGGGTAGAGACGTAACTAATAAATGCTAACCTCGGTTCCGGAGTCCATGGATTCACGAAATAAACAGACAGAAATACAAGGCCCTCTTCCTGTGACACACGAAACAGAGATGAAAAATCTTGAAAATTATTAAAATATATTTGTAAAGAATAGAACAACTTGAGATTAAAAGAATCACTCGTAAACACAAGATACAATAAACAAGTTTAAATAAAATTAACTACCACGTCATAATAGCGACTTAGTTTACGTGAGTTTTACAATTTGTGAACGAGGCCCTCAAGCAACACGACAGCACTTTGCCAAGCGGCTCTTCTAATAACGGAAAATCTGGTACAGACAATTGCTAGAAAACCACTTGGTAAACAACACGCCGTAACTAGTTCACTGATTCTATTGTACTTCTGACAAACTACAACGGCTAGTGAGACAGCTGACAAGATCACACAACAACATAACACACGTTAAAATGAAAGCTTATAGGTGACAGCATAGGTGGGGTTGGTGGGATCACTCATGGGAAAATTCCTGCAGTAGTCGGTGTTAGAGCTGCACCTTTTTTAGATTGAAGTCAGCTGATAGGTATTCCTGCTTAAGGGAAGTCTCTCCATCAAGGGAATCACTTTTGACAAAGCTTAGGTATCCGAGTAATGAGGGAATTAGTACATTTCATCAAAATATACAAGGTATTAGAGATAAAATTAGTTAACTGCTTATAGATGTTGACTCTGAAATTATTGGTATATCTGAACACTTCTTAAAGAAGGAGATAATTCAGAGGCTTCCTTTACCAGGATACAGGTTGGCTGGCAGCTTTTCGAGGAGCTCTTTGCGGTGTGGGGGAGTAGACATGTATGTGAAAAACGGCATCCCATTAGAGTCAATTGATGTTTCAAAGTACTGCACTGAAAAGGTGTTTGAATGTTCTGCAGGTGTGGTTAATTTTAACGGAGCTAAACTTCTAACTGTTGTTATTTATAGATTCCCAGACTCCGATTTCACAACATTTTTGCTAAAGCTAGAGGAGGTTCTTGGCTCACTTTATAGGAAATACAAAAAGTTAGTTATATGTGGTGACTTCAATATTAATTGTATAAGTGATTGTGCAAGGAAGAGGATGCTGGCAGACCTCTTTTATTCATATAATCTTATGCAAACCGTATTCTTTCCAACGAGAGTGCAAGGGAACAGTAGAACAACCATAGACAACATTTTTGTTCATTCCTCATTACTAGAAGGGCATTCTGTTAGCAAAAAGGTGAATGGCCTTTCAGATCATGATGCACAAATTTTAACTTAAAAGATTTTTGTGCTGCAACACGTGTTAAATATAGTCATCAGCTGTTCAGGAAAGCTGATCCAGTTGCTGTAGAGACTTTTGTAAACCTTATAAAGGAACAAGAGTGGCAAGATGTTTATAGCGCTGATACAGTAGACGATAAATATAATGCTTTTCTCAAGACTTTTCTCATGCTCTATGAAAGTTGTTTTCCGTTAGAACGTTTAAAACAGGGTACTAGCACAAACAGGCAGCCTGGGTGGCTGACTAGAGGGATAAGAATATCTGATAGAAGAAAGTGGCAATTATATCAAAACGTTAGAAACAGTCAAAATCTAAATGCAGCAGCCCATTACAAACAGTATTGTAAGGTGCTTAAAAATTTTATTAGGAAGGCAAAAAGTATGTGGTATGCAGATAGAATAGCTTAGTCTCAGGATAAAATTAAAACCATATGGTCAGTCGTAAAGGAAGTTGCTGGTCTGCAGAGTCAGGTCGAGGATATAGATTCAGTGCGTAGTGGGAATGCCGTGTTACTGATAAGTCGCATATATGTACAGTATTTAATAATCACTTTCTGAATATAGCAGGTGAACTAAATAGAAACCTAGTCCCAACAGGGAATCATATAGCGCTCTTAGAAAAAAGTGTTCCGAGACTGTTACCTGAAATGCTCCTCCATAATACTGACAAGAGGGAGATTGAGTGAAAGACCAAGAACTCTCATGGATATGACGGGGTATCTAGCAGAATACTGAAGTATTGTTCTATGTATGTTAGCCCAGTTCTCAGCCATATCTGTAACTTTTCCTTTAGGAGTGGTCGGTTTCCTGACCGATTAAAGTACTCAGTAGTGAAGCCACTTTATAAAAAGGGAGACATTGATAATGTTGACAATTTTAGACCTATTTCTATGCCATCGGTGTTTGCTAAAGTTATCGAGATGGTTGTATATACAAGGTTACTGGAGCATTTAAATTCACATAATTTGCTGTCAAATGTTCAGTTTGGTTTTAGAAATGGTTTAACAACTGAAAATGCTATATTCTCTTTTCTCTGTGAGGTTTTGGACGGATTAAACAAAAGGTTGCGAACGCTAGGTGTTTTCTTTGATTTAACGAAGGCTTTTGACTGTGTTGACCACAAAATATTACTGCAGAAGCTGGACCATTATGGAGTAAGGGGAGTAGCTTACAATTGGTTCGCCTCTTACTTTAAGAACAGAAAGCAGAGGGCAATTCTCCGCAATATTGAGAGTGGTAGTGATGTTCAGTCCCAATGGGGCACTGTTAAGTGGGGCGTTCCCAAAGGGTCGGTGCTGGGGCCACTGCTGTTTCTTGTTTATATAAATGATATGACTTCTAGTATTACAGGTGATTCAAAAACATTTCTGTTTGCTGATGACACCAGCTTGATAGTGAAGGATCTTGTGTGTAATATTGAAACAGTAACAAATAATGTAGTTCGTGGCTTGTGGAAAATAATTGGATGCTAAATCACAGTAAGACTCAGTTTTTACAGTTTGTAACTCACAATTCAACAAGAACCGATATTTTGATCAGACAGAATGGGCATATTATCAGCGAGACGGAACAGTGCAAGTTCCTAGGCGTTCGGATAGATAGTAAGCTGTTGTGGAAAGCCCATGTCCAGGATTTTGTTCAGAAGCTAAATGCTGCTTTATTTACCATTAGAACAGTATCTGAAATAAGTGACACTTCACTTCAACACGAAAAGTAGTCTACTTCGCATATTTTCATCCCCTTATGTCGTATGGTACTATTTTTTGGGCTAATTCTTCTGATTCAAAAAGAGTATTTTTGGCTCAAAAACTGGCTGTTCGAGCTATATGTGGTGTAAGTTCTAGAACCTCTTGTCGACCCTTATTCAAAAATCTGGGAATTCTGACATTGCCCTCACAGTATATATTTTCTTTAATGTCGTTTGTTGTTAGCAATATTAGCCTACTCCCAAGGGTTAGCAGCTTTCACTCAGTTAATACTAGGCAGAAATCAAATCTGCATGTAGAATGCACTTCCTTGACTCTTGTGTAGAAAGGAGTGCAGTATTCTGCTGCATCCATTTTCAATAAGCTACCAAAAGAACTCAAAAACCTTAGCAGTAGCCCAAACTCTTTTAAGTCGAAACTGAAGAGTTTCCTCATGGCTCACTCCTATTCTGTCGAGGAGCTCCTGGAAGAGCTAAAAAATTAAGCGAATTCCAGTGTTACATTGTTGATTTTCTTCATTTAAACTTAAGACTTGTCACCTGAATATGTTTTTTTATATTTCATTTTATCTGTTTCTAATATCGTGTTATAATTTCATGTATTGACTCTTTCCATGACCATGGAGACTTCTTAATTTAGTCCCACGGAACAATAAATAAATAAATAAATAAACACTGAAGAGCCAAAGAATCTGGTACCCCTGCCAAATATCGTGTAGGACGCCCGCGAGCACGCGGAAGCGCCACAACATGACATGGCATGGATTCGACTAATGTCTGAAGTAGTGCTGGAGGGAACTGACACCTTGAATCCTATAGGGGTATCCATTAATCCGTAAGAGTACGAGGGGGGTGGAGATCTCTGCTCAACAGCACCTTGCAAGTCATCCCACATACTCTCTATATTGTTCATGTCTGGGGAGTTTGGTGGCCAGTAGAAGTGTTTAAGTTCAGGTGTTCACGGAGCCACTCTCTAGAAATTCTGTACATGTTTGGTGTCTCATTGTCAAGCTGGAGTTGTCCAGAGCTGTCTGAATGCACTATGGACATGAATGGATGCAGATTATCAGACAGGATGCTTACGTATGCATCACCTGTGACAGTCGTATCTAGACGTATCAAGAGTCACATATCACTCCAACTGCACACGTCCCACATCATTACAGAGCCTCCACCAGCTTGAACAGTCCCCTGCTGACATGCAGGGTCCGTGGATTCATGAGGTTTCCTCCATACCCGTACACGTCCATCCGCTCGACACAATTTGAAACGAGACTCGTCCGATCAGGCAACATGTTTCCAGTAATCGAAAGTCCATAGTCGGTGTTGACGGGCCCAGGCGATGAGTAAGGCTTTGTCTGGCACAGTCATTAATGGAACACGGATGGGCCTTCGGCTCTGAAAGCCAACTTCCCTGATGTCTTGTGGAATGGTTCGCACACTGTTACTTGTTGATGGCCCTGAATTGAAATCTGCAGCAGTTTGTGGAATGCAGGACTTCTGTCAAGTTGAACGATTTTCTTCAGTCGTCATTGGTCCTTTCTTACAGGATATTTTTTTCGGCCGCAGCCATGTCAGAGATTTGATGTTTTATCTGATTCCTGATAATGACGGTACATTCGTGAAATGGTCATACCGAAAAATCCCCACGTCATCGCTACGTCGGAGATGCTGTGTCCCATCGCTCGTGGGTCCACTATAACACCACTTTCATACTCACTTAATTCTTGATAACCTGCCATTGTAGCAGCAGTAATCGATCTAACAACTGCGCCAGACACCTGTTGTCTTATACAGGCGCTGCCGACCGCAGCACCGTATTCTGCCTGTTTACATATCGCTATATTGGAATACACATGCCTGTACCAGTTTGTTTGGAGTTTCAGTGTAAATACTCACCGTAATTTCAGAGTATCGGTCTATAAATAGAGTTAGCCCAAATAACAGAGACTGCAAGCAAGCGGGCGTTTCCAAAATGGAACTGTCGTTCGGGAACCAACAGGGCTCAATCCACAGTGAGCCCTTGTGCGCAGTTCGCGGCGATAATCACGTCCGAAACACTTTCCTATTAATCACCTGAGTACTACCGCAAACTATATACACTCCTGGAAATTGAAATAAGAACACCGTGAATTCATTGTCCCAGGAAGGGGAAACTTTATTGACACATTCCTGGGGTCAGATACATCACATGATCACACTGACAGAACCACAGGCACATAGACACAGGCAACAGAGCATGCACAATGTCGGCACTAGTACAGTGTATATCCACCTTTCGCAGCAATGCAGGCTGCTATTCTCCCATGTAGACGATCGTAGAGATGCTGGATGTAGTCCTGTGGAACGGCTTGCCATCCCATTTCCACCTGGCGCCTCAGTTGGACCAGCGTTCGTGCTGGACGTGCAGACCGCGTGAGACGACGCTTCATCCAGTCCCAAACATGCTCAATGGGGGACAGATCCGGAGATCTTGCTGGCCAGGGTAGTTGACTTACACCTTCTAGAGCACGTTGGGTGGCACGGGATACATGCGGACGTACATTGTCCTGTTGGAACAGCAAGTTCCCTTGCCGGTCTAGGAATGGTAGAACGATGGGTTCGATGACGGTTTGGATGTACCGTGCACTATTCAGTGTCCCCTCGACGATCACCAGTGGTGTACGGCCAGTGTAGGAGATCGCTCCCCACACCATGATGCCGGGTGTTGGCCCTGTGTGCCTCGGTCGTATGCAGTCCTGATTGTGGCACTCACCTGCACGGCGCCAAACACGCATACGACCATCATTGGCACCAAGGCAGAAGCGACTCTCATCGCTGAAGACGACACGTCTCCATTCGTCCCTCCATTCACGCCTGTCGCGACACCACTGGAGGCGGGCTGCACGATGTTGGGGCGTGAGCGGAAGACGGCCTAACGGTGTGCGGGACCGTAGCCCAGCTTCATGGAGACGGTTGCGAATGGTCCTCGCCGATACCCCAGGAGCAACAGTGTCCCTAATTTGCTGGGAAGTGGCGGTGCGGTCCCCTACGGCACTGCGTAGGATCCTACGGTCTTGGCGTGCATCCGTGCGTCGCTGCGGTCCGGCCCCAGGTCGACGGGCACGTGCACCTTCCGCCGACCACTGGCGACAACATCGATGTACTGTGGAGACCTCACGCCCCACGTGTTGAGCAATTCGGCGGTACGTCCACCCGGCCTCCCGCATGCCCACTACACGCCCTCGCTCAAAGTCCGTCAACTGCACATACGGTTCACGTCCACGCTGTCGCGGCATGCTACCAGTGTTAAAGACTGCGATGGAGCTCCGTATGCCACGGCAAACTGGCTGACACTGACGGCGGCGGTGCACAAATGCTGCGCAACTAGCGCCATTCGACGGCCAACACCGCGGTTCCTGGTGTGTCCGCTGTGCCGTGCGTGTGATCATTGACTGTACAGCCCTCTCGCAGTGTCCGGAGCAATTATGGTGGGTCTGACACACCGGTGTCAATGTGTTCTTTTTTCCATTTCCAGGAGTGTATGTGCTTATCGCTATCACATGAATTAAGCCACCACAGTGTAGGTCCTACAACGCTTGGATAGGGCACACTTGATGCTGCTTTCGTTTCTGTAGAACGTTCACTGTACAGTGTAGCATACTAGATTGTATATATGAAATATCTATTGAGCCAATCAATAATCTGCGAAGATAATCCTTATGATTATATCTTGGTTAGTAGTGGAAGATGTGTTACAGCGCCGAATGCCTTTGAGAAATCTACGAACATGGTACCTGTTCACTGCACCTGTTGTTTGCATCTTGTACGAATAAAGCAAGTTGTTTCACAAGAGTGTGTTTTTCCTGAAGTCTTGTTGACTGTGTAAGAGTAGCTAGTTTTTCTTCAGAAACGTGACAGTGTTTGACCTACGTATATGCTCCGGAGTCCTGCATCGTACGAAATGTTTGTCTGGAACTCAGTGCATCCGATATTTTTCTCTCTTTTGAACATCAGACTGATGTGTGCTCTTTTCCGGTCATGCGACGCTATTCGCTGCGCGAGTGATTCTCTGTAAACATGAGCTACAAAAGGAGATAATTTCGCAGCGTATTCAGTGCAAGACTCAATTACGTCAGGGACTGGGGCCTTGTTATTGTTTTCAACAGCGGATGTGCTTCTGTCAACACCTCTCGTTTGTGAGTCTGCGCAGCGCTCCAGCAATGGTACGATAATACCCAATGCGCAAATACACTTTTATGTGCTGAATATGATGTTTTTGCTTTCCGTCTGCTGTCTTTCGTTTCCACACCAGTCGGATCTACCACAGACTGGATGGAAAACTTGGAGGTGCAAAAATCATCGTAGGCTTCTCACGTGAACCTTTTTACGAATGCGCAAGTTGCTGTTAGGATTTCTCTATCAGTTCCCCTGTAGTCTCTTCTGTAGCGAGACCGTCGTAAATGCCATGTTTGTAACATTTTATGAATGGTATCGGTAAACAGGAAGGTCTTTGCCATGTCTTACTTCATTACTTGGTACGTATTTATCTAGACCACAGTTTTAACATCACTCAGCATTTTTTTTGAGTCATCAGCCGTCTGACTGGTGTGATGGGGCTCGCCAGGAATTCCTCTACTATGCCAACCTCTTCATCTCGGAGCCGCCCTTGCAACTTACGTCCTCCATTATTTGCTGGAAGTATTCCAGTCTCTGACTTCCTCTCCAGTTTTTCCCCTTTACAGCTCCCTCTATTACCATGGAATTCATTCCCTCACGTCTTACAGATGTCCTATCATTCTATCCCTTCTCCTTGTCAGCGTTTTCCACATATTCCTTTCCTCTCCTCTCCGATTCAGTGCAGAACCTCCTCATTCGTTCCCTTATCAGTCAACCTAATTTTCAACAATCGCCTGTAGCACCACATCTCAAATGCTTCGATTCTCTTATGTTTCGATTTTCCCATAGTCCATGTTTCACTACTAAACAATACTGCGCTCCAAAAGGACTCTCAGAAATTTCTTCCTCAAATTAAGGTCTGTATTTGATACTGGCAGACTTCTCTTGGCCAGGAATGGCCTTTATGCCAGTGTTAGTCTGCTTTGAATGTCCTCCTTGCTCCGTCCGTCATTGGTTATTTTGCTGCCTAGGTAGCAGAGATCCTTAACTTCATATATTTCATGACTATCAATCCTGATGTTAAGTTTCTCGCTGTTCTCATTCCTGCTACTTCTCATTATTTTCGTTTTTCTACGGTTTACTCTCAGTCCATATTCTGTACTCATTAGACTGTTCATTTTCTTCAGTACATTCTGTAATTCTTCTTCGCTTTTACTCAGGATAGCAATGTCATCAGAGAATCTTATCATTGATATCCTTTCACCTTGAATTTTAATCCAATCCCTAAACCTTGCTTTTATTTCTGTCATTGCTTCTTCGATATACAGACTGCAGAGCAGGGGCGAAAGGCTACATCCCTGTCTTACACTCTGTTTAATCCGAGAACTTCATTCTTGGTCGTCCTCTCTTATTATTCCCTCTTTGCTCTTGTACATGTTGTGCATTACCCGTCTCTCTTTATAGTTACCCCTATTTTTCTCAGAATTTCGAACAACTTGAACCATTTTACATAGCAGCTTTAGTCAGAATTATTCTGCGTTTACCAGTTCTCAACTAGATGTTCTCATTGATAGTGACTGCCTGTTAGTTCTCCCAAACGCAAATACTCTCCTAGCTTTCTTCATGACCATCCTTTCCGTAACGGAATCATGGTGGCTGTGGGGTGGTACTTACTTGAAGTTGCAATTATCACCTCGAAAATACGGAACTGCGATCGTGAAACTTTATGATAGCGTCACAAATTCATTTCATATTCACCCTTTAAAGTGATACATTTCTCTCTCCCTGTCCCTCTCCCGAAGGATGACTTGGTGGAGAATCTGGTTGCATTCATTTGGGCTGCTCAGAGAACGTTTTACCTGGAGATCACCTTGTCATAATTCTGGAAGCGACTGCTGCACAATGGCTTCTTCCCACAACAAAGATGGAAGAAGTCACTGTCATACGCGGAGAACACGGGTGAGGGAACAAAACTGGAAAGCCCGAAGGAAACACTATGTGCTACCGTTTCCTATTCAGAATGATCTGCGGCCTTGTCATGGAGCTAAAGTACCCCTTCCAGTCCATGCGTTACGGGGAAGTGATCGCAAAAATTATTGCCTGAAAACAAATAAAAAATAAGCGTACAGGAAATTAAATTTAAATAGAGATTCCTCTTAATGAAACACCATAATAAAAAAATGGAAAGTTGTAAAAAAACTAGATTTTCCTAAATACGTAAAAAACTATAGCTCCGATCGAAAAATGGGAAAGTTGCAAGGCTTAAAAAAACCTATCGAGTATCAATTGATTTGTTATGTTTCGAAATATCTTAAAAAAACGTTCAAAATCATTTTAACGTTCACATTAAGTATCGCGTTAACGTTCAAGTTCCCACACTTGTTATTTACTGTTGGTATCAGGAAAGTACCATTTGGAAATCTAAAAATATTTATTATTTTTCGAGATATATCAGTTTTTTGAAAAAAAGGCGCTCTCGATAACTGGCTATATCTTTTCAGCAGATGGTCCTAAAATAACAGTTTTAGGCTTATGTCCTTAGCAAAGAGCTGTGCTACCGTGCTATGAAACAATTTTTTTACTATTTTATTGACTGTAAGGTTAAAAAATGCCTTCGAAAAACTTGTACTTTCGTTTGGCGTGCATTTCAACTACCTCTGTTTTCATTTTATGGAAATAACGTTTAAAGAAAGAAATTGTTGACATTTTTTCATAAATAAGAAATTTTTCTTGACTTTCTTGAGCCAAGATATCTACTAAAAAGTTCTAGTGAACACATTTAACATTTTAAAGTGATGCGCTTGAATTTAATGTTGCATCCCCCAGGCTGTGGCAAAGCCATGTCTCTGCAATATCCTTTCTTCCAGGAGTGCTCGTTGGATATATTTCATTGATATCTGGTGGTAGTGTAGTTGGAGCCACGAACGTGGGTGGTTGAGTATAGGCTCTTTCTTCGTACGTCATGCAGACTCCGACAACCAACGAGCGTTCAGCAATGTTTTGAGCTCTCAGCTGTGAATATCTTAGCCAATGCCAGCATTAAAAGCGATTGTAGCGAGTTATGTAGTGACGTTTTATTCTGTTTGTTGCGAGTTGTCATCGCTGATGGCACTGATAAGAGATAAATACTACATAAGCAAACGAGGGACATGATTTTCAAGAAACACGATTTTATCAAGAGCGGAGTACGTTATGCCCATACCGCTACTACCCTTGGAACTGCCAACAACGCAATCACAGTCGATGCCCGACCTGCACGAACCGCCATCATTCGTGAATCGGACTACGTAGCGCACGCAGAATAACATGGCTGGTAGATGCACAGTCGACAGGGAACACGTGGAGAAAGTGGTGGTGGTAGGGGTTGTCGGCAGGCGCTGTAGAGGAAATGCCGAGCATTGGAGGGGAAATGCCATTCTAAACTGAAGCCTACACTCAGATTTTTTGTAAACATCAACTGGAGCTCCTCCACCTCTGGAGTGGCATGGGGCTCATTGAAAAATATCTACTGCCACCTTTGCTTTACTTAGTATCTAGAAATAATTCTGCTGAAAATGCAAGAAAATCGGAAATTTATTTTCACCTGGCTTGTTAAACATTTGTAACTTTTAGAGAAGTTTCATGAGTAACCAGTACTGACTAAAACTTACACTTTTGTCTTGTTGCCATGCTAAAATTTGCTTCTTCTGCCAAAACATAGGGGAGTTTACACAATTTCATCTCATTGAAATGCTGTGCAGATGCAACTTTGAGAGAATTCTCAAACAGCGTTTCGTTAATTTTATTAAGTGGGGAACTGAGAAAAAGTAAGGTCAGTAGCTTATGCAAAAGAACACCATCAGTGAAAAAATTGTACCAAATCCTATAGCATTTCTCACTTCAGCAGCAGTGGATGGCCCTTAAAAATTACAATCTCTCACTGAAAAAGTCTGTAATTAGTGGAATACCATGGTAGATAATGATGATTTGCATATGGAAAAATACTCTCCTCTTTGTGTGCTATGATTTACCAAAATCTCAATTCGATATCGCTAATCGTTTATGCAATATAAGGAATGTTGTGAATATTTCACTCTGCCTTTATCGCTGGCGTGCGCGACATCAAATATTTGGACGACATCAGATCAATTTTCTCAAGATTAATGACGGAGACCCCCACCCAAATCTAAACAAAAATTCAATATATTAGATAAATTTCGTCTGCAACAACATATTATGTAATATACACCAAACGCAATATCATAGCAACCTCTATTTTTTATTGCAAACTTTTTCGAATTCCGCCCTGTATCTTACTTATATGCAAATATAACAATAACTATGACCATCAACGAAATGATGGGCACATCATCGAGATGCTGACATAAAATCTACAAATAACGCAAAAATAAAGTTTTTTTACCAAGTAGCTTTTGTAAAATCGTTTGAGAAAGATTGCAGTGCTTCGATTCTGTCATCGCCGACAGTTCGAAAGGGGGTAAATACTGATAGTTTCCCCTTCTGAACAAACGAATGAACTCGCTCAGCGCTTTAGAAGAAAACTTGTCACTGTGCATCGGCCACCGTACCCTGCGTGGACTATAGTTGGAGTCACGAACGATGACGGTCGAGTTAACGTTTGTTCTGAGCACCTGCGTCACGTGTTGTCTGACAGCCAGTGAGCGTTTAGCAGTGTTCTGAGCACTCTACAGTGAATACCGTAGCTAATGACAGCATTAGACGTGATTCCAGCGAGTTATTTAGTGAGTTTCGATTGATTTTGTTGCGAGCAATCATCGCTGATGGTGGTGGTAAGTGATAAAATTCCGCATAAGCAAAAGAGAGATGTAATTTGGTTCACGCAATTGAAGAGAAGATTAAAAACAACCCTATGTTTACACGTAGTGCCCTTGCTATGGAAGTTCCGCAGATCTGTTTTTGATGGTCAACACTTCAACAGTGATGGCGAGCTGAAAGAACATGTTACCACATGGTTGAATACACAGGCGGCAACCTTCTAGGAAGAAAGCACACAAAAACTTGTGCCACGCTATGACAAGTGCCTACGAAATTTCGGAATCTATGTAGAAAAGTAGTTAAACAGTTTTAGATTTTTGTACAATAAATATTTTTTCTGTATCTGTACACGTTTGTTTTATATAACCAAACGGAGCTTACTTTGTGGACGTACCTCGTGTGAGTGAAAAATCTACTTGAAATGAGACTAAAGTTTTCTTTGAACAGTTACATCTGCGTCACGGGGAGCGGTAAAACGAACCAGTTATTAATTTGTTCCGGTTGTCAAGTATAACCTCTGCCAATGCTAACTCACAGGAACCATCTACTTTGATTTGACTGCAGGGTAAATTACTTTTGACAGCAATAACTTCTCCACCACCAACTTATATAATCTATCCTTTCTGCTTTGAAGCAATTTCGGATGAACTTAATTCCGACTTTAACCAGCTTTCCGTACCTACAACGATTTGAGCTTCAGTGCTTTCTATAAGCGCTTGGTGCTCTGGTTCCTTCCCAACACAGCTACGCCAATTTATGATGAACAATACTGACTGTTGCTACGTATACCTCCACGTATTTGCTCTGCGCTCATTTAGACTAATGCCATTTCTGTAGTTTCCCGATGTCCTCTAACCTAAAAAAAAACCGCCCACTCTCCTCCACAAATACCGCATTACCCGTGTAGCAGCTTCCTGTGCGTATTGGACCCCTGAACTATTAAGCAGAACCTGGAAACCCACCACCCACCACTATGTCGAGGAATCTGATGCCTAGACGGTCGCAGAACCATCTGATCCCCTGATTCCGACACTCCACTCGGCTCTGTAACAGAGGACCACATTCAGTTCTGTCGATGAAGCTGCAGATGGTGAGCTTCTCCTTTATCTCGCAAGCAATACTAACAGTCTTTACCACTTCAGTTAGCCGCCTGAAACCAGAGAGAACATCTTCTGATCCAAAGCGACATATGTGCAGAGAATTGTCGTGCAGTAAATATCCGTGCAGCATTTATTCATATAGAAAATCGTGTGTGTTCACACTATTCTTTTTTAGACTATTCGTGAATCCTAAACCGTTGTATTTCGAAAAACTAAATACTCACCAAAAGATATAAAATCATCTTGTCACTTGTAGTTCATGTACATTTTATGATGCACTGGTAGCTATTTCGTAAGTTATTCCGAAAACATACCGAGTTCTGAACAATCGGTATCAAAGATTATGCAGGCGCACGCCGTTTGGATTCAGTTTTCAGAGGCAGCGCGCGCAAATCCTTCCCCCCCCCCCCCCCCCCCCCCCCCCTAATTCATCCCATCCCACTCCACCACCTGCTCTGACTGTCACACTCCGCGCTCATTTAATTAATACTTTTAAAGATGGTTGACATCAGCAACCGTAAATACACTTTCAATCAATAAAGTATACAGCCAACCAGTTACATAAGGTTAGTGTAAAGACCGAGCCCAGGATTGAGTACCACTAAGGGTATCTCCTTCACAAGGAAAGTCACATAAATTACTTAACGATAAAATTTTAAGTACACGTGATGAGCTAAAAAGCTGAAGTCAAGCAACAGAAAACATGGAACAAAGTCCTGCACGTTAACAGGAAAAACTATTATACTGAAACATACAGTAGTACCTTATTCAATATCAACCTCAATCAAGTGCATCGCTTTGAAGTGTTAACTGCGTCTACTAGATATTTCTTTAAGTAATCTTTGCTCCGGCCGGCCAGAGTGGCCGTGCGGTTCTAGGCGCTGCATTCTGGAACCGAGCGACCGCTACGGTCGCAGATTCGAATCCAGCCTCGGGCATGGATGTGTGTGATGTCCTTAGGTTAGTTAGGTTTAATTAGTTCTAAGTTCTAGGCGAATGATGACCTCAGAAGTTAAGTCGCATATTGCTCAGAGCCGTTTGAACCAGCCAATCTTTGCTCCAGAAGGTTTTAGAATTTTTTTATTTCTTTCAAAGTTATTTTCATAAAATAAAAATTGAGACAGCTAGCTAAATAAAGAAATGTGCCCAACAAAAGAGAAGTTTCTTGAAGGCAGTTTTTGATCGTTACAATTAATAAAATCGCAAAACTTATTTAATAGCATTGCAGCAAAATTCTCTCTGAAGTAAGCCTACACCGTTGTTGTACGACCATCCGCTGATAAGATCTAGCCAATTATAGAGAGTGCATTGTTTTTTTCAAAAAAACTCGATATGTCTTGAGAAATAATTAATATTTATAATTTTTGAAATAGGTAGTTTTCCAACGTAAGGGTGGCTATATTTGCAGTAATCATAAAAAAATAGAAACGTGAAAGTTAATGAGATTTGTAAGGTGAACGTTAACGATATTTTTTAAAAGTTTTTCCAGTATATCTCGAAACGTACCAAATGCATCGATACTTCTAGGAAAACACACGATAGATACATTTAAGCCCTACAATTTTTTCATGTAACATTTTTCGATCAGGCCTATAGTTTTTTAATTATTTAAGAAAAACTATTTTTTATCTACAACTCTTCGGATTTTTTTCTATCGAGTTTCGTGGAACAAGGTCTCTGTCTACAATTTAATTTCGTATACGCTCATATTCTTTTGTTTTCAAGGAATAATGTTCTCAAATTTAGCGTTAGGCATGCTTGGAATACTGTGTCAGTTTCTCGCGTCGCTTCGAGTGGACAGGCACCCATAGCCGCCGCTTCAGCAAGTCGCGTCAACACGCTCCTGTGATGGTTTGCCCACTTCCCTTGCGACTGTCGGTTCGTCATTTGTTTCTTCGACGTAACACCAGTCTGCCTGCACAGCAAGCGCTTGCGCCACCTAACCACTGTGCCACACGATGGCTGCCGTACGCTTCTATCAACTCTGTTGCAGCGTTGTTCAGCCTCGGACGAAGAAAACAAACTAGCGCACGATACTACACTTTGTCAATTGGCTGAACCGCCTGGGTTTGCTTACGCTGGCGGCTTGTTACAGCATGAGGATTTCGGAGTATACCAGGACAACAGACACGTACGTGGAAATAAACAAAAAAATTATGATCCCTGAGGCTTTTCCGGCAGCTATGTTCAATATAAGGTTCTCTCGTCTGCCGCACAATCATATTTTGTACATCCCAGAATATTTAGTTGAGGTACCTGCTGAACGCCATCAAGTGGTGGTTGACGGATACTGCTGGCAAGTAGCAACTGTAGCGCGGCTTTTGGAAATAATTGCTTTTTTCGTTGTTTTCCTCTGGATCTAATAGCAGAACGCATAGGATTTCAGGTTGTACTTAACTGGAGTCCTGAGTCGCTGTTTATTAAGTTATCCACCGTGCGAATGGGCATTACCTCCAAATAGCACAGTCCCAGAAAGAAGAAACTGAAACACTGTCCTATACTAAGGCAGTGCTCTGCTACTGCAGATATATACTGTTGGCTCTGAGCACTATGGGACTCAACTGCTGAGGTCATTAGTCCCCTAGAACTTAGAACTAGTTAAACCTAACTAACCTAAGGACGTCACAAACAGCCATGCCCGCGGCAGGATTCGAACCTGCGACCGTAGCGGTCTTGCGGTTCCAGACTGCAGCGCCTTTAACCGCACGGCCACTTCGGCCGGCTATATACTGTTGGATCATACGTGTATGAAGATGGTGCTCATCACATCTATCTTGCGCCGTACAGCAAGTCCATTAAATAAGGATTCCAATCTCACTGAGGTTAGAAAACTCGTGGGATGGCCATGTACACGTATACAATTGGCGGTAGTATTGCATACGCAAGGTATAAAAGGGCAGTGCATTGGCGGAGCTGCCATTTATTCTCAGGTGATTCAGGTGAAAAGGTTTCCGAAGTGACTATGGCCGCAAGAGGAAAATTAACAGACTCTGAACGAGGAATAGTAGTGTTGGATGTAGGCGAATGGGACATTCCATTTCGAAAACAGTCACGTGGTATACCGAGATCTGCAGTCTCAAGAGTGTGCCGAGAATACCACATTTCAGCGCTTACCTCTCACCATGGATAATGCAAAGACCGACGGCCTTCGCTTAACGACCGATATCTGCGGCGTTTGCGTAGAGTTGTCAGTGCTAACAAACAAGCAACACAGCGTGAAGTAACCTCAGAAATCAATGAGAGACGTCCGATGAACATACTGTTAGGACAGTGAGGAAGCAGATGACCGACGTGAGTGCCTTTGGTAACAGCAGCGCCTCTCTTGGGCTCGTGATGATATCGGTTTGACCCTAGACGACTGGAAAACCCTGCCTGATCAGTTGAATCCCGATTTCAGTTGATAAGAGCTAATGGGAGGGTTCGAATGTAGCGCGCAGACCCCACGAAGCTATGGAGCCAAGTCGTGAACAAGATACTGTGAAAGCTGAGGTTGGTTTCATAATGGTACGGGTTGTGTTTACACGGAATGAACTGAGCCCTCTGGTCCAACTGGACTCATCATTGACTGGAACTGGTTATTTTCCGCTACTTGGTAACCGTTTGCAGCCATTCATGGACTTCTTGTTCCCAAACAACGACGGAACATTTTTTCATGATAATGCAAATCTCAGCGGCCCACAGCTGTTCGCGATTGGTTTGAAGAACATTCCGGACAATTCGGGAGAAAGATTTGGTCAGCCAGACAACATGACACGAATCCCATCGAACATTTATGGGACGTATTTTGGAGGTCAGTTGGTGCTCAAAATTCTATGCCGGCAACACATTCGCAATTATGGACGGTTATAGACGCAGAATGGCTGAATATTTCTGCAGAAGACTCCCAACGACTTGTTGAGTCCATGTCATGTTGCTGCACTACGCTGGGCAAAAGGAGGTCCGACACGGTATTAGGGGGTATCTAATTACTTTTGCTCCTTATTGTAAGTGCAGCCTGCAAACCTTGGCTTGCCTCCAAGAAAAACGAGACTTGCCAGCGACAGTTGCACGGGAACAAGTGGAAGTTCCGTCCGTCTAGCGACAAAATTGGTTTGTCTTCTGGCCGCAGTGAAACTCGGTAGCACTATATGCGGAAGGCCACAGTTTGCCTTCTGGCAGGGGACTCTGAAAGCTCTACAAACATCCGTCAGCAAGTAATTCGATTGCGCATGCGCGAATATTAAGCAAGGAACAATTATGTTGCTTTATTTTTTAGATGCGATGATTGAAACTTACGTGTAGCACTCGTATAGTGCCGTGTAGCACACGAGGTCGGTTCCAGGGATATTACTACACCATGGGAAAATGCAAGCCCCTCCCCCCCTCCCCCTTTCCCCCCTCTCCTCCTCGTAATTGCATTGTCAGACATCGTCAGTCTATTTCACAATGCCATTTTCGTGAATAACTCTTACTTACACGTCTTTCTTGGCGCCGATACGTCTTTAAGACCACGGCCAGGTATGTGGCACAAGTCACTGAAACAGAAGTGAAACGTTTACAGTGTAATGTACACACATCAAAAAAAGTTTTGCGTCACCTCGGTTCCGAGAGTTCCGGAACCTGTACAGAAAATTGGAAAAGATCAACATAAGCATCATTTCCGCCGTTTTTATTGCTCATGAAAACCACACATTGCATGTTGTACCACCATACAGCGATACCTTCAGAGGTGGTGGTACAGACTGCTGTACACACCGGTACCTCTAATACCCAGAAGCACTTCCTCTTGCATTGATGCATGCCTGTATTCGTTGTGACGTACTCCCCACAAGTTCATCAAGGCACTATTGGTCCAGATTGTCCTACTCCTCAACGGCGATTCGGCATAGAACCCTCAGAGTGATTGGTGGGTCACGTCGTCCATAAACAGCCATTTTCAATCTATCCCAGACATGTTCGACAGGGTTCATGTCTGGAGAACATGCTGGCCACTCTAGTCAAGCGATGTCGCTATCCTGAAGTAAGTCATTCACAAGATGTGTATGATGGGGGCGAGAATTGTCGTAAATGAAAACGAATACCTCGCCAATATGCTGCCGACATGGTTGCACTATCGGTCGGAAGATGGCATTCACGTATCGCACAACCGTTACGGCGCCTTCCATGACCACCAGCAGCGTACATCGGCCCCACGTAATGTCACCCCAAAACAGCAGGGAACCTCCACCTTGCTGTAATCGCTTCACAGTGTGTCTAGGCGTTCAGCCTGACCGGGTTGCCTCGAAACACGTCTCCGAAGATTATCTGGTTGAAGGCATATGCGACACTCATCTGTGCAGAGAACGTGATGTCAATCCTGAGCGGTCTATTCGGCATGCTGTTCTGTACTGAGCTGCATGGTGCCGTGGTTTCAAAGATGGACCTCGCCATGGACGTCGGGATGAAGTTGCGCGTCATTCAGCCTACTGCGCACAGATTGAGTAGTAACACGACGTCCTGTCGCTGGTCAAAAAGCATTATTCCACATGATGGCGTTTCTGTCAATGTTCCTCCGAGCCACAATTCGTAGTTAGCGGTCATCCACTGGAGTAGTAGACTTCGGGCGGCCTCAGCGAGGCGTGCCGTCGATTGTTCCCGTCTCTCTATCTCTGCTCCATGTGCGAATAACGTCGCTTTGGTTCACTCCGAGTCGCCTGGACACTTTCCTTGTGGGGAGCCCTTCCTGGCACAAGGAAAAACTCTGACGCTATCTAACTGCGATATTGACCAACTAGGCATGATTGAAATACAGAGAACTGATCGGCTGTCGGTCCCCCTCTGTCTAATAGGCGCTGCTCATGCATGGTTGCATACATCTTTGAGCAGGTTTAGTGACATCCCTGAGCAATCAAAGGGACTATGTCTGAGATACAATATCCACAGTCAACGTCTATCTTCAGGAGTTCTGGGATCTGGGGGGGTGCAAAACAATTTTTGATGTTTGTGTTTTGAGTTACAACTCCAAAATTAATTAGGCCAAGCAGAATTAAGTTAAGTCGCCTGAAGAGCGTGTAACTAAACTTTGTTCACCTTTTCTCATTCCTCGAGCAGAGGGGGCAGCGCGCGGTGCAAGAGGAGAGGATTGCAGCGTCCGTCTCGTCCGCCTGCGATGTCGGCATCTTGCATGACAGAACAGAGATGCGGGATGCCTTCATCACAGTGAGTGAAACCAAAGCAGATGTTTACGGTACTAGCGAGGCCTCTGCCGGAGACGAAAACACAGCCTTGTGCCTCAGTCACTCAGTCAAGGCCGCCAGGGCCCGCTACCAGCGCCAGAGCTCGCGATCAAAAGCGGACTGTTTTCCTACGCCGGAAGGCCCATCCGCCAGCCGGCTTTATGGGCCGAAGCACCGCCGGCGAGAAGGCAGTTCGACAGCCGTCACGGACATCAGCGATCTGCTGTCCCGACCACAGCATTCACGCACCTCGTCTGCTGGTAATCTCTGATCGTTAGGAGTGTCGTGTAACTGTGGTCCGGCCTCCCTAGACAGCTTTGCTGTAATGCAGCGCCAACCACTCTCTAGTAGTTTTGTTTACGTATTTTCTTCGGTAGACTTTATCGAGCGGTAGACTTGTGAGGAAAACATTTTATTTTGTTATTCTACTGTTATCAGATCATAAGGGGGATCCATACTTTGTTTCTTGCTAAATTGTGTTTTGTTTCGACTCCTTTGTTGAATTCAGCAATGCTCTTGTTTATTGGTTTTTCGCAATACACAAATTGAGGAGTATCGTTCGCGTTTTGTCTCTGCTACCACAGACGCAGCACGGAGCATCAAGACTGCTGCGAGGGGGGTGGGGGGAGGGAGCAACAAGCTGTCAGTAGTCGAAATGGTTCAAATGGCTCTGAGCACTATGCGACTTAACTTCTGACGTCATCAGTCGCCTAGAACTTAGAACGAATTAAACCTAACTAACCTAAGGACATCACACACATCCATGCCCGAGGCAGGATTCGAGCCTGCGGCCGTAGCGGTCACTCGGCTCCAGACTGTAGCGCCTAGAAACGCACGGCCACTCCGGCCGGTTCAGTAGAGTCGAGTAGAGGTCTCATAGTGCTTCCATCCGCCCTGATAGCTGAGTGGTCAGCGTGACGGATTGCCGTCCTACGGGCCCAGGTTCGATTCCCGGCTGGGTGTGAGATTTTCTCCGCTGAGGGACTGGGTGTTGTGATGTCTTCATCTTCATTTCACCCCCACCCGGTGCGCAGGTCGCCCAATGTGGTGTCGAATGTAATAAGACCTGCACCAAGGTGGCTGGACCTGACCCGCAAGGTGCCTCCCGGCCAGTGACGCCAAACACTCATTTCTACATCTACATCTACATCCATACTCAGCAAGCCACCTGACGGTGTGTGACGGAGGGTACCCTGAGTACCTCTATCGGTTCTCCCTTCTATTCCAGTCTCGTATTGTTCGGTATGTTTCTGTGTGGGCTCTAATCTTTCTGATTTTATTCTCATGGTCTCTTCGCGAGATATACGTAGGAGGGAGCAATATACTGCTTAACTCCTCGGTGAAGGTATGTTCTCGAAACTTTAACAAAAGCCCGTACCGAGATACTGAGCGTCTCTCCTGCAGAGTCTTCCACTGGAGTTTATCTATAATCTCCGTAACGCTTTCGCGATTACTAAATGATCCTGTAACGAAGCGCGCTGCTCTCCATTGGATCTTCTCTATCTCTTCTTTCAACCCTATCTGGTACGGATCCCATACTGTTGAGCAGTATCCAAGCAGTGGTCGAACAAGCGTAATGTAACCTACTTCATTTGTTTTCGGGTTGCGTTTCCTTAGGATTCTTCCAATGACTCTCAGTCTGGCATCTGATTTACCGACGATCAACTTTATATGATCATTCCATTTTAAATCACTCCTAATGCGTACTCCCAGATAATTTATGGAATTAACTGCTTCCAGTTGCTGACCTGCTATTTTGTAGCTAAATGATAAGGGAACTATCTTTCTATGTATTCGCAGCACATTACACTTGTCTACATTGAGATTGAATTGCCATTCCCTGCACCATGCGTCAATTTGCTGCATTTCAGTACAATTTTCCATAGTTACAACCTCTCGATACACCACAGCATCATCTGCAAAAAGCCTCAGTGAACTTCCAATGTCATCCACAAGGTCATTTATGCATATTGTGAATAGCAACGGTCCTATGACACTCCCCTGCGGCACACCTGAAATCACTCTTACTTCGGAAGACTTCTCTCCATTGAGAATGACATGCTGCGTTCTGTTATCTAGGAACTCTTCAATCCAATCACACAATTGGTCTGATAGTCCATATGCTCTTACTTTGTTCATTAAACGACTGTGGGGAGCTGTATCGAACGCTTTGCGGAAGTCAAGAAGCACGTCATCTACCTGTGAACCTGTGTATATGGCTCTCTGTGTCTCGTGGACGAATAGCGCGAGCTGGGTTTCACACGACCGTCTTTTTCGAAACCCATGCTGATTCCTACAGAGTAGATTTCTAGTCTCCAGAAAAGTCATTGAACATAATACGTGTTTCAAAATTCTACAACTGATCGACGTTAGAGATATAGGTCTATAGTTCTGCGCATCTGTTCGATGTCGCTTCTTGAAAACGGGGATGACCTGTGCCCTTTTCCATTGCTTTGGAACGCTACGCTCTTCTAGAGACCTATGGTACACCGCTGCAAGAAGAGGGGCAAGTTCCTTCGCGTACTCTGTGTAAAATCGAACTGGTATCCCATCAGGTCCAGCGGCCTTTCCTCTTTTGAGCGATTTTAATTGTTTCTCTATCCCTCTGTCGTCTATTTCGATATCTACCATTTTGTCATCTGTGCGACAATCTAGAGAAGGAACTACAGTGCAGTCTTCCTCTGTGAAACAGCTTTGGAAAAAGACATTTAGTATTTCGGCCTTTAGTCTGTCATCATCTGTTTCAGTACCATTTTGGTCACAGAGTGTCTGGACATTTTGTTTTGATCCACCTACCGCTTTGACATAAGACCAAAATTTCTTAGGATTTTCTGCCAAGTCAGTAGATAGAACTTTACTTTCGAATTCATTGAACGCCTCTCGCATAGCTCTCCTCATACTACATTTCGCTTCGCGTAATTTTTGTTTGCAAGGCTTTGGCTATGTTTATGTTTGCTGTGAAGTTCCCTTTGCTTCCGCAGCAGTTTCCTAACTCGGTTGTTGTACCACGGTGGCTCTTTTCCATCTCTTACGATCCTGCTTGGCACATACTCATCTAACGCATATTGTACGATGGTGTTGAACTTTGTCCACACACGACACTATCTGTACTTGAGACAAAACTTTTGTGTTGAGCCGTCAGGTACTCTGTAATCTGCTTTTTGTCACTTTTGCTGAACTTTAATATTTCTATTTACGGCTGAAATCATCGATGCAGTAACAGCTTTATGATCGCTGATCCCCTGTTCTGCGTTAACTGTTTCAAATATTTCGGGTCTGTTTGTCACCAGAACGTCTAATATGTTATCGCCACGAGTCGGTTCTCTATTTAACTGCTCAAGGTAGTTTTCAGATAAAGCACTTAAAAAAAATTCACTGGATTCTTTGTCCCTGCCACCCGTTATGAACGTTTGAGTCTCCCAGTCTATATCCGGCAAATTAAAATCTCCACCCAAAACTATAACATGGTGGGGAAATCTACTCGAAATATTTTCCAAATTATCCTTCAGGTGCTCAGCCACAACAGCTGCTGAGCTAGGGGGCCTATAGGGACATCCAATTACCATGTCTGAGCCTGCTTTAACCGTGATCTTCACCCAAATTATTTCACATTTCGGATCTCCGTCAATATCCTTCTTATCGCTATAAACACGCCTCTCCCTTCACTGTCCAGCCTGTCTCTGCGGTATACATTGCAATCTGAGTTTAGGATTTCATTACTGTTTACGTCTGGTTTCAGCCAACTTTCTGTCCCTAGTACTATATGGGCGTTGTGACCGTTTATTAATGAGAGCAGTTCTGGGACCTTTCTATAGACGCTCCTGCAGTTTACTATTAGCACATTAATATTATTATTCCTTGTTGCATTTTGCCTACTCCTACCTTGCCGCGTCTTAGGAGGCGTCTTGTCGGGCCTAGGGAGGGAATTCTCTAACCTAAAAAACCCACATGTGCACTCCACACGTACTCCGCTACCCTTGTAGCCGCTTCCGGCGTGTAGTTCACGGCTGACTTATTCAGGGGGACCCTACATTTCTCCACCCGATAGCGGAGGTCGAGAAATTTGCACCCCAGATCTCCGCAGAATCGTCTGAGCCTCTGGTTTAAGCCTTCCACTCGGCTCCAAACCAGAGGACCGCGATCGGTTCTGGGAACGATACTACAAATAGTTAGCTCTGATTCCACCCCGCGAGCGAGGCTTTCCGCCTTCACCAATTCCGCCAACCGCCTGTACGAACTGAGGATGACCTCTGAACCCAGACGGCAGGAGTCATTGGTGCCGACACGAGCAACAATTTGCAGTCGGGTGCACCCAGTGCTCTCTATCGCCGCCGGCAGGGCCTCCTCCACATCTCGGATGAGACCCGCCGGCAAGCAGGCAGAGTGAACACTGACCTTCTTCCCCGACCTTTCCGCTATTTCCCTAAGGGGCTCCATCACCCGCCTAACGTTGGAGCTCCCTTTTTTTTCTGGTCATCAGTCTACTGACTGGTTTGATGCGGTCCGCCACAAATTCCTTTCCTGTGCTAACTTCTTCATCTCAGAGTAGCACTTGCAACCTACGTCCTCAATTATTTGCTTGACGTATTCCAGTCTCTGTCTTCCTCTACAGTTTTTGCCCTCTACGGCTCCCTCTAGTACCATGGAAGTCATTCCGTCATGTCTTAGCAGATGTCCTATCATCCTGTCCCTTCTCCTTATCACTGTTTTCCACATATTCCTTTCCTCTCCGATTCTGCGTAGAACCTCCTCATTCCTTACCTTATCAGTCCACCTAATTTTCAACATTCGTCTATAGCACCACATCTCAAATGCTTCTCTTCTGTTCCGGTTTTCCCACAGTACATGTTTCACTTCCATACAATGCTGTACTCCAGACGTACATCCTCAGAAATTTCTTCCTCAAATTAAGGCCGGTATTTGATATTAGTAGACTTCTCTTGGCCAGAAATGCCTTTTTGCCATAGCGAGTCTGCTTTTGATGTCCTCCTTGCTCCGTCCGTCATTGGTTATTTTACTGCCTAGGTAGCAGAATTCCTTAACTTCATTGACTTCGTGACCATCAATACTGATGTTAAGTTTCTCGCTGTTCTCATTTCTACTACTTCTCATTACCTTCGTCTTTCTCCGATTTACTCTCAAACCATACTGTGTACTCATTAGACTGTTCATTCCGTTCAGCAGATCATTTAATTCTTCTTCACTTCCGCTCAGGATAGCAATGTCATCAGCGAATCGTATCATTGATATCCTTTCACCTTGTATTTTAATTCAACTCCTGAACCTTTCTTTTATTTCCATCATTGCTTCCTCGATGTACAGATTGAAGAGTAGGGGCGAAAGGCTACAGCCTTGTCTTACACCCTTCTTAATACGAGCACTTCGTTCCTGATCGTCCACTCTTATTATTCCCTCTTGGTTGATGTACATGTTGTATATGACCCGTCTCTCCCTATAGCTTACCCCAACTTTTTTCAGAATCTCGAACAGCTTGCACCATTGTATATTGTCGAACGCTTTTTCCAGGTCGACAAATCCTATGAAAGTGTCTTGATTTTTCTTTAGCCTTGCTCTCATTATTAGCCGTAACGTCAGAATTGCCTCTCTCGTCCCTTTACTTTTCCTAAAGCCAAACTGATCGTCACCTAGCACATTCTCAATTTTCTTTTCCATTCTTCTGTATATTATTCTTGTAAGCAGCTTCGATGCATGAGCTGTTAAGCTGATTGTGCGATAATTCTCGCACTTGTCAGCTCTTGCCGTCTTCGAAATTGTGTGGATGATGCTTTTCCGAAAGCCAGATGGTATGTCGCCAGACTCATATATTCTACACACCAACGTGAATAGTCGTTTTGTTGCCACTTCCCCCAATGATTTTAGAAATTCTGATGGAATGTTATCTATCCCTTCTGCCTTATTTGACCGTAAGTCCTCCAAAGCTGTCTTAAATTCCGATTCTAATACTGTGTCCCCTATCTCTTCTAAATCGACTCCTGTTTCTTCTTCTATCACATCAGACAAATCTTCACCCTCATAGAGGCTTTCAATGTATTCTTTCCACCTATCTGCTCTCTCCTCTGCATTTAACAGTGGAATTCCCGTTGCACTCTTAATGTTACCACCGTTGCTTTTAATGCCACCAAAGGTTGTTTTGACTTTCCTGTATGCTGAGTCTGTCCTTCCGACAATCATATCTTTTTCGATGTCTTCACATTTTTCCTGCAGCCATTTCTTCTTAGCTTCCCTGTACTTCGTATTTATTTCATTCCTCAGCGACTTGTACTTCTGTATTCCTGATTTTCACGGAACATGTTTGTACTTCCTCCTTTCATCAATCAACTGAAGTATTTCTTCTGTTACCCATGGTTTCTTCCCAGCTACCTTCTTTGTGCCTATGTATTCCTTCCCAACTTCTGTGATGGCCCTTTTTAGAGATGTCCATTCCTCTTCGACTGTACTGCCTACTGCGCTATTCCTTATTGCTGTATCTATAGCGTTAGAAAACTTCAAACGTATCTCGTCGTTCCTTAGTACTTCCGTATCCCACTTCTTTGCGTATTGATTCTTCCTGACTAATGTCTTGAACTTCAGCCTACTCTTCATCACTACTATATTGTGATCTGAGTCTATATCTGCTCCTGGGTACGCCTTACAATCCAGTATCTGATTTCGGAATCTCTGTCTGACCATGATGTAATCCAATTGAAATCTTCCCGTATCTCCCGGCCTTTTCCAAGTATACCTCCTCCTCTTGTGATTCTTGAACAGGGTATTCGCTATTACTAACTGAAACTTGTTACAGAACTCAATTAGTCTTTCTCCTCTTTCATTCCTTGTCCCAAGCCCATATTCTCCTGTAACCTTTTCTTCTACTCCTTCCCCTACAACTGCATTCCAGTCGCCCATGACTATTAGATTTTCGTCCCCCATTACATTCTGCATTACCCTTTCAATATCCTCATACACTTTCTCTATCTGTTCATCTTCAGCTTGCGACGTCGGCATGTATACCTGAACTATCGTTGTCGGTGTTGGTCTGCTGTCGATTCTGATTAGAACAACCCGGTCAGTGAACTGTTCACAGTAACACACCCTCTGCCCTACCTTCCTATTCATAACGAATCCTACATCTGTTATACCATTTTCTGCTGCTATTGATATTACCCGATACTCATCTGACCAGAAATCCTTGTCTTCCTTCCTCTTCACTTCAATGACCCCTACTATATCTAGATTGAGCCTTTGCATTTCCCTTTTCAGATTTTCTAGTTTCCCTACCACGTTCAAGCTTCTGACATTCCACGCCCCGACTCTTAGAACGTTATCCTTTCGTTGATTATTCAATCTTTTTCTCATGGTAACCTCGCCCTTGGCAGTCCCCTCCCGGAGATCCGAATGGGGGACTCTTCCGGAATCTTTTGCCAATGGAGAGATCATCATGACACTTCTTCAATTAGAGGCCACATGTCCTGTGGATACACGTTACGTGTTTTTAATGCAGTGGTTTCCATTGCCTTCTGCATCCTCATGTCGTTGATCATTGCTGATTCTTCCGCCTTTAGGGGCAATTTCCCACCCCTATGACAAGTGAGTGCCCTGAACCTCTATCCGCTCCTCCGCCCTCTTTGACAAGGCCGTTGGCAGAATGAGGCTGACGTCTTATGCCGGAAGTCTTCGGCCGCCAATGCTGATTATTTATCAATAATTTAGGCAGTGGCGGGGATCGAACCCGGGACCGAAGGCGTTTTGATTATGAATCAAAGACGCTACCCTAGACCACGGGAGCTCCCAATAACTAATAAACCCCTCCCCTCGTGTGCTTGCTCGGACCTTGCTGAAGGAGAAGCCACATGTCCACTCACAGGCAGAGCGGGCGATGCCACACCACCAGCCTCCACATTGACCCTACGTCTCGTGCGCCGTGAACGCCGCTGAACCCGCCACTCCCCTTGGGGAGAGGGTGGCCCAACCGCACACGGTACCCGCGACGATGTCTCGACAGCAGGGGGAGTTGGTGAAGCATGTAACACCTGGGGTGTACCATGCGACGCACCAGACTCCCCACTGCCGCTACACTCCGAGGCAGCAGCCTGAAAAGGGCTGACCGCGGCCATCAACACGTTCAGCTGTTCGCGAACAGTAGCCAGCTCTTCCTCCGTCCGTACACAGCAGTCACACATCCTAGCCATCCTAAGAAATCAATTTACTGTAGAGAGTTAATCAAATTTTAACTAGACTGCTAATTCACTAAAGGCGGCTGATTGTTGACTAAACTGTGGTTGCTAACCACTTCTTGTAGAATACAATGAAAATAGCACTACCTGCCTCTGGACTGTATTGAAAACAAACACTAGCACTACTGGCACTACAGCTGACTAAAGGGAGTCTCTCTGACTGTATTCAAAACAAGCACGAAATCTATGGAACCCTATTACTAGCACTCGACAATTAAAGCTTCCTAAAAGCACGGAAGAAGAAGTGACAAGTAAGAAAAATACAGTTAGTACTTAAATTAAGGTAGCTCGCTGCACAGCAGACGTGAAGCAGACGGCAGTTACGACGACACTGACACTACTAGTTTCCATTTACAGTGCTTCCAACGCTCACGGTTTGCGTTTCATTCCGACTTCATGCAGTAGTGTAAATGATGTACGGGGGAGGCATGTCTCGTGGAAGCACGTGTTTGTATTGTATGTTAACCGGGGACCTAGAAACGACGGAGAGGCTCCGTCCCCGCCGCAGCCGCAGTGGTCCACAACCCCACGACGACTACCGCAGTCCACTTCACCCCTCCGCCACCCCACACCGAACCCAGGGTTATTGTTTGTGTGGCAGAGTAATGGTGGTCTACGCGTACGTGGAGAACTTGTTGGCGCACCAATCGCCGACATAGTGTAACTTAGGCGGAATAAGGGGAACCAGCTCGCATTCGATGAGGCAAATGGAAAACCGCCTAAAAACGAGTCACAGACTGGCTGGTTCAGCGGACCTCGACACAAATCAGCCTGGCGGATTCGTGCCGGGGAACAGGCGCTCCTTCCCGCCCGGAAAGCGTTAGACCCAACGGCCAACCGCGCGGGCAGCACGTTTTCACATAAACGTTTATCTTCACACTCAGTGCATATTCGTATCACACCCCGAAGGTAAAAAAAACGGACACTTGTTCAATGCACACTGAACGACTGTTCACTGCAGCACTAAACAGTGGTGCATCGCACGGCTTGGCAGAAGCTGCAAAAAAAGGTAAGAAACTTTCCGAATTATTTCAGCGAGTTGAGAAAAGAACTTTGAGTCTCAGGTAACAAGAAAAAGCAAACAGACTACCATACGTAAAATAGCATCTCTAACGTTGGGCTTGTACAGGTGGTTGACATTTGGCAACCTACACAGAAATGCCAAAGACAGTGGAGTAGGAATGCGTATTCAATACAGATAAATGTAAACAGGCAGAATACGGAGCTGCGGTCGGTAACGCCTATATAAGACAACAAGTGTCTGGCGCAGTTGTTAGATCGCTTAATGCTGCTACAGTGGCAGGTTATCAGGAATTAAGTGAGTTTTGTCCTGGCGTAACTACAAGTGCCAGAACGAAGATGATGACCGGAAGACCAGAGAAGGCGGTGCGTCGACATCAGCCAATAGCCCGCTGCAAGGACAGCGCCACGACAGGAGCTGCATCCGCAAGCATTGAACATAAGCGCCGATCCTACCAGCCTCGGCCGCTCATATCGGTTGAGTATACGGACATTAGTGGACGGTTGTAGACCGGCGCTCGCAGACCGGATTGCAGTGATCCGTATCAAGTGCTTACTTGGACTTTGTCTATGGCGAAGATGGTGTTACTGTTTGCATGTCGCCCCTCGCTTTCGACATTTGCTGTAAATAAAGTTAAGTATTGTCAACCCGCCCTATAACCGACGAGTGGGCAAGATTCAACAAGAGTCGGCGCACGAGCGGTGGGACACAGCATCTCCGAGGTAGCGATGAAGAGGGCGTTTTCCCGTACGACCATTTGACGAGTGTAACGTGAATAACGGGAATACGGTAAAACATCAAATCTCCGACATCGCTGCGGCCGGAAAAAGATCCTGCAAGAACGGATCCAACGACGACTGAAGAGAATCGTTCAACCTGAAGAAGTGCAACCCTTCCGCAAATTGATGCACATTTCAGTGCTGGGCTTTCAAAAAGTGTCAGTGTGCGAACCGTTCATCGAAACACCATCGATATGGGCTTTCGGAGCCAAAGGCCTACTCCCCTTGATAACTGCGAGACACGACGCTTTACGCCTCTCCTCGGCACGTCAAGAACGACAATGGACTTTCGATGACTGGAAACATGTTGATGGTCGGACAAATCTCGTTTCAAATTGTTCGAGTGGATTGACGTGTACGGGTATGGAGATAAGCTCATGAATCCATGGACCCTGTATGTCAGCAGGGGACTGTTCAAGCTGGTGGAGACTCTGTAATAGTATGGGGCGTGTGCAGTTGGAGTGATATGGAACCCCTGACACGTCTAGATACGACTCTGACAGGTGACACGTACGTAAGCATCGTGTCTTGTCACCTGCATCCTTTCATGTCCATTGTGCTTTCCGACGGACTTAGGCAATTCGAGCAGGACAATGTGACACCCTATGCGTCCAGAGTTGCTACAGAGTGGCTCCAGGAACACTCTTCTGAATTGAAACACTTCCACCGGTGACCAAACCCACCAGACATGCAGGCATGAACATTATTGAGCATATCTGGGATGCCTTGCAACGTGCCCTTCAGAAGAGATCTCGACTTCCTCGTAATCTTACGGATTTATGGACAGCCCTGCAGGATTCATGGTGTCAATTCCCTCCAGGACTCCTTCAGAAATTAGTCGAGTCCATGCCACATCGTGTAGCGGCATTCCTGAGTGGCTGTGGGGTGTTCTTTGGCTGTTCAGTGTATTTCGCCGTTACACAAAACAAATGTAGTCCCACCATACAGCAAATCTTTATGAAGTAGATGAATAAAAAAGCACGATATATACAGTTAAATGAAAAGAAATTTTTTTGACAAACATATGTTCACAATACTGCTATAAACTTTCCTTTCTTTGGAATCAGCACTCCTGTACGAATTATTTTTGAAAACATTACTAGAAATATCAGCGATCCAAACACTATATTTTAAAATAATTATAACAGTATAGACCGGAAGGCACATTTATTGAAAGATGTTTGACTTCGATCATCACACGATCATCTTCAGATCTGCAGCAATTTTGATGGACAATTGTTGCATATGTAGCATATATGTACGTAGATGCATGCTGGACGCTGCCACTGCTTATGTTACCAGAAACCTGCACTAATGTTGCGTGCAATGCCACTTTATCGTATGAGTTTCAAAGTCTGAGCTGTGTGCTACCAGGCCCTGCCAACGTTGAGACCAACTTCAGTTCATTCTTTAAAATCGACTACACTGAATATAAGGTACCGCTCTTATCGTCGTAAACATTACAGAAAATACGTCGGTGTTGCTAAAATTGTGCTAAAAGAGATTTTCAGGTTCTATACCATTGTTATACTTCAGTACCGATTTAAGAAGTACTATGTTAATAAAATTCAAACACATTTAACGAAATGTTTCTTCCTTTAGGTTTGTTTGGTGGTGGGCACAAAGTATCCCCCCCCCCCCCCCCCCCCATACACCCCCCGCTCCCTGCTTGCCTTGGTATTACGAGTTATGGAACATGTTTTGGTATTGATAGGGTTAAACTGATGAAATCTCTCACGGAGAGCACATATTACGAGTATAACATCAAGTACTTCAAAGTAAAAGTCAGTTTTGTACTGTATTTATTAGCCAGCCACAGTGGCCGAGCGGTTATAGGCACTTCAGTCCTGCTACGGTCGCAGGTTCGAATCCTGCTCGGACGTGGATGTCTGTGATGCCCTTAGGTTAGTTAGGTATAAGTAGTTCTAAGTCTATGGGATTGATGACGTCAGATGTTAAGTCCCATAGTGCTTAGAGCCATTTGAATTATTTTTGCATTTATTAATCTTCAGTTTTCTCGTCTTCTAAGTCATACTGAAAATGTTTCTCCTTCCGTCTCTTTCGGATCTGCGTTGTAGGTGCCTAAAGTCGCGTTTTATATAAGAATTACATGTATTCCCAACTTAATGTCACACCTCTTCATTTATGCAAACGTTTCATTGCGCTGTTTAATGCATTCGCGTGGAAGCATATTATAATTTAAGATTTTGGAGCCCCCATAATCGTTGTGCCCACAAACACTTGCCGCTCCGGGCAGTGCCACGGTTTGCCACCCCGTGGTAGCGCACTGAGGTGCAGCGGTAGCAGACGCCGTGTCAGCGGACGCGGAGAGGGCAGCGGCTGAAGGGCGGACATTGTGCGCCGGAAATGATTACCAGGCGGCCGTGGTTAAGGGCCCGTCCTAGCGAGCCGCAGGGCTTCGTGGGCGCAGGCGGCCAGCGGCTGCTGGGTACGCCGGGCATCAGCTGATCCTTAGCAAGTTGTCTCGTCACCGCCAAGTTCCCCATCACTCGACATCTACTGGTTTCCTGTGGACGCTAAAGTGCTTCAACTTAGTAGTCATAGAATACCTCCTAATATCGTATCGCTCCCACTTCTGTTCCGAGTAGGGCAGCAACTCGACCTGGCCTGGACTCAACTACCCGTTGTGAGTCCCCTGTAGAAATATTGAGCCATGCTGCCTCTACAGACGTGCTCATTATTGTTGTGTTCCCGATGCTGGATTTTGTCCATGAACTGACGTCTCGATTATGTTCCATAAATGTTCGCTGAGATTCATGTCGCGCCATCTGGGTGGTCAGATAATTATTCGACTTGCCGACAATATTCTTGAAGCCAATCGCGAACATTGGCCCGTTGATATGGCACACTGTCATCCATAAAATTTCCATCGTTGTCTGGGAACGTGAAGTCCGTGAATGGCTGCAAATCTCCAAGTAGCCGAACAAAACCATTTCCAGTGGTTATGTTCGGTTCAGTTGGACCAGAGGATCCAGTGCATTCCGTGTAAACATAGTCCACACCATTATGGAGCAACCACCAAAAAAATGTTTCAAATGGCTCTGAGAACTATGGGACTTAACATCTGAGGTCAGCAATCCCCTAGACCTTAGAAGTACTTAAACCTAACTAACCTAAGGACATCACACACATCCATGCCCGAGGCAGGATTCTAACCTGCGACCGTAGCAGTAGCGCGGTTCCGGACTGAAGCACCTAGAACTGTTCGGCCACCTCGGCCCGTGGTGCCACCACCAGCTTGAACAGTTGTTGACAACTTGGGGTCCATGGTTTCGTGGGGTGTGTGCCACATTAGAAAGCTACCATCAGCTCTTAGCATTAGAAATCGGGACTCTGACCAAGCCAACGGTTTTCCAGTCGTCTAGGGTCCAATCGATATGGTCACAAGCCCAGAAGATGCGCTGCAGGCTGTGCGATTGTTAACAAAGGCACTCGCGTCTGTTGTCTGCTGGTATAGCCCATTAACACCACTGTCCTAGACGATAAGTTTATCGTACGTCCCGCATTGATTTCTGCGGTTATTTAACGCAGTGTTGCTTGTCTGTTAGCACTGACGACTCTACGCAAACGCTACTGCTCTCGGTGAAGGTCGTCAGCAGTGCGTTGTCCCTGGTGCGAAGTAATGTCTGAAATTTGGTATTCTCGGCACACTCTTGAGACTGTGGACCTCGGAATACTGAATTGCGTAACGATTTACCGAATGAACTGTCATCTGTTTCTAACTACAGCTATCATTCCGTGTTCAAAGTCTGTCAATTCCCGTTGTGCAGCCACAGTCACATCGGAAGCCTTTCACATGAATGACCTGAGTACAAATGACAGCTCTGCCAATAGACTGCCCTTTCATACCTTGAGCAAGCGATCCAAGCGCCATCTGTATATATGCACATGACCATCCCATGACTTTTGCCAACACAGTGTGCATCCTAGTGGTTTGTGCTCTTCCCTCTCTGGTGATGGCATTGGGTAGAAGACGGAAAAGGTCAGTCGGTCGCTGGTCCGAGCCACCAGCCAATATGTTCTCTTGTTCACTTGGAAGAGTTTTTCCACAGGCTGCAAATGTGATTTGTTTATGGGCCAGCTGCACACACAGAGCGATCGCGCCTCCAAGAGTGTGGGGTCTGGAGGTGGTGCAGCCTGAATTTAAGGCAGTGACTGTAGTTTTTCTAATCAGTGTTTCACATAAAGAAACCTGCACCAGTTACCTATTTTTTCATGCTTAGCACAACGCGTTCCAAGAATTTATTCTCATTTTCGAGTGCATTTGTTTACACGAATACATTTGGCGATATCTGCATGTGTGATATTATGCCTCTCTTGCATTGTAGATGTCTTTCTGAAATTATACTGCAATCGTTAAATAGGACAAAATGAACCTTGGATTGTTTTTGTATGCTAAGGATCAGGAATGGTTAAACTTGCTCAAACTACTACATACGAAAAACTGCCAAAAATTTCCAGATTAGATACACTGAACACAACAACTGTTACACACATAAGCGATTTACGAAATCAGCAGTAGCAACACACATGAAGAACACTGAACACACTTTATAAGTATGTTAAGATACATCCACCACATCCAAGAAACACTTGCAACGGAGTTATTGGAGTAGCTTTAATTTTTGTACAGCACGAAAAACGAGGAGAAAAAAAAATCTTGGTGACAAACTAGATAATGAATAAGTTAACTTTTTCAAACGTTTCTCCTGAATATCATAACGGTAATAATTTTCATAAATATTTACGATTTCTCATATACACAAAAAATGTAATCGATAACTCAGTATTCAATAGTGGTAAAAAAAAAATTTGTTGTTGACAATTTTATATGCATGTATAATGCAAGCCAACAAACTGTGAACAAACTCTTTTTTGTAGCATGGTTTGATTACAAAAACAAACAGTGTAAGTGATAATTTATGTGTGTGTGACACTCTGTGTAGTGTAAAAGACACAATAGCTGTAGTAGACAAAAGTGTCACGATTATGACGAACAAAATTAAGTATATACTCAAGTTGGAAGTAGGAAAAGAATCCACATACACTTGTGATTGAAAGAGGTCCTGTGTCTCGGTGTGGCTATATCGCCATTTTCTAGTTGCTGCTTACAGATTGGGTGTCGATTTAATGACTTAAACTGGACTATGCAGCGATAGACTTCGCTTGAGTATACGTTGTGAACGCACGGTTGCATGATACCATTAACCTATGAATCAGACTGGTATTTTAATTTTGTTCTATGACTTCCACGGCCAGTGCTATTTCGAATAAAATAATTTTGGTTATTAGAGCATGTAATTCTGTATCACTAAAGCAATGAAACTGCAGACGCTTTGACCTACTTGACACGGTCCTATTCAGGGTGGTCTACGTTAAATACAGTCTTAAGCGCACGTCTGTGTGACGTCACCAATGTAGTGTTCGTGGCCAACGATAAATACTTATCAAAGCTCTTTCGTCAAATCTTTGACAGTGTAGTTGGGAAGCTTTAAGCAAAGATCTTGGGTAAAAGTTAGGCCGAAGGCAGTTCTTTACGTATCACCTCGCTTGCTGTACTGCATTTAAGCTATAAAATGAAGTAAATTTGATACGTCGCTTCCACCACAGTTATCATTGCAAAGCGTGAATGATACAAATTTGATTATAACATAAAGCACGCTGACCCAAGGACTACTACTGCAGTGGATGACCGCTACCTACGGATTATGGCTCGGAGGAACCCTGACAGCAACCATGTTGAATAATGCTTTTCGTGCAGCCGCGGGACGTCGTGATACGACTCAGACTGTGAGCAATAGGCTGCATGATACGCAACTTCACTCCCGATGTCCATGATGAGGTCCACCTTTGCAACCACGACACCATGCAGGGTGGTACAGATGGGCCCAACAACATGCCGAATGGACCGCTCTGAATTGGCATCATGTTCTCTTCACCGATGAGTGTCGCATATGTCTTCAACCAGACAATCGTCGGAGACGTGTCTGGAGGCAACCCGGGCCGGCTGAACGCCTTAGATACACTGTCCAGCGAGTGCACCAAGGTGTAGGTGTCCTAATATTTTGGGGTGGCATTATGTGGGGCCGACGTACGCCGCCGGTGGTTATGGAAGGCGCGTAACGGCTGAACGATACGTGAATGCCATCCTCAGACCGATAGTGCAACCATATCAACAGCATATTGGCGAGGCATTCGTCTTCATGGACGACAATTCGCGCCCCCCATCGTGCACATCTTGTGAATGACTTCCTTCAGGATAACGACATCGCTCGACTAGAATGGCCAGCATGTTCTCCAGACATGAACGCTATCGAACACGCTTGGGATACATTGAAGAGGGCTGTTTATGGACGACGTGACCCATCAACCACTCTAAGGGATCTACGCCGAATCGCCGCTGAGGGGTGGGACAATCCGGATCAACAGTGCCTTGATGAACTTGTTGGTAATATGCCACGACGAATACAGACATGCATAAATGCAAGAGGACGTGGTACTGGGTATTAGAGGTACCGGTGTGTACAGCAATCTAGACCACCACCTCTGAAGGTCTCGCTGTATGGTGGTAGGAATGTGTGGTTTTCATGAGCAATAGAAAGGGCAGAAATGATGTTTATGTTGATCTCTATTCCAATTGTCTGTACAGGTTTCGGAGCTCTCTGATCTGAGGTGACGCAAAACTTTTCTTCTGTGTTCAATGGTTTACATATTTCTGGAATAATACGTAAAATGTAAACTGAGGAATTAGAAACTGAGTTAGAAGCCAGAATAGCTTTCGCTTGTTGCTAAAACTCTTAACCTAACTATGAGAAGATCTTCAGCAGGAACAGCATTGATAATTTAAATAATGAAACACTGTACCAGTAACGTAATTTTTTCCACTATCTGCACGATTATTTGCGAGAATGTATTCTAATTATCAAGTATAAATATTTATGTAGGTTTGTTATGTCATGTTTCGAAAAGTAAGACAAAAGAAATCTGACCCATTGCAATAAACCATAAAGACACAACTGCAAGGCAAGAGTGCAGAACAACGCACATTCTCAAATAATTTTGTTGATCTTTTTGTCTTTGCACTGTAGCTCGCGAAGCAAATTCTGGTGAACCCCTCGAGCTTGTCTTCTCACCATGCACGCTTTCACCCACAATCGCTTCCATTTCTTTTTCTTACCAAATAATGCGCTCGCCACCAATAAGTGCCAGAACTTTCGGTTTCCATTCCCAAATAACTACAGTGAAAAAAATTACGATAGTGTAATAGCTCCAATGAAGAAGTTTGGTCAAAGAAATTCGATGAAATCTGTGACAGAGGTCTTTTACAGCGCAGTGTTTGTGTCGGACGGCAGCAACACTACACTGCTGACGTCACACAGACGATCGCTCAGGCCTGCATTTATCGTTGGCCATGAGCAGATTGCTACTGCGCACATACACTATAATTCCTAGCATGTATTTCAGTAACTGTCGCGCCGGTTCTACCGCTATAGAGCAGTGTTGTTTCTCAGCTATTATCGATTACACTTGTCGCATCATGCCGGAATTTACCTTGGACGGCTAACACCATTGCAAGGGGTGACCAGCGGTGGAGTGCTGGAAGGTGGTCTCCAGCTCGGTCGCTTTGCACTGCCCAGACGGAACCCGTTCGCCGCCTGCAGCCCTGATCCCTCCATTCCACCAGAGGGGACGACTCCTGGCGCCTGCTGCCGCCTCATAAATTCTCCGGTAATCTCCGCCGCCAGCGGCTGTAATTAATTTAACAACTTGCCTGCCGGGACTCTCCTTGCGCTCTCCGTCCAGACAGCGGTGGCGGCCGCGGTGCGGCGCTGGTAATGCACAGTGATTGATGTCGCGAGCACGACGTGGGTCGATGGCTCTCTTGATAAGGTACCCGTGATTGCTTCTGCTGGGTCGGGCATTTAGTAGCAATTACACAGGACGCAACCACTCCAGCAGTCTTCGATCAAGGACTGAATCGCCTTCCGTCTTGGAAGTTATCCTGTTGTAATACAGCGAAACAAGTTGGGCATTATGAATCATGCGGTACTGCATTCAACAAGGTGCGCTCAGTAAGTAATGCAACACCTTTTTCGGTCAATTTCGGTTAAAAAAAGAGAAATTTGTTGTCTGACATCGTAGAACATTCCTCCTTCAGCCCCTATATTTACATGAAGTTCCGACAGGTGGCGGTGCAGTATGTAGCCTTCAAAATTGCTTCTGTATCGGAGCAGCAGAGGTATCATTGAGTCTCTTTTGGTGAGAAACCAGAGCATCGCAGATATTCATAACGCTTGCAGAATGTTTACGAAAATCAGGCAGAGAGCAAAAGCACGGTGAGTCGTTGGTCAAAACGTCTGTTATCACTGCATCAAGGTCGCACATAGCTGTCCGATCTCTCGCCGGCCAGCTACGCACTGCTTTGACATCGACAATGTTGGAACGTGTGGACACTCTCATTCGAGGTTATCGACGGGTCACACTGAAACACCTCGCTGAATGACTGGACGTGTTACGCATCCTGTTTTGGAATACTGTACCAGTTTCAAGAATCATTCTAAGCAATGGACCTGGCTCAGTGTTGTAATATACAATTTTAACCCAAAACAGTATGGCTTCTGCCCACCGCGACGTTGGATGCCACCTGGTGGCGTTGCGGGCAAGTGACTGGGTACGAAAAGTATGTAAGCGGAGCAGACACATACAGGGTATCAACCTAGCGAAGATTTGGGCTGCAAATTGGGAAATCCATTGAGATAAGCGACTGTGACAAAGGGCAGATTGTTATTGCGCATAGTCTGTGAATGAGTACATCTCGAAAACGGCGAAGCTGGTCGAGTATTCACGTGCCACTGTCGTGAGGATCTACGGAAAAACAAGACAGCAGAACCACCACTAGGTGCTAAATGGTTGGACGTCCACGACTCTTCACAGAGCGCGAGGTTCGGAGGCTTGTCTGCTCTGTAAAGTGGGATAGATTGTGATTTGTGGCATCTCTGCTGGAAGAGCACAATGCTGATGCACTTTCAAGTGTTTCGGAGCAAACCGTTCATCGTGCATTGTTGAGCATGGAGATTTACTTGTTTAAATGTTGACCCGGCCGCGCGGGATTAGTCGAGCGGTCTAGGGCGCTGCAGTCATGGACTGTGCGGCTGGTCGCGGCGGAGGTTCGGGCATGGGTGTGTGTGTTTGTCCTTAGGATAATTTAGGTTAAGTAGTGTGTAAGCTTAGGGACTGATGACCTACGCAGTTAAGTCCCATAAGATTTCACACACATTTGAAAATTTTGTTTTCAATGTAGACCCAACGATACCGTCAGACACGGCTGCATTGCAGACAGGACCATCGGGATTCGACCGTCGATCAATGGAAACCTGTTGGTTATTCTCCACAAAAGCCGTCGTCGAGGTGAGCAGCGGCTCTGAGGGTGCAGCGAACCACGGACGCAGGCTGGTGGGAGCAGTGTTATCCTACGGGAGATATTCTCCTGTGCTTGCATAGGACCTCTGGTAGTAATCGAAGACACAGTGACAGCTGCGAACCATCTGCATCCCTTCGTGCGTAATGTCTTCCCTGACAGTGATGTCATCTTCCAAAAGTATAACTGTCCGTGTCTCGGAGCCTGAACCGTGCTACGGTGGTTTAAGGAGTATTGTAGTAAACTTACGTTGACATCTCGGGTACCAAATTTGCCTCATCTAAATCCTATGGAACCCATCTGGGTCGCTATTAGAGCGGACGCAAATCAGCGGCCAGTTATTTACACGAATTACGTGGCCTGTGTGTAGGCATCTAATCCTAGATACCCTCACAAACTTATCAACAAACTGTCGGATCAGCGATACGCAGAATCAGTGATGTGTTTCCTTCCAAATACGGAGAAACAAGCTATTAAGATGGTGGCCATAATTTTCTGTCTCATCAGTGTATATATACACTACTGGCCATTAAAATTGCTACAATGTCGCAATGTCGCGATACGATAAACCGCAATCGCGATAGGCTACAATCCGACCTTTATCAAAGTCGGAAACGTGATGGTACGTATATCTCCTCCTTGCACGAGGCATCAAAACAACGTTTCACCAGGTAACGACGGTCAACTGCTGTATGTGTATGAGAAATCAGTTGGAAACTTTCCTCATGTCAGGACGTTGTAGGCGTCGCCACCGGCGCCAACCCTATGTGAATGCTCTGAAAAGCTAATCATTTGCATATCACAGCATCTTCTTCCTGTCGGTTAAATTTCGCGTCTGTAGCACGTCATCTTCGAGGTGTAGCAATTTTAATGGCCAGTAATGTAAATACTACATGCAATTCTTTTGCTTTTTCGTTATTCAGCCATTATAACACTGAATAATATTACGAAACTGCTTCAGGCGCGTAGTATGCAACGTATCCTCATTGAATTTCTTACAAACTGTCTTTTTTCTTTTTTTACAATTTGATTGCCCACATTCGATTAGGTCCTCATATATACGGGGAACAGATCGATTGTTGTTGTGGTAAGATCAGTTGGCTTATTTCTGGTTAAAAGTCAGCGGAAATTTTGCAGTATCTTTGATGGCGTCTTTTCTGTATGAATATTTGAAGAGAAACTATGATTTCAAAGTCACTGTAAACACATATATCAAAGTAATTTTCTTATTTTTAATTTTAGTTTAAGTAAATACTATAAGACTTCTTACAAAATTTTGACGTTGGTAGTAATAGCTGTACATTACATTCCCAAACACAGTGGTGCATGTTGGCATCTTAACAGTAGCCAAGAACCAGTTACACAACAAATGATTATGAACACAAAAAGATTATTTCATTTCGTTTTCGTAATATCTAATTAACAATGTCCTCTAAAAAGGCTGTCGACTGAAGCCGATACTCTTGTGATCGCAGAATCTCACCGCGCGACCAAATAACGACCAGTTCCACAGACCGTGTTTGATTTACACAGGATGGAATTCGATTGGCCGCATTCTAGTTCGGTGGCCATGAGAAGAAAGCAAAGTGGGAAATCAGTTCATACGCTTTACAGAAATTAATAAGAATGTAAAATACATATTGTCATTAATGTGTGTTCCTGAAGCGGGAGAAATATGAATGCTGTAGTTCACATTTTTGTGACGCTACACTGCACCACTTGAATAATTTGCCACTTTCATAACAGTGGTTCAAAGCACTTCTGTACAGGCATGACACAGTCGCATGACGTTCAGTCGCACCTGTTCGAGCTACAGCGACGTTGTTGTAAAAACGTCACTGGCAGCGAGAACTCTTATCAAGAAATCCCCTTTTGTTTCGACTGCTCTTCTCATAACTAAGGCATTTCACACGAATAAACAAGCATCAAGTGAATGGGCAACTATGTGCACAGTGTATCAGTTTACTACATTTTACGAAGATTTATTTGTTGTCTCCCCTGACCGAGATATCCCATTATTGCTTTCGTTCCGTATAAGGTGATAGTTAAAGTTTCATCACATCGAATTGAATTTATTATTCTTTGTTGCGAGATGTCTGCAGTTCTGATACAAACTGAAATCCGCATGTCACAATACCGTGCCACACCTCTAGACGAGAAAGAAGAAAAAAAATTGTGGATCCCCCTGAGGTAGTTGAATATAGCTTTTTGTGCATCTGAAGGGGAATACCGCTACAACAGTTCTTACTGAGTTGTTGGAATTGTACAACAAAGCACCATCATATGAAACAGTGATTTGGTGGTGCAGAAGCTACCAGTGTGGCCAAAAGTTATCAGGGAAGAAGAACGGAGTGGCGGACCATCCAGGTGGAGAACTAGAAATCGCAAGATAAGTGTTTTAAGTATCTCGTTGTGGGATGGTGCACGCAGAAATCAAGGAGTTGCCCATGTAGCACTGATTCATAGAAGTTTATTTCTACAAAGATGCAAACAAGAACATAAACAACGTGAAAGGAACGTAAAGCTCTGCCTGCTCAGAAGAAATGTCACTTATATAGTTGCATTATCGTTGTCATGGTTCTGATGCATTGTACTCGCAGACTCATAATAGCAGAGGCCAGATTCGCACTGGTGAAGAGCTGCAGGCGACGATCTTATAAAGGCCACCCAGCGTATGAATACCAGGAAGTTAGCCGAAGTTACGTGGTTCGCAGATGAAATATAGTGCTGGTTATGTCCGGTGATCGTGGCGCCCTCGTTACTGCAGAGGATATCGCAGTGACGCGGTGCTGCGTCGGCTGCAGGCGTCTTCCAGGGCGGCAACCCGCAGGACAAAGTTGTGCGGCTGGATCATCAGGCGCCAGCCGTACTGTGCGAAGTGGAAGTCCTGGCGCTCTAAAACGGAGTTTCGCAAACGAGACGGCAATGGAAAAAGAGAAAATCAATACTGGCCGAGATTTAGACATCGCGCACGATGTTATGAACTCGACAAATTTCGCCGTTCCCTCGGTTCCACGGCGTGAGAACGGACGCTGTACCTGCACTGCGCGCCGGGCGCGGGCCGCACCAACTCATAGGAAGCGCCTGAGGGAGGAGCGGCAGGGGGATTGTCCTATATATACCTGGCGCCGGCCCGCCGCCGGTCAGTACATCAGCGCACCTGATGATGGCAACGTGGTCGTATGCCGAAATATTGTCTCCTACCCACACTCACACCAGGCTGTTCACCCTAGAACTCATAGGAAGCGCCTGAGGGAGGAGCGGCAGGGGGATTGTCCTATATATACCTGGCGCCGGCCCGCCGCCGGTCAGTACATCAGCGCACCTGATGATGGCAACGTGGTCGTATGCCGAAATATTGTCTCCTACCCACACTCACACCAGGCTGTTCACCCTAGATTTATTTCGTCATAAAATACGCCTGGAGAAACTGAAGAATCACGGCCTTTTAGTTGTATCGATGCTGCTAAAGTCAGAGGCCGTGGTCGTTCCGAGCGTAGAAAAAGCTCTCTGTTCGTGCGTTTCGACAGTGAGTTGTAGGCCGCCAACGGAAGAGGGTCCTTGTACGGACGTTTGACGGAATCACGTGCCGTGGACGCGGACGCGCCTCGGCAGGTGGTTTTCAGCAGTTGCTTTGATGTATCGGAGAGCGGCGAAACCGGGACAGCGCGGTGCCTGTGTTCTACTGGGAGTGCACAACGAGTGTGAATTGCTACTGTGTTCTACTTCGATCCACCACAATAAATGCATGTTGAAAATTTTGTTAGCTCGTGCTTCGAGAAGCGCGGCGGGTGCTGCTTTTCATGCTCCTGTGTGGATTAACATTTGTTTTTTCTGTTGTAGAAACAGGACGTTTTATCTGTATGCACCGAAACGTCCTGAGTGTGATGTTTGCTTAACGTTAAGAGGTGATGGCTTGTTTACCGACCGCCAGTTTCAACGCTGGCAGCAAAACGCGCTGCTAAACCGTCTGCGACGGAATGGGTAATATAAGTTCGCATCCCGAGTTCTGAAAAGGTGCCTATTGGCTCGAGCTACTGTAAGTGATCACGTATTCTTATTTCATCATTTGCAAGAGTAAAGTTGTGGGTTATTCTCTTGCATGAGAAGTGCGAAAAACTCAGACGTAAGTGGTTAAATTTTAAAAGGAACAAACAGTTGTCGTGTTTCTTAATTGGGTTGCTGAGCTCAGATTGAAAAATCATTCTCTTTAATGACAAAAACTTAATGCATCAATTTCAGTGTTAAATTTTAAGGGAACCGACAGTTGCTGTGTTGCTCAATGTGGTTGTTGATTTGAAACTGAAATTATCTTTACTCTTATTGCGTACGTAATACCACTTAAGGAAAATTGGGCTATTAACCTGGAGTTCAGACTTGCTGGTGTCGGAGTCTGAATAACCACACTGTGCCATAGATTTGGGCTGCTTTGAGGAAAATTTCAAGGAATGCTTGTGCCTGAAGTTTAAGTCATTTACAGTCTGTATCTAAAAAATGTGTGTTGTAATTCGTCTTGGTTCAGTATTGTTCATGCGTGTCTTGTAATTTTAAAAGGGTTAATTATCAGGTCATTTCGGAAAATGTGTTAAATTAAAAATTCAAATTTTAGGTAGTTAATTCCCAAGAACTAGTGTCCGCGTTCATGCAGTTTTAGTGTAAAATTTTTATTTGTAGTATGCGAATTGTTTTTAAACTTCCTATGCTTTGCTGAAGGGGCTAGTGTCCATGTTTCGCAGTCCATATATTTTACTTAGTTACATAATAAATTTTAAAGGGGCTACAGTTTGGCGTCGTGCAACCATTGTAGTGCATATTTGTTATCTAGTCGCGTGGGTAATGGCTGCTGATTTTGCCTTAGGTTGAAGACAATATAGCCGGTGGCCACTTCGCAAATCGGAAGCTGTACCCATTGGCTTTAGGTCAAAATGTCACTGTAGGTTGTTATTACCGTTTTTTTAATTAAAGAAATCGTCGTCGTTTTGTTAAGGAATTTCTAAGTGGCTTAGTGCCCCCACTCGGTAGTGTTAATTTTCTTTCATTTGAGTAAAACAAATCATGATTTGAAATCATGATACTTACATAAGTGATCCTGTTAAATGCTCTAAGTGCAAATGCGTGTTCCTTAAATGATTTGAATAAATGTTTTGTAAATCTATCATCCCGCTCTAATGGTTTTAAAAGGTTCGTTAGTTCCAAAGTAATTCCATTTGCCTTCACCAATACCGACCCCCCCCCCCTCTTCCTACCAGTACGCATGCACCTTGGTAATCCAAGTACAGAAACTTAAATCAATATCGTACTTACATGTAAATCAAACTTTAGTAAAAAGCTCACGAAAGTGAGCGCATGGACTGAAAATAACAGATCTCATCTCATACAGACGTATTTGACAGTGCGGTCGTCTGTTCGAAGAGAACCAGTGCCAAACTGACTGTGGCGGTTAAACTGCCAAAGAGGTAAAAGCAGAACATCGAAAGTAATATGACAAATTTACGTTTCTGCTATTTTATGGAGGAGAAACTCATACTTGCAGCATGAAATGTGCGTCGTTAGGTAGCATCGTGAACAACGTTACAGAGACAGTCGTTAGTCAATTAGAACAGAAGACATATTTGCAACCATTAACTGGTGTGGTACAGTATAAACATAGAACCGATATGGATCAAAAATAAAATATAAGTTGTGAAAAAATGAGTTTACAACCATCACTAAATAAAATGTTGTATAAACATCACCAAATGCCGTCATATTACAGTAGTCTAACATGTAATAAATGACATACTACTGAATCGTGTAGGTGAGCCCTGATTAGTGGCAACAATTTTAAATGAAAAGGAAGCTATTACTACAATAAAAGGGATTTTTTAGTTTTCCTGAAAAACTTAATGGCGTTGTGTTAGTTCGTAATAACTCTCCATCTGTTATCAGTATACAACCATTACAATATGAAATTTGATAAAAGTATGACCAACTATACTCATATCAGGATAGTCGAGCATATAATGAATTGCATATAACAGAACGATTTTGGTAAGCCTAGATTAGTGTTAAAAATTTGGAATAAAGTAGAAGCTTATTTTACAATTCTCTTATCTCCCTTTTTTCTTTACTTTATATTAAAAAACGTGTAGGAATGATTTCAGAATGTATCTAGGCTGTTATACATTCTGATATTATTATTTATGTTTATGTAGTACAATGCTAGTCAATGGTTGCAAATATGTCTTCTGTACTGATTACGACTTACGAATATCTCTGTAACATTGTTCACGATACTACCTAACGACTCACATTTCGTACTGTCAGTATATGAGTTTCTCCTCCACAAAATAGCATAAATGCGTTTTTGTCAAGTTGCTCACGATGTTGTCATATGTAGTTCATCACAGTGTGTAGTTGTTTGAAAAATTACTCTTTTGACTTCATGTCTGTGAGCAATGCTAATGCCACCTAGAGGCCGTCATTAACTTCTTAAATAGCTTAATCGTCAGTCAGTCCGGCACTGGTTCTCTTCGAACAGACAGCACCACTGTCAAATATATCTGTATGAGATGAGATCTGTCTTATTTTCAGTCTATGTGCTCACTTTCGTGAGTTTTTTTACTAAAGTTTGATTTAAATGTATGTGCGATATTGATTGAAGTTTCTATACAGGGTGGCCCAATGATAGTGGCCGGGCCAAATATCTCACGAAATAAGCATCAAACGAAAAAACTACAAAGAACGAAACTCGTCTAACTTGAAGGGGGAAACCAGGTGGCGCTATGGTTGGCCCGCTAGAAGGCGCTGCCATAGGTCAAACGGATATCAACTGCGTTTTTTTAAAATAGGAACTCCCATTTTTTATTACTTGTAGTACATAAGGAAATATGAATGTTTTAATTGGATCACTTTTTTCGCTTTGTGATAGATGGCGCTGTAATAGTCACAAACGTATAAGTACGTGGTATCACGTAACATTCCACCAGTGCGGACGGTATTTGCTTCGTGATACATTACCCGTGTTAAAATGGACCGTTTACCAATTGCGGGATAATTACGTTATTTAAGGAAACAGGAAGTGTTCAGCCACATGTGAAACGTCAGCCACGACCTGCAACAAATGATTATGCGCAAGTTGGTGTTTTAGCTGCTGTCGCGGCTAATCCGGACATCAGTAGCAGACAAATTGCGCGAGAATCGGGAATCTCAAAAACGTCGGTGCTACATCAACATCGATTGCGCCCGTACCATATTTCTATCCACCAGGAATTGCATGGCGACGACTTTGAACGTCGCGTACAGTTCCGCCACTGGGCAGAAGAGAAATTACGGAACGATGACAGATTTTTTGCACGTGTTCTATTTAGCGACGAAGCCTCATTCACCAACAGCGGTAGCGTAAACCGGCATAATATACACTATTGGGCAACGGAAAATCCACGATGGCTGGGCAAGTGGAACATCAGCGACCTTGGCGGGTTAATGTATGGTGCGGAATTATGGGAGGAAGGATAATTGGCCCCATTTTAACGATGGCAATCTAAATGGTGCAATGTATGCTGATTTCCTACGTAATGTTCTACCGATGTTACTACAAGATGTTTCACTGCATGGCAGAATGGCGATGTACTTCCAACATGACGGATGTCCGGCACATAGTTCGCGTGCGGTTGAAACGGTATTGAATAGCATATTTCATGACAGATGAGTTGGTTGTCGAAGCACCGCACCATGGCCTGTACGCTCACCGGATCTGGCGTCCCCGGATTTCTTTCTGTGGGGAAAGTTAAAGGATATTTGCTATCGTGATCCACCGATAACGCCTGACAACATGCGTCAGTGCATTGTCAATGCATGTGCGAACATTACGGAAGGCGAACTACTCACTGTTGAGAGGAATATCGTTACACGTATTGCCAAATGCATTGAGGTTGACGGACATCATTTTGAGCATTTATTGCATTAATGTGGTATTTACAGGTAATCGCGCTGTAACAGCATGCGTTCTCAGAAATGGTAAGTTCACAAAGGTACATGCTTCACATTATAACAACAGAAATAAAATGTTCAAACGTACCTACGGTTTGTATTTTAATTTAAAACCTACCTGTTACCAACTGTTCGTCTAAAATTGTGAGCCATATGTTTGTGACTATTACAGCACCATCTATTACAAAGCGAAAAAAGTAGTTCAATTAAAACATTCATATTTCCTTACGTACTACACGTAATAAAAAATGAGGGTTCCTATTTAAAAAACCGCGGTTGATATCCGTTTGACCTATGGCAGCTCCATCTAGCGGGCCAACCATGGCGCCATCTGGTTTCCCCCTTCAAGCTAGACAAGTTTTTTCGTTTGGTGCTTATTTCGTGAGATATTTGGCCCGGTCACGATCAATGGACCACCCTGTATATAGAATACTTATGTTATTATTTACATATTTGCCATCGTTAATTTTCGTAAACATTTTATCCCACAGCTTCAGTCTAATGATGAAATTTTGGAAAGCGTAACGCGTAATAAAGAGTTGTGTGATCAAGACCTTGGTTTAATTCAGGGTTGTGACGAATCTGAATGGTCACCTGCCACTATGTATCCAACGCTGTTTCGAAATATAAAGACATTAGAAAGAAAATTGTAAACATAGGTAACTGTTGTGGATTTTCTGATGAAGACAACTCTAGCCGGTGTCAAAACTAGGTCAAGTTAAATCTTATTGTAATCGGTGGGCTCTGTTATACAAATCATATTCTTGTACAGTTGCTGGCTCAAAGCCATGTTTAAAACTGCCAAGGAATTATATTTTATATTTTATAAAGAAGTCCTCAATATTGGTTGAATATTTGAACTCCTCATTATGATTCCATAATTTCAGATTTGTGTAATGGTAAATGCTACCACCGTTTGACTTTTATTTCTAAGTTTTATGAACCATAACGTGTTTGTAGCAAAAATTTGTTAATCAAAATTTATGCTACACAGTATGCAACTTAATTGGAAATAAAATATTATTAATAAGCACAAAGAGAACATTAAATGTGACACATTTATTTTATTCTTGAACTCCAAACAGTCAACAGCTGCATGTCCGATAGACACTAAAAGTGACATAAATAGAATAAGAGGCAGATCTCTGTAGTTAATGCTAGAAATTTCTAAAACACGATTTGAACCTGATGTTATGTCCATTGTCGTGAGTGCTGATAAATTTGGTTGTCTTAATAATGTTTAGTTATTGCCAAAAACGTTTTTCTTGATTTACGGAAAACCTGGTATTTTGAGTTGTGTCAGTTTTGTAGCAAGAAGAACTAATACCAAGTTTCACTTACATAGCTTGTTTTTTTTTTCGAGGTAACCCACAGTGCACCGAATAAGTAAAGTGACTTAAATTTTTTTCCTAGGAACATTTTCAAGAAACGCAGCAGATGTGATTACCACTTCTCCCGCAACATTGTGCTCAACACGCAGACGCTTCAATTGTATCGATGACTCAGTGAATGCACGCAGAGCTGCCGTGAGAGTAACGTTGTGTAAATAGCCGCAGTCAAACGTAGTATCGTGGGTCAAAGCGCTGCTATTAACGTTTACTGTGAATGAAGAAAAATGGCATCAGAATTTTACACAGGAGTGCAACGTATTTACGGGGAGGATTGTCTTAGACGTGCCAAAGCGTTCCGCTGTTTTACAGCCTCTGGGAAAGGGAGACAGCCCGTAGAAGGAGAACCACGCGTGGGATTTCCAGTATCTGCTCGCGCGGATGAAATTGTAGAAAAAGGCTAGCAAATTGTTGCCCGTGATAGAAGAATTATCATCAGAATGCTTCCAGTGGAACTCAGTTTCGGTAAGATAACGGCTTCGTACATTTTAGAGAAACACTTGCTTGAGAGAATGGTTCGTTCCAAGTAGTGCCTCATTCATTGACAGGAGATTAGAGTGGACATCGAACTGTACTATGCGCTAGTTTTATCGCCGCAACTGATGAGGATGCTAATCTATTGGGAAGAATTGTGACTTTGTATTGAAGTAGGCGCTGTCGGTTCGATGTCGTTGTTATTGTCTTCAGAGACTGGTTTATTGCAGCTCTCCATGCTACTCTATCCTGTGCAGATCTCTTTATCTCCGAATAACTGCTGTAACTTACATCGCCGAGCGGTTCTGGGCGCTTCAGTCCGGAAGCGCGCGACTGCTACGGTCACAGGTTCGAGTCCTGAATCGGGCATGGATGTGTGTGATGTCATTTGGTTAGTTAGGCTTAAGTAGTTCTAAGTTCTAGGGGACTGATGACCTCAGATGTTGGGTCCCATAGTGCTCAGAGCCATTGTAACTTACATCCTTCTGAATCTGCTTAGTGTATTCATCTCTTGGTATCCCTCTTTGACTTTTACGCTCCACGCTTCCCTCCAGTACAAAATTGACGATCTATTGATGCCTCAGAATCTGTCGTAACAACTAATCCCTTCTTCTTGCCAAGTTGTGCCACAAATTCCTCTTCTCCCCAATTCTATTCAGTACCTCCTCATTACTTACGTGATCTATCCATCTAATCTTCAGCATTCTTCTCTAGCACCATATTTCGAAAGCTTTTCTTATCTAAACTACTTATCGCCCATGTTTCACTTCCTCACACAGCTGCACTCCATACAAATACTTCCAAAACGGTCTTCCTGACACTTAAATCTATACTCGCCGTTAACAAACTTCTCTTCTTCAGAAATGCTTTCCTTGCCATAGACAGTCTACATTTTATAGCCTCTCTACTTCGACCATCATCAGTTATTTTGCTTCCCATATACCAAAAGTCATCTACTACTTTCAGTGTCTCATTTGCTAATTCCCTAATTAATTCGACTACATTCCATTATCCTCGTTTTGCTTTTGTTGATGTTCATCTTATAGCCTCCTTTCAAGACACTGTCCATTCCGTTCAGCTGCTCTTCCATGTCCTTTGCTGTCTCTGACAGAATTACAACGTCGTCGTCAAACCTCAAAGTTTTATTTTTTCTCCATGGACCTGATCCAGATTTTTCTTTTGTTTCCCTTACCGCTTGCTCAATATACAGATAAATAACACAGGGTGTAGGCTACAGCCCTGTTTCACTTCCTTCTCGACCACTGCTTCCCTTTCATGCCCCTCGACTCTTATGACTGCCATCTGGTTTCCGTACAAATTGTAAATAACCTTTCGCTCCCTGTATTTTACCCCTGCCACCTTCAGAATCTGAAACAGAGTATTCCAGTCAACATTGTCAAAAGCTTTCTCTAAGTCTACAAATGCTAGAAAAATAGGTTTGCTTTTACTTAACTTAACCTATCTTCTAACGTAAGTCATAGGGTGAGTACTGCCTCGCGTGTTCCAAAACGTCTACAGAATCTAAACTGATCTTCCTCCAGTTCGGCTTTTACCAGTTTTTCCATTCGTCTGTAAAGAATTCGTATTAGTATTTTTCAACCGTCACTTATTAAACTTATAGTTCGGTAATTTTCAAACCTGTCAACACCTTCTTTTTTTGGGATTAGAATCATTATATTCTTTTTGAAGTCTGAGGGTATTTCTCCCGCCTCAGCCATCTTTCTCACCAGATGGTAGAGTTTTGTCAGGACTGGCACTCCCAAGGCCGTCAGTAGTTCTAATGGAATGTTGTCTACTTCCGGTGCCCTGTTTCGACTTAGGTCTTTCAGTGCTCTGTCAAACTCTTCACGCAGTATCATATCTCCCATTTCATCTTCATCTACCTCCTCTTCCATTTTCATAATATTGCTCTCAAGCACATCGCCCTTGGATAGACCTGCTATATGTTTCTTCCACCTTTCTGCTTTCCCTTCTTTGCTTAGGACGGGATTTCCATCTGAGCTCTTAATATTCATAGAGGTGGTTCTCTTTTCCCCCAAGGTCTCTTTAATTTTGTTGTAGGCAATATTTATCTTACCCCTAGCGATACCTGCTTCTATATCCTTACATTTGTCCTCTAGCCATCCCTGCTTAACCATTTTGCACTTCTTGTCGATCTAATTTTTGAGACGTTTGTATTCCTTTTCGCCCACTCCATTTGTTGCATTTTTATATTTTAATCAATTAAATTCAGTATCTCTTCTATTACCCATGGATTTCTACTAGCACTCATGTTTTTACCTTCTTCATCCTCTGCTGGCTTCACTATTTCACCTCTCCAAGCCACCCATTCTTCTTCTCCAACTGCATTTTTTCCCCTATTCTTATCAATCGTACCCTAATACTCTCTCTTGAGCTCTCTATAACCTCTGGGTCTTTCTGTTTATGCAAGTCATGAGACCTTTTGCAGTTTGTTCAGTTTCAATCGACAGATCATAACCAAAAAATTGTGGTCAGAATCCACATCTGCCCCTGGAAATGTCTTACAATTTCATATCTGGTTCCTAAATCTCTTGTGTTATCATTATATAATCTATCTGAAACCCTCTAGTGTCTCCAGGCCTTTTCCATGTATACAACATTCTTTCATGATTCGTAATCCATGTGTTAGCTATGATTAGGTTATGCTCTGTGGAAAATTCTACCAGGCGGCTTCCCTTTTCATTCCTTACCCCCAGTCCATATTCACCAAATACTTTTCCTTCTCTTCCTTTTCCTACAATCGCATTCCAGTCAACCTTTACTATTAAATTTCCGTCTCTCTTAACTATCTGAATAATTTCCTTTGTCCCATCGCGCATTTCTTCAATCTCTTGATCATCTGCGGAGGTAGCTGGAATATAAACTTGTACTGCTGTAGTAGACGCGGGATTCATGTCTATCTTGGCTACAATAAGGTTTTCACTATGTTGTTCGTAGTAGCTTATCCGCGTTCAGACCGACTCCTGGATTACCGTTATACTATGTGGTGAAAAGTATCCGGACACTTGGCTGAAAATGACTTAAAAGTTCGTGGCGCCCTCCATCGGTAATGTTCGAATTCAATATGGTGCTGGCCCATCCTAAGCCTTGACAGCTTTTACTCTTGCAGCCATACGTTGAATTAGGAGCTGGAAGGTTTCTTGGGGAATGCCAGCCCATGTTTCACAGAGTGCTGCACACAGGAGAGGTATCGATATCAGTCGGTGAGGCCTGGCACGAAACCGGCGTTCCAAAACGTCCCAAAGGTGTTCTATATGACTCACGTCAGGACTCTGTGGAGACTAGTCCATTACAGGGATGCTATTGTCATGTAACCACTCCGCCACTTGCCGTGCATTATGAACAGGTGCCGGCTGGGGTGGCCGAGCGGTTCTAGGCGCTACAGTCTGGAACCGAGCGACCGCTGCGGTCGCAGGTTCGAATCCTGCCTCGGGCATGGATGTGTGTGATGTCGTTAGGTTAGTTAGGTTTAGGTAGTTCTAAGGTCGAGGGGACTGATGACCTCAGAAGTTAAATCCCATAGTGCTCAGAGCCATTTGAACCATTTTATGAACAGGCGCTCGATCGTGTTGAAAGATGCAGTCTCCAGCAGTATGAAGCAACAAGGTATTTAAAACATCAATATGGGCCTTTGCTGTGATAGTGCCACGCAAAACAACGAGAGGTGCTAGCCCCTCCATGAAAAACACGACCACGCCATAACACCACCGCCTCCGAAGTTTACTGTTGGCACTACACACGCTGGCAGATGATGTTCACAGGGCATTCGCCATACCCACACCGTGCCATCGGAACGTCACATTGTGTACCGTCACTCCACAAAACGTTTCTCCACTGCTCAATCGTCCAATGTTTACGCTCTTTACACCAAGCGAGACGTCGTTTGGCATCTACCGTAGTCATTTGTGGTTAAAATGGTTCAGATTGCTCTGATCACTATGGGACGTAACGTCTGAGGTGATACACCCGCCGGGCGGGGTGGCCGAGCGGTTCTAGGCGCTTCAGTCTGGAACCGCCATTTTTTTCATCAGTCCCCCAGAACTTAGTACTACTTAAACCTAACTAACCTAAGGACAAACATCCATGCCCTAAGCAGGATTCGAACCTGTGACCGTGAATGATCAACGTGACCAGTCCGTCAGTACATGGATCTCACTCCACCATGTCCACAGCATTAGAAGGCAGTTTGAAAACTACCGTAGCCGTCGCGCGATTCGAGACTGAAGCGCCTAGAACCGCACGGCCACAACAGCTGGCGTGATGTGTGGCTTATGAGCATCCGCTAGACCATGAAATCCAAGTTTTCTCACCTCCCGCCTAATAGCAGTGGATTCTAATGCAGTTTGGAGTTCCTGTGTGATGGAGTGGACAGATGTCTGCATATTACACATTACGACCTCTTCAACTGTCGGCGGTCTCGGTCAGTCAACAGACGAGGTCGGCCTGTATGCTTTTGTGCCGTACGTGTCTCTTCACGTTTCCACATCACTATCACATCGGAAACAGTGGACCTAGGGATGTTTAGGTGTATTGAAATCTCGCGTACAGACGTATGACACATGTGACGCCCATTCAATTGACCACGTTCGAAGTGCGTGAGTTCCGCGGAGAGCCCCATTCCGCTCTCTCACGATGTCTAATGACTACTGAGGTCACTGATACGGAGCAGTTGGTAGTAGGTAGCAGCAGAATGCACCTAATGTGAAAAACGTATGTTTTTGGGGTGTCCGGATACTTTTGATCAATTAGTGTATTTGCTTTCGTATCTACAACTCTGTATTTACCTAACGAGGTGTCTTGTTCCTCCCGCCACCGAACTTCACCAGTTCCGACTATATCTAACTTTAACCTATCCATTTCCCTTTTTAAATTTTCTAACTTACCTGCCCGATTAAGGGACGTGGCATTCCACGATCCGATCTGTAGAACGCGTTTTCTTTCTCCTGATGACAACGTCCTCCTGGAGAGTCCTCGCCCAGAGATCCGAAATGTGGGACTATTTTACTCCTCGAATATTCTACCCAAGAGGACGCCATGATCATTTAACCATACGGTAAAGCTGCATGCTCGAGGGAAAAATTATTCAGTTCGGTACAGAAACAAAACGTGAGAATACAGCGCCACCGAGGCAGAAGAAACTCAGTTTACAGAAATCAAGCACCAAGATAAAAACTGAATTTTCTCATTATGAGAGTACTGCAGGGTGATCTGCTTTAATTGTTCAAAGCCATTCAAAAACCAAGATCACGCAAAATATTTTTTATTCTCGATAACGTGTTTCAACAGTCTTAGCTGTCATCTTCAGGTGTTAAACATTTTTTTGTAGTAGAACATGTTCATTTTACGCTGAACCTCAAGGACAAGATGTCAAGTGGAGAAAACTCAGCACATTATCAACGTTTATCATCGCTAAAATATTAAGCATCTGTTAGCAATATGTATGCAGACATGGCCTTTTGGACAAGGTGCTGTGTGTTTTTAAATATTTTAGCGATGACAAACGTTTATAATGTACTGAGATTCATCTACTTGACATCTTGTGCATGAGGTTCAGCGTAAAATGAACATGTTTTCCTACAAAAAAAGTTCAAGAGCTGAAGGTGACAGCTAAGACTGTTGAAGCCGGTTGTTTTGACTAAGAAATATTTTATGTGATATTGGATTTTGAATGGTTTTTAACTAAGATAAAAGTGTTTTTGTTATTTTAGATGCCTATGGGATGGGCCAGCCTGAATTTCTTCCCGTCAGCACAACAGTGAATGGAAGGTACTACTTAGAAGTCATGCAACTCCTCTTTGCTCGCATGTCTCATGTCAGGACGCAATTGTTCCAGAACAACAGTTGGGTTCTTCCGCAAGACAATGCACCGGCTCATTGTACACTGCCTGTGAAACTGCTTTTGGCAGCGAAGCAGATCAGCGTCCTCTAATACTCGCCTTACTTGCCAGATTTGGGACCAGCAGACTTTTTTGTATTTCCGAAAACGAAATGGGCTTCGAAAGACGAACGTTTCAGTTGCAATGAGGACAACCAGCTTGCTGTGGGCAAGAAGGACGAACACGATCAGGACTTCCAGAGTTCTTTCAACAGTTTGTACGATCGATATAAGCGTTGTGTGGAGGTGCAAGGTGAATATTTTGAGTCCATGTAACTGCGAAATTAAAACAAAGTTCTTAGTTTGGATGTAGTACTACTTGCACCATTAGTTATTTGGCTCACTGTGTAATGAAAACTTTATGAGTATCGTCTCGTAGTTTTCTTTTTACTCTTTCCCGGACAAGACTCAAACTGATACAGTTCCCTTTCTTAATTAACCGTATAAGCATCAACATCACAGGATCACCCATAGGCGCAGAGACCGGTTTCTAACATTACGCCTTTGTGTGCGAATGCTTTGAACCAACAGATGCTAGCAGGTTCTAAGACAGTTACTACAATAATTTTTCTAGCGTTTTTAGTTCGTTTACACGCTAGAAAAAGCTTCTACTTTAATACTGGCAATTAGCGATTGCAATTTGTCGTGTAAGGGACGCTAAGCACACAGCAGTTAAGCCGATCGGCAGAAAAGCACTCGATGTTAAACACAAATCTGCGCAGCGGAATGTACACAACAAATGTGTTTAATACGGATGTTGATGCCCACATCGTTATTCAACGCGTGCGTCAGTGGAATCACGAGCGAAACGAAACGACGCTATTCCATCCGCCTGTTTTAATCGAACCATTATCTCATATGACCGCGTTCTGTAACAACGACAAATTACCATCGAGCCTTGCATACTGTGGGTAAAATTATATAGAATAGTACCGGTCAACCCACATAATAAACTTTATGCAATGAAGTAAAAAAAAAGCAACCAGCCAATGTTAATTATGCTATTTTTATGAACAAACAGTGCCTCATTACCGGTTTGAAAGCGAGATGTTAATGTTCAGACGACTTTTCATATTTAAATTTACATTTTGCGGTACATTTGATGTTCGCCGACCGTGGCGAAAGTTCCTTGGGGTGGTGTTAATCTAGAGAAAAAAACGGTAAGAACAATGGACACTTTCATTGTGTATTGCGTTAACAATGAACTGTAATTGTGTAAACAACGTCCTAAGATAAGAACTGAATTACTTTTGTGTTATTTACATCGAAAATGCTGAGTCTTTTTATTTTAGCTATTGTACGGAATCATTAATATTGGTTGGTTGCTTTTTTGCTTTGTTGTAATGCTCACACAACCACAGTCTCATCATGTCAATTTTTGACAAAACAAAATAAAGAATAATAGTAAATGACTCAAAAGCAGCCGACGAGATACAACAAAAGGTGGTTTCATTCAGTCTTTGATCACGGGTTCGACGGATGTAATCCCGTCTTCTTCGGAAACACAAGCTGAAGGTAATTTAACAGCAATAACTACAAACTCGGAAAAATATGTGTCCAAAATTACACGTCTTACAGAGACCAGAGTCCCAGCAAAGGAGTGGAAATATCACATGCATCATAAAACAGAGACAAAGAATAAAACTAGTATTTACCAAAGCTTCGCATCGGAAAAAGACCAAATAATGAAGTGATTTGACGTTTGTCCATTGAAAATATTCTGTCAGCGCACATCATTGTACACGTTTCTGTATATGCTGCTCCCTGTGATCAGGGCTTGGCAAGTACGAACAATCCAGAAATAAAACCAGCCAAATAAAGTGATACTTATAGTACCACAAATACGTTATCGTAAGAATAGTAATAAAGTTAGTACATAAACATGCTTTGGTAAACGCACACAGCAGTCAAAGAGATTAGAGGCAATGATGTGCTCTGACAGCATATTTTCATTAGACAAACGTCAGATTATTGAATTATTCATTCGGCAATTCGCGCCCCTATCGTGCACATCTTGTGAATGACTTCCTTCAGGATACCGACATTGCTCGACTAGAGTGACCAGCATGTTCTCCAGACATGAACCCTATCGAAAATGCCTAGGATGGATTGAAAAAGGCTGTTTATGGACGAGGTGACCCACCAAACACTCTGAGGGATGCAAGCCGAATCGCCGTTGAGGAGTGGGACAATTTGGACCAACAGTGCCTTGATGAACTTGTGGATAGTATTACACGACGAATACAGGCATGCATCAGTGCAAGAGGACGTGCTACTGGGTATCAGAGGTCCCCATGTGTACAGAGATGTGGACCACCACCTCTGAAGGTCTCGCTATATGGTGGTACAACATGCAATGTTTAGTTTTCACAAGCAATAAAAAGGGCGGAAATGATGTTTGAGTTGGTCTCTATTCCCATTTTCCATATAGGTTCCGGAACTCTCGGAACCCAGGTGACACCAAACTCTTTTTGATGTGTGTATATTAAAAAGCCAAAGCCGTAGTGTACTCTTTGTAAAACCGAATTGGGCTTCCTTCCGGACCCAGGGATTTACTTGCTTTCAAATCTTTCAGTCGTTTCTCCACGCCAAGGATGCTTATTTCTATCTCTTCCGTACGGGCTTCTATCCGATGGTCAAATGACGGCATGTTTGCATGATTCTCCTGTGTGAATGATTTCTTGAACTTGAAACTTTAAACCTCGGCTTTCTTTTTACTATCGTCAACTGCCGCATCAGACTGATCTACAAAGGACTAAATGGAAGCTTTAGACTCCCTTAGCGATTTCCACAGAACCAGATGGTCAACACTATACCGTAATGGCATGCATACTCCCCTGCGGGAAAACAATTTGCCATGGCGGAGGTTTTGATGATTTGGACTCCCTAGTTACTGCCAGTGAGTTTCCGAATATTGTTTTGGGGTGACACTTTTAGCTTGGTGGTGAGACAGTGTGTACTGTTTGTTAAGCCTTGCACCACATTTAATGTTCTAATATGAAGTACTGGAGGAGAAAAGACAAAAAATATTTGGCTCACTAATTTCTGAAGAGACTGTGTCTAACCAAGACCTAGAACTAGCAATGGGACACTCACAGATCGTCATGGGCTCTATCTGGCATTATCTAGAATTATAGGGAAAGAAACTGCACAATGAAATCAGTTTCGCCGGCCGAAGTGGCCGTGCGGTTAAAGGCGCTGCAGTCTGGAACCGCAAGACCGCTACGGTCGCAGGTTCGAATCCTGCCTCGGGCATGGATGTTTGTGGTGTCCTTAGGTTAGTTAAGTTTAACTAGTTCTAAGTTCTAGGGGACTAATGACCTCAGCAGTTGAGTCCCATAGTGCTCAGAGCCATTTTTTGAAATCAGTTTCAGTGCCGAAAACAGGTGACCATGGCCGCTGTTGCTTTGCTTCCGTGATTAAATCAAGGCAGTTCCATCTGCATACCATCAACGCATAACGATAGCTGCAGAAACTGGAAAGAATGAAATTAGTAAAATTATGTCGAAAACTGATAAATATCTATTGTTTGTGAGAATGAAGGATCCTCACACCTTCTCTTTCAGTCAATGGGAGAACTCGTACGACTTCTCGGTCAATATTTTTCGCTGTTGACAAGGAGAGGGAGGCTACGTATTTCCTTGTTGTTGGAAGACCTCGCTCTTATTTCGTTTTTAGTGACTTAGAGAAACATCGGAAAATTTACATTTGTCAGGTCATATAGGAAGATGCAAATCTGGCTACCGTGGAGTAAAAGTCCCCTGTTGTTACATATCCCAAACGCATTCTATAGAACGGTAGCAGATAAAATATCAGACACCTCGATATTTAGTAGGTGACATTAATGTGTTGATTCATTTCAGCGGATGTACTAATCAGATGTAATCACCTGCTAACTTATTCTGTGTATCGTAGACTGCACGGTGTACGATGTAAACAATACACGAATTGATGGCTGGCTCTGAGCACTATGGGACTTAACATCGATGGTCATCAGTCCCCTAGAAGTTAGAACTACTTAAACCTAACTAACCTAAGGACAACACATAACACCCAGCCATCACGAGGCAGAGAAAATCCCTGACCCCGCCGGGAATCGAACCCGGGAACCCGGGCGTGGGAAGCGAGAACGCTACCGCACGACCACGAGATGCGGGCCACGAATTGATATCCCGGCTTCTACGTACAAATTCATGTGTGTGAAATTCGAAAAACCTCCGTAAACGTGGCTACATCACCACTCGAAACGTCGACGGAGCATTTTGCTGCCTTCACAAGTACAGAGCTCTTTGAATAAGCAGGACGTAGACTGTGATAAATTATTCTGCTATCGCGCTCCGAACAAACAAGAAAAGACTGCAGCGGAAGGTAAGCGGCGTTAATTTTGGTTGTTGTTGTTGTGGTCTTCAGTCCTGAGACTGGTTTGATGCAGCTCTCCATGCTAATCTATCCTGTGCAAGCTCCTTCATCTCCCAGCACCTTCTGCAACCTACATCCTTCTGAATCTGCTTAGTGTATCATCTCTTGGTCTCCCTCTACGATTTTTACCCTCCACGCTGCCCTCCAGTGCTAAATTTGTGATCCCTTGATGCCTCAGGACATGTCCTACCAACCGATCCCTTCTTCTAGTCAAGTTGTACCACAAACTTCTCTTCTCCCCAATCCTATTCAATACCTCCTCATTAGTTATGTGATCTACCCACCTAATCTTCAACATTCTTCTGTAGCACCACTTTTCGAAAGCTTCTATTCTCTCCTTGTCCAAACTATTTACCGTCCATGTTTCACTTCCATACATGGCTACACTCCATACAAATACTTTCAGAAACGACTTACTGACACTTAAATCTATACTCGATGATAACAAATTTCTCTTTTTCAGAAACGCTTTCCTTGCCATTGCCAGTCTACATTTTATATCCTCTCTACTTCGACCATCATCTGTTATTTTGCTCCCCAAATAGCAAAACTCCTTTACTACTTTAAGTGTCTCATTTCCTAATCTAATTCCCCCAGCATCACCCGACTTAATTCGACTACATTCCATTATCCTTGTTTCGCTTTTGTTGATGTTCATCTTATATCCTCCTTTCAAGACACTGTCCATTCCGTTCAACTGCTCTTCCAAGTGCTTTGCTGTCTGTGACTGAATTACGATGTCATCGGCAAACCGCAAAGTTTGTATTACTTCTCCATGGATTTTAATACCTACACCGAATTTATCTTTTGTTTCTTTTACTGCTTGCTGAATATACAGATTGAATAACATCGGGGAGAGGCTACAAACCTGTCTCAGTCCCTTCCCAACCACTGCTTCCCTTTCATGCCCCTCGACTCTTATAACTGCCATCTGGTTTCTGTACAAATTGTAAATAGCCTTTCGCTCCCTGTATTTTACCCCTGCCACCTTTAGAATTTGAAAGAGAGTATTCCAGTCAACATTGTCAAAAGCTTTCTCTAAGTCTACAAATGCTAGAAACGTAGGTTTGCCTTTCCTTAATCTTTCTTCTAAGATAAGTCGTAAGGTCAGTATTGCCTCACGTGGTCCAACATTTCTATTGAATCCAAACTGATCTTCCCCGAGGTCGGCTTCTACCAGTTTTTCCATTCGTCTGTAAATAATTCGTGTTAGTATTTTGCAGCTGTGACTTATTAAACTGATAGTTCGGTAATTTTCACATCTGTCAACACCTGCTTTCTTTGGGATTGGAATTATTATATTCTTCTTGAAGTCTGAGGGTATTTCGCCTGTCTCGTACATCTTGCTCATCAGATTGCAGAGTTTTGTCAGGACTGGCTCTCCCAAGGCCGTCAGTAGTTCTAATGGAATGTTGTCTACTCCCGGGGCCTTGTTTCGACTCAGGTCTTTCAGTGCCCTGTCAAACTCTTAACACAGTATCGTATCTCCTATTTCATCTTCATCTACATCCTCTTCCATTTCCATAATATTGTCCTCAAGTACATCGCCCTTGTATAGACCCTCTATATACTCCTTCCGCCTTTCTGCTTTCCCCTCTTTGCTTAGAACTGGGTTTCCATCTGAGCTCTTGTTATTCATACAAGTGGCTATCTTTTCTCCAAAGGTCTCTTTAATTTTCCTGTAGGTTGTATCTATCTTACCCCTAGTGAGATAAGCCTCCACATCCTTACATTTGTCCTCTAGCCATGCCTGCCTAGCCATTTTGCACTTCCTGTCGATCTCATTTTTGAGACGTTTGTATTCCTTTTTGCCTGCTTCATTTACTGCATTTTTATATTTTCTCCTTTCACCAATTAAATTCAATATTTCTTCTGTTACCCAAGGATTTCTACTAGCCCTCGTCTTTTTACCTACTTGATCCTCTGCTGCCTTCACTTCTTCATCCCTCAGAGCTATCCATTCGTCTTCTACTGTATTTCTTTCCCCCATTCCTGTCAGTTGTTCCCTTATGCTCTCCCTGAAACTCTGTACAACCTCTGGTTTAGTCAGTTTATCCAGGTCCCATCTCCTTAAATTCCCACTTTTCTGCAATTTCTTCAGTTTTAATCTACAGTTCATAAGCAATAGATTGTGGTCAGAGTCCACATCTGCCCCTGGAAATGTCCTACAATTTAAAACCTGGTTCCTAAATCTCTGTCTTTCCATTATATAATGTATCTGATACCTTTTAGTATCTCCAGGATTCTTCCATGTATACAACCTTCTTTTATGATTCTTGAACAAGGTGTTAGCTATGATTAAGTTATGCTCTGTGCAAAATTCTAACAGACGGCTTCCTCTTTCGTTTCTTAGCCCCAATCCATATTCACCTACTATGTTTCCTTCTCTCCCTTTTCCTACTGTCGAATTCCAGTCATCCATGACTATTAAATTTTCGTCTCCCTTCACTACCTGAATAATTTCTTTTATCTCATCATACATTTCTTCAATTTTTTTTTTGCCATCTGCAGAACTAGTTGGCATATAAACTTGTACTACTGTAGTGGGCATGGGCTTCGTGTCTATCTTGGCCACTATAATGTGTTCACTATGCTGTTTGTAGTAGCTTACCCGTACTCCTATTTTTTATCGATTATTAAACCTACTCCTGCATTACCCCTATTTGATTTTGTATTTATAACCCTGAATTCACCTTACCAGACGTCTTGACCCTCCTGCCACCGGACTTCACTAATTCCCACTATATATAACTTTAACCTATCCATTTCCCTTTTTACATTTTCTAACCTACCTGCCCGATTAAGGGATCTGACATTCCACGCTCCGATCCGTAGAATGCCAGTTTTCTTTCTCCTGATAACGACGTCCTCTTGAGTAGTCCCCGCCCGGAGATCCGAATGGGGGACTATTTTACCTCCGGAATATTTTACCCAAGAGGACGCCATCATCATTTAACCATACAGTAAAGCTGCATGCCCTCGGGAAAAATTACAGCTGTAGTTTCCCCTTGCTTTCAGCCGTTCGCAGTACCACAACAGCAAGACCGTTTTGGTTAATGTTACAAGGCCAGATCAGTCAATCATTCAGACTGTTGCCCCTGCAACTACTGAAAAGGCTGCTGCCCCCTCTTCAGGAACACTGAATTCCGGCCGGCGCTCGGTTCACTCTAAGAGGCTGAAGTAAAAATGAATAAATAAAGGCACCATTCTGCTTGATTACTGTGCAAGGAGGCGTTCCTTAGAACGTAACCTCCTTAAGGCGAAGCGTCCATGTCTTCTCTGTGGTTGCATGGCTATCCTAGTAGTCTGCTGTTGAAATTTATTTTCCTTTTGATTTGGCTACAAGTGCATAAGCAATTTGTTTTTGCTGTCATTATTATCTCTGTACTATCCTATGGTGTTTGTTAAGAGAGAATTTTGCCTCTTGCCGTACGTTGAGGTTGCGGTGCTAAGATTCTGTTTAATTATTCTCAATGGTCAGGTTTTAAATTGCTTTTCATGATCTCTGGAATTAATAAGTTAATAAATGAAAAGGATAACGCTAGTTGCACCTTCAGCCAACACATTCAGCACAGAGATAGGTAACCGCTTGCTAAAAACATGTCCCTAATCAAGCTAGCACTGAACTGAACTATCGGAATTTTCTTAATTGTTTGACTTAATTTAATTTAACTTTGCTGCTACTCTTTTCTCTTATGTAGGTTATATGTGATTTTGAATCATTCAATTAATAAAGAGCGTGTTGGGAACTGTCATTAGGAGTGATTTAAAATAGAATGATCATATAAAGTTGATCGTCGGAAAAGCAGATGCCAGACTGAGATTCATTGGAAGAATCCTAAGGAAATGCAATCCGAAAACAAAGGAAGTACGCTTGTTCGCCCACTGCTTGAATACTGCTCAGCAGTGTGGGATCCGTACCAGATAGGGTTGATATAAGAGATAGAGAAGATCCAACGGAGAGCAGCGCGCTTCGTTACAGGATCATTTAGTAACCGCGAAAGCGGTACGGAGATGATACATAAACTCCAGTTGAAGACTCTGCAGGAGAGACGCTCAGTAGCTCGGTACGGGCTTTTGTTAAAGTTTCGAGAACATACCTTCACCGAAGAGTGAAGCAGTATATTGCTCCCTCCTACGTAGATCTCGCGAAGAGACCATGAGGATAAAATCAGAGAGATTAGAGCCCACACAGAAGCTTACCGACGATCCTTCTTTCCACGAACAATACGAGACTGGAATAGAAGGGAGAACCGATAGAGGTACTCAGGGTACCCTCCGCCACACATCGTCAGGTGGTTTGCGGAGTATGGATGTAGATGTAGATGTAGAAACAATAAATGGGATGACCACGAGAAGCGCACGGCTCAGCTGCTGTACGGGGTGAACGTTAATAAAACCCAAAAACTGCAGGTACGGGTTACTGACTGGAAATTGGGAAAAAAAGTTGTACGGAGAGTGTCGGGAAATGCATCGTTGCCGGCGAATGAAAGTTCCTCTGACCACGTGTCGTGTGTTCCCCGTCTGTTGCAGGCTGTGTAACTGACGCAGCGTTCTCTAAGGAGCAGAATGGTCCGGTATTGATGTCGGGAACAAGCCGAGATGGTGTTTATGTACTGCCAAGCAGATGGAACCGGTCGAGAGGCAGCAAGGCTACACCAAAACAAGTACCCTCTCAGAGACTATCCACGTCACACAACACAGCAAGCCCTTTCTGGGCGTTTATGTGATCGTGGATCCTTTCAGACCTATGAACTTACAGGGAGGCAGCGAACTGTACGTACACCAGATTGGAGGACCGGGTTCTACTGGATATTGAGATGAACCCTAGTGCAAGCTCCAGGCTAGTGGTCCGCCAATATGGCGCAAGCCAAAGTCAGATTATTTCTATCCTGCATGACAACAGCTCCTATCCCTGTCACCTGGAACGAGTGCAAGGAATTTCAGCAGAGAATTTCCCTCTACGGGAAGGATTTTGTCGATGGTATTTGCACTAGACCATCACGATTATGTGATTTTTGTCGTCAGTTGTCTTTACCGAAGTGTGATGATGATGATGATGATGTTTGGTTTGTGGGGCGCTCAACTGCGTGGTTATCAGCGCCCGTACAATTATCCAATCTTTGCTCAGTCCAATTTCGCCACTTTCCTGGATGATGATGAAATGATGAGGACAACACAAACACCCAGTCATCTCGAGGCAGGTGAAAATCCCTGACCCCGCCGGGAATCGAACCCGGGACCCCCGAAGTGTGCATTGCATCTGAGGCCACTTTAAACATCTGTTGTGATGTGGATGCTGTGCAGCTCTGTTGTGTCTTTTCGACTATTTGTTGTCTTTGCAGCGCACACCGTCCATCTTCGGACAAGTGTTCATACGACCTTTCTCTTCCATTTCCGCCGGCGGGGGTGGCCGAGTGGTTCTAGGTGCTACAGTCTGGAACCGCGCGACCGCTACGGTCGCTGGTTCGAGTTCTGCCTCGTGTGTAATGTCGTTAGGTTAGTTAGGTTTAAGTAGTTCTAAGTTCTAGGGGACTGATGACCTCAGAAGTTACGTCCTGTAGTGCTCAGAGACATTTGAACCATTTGTCCCTCCATTTGCAGTCAGGAATCCGACCCTGTAGTTTGTCAAATGGTTTAAATGGCTCTAAGCACTATGGGACTTAAAGTCTGAGGTCATAAGTCCCCTAGACTTAGAACTACTTAAACCTAACTAAGGACATCACACACATCCATGCACAAGGCAGGATTCGAACCTGTGACCGTAGCAGCAGCGCGGTTCCGGGATGAAGCGCCTAGAAGCGATCGGCCACAGCGGCTGACTATAGTTTGCCGGTTTTATTCATGTTCACTGGCAGAACGAGGAAGTGTGACATACAGGAGTACTTACCAACATAAAATACAATGGTGCATATGCATATCCATTGGTCGAGGTTTGTGATTACAAGAGAAGAATCACTTTTCAGTTCATAGATTACTATAAACATGACCTAAGTTGCATTCTGCTATCATTTGAATATCGATAATAGTCGTGAAACGCATTGGCAGTTCCGCTTCACAGTTACTGAAATTAACTTAAGAGACCAAACACTGAAAACAGGGTAGCCAGCTGTTCTTTTCGATGCGTAAGACAAGGAAATATAAATCGGTTCTTTTTATGTACAAGCGACCGTTTATTTTGTTCAATTTTGCTGTCAATATTTCCCAGTGCCCTAAGATATACGCAAAGGAGTCTCCCTTACCTGATGTATGAAGATATCAGTTGATACTGTAATCTCTACCGCCGGCCGGTGTGGCCGAGCGGTTTCAGGCGCTACAGTCTAGAACCGCGTGACCGCTACGGTCGCAGGTTCGAATCCTGCATCGGACATGGATGTGTGTGATGTCCGTAGGTTAGTTAGGTTTAAGTAGTTCTAAGTTCTAGGGGACTGATGACCTTAGAAATTAAGTCCCATAGTGCTCAGAGCCATTTTTTTGTAATCTCTACCCACACTAATTTTTATAAGATGGCGTGTTCCTTTCTTGTATACACCAAAGTTATTGCTGAGACTCTTAGACGTCAAGCTTCAATGAAAAGGCTTTTCGTAAAAACCTAATTTTTTTCCTCCATTTATGGCTCACATATCAGATCATCTATACCCAGAAATCGCCCTCCAAATCTCAGAAATTTTAATCATTGAAATCAGACGTTCTTTACTCTATCTTTACACTCGTTTTTCTCCAACTGTTAGTCCTTGAGTATTTAAAACGGTCATTTTCATACATTTTTTTTGTAAAAAATCTCTTGCTGACGCCTTTTATCTTTCCCTCCTTTCACTTGTATGATCTGTTCCTTTGATCATACAAGCAGATTACTCTCCCTCGGAGCAGAATCAAACTGACAGAAGATACACATGTACAACATACAACATACAACATACAACTTCACGTATTTCAGATAACACAGATAATACCAAAGAAAAAAATTATAAGAAACACGTCAGAAAAAAATCTGACGCAGTCGCAGCAAAATAAGTAACTGATCACAATCTATAGTCGAGAAATATTTTCACGCAACAGTGTTATATTTATAGAAAAAATAATTTGTTAATTTAAAAACATTCCGCTGCAGATGGCGAGCTGTGTAGTATAGAATGTAACATTTTAGAGTTGTTGTTGTTGTTGTGGTCGTCAGTCCTGAGACTGGTTTGATGCAGCTCTCCATGCTACTCTGTCCTGTGCAAGTTTCTTCATCTCCCAGTACCTACTGCAACCTACATCCATTTGAATCTGCTTAGTGTATTCATCTCTTGGTCTCCCTCTACGATTTTTACCCTCCACGCTGCCCTCCAATACAAATTTGGTGATCCCTTGGTGCCTCAGGACATGACCTACCAACCGATCCCTTCTTCTAGTCAAGTTGTGCCACAAACTTCTCTTCTCCCCAATCCTATTCAATACCTCCTCATTAGTTACGTGATCTACCCACCTTATCTTCAGCATTCTTCTGTAGCACCACATTTCGAAAGCTTCTATTCTCTTCTTGTCCAAACTAGTTATCGTCCATGTTTCACTTCCATACATGGCCACAATCCATACAAATACTTTCAGAAATGACTTCCTGACACTTAAATCTATATTCGATGTTAACAAATTTCTCTTCTTCAGAAACGCTTTCCTTGCCATTGCCAGTCTACATTTTATATCCTCTCTACTTCGAACATCGTCAGTTATTTTACTCCCCAAATAGCAAATATTTTGCTCCCCAAATAGCAAAACTCCTTTACTACTTTAAGTGTCTCATTTCCTAATCTAATTCCCTCAGCATCAACCGACTTAATTCGACTACATTCCATTATCCTTGTTTCGTTTTTGTTGATGTTCATCTTATATCCTCCTTTCAAGACACTATCCATTCCGTTCAACTGCTCTTCCAAGTCCTTTGCTGTCTCTGACAGAATTACAATGTCATCGGCAAACCGCAAAGTTTGTATTACTTCTCCATGGATTTTAATACCTACACCGAAATTTTCTTTAGTTTCTTTCACTGCTTGCTCAATATAAAGATTAAATAACATTGGGGATAGGCTACAACCCCGTCACACTCCCTTCCCAACTACTGTTTCCCTTTCATGCCCCTCGACTCTTATAACTGCCATCTGGTTTCTGTACAAATTGTAAATAGCCTTTCGCTCCCTGTATTTTACCCCTGCCGCCTTCAGAATTTGAAAGAGAGTATTCCAGTCAACATTGTCAAACGCTTTCTCTAAGTCTACAAATGCTAGAAACGTAGGTTTGCCTTTCCTTAATCTAGCTTCTAAGATAAGTCGTAGGGTCAGTATTACCTCACGTGTTCCAATATTTCTACGGAATCCAAACTGACCTTCCTCGAGGTAATAATGACAACCGAAAAAATACTTGCAGACATAATTTTCGTTCCAGTCAATATTACATAAATAATTTACCTTTTTCAGGATGGAATAAAGCACCCATTAACGATAACACAAAGATGGTGAAGCATGTTTAGCTATTAAAAAGAAAAGTTATTTCCATGACAGGTGTACTTGAATTACTGTGAAATTTGGTGTCAGTTTCGGAATGTCTGTATTGTCTTTGATGCGTTATGTGCTGCTCGCTAAATAGAACGCTCTTTCGAATCTCTGCCAACTAATGGCGAGTATTTCATCGTTGCACATGAGGGTGAAGTTCGCTGCAATAAAAACTAGTGTGTGCTGCATCCTATACAAAATTTGTCGTCAAAGATATGGATTCAATGTATGTTAAGCATACGAAACAAATAGGTGTGCAAAATGTAAGAACGGAAATGACTTTTGCATGATGTGTCACTTTCAAGTAACCCAGCTCGATGAAACTTGGACCATATATAGAAACGGCTGCCACAGTATAATACAGAAGATAACTAAGAAATACGCAATGAGACGAGTAGAAACGGCACTTTTATTCAAAGACAGTAGTTATACTGAAGCCACAGCGATTTGTGATCGTCCCCTACAGCCCTCGTCTGTAGCCCCTGCAAAGTACAAACTGCGGGCAATTGTTCTTAATAGTGTGTGTTTGGCAAACACGGACGGTAACGTAAGCTCTGTTACGTCCTCCCATGCTGCCGCAAGGCTGCTAAGTTCTTCTGGTAGAGTGTTCTATTCTTCAACAAGCGCGACTGGCAATTGTTGGGTGAGCAGTGTATAACACTATTATTTAATCAGTCGTCTACTCTGTAAAAACTTTTGATTTTAAAATTTGTCATAATATAACTCTGACATACAAAGAAAATTTGGAATGAGAGATACATGTGCAGTTAGAGTGCTTGGCTGATGTATATTTTTAACCCTTGTAAAGAAATATGTGAAATGTATAAGTTACTAAATAATACGAGGGTTGGAACTTAAGTAGTAGCAACTATTTATGCATAACCGATACAAAAGAATTACATGTTTGCACCCGTTACTGTCCTTCAGAGAAGTCACGATCGTTGTGTAGAGCCCGTTGCCAGCGATGTGGAAGGCGTAGTATACCGCTAACAGTGCCTGTTCTGTTGATGGTGCGAATGGAGTGGTCTACTGCCTGTCGAATCTCTGGAACAGTTCTGAAGCAAATGCCACGAAGTGGTTCCTTCATTTTCGGAATCAAATCAGTCACAGGGACTTAAGTCCGGGGAGTATGGTGGATGGTACAGTACTTCAGAGTCCGATCGACCGATCAGAGCAGCCACAGCTTGCGCTGTATGCGCCCGCGCATTGTCGTGCAAAATGATGGGTGGGTTGCGGAGAAAGTGATGCCGCTTCTTTCTCAAAGCTGGTCGCAAGTGATGCTCCAAGAACGAAGAGTAATACTATGCACTGACGGTCTCCCGTGGAGGAAAGTAATGCTGAAACGTCCCCTTAGAACAACTATACATGACTGTGCTTAAACTGAGACGCAATATTTTTAGCGCAACGCAATCTGACTATAAGTCCCTATTTTTCACATATTGTCCATATACTATGATCAACAGAAACATGTGCAGTGAAATGTAACTTACAAGTTACTTAATTTGATGAACTGGTGTCAATTACAATTTTATAACATAAGAATACAATTACAAAGGTACAAAATACATCATTAAAGAACATAACAATACAGATAACTCTGTAGTAGTACAGGCTCTGCAAAAGAATAGAAATAAACAGATACATCAGTGTTACAGGAATTATGACGTAAGTACATACATAAAGATCAGAATAACTTTTGAAACATCACCTTCACATATGAGCAACAAAACAGAATAAATAATGTCCAAACATCTTTTCAAAGTAAATAACATATTATCAGAAAAATTCTACAACGTAACTCTCATCAGATAAACACATAAAGACAGGAAGAACACAAATACCCAAGGGTACACAAACACAAGGAAAGGACAGGGTTTGTTTTACTGCAGTATTTTGCAAATAAAACTTTCTTTACTTCTCGGAGATCTCCCTTCGTTCTTCATTATTTCCAAGAAGTCCCATCTATACCTGCTTTCTATACTTTTTTCGTATAACTTCTCAATGCATTTCTTCCAATGCATCCCAACTCATTCTCTTATATAGTCTACCCCCTCTTAAGCTAACTTAAATCTACTGAGCTCAGATGCTAAACTAAAGGATGAGGCAATGCAGCAGGGCAAAACAATTAATACAAACAGCAATAAAAAAATGGGAATTGTCAAAGCGAGCTACAGTAAATCTAAATTATCAAGCAACGCAACATTACAACTAATATGAGCCAATGTGCAGCAACAAGAAAAATAAATCAGTAGTAAAACTAGCTTAACAGAGTAATACAAAGTGAAATGTAGTAGCACTATGCCTGGCAAACAGCAGCAGCAAATGCAATAACTTATATCTAAACATGACAAAGCTCAATCAGAAAAAATATTACACTAAAAATGGCCATGTGTAATACCTATGTCACATCTTAATACTAGAGTGATGCATCACGCTAAGTTACTGTAGCAGACAAGTTACCAAATCGTTGAAAAAATTATGTATGCAGTTCCCGTGAAGGGAAACGTCTATTTGTGCTCTTTTTTCTAAGAAAGTACATCATAAATGTGTTCTTTCCTGGGTCTGTAGACAGAAAATAGTGATATTAGTACATCTATTAAAGTTTATAATAACCAATGCTGCAGTGCAGCTAGAAACTAGATATTAAACAGAATGAGCAAATATATATAGCATATATAGAGCAATGCATGAAACGTCATTCACTAGGCAAATGGCGTCTCCAAAGGCAAAAGAATCTCTCAACTAGAAAGATAATAAATATAAAATGTTTCTCATCGTTTCATTAGGCATTTCAGTAAATATCATAAATTAAGAGCTCCACAATGTTATCATATGTTTTCAAGTTTGAGCGTGTCGTCTTTGCGATGCTTTCTACAAAGGAATGTCAATAGCGAGGATAATGGCCACCCTTTTTTTCCACCTGTGCCTCTGAAAGGCACACACTAATGGCTTTTTTTTTCAGGCGATTGTCGCGCAGCTGGGTGCCCATGACTCATTACGTGAAGGTGGTCGCTTAACTTTCTTGCTGAAATATTTACGACACCAGTTTGCATTACAGTGACAGTCTCATATAAGAAATTTCACAGGTCGAGAATTTGCGTTGCAAATGTGTAGAAACAAAATCCTATGAATGTAACAGTGTTCAAAAAGTTTTCGTCGGCATTGTGATACATTCGCGCATTTACACACATTTCATAACTCTTAAAGTACGATTCTTGGTTTCCAACATCCTTTTTCACAAACCAGAGTCCCACTACTCATTATTCCTTACCTTATTACACATATACATATTCCTCGACACTTCTTCAATATTTCATCATAATAAATACATACCATAATAAACATTCCTCAACAGCATAATACACATCGTTGTCGTAATAATAACATCATAACACCTCAGTCAAATCTCAAAAACGTCGTAGCTTCCTGCAATAATTTCAAAACCTAAAAACAATTCTCTGCTCATTTCAATAGCGTCATCTACCTCAAACATACTTTAAAATCATGCTCCCTTACCAAATACATCATTCGAAGCTCTCGTAGTATGACAATGGTTCCGAAAAATATATGAACAGTTCACAAAGGACAGACAAAATACAATTTCATAAGTGTGAAGTTATTCATCTGTGTAATTACGTAAACATCTGTCACTGATGTAGTAAAATAAATGTTTGTCTCTCCCAGTTAAATGATCAGATAGCTGTGTAATTTATGTGTTAGAGAAATATGGTACCGATGTGTAAAGTTGTATAAGCAAATACCATATTAGCTAGGGCTCCTTGTGCTTGCCAAACACATGGTACACAAAGTAGGCGTGTACCCCCATGAGGATTAATGTAATTATACCCTCAGGTGTTACAGATTACAGCAATGGAATGAAATGTATCACAGAAAACTTTCTTTGTAATTCAAAAATCTTTAAAAATAAATGTTTTAAGTACAAAATTAATCACTCAAATGCGTGTCCTGTAGCGCTAAATGTGCGACTGGCTGTAAGATAATTCTGTGGAAGTGTCATAGTTATCGTCCTCTGTAAGCAAAGTTCTGCTGAAGTCAGTGTACTCACCTCATCATAACCAAAAGTGAAATGTTTTCCATATAGATATCTTAGTTATTACGCGTATTGCCGTGATGAAGAAGGTACTGTGCTGTAATGTATTGTTGTGCTACGAAAAAGGCTGTCTCATTGTAGCTATACCACAAAAGATACTACTAAAACATGTTTTATTTGCCAGAAGAATTCAGAAAAACTGTGCAGATATAAAGCAGATACAGCACAAAAGCAACAATGTAAATTGTGTCACACATCAGTAGCGTCGTGATACAATCATATAGCTGTCAAAGAAACCAAATACTAAGTCATCTTTAATCTCACAGAAAGTACTTCAAATAAAGAATGTCTTTTCAAGTAAACCAAAATGTTGCATTAAAATCTCATTAGCAGTACTGGTATATTCTAAGTATGTGAGCCTTATGGTCGTTAAGTAATCGTAAACTAACAAGCAAGAGTGTACAAATATCAACACTATGTCGTCTGTTCACTGTAACAATGCATTCGTAATTTATGTTTAAATAAGTTCTCTTGGTTCTTGACTGGATATTTAACTTCAAATATTGTTGCATGTTAACATTTTCTAAGTCTGACAAAGCATACTAGTAGCGTGAAGTGAAAAATTTTATGGCAAAGACAAAGTTAAAAAGCAGATTATCATTCAAGAAACGGTTTTACATGTGAAATGTGGTGTAAACCTTTACTCTTCCTAGTATGCAGAATTTCAACTTCAACGCAATTATCATGTTGTATACGTCGGTAAGGAATGCTAAAATTTTTCTCAAGGTTAGCGTCTATGTTACTTTTCACTGAGCCAGCCGGCGCACGCGGCTGCCTGCGGTGCGAGTCATTATCTGTTCCTTTGTTGGCGCGCGTCATTATTGGGATTTGGGGACCTAACTTCTACAAATTCACCTTGTCGAGAGTGCCCTGCTCTGTTTGAATCTCGCCAGTTCTGATGCAATTCAGGTCTGCCGTTACGATCATATCATCTGTCGTCATGTTGGTAGATTCCATAGTTTCTTTCTTGTCGGTCATGTGGTGGAGAATTTCTCCCTGAATCGTAACTGCGCGCTGAACTGTTGCGTCTGAAGTTATTCTGTCTCCCTTGATAATAATTGTTTTTGTTCCCATATTGTCTGTTTCTTTGATTGTCTCTGTGATAGTCACTACTGCGGAGAGGTTATCTTTCCCTGTAGTTATTACTACTCTGCCAACGGTTGTCATACGGGTGGTGTCTGTTTTGGTCACGATTTGTGTTGTGAAAATAGCCTTGTCGTGTCCAGTTATTATTTCTTTCATCGCGAAATTGCGACGGATGTGACCTGTAATTGTTGTGTTCCTGTTTTCGCGTTCCGCGATTGTCAGTGTCAATTTATAATTCTTGTAAGAGTCCCTGAAAAGCTTCAATGTCGTCTTTGCAACGTCCTGCCAAAATAATATGTCGTGAATATTCGGGTAATTTGAGTAAGCAAATGCAGATGAGTTCTGAGGGGCTGTATGGGTTTGACAGGTACTGATTCTTGTGCAACATGTCTTCAAAATATTTCACAAGACTGGAAAATTCAGATTGTTCGAAATGTTTCATCATTATGATGCTATGTTATACTCGGTGTTGTGTAGCTTGAGACCAATATGCTGAGAGGAAGGCATGGTAAAATTCTCCTTCACTGTGACAATCGTGAATGACCGATCACATTCTTACAGCTGGTTCATTCTCTAACTAGCCACACATAAATTCTAATCTGTGCTCTAATGACCAGTTGGGAGGAAAACAATGAGAAAATTGATGGAGCCACACTTGTGAATGAATGTCGTTGTCAGAATTCTTAAATGTTTTAAATTTACGTGTAGTAATGAACAGCTTATAGTCAAAATCATCATGTCGGTGAGTCGCATATCGATCATTGTTACGTCGTTTCGGCGGTTCCATTTCAAAATTCGATGCACCTTGCCAATTTCTTTCGTAATTTCTGAAATGCGCTGTGTTATTATTTTGTGGCTGTTCCGTATTTCTATGTCCCTCTTCCCGTGTTGGGGCGCGAGTGTCCTCTGAAATACGTAATTCTTGTATTACCTCTGTCAGCTGATCTTGTACTTCCCGGATTTCTCTTTGGTGTTGCGTATTAATTTGATTCTGATTTTGTTTGAATTTCTTAATTTGTTCGCACTCTTCTGTGTCATTAAAGACTACCGGTTTTGTGTCATTCAGATTATCATCTACCTTCGTAGATAAATTATTTATCTGATCCGAAAGTTCAACTACTTTATCTGATAATGAACTAAAATGTGTCTTTCTGAACAATTTTTCAGAGTATCTACTGTGTCCTTTAAGTTTTCCTGAGTTTTTGCAAGTTGCGTAACCGAATCGGTAGATGCAACTGAGTCAATTTTTAGCTTGCAAGGTCTCATGATTTTCATGAACAATAGTTTGCAGTTCTTTTATGGCTGCTTCGTGATTCTGTAATCCATTTTCATGACGCGAAAAAATAGGTTGGAAATGCTCACAAATTTGTGTTTTTACGTCATTACAGACTTTTTGACATTTCGATTCGATTTTATGTAACTCAGTAGTTAAATCTTCACGTGTTTGTTCAAGCGTGGTGTAAAGATTTTGTTCCATTGCGTCTAACTGTTGCTGTGTTTGTCTCTGGTGTTGTTCCATTGTGTCTAACTTCTTAAGATTTTGTCCCATTTGTTTCTGATTTTGTTCAAGCGTTGTGTCTAACTTTTGTAGCCTTTGTCTCATTTGTTGCATTAACTGCAATAACAATGCACTGGTGTGTGAAACAAGTTCCTCAGTGCTTTTCAGCAGTGAAGTTGCACCGGCAACATTCACATTTTGACAAGCAGAAAATGTGTCTTGACTTATTTGAGAAAATGGTGAGGACCCAAAACCTCAATCTACAGTATTTGCAAGATTGTGTTCTGTCATTTCGGATTCCTGAGGCGAGCTATTGCCGACCGAACGATCGATAATGCTTCCCTGTTCACTAATTATTTCACTGTCTACGCCATTATTTGCCGCCCGGTCCATTTCCCTATGCACAATTACCAAATTACTACTTTGAACATTAGTTAATTCATTACTCGGTGGCGCTAACACACTGCTTTCGTCTTCACTGTCATTTCTCAGTTTACTTTGGAGCCTAGTATTACGTTTTTCTCACGCCATTATTGTCACAATATTTCACACGCCAACACAGAAAAGCACAATTTGAAGAGCAAAATAAGAAAACACATTAACATAGCACTGAAATAATATCTAGTTAATTGCAAGCGCAGCTGCGAAATACTTGGTGCAAATCCACATGCATGCCACAACAACAATGAAAGTCTGCCACTACAAAGGAGATTCTCTCTACAATTACGCGCTAGCAATAATCAATGGTTACACTAATTACACAAACTACAAGAAAAAAATCAGAAGATTCCAGTGAGGTATCCTCGGCTAAGGGTCGACATATGAAACGTCCCCTTAGAACAATTATACATGACTGTGCTTAAACTGACACGCAATATTTTTAGCGCAACGCAGTCTGACTTTCAAAAATCCCTACAAAAGAATGGCCCTGACTAACATTAACCTATACCTTTCACAAATCACTTACCTCACAAAAATCTTCGTTACTCGACCTACTGCAATACAGCGAGCGCCACTACTGCCAGCTAAATAAAAGATTCAAACTACGGAAGCCACTAACTACTGATAGGCATAGTTAGCAAATTAAAGATTTTAATAGAGAACAAACAATGTATTTACCTTAATAGTGTTGCAAAATCATAATATACATAACAGTTCATGACATCCAGTCTTACAAATTTCAAAACTCCGCCATTTCTCTCCCCACATCCACCACTGCTGGCGGCTCACCTCCAACTGCGCAACGCTACGCGCTGTTCACATCCAGCTGCCGCTGCCCAACACTACAATGGAAACTAGCCACAGACTGCACACAGCACAGCCAGTGATTTTCCTACAGAGCGCTACGTAACGTTGCCAATAAGAAAACATAGACAGCCTACTTAGAATGCGTTAGGATAACACCATCACAGTCGTACACGAGAATCACCAAAACTTTCACCATACTGGGGCTCTGACGCACTTTCGACTTTGGCGGCGACGCACAATGATGCCATTCGTTGGATTTGCGTTTCAGTTTTGGCTCGCACGATGTGGCCCATGTCTCATCCAGTGTTACGATACTGCGTAAGAAAGCCTCCCCTTCGCATTCATAGCGCTCCAAGTGCGTCTGAGCAGTTTCGTAACGCATCCATTCCCGCATTTCCACCAAGTCGTGCGGAGCCCATCGTGATGCAATTTTCGCATGCCCAGGCTTTCCTTCAGGATGTGAAGCACAGTCGTATGCGCTAATCCGGTTTCGTGGGCGTGCTCACGAATCGTATGGCGTCAATCACTGTCCACTAACGCGGCAACAGCATGCACTTCTTCAGAGACGCAAGGACGACCTGCCCGATGCATGTCTGCCACAGTTTGCCCACCTTCGTTGAAGGCTTTTACCCAACGTGCCACTGTTCTGTATGGCAATGCCAATCCCCCGCACGCCTCTTGAAGACCTTGACGACACTGTCGTGCTGTACTACCTCTGGCGCATTCTATCTTGGTCCAACTCCGTTGTTCCTGTTTCGAAAACATAGTGACACCGTTACGTTCGACCGCTCGCTCACAAGGGGGGACTGTGTTCCCATCGATCGTGCGCCCGCCGGTGACGTGGGACGGGCGAGTCCATTTGCTCGGAGGTAAGGTAGGTATGCCAACAACGTGTGCTATCAGCGACAATAGTAGATTTCATTGCATAGTGTCTCCACAGCAGTGTTGCCACTATTTAAGTTCCAACCCTCGTCTGTTATCATGGATTAATGAAATGAGAGTGTTCGTATATGTAATTTTATTTATTTTATTTATTTATTTATGCATTTATTTTACCTGGCAAGATTAGGGCCTTCAGGCCCTCTCTTACACCTAACCAGGCATACTCAGATTCAACAAATTTCAGTGTCTACAGAAAATTAGGACATATACCATGTTATACAGTATTAATGTTAAAGAAAAAAATAGAGATTATAAAAGTAGTACAATGATAATTATAACAATCAAAAAATAATTATAACAATCAAGAATAATAAAAATGATAATAATAATGATAATAATAATGATAATAATAATAATAATAATGACTATGTATATGAAAGTAAACATATTTTTCTTTTATGAGTGTCAGTCCTATTGATAGTTGGGAATTTTCTCGTTATATTCTTGCAGCTTGTGAGTTATTCTCATCAAGCAGAGACATAAGACCATGGAATGGGGTGAAAGAGATATAGAAGAGGTAGATAGGTTAGAGGAAGAGAAATAGAATGGTAAAATTCGAAGCTATGATGGAGAGGAGAAAGAAAAAGATGAGGGGGGCACAACAATGGTGGCTATACCGTCCCTAATATGAAAGTCTTAAGTTCCCTCTTGAATGTTGAGTGGTTTTGGATAAGACGCAGATCACAGGGGAGCGCGTTCCATAGTCGTATGGCTGAGATGGAGAATGACACGGAGAAAGATTTTGTGTTATGTAAAGGTACAGCCAAGATGCTAGACGTATCCGATCTGGTATTGCGGTTGTGGAATGATGATAGGTGTTTAATGTGAGAAGATAAGTATTGGGGGCACCAGTGGCTAAGAAATCGATGAAGTAAGCACATCGTGTGGAGATCGCGTGCCTTCTGTGGGCGTATTTGTCGAATTTGTCATTTGTACAAAATGGTACACACTTAGGGACGATGTGTAGGATATGTGTTATGTAGACGATGGAGTGCTTTCGTACTGTACAGAAGTTGCTGTGGGAAACGTGGCGCGCTACCTGTAGAGCGAGCGAGAACGAGAGGACACAGTCTGTAGTCAACAGAAAAGAGGCAACACTCGGACGGAGCAGGCGATGCCTTGCCTGGAAACTGTTGCACATCAACATCGGATGATGACTACTGAATTATTACTGCTTTGGTACAAGTTGTCGGGCTATGTTATGGACGTTAAAACGACACCAAGGAGAATTAATTCAATCCATGCTTCAAGAAACTTGTACGCCATTACTACTCGCCACACCCAATGACTACAGGCAACAGGTTACGATCTGTGTAACTGGAACTGTAGACGAATACTTTTTTTGAATAATTTTTGTGTTAAACATAAAATTTGATTCACCCAGTTATTTTATTCGTAATCATTCACACATATAGCGTCCATTACTGGTGTTTTACTGTTCCGAGAAAACTTGTAAAAACATTTGAAATGCGTTATTCAGTATCCACAAGCACTAATTTTCATAAATGTCAGAGTATAATTGTTGTGAACTAACTTTTAACTTGAAAATAAGACTACTGTGTGATTTACGCAGTAGAAGTGCTGAAGTGAAATTTTGCTATTAAGTTCAGAAGTAGATGTTCTCACACCAATTTAACGATTTTCATATTCTTATTCTCTTTGTGAGAAAGTGAGTAAATAGTTTTGCTAAAAAGAACGCCTTCTTCCTAAATGAGTTCACAGTGTTTGACCGATCGTACTAGTAGCAAATACGGAGGCAGACTTTTGAATCACTTTTGTCATTTCCCTTAATCCCACTTGGTTGCGATCCCTAACTTTCGAGTAACTTTCGACAATGGATTGTACAAGTGTTCTGTACATGACGTCCTTTGCAGACGAGCTACATTTTCCCAGAATTCTCCCAGTAAAACGAACCTGATCATTCGCCTTACCTGCAACTAGCTTTATGTGCGTCTTCACTTTAACATCACTTTACGATGTTAGCCCTAGATATTTAGCCAATGTGGCTGTGTCAAGGCCCATACCACTAACACTTCGAACAGTACTCAATTGTTCCCCTACTCACCTGCATTAATTTAAAATTTTTACGTATTTAGAGCAATCTGTGATTCATCACATGAAATTGAAATTCTGTACAAGACATCCACTTGTAACGCCGAAAATGCATATCCTTCTATTTCCATCTATTGTACTATAAATTTTTTCCCATTATTTGTTACCTGAAGATATGACATATCTGTGTCTTTATATATTGTAATTGTTTTACTATTTATGCATTTATGTCGATGTATAATTGGTTTGTTTTGTAAATATTATTTGTATTTTTACGCTTGGTCTGGCCTAGGGAAAACTATGCTATCGAACGACTACATCGATAGGTCGTGTGGAGAACCAAAGCGTTTAGGATCTTTGGTAGTGTTAACTCTGCCGCATGGAGCGCAGGCAGAGCGAGTCTGGCGGGAGTAGGGCAGTGGAGTAGGTGTGCTGTGTAACGCTCCCGCGAGTTGCCGGGCTTTCGGGGTTTGGCAGCATATAATTGCGCTCGACTTGCTATGATAGTTTCTGACACGGTGTCGCGGACGGGAAGCACCAAGAGCCCGTTTCGCCTGGTGACCGTGTCGAGAAGAAGGCGCGCCAACATCCAGCTTCTGCAACAGCGACGGCCGACAATGAGTGACTGTCGCCACCTCCTCGATCGACGACTTCAAACCTTCAATCAACCAACAAGGAAGACTAAAAGCACGTAAAGTTTTAGAACTGTATGGCAGACCTCAGCTTTTCAAACTGTTGCATTTTCATAACTAAAATTACAGCAACTTAGCATGAACATTTGTTGCTCATTGTCCCAATTGCATTACGAAGCAGGGTCCCTTCCTTTTCCGGAATGAACCCGAGTGTCGTTGAAATTCAAACGCCAGCATTAAAGTAATATCATTCCATTTCACTGTCTTAATTTCAAAGTTGAGTTAAAGTATTCATAGCTGGCTACATTATTTAGATTACACAAGCACAAATTAAGAGTGCGAGTTTTGTTACCATATTTGAGCTTACCTATGACTGCAGCTCAGCTTGGTACGTAGTAAATTTTACTGTTGTTAATTGTTCAGAATCATTAAATTCAAGTTCGAAGTTAAATCTCTTATTTCTAAATTGCGTAGATTCAAGTAGCTTTTGAAATTATTGTTGAAGTAGCCCAAGACTAACCGTATTTTACTGAATTTCGATGTGCTTCAGAAATAAAGCTCACTATTAATTTCAGTCTCTAAATTAACTTTCAATTTTCCGGTTTTATTAATTCTTTTGCTAAATTAAGTCAGAGTGTAGCGAAATTTATTACTTCTGAAAAACATTCAGTTTTCACACAACACGTGTCAACCTTCAGTTGCCATGCTTTTAGTGCTAATTATATGTGCATTTATCTTTCATTTTCAGTTGTTATAGTAGTTGTCCATAGGTCTGGCGACCGTAATATTCCCCAAATCTCAAATATCGGATGAACGCCAATTAATTGTTAACGTAACGACCGCACATTTATTTTCTTTATTAATTTTACCCTTTTCTTAAAATTAATTTCCACCGATTTCATTTGGATTTTTCCTTTCATTTAGATGTAACCCATTCCTCCCCCTTTACCGACAGATTAACTTCGGTGACGATTGCTTTTCCCAAATTTCCATTAGGTACACGCGGTTTCATTTTTCACTGTCATTAAGGTCGATAAGTGAGGGGGAAGTTACACACAACAAAGACAATTTGCCATGCGAAAGAGCATCATCAGCGAGGAATCGCACATTGCTGTTCACCCCGTCTATTACATCGTTATGTATATAGAGAATAAGAGCGGACCTATGACACTCCCCCTGGGCACTCCTGCCGATGCCCTTGTCTCTGGTGAACACCCGCTGTCGAGGACAATGTACTGAGTTATGTTACTTTAGAAGTCCTCGAGCGACACTGTGAGGTAACGGGATAGTTGTGGCGCCCTGAAAATATTCTAAGTTCAGAGTTGGTGGCCACCGCTCGGGCTGTTCGGCTAGCGGGGCCTCGGCAGGCCGGCCACCTGGTGCCGGACATAGATCGGAGCACGTGGTCCATCGGCCGCGTGGCTGGGAATTCCGCTGCGACGAGGACGGTGCTTTGTGTCGATGAAGGAGACACGCCGAGAGTACCAAAGATGGCGGACTTTGTGAAGCCTTAATGGCAGACATTTCACAATTCGTATAGAAATTAATAGTAGCCAGATGACTCATGATACCTCAAAAAGAAACATGTACATTACCATTATTTGCACGACGACTCCGATGTTGTAATTAGATTTTCAATATCTTTATTAGTTTAAAGTTTAATATCCTGACGGTAAATTATACAAGTAACACTCAGCAACGAATTTCCAAAATGCAAAAGGTTCATCCGATTTTGTCAGTCGCCGCGTCTTTAGAAGGCTAATAGTGTAAACCTAAATTGGTATGAATTACAGGCATGTAACTTGAATAATACATGAGTTATTGGAGGTCAAAGTGGCCGATAACTATCAACCGCGTCAGGTAAATACTCGGCGGTTACACGAAAAAACGGTAGCAGCATGCTTATAAACATATTGATTCATCCATATCTTAGTTAATATCAGATATATGCTATTCATGAAGAAACTGGTCAATTATTTACAGTGTTTTAGAAAGCATAGAGACATTAGGCTCCTTGCCTACCTTTTGCTTTCTTTCTTTTGATATATGTTTATTTAATTGTTTATGTATTTAATAATGTGTGTTAGAGAGTGTTTGTGGTCCAGCCGTAGGAATATTTATTTAATTTCAAGTATTTAAATGTGTTTCATTATGCTGTGTGGGTGCGTTGGCTTGAAGACATAGCGCGATCGCTCTAGCCAATCACAGTGCTTGTGAATGGGAAGACTCGATGGAAGTGAGTTTCCGGAGAGGACACGAGGGAGTTCTGGGCAGGACGACACAGCGACACAGGACTCGGTCGGTAAGACACGGCACGGGAAGTGCTGGACGCGACGACGCGACGGACGCCGATTCGGGGAAAGACTTGGACAGTGTGGAACGATTTGCGCGTGGTCGCGAGAGAGAAATACTTCGGAGTGCTGAGCTATGTACTTGCGAGATTTCCGTGACTTCTACAGTGAAGACGTAGTGCGCGTTTAAAAGTGAACATCTCGCGAGCTATGTTGTCATTCATGACTAACGTCGTGCAATAGGAATCTATTGTTTCCCTGTTATTCAGCTTATATTTTATTTAATTGCTGGACCATCGACACCAAGAGGTGTTTGCAGAAATATATGGCATTTTCAAAGGTCCTTCTGCTATCGTACTTATCATTTAAAGTCGTTAAAATAGCACCTGCAGATTTTATTTAATTACAATCTTTCAGTTATAAATATCTATACTAACTCGCAATTTCTGAGTGATAAGAACCTTTGACCATTCGATTCATTTGTGTATTCATATTGTGTACTGTAGATTCAGCACTATTTGGCTTGTAATGCGGCAACTACGTATCCCATCCCCTAGACAACGAAACCAGCCAAAACTTTTAATGTTTGAACGTTGAGTCGGATGGTGCGTAGTTATTTTATAAAGCCCACAACTTACATATATGGAAACGTACTGCGTGTGCTCTTATCTTCGATGACAGTCTGCCATGGGGCCCTGTGTAAAACCCTTTCCGAAATTCTAAGAATACGGAATTTTTCTGCCGCCCTTCAGCAGTCGTTCGTGGGATATCGTGTGAGAAAAGGCAAGTTGAGTTTTACACGAGCGATGCTTTCTAAATCCATATTGACCTGTGTACAGAAGCTATCCTCTCTTTCATGGAAATTTATCATATTACAACTCAGAATAGGATCAAGAAGATTCTGCAGCTTATCGAAGTTAGGGCTATTTGTTCGCAATTATGGTGAGCCGTTCTTTTATTCTTGGTACATGCAGGAGTCAGATGCGCTTTTTTTTCTAGCCTTTGCATGTACACTAGCTGGGCAGAAGTATCCGGACATGCCCATGTTATGTAAAACTGACCACCAGCTAGGGCCGTGCGGTTCTAGGCGCTACAGTCTGGAGCCGAGCGTCCGCTACGGTCGCAGGTTCGAATCCACCCTCGGGCGTGAATGTGTGTGATGTCCTTAGGTTAGTTAAGTTTAATTAGTTCTAAGTTCTAGGCGACTGATGATCTCAGAAGTTAAGTCACATAGTGCTCAGAGCCACTTGAACCATTTTTGAACCACCAGCTACCACGAGACGCGGACCCGCCAGTATAAAAGGAGGTGGAGGGTATTGTGGTGTCAGTAGAGGAGCAGTAACAGCGGAAGGGGTCTGTGAGGAGAGGTCAACGACTTTGAACATGGACGCGGTATTGGATGTGACCCCAATAACAAGTCCATCACGAAAGTATCAAACTTCCCAAAGCTGTCCAGGTCAACTGCTTGTGATGTGTTTGTGATGTGAATACGCGGAAGAAGCAGCACAGGCGGACCAAGAACTGCTGCAGGTATAGAAACAGTCGAGCAGTGCGAAGAGTGGTTGTAAAACAATCGCCTGAAGTCAGTGAGAGAAATCACTCGTGGGCTATAGCAATGACTGCAAGTAGGGATTCAAAAAGGCAGGGGTACAGTGGTGGAGGAACTCCTCATTAGCCACGTATTTCTGCAGCCACTGCTAAACGACGCTTGAGGTGATGTAAACAGCGACGTCACTGGACATTGGACAGCTGGAAACGTCTGGTTTGGAGTGGCAGTACGATGGAAGGGTTTGGGTGTGGCGAATTCCTGGAGAGCTTTAGCTGCCATTATCTGTAGTGTCAATGAGGTGCGCAGCAGGTGGGGATACAGTATGGATTTTCCACGATTGGATGTTGTCGCATTATCGCGCTAAAGAAAACGCTAAGTGCGGGAGGGAGGATATGAACACATTCCACTGAAACATTTCCGAGACCATAATTGTGTCAGTACGAGAATACACTGTGTTATCAAGCAGAAACCTGTGAGGAAATCTTTTGCGGACGATAACATTCCTGTAACGGACTAGTCTGGCATGGATTCCCGACCTTATCCGGATTGAACACTTTGTGGTGGCTGGTAGCAGGAGAGGCGGGGGGAGGACCAAAAAGCGAGGTCATCGGTTCAATCAGATTGGGGAAAGATGGTGAAGGAAGTCGCCCATGCCTTTTCAGAGAAACAATTTCGGCATTTGCCTGAAATGATTTAGGGAAACCACAGAAACCGTCGACCTCCCGAAACCGAGTCCAGGTGCTAAAAAGTGAGCCACCTCGCTTGGTGAACACCTTTACGGTGAATCGTAATGTCGACTTCGTTTTAGACCCCAATGTCCCAACATCAGTGCGATCTCTGGTTTTGACTCTGTGAGAAGAATGGGGTTTTATTCCTCCACGAACATTCCAACACCTCACTGAAAGTCTCCCCAGCAAAGTTGAAGCCGTCGTAACGGCGATGGGTGTACACACGTCATATTAACGCCCACTGACAGGCGCCCGAGTACTTTTGACCAGATAGTGTTTATTCGTATGCCTAGGTTAGACTTCCAAGCGCGTAATACGAGGTCTGTTCGAAAAATTCCGGAACATTCGTAGATTCACGCCAGTGGTGTGTTGGAGCTAAATGCGGTTGGCGTCCCTGCACTCGCCTGTGTTTAATGCGCAACTGCCGAAAGTTTCGTTGTTGTATGTCTGGTAGTTATTGTTCAGTGCTGTATTGAGCAGAACGTTGTGAAGCACAGTTTGTAGTGATGGGCTAAACTGCGATTTTCCGATATCAGTGATTTCTGTGAATGCTACTTTTCAGTATCTGCTATTCTTAACTGTGATTTGTCGCAGTTAAGAGTCGCAGTTAAGGACATAGGTCGTGTATCCCTCCGCACTGCTATTTCTGCGATTTCTGCTACTTCCGCGATTTCTGCTACTTCTGCGATTTCTGTGACTTCTGCGATTTCTGTGACTCCTCCGATTTCTGCGACTTCTGCGATTTCTGTGACTTCTGCTACTTCTGCGATTTCTGTGACTCCTGCGATTTCTGCGACTTACCACCGTATGAAAAAGTTACATCTGTCCACACAGAAAATTGCATCTCAACAAACCTGTCATTGGTAAGTATGTTTTACGTTTTTTCTTCCGTTGGCTTTAATTTTGTATTAAAGAAACAACTGTGAAAATATTAATAGTGTAATTAATATGTAAGTAGCTGTACAGTACCGTAATAGTTCGTGTTTAGAAAATGAATTCTAACATATTGGTATGTTCACAGGTACCTGAACTACATTTCAGTCACTCAGTAAAGTGATAACTCAAAACACATTGTCAACAGATCTGAAGAAATTGTCACTGCGTCTTTAGACCGTTTTCGTCAGACGAGAGGTTAGTTTCTAAGCGTTTCGATGGACTTAATTACTTCAGTGAGATCGTTCTTGCAAATGTGATATTCATTATAGCAAATATTAGCAATCTACTCTGTCAATTATATTGCTAGTAATTAGTGACAGCAAAAATTGTTTAAAATCCTTGTGTTTTTGCAGACGCAGTTCTGACTCTGATTACTGGTTGCTGTACGTATCTATCCACATCAAGGCTGTTGAGAGAGACTCGTGAAGATTCAAGACAGGTCGTAGAGGATTTGCAGTTTAAAAGTGAAATAATTGTGTGAATGATTAAACTGTGTTTTATTGAAGTTGTTGTGCGATTTTAAAGGAATAATAAATGTTATATACAGTGAGTGAATAATAAAAATCTCATTTTCCACATGTTAAGCCGTCCAATACCCGTAATTTTCCGCCACTTACTTATTGGTAAACACTTGTTGGAGAGTGACATCCCCCCCCCCCCCATTCTCCACAATATTGGTGTGGCACTGATCTGTAACATATCCCGAAGTCTACAATGTGCATTTTGAGGCTGTTGATATGAAAGTGGGAAGTACAGATCATCCAGTTAAATCAGGAATAGCTTAAGTGCATTACTTGAAAGTAACACAGAAAAAGCTTACTTATGTAGGTGGTAGTAGTGTCGGCAAAAAGTTCTTGTGTGTGAAGTTGCCATGTAGAACACCAGGTGTAAAACTTTTCTCCCGAGTCTTAAACTGTGTCGGAACAAAAGTGAGGCATTCATATGACTCAATAATACTGTTTTCATTTCACTGCACTTATACAGATGTCTGAGTTCTGCTGTGTTAACATTGCAAAGTCCTGTAGGCATGTGGAGTTTTAACCAAAACTGTCATATTGGAAGCAGAATCAAACACATTTGTTACGTTACTTGATATTTTCAGGAGAAAAAGGCAATGTTGCTTCTTATTAATATAATACATTCAGAGTCACAGCAGTATTTGACCAACCATAAGTGATGCTGAATGTGCATGTCGTCATATAATATGAAGGGATTATTTCAATAGTGGTACAAGTCCATTACCTCCACTTTTCTGTCTATAATGCTTTTGAAATTAATGATCCAAACAAACATAAACAAAGGTTCATCTCTAGCAAGAAGCCATATGCTTGAATATTTCTGGTATCTCAACTGCAGATTTTTCAGCGCTCCCTTAACTTTACGACTCTGTATCTCAAAATGAACAAAAATGGACTTGTGCCACTATTGAAATAAGCCCTTCATATGCACAAACAGCACATCGATCTCGTGAGGCACAAGGCTCTCATAACGAAGTACGTACGTCGGTCAACAGATGGCACTAGGAAAAGTATGTTAACTGCGCTTTTTAGTTGCTACTTGCGACTCTTAGTTGCGATTTGTCACAAAAATCGCAGTTTGACTCGGTAGCGAATAGCGTAGTATGAACTTTGCTCAACAGATGGCACTGCTAACTGCGCTTTTTAGTTGCTACTTGCGACTCTTAGTTGCGACTTGTCACGGAAATCGTAGTTTGACTCGATAGCGTGTCGCAGAGATGAGCGTAGTACGAACTTTGGCCAACAGATGGCACTGTTAACTGCGCTTTTTAGTTGCTACTTGCGATTTCTAGCCGCTACTTGTCACTGAAATCGCAGAAAGGAGTATGGAATTCGGCCAACAGATGGCTCACGGCGTTGAATGTGAAATGCTACTTGCGACTGATAACTGTGACTGAAATCGCAGTTAGATTTTGTAAAGTCGTTATTGTGATATCTGTGACTTCTCAATCACTGTGATTTCTAACAGATACGCGATTTCCTGCCCACCACTAACAGTTTGCGAATTTCGAGATGGCAGGGTTAGAGGAGCAACGCGTCTGCATTAAATTTTGCGTCAAACTCAATAAGACGTTTACAGAGTCACACCAAATAATGCAGGAAGCCTATGCTGATGAGTGGTTCACACGGTTTAAAAATGGCAGAACGGAAATTAAATATGACGCTTGTTCAGGGCGCCCTTCGACGTGTATCGACGATGCTCACGTCAGCACCCTCAAAGAAAATGTTTGTGCCGATAAAAGATTGACTGTCCAAAAGATTGTAGAGGAATGTAACACTGCAGTTGGATCATGTCATGAAGTCCTGACACAGCATCTCGGAATACATCGCGTTGCCGCCATTTTCGTACCACGTCTCATGAGTCAAAACCAGAAAGACCTCCGCCTCGCAATCTGTGAAGAGCTTTTCGATTGCGCAAATGACAACGAGATGTTCCTTAAGGGGGGTAGGACGTCAGACGGGCCGACTTGGAGCAGGAGAGGCACCACAGGACATTTTAATTTCCACTGTCTATACTTTTACAAGTAAATTCATAAAACTTTGTCAGCATGACCAGGAAGGATTCAGGATTCACACTCTGTAGCAGCGCAAGTTCAGAAACATAACAAAATAATTTTTTTACATGTGAAATTTCATCATTTTTTCACTTACTATTGGCTGCATTTGTTGCTATAGGTACACTTTTCTTCATAAGTAAGAGAGACTGTTCGATGAATTTTGCAGAGCATACAAACCATACTTACAGGTGTCTGAAACTCTAGAATTTATTTAATTTACGAAAAAATGAATGAGCTGTTACGTTTTGAACTTTATGTTTAGAAAAAATCAAATTTTGTAGTTAATTATCTCAATTTTTACCACCGTTTTTAATAGATTTGGAAAAATCTAGAGTTTCATACACCTGTAAGTATGGTTTGTATGCTGTGCAAAATTCATCAAAGAATCTCTCTTACTTGTGAATAAAAATGTACCTATAGCAACAAATGCAGCCAACTGTAAGTGAAAAAATGATGAAATTTCATATGTAAAAAAAATAAATTATTTTGTTATGTTTTTGCACTTCCACTGCTATGAGTGTGAAACCTGAATCCTTCCTGGTCATGCCGACAAAGTTGTATGAATTTATTTCTAAAAGTATAGACAGTAGAAATTAAAGTGTCCTGTGGTGCCTCTCCTGCACCAAGTCGGCCCGTTTAACGTCCTACCCCTCCTTAAGAGAATCATAACTGGTGGTGAGACGTGAGTCTGCCGTTATGACGCTAAAACCAAAGTACAATCTTCACAATGGCTTGGAAAAGCTTCTTCAAGACCAAAGGTCAGGTGAACTTTGAAGGATTAGTTCATCATGCATTCATGCCAGATGGACAAACTGTCGATCTATGATATTCTCGGGATGTGTTGCGATGCCTGCGAGAAAACGTGAGAAGGAAACGGCTTGCAATCTGGCGAGACAATTCATGGTTCTTGCATAACTATAACGCACCCGCACATTCATCCCTGTTTGTGCGTGCACAAAAAACGAAATCAGTGTGCTGCCTCATCTTCTGTACTGTCCCGACCTGGCCGCTGCGGACAATTTGCAAAGTTGAAAACCCCGTAGGAAGGACGGAGGTTTTCAAAGATAGACGAGATAAAAGAAAATTCGCAGACGCACTTCGCACGATCCAGCAAGAGGCGTACCGAGACTGCTTCCGGAAGTGGAAACGGCATTGGGAGCTGTGTATCAAGTGGAGGAGAGTATTTCGGAGGAGACCATGCACAATAAGTAAAAGGTAAGAGTAGAAAAAGTTTGTGGGGAAATTTTTTTAACAGACCTCGTACGTACCGTAGATCTCCGGGACGAGCGTGAAACTGACCACTGTTTCGGGGCGTGGCACACACTACCGGCAGGCGACACACCGAACCGAGCGACAAATTAGGCTCTCAGAGCGGCCTGCGCAGCTGGCTGGATAAAGCGGCCGGCTCAGAGCCTGCTGTAGCACGTGACAGGCGGTACTGAGCAGCTTATAACGGAAGCATGCAGACCACTCTGGGCAGGGTAATTGGGGGTCACAGCGCAGTACGTGCCACAGTGTGTGTGTGCTGGAGAGGCAGAGGGGGCGCTGCACGCTGACAGGACGATCCTGCCCGCAGGCCGGAGGTCGAAGCCAAGACGCGACGCGTCGCTGCTGCTCATGACGGCCGCTAATTATCTCCTAATTAACGTCACTACAAGCCACAACTTCGACGTCCCACGTACATGTTTATTTAACAATGAAATTAGCCGAGCAGCCGTGCATCTGAAATGTTATTTTATTTTCGCCACTAGTTTCGGCAATTCATTGTGCCATCTTCAGGCCCCTGGATAATAAAAAGAGTATGCATCGATCCACCACAGAAGCTCTACAGGAAGTGATGGGAAGCAATTAATCCACTTAAAACTACAAAATGAAAGTGGCAGCGTTAAGACAAATACATACGGCACAACATAATAAAATACACTCCTGGAAATGGAAAAAAGAACACATTGACACCGGTGTGTCAGACCCACCATACTTGCTCCGGACACTGCGAGAGGGCTGTACAAGCAATGATCACACGCACGGCACAGCGGACACACCAGGAACCGCGGTGTTGGCCGTCGAATGGCGCTAGCTGCGCAGCATTTGTGCACCGCCGCCGTCAGTGTCAGCCAGTTTGCCGTGGCATACGGAGCTCCATCGCAGTCTTTAACACTGGTAGCATGCCGCGACAGCGTGGACGTGAACCGTATGTGCAGTTGACGGACTTTGAGCGAGGGCGTATAGTGGGCATGCGGGAGGCCGGGTGGACGCCAAGACCGTAGGATCCTACGCAGTGCCGTAGGGGACCGCACCGCCACTTCCCAGCAAATAAGGGACACTGTTGCTCCTGGGGTATCGGCGAGGACCATTCGCAACCGTCTCCATGAAGGTGGGCTACGGTCCCGCACACCGTTAGGCCGTCTTCCGCTCACGCCCCAACATCGTGCAGCCCGCCTCCAGTGGTGTCGCGACAGGCGTGAATGGAGGGACGAATGGAGACGTGTCGTCTTCAGCGATGAGAGTCGCTTCTGCCTTGGTGCCAATGATGGTCGTATGCGTGTTTGGCGCCGTGCAGGTGAGCGCCACAATCAGGACTGCATACGACCCAGGCACACAGGGCCAACACCCGGCATCATGGTGTGGGGAGCGATCTCCTACACTGGCCGTACACCACTGGTGATCGTCGAGGGGACACTGAATAGTGCACGGTACATCCAAACCGTCATCGAACCCATCGTTCTACGATTCCTAGACCGGCAAGGGAACTTGCTGTTCCAACAGGACAATGCACGTCCGCATGTATCCCGTGCCACCCAACGTGCTCTAGAAGGTGTACGTCAACTACCCTGGCCAGCAAGATCTCCGGATCTGTCCCCCATTGAGCATGTTTGGGACTGGATGAAGCGTCGTCTCACGCGGTCTGCACGTCCAGCACGAACGCTGGTCCAACTGAGGCGCCAGGTGGAAATGGCATGGCAAGCCGTTCCACAGGACTACATCCAGCATCTCTACGATCGTCTCCATGGGAGAATAGCAGCCTGCATTGCTGCGAAAGGTGGATATACACTGTACTAGTGCCGACATTGTGCATGCTCTGTTGCCTGTGTCTATGTGCCTGTGGTTCTGTCAGTGTGATCATGTGATGTATCTGACCCCAGGAACGTGTCAATAAAGTTTCCCCTTCCTGGGACAATGAATTCACGGTGTTCTTATTTCAATTTCCAGGAATGTATATGTACATACTTCTTACTCTCGAAACTATTTTAACATCATGAACTTATAAGAGAACATGCGAAACATTAAAAAGACCAGAAATTGACAAGTACAATCAGAAGCACCCCTGACAAAAGCTTGTCAGTATTTTTTAAATATACACTACTGGCCATTAAAATTGCTACACCACGAAGATGACGTGCTACAGACGCGAAATTTAACCGACAGGAAGAAGATGCTGTGATACGCAAATGATTAGCTTTTCAGAGCATTCACACAAAGTTGGCGCCGGTGGCGACACCTACAACGTGCTGACATGAGGACAGTTTCCAACCGATTTCTTATACACAAACAGCAGCTGACCGGCGTTGCCTGGTGAAACGTTGTTGTGATGCCTCGTGAAAGGAGGAGAAATGCGTACCATCACGTTTTGATAAAGGTTGGATTGTAGTCTATCGCGATTGCGGTTTATCGTATCGCAACATTGCTGCTCGCTTTGGTCGAGATCCAATGACTGATAGCAGAATACGGAATAGGTGGGTTCAGGAGGGTAATACGGAACGCCGTGCGGGATCCCAACGGCCTCGTATCACTAGCAGTCGACATGACAGGCAACTTATCCGCATGGCTGTAATGGATCGTGCAGCCACGTCTCGATCCCTGAGTCAACAGATGGGGACCTTTGCAAGACAACAACCATCTGCACGAACAGTTCGACGACGTTTGCAGCAGCATGGACTATCAGCTCGGAGACCATGGTTGAGGTTACCCTTGAAGCTGCATCACAGACAAGAGCGCCTGCGACGGTGTACTCAACGACGAACCTGAGTGCACGAATGGCAAAACGTCATTTTTTCGGATGAATCCAGGTTCTGTTTACAGCATCATGATGGTCGCATCCGTGTTTGGCGACATGGCGGTGAACGCACATTGGAAGCGTGTATTCGTCATCGCCATACTGGAGTATCACCCGGCGTGATGGTATGGGGTGCCATTGGTTACACGTCTCGGTCACATCTTGTTCGCATTGACGGCACTTTGAACAGTGGACGTTACATTTCAGATGTGTTACGACTCATGGGTCTACCCTTCATTCGATCCCTGCGAAACCCTACATTTCAGCAGGATAATGCACGACCGCATGTTGCAGGTCCTGTACGGGCCTTTCCGGACACAGAAAATGTTCGACTGCTGCCCTGGCCCACACATTCTCCAGATCTCTCACCAATTAAAAACGTCTGGCCAATGGTGGCCAAGCAACTGGCTCGTCACAATATGGCAGTCACTCCTGATGAACTGTGGTATCGTGTTGAAGCTGCATGGGCAGCTGTACCTGTACACGCCATCCAAGCTCTGACTCAATGCCCAGGCGTATCAAGGCCGTTATTACGGTCAGAGGTGGTTGTTCTGGGTACTGATTTCTCAGGATCTATGCACCCAAACTGCGTGAAAATGTAATCACATGTCAGTTCTAGTATAATATATTTGTCCAGTGGATACCCGTTATCACCTGCATTTCTTCTTGGTGTAGCAATTTTAATGGCCAGTAGTGTAAAAATCCTACATAATTGCGAAATGGAAAGCACTGCATAAAACCGATGGAACTTTGCACAGATGTGTCGGGCAGTGTCTTTAGTGTGTCTGTCGATCGCTTCACCTCGCTCGTTTTAGTGCAGAGCGCAAAATGATCACGTAGAAATGCTGTCTCCCTCCAAGCATGTGGATCTGGTGAGAGACTTCGTCTGAAGCTATGCAGTCAAGACAACGTAAATGTCATGCGCTTCTTTCTTCAAGACAATTTTCAGCCGCATTCTGTAGGGGCAATGGAGACGCTCCTGCAGAGTTTTCGATGGGAAGTGTTTGATCACCCACAATGCAGCCCTTAATTGCCTCCCTCCGTTGTTCGTCTCTGGCCAGATGTACAGCTGGCTACGAAGACAACACTTTGGCACGAACAACGAAAGGCAGACCAGCGATGAGAACTGGGGCAAAGCACAGGCGGCTGCTTCCTGTGACGAGGGTACTGGAAAGTTTGTACAACACCACGACAAATGTCTAAGTCGGAGCTAAGACAACTTGTAGCTGGAAGGTGTGACTAACTGCTGTGGATAAAACATTTCGGATTTTCACTGTGGTTTCCATTACGCGACTGATCGGACCTCATTTTCCGAAACGCTCTCGTATTAAAGCAGGTTACGTGACAGACTGGGCATAAAATGCCACATAAAAAGATATTTCTGGAAACAGAACAAGTGATCGCTATGAAACTATTGATGTTACTAAAGAGCATTTGAGAAATGCATTAAACAGTCTGAAGCAGAAGAAGTCGCCAGCAGAAGGTCAAGTAATATTGGAGATGATCAAGGAGGGAGATGAAGAGCTGATCAGTCTAATCTGATTGGTACGAAAGAAGAAATCCCAAAAGAATGAAGCTAGCTGTCGTTGTGCCAATCCTTGTGAAGAGAAGCAAGAGAGATTGTAGCACATACACGGGGTGCCCCAGGAAGAATGTCTAACATTCAGGGATTTGAAACTACCATTCGAAGCAAAAAAAATGCAGTAAACATGGACCATTCAAACGGATAACTTGAGAACTACAAGCATGTCCTCGTCTTCGGTACTGTGAAACAAATTTATTTTACTGTAACCTCTTCGCGCTCCATATTTTGGGAGGAGGCAGTATGGACCAAAACAAGAAAAAATTGTATAGTAAACATGCGCTCTAAAATGGATATTTCAACAGCTACGAGCACTTGTTCATTAGAAGAAATGCGTTTCACAATACTGAAGATGAACGCGTGCTCATATCTCTTAGTCCATGCTACCAGCAGTTAAAAATATGGAAAACAAAGAGCTTGCAGTAGAAGAGATTTATTTCACCGTATCGAAGACGAAGTGCTCAGAGCTCTGCAGGTAAGAATTTCAGAGCCCATGTTTAGTAGACTTTTGCCTCGAATGACCGTTCCTGTCATATCCCTGAATATTGATCATCCCTCCTGGGACATTCTGTAGAGAAATATCACTGCTGAATATGAGTTATAATACCTGTAAAAGTGAAGTCATACGTCAACGAAATAGTATGGCACTACCAAGCTGGAAAATCTATAATTGACCATATATTTACTATGAGATAGCTATGGAAAAAATTTTGGAACTGCAACAATATTCGCTACTTTCACAGATACTTCATAGACATACAAAAATATTCACAGAGCGATGCTCTACGTCATCCTTAGAGAGATCAGAGTACCTGAGAAATTAGTCAACGTACTAATAGCGTGTATAACAGAGAAGAAAGGTAAAGTAAAATATGAAGATGGAATGGCAAAGGAAGTGGAGGTACGAACTGCGGTATGCATTGCCACCCACATTATTTAACCTTCTTCAAGAACAAGTTGTATGCAAGGTAAAGGGAGTCGGAAAGGGCATCAGTCTGAACGGAAATCTGCAGATGCTAGAAAGCGCAAATATGACATTTGTATCAGAGTCAACAAAAGAGATGATTACAACAACGGATGACATGAGCGGAAGTGCAGGGAAGGTAGGCTTGAGAAAAGGGACAGAAGACACGGCAGTGATGAATTAAGTAGGAGGAGGAACCATAATGTGCCGGGGGATTTACAGCTAGGAGAGATGAAGTTGAAGTTAGTTGAGAAATTTCAGCCGGTGGAATAACGTCCAGTTAGAAGTAAACCAAGAATTGTTAATGTTTTCAGGTCATATAGCAGCCGAAAATCAATCATGAAATAAAAGATAATCTCAACAGAAGTTAAAATGAAGACATATAATACAACAAATGCTGTTGTTATGTGGCATAGAGATGCTGAGTACCACCAACAGCGACAGAGGAAAACTGATGGTGTTTGCGAGATAGATAATGCCCAGTATTTTTGGAGCAGTGAAGGAAGGAACAGGGTGCAGAAGACTGAAAAATGAAGAAATAAACGCTTAATATTGTGCAAAGGATAAGCGGCTACATTGGGCTGGTCACGTTACAAGGATGACTACGTCCAAAAGTAGCGTTGGTAAGAAGGTCAGAGGGAAAATGCCCCGTGGACGACTACGAACGAGGTGATAGGATTAGCTAAAGGAAGACCTGCAACACCAAAGGTTCATCGGAAACTGGACAGAAGCTGCACATGGTAGGGAGTGGTGAAGGCAGTTGATAAGATCGGCATAGGATCTTCAAGGTCCCTCATGTAAGTATGTAAGTTTCCCCACACACTGCAAGTGTTGGCCTTAAACAATTCGGCTATCCGTACACACTACCCACTGTAGAGATGGTTAAGGTAACAGCTGGTGATAAGCAGTAAATCTGGGTTCGAGTACCAGTCTAGAAAAAACTTTCCTATGTCAGTATTGGGCAATGGATCTACCCGTGTACCTACTACAGCTCAAGAAATTCGTAGTCAGTGTACTAATTTCAAAGGACACTCTAAGATCCTGGGACGGAAATCTGTAGATCTGATGAACATGTGCAGATAAACAAATTGTCCAATTTCCGAAAATTTGATTGACTCATTCAAGAACAAGAGTTTCAGGAATTGAGAAAAACAACGACGCATTCCTCCACCTTGGCCCTTAGCAGCAGTTATTCGGCTTGGCAATGACTGACAGAGTTGTTAGATGCCCTCGTGAGGGATATCGTGCCAAATTTTGTCGAATTGGAGCGTCAGATATTCTCGTTAGATCGCCAAAATCCTGAAATGGTTACAGGGCACTGCCCATAATGCTTCGAACGTTCTCAGTGGTGGAGAGATACGGCAACCTTGTTGGCCAAGGCATAGTTCGGTGAGCACAAAGACAAGCAGTAGACACTCTTGTATTCGGGCAGGCATTATCTTGCTGAAATGTAAGACCAGGATTGCTTGCCATGAAGGTCATAGTGGGCATAGAACATCGTCGACGTACCACTGTCCTGTAAGGGTACCATTGATGACAACCAACGGGATCCTGCTATGAAAACCATCACTCCTGGATTTCGTGTCGTATGTCCGCCGACAGTCAGACTGGTATCTCACCACTGTCCAGGGCATCGCCAGACACGTCTTCGCTGGCCGTCGGGCTTAATTCGAAGCAGGACTTATGACTGCTCATCACTCCAGACAACTCTACTCCAGCTAATGGGATTCCAGGCTGAAGACGCATCTGGAAATGCCATAGATAACTTTAAGTCTGAAAATGAGTCCGTGATCGTATTGTGACAATTTATTTTACAGGTCAGTCTTAATCCCACAAATTTTTACGCTTCGCTATTATACTAGAGCGCATACGCATAAATAAAATAAAAGCGCTTTCGGTACACATTTGGACAGAGAATAACAGTCGGCAGGAAACATAGAGAATAATATGAAAGTGTTACATAGGGTACCAGAGGGCAATTACTGAACCAACTCGAGGAAATGGAGATTTATGGAGATAGAAAACGACAACCGGAATTACTACTGAATGAACAGAACAGTTTAACCTCAATGCTTATTTTGATGTGTCGTGTGCGCCGGCCGCCAGCGACAAGGATGCCGGGACTTTCTCCGCAGGTTCCGCCTCAAGGAAACGAGATCGTCATACAGAGAAGCCACAAGGCGGTGCCATTGAGATCCTACACCGGATGTATTATCGACTATTGACTGTTTAATTAATAATCACTGTTTCGTTGATTACCTTACACTTGCAGTTATAGTTAATTGTTACGTCATGCTGGCAGATTTCATTTTATTAACTTTTTACACTGTCTTTTACACAATTGTTTATTTTACTTTGCCAGGCTAGAAGCTTCACATTATTACTATTTGCACATTCTATTTGGTTTTTAAGTGTGCATCTAATTCCGTGTGTTGTATGTCACTACATGTTTTAGTGGTAGACGCTCATTTTTCCACGTGAAGTAATTTTAATTAATGACTACACATACTGCATTTTAACCATTACATTTGTAATACTGGCTACCCATGTACCCTAGCTATAGAAACCTCTGCTAGCTCCAGTTAATTGTATAAATACCAGACGCATCCAGCCCTTCACCAGGTTCGATTCCTGCCTCGGGTATGGATGTGTGTGATGTAGTTAGGTTTAAGTAGTTTTATGTCTAGGGGACTGATGATCTCAGATGTTTTTTTTTTTTTTTTTTTTTTTTTTTTTTTTTTTTTTTTTTTTAACAGATCTGAAGATAGCAGTAGCCGAAACCGGTAACAGAGTAGTGTAACAGTTTGTGTGATCAAGATGGACCTGTAAAATAAAGTGCGACACACAGCTGCAGAGCGGCCGAGTGCTTCTAGCCGCTACAGTCTGGAACTGCGCGACCGCTACGGTCGCAGGTTCGAATCGTGCCTCGGGCATGGATGTGTGTGATGTCCTTAGGTTAGTTGGGTTTAAGTAGTGCTAAATTCTAGGGGACTGATGACCTCAGAAGTTAAGTCCCATAGTGCTCAGAGCCATTTGAACAGCTGCAGATACCAACCTGACTGTCATCCGGCGCGACAGCCAGGTGTGATAGTCTGGGATACCATTTCTTTTCCTAGCAGGATCCCTTTGGTTTTATCGCACGTTTTGTTGCTATCCATGGAAAGCTATTCTGGACACTCTTTTCAGCAAGATAATGCCCACCGGTACATGGCAAGAGTTTCTGCAGCTCGTTTTTATGCATACCAAGGCTTACCTTGGCCAACTAGGTCGCCGGATATCTCCTCAATCGAGAACATTTGGAGTATTATGGGCAAGACTCTTCACACTCCTCCGAATTTTGCGATCTAACACGCCAGTTGGACAGAATTTGGCACGATATCCCTCATGAGCACAGCCAACAACTCCGTCAATCAATGCGAAGCCAAACAACTGCCTGCGTAATTGCTAGAGGTCGACCAACGTGTTACTGACTTGCTCAATTTCTGAAGTTGTTTCTTCTCAATAAATGATCCAATTTTTCTGAAAGTGTAATCATTTATTTGTCCATTCATATACATCACATCTGCTGCTTTACGCTCCATTCGAATAGTTCCTTCATGATATAACGTCCTTTTGGTCTTAGAGTATATTTCGTACAGCTGCAGATCGTTAACAGTGTCTGATTTGAGACATGCATGTAGGTAAATCTATCCTGCTGTATGCATGTTTATGCTGATTACAGATCTAGTATCATCTAGTGTCATCAGCAAAAAGCACTAATCCCGCTTAGATGGAAAGTCGTTTACGTATATGACAAAAAATAGTGGACCTTAGACTGAGCCTTGTGGGACCTCCTAAGTGATTTGTGTCCAATCAGAAGAATCTTTCCTGGGAACATTGATTAAATCATCAAGAACGCGTCCCTGCCTCCTTTTCGTAAGCTATGACAGGGTCCGTTGCTTGGTTATGCCATTAGTTCCATAAAACCTCAGTTTATGTGTGAGGTTATGAACAGACCTATACACAGCGAAATGGCTTCCCATACTTGTGCAGACCTTAAAGTGTCGGGTAGACATCCGCCAGTAAATGAAGCCTGTACTGTGTGACGATGCGGACGAGCACGCACCCACGGCAGAGTTCTTGCAGGAAGTGCCGCTTAGGCGGCCTGGGCTGCCCCGAGCCGAGCCAGCGGTCATCAGGGGGGCATCGACTTTATAAGACTGGCGGTTCCGGGGCCCCGTTTCTCCGTCTAATGGGCCGCGCTGGCTCCTTTACGGCGCGTGATGCGATTTAGGTCGCCCTCGCTACGGCCTCGCAGACGCGCTACGGGCGATGGAGGCGGTAGCGATAGAGTTAGCTGCCGGCGATCCCGCCGGGTATTAAGGGCGCAACACCCCGCCTGCGTCATCAGCGGCTTTACTTTGTGAGAACTGCACGACGGATTAAGGGAAAACTGCGACCGCGGGGGCAAGTTTCATGGCCGGGATTTGCTGCACACATTACAAAAGTAGTGAAGCTCAGTCGGTTTTGCACGTTACCGACTGGACTGTTTAGGGGGTTATTAGGTCGGTGCATAAGTTCGTAGTGTTTATGTTTTGCATGCTGGATTACGGTGCCATAGATTCATTTATCGATTGCCATTTTTATTTGCAGTTCACTGTTGCTATTTGACTTCACATATTGTCATCTGGAGATAATGAGTGGAGCTATGGACGCTAGAAAATAGAGAAAATGGAAAGTAGAGACATCGGAACATTTCCGACATAACATATTTTTCTGTTTGAGTTCAATGGAGGTGTGACAGCAGCCGAGGCAGCCAGATACATTCGCGCCGTGCATCGAGATAATGCCATTGGACAGTGCACGGCAAGAAAATGTTTTTCTTGTTTTAAGGAGGATCGTCTTGACGTTAGTGACTCTACACATTTAGGAAGACCTCTAAGGTTTGATAAAGATCGTTTCAACGCATGAATCCGCAATGATCCACGTCACTGTACTCGAGAACTGCCAAATGGGATGAACTGTAATTATTCCATCTTCGAGTGACGTTTGCATGTTATGGGGAATTGTCAAAAATCACGTGTATGGTGTACTGCACGCTCTAAGCCTCATAAAGAGAATATTATAGCGAAGACCAAGCCTTCTAAAGGTAATTAGAGGACGTATAAGAAGAACACCCAACACACTGATCTACACCTATCAAACGTTTATAAGACCCGTCCTCGTATATGGTGCAACAACAGGGATCTCAAATAAATGTCAGGCAGAATGAATTTTAACTACAGAAAGGCAAATCCTGCGAATGGCCACCAGGCCAAGTACTACAATTCACGACATTTATAAATCTATAAACATACTACCACTACAACGCCGACTTATCGATCTTACCAGCAATATAGGACAGAACAGACTTCACTTCGACTCTCTAACAACAAAAACACTAAAAGGAGAATTTATGCACTTTAGCTTTCCACATTATCAGTACAAATACCGATCACACACAATAGCACAACGCATTAGAGGAATTTACGAATAAATTGATGAAACATTTCCACTTGGACCATCAGTGTGCTCCCTGCCGCCGTTGGATAAGCAGCTGCAGCAGCAAGTCGTATACTCTTAGCTCACTTATTTGTTACATAGTTTAATTCTTAATTTCTTTGCGTGTTTTGGCATTTGCATTGTTTAATTCATATATTTCAGGCGTATTATAGTATTTGAGAGTTGCAGCATCGCGTTTTAGTACCTGAATAGTGTAAAATCGCGTAGTCTCCTTCCGCCACCGAGCTGTGCGTCAGCAGTGCGCAAGTTGCAGCATTACTGCATTTACTAGCAAGCTCGTATTTTAATAACCGTTTAAATTTTGTGTCGAATTGTTTGTGCTCTCTGTAGACTAGTTCAGACGTTCTTTGCACAACAGTTTTTAGCATGGATAGGGACTGCAACTGCTGTGTTCGGATGCAGGCTGAGTTGGCATCCCTTCGCTCCCAGCTTCAGGCAGTGTTGGCTTTGGTCACACAGCTTGAGGCTGTTGCCAATGCGCATCACAGTGGGGGTCCGGATGGGGGTTTTTCGGGGACGGCCAGCTCGTCCCACGCATCCCCCACTAAGACTGTGGCTGCCGGGATACTGCCCACATTGAGGCTGATCCCTCACCTGTGGTAGAGTGGGAGGTCGTCTCGAGGTGTGGCAGGGGGTGAAGACATTCCGGAGGACTGAACGGAAGGCCTCTCCAGTTTGTCTGACGAACCGGTTTCAAGCTCTGTCTCAGGCTGATACTGATCTTCGGCCGGACATGGCTGCTTGTCCTGTTCCAGAGGTTGCCCCTCAGATCCGGGCGGTTGCAGAGGGTGGGCTTACTGGTAATTGGGAGCTCCAACGTCAGGCGCGTAATGGGGCCCCTTAGGGATATGGCTGCAAGAGAGGGGAAGAAAACCAATGTGCACTCCGTGTGCATACTGGGGGGAGTCATTCCAGATGTGGAAAGGGTCCTTCCGGATGCCATGAAGGGTACAGGGTGCACCCATCTGCAGGTGGTCGCTCATGTCGGCACCAATGATGTGTGTCGCTATGGATCGGAGGAAATCCTCTCTGGCTTCCGGCGGCTATCTGATTTGGTGAAGACTGCCAGTCTCGCTAGCGGGATGAAAGCAGAGCTCACCATCTGCAGCATCGTCGACAGGACTGACTGCGGACCTTTGGTACAGAGCCGAGTGGAGGGTCTGAATCAGAGGCTGAGACGGTTCTGCGACCGTGTGGGCTGCAGATTCCTCGACTTGCGCCATAGGGTGGTGGGATTTCGGGTTCCGCTGGATAGGTCAGGAGTCCACTACACGCAGAAAGCGGCTACACGGGTAGCAGGGGTCGTGTGGCGTGGACTGGGCGGTTTTTTAGGTTAGATGGCCTCGGGCAAGTACAAAAAGGGCAGCAGCCTCAAAGGGTGCGGGGCAAAGTCAGGACATGCGGGGGCCAAGCAGCAATCGGTATTGTAATTGTAAACTGTCGAAGCTGCATTGGTAAAGTACCGGAACTTCAAGCGCTGATAGAAAGCACCAAAGCTGAAATCGTTATAGGTACAGAAAGCTGGCTGAAGCCAGAGATAAATTCTGCCGAAATTTTTACAAAGGCACAGACGGTGTTTAGAAAGGACAGATTGCAAGCAACCGGTGGTGGCGTGTTTGTCGCTGTTAGTAGTAGTTTATCCTCTAGTGTAATAGAAGTGGATAGTTCCTGTGAATTATTATGGGTGGAGGTTACACTCAACAACCGAGCTAGGTTAATAATTGGCTCCTTTTACCGACCTCCCGACTCAGCAGCATTAGTGGCAGAACAACTGAGAGAAAATTTGCAATACATTTCACATAAATTTTCTCAGCCTGTTATAGTCTTAGATGGAGATTTCAATTTACCAGATATAGACTGGGACACTCAGATGTTTAGGACGGGTGGTAGGGACAGAGCATCGAGTGATATTATACTAAGTGCACTATCCGAAAATTACCTCGAGCAATTAAACAGAGAACCGACTCCTGGAGATAACATCTTGGACTTACTGATAACAAACAGACCCGAACTTTTCGACTCTGTAAGTGCAGAACAGGGAATCAGTGATCATAAGGCCGTTGCACCATCCCTGTATATGGAAGTTAGTAGGAATATAAAAAAAGGGAGGAAGGTTTATTGTTTAGCAAGAGTAATAGAAGGCAGATTTCAGACTACCTAACAGATCAAAACGAAAATTTCTGTTCCGACACTGACAATGTTGAGTGTGTATGGAAAAAGTCCAAGGCAACCGTAAAATGCGTTTTAGACAGGTGCGTGCCGAGTAAAACTGTGAGGGACGGGAAAAACCCACCGTGGTTCAACAACATAGTTAGGAAACTACTGCGAAAGCAAAGAGAGCTTCACTCCAAGTGTAAACGCAGCGAAAACCTCTCAGACAAACAGAAGCTAAACGATGTCAAAGTTAGCATAAGGAGGGCTATGCGTGAAGCGTTCAGTGAATTCGAAAGTAAAATTCTATGTACCGACTTGACAAAAAATCCTAGGAAGTTCTGGTCTTACGTTAAATCAGTAAGTGGCTCGAAACAGCATATCCAGACACTCCGGGATGATGATGGCATTGAAACAGAGGATGACACGCGAAAAGCTGAAATACTAAACACCTTTTTCCAATGCTGTTGCACAGAGGAAGACCGCACTGCAGTTCCTTCTCTAAATCCTCGCACAAACGAAAAAATGGCTGACATCGAAATAAGTGTCCAAGGAATAGAAAAGCAACTGGAATCACTCAACAGAGGAAAGTCCACTGGACCTGACGGGATACCAATTCGATTCTAGACAGAGTACGCGAAAGAACTTGCCCCCCTTCTAACAGCCGTGTACCGCAAGTCTCTAGAGGAACGGAAGGTTCCAAATGAGTGGAAAAGAGCCCAGGTAGTCCCAGTCTTCAAGAAGGGTCGTCGAGCAGATGCGCAAAACTATAGACCTATATCTCTGACGTCGATCTGTTGTAGAATTTTAGAACATGTTTTTTGCTCGAATATCATGTCGTTTTTGGAAACCCAGAATCTACTATGTAGGAATCAACATGGATTCCGGAAACAGCGATCGTGTGAGACCCAACTCGCTTTATTTGTTCATGAGACCCAGAAAATATTAGATACAGGCTCCCAGGATGCTATTTTCCTTGACTTCCGGAAGGCGTTCGATACAGTTCCGCACTGTCGCCTGATAAACAAAGTAAGAGCCTATGGAATATCAGACCAGCTGTGTGGCTGGATTGAAGACTTTTTAGCAAACAGAACACAGCATGTTGTTATCAATGGAGAGACGTCTATAGACGTTAAAGTAACCTCTGGCGTGCCACAGGGGAGTGTTACGGGACCATTGCTTTTCACAATATATATATAAATGACCTAGTAGATAGTGTCGGAAGTTCCATGCGGCTTTTCTCGGATGATGCTGTAGTATACAGAGAAGTTGCAGCATTAGAAAATTGTAGCGAAATGCAGGAAGATCTGCAACGGATAGGCACTTGGTGCAGGGAGTGGCAACTGACCCTTAACATAGACAAATGTAATATATTGCGAAAACATAGAAAGAAGGACCCTTTATTGTATGATTACATGACAGCGGAAAAAACGCTGGTAGCAGTTACTTCAGTAAAATATCTGAGAGTATGCGTGCGGAACGATTTGATGTGGAATGATCATATAATATTAATTGGCGGGTACCAGGTTGAGATTCATTGGGAGAGTCCTTAGGAAATGTAGTCCATCAACAAAGGAGGTGGCTTACAAAACACTTGTTCGACCTATACTTGAGTATTGCTCATCAGTGTGGGATCCGTACCAGATCGGGTTGACGGAGGAGATAGAGAAGATCCAAAGAAGAGCGGCGCGTTTCGTCACAGGGTTATTTGGTAACCGTGATAGCGTTACGGAGATGTTTAGCAGACTCAAGTGGCAGACTCTGCAAGAAGGCGCTCTGCATCCCGGTGTAGCTTGCTCGCCAGGTTTCGAGAGGGTGCATTTCTGGATGAGGTATCGAATATATTGCTTCCCCCTACTTATACCTCCCGAGGAGATCACGAATGTAAAATTAGAGAGATTAGAGCGCGCACGGAGGCTTTCAGACAGTCGTTCTTCCCGCGAACCATACACGACTGGAACAGAAAAGGGAGGTAATGACAGTGGCACGTAAAGTGCCCTCCGCCACACACCGTTTGGTGGCTTGCGGAGTATAAATGTAGATGTAGATGTAGATCCAATAACATTAGTCATTTACTTACTGAAAGCTAAAGTGCAAATATGAAGTACTATAACGCACTAATAGAGAATTAAATTAACTACCACGAGATAAATATAAATGTAATGTCAAGCAAAACAGAACGTAAGAGAGATTATCCTAGGAGGCGTTTAAAGAGGGGCTTCCTCTACCTGTAAAGCGAATGCCAGGATAAAACGCCATTCCCCTGAGGAAGAAGGAAGAAGACGAAGGTAGTAAACAGACGTAGAAGATATATATTAATGAAAGTGATGAAGAATAAAAAAAGCAGAATTAAAGTACATATGGCTGAAAGGAGCTGAAATATAGATACAGCCCCCTCACCAAAGAGGATGAAAAATATAAAAAAAGAGAAAAAAGCGCCAAACTCACAAAAATCATCAGGTGGTCATATGTGCATCACTCCATGCTCGTCATCAATTGGTTCGTGTACAACGCCGACCATTTCTGTTCCGTATCATTATTGGTGACGAGAAATGGTCTCTTTATGTTAACATAAGGAATGACTGAGCCCAAATAAAGCAGCAACTCCCTGTGTGAAGACCTGTGCGCTTTTACAAAAGATAACGTTAAGCATCTGGTGGAAGATGGACAGTGTGGTGTACTACAATTTGCTTACCTGCTGTGTAACCATCGCTGATCAGTTGTTGACAATAAATGTCAGCAGTGACACCTTGGTAAAGCAGACAAAAAGAAGTTTTAATCTGTGGTGATCCCATTGTTAACTTTCTAACAAATTCTGATAGGAAAAGTGAACCATAAGTGTTGTTAATGACATGTAACTTCGAATCAAGGATCAGTTTCTTTACACATACAGCTCAACACAGTAGCACTCTAATAGATAATGTTTTTTATGCAGCAAGAGAATGTAAAGATAACACATGCTTTCCCTGTGATAAATGGATTATCAGACCATGATGTACAATTGACTAACTTACAAAATCAAGCAGGGTGTACAGATCAGAAACCATCAAGTGAAAATGTAAGATTGCTCAATCTGGCTTCTATAGAGCGCTTCAGAGAAAGTTTAAGAAATGTTAATTGGGGACATGTATATAATGAGGCAAATGTTAATGATAAACGCAACATATTTCGTGATGAACCTATATCCATTTTTAAACATTGTTGACCAAAAAAGTCTCTAAATGAAACACCAAACAGTTTTCAAAGAAACTTTGGATAACTACAGGTATTAAAGGGTCTTCAGAAAGAAAAAGAAACCTGTATGAAACAGGAAGAATTACTAAAGACCCAGAAGTAATTTTACACTATAAAACTTATTGTAACATACTGAGAAAAGTTGTCAGAAAATCAAGAAATAAATATGTCAGTGATGAAATTAACAACGTGGGCAAAAAAAAATTAAATCAGTGTGAAATGTTGCTAGAAGGGATACAAGGAAAGTAACCATTGAGTAGGTAGTATTGTTGCTAAAGAGAATGAGGCCATCTTAACCAATAGTACACATGTAGCTAATGTATTTAGCAACCATTTCTAAATGTAGGTGCAAAATCGGTGAAAGTAGTGCAAAGGAAAAAGCCAAGCACTACATGGAAGAGTCAGTCTTGAGAAAGCTTATTCAGATTAAGTTTCACCTAACAACCTATTGTGAAATAAGGAAAATAATTAAATCTTTGAAAAATAAATGTTCTGTTGTAGTAGATGACATCTCTAATAAGATATTAAAACAATGTGGAGCATTTAGAGCTGATGTTCTGAGTCAGATATGTAATGCCTCACTAACTCAAGGTATTCTCCCAGACAGATTATAGTGCACCATTGTTAAGCCTCTCTACAAAAAAGGGGACATCACAGATGTTAATAATTACTGGGCAATATCCTTGCTTACTGCATTTTTCAAAAATCGTCGAGAAATAACGTACTCAAGAGTGGTTACCCATCTCAACAGTAATGGGACACTTAGTAAATCACAGTTCAGATTTCAAAAAGACTGTTCCACTGAGAAGGCAATATACAATTTCACTGTTGACATAATAGCCTTTAAATGATAAAATGTCACCAATAGGTATTTTCTGTGGCTTATATAAAGCATTTAATTGTGTGGAACATGGGATTATGTTACAGAAATTACAATTCTATGATATAAATGGAACAGCATACAAGTGGTTTAAGTCATATCTACAGAACAGGAAACAAAGAGTTTATTTATATGGTTTAAGCGATTTAACGAAGTTTTCCACTTCATCTAACTGTGATGAAATTACATTAGGTGTTCCACAGGGTTCAATCATGGGTCCCCTTCAGTTTTTGAAATGTGTGAATGACCTCCCTTCTTAACTGAAACAAGAAGCTCAACTGACACTGTTTGCTGATGATGCAAGCATAATTATTAATCCAGTAAAAGAAACTCCAATAGAAAATGACACAAATAATGTCTTGGGAAAAGTTATTAATTGGTTTTCTGTGAATGGGCTTGCTCTGAACTTTCAAAAATAAATAAATAAATAAAATAGAACACTCAATTCTCTGCTGCAAGGAGTAAAGTTCCTTCCATAAATATAACACATCAACAGAAGTCTGTAATTGGGCTAGAACATACTATGTTTTTGGGTATACATATAGATGACAGTCCTAATTGGAAAATTGGTATTTTGGATTTCCTAAAGCGACTAGGTTCAACAACTTTTGCAATCAGAATAATTGCCAATTTTGAGGATATAGAAATTGGTAAGCTAACATACTTTGCATACTTTCAGTCCCTAAAATCATAGGAGTAATATTTTGTGGTAATTCAACACTTAGGCAAAAAGCATTCACTGCTCATAAGAAAGTGGTAAGAATAATGTGTGGGGCTCATAGCCGCACATATTGTAGTTACCTGTTTAAAAGGGTAAAAATTCTTACAACAGCCTCACAGCACATTTACTCAGTAATGAAATTCGTTCTCAACAACACGGCTAAGTTTAAAAACGAGAGTGACATTCATGACTGTAATACCAGAAGAAAGAAATACTTGCACTATCCTCTACTTAATCTATCTTTGGTGCAGAAAGGGGTAAAATATGCTACTGTAAAACTTTTCGATGAATTACCATATGAAATAAAATATCTGACAGACTGCAGTAGTAGCTTCAAAAATAAACTGAAATCATATCTCCATGATAACTTCTTCTATACCAAAGATGAATTCTTGAATAGAAATAAATAAATCTATAGGTGCAACATATGCATTTTGGCCCTTTAAGGGAATGGGGAAGGTAATAAAAATTTTAAGCTGTAAAAATAATCCTCGATTGATAAGTGCATTTCTTATGCACTTGACACGTTGCACGTCATAACAGTTACCGTGAGATTGATCCATGGGGCACGTAACTAACTAACAAACTTCAAGAGTACACCACACCGTCCAACCGAAACGTGTTGTAGATGCAATCCAAGAACAATGACGAGGAAGATTGGGTGAGGTGATGGTGCTCAACTATAACGCTTGTCCGCATTTTGATAGACTGAAAAAAAAAGAAACGCTAAACGGGATTTGGGTTGGGAAGTCATTCCGTACCCACCTACCCATCTTATTCATCTTGCGCCCTCAGATTTTCACCTTTACCGCTCTTTATCGAACAACCTTCAAAGACCGTCCCTTCCGGACGAAATGGCGCTCCGAACTTGGCTCGAAGAGTTCTTCGTCTCAAAACCACGTGATTTCTGCAGCCGCGGAATGTAGAAGTTACCCCAACGTTGGCAGACTGTTGTCAGTAGTGAAGGAGACTATATTATTTGTAACTAAAAGTCTCTGTGTCTCTGTTGTGTTTATTAAACTTACGGCAAACCCTACGAACTTACGCACCAGCCAAATAAATACAATAGTTTCATTAAATGAGGCGAGACGTACAAATGTTGCCATAAAATAAAGGGACTGATGTTGTCCCGGAGAAAGTACGGAGGTAATAAGTACGGATGAGTCAAAGATGAACGACCAAAAGTTGTGAGGCCCGAAGCCTTCACAGTCGAATGCGGCATCTCGGGTGTTTGTCGACAAATTAGTGTGGCCGTGGCATTCGTTTGTGCAAGAGCTGTTTTTTGTTTTGCAGGAAAAATGATGTCAGACTTGTATAGATAATGGATTATCGCAACAGAGGAACTGACCGACGGAAGTTGTTAAGACACTTGAAAACTTTAAGAACATTGTAATAATTCGAATTCCAAAAAAGGCAGCTGTCCACATTTACGAATATTGAAGAACAGTCAGTTTAATGAGATGTGGTTGTAAGGTTCTGGCGCGAACTGTTTACGGCAGAATAGAAAGGTTGGTTGAAGCTGACATCAACGAAGATCAGTTTGTACTCGGGAGAAATGAAGAAACGAACGAGGCGATCCTGACCAAATGTCGTACCTTACAAAACAGACTGATGAAAGGCAAACCTACGTTCACAGCATTTACAGATTTAGAGGAAGCTTTTGACAATATTCAATGGAGTACATGCTGTGCAATTATGGAGATAGCAGGGGCTCTGTGCAATTATGGAGATAGCATGGGTAAAATATAGGGACCTAGAGCTTATTTGCAACTTTTACAGAAACCGGAGTCGACAGATGCGAACCGAAGTAGTGGTTGACAAGGGAGTGAGCGAAAGCTGTAGCCGGCGCCCAATGTTATTTTACCTGTAGATTGAGCAAGCAGTAAAGCAAACCAGGGAGTAATCTGAAGGTAGTAAAAGTTAAGGAACAAAGATTCTGAGTTTGTGAAGGATACGAAGGATATTGGACTTCTGACAAAGACAGAAAAGGGCTTGGAGTATCAGTTGAACAGGACTGACGATGTCATAATAAGAGGTTGTAATATATATATATATATATATATATATATATATATATATATATATATATATATATATATGAACGAAAATAAAACAAAGTAATGGAATATAGTCATATGAAATGAGGTGGTGATGATGAAATTAAATTAGCAATTGGGACATTAAAAGTAGTAGATGAAACCTGCTATTTGGGCAGCAAAGTAACTAGGGCCGAAGTAGAGATGTAGAGAAGTAGAGATGATATAAAACGCAGCCTGGCGATAGGAAGAAACGTTTTTCTGAAAAAGAAGAGTAGGTTAAGATAGAATATAAATTTAAGTGTTGTGAAGTCTCATCTGATGGTATATTGTCTGGAGTGTAGCCTAGTACGAAAGTGAAACGTGAACGATAAGCAGTTCAGAAAAGAACGCAACGGGAACTTTCAAACAATGCTGAAGATCAGATGCGTAGATCGGGTAGCTGACGAAGGGGGTACTGAGCTGAATTGGAGAGAAAATAAATTTATGGCACAACTTGGTCAAAAGAAGGGACAGATTTGTAAGACACATTCCGAGGTATCGTCGGAATAGTAGTGGAGGGAAGCGTGGGATGTAGAAATGGCAGAGAAGAGACCAAGGAATGCCTACAGGAAGCTGGTTCAGACGGATGTCACTTGCATTGTTACACAGAGATGAAGAGGATAGCACAGGATAAAGTAGAGTGGGGAGTGTCATGAAACTAGTCATCAGACAGAAGGCCATAACAACAACAACAAACAACTTATACGATAATGCAAGTATACAAGCTCATAAGCTGAGCTATGGTGTCAATGCAAGCAACACAACGGTAGATATAATTTTGCTTCACATTCTCGGATATTGCCGTTGTCTATTGCATTGTAAAGTTGGTAAGATTTTTGACACCTTATTGCCAATATTCAGTAAATTCTTTTAGATTTATATCTATATTAGATCACTGTTTATAATGCATGGTCAGATTACTAATCATTTTATTGGCTGATACTGGATAGCACCACGTACTAACAAGTTCTATGGTACTACATGTCCGGTAATTAATTAGAGCTAAACGCTGAGAGAAAGGGAACGAGGGCGATGCGTTCCTCTGAAGCCGCTGTGGGCTAAAGAGGGGCTGGGAGGAGAGTTGTGTTCTGCAGGGGCGGATATTTACTGCCCTGAGAGAACAGAGCGGCGAGGCTACGATTTACAGCGATGGAGGCCGCAGAACCCCCGTAGTGCGTACAATGCGGACAAGAGGTTGCACTCTAGTTGCCCGAAAAAAAAATGTTTTAAGAGTAGTATAACTGGCATAAGAGTGTTAGGGGTGGAAAAAGATGGAAATACATCCTTTTTTAGTCTTAAGGATGGCGCAGGGTTACAAAGTACGGTCACGAGCTGAACTCCAAGGAATCTTGTCACTGGAAGCGCCGAGGCATGCTTTCCACTGATAAGCAGAGATGCGTTTTTGATTTGCGGAATGCTAAGGAAGTAGGAGGGGAAATGGAAACGCTCAAAAAATCCTCTGAAAGGAGTATGAGCTCCAGGCGATTGGCTGGCAGATTCATGATCCATCTAGTGGAAGGTAATTTTTTTGCCTGAGCGCAAATGTAGACACCGAGCGTACAGGAGCGAGCACTTGTATGGCGTGGACATGCTTCCTTGCGGGGATCTATCGAAGACATTCCACTCTGGGGATCGACCTAGAGGCTTTGCTGGCGAGACACACAGGGCGGAATGTGATGGTTAGATTTTGAAAAGTGTTTTTGGAAATTTGTGGTAAGAACCTATGGGACCAAACTGCTGAGGCCGTCGGTCCCTAACCTTACACACTACTCTCGTAAATCATAATTTGTGAATGTTTCATGCATAACGCTACTGATGAGCACTTTTTTGATATTTCTCACCTGCCATGTATGTGTTGATTTGTTATGATGAGACAGATGTGGAGCTGACGTCCGGCATGTTGGCTGCCCCAAACATTAGCTTCTGATGGAAGCTCGTTTCACTTAGGCACTTACTGATCATTCTGATTGTAGTCAAAATTATAAAGGAACCGCATTTCATTCGTAAGTGGACTCGTCCAAACGATATTTTCATTTTTATTCATAAACTTTGGCTGCGCTGTTTGCTTTTACTGTGTCGGTTTTATCTCTGTCATGTGACTTGAGATTTCATATCAACTAATCTCTAAACACTCTCTGACAGACCGAATGATGCGTGTCACCACTGGCAGGCCTGCCTTCTTCCAGAACTCAACATAAAGTGTCTTTAAGATCTTAACAGAATCGATGCCTTGGGAACATACCTCTGCACTTGACTCGAGTTTTGTTCCACCACTGCCTGCTTTTCCAATTGCTGAAGGCCATCTGCACCAAAAATAAATCTTATTAAGTTCTACAGATATGATTTGACTCAACGTGTCCATTTCCTGCACTAAACTAATATATTACAACAATATTTAAATAAAGAAATGTTATAAAGATTCAATCACACTTATTCACAATAATTATAAATAACAGTCTGTTCATAAATATAAAAGTCAAAATTATTTCACCAGTGTACTCCCTTTAAATAACAGATTGTTGAAACTATTATTTATGCCTTCCTGACAGAAGTGTCTTTTGGTCCTCTTTTCAATTGTGCTGTCACCTAACACGTGCCATAGACCACTTCTTAATTTACCATGATTTTGTAGTGGCAGTTGTAATCAATATTTAAATAAATCTCTGGAAAAAATAGAAACATATTCTTTAAATAAATACACAAGTATGACAGGTTATGGGGTACTGATACTGCATTCATTTGCTGTGTTGTTGTGGAGAATGTGATGTTGTGACACATATCTGCATAATGAAAAAGATGTAAAAAACGTTGTAAATCAATAATTAAAGGTAATAGAGACATAGTTTTTAGAGATGATAGCTATATGTAGTGGTACCATGTGAGATATCCTTCATTGAATCACGAGAAGCATTTAAAAGTTGTTAATTCAGAGGTTCACTGTCAAAATATTTAATCACTGTCAAATATTAACTTCCGTTGTCGAAGGTATTGAAATTATTGTTGTGCTATTGAATGTGCGTCATTTTTCTGAGATGGCAGATGTATTCAGATTTGCTTTATTATGTAACTGTGATTTATTCTCAAGTTTTCTAAATGATGTAAGAGGCACGTCCGAAACTCCACCATTGCTGGTGCGATGCCTCTTCTTCAAAGTGTGCGACTGCTGCTCAAATTCGCCGCACCAGGACTTACCTACACCTATCTTTCGGTGGCTCCTCTTCATCCAGACTCACCTGTATCGCTCACTGCTGCTCGCTGGGGATGCAGTGCTTCGTTTGGGGCGATCATGTCACGCCCTGAGCCCTCATAACTTAACAAACAAATTTACCTTACCTCCTACCAATTCTAGGTGGCTTAATAGTTCGCCTACATATCCATAGCGTAACACTGTTAAGGAAGATGCTGAATTACGAAAGCGGCCTTCTCACATCGTACTTCTCTCATTGGTTATTCGGAACACACAACGAAAACAAAGGTACATTAACGAGGCGAAATTCGTCGTATTACTGGATCACATACGGATTAAGACCAGAATGACGTCTGAAAATGCCTTCTTGATGTTGTGTTATTCAGTAAAGCACTGGCACATTTTCTATTTGAAACAAGCACTGCATGCACACTCCAGAAATAAAGAACAAGAAGCAATCGCGTACAGTAGTCTAGTAATTTTTAGGGTATCTAGCGTGGCAGCGCTGGCTTCACTGCAACGTACAACCTAAGCCTGTAGCGCCATCTCGCCTCATCATGCATTCATGATCGACATTATCTGTCTTTATGAAGCTTTGTGTCCTACGCACTAATGTCTCTGGTGGACACTAGTCACTTGTTTCCTGCGTAGAGTAAATATCTCTGGAGTGAGCATTCACATGCGCAGAACAGATTTTGTGTTGTAAACATACATTGCCGGCCTGGTCACGTGTTCTCGGGACGTCGTGTGCTTGTCCGTATAGCGCCCTGTATATTTAGAATGTCACTACATCCCTAATAGACAGATTCTTTCCGTACGTGTCGTGAATTATTTATATATGTTGCGCAGACATTTTAACAGTATCCATTTGATACCGGTAATACACCAGCTACGTAACTTTTAAGGGCAAGTAATATTACACCCTGCTTCTTTGCGATAGGTGCCACAGTTCAGATGCACTCGATTTTTGCTAGTTTTCGGTATGATACGGCACTTTATAGTATTACAGAACCTGACGTACATTTTTGCAGTGATAGTCTTGCAAAACGACTTGACAGTACGCTAGTACTTTTGCAAGTGTCCGAAAAACACCGAATTTTCCACACATTAACGATTATATCCCTGTTAATTCGTCCTCTTTTCTGGTATTTCTGCGTATTTATTTTCTAGTTTTTGCGACCTAAAGCACAATTTTTATTACTGGTGACACTTTGAAGTATTTATTTAACGCATTTTACGTACTTGCTCCCAGTTTATTAAATAAATAGTAGACTGAGTAATCTATATACATAATCGACAAGTCACTGATAAATGCATGGAGGATAGTATTTGATGAAACAACTAACCATTCCCTTTCCTGTTCCACTAGCAGATTTAAGAGAGGAAGCGATTGTTTGTACACTTTTGTATGAGCCGTAATATCTGTTACATAGTCATAAAATCGTAGAAAAATAGGTCTACAGAATCAAGCCTTAATTATAATGCGTTCCCAAATTTTTGAACATATACAGTGTCTCTTACTAATATGATAACTATAATTAGAGCTACATGGTATGTACCTATGAAAAGTTACTATCCCTCCTTTCACATATTCATCTTTGCATGCGTAGCAACAACAGTAATTCGCCATCGCTATTACACTATCAACAAACGGTCAAACTCAACAAAAACTCTTGATATTACGAACTTCAAACGCTGAAGAAAGCACACACGCACAGCGAAGTCCCGAAAACACGTGACAATCCTGGTTTAATGTTGACAACATGCGCAGAACTCCGTGCTCACTCCAGAGATATTTACTCTATGGTTTCCTGACGATGGAAGAATAAGCCGAATGTGGTTCGAAAAAAATGTAGGACAAAAACGCACTTTGTTTTTCAAACTTAAATATGAAATTTTCCTAGGAACAAGTGACGCAGGAACTGCTAAATGAAACGTTAAAACACCCCTCCCCCACTTCGCTGTGTCACCTACCTCGCCCTCTATTCACACCTCGTCTTTGTGCACGTGTTGAACCAAAGTATGCTGGCCAGAAGCCGCCGGGAGGCATTTGACAGACAGGTGCGCAGCTGGTGGGAGCTGGCCAGCGTGGCGGCCGCTAATTACGTAGCGACAAAGGGTCGGTAATTGGGAGCAGCAGACAGCGTCCACAGCGGCGTGTCACCCCAAAAACGCCGTAGCCTCGGGCCAGCCACACAAATTTGGCATCTCGAGCGCCGCCTAGCGGTCGAAGCGGCTGTTGCTGAGGCGCCAGAGGGCGACGCAACTGGGGCTGGCGCTGCACTACACCCGGGCCGCCGAAAAAAAGAAAAAAAAAGAAACTTGATGGACTGCTAATCACTTGGTAATCGTTTCTACACAGTTGTGGCTGTAGTAAGTTTAATTTTTAACAGTCAGGCGTGACGTACCACAAGGGTCCATTCTGTGTCCTTTGTTGTTTCTAAAATATGCTAACGATGTTCGAGTTTGCAATAAGACAATTTTTTCGATCTAGCGCAAGAGACGAGTATCGGAATAAAATTTCAGATATTCGCATCAGAGGCAAAGAAACAAAAAATACAATAATAGTACTTAATAACGAAGCATACAAAAATACCAGCGAGAATTTTTCCAAATCACGGACGTTACGTGTTGCTGCCGTACTACACAGTGTATCTTAAGGAGCGCTTGCTGCAGTTCATGAAATAGGTAGTGGTTTAATCGTCGCTACATTCGCAGAGTCTAGATGGGCTGGGACAGCCACACTTCATCTTACGCACTCTGGATCTGCGTACTACAGTAAGAAGTGTATTTGGCGACTTACAGGTAGATCAGTGTTCCTCTCGTCCAGCCAGCAAGATGAGTGTTTCACGTCACCGCCAAGCATATTCTGCAGCAGGGTAGCACGTAGCCGGTGCCTTAGTTCTCAAACTTTCTTGTTGTGTACCACAACTTGTTCCAGTCAATTTGCGAGGGACGCTATTTTTTTTTTTTTTTTTGAGTGAGAGTGCGATCCACTTGTACGTCTAAATACTTCGGTGGTGGGCAGTAATACGTCCTTCCAAGCTACCTGCAGTTGCTTTCAAGTTTACTTCTTCTTTAGATGGAGGACATATAAATGAGTTTTTGATCAGTAAGGCTTGAATTAATTTCCTCTGGCGTATGTTACACTGAAGCGTCAAAGAAACTGATATAGGCAAGCGTACTCAAATACAGACATACGTAAACGGCCAGAATGCGGCAACGCCAATATAAGACAAATGTCTGGCGCAGTTGTTAGATCAGCTACTGCTGCTACAATGGCAGGTTATCAAGATTTAACTGAGTTTGCACATGGTGTTATAGTCGGCGCACGAGGGATGGGACACAGCATCTCCGAGGTAGCGATGAAGTGGGGATTTTCTCTTACGACCATTTCGCGAGTGTACCGTGAATATCAGAAATCCGGTAAAACATCAAATCTCCGACGTCCCTGCTGCCGGAGAAAGATCTTGCAAGAACGGGACCAACGATCAGAGGTGCAACCCTTCCGCAAACTGTTGCAGATTTCAGTGCTGGGTTATCGACATGTCTCAGAGTGCAAACCATTCAACGAAACGGCATCGATATGGGCTTTCGGAACCGAAGGCTCACTCGTGTACCCTCGGTGAATGCACGACTCGCCTGGGGCGGTCAACAGCGGCATTTGACTGTTGATGACTGGAAACCTGGTCGGAAGAGTCTCGTTTGAAATTGTATCGAGCCGATGGACGCGTGCGGAGACGGAGACAACCTCATGAATCCATGGTCCGTGAATGTCAGCAGGGGACTATTCAAGCTAGTGGAGGCCCTGTAATGGTGTGGGGCGTGTGCAGTTGGAGCGATATGGGACCCATGATACGTCTAGATACGACTCTCACAGGTGACACGTACGTAAGCATCTTGTCTGATCACCTGTGTCCATTCATGTCCATTGTGCATTCCGACGGACACGCCCAGAATTGCTACCGAGTGGTTCCAGGAACACTCTTCTGAGTTTAAACACTTCCGCCGGCCAGCAAACGAGCCATTATCAACACCTTCTGATACACAGGCCTCACGGCGGAACTATGACGTCATCAGCGCTAGGCTAACATCTGCCGCTGCAAGACAGCCTGTGCGCTAGAGCCGATGAACGTGTATTTCTTTCGTGAAACCATAGCAAATTCACTGATCGTTAAATTTGCCCGTTACAGAGAAATTGTGCCGCCCTTGTATGATATCGCGCGCAATGTGGCACACTGATCACAACACAGTGTGATCTCCTTCTGTTGTGTTTAAAATCGTATGCAAAATCTGACTTACTTGTTAAGAAAAACGTCGCTACAGAAACCTAGATCCATTAGTCAGTAAATGACACTAACGGAGATACTTCGTAACAGTTAACAGACAGGATGACGAAATTATTGTAGTGATCATAAGTTTATTACTAGGGCAAAAATGTAATTCACTGCGGCATGAATGGCTCATCAATGATCGCATAGATATTGGAGATATTGTCACAGTGAGAAGTTTAATTACAAACGCTCATTTAACCAATGCAAAAGCGTGAAATAACTCATTTGTGGTGTACATTCAAGAACATAATGTATAAACCTACTCAAAGAACTGGTTATTTTAACCACTGCTTCCCAGTATATTTATTCCTTTATGCAATTTGTTGCAAACAATATGTCTCTACTTCCAACCAATAGCTCAATACATAGTACCAATACTAGGAATAAGAACAAACATACTGGAAGAATGTGGACTACATCTTTATATGAAGACAACAAACGCTGTATCATAAAAACCTGAGCACTAGTTGCCACATTTTTAGAATTGAATGCAGCACCCAAAATGTTACCTCCTGTGAAGTCTAAATAAGGTTTCAAGTGTATTTCATCTAACATTAGTGAAACAACATGATCTGATTCACAAAGAAACTGGAATTTCTGTTTTATATACTTCAGAAAATTGCCACCTAGCTGCTCAGCTGCTGGGTTTGTTTGAAAATGTGAACAGATTTTATGCAGGGTATTAGGATGAGGTAGCACAAGATACTGTGTACTTCTTATAAACTTATAAGCATGTGGTGATATTGAAAATAGAATACTACAAAATATAATACAGTCTGTTGAGTATCTGTAATGGCTCTTGTGGACTCCCATTAGATTCAATTGCTCACATAAAAAATTTATTTTGTTACTTTCACTCTCATCAAAATGTTTTGCCATATCTTTCAAATAATCAGTAATGAATAGCAAGTGGTCTTTTCCAGTGCTACCATTGTTTTTCCTAGTAAAGTTCTCCAAGTTATCAATAGTGTTAATTAAGTCATTTAAATGGTTTATAGTTAAAGGGAACTTTCTTGTACCAAGTTTTGAGATTACACTTTTACCCTCATATAAATACATGCTCAGGTCAGTAGTCACCACAACAGAACACAAAAGTGTAGGAATACCTTTGACGTCTATTAGAACAAAAGTTATGGAACTTTCTGACTTTATCAGATGCCAGTCATTAGGCAGCTTGATACCCTCTAAACACTTAACAAAACCATTAAAGTCCACAAAATGTCTTTCCTGTTCATACTGAGCATGAGTTGCTACATTCGCTGCAATAGCTATTTCTAAGTCTCTATTTTCTAGACGCTTTCGTCTCTCATCTCCACTTTCCTTCGAACAAGAAGCTGACGAAAGATACTTCGGACAGTTAGGCAGAATGGGGTATGGCTCCTGTTTTAAGGCGAGGTTTTGGAAGTGGCACAGAATATTTGTTCACTGTGGAACTGTCGAAATATTCACTGTGTTTCAGAATGAGGTCTTCAGTGAAGTGGAGTTCGCAGACCTTGAAATAATGAGAAAATCTTTTATCAGCTACATGTAATAATCCCGAGGGGGTACTAATGCTAACACGTGGGATTAGTGTCAGTTATCTTCAGATCAAATCGATTATTGTTCACTCGGTATTCCAGGTTAAAAGGCTAAAGCTATTCTCGCATAAGTAAATCACAGTTTTCCAGTGACTCAGTAATGTATGTAATGCAGTTGATCTTCTAGAGAAGGGCATCAAGTCAATCGAATTCAGCTGTTAATGAACATCTAAAGAGCGTGCTACTTAAATATGTGATTAGTTGCTCCCGCTCTCTAAATTAAAGAACACACACCCTGAGACAATCTAACTGAATTGTAAAGAACCTGAGCTTACCTTCGAATTCTGTGTAACCTGGAAATTTTCACGATGTATTGCAGATATCCATTTCTGCTGTAGTACAGTGCTTTTAGGAAAAGAAAACACCGCTACTCGTGGCCCATTTTCGTAATTTCCTCTACAACGTGGAACACAACACTTATACACCATTTCGAACGATTAAATCAAATCTCAGAGTTAAACGGAGATGTAATTTCGACGAATCAACCACTATACTTTGAAAGTAAACAGAACACAAGTTTTGTTTCCCGGGTAGGTTAGCCAACATAAACACAGAATTTCGAATTGCTTATAAAGGTAAATCCATACAAATTAAGCACAGCATCTCACGGTGCAGATTTCTTATCACATATTGCTTTGTAAACGGTGCTACTTTTTCTTGCAGTGCTTCATATACTCATTTTCAATTAAACGAACAATGTATTCTACCAGCGCCTTTTGTTGCATGGTTGGTATGGCTATTAGATCCAGTTTTGGCCACCAGCAGCGCTAGTTGTAGCAAAATCTGTCTTTCCACCACTGGCCTAGTGAAAGTGACGTCACATGGCCTACTCGTCTTGGCTGGGAGGCCTGTATGTTAGAAGGTGTTGCCATTATTGAGCATATCTGGGATGCCTTGCAACGTGCTGTTCACAAGGGATCTCCACCCCGTCGTACTCTAACGGAATTGTGGACAGCCTTGCGTTATTCATGGTGTCACTCTCCTCCAGCACTACTTCAGAGTCCTTGCCGAGTGTTGTTGCAGCACTTCTGCGTGCCCTTGGGGGCCCTACACGATATTAGGCAAGTGTACCAGTTTCTTTGGCTCTTCAGTGTAGTTCAGATAGATCTTCTGATAACTCCTGCAATGTCGAAGTGACTTGCCTGAGTAGCAGCAGTTTCTTACGTCCACATATCTGAAGCATCTGCCACCATGTGGCAGGGGCTTGTCATTCGTATAAATATTTAAAGGACAGTGTCATTTGGAAGGCCGCTCTTTTCTTTCTTGCAACGACGACTCTGTCTTTGAAATTCGAAAAGCAACGTGCGATTTTGAATAAGATTGGAATTTAGGTTAGTACTTACGTCATACCCGTGGAACTTAGGATTTTTCGCGTTAGTAAGGTTGAAACTTACCTTCCGTTCGGAGTTTCCGTTGCTACTTGCGAACTCCCACTTGCGAATCAGACTAGAGCCCACGCTCTCTTGGTCATGTGTGTGTGCTCCAGACAAACTGGGCCACGTATCGCTCTACGAATTTACTGGGAAGCGTTAGTCGCCAGACACGGAATAGCGAAAAAGGGCTATTTATGATATGAAACAAAATGTTTAACGTTTCTTTATACATGCAAAGTAGTTGATTTATTCGTAATTTTAATGTAGTGTAAGACACATTTTGTAAGAGGTATAACATATAAAGAATTTGATAAAAACGAGTTTTCAACGTATCTGACACACATTGTTCAAAGATTGTATTAAAGAATAATAAATAAATATGCCAATAGTTGAACGGCCAAAATAAAGGTTTCTGACCCTTCGGCCATGAAAACAGACGACTGCCCCTTGACCCTCTGAATAAAAAAGTAAAATGTATAAATTTGTATAACTCAATAAGAAAAGGAAATTTTGTACTGTACCAGATGACCCAGTCTATGTACACGAATCCATAGCCTACAGTGAGGGGCACGCGTAGTGGCACTTCCTGGATATTTCCAAAGAGGTACGCGTAAGATAAAAAAGGAAGGTATGTGCTGCAGCAGAGATGCTGTTAGATAAGAGAGATATGGCTGTCGTTCTTTGTTTTTTAAGTCGGCAGAAAGAGACGAGTCTGTATTGTGTCTAGATGGAGAAAGGACACGAAAAATTTACCACTTCTCTTGTAACAGTTTCGTTATAATATTGGATTTTGGGTTAATATAAAATGCATCAATTAAAATACAGAGCCTCTCTACTTATCTGATAAGCAGTTCACCTCACCGCATAGAAATGAGTTTCTTTCGTTGGGGGACACGGCCAGCAATTAGCAACTTCTACGGCGAGTGTATTCAAGACGGCCATAGCAGCATAAAGAAGCGGCAAAGGTTTCACTGAGAAGACAACACAAGTAAGAACATTTAGTGTTAAATTTCCTAGAAGCCATACTACAGATACCTTTGCTGGTGCCAGTTCGGCAGCCGGCCATAAAATCATTTCATTAACTTCCATTTATGACTCCACAGTTAAAACTCATAAAACGTTTCCAATTCAAAAACTCTAATTCATTATCCAGCCAATAGTAAAAACAGAATTAATAGACATCCATAAAAATTCCATTGTTGTTATGGGACAGTCGGCCGGAGTGGGCAAGCGGTTCTAGGCGCTACAGTCTGGAACCGCGCAACCGCTACGGTCGCAGGTTCGAATCCTGCCTCGGGCATGGATGCGTGTGATGTCCTTAGGTTAGTTAGGTTTAAGTAGTTTTAAGTTCTAGGGGACTGATGACCTGAGAAGTTAAGTCCCATAGTGCTCAGAGCCATTTGTTATGGGACATGAAGTTCACGAATGGCTGCAAATGGTCTCCAAGTAGCCCAACATAAAAATTTACAATAAATGATCGGTTCAGTTAGAGCAGAGGACCCAGTCAATTAAAAAAAAATGCTCCAACCACTATGAGGCTTGACATCTGAGGTCATCAGTCCCCTAGACTTAGAACTAATTAAATCTAACTAACCTAAGGACACCACACACATCCATGCCCGAGGTAGGATTCGAACCTGCGACCGTAGCAGCAGCGCGGTTCTGGACTGAAGCGCCTAGAACCGCTCGGTCACAGTGGCCGGCCCAGTCTATTCCATGTAAACGCAGCACACCATTAAGGAGCCATCACCAGCTTGTACAGTGTCTAGCTGACAACTTGGGTCCATGTCTTCGTGGTGTCTGTGTTATATTCGGACCCTACCATCAGCTCTTACCCAACTGAAATCGGGAGTCATCTGACCAGCTCACGGTTTCCCAGTCGTGTAGGACCTTCCAAATGGTCACGAGCCCAGGTGAAGCTCTCCAGGCGATGTCGTTCTGTTAGCAAAGGCACTCGCGTCGGCCGTCTGCTGCCATAGCCCAACAACGCTAAATTTCGCCGCACTGTCCTAACGGATACGTTAGTCGTACGTCCCACATTGATTTCTGCTGTTATTTCATGCAGTGTTGCTTGTCTGTCAGCACTGACAACTCTACGCGAACATCGCTGCTCTCGATCGTTAAGTGAAGGCCGTAGGCCACTACTTGTCCGTGGCGAGTGTTAATGGCTGAAATTCGGTATTCTCGGCACACCCGTGGCCATATGAATCTTGCAATACTTAATTCCATAATGATTTCCGAAATGGAATGCACCATGCATCTAGCTCCAACTGCCATTCCGCGTTCAAAGTCTGTTAATACCCGTCGTGTGAGCACAGTCACCTCTGAAACCTTTTCACATGAATCACCTGAATACAAATGACAGCTGCGCCTACGTACTGCCCTTTTGTGCACTGTGTACCCGATACTACCGCCATCTGCATAAGTGACTATCGCTATCTCATGACTTCTGCCACGCCATTGTAGCTATGTGCCTCCTAGGACATGCGACGCACCAGTTAACTCGACGTCTTCATTCACTCTCGACGACACTATCTCATCTTCGAGCCGGCAGCGGTGGCCGAGCGGTTCTAGTCGCTCAGTCCAGAACCGCGGGACTGCTGCGGTCGCAAGTTCGAATCCTACCTCGGGCATGGATGTGTGTGATGTACTTAGGTTAGTTATGTTTAAGTAGTTCCAAGTTCTAGGGGACTGATGACCACTGACGTTAAGTCCCATAGTGCTCAGAACTATTTGAACCATTCATCTCCGAGCAGAAAGTCGGCTATAAGTCCGGAACGAGCAGCTTCATGCGCCAGGCAACAGGCTTCATCGGTTATTCCGCAATTCGCATCCGATACGTTCATTTCTAGTGTTCTAAGCCACCTCGGAAGTTCTGGGACTTTTACATCAATTCTGCCACAACTGTCTTCTCTCTATTGGCCTCGTCCTCTCACTCAGAGTTAATTTTTTGCACCTTTCAAAGTTATTGGTGGTGTATTTGCTGAATCACATAGGTCCTGCATAATGTGCTACACTCTCGGTGGGCAGCAGTAATTTTCTTTCCGTAGATGGTGTTTACAATATTAGTTTTCTTCCTTTAGTTTGTACTTGTGGACTGTTCTGCAGTTTTGCAAATGGAGTAAAATATTTTTAATCCCTATTGATCCATTGCGGACGCGGAAAAGGGCTGGTCAAATATTTAACACAGAAATTCGCCAAACAGCAGTGAGGTTTGGGAAGTTATTTTATTTTATTTTCACAGCCAGTTTCGGCAATTCAGTATGCCATCTTCAGGCCCCACATGCGCCTCATATATAGATATTCAAACGTATCGGTATTGGCATACTGGAGCCAACAGTTTCTTGAAATAAGAATTCACGTCATCCAGCAACTGATGCTCTAGAATGCCAATATCGATACGTTTGAGGCGCATATGGGGCCTGAAGATGGCATGTTGAATTGCCGAAACTGGTTGTGAAAATAATTTAAATAATGTCTCAGGTTCCATGGTCGTTAGCGGTTTTCCTTGTTATATAAAATATTTTTTTACGTTCGAACCTTCTGAATACGTTACTTTTCAGTGAGTTTAGGCGGAATTGCTCCACACAAGCTTAAGTAACTTTATCATGCGACAGTAGTACTGTGTAAGAGACATAATTTGAGCATTTTCCTCCGCATTTTTTTGCTGCTATAAATCTGTAAGAAACTCATGCAGTTTTCGTTCTTCCTACTAAAAGTATTGACAGAAACGGCCTATGGGTGACACGTTAGTGTAAATAAATCTTGAATGCTACAGTTGTGCACAGTAACTACCTGTGAACTGGAACAGTGATGTAGCAGCGTGTAAACGTTGGTTTAATTATCTTGTCGTCCACAGAAACTAAATTAACTATGCTTGTTAAATGCCATGCGCACCCTATCATTTAGTTCTGTGACAATTACATTCACCTCACCTGACGTGTTCAGCAGCCGTGAAATGTTAATTACGGGAGATATTATGATACATTTGGAAGAGCAGGAGTTTTCGAGAGATGGGCGTTGAGGTCAGAGGTGCGAATTGTGCTTGAATTATTCAGGCCTGGATTGTTGGGAAGCGGTAGCAGCGGATCCACGATGTCTTCACATTTTTTACTGCTATGAGGAAAGGCTCAAAAATCGTTGTCAGAGACGATGGAGCAGTTTTTGGTCAAATGAATGAGCGGAGCAAGAACAATATTCTTCAGTAATTACACAACGGAGAAATTACACATTCTACTGTTATTTCGTAGCTAAACGAACAGTAGGGAAAGAGGGTAATAAAGACAAACTTAATTAGTAATTGGAGCGAAATTGTTTGTCATACTTTTCATAGGAAAACAAAGGATAAGAAATGGGCAAACTGGATATGAAATTGATTTAATTACTCGATAGTAATTACAGTATTTAAGGAAAAGTTAATTAGTGATTTGACAGAAAAATGAAACGTTTCACTAACAGCTGCTACTAGTTACTTATCTGAAGAATCAAAAAGTTCATTTCTTCAAGATCTAGCTGTTTTGTGCATAAAAAGTTATACTGGTGTGGTATTCAACCGTCAACAATGCTGTGCAGCAAGAAAAAGTCTCCATAGAAGTTACACAGTGGATTTTTGTACGAGTTTTAATAGCAAAATAATGATATAACTGGTTGAAAGTAATCAGGGAAAGTATATTATTTCGTGTTTTCTGGACCAACATCAGAAATTAAAAAAAAAAAAAACAACAGAGAAATCAAAGAATTTTTGCAATGATTTGTATGAAACAAGAAATAAAGTAGATTAGGAGATCATTTGCAGCAAATGGCGTGCCGATTAAGAATATAGTTTTTAATGTCTGACTTAGGATGTTCAGGAGTACAAGATGATATTGATCTTGTGGGTTATATTCGATTAGACCGTCCAGTCTGCTGTACAAGATTTCGAGCATCATTCAAAGGAGTGTTAATTGTTTGTCGAATCTATTTTATTTCCTACTTTCAGACGAATCATTTCAGAAACCATTGTACTGGTTTTTTTCCAGTTCTTTTATTTTGAGCAGTAGTGCACACCGTTGTGATAGCGATATGCACGTGTACAGATAGCGGTAGTATCACGTACACAATGCATGAAAGAGCCGTGCATTGACGGTGCTGTCATTCGTACTCAGGTGATTCATGTGAAAAGGTATCCGACGTGATTATGGCCGCAAGTCGGGAATTGACAGACTTTGAACACGGATGGTAGTTGGGGCTAGACGCATGGGGAATTCCATTTCGGAAATAGTTAGTGAATTCAGAATTCCGATATCAACAGTCTCAAGAGTGGGCCGAGAATGTCACATTTCAGTCTTTATCTCCCACTGCGTACAAATAGTGCTCGACAGCCTTCACTTAACGACTGTGAGCGGCCGCGTTTGGGTAGAGTTTTTGGTGCTAACAGACAAGGAACACTGCTTGAAATAGGCGCAGATATCAATGTGCAACGTCCAAACATTCTGCGTGGTGTCTGTTTGTTCTATATCGTGTCTCCCTACCACCTTCGCGCAACTACGCTCTGAGCGTGTTTTTTGGGGAATTGAGTAGTTTGAACCTGGGAACTGTTGCTGGTAAGGAGACGTCAGACCACACACGACATGTAGAGTTCAGAAGAGTTCAGTGAGACTAGCGATGATATAACCAAATACTTAATGATTTCAGCGTCAGCTCCACTGCACTCCCTGTAAAAGAATCTTAATACTAACTAAATTTAGTGGAAGGGGTTCAAGGCTTTCCTATTTTTAGTTAGCTGGTAAAATAACGTCGAAAAAGCAGTTAAGTTTACCATTGGAAATTTTATTCTACTCACAAAACATTGTTTATAAATTGCACTATTGATAAAAGGAAATGTTTTAATACAGGATGGTAAAAACCGACTGCGTTCAACAAAAATGTGAACGAATATTCCCTGAATGGGTTTCCAAGTTCTACAATGGATCGAAGAATGACCTATGCCACATCACATCTATAATCTAGGTTTAAATTAAGTTTCACACGAGAGAAAACTATCAAAATGGTCTACAGTGACCCTCAATTATATATAACAGAAAAATCATCGCGTTTCAGATTTTTACTTCAAGTGGCAAATGTGAATACCATGAGCTTCAATTGACGATCGACACTAGTATTACGTAAAAAGGGGATGTAACAGATGAGACTTCTGCAGTTCTGAGTGAAGCCTTATGCGCTCAAAAATGCGGCATCGCGTGCGTTCATTACCTTGTCGGTGCTCGTCAGGGGGCGACGGGCAGCACAGCTCCGCTCACCTCGCCGTCTCCGAAGCAACTCTCTTCTAACTTCTCCTTACTACAATTTACCGAAGTTGGTTAAAAAAAAAACTATCTGGCTGTGTTTTCATCTGACCAATCAGGGTCTCAATGTTAACCTTAAGCTCCACCTACAAAAATTCTGTCTATCCAATGAGAAACGATATACTTTTCGTGGTGGGGCAATGTTTTTAAAGTTTGCAACGTAACAGAGAAGCGAAAGAGTTTCACGCTAAAACTTGCGGCTGGTGTGGTCCTTTTAGCGTTATTGTAAGATCTATACTGTTCTTCTGGAGGGCTCTATCTTTTAACATGGGCTGGGGGTGGTCCTAACGTAACAGAGACGCGAAAAAGTCTCACGCTAAAAACTTGCGGGTAGTGTGGTCGTAGCGGTTAGCTGGCGACGTGGGTGTCCGTCCCTTATCGTAGGGCCTTCTCGCTTAACACGGTTCTGCTCTCGGCTTCTGTTCTCGTTTCTCGCCTCGGAACTGCGTCTGTCTCACGGTGGGAAGGTATGACATGCATTTAGGCATTCTTGTGTTAGTCTGTGGTATTCCATTTGCTCACTCGTTACTCGTATTACTTTCGTTAATTTAATGTCACGATTTATTCGGAGCTATGTGACATACTACTGGATTTGCTTATCATGTCAGGGTTTTCATGGAAGGTGTTGGATTTGCCTGACACCTTACAAACGTACGACGATCGTATCCGTTAGGACTGTGTGGTTAATGGGGTCTGGCAGCAGACTACCGACGCGAAGACGTGGGCTGCAGATGGGGAAATCCATTGAAATAAGCTAAGGGCAGATTATTATTAAGCGGAGTCTGTGAACGTGTATCTCGAAACCGGCGAAGGTGGTCAAGTATTCACGTTTTACTGTAGGAATCAGCATGGGTTTCGAAAAAGACGATCGTGTGAAACCCAGCTTTCACTATTAGTCCACGAGACTCAGAGGGCCATAGACACGGGTTCCCAGGTAGGTGCCGTGTTTCTTGACTTCCGCAAGGCGTTTGATACAGTTCACCACATTCGTTTAATGAACAAAGCAAGAGCATATGGACTATCAAATTGTGTGATTGGATAGAATAGTTCCTAGATAACAGAACGCAGCATGTCATTCTCAATGGAGAGAAGGCTTCCCGAAGTAAGAGTGATTTCAGGTGTGACGTAGGTGAGTGTCGTAGGACCGTTGCTATTCACAATCTATATAAATGACCTTGTGGATAACATCGGAAGTTCACTGAGGCTTTCTGCCGATGATGCTGTAGTACAAGGCTTCCCAACCTTTTCAGCTGGCGGATCTCTTCTTCAGTCGAAAATCCATGGTGGACCCCTAGTCAGTCAAGAGCACAGTAAATTTAAATCTCAGAGCGAAACCCATTGGAAGTGAAAGCTTTTTAATACAAGTGCCATGTTCCCAATGACTCCCATTCCCCCCCTCCCCCCCCCCCCCCCCTCCCCCGAAGTATCAATAGTCTTTGGTTTAGAGACGAATGAAAACAACTTGAGATTAACGATCCAATTTGAATTCCCACTGTATCCAACACTTACTAGTGGATTTACTCGCTTTGTCCAACACACTATAGCCTGATTGAAATTACTTGGTAATTGACATTTCACACGTTGGAGCTGCCCTCCTCCAAGAGTAATGAATGTCACGTCCAAACTGTTCGCTGTTGACAAGCTGCCGCTTGTGGTCTGTTCACTTCCACTGTTTGGCAACTGTTGGCATGCATATTTCGTAACAGTCGTGTGTGTGTGTATGTGTGTGTGTGTGTGTGTGTGTGTGTGTGTGTGTGTGTGTGCGTGTGTGTGTGGTTTTTCGTGAAATCCGAAGAAAAATGTTCAAATGTATGTAAAGTCTATGGGACTTCGCTGCTGAGGTCATCAGTCCTAGTCTTACACACTATTAACCTAAGTTTAACTTCCGCTATGGACAATACACAGACACACACAGACACACACACATACACACACACACACACGCATATGCCCGAGGGAGGACTCGAAGCCGGCCTGAGTGACCGAGCGGTTCTAGGCGCTACAGTCTGGAACCGCGCGAACGCTACGGTCGCAGGTTCGAATCCTGCCTTGGGCATGGATGTGTGTGATGTCCTTAGGCTAGTTAGATTTAAGTAGTTCTAAGTTCTAGGGGACTGATGACCTCAGAAGTTAAGTCCCATAGTGCTCAGAGCCATTTGAACCATTTGAGGACTGGAACCTCCGGCAAGAGTGGCCGCGCAATCCACGACGACATGGCGCCTAAGACTACGCGGCCATTCCGCGCAGCTGTGGAGAAAAGAGGCAGACCCATGATTCGGGATACAAACACATCACGAAAGAAAAGAGGCCAAGGAATTGCCTTTAAAGGACTATTGTGACATCTGTTGTGCAATGTGTGGGAATACATTCACCCAGTTTACATGCGTTTCCAAAACCGGATTTCGTAAGCCAATGGTCCAGTTCCGCTTTTGGTTGGTCAGGTAAACACTTCAGAACCGATTCTGGAAATCTGCTATTATAAAGCCATTTTCCAGTTCCACAATCGATTTTCGTACCCATGTAAACAGCTCTGAAAGTCTAGTTATTTTTACGTCTTTGCGTATCTACTGAACGGCAGCTGTCAGTCCATAGCCAGCAACTAGCAGGCGGCGTTGCAACAGTGTACTGTCAGTTGGTAGCTGGCAACTGGCAGGCGGCGTGGCAACAGTTTAGCCACAACTGACGACTGCAACTACTTGGACACTATATCGTGGCAGTCAGCCTCGACTGTAAACAAATTAGGAAGACAAACAAACAGACTCTCTTATTTCTATATAAGAAGACAAAGCATTTCACAGAACGTAAGACTTTTTTTCTCAAAGGAAACAATTCTGGAAGAGGAGGTTTACCTTTTACAAGGTGGCACGTGAAAAGTCCTCTTTTGTTTACGCTCGCAACCAGTTGCCACAATATAATGTCAGAGTGATAGCAAGTAATTGTAATTGAAGTATAGGCAGGCCGTATTTTTAACTGAAAAAAATTAGCTTTAGAGACAATTTTAATTTTCGTAACAAAAGTATCAGTGCCAACAGAATTCAATTAATAATTATTTTGTAAATGATAGAAGACAGAAACAAAATTCCTACAGAGTTATAGTTCAGGTACGTTCACTGAGCATCTACGAAGAAAAATGCTTTCTTCTTTACTGTAGATGAGTCTGTAGCAATAATAATGGAATCCCAATGTGATGGTTTAGGGTGCTTCTGCTGACACAATTTTGAAAAGTTGGGTTCAATTCTTGACAACTGGAGACGGATGTCTGGTTTCGCATTTAGACAGCTTCGGTGCTTAGTTTTGTGGGCAGCATAGATCGAGAATCCAGATTAACACATGTATGTTGTGGCAAACGAAAGAAGTACACGTTTTGTCTTTTCAACAAGGGGATAGTATTTCTTGTTATCCGAACGGATCCAAAAGCGTGAGTAACCATCAATGTCAAAACTTGATTTCAAGGTTGGGTCTGTGGCAATTTCTATCTACAACTCGTATTCATTTGATGATAGCATGTTCGGCTTTTTGGATACAGTGAATGGGTTGACCACCCATTCGTATTTCTGCAGCCTGTCATCTTCAGCTGTTGGGAAATTATGCTAAAACAATGACATCAAGCTTCGGAGATGTTCCAGGATTTGATGAAACAAATTCTTCCCAAGCGCCAATGTTTTGCTTTTAAAAAACTCCTCGAGAAAAGGAAAACACTCGACCTCCCCCTCCTCGACACTCTCTGCCCAAAAATTGATTTTCCTCTTGAGTGCTCGAACTTTGTCGATAGCAGTGACCTTTGTTTCACTTTGCCCTTGGAGTGAAATATTCATTTCGTTCATTTTGGAGAAAAGATGTGACAAATAAGCAAGTATACACTGACAATTTTCGTCATTAATAAGGTCTGCTAATTTGGTGTTATGCTCCAAAAGGAAAACTAAGAATTCCAATCTTAATTCGTACAACCGAGAGAGTGCATTCCCACGTGAGAGACACCTCACTTCTGTGTGGAGACGCGGGGAACGATGAAGGCTTCCCATATCTTCACACAGGACTGTGAAAAGTTTTGACTTCAACGGCCTTCGTTTTATGTAGTTAATGATTTGAATGGATTCGTCTAAAACTTTCTTGAACGAAACAGGCATTTGTTTCGTAGCTAAAGCGTATCTGCAATTCTTGACGTTTTCTTTTATTTTCGTTATTGCTCCGACTGTAGGATCCGTCATAGCTTTTGCACCATCTGTGCACACAGCTATGCAATTAGACCATGAAACTTCGTTAGTCCTTAAAAAATCATCCAATAGACGGAATATTTCAACACCTGTTGTGTTGGCAGGTATTGGTCTGCACAATAAGAGGTCTTCCTCAAAACATCCGGAATATTCATAACGGACAAAAGCCAATAAAATCGCTAACCCTGCAACATCAGTGGATTGATCTATCTGCAGAGAAAATGAATTGTGTTGGATGCGAGAAACAAGAGTGTCTTTCACATCATTTGATATGTCAACAACGCGTCTCTTCACACTATTGTTTGATGATGGCACCGAAGATAAAAGCTTTACTGCCTTTTCGTCTTGCATGCAAGAAACAATGTCATTAACACACGGCTTTATGAGATTTTCTGCAATGGTATGAGCTTTGCCTGTTTTTGCCACTCGATAAGTAAACAAGAGAGAAGCTTTTAATGAATTTTCATTAATTGTTTTTGCATGAGTTTTGATGCAATGCTGAGAATCAGCTAGTTCAGCATTCTTCCTTTCGGAAAAACGATATCTTTAGCTGGGAAATGCGGGTGAGTACCATCAAATTGACGGCGCAATTTAACTGGAACCATTGAACTGTTCGGAAGGACTCGCGCACAAATTACACACTGAGCTTTACCCTCCTTTGTCTCCATAAAGCCCATTTCTAAATAGCTTTCATTGTACTTAAGCTTCTTGGTTATTCCACTTCCACAGGATATTGCAACCAATGGAGTACTTGCATCGTTTTCACATAATAAATCCGGCTGTGGAGCTTCTTGCGATTGTTCTTCCTTTGGTCGTCGTCCCTCCTCATTCACTTCAACTGGAAACTTTCCTTGTTGGGAAGGCGATGGAGAAACTGCACCCTTATTCAATGATCCTGACTTCAGCCACCGATCTATGTTAGAAATAATAAACTGGTTAAAAATCGACCTATGAAGTAGGTAGTGCACTGACAAAGCAAGTTTAACATTTAATGATACCTGGGACGGCATATGTGCCAGCGAGCGCTGTGATTGGTCGACAAAACTCGCTCCGCGCATGCGTAAAAGGTTTCAGCACATCTAGCGCAGTGAGCCGGCGCACAAACAACCCCCGTATTGTTGCGAAACAGTCGATCAGTCGCATTCTCCGGCACTAAACTGTGTATGCGTTCTCACTTAGGAACCGCAGAGGCTGCTTGGGAATACGACCTGAGGTAAAAGTATACGTTTTTCACACGAAAAAAAAGTGATGAATTTGATTTTCACATTTTTATTCAATAATTTTACTCATTATTTTACACGATTTGGTGAAATGTGGCCGCGGACCCCCTAGAAAGAGCTGGCGGACCCCTAAGAGGTCCGCGGACCACTCGTTGGGAAGCCCTGCTGTGGTATATCGAGAGGTTGTAAGAATGGAAAATTGTACTGAAATGCAGGAGGATCTGCAACGAATTGACGCATGGTGCAGGGAATGGCAATTGAGTCTCAATGTAGACAAGTGTAATGTGCTGCTAATACATAGAAAGAAAGATGCTATATCATTTAGCTACAATATAGCAGGTCAGCAACATGAAGCAGTTAATTCCATAAATTATCTAGGAGTAGGCATTAGGAGGGATTTAAAATGGAATTACCATATAAAATTAATCGCCGGAAAGCAGATGCCAAACTAAAATTCATTGGAAGAATCCTAAGGAAACGGATTCCGAAAACAAAGGAAGTAGGTTACAGTACACTTGCTCGCTCCCTGCTTCAATACAGCTCACCAGTTTGGGATCCGTACAGATAGGGTTGACAGAACAGATAGAGGAGATCCAATGGAGAGCATCGCGCTTCGTTACAGGATCATTTAGTAATCGCGAAAGCGTTACGGAGATGATAGATAAACTCCAGTGGAAGACTCTGTAAGACATACGCTCTGTATCTGGGAAAGAGCTTTTGTTGAAGTTTCGAGAACATACCTTCACCGAAGAGTCAAGCAGTATATTGCTCCCTCCTACGTGTATCTCGCGAGGAGACCATGAGGATAAAATCAGAGAGATTCGAGCCCACACAGAGGCACGAACAATACGAGACTGGAATAAAAGGGAGAACCGATGCTCAAGGTACCCTTCGCCATACACCGTCAGGTGGTTTGTGGAGTATGGATGTAGATGTAGATACTGTCGTGAGCGTCTGCCAAAAGAGCTAGAAGGACCGTGAATCTACCACTAGGCGCGAAATGGTTGGACGTCTACGACTCTTCACAGGTTCGGAAGCTTATCTGGTGTGTTAAGTAGGGTAGACGGTGATCAGTGGCATCTCTGCCGGTGCACGCACAAGTGTCTCGGAGCACACCGTTCATTGTTGAACATGGAGATCCGCAGCAGACCACCCCTGCGCGTTCACACGTCGACCCAACGACATCGTCAAATACGATTGCAGTGGGCACGGGACCATAGGGATTGAACGGTGGAGCAATGGAAACGTGTCATCGGGTGAATCACATTTTTGCTACACAATGTCTATGTTCGTTTGCACAAAGGCCATCACCAAGGTGAACGTCGGCTCGAAACGTGCAGCTCGCCACGGACGCTTGCTGGTGGGAGACATTCTCCTGTACCTGCATAAGAAGACCTGGGATAGTAATCGAAGATACGCTGACAGCTGCGAACCACGTGCATTCCTTCATGGGTGATGTCTTCGCTGACGACATTGTCATCCTTCAGCAGTGTAATTGTCCGCGTCTCGGAGCCTGAACCATGCTAGATTGGATTGAAGAGCATTACAGTGAAGTCGTGTTGATGTCTCGGCAATCATAATTTAAATCCTAAGGAGCTTATTTGGGTCTCTATCGGACGCCCTCACCTCGTACGCAAATCAGCCGATCGTTATTTATGCGGATTTCATAATCTGTGTATACAGATCTAATGCCACATGCCTCCACAAACTTACAAACAAATTGTCGGATTTCTGATCCGCAGAATCAGTGACGTATTTCGTTCCAAAGACGGACAAAAAGGTTATTAAGCAGGTGCTCTTAAGGTTTTGGTTCTTCAATGTGTATTTCCCCTTCAAACACCAGACGTATTTCGGCCACCTTCCGGCTTCAAGAGTTCGTGGCTGCACCCTTTGAGTGGCGTCACTGGTAGGCCACTGATTGTCAGAAACGTAGAGTGCAGATCAGCTAGCCGGAGGCTTAGGCCCTGTGCTGGGAAAAACACGGCCGTCAGCGTGGACTTGGAAGAGAATCCGCCTTGGCCGTCTTAACAGAGAAAATATCAAATAAGAAAAACTCTGACGAAGACTAAACCCAACCAATGACATAAAAGCCACTAGCATAGTTATAAAAACAAAATTTAGCATATACAGGGTGATAATTGTTGAACTACATGATATAAAATCGTCATTACTTCTGAACGGTTTGCGTTAGGACGTTCAAACTGCACGGTCGGACGCCGTGTATGATAAAAATTAGTTTGCGCATGTACGATTTGGTTTAGCGACGAAGCCCACTTTCATTTGAGTCGTTTCGTCGATAAGCTTCACAGTCACTGCACGATAACGATGGAAATGTTACCGATGATGGTGTCACTAAAGCGGAGTTACTAAATACAGTTTCCCGTAGTTCCTTCATGAAAGAAGACGAAGTAAATATTCCAGAATTCGAAACCAGAATAGCTGTTACCATGAGTGAAATAAAAGTAGATATCTTAGATGTTGCGCAACAACTCAAATCACTTAAGAAAGGCAAGTCTTCCGGTCCAGATGGTATACCAGTCAGGTTCCTTTCAGAGTATGCAGACACAATAGCGCCTTTCTTAGCAACCATATCCGACCGCTCACTTGACGAAGGGTCTGTTCCTAAAGACTGGAAAGTGGCATAGGTCACACCAATATTCAAGAAAGGAAATAGGAGTAACCCATTGAATTACAGTCCCATATCACAGACCAAAAATTCAGTAGGATTTTGGAGCATATACTGTACTCGAAGACTATGAATCACCTTGGGGAAAATGACTTATTCATACATAACCAACACGGATCCAGAAAATATCGTTCTTGTGCAACACAGCTAGCTCTTTATTTCCATGAAGTAATGAGTGCTGTCGACAATGGATCTCAGATCGATTCCATATTCCTAGATTTCCAGAAGGCTTTTGATACCGTTCCTACCAAGCGACTATTAATCAAATTGCGTGCATATGGAGTATCGTCTCAGTTGTGTGACTGGATCCGTGGTTTCCTCTCAGCGAGGTCACAGTTCGTAGTGATAGACGGTAAATCATCGAGGAGAACAGAAGTGATATCTGGTGTTCCACAAGGTAGTGTCATAGGCGCTCTGCTGTTCCTGATTTATATAAATGATCTAGGTGATAATCTGAGCAGCCCCCTTAGATTGTTTGCAGATGACGCTGTAATTTACCGTCTCGTAAAATCACCAGACGATCAATTCCAATTACAAAATGATCTAGAGAGAATTTCTGTATGATGCGAAAAGTGACAATTAGCACTAAACAAAGAAAAGTGCGAGGTCATCCACATGGGTACTAAAAGAAATCCGATAAATTTTGGGTATACGATAAATCGCATAAATCTCAGGGCTGTCAATTCGACTAAATACCCAGGAATTACAATCACGAGCAACTTAAATTGGAAAGACCACATAGATAATATTGTGGGGAAGGCGAAACAAAGACTGCGATTTGTTGGCAGAACACTTAGAAGATGCGACAAACCCACTAGAGAGACAGCCTACTTTACACTTGTCCATCGTTTGCTGGAATATTGCTGCGTGGTATGGGATGCTTACCAGGTAGGATAGACGGAGGACATCGAAAAAGTGCAAAGAAGGGCAGCTCGTTTCGTATTATCGCACTATAAGGGTGAGAGTGTCACTGATATGATACGCGAGTTGGAGTGGCAGTCACTGAAAAAAGGGCGGTTTTCTTTGCGGCGAGATCTATTTACGAAATTTCAATCACCAACTTTCTCTTCCGAATACCAAAATATTTTGTTGACACACACTTACGCAGGGAGAAATGATCATCATAATAAAATTAGAGAAATCAGAGCTCGAACGGGAAGATTTAGATGTTCCTTTTTCCCACGCGCTATTCGCGAGTGGAATGGTAGGGAAGTAGTATGAAAAGGGTTCGATGAACCCTCTGCCCAGCACTTACGTGTGAATTGCAGAGTAACCATATAGATGTAGATGTGGATGTAAGCAAAATTGGAGCATTTGGGAGACTGAGTATCCGCATTTCACGGTAGAGAAGTCTCTTCACCCTCAACAGGTGACTGAATGGTGTGCAATATTCAGTCATGGAGTGCGATATTCCTTGATGGCACCGTGATTTCTGAACGGTACGTGAAGGTTTTGGAAGATGACTTCATCCTCATTACCCAAAGCAACACTGATATCGACTAAAGATGTGGTTCATGCAGGACGGAGCTCGGCCCCATCGAAGCAGGAGGGTGTTTCTGGCCTGGGCCAGCACTTTGGGGACCGCATTCTGTCTCTGGGGTACCCAGAAGCCACTGGCATGGGCCTCGATTGGTCGCCATATTCTCCGGATCTGAACACAGACGACTTCTTTATATGGCGCTATTTTAAAGATAAGGCGTACAGCAATAACCCCAAAACCATTCCTCAGCTGAAAATTGCTATTCAGGAGGTCATCGATAGTATCGGCGTTCCGACACTTCAGCGGGTCATGCAGTTTGGGGACTGAATTCTGTCTCTGGGGTAACCAGAAGCTGACATCTGGAAGAGGTAGGGCGTATGAGTGGCAATAAGTCGCATCGTGAGTGTATCAGAAATATTCCTAAGTATGTGGTCGCGGGCTTGCGATTTTCGAGTGTTTCGATAATGAACACTCTGAAACATTTTCAGTTTGTGTGGACTTAAAAGATTTCACTTCAGGAGAACTGATTGCTTTGGAGACTTGTGACATTCACGTGTGTTGACACTGTAGATTTCGCGTTAGGTGACGTGGTCCCAACTTCAAAAACTTTTCTGTAATTAACTTTGAGAGTGATCTGCCCTTAGAATTTCGCTACTTCACGATTTCGGAGCTTTAGACTTGTGCTGGATGAACTTTAATTATTTTATGTGTAAGTTCGGAAGTTTATGAAAATGTGTGATCCTGTTCAGTTTATTTAAACCCTCACGCAGATGGTTATCAAAATAGTAATTAATGACTGTTAATTATGAAAATTGGTGTTTTATTATCTTTATTGAACTCACTTTCTTAAAAAAATTCAAAATGCTATCAATAGTGAACATCATTTCGTGTCTGCATATATTGAACTTCTGACTGAATTTCTTTACGATTAATGTGACAGATGTGTTGGTTGGCCCTTGGATAAAAATGAAGCCAACGTTTTCGAAATCCAATCACGTTTTAAGGAGGCTCTATAAACAATGTTTTTTCCTTGTTTTCCAAGTTTTTTATATGTATTGATGCTCTTGAGGGCTCACGAGTCATAATTTTCTCGAAGCACCAGGATTTAGCATTTCCACGTTAAAATTTAGTCAACCTTACCGTGCATAGGTTGGTCGCATTAGAATCGGCAAGAGAACAGTCTACGCTTCATAATAACAGTCCTAACTTAGCTGTTGGCTTCAGCTGTCGAAATGAGCCTCCCATGTCACGCAATGGTCGTTAACAGTGGAGTCCGCGTAACTGTTGCTGTTCCCTTCACTACCACAATGTCTACACAGTTACGAGTCACGCTATTTTGTATTGACCCTAACCGGTAAACATTGCGCGATTTGTAATGCCCTGCCCTTCTCCTTCTCCCTGGCCTCATCCACTTTCTTCCACTTCTTTTGCCTTTTTAGTTATATCTACGGGGTCTACATAGCTACGCATCGGTATTGCCAGTGTTATCTGCCTATCGGATGTTCCCCTGACGCCACCAATTCCGCTGGGAAGGAATCTACTTACCCTATACTTCGTCTGGTATAGGCTTCATGTTCAAGTGCGATGATGTGCCGGGTGGTTATAATTATACTTCCCCTATTTAACACTTTATAAGACGGAAACTAATTATCGTGCGAGTATAAAACTTGGTAGCATTAAAAAATTTGGAAATTTGTGGTAAGGTCTTATGGGAACAAACTGCTGAGGTCATCGGTGCCTAAGTTTACACACTGTTTAATCTAACTTAAACTAACTTATGCTAAGGACGACACACATGCATATACGAGGGAGGACTCGAACCTCCGACGAGGAGAGCCGCGCTGACCGTGACAAGACGCCCTAGACCGCGGGGCTACCCCGCTCGTCGGTAGCATTAATGTCCAGCGTATGGGGCACATGATTTTCATGCGTCACAGCGCCAACGTCCATTTCCAAATATGGCCACCATGATTCATAGTCTCACACACCTGACAAGTTGCAGTTTACTCGCCGTGTCAACACGAGCTTGGAAGAAAGGAGCAGGGCATTATTGGTGAAGCTCTATTATCAAAACAACAGTAATGCTGCAGCTGCACTTCACAGAATATCGACGGCTGAAACGATTACGGAAGAGTCCTCTTTCTGCACCTGCTGTGCGGAGCATGATGAAGAAGTTCGGATCAACTGGAGAAATGGCTCTGAGAAATGTCCGACGACCGGTTGTATACAGGTGGTTGATGAAGACGCTGTTGCTATGACAGACAACTCTGTGCGCAATTCCCGATCGTCAGGCAGTGTGCGTGCTGTGTCACGAGTGTTGGAAATCCTGTGGTCCGCTGTACGGAAGGTGCTTCGAACCGTTCTCAAATGGACGCACAACGACGTGTTGATTTCGCTCTACACATTCTCGCAAGGACTGAAGTTGACGAGGGCTGGCTCTGGACCATTCTATGGGCGGACGGAGCTCATTTTTCTCTGACACGTGAGGTGAACACACAGAATTGCCGAGAGAGGGGATCCTCACCACCAGTCACTGTGCGTGGAGTTCCCTTGTATGTGGTATGGCTTCATGGTTACATTCATCGTTGGCCCATTCTTTTGAACAAGTTGGCGCTCAAGGACCAAAGACGTGCAGTGCGACTGGCCAGCGTTATAGCGATATACATTGGCATCATGTCATACCCACCGTACAGAAGACGTACACATTGAATTCAACAGTTTTCATGCAAGATGGGGTCCCACCGCACATTGCTCGTGAAGTCCACCGGTTTCTCCGAAACACATTTGGAAGCGATCGAATTATCAGCCAATCGTTTCCAAATGCTTGGCTGTCATGATCCCCGGATCTCAGTCCCTGTTCGGCCACTGTGGCCGAGAGGTTCTAGGCGCTTCAGTCTGGAACCGCGCGACCGCTATGGTCGCTAGTTCGAATCCTGCCTCGGGCATGGATGTCTGTGATGTCCTCAGGTTAGTTAGGTTTAAGTAGTTATAAGTTTTAGGGGACTGATAACCTCAGATGTTAAGTCCAATAGTGCTCAGAGCCATTTGAACCATTTTTTCTCACTCCCCGTGATTTCCGGATGTGGGGTTACCTGAAGGACAGCGTTCACTAGATGAAAACTCGCGCTTGTGCTGATCTGAAACGCAGCATATCAAGAGGGATAGCCAGTATACTTACGGACATGCTTCGTTCTGCTGTTCAGAATGCAATCTTGCGCTGTCAGACTCTTCTGAACACTGATGAACACCATCTTGAGCCCCTTTTGTAGCAGTAATGATACCGGTATGTAATAGTATGATGTACCGTAGCAGCGCATGAAAAGTGTTTCAGTTGAACTAATTCTGCATCAAATCTCTTTTCCATGTCCCTGACATTAATGCCACCAAGTTTGCTACTCATCCGGTAATTAGTTTCCGTGTTATAACGTGTTAAATAGGGACAATTTAATTATAGCCCGCTGGTAAATGTGGGAAACCACCAAAGCCACATCCAGGCCAGGTGGTGGCTCACCTGCCCTCATCGTCAATCCGTGAGACGGATTCAGTTCGGTACTGGCTTGCCTCTGCATGTCCCAGAAGCACACACGTTGGCGCTTGCTTTCTGGTATCCACGCAGTCCGAAAACCCCCTACCTTTGCTCTGAATTTATTACGGGGTTGTTTTCTGTCCATCGTTTTTAATACAAAGGTAGGGGCAGTTGCTAAGCCACAATTTGCTCTTGTTTGCCTCTAACTGGGTATATCAGTGCGCGCGTTCCGTTCTGCCGGGTAATGTGTTAGCTGCGGGAGAGCACGGCCTGAACCCCGCAGGGTGCCCTAGCGGCCTGCGAGTTTTTTGACAACTGCCGCGTTGCACCGCGCCTCCAAATTGCGTTCCGCACGCGTCGCTGCGACCGCGGCGTTGCTTAAAGCTTGTTAACGTCGGCGGGCGTGGCTCGATAAATCAGGGGGGCGCCCTGGGGGCCGTAAAACTCCACCCCCCACCAACACCCAGTCCTGAACGTAGGGCGGTGGGCGCCAACAGCCGCTACACGGCGCTTCGGGGTGTGTGCTGCTGGAAGTAATTTGCGCTTCCTGCTGCAGGCCGGGTGAACGCGCCGATTCGAGCAACACGCACCCCGGGACCGCCAGAAGAGTTCTGTACCTAGGAAGCCGTTAATGCCCTCCTCCTATTTTCGTTTTTTTCCAGCTGCTTTCCAGAATCGTCGCTTTGAAATACTCGCATTTACAGAATGTCAAATAAAACACCTTTAACCTGTCTAAATTTCCATACTGTTATTTTGTTGGGCTACGAGTTTTTGCGATATATTACGCTATCTTCAGTCCACTGCTGAGTCCACTGCTGAGGTCATCAGTCCCTAAACCTACACACTACTTAACCTAACTTATACTAACTTATGCAATGGACAACACACACACCCATACCCGAGGAAGGACTCAAACTTCCGACGTGTGGAGCAGCACGGACTGTGACAAGATGCCTCAGACCACATGGCTACCCTGTGTGGCAAGAACTGATGTCTGTAGACTTCTGATACAGTGATTACTTCAAGCGATCACTTCAAACCAGAACTGTGCTGGCGTAAGCTGGCGCCTGTACAAGATGCGGCAAAGAGGTTGCGATAAGGTCGACAGAGGCCAAAAACAGACTTGCAGGAGACGCGCCGCCAACGCCTTCTCGCACACCAGTATTTAACATCGCTGCTGCGGACCGGAGGGTCCCTCTATCGCAGTCTGTCACACTGAGTAAGTTTCAGTGTCACCAGTCGCAGCCCAGCGACAATCGCAGTTGCAGTTAGCTCCGCCGCTAACTAAGAGGCAGGCAGCACATAACAACCCTAATAGTGTACATAGCGGACTTTGTACTTCACCAGCAGTGAGGCTAACGTGGACAGTACAGAGAGCTTGTACCACAACGACGATCTTGAGATCAGTAACTTTCTTTTCTTGCGAATAAAGAACCAAGTTAATCTATGCCTGTGGTTTGTGTTATAAAAAGAGGATACCGGCTACCAAACAACTTCCTCTCCTTACTTCTCATGGTACAGCTCCACAGAGGCAACATAAAAAGAGCAGTCTTTGACTGTTTATCTAACAATCAGCAGGTGATGTTTGAAGTGATCGCTGTATCTGAAATCTGTAGATCGAGTACTGACCCCTATTTTGATCGGAACCGAGGTTCGAATTTTCCTACAAGTCCGTCGAGGGACTTGAAGATGGTGTAACATATCGCCGAAACTCGCAGGCCAATAAAATGACAGTTTGCAAATTTGGACAGCTGAAAGGCGCTTGATTTGACATTCTGTACTGAACAGCCGAGGTGTCGCAACCGTCTCTGAAAAGATGGGCATACAGAGACTTGTAATTACTATTAACTATGTTCGAGAAGTCCCCGTATGCGAAGTCTCACTGTCAAATCGTGGTTATCCGCTATGCGCTTACGGTAAATTTCGAGTTTATTATAAGGCCTAATATTTTTCACCTTAGCAGCTCTTTTATTGTATTAGAAGCTCCGTTTCCTCCCAACACTGCCATACAGCTTGATAAATTACGGAATACGTACAGACCTGCTGCAAGTCAACTGGAAAGTCTGAAATATGACACCAGGATAGTATACCCATACGTATTACACTGAGATGCGTCAGGGAGTTGTCATTTGTACTCAGGTGATTCATGCAAAATGATTTTCGACCCGATAATACTAACACGACGGAAGTTAACAGATTTTGGAACGCAAAATGGTAGCTCGAGCTAAATGTATGGGACATTCCATTTCGGAAGTCGTTAGGGACTTCAACTGATCAATATCGACTCGCTGAATACATCTCATGTCATTCCCATAAACAAATCGATGAAAATATGAGGTAAACCCGAATCGTATCGACCTTCCACCTTACTACCGTGTTCGGCGAAGGCAGTGGAATGGATTATTAAGTGGTGCTTAGAATGGTCGACGAAAGACAGGAAAATATTACCGAGAAAACGGGATTCGAAAAGGAAAAGGAACAAGTGAAAACCTGAATGAGGTTTTCACTCTGCAGCGCAGTGTATGAAACTTGGTGGCAGATTAAAACTGTGTGCCCGACCGAGACTCGAACTCGGGACCTTTGCCTTTCGAGGGCAAGTGCTCTACCATCTGAGCTACCGAAGCACGACTCATGCTCGGTCCTCACAGCTTTAATTCTCCCAGTATCTCGTCTCCTACCTTCCAAACTTTACAGAAGCTCTCCTGCGAAACTTGCAGAACTAGCATTCCTGAAAGAAATGATACTGCGGAGACATGGCTTAGCCACAGCCTGGGGGATGTTTCCAGAATGATAATTCTGGAAACTAATTAATATTGTAAACGCTTTTTAAATATGATTACTTTCCAGCAGAATGTAATTCCAATTTGTCATCTTTATTTGTGTTATGTAGTTATCAATGTTCTCCTCATTCAAAAGCCTAATGTACTTAATTTTATTGGAGACAGATGCTGGCTCTTTTGTCATCAATTTTAACCAAATACCTTTATGGTCTGATAAAAAATGAGTATTGAATAGCCCTAGTTCATACCGATTGGTCTCAACATTTGTGATTAAATTATCAAGGCCGGCATATTGTCTTGTTGAGTTTTCATTAATGCAGTGCAGGCCATGTGATCTTAGCAAATTCAGAAGATTAAGTTGTTTAGGTGTGTTCTGCCTTATATCAATATTTATGTCACCAAAAATAAAAATCCTATATTTAGGCCACTTATCGAGGTGTAGTATCAGTTTCTGTAAGGCCTGTGCAAATGCTTCAACATCATTATCAGGTGTGCAGTATACAGGCACAATTATGTATTTTAACATGGGCAGTAACATTGCTGCTATTTCCAGTACATTTTCTATACAGTAATCATTAACACTAAGGGCGCTGTAATCAAAGTCTATACCACTACTAACATATATAGAGGCTCCCCCATAGTTGTGTGTTGGTCTACAATAACCTGTTACTAAATCAAAGCCTGAGGGTACATATAACTGCAGTTGGTCTTCACTTAACCAGTGTTCGTTGATACATAATATAATATTCTTGTTCACTCCTAACAAAAAACTCAGGTCATTAGTTTTGTTTCGACCTGATATTTACATATAAAAATAATAATGAGTCATCCTCACAAAGGGGTAGGTCTGGATTCCTCTGTAGCAGTATATCAGTTTGTTCACTTTGCTTGTACATTCTTCTGTCACTTGTTGATTGTGTACTTACATCTTTGGCTAGTTTCTTGATCGTGTTGGATCCAGGTGATGACGAGATGATTTCCCTGGTGCCATCCATAAAAAATCACTGCTCCTCTGTGGAACTTTTCTCACTCTGGAAGACGCACGTACAGTGGCTTCTTTGTTTTCACTCATGTCTTGTGTACTTGCTTTTCTCACTTTTACAGCTCACCCTGAGGTGATTTAAACCCACAAACCACCCACCAGAGCGTTATTTCATCATGTATCAGCATTATCCTTAATTTATGAGTATGAGTGTAGCTCTTTATTCAGAATAGGTAATGCGTACTATTGGCAGGGGATCTCATGCTGATTCCATATTTCTAGATTACCAGAAGGCTTCTGACACTGTTCCTCAAAAACGACTTCTAATCAAATTGTCTGCTATTGGAGTATCGCATCCGTTGCGGTATTGGATTCCATTTCCTAACAAAAAGTTCGTAGTTACTAGTAACTGACGGTAAACCACCGAGTAAAACGGAAGTGCTATTTTGCTGTTCGTGATCTATAAAAACTATTTAGGAGACAATCCGAGCAGCCCTATTAGATTCTTTGCTGATGATGCTGTCATTTACCGCCTAGAAAAGTCATTCTGCATGTACCCAGCGCTGGTTAGCGTCCCCTCCGGAAACACCAAAGGTGAACGAGAGCTGTAGTTTATCGCAGCCCTGACCGTAAGGCCTGAGGTGGGGAGGATGAGGTTACTGTACGAGACAGTCTCACCAGGTCTACATCGTACGCGCAAACGACTATCAACTACGTGCGTACAGAGTCTGCTCTCATCGCTGAAGACGACAGCGCACCTTTCTATCTTGCAAGTGGTTCTCTGACGGCACCAGTCGATCCATGCACGTCGGTGCTGTTATGTGAGTTGAAGACGGGCTAGCGGTGTGCTAATAACCGGTTTTAAACAGTTCATGCTGACACGTCTGGGCTCATAAGCCCTCTTGTTTGTGCTGTGGTAGCTGACCTTACAACACGACGATTCTGGTGGGCGTCCAGAATCTCGTCTACAGGTGTGAGAATGTTCACGTGACCACTGATGCCAGTACCATTGTACAACTGGCGCAGTACGTCCAACTTGTGTTCTGCGAAAGGACCATTACACCATTCGGAAGGCAAGATTTTGGCCTCTTTCAAACTCGCTCGTTTGGCTCTGGGAGGCACAAGTGCATCTCCTTGGCAAGATCGCCTACCTGGCTCACGATTTTGCATAACACTGAGCCTTTTGGCTGTGAGCATACCCTATTAAAGGGTAGACACAGATGGTAGACATAGATGGCGCTCTGGTAGCTGTTGGCGGACGATATAGAAACTATTATCTGTATATCTGTTATCCCATACCGGCATCGGATAAAAATCGACATCATCTTTGCAGATGAACTAATTTTGTTTTCTGGCAGTGTATAATAACGGTACTACATTGTAAGGTACACTACTGGCCATTAAAACTGCTACACCACGAAGATGACATGATACACACGCGAAATTTAACCGATAGCAAGAAGATGCTGTGATATGCAAATGATTAGCTTTTCAGAGCATTTACACAAGGTGGCGACACCTACAACGTGCTGACATGAGACAAGTTTCCAGCCAATTTCTCATACACAAACAGCAGTTGACCGGCGTTGCCTGGCGAAACGTTGTGTGTCTCGTGTAAGGAGGAGAAATGTGTACCATCACGTTTCCGACTTTGATATAGATCGGATTGTAGCCTATGACGATTGTGGTTTATCGTGTCGCGACAATGCTGCTCGCGTTGGTCGAGATCCAATGACTGTTAGCTGAATATAGAATCGGTGGGTTCAGGAGGGTAATGCGGAACGCCGAGCTGGATCCCAACGGCCTCGTATCACTAGCAGTCGAGAAGACAGCCATCTTATCCGCCTGGCTGTAACGGATCGTGCAGCCACGTCTCGATCCATGAGTCAACAGATGGGGACGTTTGCAAGACAACAACCATCTGCACGAACAGTTCGACGACGTTTGCAGCAGGTTCGGTTTACAGCATCATGATGGTCGCATCCGTGTTTGGCGACATCGCGGTGAACGCACATTGGAAGAGTGTATTCGTCATCGCCATACTGGCGTATCACCCGGCGTGATGGTACGGGGTGCCATTGGTTACACGTCTCGGTCACCTCTTGTTCGCATTGACGGCACTTTGAACAGTGGACGTTACATTTCAGATATGTTACGACCCGTGGCTCTACCCCTCATTCGATCCCTGCGAAACCCTACATTTCAGCAGGATAATGTACGAGCGCATGTTGCAGGTCCTGTACGGGCCTTTCTCGATACAGAAAATTTTCGACTGCTGCCCTGGCCAGCACATCCTCCAGATACCTCAGCAATTGAAAACGTCTGGTCGATGGTGGCCGAACAACTTGCTCGTCACAATACGCCAGTCACTACTCTTGATGAACTGTGGTATTGTGTTGAAGCTGCATGGGCAGCTGTACCTGTACACGCCATCCAAGCTCTGTTTGACTCAATGCCCAGGCGTATCAAGGGCGTTATTACGACCAGAGGTTGTTGTTCTCGGTACTGATTTCTCAGGATCTATGCACCCAAATTGCGTAAAAATGTAATCACATGTCAGTTCTAGTATACTATATTTGTCCAATGATTACCATTTTATCATCTGCATTTCTTCTTGGTGTAGGAATTTTAATGGTCAGTAGTGTATTTTGCAGTAAAATAACTCTAAGAGGGACCGATGACCGTAGCGGTCTGGTCCCTTCAGTTGCACAAAGCAACCAACCAACTCTAAGGCTTTCGTGTACAAAATTTATCGAAAAAGCTGTAACAACTAGGTCCAGTGCCCAGCAAAGTTTCAACTTCTACAGCCACGTCTAGATGGATTCTCTGCAAATCACACTTAAGTGCGTGGCAGAGGGTTCATCGAATTACTTTCAAAATAATTCTCTACTATTCCAATCTGGAATAGCGCGCGGAAAAAACGAACACCTATACCTTCCGGTGCGAGCTCTGATTTCCCTTATTTTATTATGATGAACGTTTCTCCCTCTGCAGGTCGGTGTCAACAAAATATTTTCGCATTCGGAGGAGAAAGCTGGCGACTGAAATTTCGTGAGAAGATTCCGCCGCAACGAAAAACGCCTTGGTGTGCTCCCCAAGTCCTCTATCATGTCAGTGGGACCCTCTATTTCGCGATAATACAAATCGTGCTGCTCTTCTTTGAACTTTCTCGATGTACTCTATTAATCCTATCTCGTAAGCATCCCACACAGCACAGCAGTACTCCAAAAGAGGACGGACAAGCGTAGTGTAGCGGTCTGCTTGGTAGGTAAATTGTTCGTAATTGTAATTCCTAGGTATTTAGTTGAATTTTCGACCTTTAGGTTTAACTAATTTATCGTGTAGCCGACGTGTAGCGGATTCCTTGATGCACGTATTTGGATGACCTCACACTTTCAATTTTTTAGGCTCAATTGTCAATTTTCGGCCGGCCGGAGTGGCTGAGCGGTTCTAGGCACTTCAGTCCGGCACCGCGCGACCGCTAAGGTCGCAGGCTCGAATCCTGCCTCGGGTATGGATGTGTGTGTCGTCCTTAGGTTAGTTAGGTTCAAGTAGTTAAAAGTTCTAGGGGACTGATGACCTCAGATGTTAATTCCCATAGTGTTTAGAGCCATTTGAACCATTTTTGTCAATTTTCGCACCAAACAGATATCTTTCCTAAATCGTTTTGCGATTTGTTTTCATCTTATGATGTCTTTACTAGTCGATAAACGACAGAATCATCTGCAAACAACGGCTGCTCAGATTGTCTTCTAAATAACTGAAAAAAAAAAAAATGTTACAATTGGGCCTGGTCTCCCCTACAGTTTTAATTTGTCACGAATGTCCGTTGCACTGTGTACTCTATCAACTAAAGAGTAAGAGCTTGTCATCTCAGACATAAACTGTTCTTCAACGTGTGGCAAACACGACGGAGAAGAAGAGTTTTGAAGAAGTGAATTCATTACGGTGTATTGAAGGGCTCGACAGCTGCAGCAGATGCTGCTTGGTGAGTCTCCTTGTGTTTGTGTGTGTGTGAGTGTGTGTGTCTGAGAGAGAGAGAGAGAGGGAGAGAGAGGATGGGCGGGAGTGTGTGTGTTTGTATTTGTGTGTGTGTGTGTGTGTGTGCGTGTGTGAGAGAGCACGGCTGTGTTTAGCCGCGGAGAAGGACGCGGGGTTGGCGGCCAGGTTTGTTATGAATAGCAGCTCATTACGAGAAGAGCGCGGGAGAAAGGACGCGGACAGAAATTTAAATTAAGCGTCGCAGCAGGTACGCCCCGACCGGCTTCACATATTTCGCCCAACTTTAATAACACGGCTCTTTCGGGTCGGAGCCCTAGAAGGTGGACCATTAAAAATGTAGATCCCAGAAGCTTTGTTCAAATTGGAGCCTCGTTCTTGCGCCGGTTAATAAAATTTCAGGGAACCGGCACGTTTTCTCCTACACTTTTTTTAGAATTTTTTTTATTTAAAAAAAAAAGAAAAAAAAGTTCGCGCGCGTAAGCACTGACGCACACGCGTACCCATTCGCGTCGGCGATAAAATTAGCAGGCAGAATGCAGGAGGCAGCAAATGCGCGGTATTAATGTCCACTTTACATTAAAACAATGTAACGGCGGCGGCGCGGCCGGTGGAGCAGAAAGCGCCCGGGCCTAACGCGATTATCAGAACAAATGTCGCTGCCGACTCGCATTTGCTGCTCGAAACGCTAATTTATAGAGAGGGCCCTAGTTTGTAGCGCCGTAATCGAGTTCGCACCAACTGCGCAGCCGTCAGATGGCGTCACGGTTTTATGTAAACATGAATGAACACTAAAAACTCACCAACTTGTATAAATTCCAAAGTATGTGTATATAATCAGGCACGGATGGTGAGGCAAGTGATGATGCATCTGTAGTTTCATCGCATGACTGATGAATGATGTGCTTTTGGGTTTCCAGCCAAGTTAGTGATACCATTTTTTTTTTTTCCTGACGTTTCGTTAAGCGACACAACGATCTTGTTCAGGTGTTGTGCGTAACGCTATTGTGTAATCGACTGCCTGAAGTCCAACGAGACTTAGTTACTGTTGGTGTTCATAGCTAAGCTCGATTCCAGGTGTTCGCTAAGCTTTTGCCTTTGTACCTCATTTCTTGCTCTTTTCTTTTTTCAAAGCCCACTCTGTTATTCCATGAAAGACACATTGTTTAAGCCATTTGCAACTCTGACGCATGAGTGCCGGATCCCAAGCGATGCTTAGACTGAGACCTGCGTAGTGACAAGGTTTTCTGCTATCTTATTGCCAGCCGTTGTGGTCGAGCGGTTCTAGATGCTTCAGTCTGGAACCGCGCGACTGCTACGGTCGCAGGTTCGAATCCTGGCTCGGGCATGGATGTGTGTGGTGTCCTTAGGTTAGTTAGGTTTAAGTAGTTTGAAGTTCTAGGGGACTGATGACCTCAGACGTTAAGTCCCAAAGTGCTCAGAGCCATTTGAACCATTTTGCTATCTTCTTTTCCATTGTCTCGTTAGTTGCGTTGTCCCAGGAAATTGACCTTTATACCACGACACTGGTCTTGTCCCCTAGACGGAGAATATTTCTGTACGATTATATTATATGATATTATTGAAATTCTCCCTTTTTTGCTCAATAGCGGCGTCAAATATTTACTTTGGTTTGAGAGTGGATTAAAAACTGTTACAACGTATGAACAAATTTAACTTCACATAAATTATTAAGAAAATTGAAGATGAACGAGATAAACCATCCAGAGATCTATTTTTCGCATTGATGGTCTAACGTGTGATACTCGTACATTAACGGAAATGATTTTCCTTACGTTTGCTGTTTGAAGGAGTGTTTTCTCTGTAAATCGTCTAATAGGTAAGCTTAGAGAATTTAATCACCCAACGTGTCGAGCTTTTATGGATTATGAAATGGTGTTCGACCGGTTGATAATATTTAAGTTTTGGGAAATTATAGGGGTTGTGGCGTCTCCTGGAAGCCTATCAAATGTATGACGCGATTTATTCAACTGCTATGAATGAAATCTAAAAAGAGAACATAAGGCCTGTGATATTATAAGTCATTCTGTCGAGTCCAATAATAACCTGTGACAAATATTGTAAATATTTCCCATTAATCGCAAAGATAAAGGATACTGTATTTCAATACGTTCCATGAAAGCATGGAATTTCAAGCGTAATATATATATATATATACATAAGAGCCATGTGTTTCGCCCCTGTTTGTTCTCTGTTTTTCGTCCGTTTTGTTCTCGCTCTTCTGTGGGACCATGTGTGTATAAAGCGCTGCCTGTATTTTAATGTTACAATATATTGTTAATTGAAAGTATCTTATGTTTCCTTTCAAAAATACCTCTCCCTCCACGTGAAATTTATTTAAAGATAATAATAATATTGCTGTCGATTGCCCATCTGGCTTCGACTGATTCGGTGGCGCTGAGTCCGCCATTCGTGTATTGAAAGATATTTCAGTGTATGCCAGCTTCACTCGCAAAGAAAAATAATTCTAGCGGCGTGTTGATTTCATAAAGTCAGTTTCGAATATTAAAGTTAGTTAATATTTTTGATTATGTAACTTATTCAGAGATTTAACACGGCAAGGCTTAGGTGAGGCTTCACCTCAGGTTTAAAATATTTTAGTTAATTCAAAGGATTAAAGTTAACTCAATTCCTAAAGACATGAAATTAAGGTAATTCTTTGCAATTATTTCCATAAAACGCAGGTGTTTGTACCATTCTTTCTTTCTGTGTAACAATAGATTAATTTATTGCTGTCATCTCAACGTTGTTAACTATATCAACAAAGAAAACTAGAGTTATGTCTTTTAGTGGAAAGACCCTCTTAGAACTAAATCAACAACAAAATATTTGAGCAAGTCCGTATTATAGAGTATTCAACTACCTAGGCTCTGATCTTTGTTCTACATAACATAACGATGCTGAAAAGAAACTGGATACGTGGAATACTTGCACGTGTTAGGTACAGTTAATAGAAAGCTCCTGAACAAAACCAGGAAATCATTTATATTCTATGACTGCGCCGTTACTGCTCTATGGGCCCAAAGTATAGACTTCAGAAATGAAAGTTCTAAGACGTTTGGCCGGTTACTACGTGTGGATCAAAGCCAGGTAAAAGGAAACCTATAACTACAGATCCAGGGATGGAAGAAAGATAGGAGGACCACGAAGAAGATGGTGCATAGTCAAATGAAAACGATACAGATGAAAAAAAGTAAGTAAAGTATTTATTGTTTCAAAACTAATCGTCGTTACTGTTAGCACATTTATCGCACTGTAAGACAAGACTGCCAATGCCTCTTTGTGAAAATGTTTGCGGTCTCCTGTGGAAACACGATTACACCCACCCGTGCGCCTCTTCGTCTGAAGCAAATCGACGGTGACGAATGTCTTACTTCAGGGCTCCTAAAATATGGATTCGCATGACGAGAGATCGGGACTGTATGGAGGACGTGTAATGACTTCCAGGCAAACTTGTTCAGTGTACCCAGAACAACCTTGGTGACATTTGAGCCCTCTGGAAAGCCCTTACAACCCTCCATACAGTCCCGAGGTCTCCCCATATTTTTGTACCCCTGAAGAAAGAGATTCGTGGCCTTCGATTTGCTTTGGACGAAGAAGTGCACGCCTGGATACAGTCTTGGTACTGTAGGAGACCGGAAACATTTTTGCATAATGATATTGACCGCCTTGTATCATAGTGCGATAAATACGTTAACTTCGTAGAAGCTCTCCTGCGAACGTTGCTGAACTACTACTCCTGGAAGCAAGGATATTTCATTCTGGAACAGCTCCTATCCTCAAGTATCTTCAGTCACACTAGGGAATCACAGAAAGCTGTTTATAAAAGAAATTGTGTATTTACGATCCAAATTTAGTTTGAATAAAACAAAGAACAGTTTATCCCTCCTGGGTGCTGTTATACAAAATCATGCACACAAGCGTTAGCGTTCACGCTTCCCACGCCCGGGTTCCCGGGTTCGATTCCCGGCGGGGTCAGAGATTTTCTCTGCCTCGTGATGACTGGGTGTTGTGTGATGTCCTTAGGTTAGTTAGGTTTAAGTAGTTCTAAGTCCTAGGGGACTGATGACCTCAGATGCTAAGTCCCATGGTGCTCAGAGCCATTTGAACCATTTGAACCATGCACACAAGAACACACAATACATACATGAGTCCTAAATGCGGAACAACTTGCCCAAGTGCGCATTTTGCATAGTTCTCGATAAAATAAAACATCCATCCATCACGTATGTCCTCAATACACTCTCTCACTCTCTTCACATAATCCACACAACGAAACGTAACTGAATAATAAATTTCAAAGTGGTTACTATTAGGTCAGCAGCTACTGTAATGAATACAAAGTCTAGAAAAATAACGTGTGTGAACTGAATCCTGTTCATTCCTAATGATATAGTAAATGAACGCATTACAATCCGTAACTCAGTTTTATTACACCCGAGAAGTTATTAAGCGTTGTAGGTAGTTTTTTATATCTCAGAAAGTGTTGAAGATACTGATCTGAGATTTTTACGGTATAGTTGAATCATTAATGCAAATCTGTATGTGAAATATGAAAACTATCCAATAAAATTTAATACTATTACTTTAGATTCTTAGGGAGTGTGCGTAATGTATGGTACGCACGTGGTACATCTACATCTACATAGATACGTTGCAAATCGCACTTAAGTGCCTGGCAGAGGGTTCATCGAACAAACACTTATATCTTTCTGTGCGAGCTCTGAACTCCCTTATAATATTATGGTGATCATCTCTCGCTATACAGGTCGGCGTCAACAACACATTTTCGCATTCGGAGGAGAAAACTGGTAACTGAATTTTCCTGAGAAGATTCCGCCGCAACGAAAAACGCCTTTCTTTTAATGATGTCCATCCCAAATCCTGTATCATTTCAGTGACTATTTCGCGATAATACAAAACATGCTGCCCTTTTTTGAACTTCCTCGACGTACTCCATCAGTCCCATCTGGTAAGGATCCGACGACGTGCAGCAGTATTCTGAAAGCGGGCGGATAAGCGTGGTGTAGGCAGTCTATGCATTTTCTAAGTGTCCTGCCTTCCCCACAACATTTTATACGCATTCCTTCCAATTTAAGTTGTTTGTAATTGTAATTCCTTGGTATTTAGTTGAATTTACGACCCTTAGATTTGAGTGATATTTTGTGTAACCGAAGTTTAACGCATTTCTTTTAGCACTCATGTGGACGGCGTCCCACTTTTCGTTATTAAGTAACCTCAGACGGCTGCTCAGGTTGTCTCCCAAATCGTTTATATAGACAAGGAACAACAAAGGGCCTCTAGTACTAACTTGGGCGACGCCAGAATTAATTTCTGTTTTGCTCGATGTCATTCCGTCAGTTACTACAAACTGTGACCTCTCTGACAGGATATCACAAATACTGTCATATAATTGAGACGATATTCCGTAAGCACGCAATTTCACTACAAGCCACTTGTGTGGTACAGTGTCAAAAGCCTTCTGGAAATCTAGAAATAAGGAATCAGTTGCAAATCCCTCGTCACTAGCACTCACCACTTTTTGTGAGTAAAGAGCTAGTTGTGTTTCACAAGAACGATGTTTTCTAAATCTGTGTTGACTGTGCGTCTCTAGACCGTTTTCTTCGAGGTAATTCATAACGTTCGAACACAATATGTGTTCCAAAATCCTGCTGCATATCGACGTTAATGATATGGTCGTGTAATTTAGTGTAATACTCCCACTACCTTTCTTGAACATTGGTGTGACCTGTGCATATTTCCTGTCTTTGAGTACGGATCTTTCGTCGAGCGAGCGGTTGTATATCATTGTTACACTACTGGCCATTAAAATTGGTACACCAAGAAGAAATGCAGATTATAAACGCGTATTCATTGGACAAATATATTATACTAGAACTGACATGTGATTACATTTTCACGCACTTTGGGTGCGTAGGTCCTGAGAAATCAGTACCCCGAACAACCACCTCTGGCCGTAATAACGGCCTTGATACGCCTGGGTATTGAGTCAAACAGAGCGTGGATGGCGTGTACAGGTACAGCTGCCCATGCAGCTTCAATACGATACCACAGTTCATCAAGAGTAGTGCCTGGCGTATTGTGACGAGCCAGTTGCTCGGCTACCATTGACCAGACGTTTTCAATTGGTGAGAGATCTGGAGAATGTGCTGGTCAGGGCAGCAGTCGAACATTTTCTGTAACCAGAATGGCCCGTAAACGACCTGCAACATGGGCTCGTGCATTTATCCTGCTGATATGTACGGTTTCGCAGGGATCGAATGAAGGGTAGAGCCACGGGTCGTAACACATCTGAAATCTAACATCCACTGTTCAGAGTGCAGTCAGTGCGAACAACAGGTGACCGAGACGTGTAACCAAACGCACCCCACACCATCACGCCGGGTGATACGCCAGTATGGCGATGACGAATACACGCTTCCAATGTGCGTTCACCGCGAAGTCGCCAAACACGGATGCGACCATCATGATGCTGTAAGCAGAACCTGGATTCATCCGAAAAAATGACATTTTGCCATTCGTGCAACCAGGTTCGTCGTTGAGTACACCACCGCAGGCGCTTCTGTCTGTGATGCAGCGTCAAGGGTAACCGCATCCATGGTCTCCGAGCTGATAGTCCATGCTGCTGCAAACGTCGTCGAACTGTTCGTGCAGATGGTTGTTGTCTTGCAAACGTCCCCATCTGTTCACTCAGGGATCGAGATGAGGCTGCACGATCCATTACAGCCATGCGGATAAGATTCCTGTCATCTCGACTGCTAGTGATACGAGGCCTTTGGGATCCAGCACGGCGTTGCGTATTACCCTCCTGAACCCACCGATTCCATATTTTGCCAACAGTCATTGGATCTCGACCAACGTGAGCAGCAATGTCGGGATACGATAAACCAATAGGCTACAATCCGATCTTTATCAAAGTCGGAAACGTGATGTTACGCATTTCTCCTCCTTACACGAGGCATCACAACAACATTTCACCAGGCAACGCCGGTCAACTGCTGTTAGCGTATGAGAAATCCGTTGGAAACTTTCCTCATGTCAGCACGTTGTAGGTGTCGCCACCGGCGCCAACCTTGTGTGAATGCTCTGAGAAGCTAATCATTTGCGTATCACAGCATCTTCTTCCTGTCGGTTAAATTTCGCGTCTGTAGCACGTCATCTTCGTGGTGTAGCAATTTTAATGGCCTGTAGTGTAAATATGGAGCTATTGTATTAGCACACTCTGAAAGGAACCTAACTGGTATACAGTCTGGGCAGGAAGACTTTGTGTGATTTAAGTTGCTTCACTACACCGACGATATAGACTTCTGCGTTATTCATGTTGGCAGCTGTTCTCGGTTCTAAATATGGAATATTTACTTCGTCTTGTTTGGTGAACAAATTTCGACAAGAAAAAAAATTCATTTGCTCTTTTCCCGGCTACATGGCAAGACACTTTTCCCAAGATCGCTTACTTCACTGCAAGGTGGAAAGACTCGGAAGAATTTGCAGCACACAGAGGCTATAAGCCACGATGGTGTACTCGGTACGGCAACAGGCTTAGCATTAAGGCTACACTCACGGAAGCTACAGTACCATCGTGCAGCTGGATACACCGGACTGCGCTAGACCCGGTTAATGCGGGGGCAATCTCCCGCACTCGGCGACCTCTGGAACACCACGGACTGGAGACCACAGACGGCGCTGAGGCCTGTCCAGATTACTGCGGACAGAGCCGGGCGCCAGAGGCAGCTCTCAGTTAATGGTGCGGACGCTGAACGCCGATGACGCGGGGCGTGGCTGGTTGGCGCAGTAATTATCCCCCACCCTTCTCCCGTCTTCCCACTGCAGACTGCAGCTGCGCGGCGCTACAGACGTCCGACATCTTAGCTCCGCCTGTTCCTCTCACACAGTCCTGGGGAGCTCCCGTCGAAGGCATAGCTACAAACTCCCTCGCTTTCTGCAGGCTTTGTCGGAGTGTGCTGCAACAGCTTCTCCAACTTTTATTAACTGGGTTAATGGTAAGGTTATGAATGGGGGACGTACATGAAACACGCGATATTACAGATGAGGAAGTAAAATTTTATGTGTTGGTTCGTAATGGGCTAATACAATTTCAAATTCAGTTTTCAAAAATTTTATCCGAGTTTACAAACTGTTATAAAAGTATAAATTTCGTTCCTATTCGTTATACACTGCTGAAGCAATCCCTGCCAAAATGAGATTTTCACTCTGCAGCGGAGTGTGCGCTGGTATGGAACCTCCTGGTAGACTCGACCGAGACTCGAGACCGAGACTCGAACTCGGGACCTTTGCGTTTCTACATCTACATCTACATCCATACACCGCAAGCCACCTGACGGGGTGTGGCGGAGGGCACCTTGAGTACCTCTATCGGTTCTCCCTTCTATTCCAGTCTCGTATTGTTCGTGGAAAGAAGGATAGTCGGTATGCCTCTGTGTGGGCTCTAATCTCCCTGATTTTATCCTTTTATCCTCACGGTCTCTTCGCGAGATATACGTAGGAGGGAGCAATATACTGCTCGACTCCTCGGTGAAGGTATGTGCTCAAAACTTCAACCAAAGCCCGTACCGAGCTACTGAGCGTCTCTCCTGCAGAGTCTTCCACTGGAGTTCCGTAACGCTTTCGCGATTACTAAATGATCGTGTAACGAAGCGCGCTGCTCTCCGTTGGATCTTCTCTATCTCTTCTATCAACCCTATCTGGTACGGATCCTACACTGCTGAGCAGTATTCAAGCAGTGGGCGAACAAGCGTACTGTAACCTACTTCCTTTGTTTTTGGATTGCTTTTCCATAGGATTCTTCCAATGAAGCTCAGTCTGGCATCTGCTTTACCGACGATCAACTTTATATGTTCATTCCATTTTAAATCACTCCTAATGTGTACTCCCAGATAATTTATGGAATTAACTGCTTCCAGTTGCTGACCTGCTATATTGTAGCTAAATGATAAGGGCAAGTGCTCTACCAACTATTTTTTTGATCTTATTTTGTTCGTGATTTTTCATTCTATTTGTTCGGGGCTGACGTCCCACGACGCTTGTTCAAGTTCATCGTAGTTCCATTAACAGTTTTTTTTTATTTTTTATTTTTTTTTATTAGAGAGGGCGGCTAACCCTCTGACCGAACACGCTGAGCTACCGTGCCGGCCTCAACTGAGATACCCAAGCACGACTCACAAACCGTGTTCACAGCTTCAATTTTGCCAGTACCTCGTCTCCTACCTTCCAAACTTCACAGAAGCTGTCCTGCGAGCCTTACAGAACCAGCACTCCCCGCCAAAGTTTATCTGTCTCTTGTCTACATGAGTATAAACAAGTGTTCCCAAGCAATTTTGAATGTTTTTGACAAAAATATTTCGTCGTATGTTACATCTATTTGCTAGGACTTCGTGTGGGAGTCTGAGCACCTTCATCTACATGTCTCAGCTTAAACAAAGCTTTTCACAATTTGGCTCTGCATATTTGTTTGTTGTACTGCGAGAAATGAATGGGTCAAATGTTAAGGCACTGTATTACAAATGTCATGAGAAAAAACGCGCAGTGTTACAAAGTGCAATTTCTGGGAACATGTATTTATGTTTACAGGTGGTGATATTCAGCCGCCAAATAATTGTCAAAATTCATGGTGAAACCTTCAACTGCCACTTATTTTGCACAATTAGCTACTAGTTTTGGCCAGTGAGCATTATCAAACCTAGTTGGCATAAACTACAATGTGGACAAAAGTAGTTTATTCTTTTAAGCCCATCATAGTACGTAGCCGGCCGAAGTGGCCGTGCGGTTCTAGGCGCTGCAGTCTGGAACCGCGAAGCCGCTACGGTCGCAGGTTCGAATCCTGCCTCGGGCATGGATGTGTGTGATGTCCTTAGGTTAGTTAGGTTTAACTAGTTCTAAGTTCTAGGGGACTAATTACCTTAGAAGTTGAGTCCCATAGTGCTCAGAGCCATTTGAACCATAGTACGTAAAAATTTCTCACAATAATAACTGTACGATAATTATCATCAAGAAGCAAGTTCACAATGACAGCTAGTAACACACTGACATCTGTGGTGGGATTAAAAGAGCAAATTACTTTTGTTCAAATTATGGAATAATTTTCCTGCCGTTTATGCCAGCTAAGCTTGATAATGGTCATTAGCAGAAATTGTAGCGAATTATGCAAAATAAATGACAGCTGAAGTTTTCTGGCAAAATGAATTAAGTGGCTGAACTTCCATTTTCTACATTTATACCTTCTCGGAATGCTCCGGGACTGCACTCAAGATCTTCTTTATCCTCAAGACTTCTAACTTCTTTTCTTTTGTCTTTGCTAGGTCCAGAAGAGAAGTTTCAACTCTAAGCATAGGTAAACGACGGCGGTAAATTTCGTTCGAATAGGTTGAATGTAGCAGCCTTGAAGAGTAAACACTGTAACACTTCTGCTCTCCCTGTTTCCACCATTAAAAACGATTACAGTATCATATGTTGCATATTTTAAGCTTTAGATGATCAAAAGTTGACTTGGGGCAACGTTTCCAAATAATAGCATTCAGAGACTCATTTGGAGTTTGAGATTTGCCATGAATACACTTCCTTAGTAGGTCAAGATTTTCCATGCCCCTAAATGTGGTCCTGCCAGCAGTCATTAAATATTCAGAAACGCATTACCTGCGGGTCCGTCGGCACAGCTGCAAATGTAAGTGTCGCCGGAAGACATTGAACAACATAGACTTTTTTTCATCACGTCCCAGGCGATTTCGAAAATGAAACTTTGGGAAACAGTCGTCAGTAAATTTTGCGACTGAATGCAAACAAACTTGGAAAACTAAATTTTTTGTCACTTTTGCACTCGTCCTCCATTAATTATGAGCTTATAGGGTAGCAACTTTGTGTTTCAGAAGAAATATAACGGTCGACATACAAAGGTTTAATTACTCCCCGCGAAAAAGTTAATTTCAAATTGTTACTGAGTGATGGGAGAAGGGCAGCAACTGCAGAAAATTCTTTTTTGTAATAATTTTTGAAGAACTTTGTTTCACATTCTCTTCTAAGAACGTCCGAGCCACCACTGATCTCCACGATAGGAATGCAGTGGGAGCCCGTGACAATGCTCTAAGAGGCATGGGATCCACAGCACGCTATTGAATATGCAACATAACTATAAACCGGTAATAATCGGTCATTGTATTGTATTCCTTTTGGAGTGACATATATAGAATTGCAACAGAGCCATTCAAGTTATCACTGACTGTTAGGAAGTTGTTTCTATGAGGTCCAATGCCTGTAATATTTCAAATATACATTTTAGTTCAGTGATCGGTGGTTTATTTTGCTTACTAAACTGATGTGATATGAAATTCTCCATAATTTTAAGGAGTGTGCAGTTTTCTTTTGAAGTCGTTACGTGAAGATGAGACAATACTTACTCTTTGTTTTAACATTTGGCATTCATTTTTTTTTAGCGGCAGCACATTTTTTTTAAATACAGTCAGATGTGTAAAATTAATAGTAGGGAGCCATCACAGCAAGGGGTTTCAAGGATTTAAATATGTGTCTAGCATCATATCGGGAGACGAAACAAGTAACTGGGAAATACAACAGCGAGTAGACCATGGGAAAGCAACAATCCAACAGCTGAATCCTCTGTTAGGGTCTTCTAAGACAGTTTGGAAAGTAAAGAAGCTGCTCTATAGAATCACTGTAGAGCCCATAGAGACCATGGACGCGAGTGCTGGGAGCTTACTGGAAAAAAATAAAAACAAATTGAGAACTGCAGAAACGGACTATCTAAGAAGATCGTGTAGAATAATCTCGGCGAGATCAGGTAAGAATTTAGTAGGCAAATGACTTAGACTCAATAACACATCGCAGATAGAGTAGTATCTGGTGGATGGTATAGAGGTACAATGAGAAAGACAGATATGACAGAGAACACTTGGCCAAAGGAGATCTTGGTGTACCGTCCTCATGGAAGAAGGAGACAAAGAAGGCTGAAGGTTTTCTCGTTAAATGGGGTAAACGAGGTTATGAGAAGAAGAGGAACAAAAGCCGAGGTAGTATTGGGAAGTAGAAACCGACGGTGACAGATATGTGGGATGCAGTGACATCTATAGGAGCTATACAGAAGATAGAGAGAGAGAGAGAGGGAGAGAGAGACAGAAAGGAAGAGAGAGAGAGACAGCAAGGAAGGAAGAAAGCGAGCGAGCGAGAGAGAGAGAGAGAGAGAGAGAGAGAGGGGGGGGGGGGGAGACAGAAAGGAAGAGAGAGAGAGAGACAGGAAGGAAGGAAGAGAGCGAGCGAGAGAGAGAGAGAGAGAGAGTAAATTAAATTTTCCAGGGGATGTTTTAGGCCTGTTATAGCGCTTATTCACTCCAGACAAACTGTAATAACTAAATTATTATTGCTCCTGAGGGTATTTTTGTTTCGTCGTTACAAGCATAAGAAAATGGGTTTCGTTTTATTGAAATAAATCATTGTCAGTGGTCTGTAATTAAAGACATTTCCAATTTTATTTGTTTTCTAGATCGAAAACCGGTTGGTTAAAAATTTTCGGTTTTTACTTATTGCTTTCTTTATTCGTCACGCACTGATAATTGTGGTCTAATATTACGCTGCTTTGAAGTAATATGCATTTTTCACGTTTTACACAGCATACTTTTTCGTATAGCAATATTTACTGTTTATTTGTATACTTGTAAATGTGTATTAGAGTACAATTATCAGTGCCTAAAAAAGAAAGATATGAAAGACGTGTTGTTAGACTGCATCTTCTGATGCAGGCGAAAATTTGCAGAAATTTCCATAAGTAAAAACCAACAATATTTATCGAAATGTTTTTAGATCTAGAAAACAACTAAAACTGTAAATATCTTTAATTACAGACCACTGATGATGCTTTACCTCAATAAAGCGAAACGCCCCTGATGAAAAAACCAGCATTTTCTTGTAGTTGTAACGACGGAACAAAAATACTGTCAGGAATTATAAGGCAGCAACGGACTATGAGGCCACACACATAAAGAAATTAAATTATTATTGAACTATAAGTCTCTGAACTGAATAACATTTAACTAACTTCAAGACCCCATTTTTAAGATGGGAGCCGCCACAGAATATCTAATAATTTTGATTTGACTCAGCTTTTCTGAATAACGATACCTAAACGTTTCATTTGAATTTAATTCAAAATAGCCACATCTCCCATAAGGTGACGTGTCCAAATATCTATACATAAACATAATATGTCTTCGTTAAATTTCAGTACTGGCTGGTAACTGCACGGAACACACGGGACACAATGATCTCAGTCACCCGCGTTCTCACGTGCGCCGTTACAAGAAGGCTGTCAGTCATGCTTGCACTCAAAGTCTGTGGGCTAGTACTACATAATAAATATTAAAATGTTAACTTCTAAGCGTGGTGTTAGATCGACCTTCCAAAACAGAACGCGTAGTGAAGTTTCAAACTGAAAGGCTTGGTCGTCTGAAGGAAAGGAACTTAAAATTTCTCAAGTGACCACTAGGCTACCAGAATGAAAAAAACTAGGCAAAAATCGTAAATCACTCACATGCAAAGCCAAACCTCAGAATGAATCGATGCAGCAGCATTTTGTCTAAAGAACGCGGACTATCGATGTGTTAAATTTCATAGCCAAAATGCAGGGTGAACAAGAATTCCACAGACAAACTGAGAGCATGGACCGCGTGGTATTATGGCGTGGACAGAAATAAGAAAAAAAGAGTCTAGTAAACATGGACTCTTAAGTTCATACCTTAGGAGCTGTGAGTATTCGTTCACCTTCAATACAGTGAAACACATCGCTTCTACTATCATGATTTGGGAGGAGATTGTACGGAGTAAAACAAGAAAAATACGTTCCTTACAATCGGACCTAAAACGCGTAGCTCAAGATCTATGAGTTCGTGTTTAGTACAAAAGATGTTTTTCACAGAAGCGAAGATGAAAGAGTTCTCATAGCTCATAGTTCTCTAGAGCCTATGTTTACTGGACACGTTTTCTTGTCTTGGTCCATAATACCACCTCTGAAGAGCTGTCGGTGGAGTTCTGGTGCACCCTGTGTATACAGGGGATAGGCAAAGTAATGTGAACATCTGTACTTTCTTGGGAATGGTTTATTAATAATGGGTTTGACTCCCATTTGCCCCAAATACAGGTGGGATTCTTCTTGGAATACTGCCAGTCTCCAGTAGAATGTTATGCCTCTCTTTGATCAGAACCTCTTCTAACCCCTATAGTGACGAGGAAGGCTGAAATCTGCTCCGGAGTCTGCGCTCCAATACTACCCACATGGATCGATGATGTTCAAGTCTGGGGACTGTGCTGGACAGGGAAGACGTTGCAGTCCAGTTGCATGCGCCTCATAACACGACTGTGCTGTCCTGGCTGTGTGAATAGGTGCATTATCGTCCTGAAATATGGCACCATTTTTGGGGAACAATGTTTGGATCATGGGGTGAACCTGGATCACCTAAAATGTTTACATAATGGTTGGCTGCAACACTGCCTTTGGGAGTAATGATGGGACCAGCAGAATTCCCATGATATGGCTGTCAACACCATCACACTTCCGCCTCCATACTTAACCGTTGGAATCAAGCAATGAGGATTGTAGGCTTCTTTTGGCGTTCTCCTGGTGTAAACATATCCTGATGTTGGAAATAACGAAAACGTTGACTCGTCGAACCTTAAGACGTGTTTCCGCTGATCAGCCGTCAAGGATTTATGCTACTGACATCATGTTTTACGCTTCTTTTAGTTGGCTGCCGTCACTCATAGTTTTGGTATAGCAGGTCGTTCATGAATATTGCTTTATGGAGTTCTCGGCGGACAGTATCGATAGATACAGGATCTCGAAGATGGCTATTGAGCTCTACAGTCACTTTAGCCGCGGTACTTGTGTGTTGTTTCAACGCAATTCGTGTTACTGTACGACGATCTCTGTCATTTAGTTTTGATTTGCGCCCACTATTACGTTTGCACAATGATGTCTTTCCATGTTTTATGTGGGCTGTCACGACTGTTGAAACAGTTGCTCTTGAAACGTTCAATAAGTTGACTACCTTGGCTACTGATGCTCCAGCTAATCGCGCCCCCACAATCTGCCCTCTTTGGAACTCTGTTAGGTCTTTCATTGCACGTCGACCTCGGCCTCTGAAAGTAAATACGAAGTGTGCACTACTCGTAAACAAAATGGGTCAAATGGCTCTGAGCACTGTGGTCATCAGTCCCCTAGAACTTAGAACTACTTAAACCTAACTAACCTAAGGACATCACACACATCCATGCCCGAGGCAGGATTCGAACCTGCGACCGTAGCGGTCACGCGGTTCCAGACTGAAGCACCTAGAACCGCACGGCGACGCCGGCCGGCTACTCGTAAACAACTTGCACTGATGCCTAATCCATGCTGAACACACATTGTCCAGCGCAACACGTGCCTTACCTGCGTTGTTGACCGTCAAACACAACCATTCCATTACTACCACTGTTCACATTATTTTGCCTATCCCCCGTACATTTTCACTCAACAGAAGTCACTAAATGACCGATACGTAACTTAATGTATATGTGTGCTGCACTAAAATGTGTTACTAACCACTAATTGTTTCAAACAGCACAGTCTCCAAATTGCGTTCAAATTTGTAAAAATACTTTTCGAACACTGGGCAAAACATTTTTATAGAACGTTACTAGACTCATTCGTCTGCTGTGCGGGGTGCTTACGTAAGAGCGTGCAAAAATATAACTGGACACATAGGATGCTCCCCTGAACAATTTGAGGAAGGACACATGGGTTCAGAGAAGCCAGCTTAAGCAGATAATAGGAATGAAATCACAGAACGGTGTACTTTTTTATTTACATTAGTTTCAGTTAACTGCAAATACCATCACTGACACAATGAACGCACCGTTTGTACTATACCATACAAAATACGCTGAAACTGACGGCCATCAACCTCAATTCTAACATGACTTCGGCGAACAAAATTCTGACGCACCCTGACTAATATCCCTGGGTGCTTCGAATCACATCACAGGTAGCTATAGTTCTGGCAACTAATTCCTCGGCTGTCCCGGCGGAGGTTCGAGTCCTCCCTCGGGCATGGGTGTGTGTGTGTGTGTCCTTAGGATAATTTAGGTTAGGTAGTGTGTAAGCTTAGGGACTGATGACCTTAGCAGTTAAGTCCCATAAGATTTCACACACATTTTAACATTTTTGAACTAATTTCATCTCGGCAACGGCCTTGATGCAGTGGATACACCGGTTCCCGTCAGATCACCGAAGTTAAGCGCTGTCGGGCGTGGCCGGCATTTGGATGGGTGACCATCTGGGCCGCCATGCGCTGTTGCCGTTGTTCGGAGTGCACTCAGCCTCTTGATGCTAATTCAGGAGCTACTCGACCGAATAGTAGCGGCTCCGGTCAAAGAAAACCATCATAACGACTGGGAGAGCGGTGTGCTGACCACACGCCCCTCCTATCCACTTCGCCAGCTGAGGTTGACACGGCGGTCGAATGGCCCCGATGGGCCACTTGTGGTCTGAAGACGGAGTGCGTTTTAAGTCCATCTCTGTACCCACTGGGATCTCAAACACAAGTGACTTTAGATATCCCATAGAAAATAATCGAGGGGATTCAGGTCAGGTGACCTCGCAGGTCATTGAATAGGACTTCCCCTTCCAGTCCAGCGACCAGGAAATACTTCCTAGTAACCAGGCTCGTTCTCCTCTTTTCCTTGCAAGAAGTGAAGAATGTACATGTAAATAAACAGAGCCGGCCGCTGTGGCCGACCGGTTCTAGGCGCTTCAGTCCGAAACCGCGCTGCTGCTACGGTCGAGGTTCGAATCCTGCCTCGGACATGGACGTGCGTGATATCCTTAGGTTAGTTAGATTCATGTAGTTCTAAGTCTAGTGGACTGATGACCTCAGATGTTAAGTCCCATAGTGCTTAGAGCAATTTCAAATTAACAGCATGGCACGTGTAATATTGTACGCGTGTTAGTTCTAAATAATCTAGAAAACAGTAATGCTAGACAAAACGGTACACAAGTTGAAATCCATATCTCCCAAGTCGGCTTCTCCGACTACACGTTCCTTACGTCAAATCGCTCAGTGGAACGTATCCTATGTCCTGTTACATTTTTGGACGATCTTACGGAAACACCCCGTATACCCAACCAGTGAGCCATAGTAAACATTAGCTATTTTCGCAATCCACTTCGTGTACTTTCAACCCAATAACGTATCGTCACCACAGCAAGGATTGTTGGCTACCACATCGTAAATTGACTTTTTGTGCTAAGGACAACCTTAATGTGGAACAAAGGATGTCACTTTCACTTTTGGCATTGTAATTATGTACATTATTGTTTCTTTTGTACTGCAGTGCTTCATTTACTAGCTTCATGAGAGCAAATATGATAAGCTGTACTCAAAATTCCTAAAAGAAATTTCTTCAGGGACATGATGTTTATGAAGAATACGATATACTATTTTTACCGCGGTTTTAAGCACCGAAAACTTTCTTTCTTAAAGATGAGTTGCACCAGAACATTATTCCATATTATGTTATTTAATCAAAATCTGTAAAATTTGCTGACTTATCGATTTGTGTCTCCTCAAAATTTGAACTGTTCAGAAATCCAGATGTGGCTGAACTAAGGTGTTTTAGTTCGAATTTATATTTCGGTTGAAATTTTCAGTATGGACACCAAAAAAGTTTTGAAGTTTCCTGTTAGTTTCTCACCGTCTGCTACATTTAGCATTCGTGTAGTATCTCCGTATGTGTAGAGCTGAATGTGCCGAGTATTTTTGTTATTGAGAGTGAGACTACAGGGTATTTGTAAAATTCCACTAAGTGATGCTTTTCAGACCATTACTTACCTTTTCTTCTTTTGGCGTATGTATATTTTGATGATTGTAATACTAGAACTAGTTCTGCTCGTTGTATGTTAGACAGAAGGTCAAATCGTTTACATACACTACTGGCCATTAAAATTGCTACACCAAGCAGAAATGCAGATGATAAACGGGTATTCATTGGACAAATATATTATATTGGAAAATAACGGCCTTGATGCGCCTGGGCATTGAGTCACACAGCGCTTGGATGGCATGTACAGGTACAGCTGCCCATGCAGCTTCAACACGATACCACAGTTAATCAAGAGTAGTGACTGGTGTATTAATACGAGCCAGTTGCTCGGCCACCATTGACCAGACGTTTTCAATTGGTGAGAGATCTGGAGAATGTGCTGGCCAGGGCAGCAGTCGAACATTTTACGTATCCATAAAGGCCCGCACAGGACCTGCAACATGCAGTCGTGCATTATCCTGCTGAAATGTAGGGCTTCGCAGGGATCGAATGAAGGGTAGAGCCATGGGTGTGTGTGTGAAATCTTATGGGACTTAACTGCTAAGGTCATCAGTCCCTAAGCTTACACACTACTTAACATAAATTGTCCTAAGGACAAACACACAAACCCATGGCCAAGGGAGCACTCGAACCTCCGCCGGGACCAGCCGCACAGTCCATGACTGCAGCGCCTTGTAGAGCCACGGATCGTAAGACGTCTGAAATGTAACGTGCACTGTTCAAAGTGCCGTCAATGCGAACAAGAGGTGACAGAAACGTGTAACCAATGGCACTCCATACCATCAAGCCGGGTGATACGCCAGTATGGCGATGACGAATACACGCTTCCAATGTGCGTTCACCGCGATGTTGCCAAACACGGATGCGACCATCATGATGCTGTAAACATAACCTGGATTCATCCGAAAAAATGACATTTTGCCATTTGTGCACCCAGGTTCGTCATTGAGTACACCATCGCAGGCGCTCCTGTCTGTGATCCAGCGTCAAGGGTAACCTCAGCCATGGTCTTCAATCCGATAGTCCATGCTGCTGCAAACGTCGTCGAACTGTTCGTGCAGGTGGTTGTTGTCTTGCAAACGCCCCTGTTTGTTGTCTCAGGGATCGAGACGTGGCTGCACGATCCGTTACAGCCATGCGGATAAGATGCCTGTCATCTCGACTGCTAGTGATACGAGGCCGTTGGGATCCAGCATGGTGTTTCGTATTACCCTCCTGAACCCACCGATTCCATATTCTGCTAACAGTCATTGGATCTTGGCCAACGCGAGCAGCGATGTCACGATACGATAAACCACAATAGCGATAGGCTACAATCCGATTTTTATGAAAGTCGGAAACATGATGGTACGCATTTCTCCACCTTACACGAGGCCCGCCGTCTGCTGTTTGTGTATGAGAAATCGATTGGAAACTTTCCTCATGTGAGCACGTTGTAGGTGTCGCCACCGGCGCCAACCTTGTGTGAATGCTCTGAAAAGCTAATCATTTGCATATCACAGCATCTTCTTCTTGTCAGTTAAGTTTCGCGTCTGTAGCACGTCATCTTCGTGGTGTAGCAATTTTAATGGCCAGTTGTGTATATGGGAAACAATAGTGGTTCTAATATTAAACCTGGTGGAACGCCGTATCTCATTTCTTCCCAGTCAGAGTAATCTCTCGTGGCTACATCAGTTGAATTACTATGTAAAACATTCTCTTTTATCTCAATATTATTCACAGCAGTCACCAGATCCCATCAGGCCATGACTGCAATTCCTAAGAATGCCACCGTGCAGCTGATAAACTGCAAAACGACATTTGGAGGAGAGGTGTTTATCTTTGCCTCAATTTGTTATTCCCTTTGGCGACTGCACGATCCCGGTAGCGAAAGAGAAAGAGGGGAAAAAAATATACATCGAAGAGACGGAGTGGCAGATAGACGGAACTAGGAGGCCAAGTCAGGCGCGCTTCCTTTTGTTCCACTGTGCCCAGCCCCTCCCTCCGTGCCCTCGGTGCAATTTAAATGAGTTCCTTGAGGAAACAGGGCACGTCTCGCAAATGAGAGCGGGGCCGCTCCTCGCAGGCGACGGCTGGGACTGCGACGCAAGGCGGGCAGCGGCGGCGCGAGCGAGCTAACGAATTTCTAATTTCTGTTTTCCCTGGCGCCCGCCGGCAGCTGCACTCTACGTGCGCAGCGACCCAAGAATCGGTCGCGCGTTCGCACTCCGCCGTGACCTACACAAGGGACGGCGAAATAACGTCGCCCTGGCAAAAGTTGTTCTCCTTTTCTTTGTTTTTATAGCGCCGCGAGTTCGAGGAAAGAAAAGTAGCTCTCGGGGATTACTTTTTCTTCTGTGGAATCATGAATTTCTCTTCACATTTCCGTCCACAGCGTTACCCCGCACCCTACTCTCTTTCAAAAAAATCTATCTATTGCAGTCGAGATGGATACGAACCAACCATAGTGGATGATATTTTTAAAAATAAAACCAATAATAGAATCACTACTCGTGGCACTTCTCTTAATAACGGACGCCATGAAAAATTTTTTTTCCTTCTATTCCGTCTTTAGGGCCTGTATCTCGCAGAATTTAGAGTCTTCCCCAAAAAAAGTACGACTGAAAAGTAACATTTTCTACTAACAATGGCTCAAAAATATAATAGTATTCAAAATTTCAAACTAATGGATTCTCCCTTACAAAACACAAATTTCTATAAAATTAGCTGTGAACCACATCCAGCTTATTATACATGAAGGTGATAAGTCATGGGGTAGGGATATGCACACATACAGATAGCAGTAGTATCGGGTACACAAGGTACAAACTGACGGAGGTACCCAGGTGATCCACGTGAAAGATTTCCGACGTAATCATAGCCAAACGACGGGAACTGATAGACTTTGAATCCGGAATGGTAGTTGGAGTTAGACGCTTGGGACATTCAGTTCCGGAAATCGTTATGGAATTCAATATTTCGAGATCCCTAGCGTCAAGAGTGTGCGGAGAATACAAAATTTCAGGTGTTACCTCTCACTATGGACGACGCAGTGGCCGACAGCCTTCACATAACAACCGAGAGCAACAGCGCTTCCGTAGAGTTTTCAGTGCTAATAGACAAGCAAGACTGCATGAAATACCAGCAGAAATTAATATGGGACGTACGACAGCATAGACCAGCGAAATATGGCGTTAATGGACCGTGGTAGCAGACGATCGACGAGAATGCCTTTGCTAACAGCACAACATCGCCTGCAGCGCCTCTCCTGGGCTCATGACCATGTCGGTTGGACCCTAGACGACTGTAAAGCAGTGGTCTGTTGAGATGAGTCACAATTACAGTTGGGAAGAGTGGGTGGTAGGATTCGAGTGTAGCGCAGACCCTACGAAGCTATGGACCCAAGTTGTCAACAAGTCACTGTCAAGCTGGTGGTTGCTCCATACTGGTGAGTGCTGTGTTTACGTCGACTGGGTCCTCTAGTCCAACTGAACAGATAGTTTATGTTCGGCTACCTGTAGACCATATGCAGCCATTTGCGATGTAATTTTTATGGACGACAAGCGCCATTTCACCGGGCCACAATTATGTCCGTTTCATTTGAAGAACATTCTGGACAATTCGAGCGAATGATTTGGCTACTCAGATCGCCTGACAGGAATCCCATCAGACATTTATGGGGCATGATCGAGAGGTCTGTTTGTGTACAAAATCCTCTACTGCGATCAATTTCGCAATTGTGGACGGCTCAAATGGTTCAAATGGCTCTGAGCACTATGGGACTTAACATCTGAGGTCATGAGTCCCCTAGAATTTAGAACTACTTAAACCTACCTAACCCTGCCCGAGGCAGAATTCGAACCTGCGACCGTAGCGGTCGAGCAGTTCCAAACTGAAGCGCCTAGAACCGCTCGGTCACACCGATCGGCAATTGTGGACGGCTATACAGGCAACGTGGCTCAGTATTTCTGCAGGGGATTTCCAATGACTTCTCGAGTTTGTGCCAAGTTCAGCTGCCGCTCTATGACGAGCAAAAGGAGGTCCGACACGATATTAGGAGGTGTTTCACGACTTTTGCCACCTTAGTGTACAGGACAAGCAGAACGAATGATTGCTGTTATATAAAGTGAAGGAGGTACAAATATATATAACTCGTCCTTTGCCGACGATTTATTACTTACATGCCGTAAACCTATAGAAGTTCATTACGTCAGTAGCCTGCACTCATAGTGGAATCGCTTAAGTCTTGGTATCCTTGGAGAACCGGAAACTTTCAAATACCTTCCTCTTAATGACGGTTTAATTCTGAATGAACAGTTCTAGTTACGTAATAAAACTTCTTCAGGGGTATAAAGCCCTTACTTAGAAATGCCTAAAGTTGGCTCCTCTTCATCCTCGGGGAAGACTCTAAAATGTCGTCTTCCTCTCTCCCTTTTAATTATCACATTGTGACCGTTTTCATACAAAATGTACAAAATAGTTGCTATTGCAATGTCCTGTATAAATTTCAGTTGTCATAATACTGGCTATTGACTTGTGGGATGAATACTTATATGCTGTTTAATATAATTTTTGCAATTTAAGTAGCTGATTTCTTCGATTGTTAATAGATGGTGCGATTTTTTTCGTGTCCACAAGTTAGACCCGAGAGCCTGTTAGTCAGACGCCACATGTAGTGCTTGTTTGATCTTACAGCCTTTAGCGGCCTACAGTGTGCTACGCTCGGTAGTTATAATTTAACTGACAACTAACAACTTTATGTCACTTACATTGTCTGTAATTTTATATGGTTTAAATATTTTGTGTGAAGTATTTTATATGAGTAAAACATTTTGCTTTTAAATTTGTTCATCTGTTACTACATCTGAGCACTGTCACTACATATACAGGGTGTTACAAAAAGGTACGGCCAAACTTTCAGGAAACATTCCTCACACACAAAGAAAGAAAATATGTCATGTGGACATGTGTCCGGAAACGCTTACTTTCCATGTTAGAGCTCGTTTTATTACTTCTGTTCGAATCACATTAATCATGGAATGGAAACATACAGCAACAGAACGTACCAGCATGACTTCAAACACTTTGTTACAGGAAATGTTCAAAATGTCCTCCGTTAGCGAGGATACATGCATCCACCCTTGGTCGCATGGAATCCCTGATGCGCTGATCCAGTCCTGGAGAATGACGTATTGTATCACAGCCGTCCACAATAAGAGCACGAAGAGTCTGTACATTTGGTACCGGGGTTGCGTAGACAAGAGCTTTCAAATGCCCCCATAAATGAAAGTCAAGAGGGTTGAGGTCAGGAGAGCGTGGAGGCCATGGAATTGGTCCGCCTCTACCAATCTAAAATGAGCTCTAACATGGAAATTAAGCGTTTCCGGACACATGTCCACATAGAATCTTTTCTTTATTTGTGTGTGAGGAATGTTTCCTGAAAGTTTGGCCGTACCTTTTTGTAACACCCTGTATATGTTCGGTATAATAAGCGTTTATTCTTGACGTTTCCGTGTGTTAATGGTTCTGAAACCTGGGGGATGTTTCCAGAATGAGATTTTCACTCTGCAGCGGAGTGTGCGCTGATATGAAACTTCCCGGCAGATTAAAACTGTGTGCCGGACTGAGACTCGAATTTGGGACCTATGCCTTAGCAGGCAAGTGCTCTACCATCTGAGCTACCCAAGCACGACTCGCGCCTCGTCCTCACAGCTTTACTTCTGCCAGTACCTCGTCTCCTACCTTCCAAACTTTACAGAAGCTCTCCTGCGAATTCACATTTTGGAAACATCCCCCAGGCTGTGGCTAAGCCATGTCTCCGCAATAGCCTTTCTTTCAGGAGTGCTAATTCTGCACGGTTCGCAGAAGAGCTTCTGTAAAGTTTAGAAGGTAGGAGACGAGGAACTGGCAGAAGTACAGCTGTGAGGACGGGGCGTGAGTCGTGCTTGGGTAGCTCAGTTGGTAGAGCACTTGCCCGTGAAAGGCATAAGTCCTGAGATCGAGTCTCGGTCTGGCACACAGTTTTAATATTGTAACCTCCCCACGAAAATATAAAATAAATAATATGAATAATGATTCTAATTTAGTGTAACCCCAAAACAAATTTCATTTACATTTAATCTCCCCACAAAATTCGTTCCCATTTAATGTAAGCTCAAAATTCATTCACATTTAGCGTAATCTCAAAACAGAAAAATTCCTAAACCTCTCAACAGTAAAAATTATAATTATGTCGTTCACATTCAGTATAACATCCCAATAAAAAAATAAATTCAATAACCTGGTAATAAAACAATGTAACTAACCTCTCAATTAAATTGTCACTCACTTATGACTTTTCAATAATTCACTGTGAATTTAACCTGGTAAATATTGGACGACAGCAGTGCTGCGTCATGGCCCTGAAAGATCATTCTGAATAAAAAAAGGAAAAATTCTTGCCTCAATGAAGTCGCCGGATATATCTGCTCTTACAATAAATTTTTCCGGCACAGCTCTGTGCAATGCTGGCCGACCTATCTGTCATTTATGAAAGGAAGTAACTGATTTTTCTATTGCAATAATCGGGATGATCATGGATGGGAGAAATTAGTAAATTCTTTAAATTGAAATGAATGGTTGTTAAAAGTTACTTTTTATGAGGAAGATTATTATTACGAGAGTTTTAAAACATTTACATGCGACTTGAGATAACATTACTACATATGCGCGAGGCTGCTTTTTACCTTGTACAATAATACTCAGGCTCCGGCATCGCTGCACCGCGACCAGGCCAGCCAACACGATACACCATACCAGACCAGAGCAGACTCCAGACTAGCAACAACTTACTGCTACAGCTACACAGTTCCTACTGCAGTCAACACTGCTCTCTGGTCAGAGACCTTGCATTTCTTTGACGTTCCTGACATGGGCGTCATCCTTAGACGCTGAAGGGAGTCGTGGACGAGGGTCATCTTTAACTTGCGTCCGGCCATTTTTAAACAGTGTAAACCATTCGAACGCCGAATACGACTTAAGCACTCATCTCCGTAGGCTTCCTGCATCATTTGATGTGTCTCTCTAAAGGTTTTCTTGAGTTTCACAGAAAAGTTAATGGAGACGCGTTGCTCCTCTAAGTCTTGACTTGCTTGACCTATTTCCTGTTCTTCCTGTAGGATCATAGGGTAGCAGTGAAGACCTTCCGTCTGGTTCTGTTGGCAGCCAAACATTTCACTTCTCTCCATGTCTTACCTGCTTTCAGACTTCTTCCTTCACCGTTCTTTTCCATGTCTTTTTCGGGCGGCCACGTCTACGTGTTTCTTGTGTGTTCCAATCCAGTGCTGCTTTTTCAACAGCTCCTTGTTGTTTGCGTATTGTGTGACCAGTCCACCTTCATTTTATTTCCTTTTCTTGTTCATGGCTTGGTCGCTGGTTTGTCATCTCCCACAATTCGTCATTTGATGTAACATCTGGCCACCTGACATTTATAATCTGCCGAAGACACCGGTTTATGAAGAGTTTCAGCTGGTTTACAATCCTGTTTGTTACCTTCCATGTTTTACAACTATACAGGGGGACTGACTTTACACTGCTATTGAACAAACGCAGCTTGGTTCGTCTAGAGATGTTCTTATTACACCGGACAGGATACAGTTGTACAAAGGCTCCATTTGCCTTCTGTATCCGACTCTTTACATCCTCCTCAGCCCCTTATCTTTACAGACGGTACTTCCTAGATATACAAAAGAATCTACTTGTTCCAATTCCTTTCCATACACTGTTAGCTTCGCTTGTTTTTCAGATCTCATTCTCATTTCCTTAGTTTTCTGAACATGTATTTTAAGTCCTGCATTTTCTGCTTAAGTCAAGGTCTTCAAGCCTGTCTTGCATTCCCCACTGAATACCTCTTCTCCTGCCATCAACAACGCTTTTCATTACGCTCTTCAGTACCAACAAGAACAAGGCTGGTGACAGAATACATCCCTGCCTCACCCCAACATTTGTTTGGATACATTCAGTAAGTTTTCCTTTGTGTAGCACCCTACATTCATATCCATCGTACATGGCTTTAATAGTATTTATTATCTTTGATGGTATTCCATATTATTTCAAGGCATGCCTCATAACTCTTCTATTAAGAGAGTCAAATGTCTTTTCAAAATCAATAGATGTAAGATAGAGTGTGTGCTGCCGTTCTGCACTCTGCTAAAGTATTATACGCAGTGTGTTGATGAGATCGACACAACTTCTGTGCTCTCTAAACCCAGCGTGCGCTTTTCTCAGTCGTGCCTCGACTGAGTCCTTGATACGAGTTAGCATTAATCTATAGATTACTATACTTGGTACAGATAGGAGGATGATGCCTCGCCGGTTACTACATTTGGTAGTATCCCTTTTCTTTGTCAACTTAATAATCATCCCTTCTTTCCAATCCTTTGGTAATTTCTCTTCTGACCATTATCTTCTCAAACAATGGATGTACTAGATTTACGGTGGTGTCAGTGTCTGCTTTTAGCACCTCAGGTGCAATATTATCCATTCCTGGAGCCTTCCCGTTCTTTATCTGTTTGAGAGCTATTTTAATTTCAATCTTAGTCGGTGTGTTTACATTGATTCTGTCACTGGCATCTGGAAAATTACATTGGCTCTCCCTTTCTTCAGATTGCTCTCTGTTTAAGACTTCAGAAAAATGTTCTCCCCATCTTCTGAGTTGGTCTTCTTCTGTCGTCAACAGTCGACCCTCCTTGCTTTTCACAGGTCTGTTCTTGCTGAAACCTGTTTTGGACATCATTTTGGTGATGCGGTTCAGTTCTTTTCAATCACCCCTTGCTGCTGCTGCCTTTGCTACCAGAGGTTGCTCATCCATCCGCTTTCTCTTGTGATTCCTCACACTCCTCTTTATTTGAGAGTCAGTAGCTGCATACTCAGCTGATCAAATTCCATGTACGCTCAGACATCCAATCTTTCTTCAAATGGTTTTTAAAGCCAAGAACTTTTTTGCTCACATTGCAATAGACGTCCTTAACCTGAGTCCATGTATCATCAACACTATTTTCATCATTTTCCTGTGCTTCTCGGTGGCCTCGTAGCGGTTCCTTAGCTCAATACAGAAGGCTTCTTATTTTGCTGTTATTCTAAGTTTTCACACATCATATTTTTTGTTCGTTCGAACTTTCTATTTGTAGCCATGATTTTTAGTCTAAAATTTGCAACAGTAAGATGGTGATCACTGCCAACATAAGCCCCATGTTTATTTCTCACGTTCATCAGCGACCTTCTAAATTTTTTGCTTAGCGTTATGTGATCAATTTGGTTTTCCGTTCTGTGATCAGGCGATACTCATGTAACCTTATGGCAAATGTCGTGTGGGAATAATGTACCTCCAATCACCTCTAAGTCTGCTATACCGAAATTTGCAAACTGTGAGACACAACGTTCTACTCAACACAGCACTGAACAATGATTGGCAGACATACAACAATGAAACTTCCGGTAGTTACACATTAAACACAGGCGTGAGTAAAGATGCCAAGCGCATCTCGCTGCGACACACCACTGGCGCGAAATTACGAATTTCGGAATTTTTTGAACAGATCTCGTGTTGCGCAGCATGTTAGGACACACATTTTTAAAATATCAGTGTTGTTGTTCTTCTTGTCTTCAGCACGAAGACTGGTATCATGCAGGTCTGCATGCTAGTCTGCCCTGTGCAAACCTTCCCCTCCCTGCATAACGACTGCAACCTACAGGAGGTGGACAAAAATATGTGAACACCGCGAGAGTTGCTTGCCTGACCGGAAATTCGGATGCTGGCCACGCCTGCAGGTTGCTCTGCTTCACCACGAAAGACACCTCTACAATGCCCTCAATACACTACAAGTGTCAGTCGTGGCCAGAACTGTGTTCTGTGTTGTTGTGAGTGCACTGGGGAAATTGTTGGTGATCGTATGGTGGCTGCTTCCGTAACCAAGGGAGTCAAAGAGTTCGGTGTTTCAAGAGGCACCATATCGAAGATCTATACCGCGTACGGGGAAAGCGGGTAAACGTCATCCGCTGAGTCACAACACAGAAGGAAGTGTTAGTTGAGGACTATGATGGAAACATAGCAGGGCGACAGCTGCAAAAGTCACTGCGCGGCTGAATTTCGTATTCGCGAACCCACGTCAGCACCAAAATAACAAGAATGGAGCTCGAGAAGCAGGTACTTGCACGGCGAGATGGGATTCGAAAACTATTCTTCAGATACAAAACCTAGCAGGTGTTGTTGCGCAGCTGTCCTCCTGTGATGTATTTGCCACTGCAGATATGTGCTGAGGACAGTGATTTCAAAACCGCTTAGCGAAGGATTGCTCTTCGCCACCTACCTGATAAGATACATTTGGAGCTCTACGCTGTTCATTTTCATCTTCAACTAGTTTACCAATATGGAAGCATATTGTCAATAAATGTTACTGTGCGATAATTTTTCCTGTATATTACGCGAGACACAGACAGAATTTTGGAATACGGCTTAGGTTGTAGTGTTAACAACATGTCGTCTTTTTTGACTTAGTATTTTACCATTCTATTCGTATGTTCTTTACGTTTTTAGAAAATATTTTTTAGATTCTACTTCGTACCAACATAATTTTGTAATTTTATACCAGTTGCCACATTTTTATTATAATTACATATTTATATTTGCAACTGACGACGACAGCAACACATAAGCTGTCTCTCAATATCGTCGTTTAACAAATTTCGGGTGTGCAAGCATTTTGTCAGTAAACCTTACTGTTGGATTATTTTCATTTACATCTGACGTTGTACAAAGATAGAATTTTGAAGTACGACTTTGGCTGTAGTGTTGACGACATGTTGCTTTTTTCAACTTACCGTTCTATCTCCATATTGTTACGTATGTCCTTTTGTTTGTAGACAATGTTTTAGCTTCTACCTGCTACAAAAAAAAATTATAATTGTACACCAGTTATCACATTTGTATTAAAATTACATATTTCTGAAATATATATTGGAATCTATTTTAAACTACATATTTAGCGGCACTAAATCTCAGTACATTCTCTAGTAACTTCGGCTATTTTTCAGTTCAGCGGCGCTCTTGGATGAATGATGCTCTACTCTGCGATCTGTAATAAGTGACGGATGCACGAGGTAAAACAGTTTTTAAATACTGGTTTTAACTTTGAACATATTGTATATATTGGTTTAACTATGACATGCCATTGCATCTTATGTCAACTTTCCGGTAATTAAAATTTATGGTTCAAACTGGTCACATGTATTAACCTACACAGACGTTTGTGTAATAATAATTCAGTCTATGTTTTATATTAATGACATGTACGCTACGTTTCATAACGTAGTATGTTTGACAATTTATGTACACTGTTCACAGATCAGATGATGTTAAATCCATATAGCGAAACCAGTCATCTTAAATAAAGGTTTCACAACTGCGATCTTGGTTGAAAAGTTGTCCTTTAAATTGAAAGCTCATTTGGTTGGATGAGTCGTGTTGCACACTGTTTCTAATATCTGGCCAAGTTTACTTTCCAAGAGTGAAATATGGCGGGGTTTCGGTGATCATTTAAGTTGGTATACCGTGGTATTCCATGGGCTCCATACTTGCTCTGGAATGTCGCATTACTGCCAAGGATATGGGTCCATTTTGTATGATCAGCTCCATTTCATGGTATAGTGTTTGTTCCCAAATGGGGATGCTGTGTCCAAAGAAGACAGGGCCCTTTTCACACATCTCGCATCGTCCAGGACTGGTTTTGTGAGCACAAGGATATATTGTCCCATCACCCATGTCCACCAGTCACCAGATCACAATATTATTTATCCTTTGTGGTCTACTTTAGAGATAAGGTTGCATCATCACTATCCAAAACACCGTGTTAGACGCGGTAATGTGTTGTGTTTTTGGTATTTCCCTATTTTTACCCATTGCCTGCATATCTTTTTGAACCGGTTCTCTACATTCAAGTCTTGATCTCCCTCTACAATTTATCAACAACTATTCCTTCCATAACAAAAATGACAAATCCTCGTCAGACTCCGAATGTGTTGTATCAACCATCTGCTTCTTTTAATCAGGTGATGCTATTTTTTTCCCAATTCGATTCAGTATCTACTACTTGCTAATTAGAAATACCCATCTAACTTTCAACATACATTTTTAGCACCACACTTCAAAAGCCTCTGTTCTCTTCTTGTCTCAATTATTTATCGTCCACCTGTCCGTACAAAGTTGCTCTCGATACAAATCCCTTCAGAAAAGACTTTCTATTATTTACATTTATACTCGATATTAACAAACTTCTCTCTTTCAGAAAAGCTTCTTATACTGTTGCCAGTCTTCATTCAGCATTCTTTCTGCTTCGATCATCGTCCAGCATATTGCTGCCCTAGTAGAAAAACTCATCCACTACCTTGTCAGATTTCCTAATCTAAAGCCACGTTTCCGTGGGCATGACTTTCTTACACTTGCATACCCCCACCACTAGCGCATAAGTTAACTTACATGTAGAAACACCCAACCTATACACTATTGTGCCAACTTACACGTAAGTTACAAACGTTGAAAAGCATTCTGATTTCTTGTACGATGTCGCTTTCCCCACCATGGCTCACGAGCTTCAACAGTAGTCAGTGCGTGGATCTGCTCTCATTTCGCTCTTGACAGAGATCAAAAATCGTTTGTTTATGTACGTGGGTCCCCAGATTAAATGCCTTAGTCTTCAGGTAAGTAAATAAATTCTTTCTGTAGTGGCAAGGTGTTCTTAAACCGTGCGACAGGAATAAGATCCTAGCATTCACCAACTCCTTATATTCACTATTTGTAACAGAGTAACACACCATCGTCTGAAGTAACGAAATTGATTCAAAGTACTGAAATTGAGTGTGTGAAGTTGCCGGGATATTTTTTATTTCAGTATAATTATAATAATTTTTTCTTTGGACTTTGAGTGTAATTATTACTGTGAAATGGAAATTTATATGTGGCTTTGGAGATTTAAGATAATTACTCTCGACTCTCATTAAAACTCTGTGTAAATATAAGTTTCCTGTCGTCGCTATCATTGAATAATGATTGTTCTGCAGAGTACTGAAATGTTTAGTTAGAAAGTTAAGTACCACACCGATTAAAGAACGTGTATTTATAGGCTCTGTGACCGTTTAGGACCTTGTCTACCTTGCAAATAAAAACAACTGTTGAGACAAAAACCTTAGTTTACGGTGTACCTTCAGTGTATTGTAGATGACATCAAAATTTAGAACTAGTGCGCTTCAGGATGCAATACTTATATCACAGTGATTCAAGTCACCATATATATCAGTGTTACTTGTAATTTAATGAGAGCTGGTGCTTCATCTCCCATACGTGTATTGGACGTCTGTACAGTTCCGGAAATGGGGCTCAAAAAGATTTCAATATTGATTTTATTCATTCGAAAATGGTTTTGGAACGAAACAGCGTCCTCGTAAGATTACACTTCATTAGCGTCTTTGATGTTCCCAAACGGGTCCTACGAGATGCTGATTTCCATATCCAATATCTGTGGGTACGTTTTTTCTTCGTTAACGTCACTATAAGCCTTTCGCCCACAATTCCCGTGTGAACAGTCCGACTTTCTGCCATCTTGAATGTCGTGTAAGAAGCGGTTCCATCTCCGGCAAATGGAAATCTGTGCGTGTAAGGGTTGTGGTCATTAGATGAACGTTTAAGAAATTCATGTCTGTGGAAACCCTGCTTAGTCAGCATCAGCCGCTTTAATTCGGCGACATTCCATTACCGTTGTTGCACTTTTGTTGATATTCAACTCATGAACTCTTTTTCCAAGGCCCTATCCATTTCGTTCAGCTACTCTTGCAAGCCTTTTCCTGTTTCTGACAGGAGTTAAATGTTATTAGCAAACCGCAAAATTATTATTGCTTCTTGATGAGTTGTAATTCCTTTGTCAAATTTGTCCTTAGTTCCCATCATTGATTGTACAGGTTGAATGGCATCGGCGAGAGATCACAACAGTTTCTCGCTTCCTTTTCAGCTCCTGCTTCCCTCTCACTCTACACGACTGTCATAAATTCAGTCTGGTTTCCATACAAGTTGTAGATAACTTTTCACCTTCCGTGTTTTGTCCTTGCTACATCCGCAATTTTAAACAGTGTATTTCAGTCAACATTACGAAATGCTTTCTCCGAATCTACAAACGCCATAAACATAGATTTGCCTTTCTTCAACGTATCTTCTAACATAAGTAGCTAGGCCAGCATAGCCTCACGTGTTCCTACATTTCTTCGAATCCCAAAGTGACCTTCATATGGGACGACTGCTGCCAGTTTCTCCATTCTCCTGTAAATAATTCGTGTCAGTATTTTACAGCATGGTTTATTAAACTGATGGTTCGGTGATATTCACAACGATTATCACCTGCCCTCTTTGCAACTTGACCTGTCACACTCCTCCTGAAGTCTGATGGTATTTTGTCTGTCTCATATACCTTCCATACAGTGTGGATCAGGTTTGTCGTGGGTGGTTCTCCTTAGGATCTCAGTGATTCTCGGAGAATATCTTCTACCACCAGTCACGATGTTCTGACAATTCTCCAAAGATAAGGCAAACTTCCTTTATACGAGGTTCACTCCAAAAGAAATGCACACTATTTTTTTTTTTTTTTTGAAAATACAGTTTTCATTTTGCATGTGTGAAAGTTTCGCAGTACGTAGATACATCCTTCCCGCTTGTTTCCAAACTTACTTCAATCTGTTCCCGTACGTGGCGCCGTCAAAGCATGGTTTCAAGATGGCTGCTGCACTTGACGTTCGTCAGAAGCAATGTGCTATCATAGAATTCCTGTGCTGTGAAAAAGAGACAGTGGGAAATATCCACAAGATGTTGAAAAAGGTGTATGGAGATGCTGCTGTCGATCGCAGTACAGTTAGTCGGTGGGCAAACAGGTTACATGATGAAAGCAGGCACGGCAGTATTGAGGATTGCCCTCGCAGCGGCAGGCCTCGTACTGCACACACTCCAGACAATGTGCAGACAGTTAACGAATTGGTGACTGCTGACAGACGCATCACAGTGAACGAATTGTCACGCTACGTTGGGATATGGAAGGAAGTGATTGCAGAATACTTAAAGTGTTGGCGTTAAAAAAGGTTTGTGCCAGGTGGGTTCCCAGGATGTTGACAGTGGCTCACAAAGAAACAAGAAAAACGGTATGCAGCGAACTTTTGGAACAGTAAGAGAATGGTGGAGATGACTTTCTTGGAAGAGTTGTGACAGGTGATGAAACATGGCTCCATCATTTTTCACCAGAGACGAAGAGGCAATCAATGGAGTGGCATCATGCAAATTCACCCATGGAAAAAAAATTCAAAACCACACCTTCTGCTGGAAAAGTTATGGCATCGGTGATTTCCAATTCTGAAGGACTCTTGCTTGTGGACATCGTGGCAAGTGGAACCACCATAAATTCTGATGCATATATGACGACATTAAAAAAACTTCAAGCTCGACTGAATCGTGTTCGACCACATCGGCAAAAGCAGGATGTTTTGCTGTTGCACGACAATACGCGGTCACATGTCAGTCAGGAAACCATGGAAGCGAGCACAAAACTCAGATGGACAACACTGAAACACCCGCCTTACAGTCCTGACCTGGCTCCATGTGACTATCATCTCTTTGGGAAACTGAAAGACTCTCTTCGTGGAACAAGGTTTGAAGATGTTGACTCCCTTGTGCACGCTGCCAAACAGTGGCTCCAACAGGTTGTTCCAGAATTTTACCGTGCGGGTATACAGGTGCTGGTTCCAAGGTGGCGTAAGGCAGTTGAGAGGGATGGAAATTATGTGGAGAAATGAAAATATTGTTTCTAAAGGATGTATCTACACACTGTAAAACTTTCAAACATGTAGAATAATAGACGGATTAAAAAAAATAGTGTGCATTTCTTTTGGAGTGACCCTCCTAGCACTCGTTGTCCATTAAATATTTTTACAGTTTCAAAAATTTACTAGAACTGGAACTGATGAAATAACTTCATCTGATTTGTACTGTGCACTTAGCGCTTATTGGAGATTTTCATCATGTTGTATTTATGTGCATCAAGAACACTATTAATGGATCAGATACTGTGAAATGCATTCCATACAAAGTGGTTACTCAGCAGTTACGGGCCAGACATACAAGGATCAACCAGAACATTATGACCGCCTACATAATAGCCAGTATGTCCACCTTTGGTACGGATAACAACGACGATGCGTACTAGCAAGGGACGAATGAGACTTTGGTAGGTCGCTGGAGGAAGTTGGCACTACATCTGCACACAAAAGTCACTTAATTCCCATAAATTTTGGGGATCGAGGCAATGAGCTCTGACGCCACGTTCTATCACATCCCAGATGTGCTCGATCGGGTTCAGATCTGGCAAGTTGGAGGCCTCGCACATCAACTGGAACTCGCCATTGTGTTCTTTGAACCACACCATCACACTCATGACCGTGTGAAAAATACCACTGGCGTCCGGAGACATGGTCATCAGGAAGGGATGTACGAGATTTCAGACAGATGGATATCCTCGTGAATATTCCCTGAGGCATAACGGAGACGTCGCCAGTCTGTCTCCGTCCCACATTACAGGTGTCAAGGATGGTTGGTGGGTTGGTTGGGGAAGGAGACCAGACAGCATGGTCATCGGTCTCATCGAATTAGCGAAGGATGGGGAAGGAAGTCGGCCGTGCCTTTTCAGAGGAACCATCCCGGCATTTACCTGGAGTGATTTAGGGAAATCACGGAAAACCTAAATCAGGATGGCCAGACGCGGGATTGAACCGTCGTCCTCCAGAATGCTAGTCCAGTGTCTAACCACTGCGCCACCTCGCTCGGTAGGTGTCAAGGAGTTGTTCCTCCTGAAGACGACGGATTCGCACCGTCCACTGTCATGATGAAGAAGGCATCGGGATTCATCAGACCATGCAAACGCTTGAGTTTCTAAATGAAAAATTTCGTGACTGGTGGATTGGAATGGTTGGCCCAATTCTCTGGCCACATCTTTTACCAGATACCATTCTTCTAAAATTCTTTCTCTCGGATTGTGTTAAAGATATCGAAGAACAGTACAGGATATAATTGCCCTCAAACATAGAGTTACTGATTCCATTGCCGCTAATGATGAGTGTCTGCAAGCTTCATGCAGCTATGTTGACCACATAGAGGGGTCTTAATTAGGACAAAAACACTCATTTTGCAATAAATTTTACTAACGTGGCTGTCCATTTAACTACGTAGTAAATTTTTGAATTTGCAAGGAGCTTTGCAGGTGAAAAGTTTCTCAGTAGCTCAGTAACTGTTTTGGGAAACTTCAGTACCAGCTACTCGTGCAAAAGTGAATAGTTATCTCCAAAGTATCTTGGCTGTAATCCGCGCTGTCCTAGAGATTATAGACAGAATTCATGTAGATTGCAGACTGGTACTGCAGGAAACATTTTCTCGCTTGAAATTGCGTTTTGGGAATCACTTTGTTATTTTATTGATGATCTTTCAGTGCACAAAATGTGGTCATCTAAACATTTACAGTAGTGAATGGCCAAGTTCACGCCAACCGAAGACCGAAGATATCAGCCACAAATTTTACGTAGTCTGTTATGTGGATGTACACAGCTTATCTCTATCTCCTCACAATGACAAGTAGTTACCACCATAAGTTGTTGCTTGCTTCTAGTATTCCACTGAAAGGAACATGTCGTTTCTGGCAACAGGGGACAACTCTTGAGTGACGTTATGCTTATCTCAACGCAAAATCAGACAGATGGCTAAACAAGATGATGAAAGTATTTTAATACATTTTCAATTGAATTTTTAGACACACTCAACTGACGGAGAGAAGTTTTAACAGCGTATGTGATAAAAATGACTAATTAATGATTCTAGGACGCTACCAATGGAAAAGAAAGTTTATCTTTATTCTCAGTACTCCAAAGAAGTTACTTGTTACCTAATTCAGTGTGGAGCTTGTGGGTACAATAGCGTATCGAAAAGAACCCAGTACCAGTTACATATGGGTATACTCACGGCAGAAGGCGAGTGTCGTGTGATGGATGCATTGTCCGACAGGCGTGGCAACAACATGACAGACTCTTGTACATATTTGATTAATGGGGTAGCGATGTGTCGTTTGCTCTCACAGATACGCACCCACCCCATTGCGGATCGTGAGCCGCCAGGACGACAGTTTGCTGCCAGAACTATTGCTCTATAGACTTGAAGCCGCTAGACGGAATTTCACTGACTAATATGTCTTACTGAGTAGCGTTAAAAGGATACGATTGCGGAATATGAAGTCAAAGCAGCAGGAAGACTCTGAACAGAAGTGCCATCTGTTCTTGTCTTTTTCTCATTTCCTCATCAGTGCACATATACTATAGACAATTTTCTCGACAAACCCTTCTGTATATTCTAAACTTCTCCGCCGCATCATATCAATCACATACTCTTCCACCCCATGCTAAGTTAACTGTTCCTGAATGGTTTAGAAATGACGAGATTAACTTGTACGTTCTTCTCATTCTCTCATTAACTTCCGACATTACGTGTTGGCTTATTTTTTGGAAATTTTCCGTGGCAGTATTTTTCAATTATTTAGTTGTTCTCGACTTTTCTGAAGTGCACGTTTCATTTCCATTCAATGTTGTGCTACAGATATACCGTTTTTTTTTTTTGTCATCAGTCTACTGACTGGTTTGATGCGGCCCGCCACGAATTCCTTTCCTGTGCTAACCTCTTCATCTCAGAGTAGCACTTGCAACCTACGTCCTCAATTATTTGCTTGACGTATTCCAATCTCTGTCTTCCTCTACAGTTTTTGCCCTCTACAGCTCCCTCTAGTACCATGGAAGTCATTCCCTCATGTCTTAGCAGATGTCCTATCATCCTGTCCCTTCTCCTTATCAGTGTTTTCCACATATTCCTTTCCTCTCCGATTCTGCGTAGAACCTCCTCATTCCTTACCTTATCAGTCCGCCTAATTTTCAATATTCGTCTATAGCACCACATCTCAAATGCTTCAATTCTCTTCTGTTCCGGTTTTCCCACAGTCCATGTTTCACTACCATACAATGCTGTACTCCAGACGTCCATCCTCAGAAATTTCTTCCTCAAATTAAGGCCTGTATTTGATATTAGTAGACTTCTCTTGGCCAGAAATGCCTTTTTTGCCATAGCGAGTCTGCTTTTGATGTCCTCCTTGCTCCGTCCGTCATTGGTTATTTTACTGCCTAGGTAGCAGAATTCCTTAACTTCATTGACTTCGTGACCATCAATCCTGATGTTAAGTTTCTCGCTGTTCTCATTTCTACTACTTCTCATTACCCTCGTATTTCTCCGATTTACTCTCAAACCATACTGTGTACTCATTAGACTGTTTAGCAGATCATTTAATTCTTCTTCACTTTCACTCAGGATAGCAATGTCATCAGCGAATCGTATCATTGATATCCTTTCACCTTGTATTTTAATTCCACTCCTGAACCTTTCTTTTATTTCCGTCACTGCTTCCTCGATTAACAGATTGAAGAGTAGGGGCGAAAGGCTACAGCCTTGTCTTACACCCTTCTTAATACGAACACTTCGTTCTTGATCGTCCACTCTTATTATTCCCTCTTGGTTGTTGTACATATCCTATGAAAGTGTCTTGATTTTTCTTCATCCTTGCTCCCATTATTAGCCGTAACGTCAGAATTGCCTCTCTCGTCCCTTTGCTTTTCCTAAAGCCAAACTGATCGTCACCTAGCGCATTCTCAATTTTCTTTTCCATTCTTCTGTATATTATTCTTGTAAGCAGCTTCGATGCATGAGCTGTTAAGCTGATTGTGCGATAATTCTCGCACTTGTCAGCTCTTGCCGTCTTCGGAATTGTGTGGATGATGCTTTTCCGAAAGTCAGATGGTATATCGCCAGACTCATATATTCTACACACCAACGTGAATAGTCGTTTTGTTGCCACTTTCCCCAATGATTTTAGAAATTCTGATGGAATGTTATCTATCCCTTCTGCCTTATTTGACCGTACGTCCTCCAAAGCTCTTTTAAATTCCGATTCTAATACTGGATCCCCTATCTCTTCTAAATCGACTCCTGTTTCTTCTTCTACCACATCAGACAAATCTTCACCCTCATAGAGGCTTTCAGTGTATTCTTTCCACCTATCTGCTCCCTCCTCTGCTTTTAACAGTGAAATTCCCGTTGCACTCTTAATGTTACCACCGTTGCTTTTAATGTCACCAAAGGCTGTTTTGACTTTCCTGTATGCTGTGTCTGTCCTTCCGACAATCATATCTTTTTCGCTGTCTTCACATTTTTCCTGCAGCCATTTCGTCTTAGCTTCCCTGCACTTCCTATTTATTTCATTCCTCAGCGACTTGTATTTCTGTATTCCTGATTTTCCCGGAACGTGTTTGTACTTCCTCCTTTCATCAATCAACTGAAGTATTTCATCTGTTACCCATGGTTTCTTCGCAGCTACCTTCTTTGTACCTATGTTTTCCTTCCCAACTTCTGTGATGGCCCTTTTTAGAGATGTCCATTCCTCTTCAACTGTACTGCCTACTGCGCTATTCCTTATTGCTGTATCTATAGCGTTAGAGAACTTCAAACGTATCTCGTCATTCCTTAGTACTTCCGTATCCCACTTCTTTGCGTATTGATTCTTCCTGACTAATGTCTTGAACTTCAGCCTACTCTTCATCACTACTATATTGTGATCTGAGTCTATATCTGCTCCTGGGTACGCCTTACAATCAAATATCTGATTTCGGAGTCTCTGTCTGACCATGATGTAATCTAATTGAAATCTTCCCGTATCTCCCGGCCTTTTCCAAGTATACCTCCTCCTCTTTTGATTCTTGAACAGGGCATTCGCTATTACTAGCTGAAACTTGTTACAGAACTCAATTAGTCTTTCTCCTCTTTCATTCCTTGTCCCAAGCCCATATTCTCCTGTAACCTTTTCTTCTACTCCTTCCCCTACAACTGCATTCAAGTCGCCCATGACTATTAGATTTTCGTCCCCCTTTACATACTGCATTACCCTTTCAAGATCCTCATACACTTTCTCTATCTTTTCATCTTCAGCTTGCGACGTCGGCATGTATACCTGAACTATCGTTGTCGGTGTTGGTCTGCTGTCGATTCTGATTAGAACAACCCGGCCACTGAACGGTTCACAGTAACACACCCTCTGCCCTACCTTCCTATTCATAACGAATCCTACACATGTTATACCATTTTCCGCTGCTGTTGATATTACCCGATACTCATCTGACCAGATATCCTTGTCTTCCTTCCACTTCACTTCACTGACCCTTACTATATCTAGATTGAGCCTTTGCATTTCCCTTTTCAGATTTTCTACTTTCCCTACCACGTTCAAGCTTCTAATATTCCACGCCCCGACTCGTAGAACGTTATCCTTTCGTTGATTATTCAATCTTTTTCTCAGGGTAACCTCCCCCTTGGCAGTCCCCTCCCGGAGATCCGAATGGGGGACTATTCCGGAATCTTTTGCCAATGGAGAGATCATCATGACACTTCTTCAAATACAGGCCACATGTCCTGTGGATACACGTTACGTGTCTTTAATGCAGTGGTTTCAATTGCCTTCTGCATCCTCATGTCGTTGATCATTGCTGATTCTTCCGCCTTTAGGGGCAATTTCCCACCCCTAGGACAAGAGAGTGCCCTGAACCTCTATCTGCTCCTCCGCCCTCTTTGACAAGGCCGTTGGCAGAATGAGGCTGACTTCTTATGCCGGAAGTCTTCGGCCGCCAATGCTGAGTATTTATCAAAATTTAAGCAGTGGCGGGGATCGAACCCGGGACCGAAGACGTTTACGAAACTTAATTTTCATGTCACTGTTTGGTAGCAGTGGACATGTTTTGTTGGAGAACCCTTTCATCAAATGCATTAATCGATTTCTCATGTCTCCATAGGTGTACTCTCCTTCAGTAATCATCCTTACTAAACACATTACCTGTAATGCGTTTTCCACAATTTCTATGTTTGGTAAGTAACTATATTCGTTTCTGCGTCTCTTCGTCATATTGGTCTTTGTTACATTTACAGAATTATTCAGGCTGTAATGGCCACTAGTTCACATATTGCCTGTAGGCTTCTGTCTCTGGTTCTTCAGCCGACGTTTGTTTCACGATTTTTCTGACTTTTCACCAGCACCAGTGGCTGGCATTGTCAAAGTTTTTCTGGCAATTTGCATAGTCCATCCTTTGCTATGTTTTCCTTGATTTTAGTAATTGCATAGTCTTTTTATATTCTCAAAATTCTACCTGCTCTGTTCACTCACTCATGTATTCATTTCTCAAATACCACCATTGTTGGAGTCCAGCCAAGGTCCAGAGATTATACAGGTTCTAACGGATATAAGTGTAGATATTTCTGTGCAGTCAATGTTACCCACAGATGTATTAGAATTAATAGCATTAGACTGGACTCTTGTTGAGAACATTGGGAGGTTTCTGCAATATTCTAGTAGCAGCTGATATTCTTTTTGAATTCATTAAATTATACCCAATGAGAAAGCCACTGGTGAAACTGTGCATGATATGATGATTAAGAATGATTTTGTAAAAATAAGCAAACCACGGTATCTTATAACGGTTCTACTTATTTCCAGGAAATGGAAAACTAGTACAGAAGTGCAAGGAATCGGACTAAAATACATTGCCACTTACAATATAGGTAGTAATCCAGCAGCAGGGCCTCCTGCAAGGGAGGGTAAGCCTGACAAATGTCAGTGGGTCCTGTGTTTTGGGGAACGTGTGGAAACAATTATATCTCTGTATATATTTTTCTTCCTTATTCAAATGAGATTTCTTTGCAGATTGAAAATTTTACTGAACTCTTTATGCTGGGCTATCGAACAAGCATATACGGTCAGCCAACAAAACCCAACATCCAATGTTTGGCGTGTTTGTCAGTGACAAACAATGATAACTTTTCAAAAGATCAACTTGCACAATGTCAAGGAGAGAATATACTTTGTGTCCACCTTTAGAAAATGTTGTAATCTAGTCAGTTATTATGTATTTAAAAATATTTATTGCTTTTAATTAATTTTTCTACCATATTCCATATCTGTTGCAGATTTTTCAGTTAAACTTAATCCAAAATTTAAGTCTCAACAGCAGATGCTGCTTACTCTAGTGATTGTCGTAATCAGTATTTCCAGGTTCACGATCTTACTTACGAGTCGGTATCTTTTTGAAGTCAACAACGATGAACAAAATTTAAATTTTAATTTTTTTGTGATACGTACACAGTTGGTACTAGACCCTACATGTTACTGAAAGTGCCTAAATATTGCTAAGTGTGTGCTAAAAGGTATTTTTAGATTTTGAACTCTACTTACACATCAGTACCTCTTTAAAAGTGTGTTAATACAATTCAACAAAAAGATTTTCATTTTTTAAATTCGTTTTGGGTGGGTATAAAGTACACCCCCTCCTAGTAAAGAAAGTTATGGAAAATGCCTTGGTATTGCTGGGGTTAAATAAGCATTTATATATGGATTGGGAGACTTTGTAAAACTCCTTTGGTGACAAGAATAAAGTTTACAACATCGATAAATGGCCTACTGTACCTTAGAGACTGTAGCATTGTGATTGTGCTGTTTTCATAGAGACTGCATTGACAACAATACCGACGAGCGTTTTCCCTCTTGGCTCCACTGCCAGGGTCCTGGTGTTTTATGTACAGTGTGTTTCAAATTTAAGTGCTGCTCTTATTTTCATTTATTCAGTTGATGCTGAGAGTGACGGCAGTGTGCAAGATATTTTCGTGGAAATTAGCCTTCCTTTCTCGTGCAGGCACTACAGGTATCCCGAATCTACCCAGTAATTATATTTATGTTAATTTTAATTTAAGGTAGTTTCCAACACTAATTTAGTACCACTAATTTCACGGTTATTTAAAGTTTTCGTTATTCGTGTAAACATATTTTAGTAAGTATCTTAGCTATTTATTTCCAGGATAATGATGGGTGACGTGCGTAAATCTGGTACACGAAAGCGATCAGAAAAAACATAAACGCCATGAAAAATTTGTGAAACAGGTAAAGAAAATTAAAAAAAACTAATAGGTAGCTCCTTTTCTTTCAGAAAGATAATCCAGTGTCGAATGTCGAATCAGCAGAACCGGAAACTTGTTATGAGGAATTAAACTAACAGCATCTGATATAGGCATTTTGCCACTAGACGATGGAGAGGTAAGCGATGTGGTGACTGAGTGTAATCCAACTGATCCTAGGCAAATCCTAGGCAACGGTCATATCCATAAAATAATAGTGATAGAGACAGAATTGTTAGGAAGGGCTTTTCAAATATTGACCTTAGAACAGTTCAACATTTAGTAGACAAAGTAGAAAATTTACAAAGCAACACTTGTATTCTAAATGTTCTAACAACAAATTTGGAGTAAGAAGAGATTAGTTAGAATGGAATGAGAGCTAGAAACTACTCTTCTGTTGGCCACACATATTACTTCAGAATGATCCCGAAAAGCTTGCTATGTCTAGGTTAGCTAAAGTAGATGAATAATTTGAACACACGGATACAAAGTGGAAAGAGCTATACTCCATTTTTCCTGATCACGAGGGTAATTTGTTGAATAAAAATAATTATTCATCATGGAAATATTATGAATAAAGCCTAATAGGATGTAGGGTACATTTCACGTTTCAGGAACTATGGCTCAAAGAAAGAGGCTTTTGATGTGAGCTGTTAAAAAGAATTGTAGGTGTTACTATCTTCTTACCCTAGTGAATTCTGCCTTTTGGGGGAGTAACTACCAGTTAGGAGAGCCAGATAATGGTAACTTACTACAGTTAATTGGGCTATTGACTAAATACAACCCATTCAAAACAGAATATATAATTTATGTTTAAAGTTGTCACGTGAAACATGAAAAGATAAACCACTGTTTATCTTGGAAAACACAAAATGAGCTTTTATCTTAGTCATAGAAGAAAGTCACGAAGTTCTGTTCCTTCATTTATTTGCGATGTTACTCGTGATGTATCTAAGATTGAACAGAATACGAGGGCAGTTCAATAAGTAATGCAACACATTTTTTTTCTGAAACAGGGGTTGTTTTATTCAGCATTGAAATACACCAGGTTATTCCCCAATCTTTTAGCTACACAACACTATTTTTCAACGTAATCTCCATTCAATGCTACGGCCTTACGCCACCTTGAAATGAGGGCCTGTATGCCTGCACGGTACCATTCCACTGGTCGATGTCGGAGCCAACGTGGTACTGCATCAATAACTTCTTCATCATCCGCGTAGTGCCTCCCACGGATTGCGTCCTTCATTGGGCCAAACGTATGGAAATCCGACGGTGCGAGATCGGGGCTGTAGGGTGCATGAGGAAGAACAGTCCACTGAAGTTTTGTGAGCTCCTCTCGGGTGCGAAGACTTGTGTGAGGTCTTGCGTTGTCATGAAGAAGGAGAAGTTCGTTCAGATTTTTGTGCCTACGAACACGCTGAAGTCGTTTCTTCAATTTCTGAAGAGTAGCACAATACACTTCAGAGTTGATCGTTTGACCATGGGGAAGGACATCGAACAGAATAACCCCTTCAGCGTCCCAGAAGACTGTAACCATGACTTTACCGGCTGAGGGTATGGCTTTAAACTTTTTCTTGGTAGGGGAGTGGGTGTGGCGCCACTCCATTGATTGCCGTTTCGTTTCAGGTTCGAAGTGATGAACCCATGTTTCATCGCCTGTAACAATCTTTGACAAGAAATTGTCACCCTCAGCCACATGACGAGCAAGCAATTCCGCACAGATGGTTCTCCTTTGCTCTTTATGGTGTTCGGTTAGACAACGAGGGACCCAGCGGGAACAAATCTTTGAATATCCCAACTGGTGAACAATTGTGACAGCACTACCAACAGAGATGTCAAGTTGAGCACTGAGTTGTTTGATGGTGATCCGTCGATCATCTCGAACGAGTGTGTTCGCACACTCCGCCATTGCAGGAGTCACAGCTGTGCACGGCCGGCCCGCACGCGGGAGATCAGACAGTCTTGCTTGACCTTGCGGCGATGATGATACACGCTTTGCCCAACGACTCACCGTGCTTTTGTCCACTGCCAGATCACCGTAGACATTCTGCAAGCGCCTATGAATATCTGAGATGCCCTGGTTTTCCGCCAAAAGAAACTCGATCACTGGCCGTTGTTTGCAACACACATCCGTTACAGACGCCATTTTAACAGCTCCGTACAGCGCTGCCACCTGTCGGAAGTCAATGAAACTATACGAGACGAAGCGGGAATGTTTGAAAATATTCCACGAGAAATTTCCGGTATTTTCAACCAAAATTGGCCGAGAAAAAAAATGTGTTGCATTACTTATTGAACTGCTCTCGCACTTTGGTTTGGTGGTATTTTCTTTTTAACAAGTAGGAAAATAAAGAGCAAATTCATAAGAGGTTTCTGGAATATTTTGATTTGAGAAAAAGACAGGTTTTGCAATTAGTAATGCTAACATACATGTCATTAACAAACATGAATTTTATTTACAGCACTGTCTTAGTGATTTGATAATGGATTAAATATGGCTGGGCAAATGAAAGGTCAGCAAGCAAAAATTAGGGACAGTTATCCACAGGAAACATTTTCTACTTGTGGATCTCATACTCTGAAATTAGTAGGATCAGATGCTAGAAGAAGTAATGAAGTAGTAGCTATACACTTCAGCTGTCTGAACCAGACATACAATTTCTTCAGTGCAATCCCACTAAGGTGGGAAGGGTTATTAAACTACAGTGGTGGTCGATCTCTTCATGGCCTTTCTGAAACAATATGGAATGCAAGAATTGAGGCAATGAAGCCCATAGCAGAAAAATTACTAGAAGTAATAAAAGCTTTAAAATACAAAAAGTCAATGCAGTTTGTTCCATAATAGAACAGCCAAAGTAAATGGACTGATAATTATTTCTTCAAGTTTGAAGCACTGATTATTTTGAATTTTTGGAAGGAAATTTCAGACCATATAAATGAGAAAGTTCGAATCAGCAGTCAAAATTTTTCCCTTGTTACTGGAATGAAAAATACTGATGATATTACTGTTGCCATAGTTAAAGATGTAAGAGCTCTATGAGCTGAATTCTTAAGCAGAGCTTAAAAAAGGGTTACTGAATTGGGACTGAGGTAGATTTTTTAAAAAAAGAAGATGGGAAAGGAAGGTTTTCTTTGATGAATCTGATTGGGATATTAGACCATTCACTTCTGAAACTCAAGCAAGATCAATAACTTTAAAAAGAGATTTATGACATAGTCATAAACAAGATTGTTTCACAGATGAATTCTTGGTATGAGGAAATGAGAAATATTTGTACGACTTTTGAAGCCACTCTCAGAATAAATAGAAATTTTGATGATAGTGGATTAAGATATCAATTATAACTTATCCTAATCATCTAAGTGGCAATCTTACCACAGAAATACAGATGATCAAGTCAGTGAGTGCAGCTAATTTTCCAGACTTCACAAGGCAGCAGAAAACAAAAGGCTTCCATTTCTTCTTCTAAATGAAATTTGTATTCTTCCTCACCTTAGCATTACACTCAGGATTTTCATTCTCCTTCTCTGTGGCCGTTGCTTCAGTGGAGAGAGGATTTAGTGAATTAATGTTCGTCAAAAATCATTTTAAGACTAACTTTGGGTCAAGAGAAACTTACTCATCTAACATGTTAACAACAGACCATGAAATTGCTTCTAAAATAAGCTTCTGTGACGGAGTCGATAACTTCACCAGCTGCAAGAATAGAGATTCAGGGTGCCATCTCCCGTGGTTCATAGCAGTTTAAATGGCACTCAAAGTTTCAACCAGACTTTTGAAATAAAGATAACGAAGTTTGCTGCATAGTTATCTTACTAAATCTTAGGTGTGTCTCTTTTAGAGCATTCTTTTTAATACTGTGCTTTTTATTATTACTGTGTAGACTAACATTTGCATTTATTCACATACGGAACATAGAAGTAATAAATAGATAATTCACTGTGTACACACCATTTATTTACCGCTCAAGTGTAAAACAAAGTACTGGAGAATCAATATTTGTCATAACTAAGTCCTATTTGCTGAGAAGGTTTGGTGGCCCTCACAGACGTCGGTATAGGGGCCCATGAAATGTATGGGCAGCCCTGCCTGCAGAACCTTATTTGGGAGGGAATAAGAGGCTTTTCTGGACATTTTACCATTGGGGAAGATATGTTCGAGTAATTTAAAGTATATTACGTAATTTTTCTGTTGGTTATTCAATCTTTTTCTCATTGTTACCTCCCACTTTGCCATCACCATTCAGAACCTGAATAGGGGACTAGACCTGAGAATTTCGCCAATGGAGAGATCAGCATAACACTTTTTCATTTACGGACATGTCCTGTGGATACACATTATGTGTCCTTAATTCAGTGGTTTCCATTGCCTTCTATATGCTCATGTCATTGATCGTTGATGATTCTTCCATCTTTAGGGGCAGTATCCCACCCAAAGGCAAAGAGAGTGCCCTGAACATCTGTCTGCTCCTTTGCCCTCTTTGACAAGGTCGTTAACTGACTTCTTGTGCCAGAGCTCTTCAGCTGCCATTGCCCGTGACTTTTATTCAGATATAAGCAGTGGTAGGGTTCGAACCTGTGACCGAAGATGTTTTCATTACTATTCAAAGACAAAGGATGTTGGGCTTGAGAGTACAGGAATTACACCTATTAAAATTTTGAAAGGAATAAAAGAGCCTGACGTTAAACAAGAGAACATTAAGAGTGACATCTCACTAACAGCAAAGAAATGGCTTGACTGGGAGCTTTATAACCAGAAAGAAAATACATGATGAAAAGGGAAAACTAAAGTACAAGTAGGGGATCGCATGTTGGTGAAGTTAGTTAGTTAGTTCGTTGTGTGTTCCATTGATCAATCGCACGGTACGGTAGCCATTGTGATGTAAAACATGTCAAGTGCACAAGAAATGCACATATGAAACTAGATTTTTTAATATATATATATTACAATACAGAGCTACCTTGAATGGCACAAAATGCATATACTATATTTATAGATTTTCTGCTTCACTGTGATGTGGGGCAGGAATTCTTCGTTCGATCTGCCGCCATACTCACGACAGCCAAGGAAACTGACTCTGGTCTAGGCATTCTCCACTAAAGACCGCACAGGCTCTGCACCAAACCAACTTTAAAATAAATGACCGATGGAAAGAGGAATGAGAGAGCGTTTCTGGATGAGGTATCGAATATATTGCTTCCCCCTACTTATACCTCCCGAGGAGATCACGAATGTAAAATTAGAGAGATTAGAGCGCGCACGGAGGCTTTCAGACAGTCATTCTTCCAGCGAACCATACGCGACTGGAACAGGAAAGGGAGGTAATGACAGTGGCATCTAAAGTGCCCTCCACCACACACCGTTGGGTGGCTTGCGGAGTATAAATGTAGATGTAGATGTAGAACAGCAGTAAACTGCCACAGTATGCCATGCATCTTTAGTAAACCAAAAGGATTTGATTGCCCTCGCAAAGTTTGGTCAACTCTTAATTGCATCAGAACCAACTGTGGGAGATGCACAGATGGGGAAAACTTCCTTCGGCCGCTTTCGTCTGTGGCGCTGAGAGACAGACGGTCAAACACATCGTGCAGGAATGCCCACTAAGGGCATATGAGGGTGACCCACAGGATTTCCTAATGGCGACCCAAGAGGCAATCGACTATATATTATCTAAGCTGGATGTCTGCTTGTGATTGCTCTTCTGTTAGTGTAAATTTACAATTGGTGGTGTCCTTATATACAAACTGTTATTTATTGCTCTGTTTATACATATGTAATTTTTTTTAAATTGTGTTGTATCTGTAATTTTTACTGTGATGTTATGAGCCATGCGGTAAATAAATAAATAAATAGATTTTCTTATTCCTATTCAAGAATTCATCTATGGTATAGAAGGAGTTCTCAAGGAGATATGATTTCAATTTATTTTTGAAGCTATTACTGCTGTCTGTCAGACCTTTTATTTCATCTGGTAATTTGTCGAAAATTTTTATAGCAGAATATTTTTCACCTTTCTGTGCCAAAGATAGGTTTAGTAAAGGATAGTGTAAGTTTTTCTTCTTTCTGGTATTATAATCATGAATGTCGCTGTTGTTTTTAAAGTGGTGCATGTTGTTAAGAACAAATTTCATTGGTGAGTAAATGTACTGTGAAGCTGTTGTAGGACTTCCCAATCTTTTAAGAAATTCCTACAAGATGTGCGACTATAAACCCCACACATTATTCTAACCACTTTGTTTTGAGCAGTGAATACTTTTGTCTAAATGTTGAGTTACCCCAAAATATTATTCTGTATGACATCAGAGAGTGAAAGTATGTGCAGTAGGTTAGGTTACTAATTTCTATATCCTCAAAATTGGCAAATATTCTGACTACAAAAGTTGCTGAACCTAGTCGCCTTTAGAAGATCTAAAATATGAATTTTCCAATTAAGATTCTCATCTATGTGTACACCCAAAAATTTAGTAAGATCTATTCTGTCAACTGACTTATGTTGTTGTGTTATATCAACTGAAGTTACTGTACTTTTTCCAGCAGAAAATTGGATGTACTGCGTTTTTTCAAACTTTAAAGCAAGCCCATTTGCAGAAAACCCATTAATGACTTTTTCAAAGACCTCATTTGTATCATTTTCAATTGAAATCTCTTTTACTGGATTAATAATGATGCTCATATCATCAGCAAACAGTGTCAGTTCAGCTTTCTGTTTCAGATAGGAAGGGAGGTCATTCACATATATCAAGAACCCATGATTGAACCCTGTGGAACACCTAATGCAATTTCACCCCTGTTAGATGAAGTGGCAAACATATTTAAATCACTTGACCGATATAAGGAAAGTTTTTGCTTCCTGTTCTGTAGGTACAACTTAAACAGCTCATATGCTATTCCATTTATACCATAGAACTGTAATTTCTGTAACATAATGTCATGGTTCACACAATCAAATACTTTGGACAAGTCAAAGAAAATTCCTATTGATGACATTTTACTATTTAAAGACTATTATGTGGGCAATGAAATTACATATTGCTGTCTCAGTGGAACAGCACTATTGAAATCCGAACTGTGATTTACTAAGTATCCTCTTACTGTTGAGATGGCTAACCACTCTTGAGTACATTACTTTCTCAAAGATTTTTGAAAATGCTGATAGAAAGGATACTGGCCGATAATTATTGACATATGTGGTGTCGCCCTTTTGTAGAGTGGGCAGACAATGGCATACTTTAACCTGTCTGGGAAAATACATTGAGTAATGATTCATTACATATGTGACTCAATACATCAGCTGTAATTCCTCACATTGTTTTAATATCTTATCAGAGATGTCATCTACACCAACAGGAAAGATTGAATAATTGGCTCTGAGCACTATGGGACTTAACTTCTGTGGTCATCAGTCCCCTAGAACTTAGAACTACTTAAACCTAACTAACCTAAGGACATCACACACATCCATGTTCGAGGCAGGATTCGAACCTGCGACCGTAGCGGTCGCGCGGTTCCAGACTGAAGCGCTTAGAACCGCTTGGCCACCAGCGGCCAGCTTGAATAATTTTCCTTATTTCACAATAGGTTGTTAGGTGAAACTTAATCTGACTAATTTTTTTTCAAAATACTCTCTTCCCTGTACTGGCTGGCTTTTTGTTTCAAACTGTTCTCACCAATTTTTTCTCCTACACTTCGGAAATCGTTGTTAAATACATTAGCTACTTGTGAACTGTTGGTTAGGATGGTCTCGTTCTCCTTAATAGTAATACTACCTATCCCAGTGGTTACTTTTCCTGTCTCCCTTCTAACAACATTCCATACTGACTTTATTTTACTGCCAGAGTTGTTAATTTCTTCTCTATCATACATATTTCTTACAACGTTTCTCATATGTTACAATAATTTTTATAGTGTAAAACTACTTCTGGATGTTTACTAGTTTTTGCTGTCTCATAAAGTTTTCTTTTTCTTTCTGAAGACACTTTAATACCTGTAGTAATCCAAGGTTTCTTTGAAAAGTGTGTGGTGTTACATTTAGTAATTTTCTTTGGGAAACAATGTTCAAAACAGGATATAAATTTATCAAGAAATAAGTTGCATTTATCATCAGCATTTGGCTCATTATATACATCTCCCCAATTAACATTTCTTAATCTTTCTTTGAAGTACGCTATAGATACCGGGTTGAGCGACTTACAGTTTTACTTAATTGTTTCCAAACTGTACACCCAGTTAGGTTTTGTAAGTTAATCATTTGTGCATCATGGTCTGACAATCCAGGGAAAGCATGTTTTTGTTTTACAACCTCTTTCTGTACAAATACTTTATCTATTACTATGCTATTGTCTTGAGCTATATGTGTAGGGAAATTGATCACTGATTCTAAATTATATGTTGTTAATAACACTTCTAGTTCACTTTTCCTCTCAGAATTATTTAGAAAGCTTACATTGAAATCACCACACATTAATAACTTCTTCTTTTTGTCTGACAGGCAGCATAATAGAGAGTCAACCTTTTTTTTATGAATAGCTCCCAGTCTCCTAATGGGGACCTGTACACTGTTGCTAATATCAATACTACATTATCTAGCTGAAGTGCACATGTACAAACCTCAAAGTGCTGATCAACACAAAATTTGCTTACTTCAACAGTTTTGCATTTATACCCTTGTTTTATGAAAATGGCAACTCCTCCTTTATCCATCCTAGATTTACAAGTGTTAGATGGTAATTTATACCCACTTATACTGACACTATCCATGCCCAGAGTTACATGGTGTTCAGACAGACAGAGTAAATTAAAATAAATTACCTCTGAAATTTGTAACTCTTTTCATAGGTGGCTGATATACCTCATCCCAATGTCTGTTGGCGGATTGTGCCTAAATGCAAAACAACATGTAAAGTAAGAAATATATGGGACTTAAAACAATATAAGAAATGAATACATGAGCAAGTCAATATAGTAGGTACAATTTTGTGAATATAAAGAGACTATATACATATTAAAATAGAGAAACTGTAAAGACAGTACTGTGCAAATAGCCATAAAAGATGTAGGACAATGTTGTAAAAAATTGACTGTGGTTATTCAATCATAAAACGATAACAAAAGCTTATTCTCAGTATCAGAATTTTTTAAAATTTAGTAAAGTACAATCAGGGTATTACTAAACAAGAGGAACTGTGAGAAACTCAGTTTAGAATCTAGGGTTGACTGTATAGTTATTAAGATATATTGTATATATTGTCTTTATAATGGTAGGATTTCAAGTACATGTTCTTTGTCTATTTTATACCTCTCGTGTTAATTTTTAACACCATTGATGGAATGGAGGGGAATATGTAACAATACAAATACTGCCAACTCCATAAAATTCTAAAAATCGCTTTTAATTTCTGGGTCTCTGTCTGAATGCAAATGTGAAGTGGCTACTAGCTTTGTGCATGTTTACACCATCTAGTGGCAACTGTGAGAGTTAATGACTGAACTGTACAGTGCTACCACCTAGTGACAAATACTATAAATAACTAGATGCATAGATTATCATGTTTCAAGTAGTATTTATTTATAAGAAAAATGTTTCATACTTAATCGACATTGTGTGTAAAATAAATAATAAATGTTATTATTAAAGTATAAATGTAAAGGCTGTAGGGAGAACAGCAGTGTATGTCAGTGAAGCACCCATAGATAACGAGTTACTATAGCACCTTTAAAGCCTTCTTTGTGACTCTTCCTCATGAAGTTGCCAACTGTGCTTGTCAGTGAGCAGAAATGGACTCAGCCTCTGATGTATCATATGAAAAATGATATTGATGCTCTTCGGTTAGGTTGCACCAGAAGGCCAACGTCGTTTCTATAGTGGTTTAACTAAACTCAGATAATGATGAAATGAATATCACAATTTGCAGATTACATGAAATATGAGTTTATTGTATACAGATAGACATCTAGCCTACTGTAGGTATCTCAATTAGATAACATCTACAACAGAGACACCATGCTGGTCATTGACATGACGACAAGTCTGAAGCATATTTATCACAAGTCTTGTGCAAACAGTGAATTTAGCCACAGCCATTCAGAGTTAAGTGTTTTACTTTGTGGAGTCTAGCTCTCACAATTGTGAAGTGTTTTTTGTAGTATTTAATGCCCTTGGTTTTACATATTTCACTCAGTAGATAGTGAATGATTCTCAAACAAGTATTCTATGTGCTTAAGTCAGTTCACATTTCACAGCAGAAGCTGGTACCAGATAAATTAACACATCCAGTATCTGAGAAATGCAATGGATGTTTGATGTAAATAATAAACGAGTTTTAGGTGACAAATGTACAATATGCTGTGAAAGAGGCAACAAAGCTAACTTCAAATGGTAACAAGATGAATTCATCATTATTCAGTAGATGTGCTGTGTTGAATTAATTACATTGAAAACAGTTTCTTTCACTACATGTGACGTGGTTTGAATATTAATTGCACAAAGTTTACATTTCAGTTACACATTCAGTTATCTTTTGGTTTTCATGTTAATTACTGTAAAGTAAACTATTCAAAACCACGATTTTCAAATTGAAATGTTGCGCACATAAATACTCAGATGACATGCTACCACAATGTGTATTGTACTTTTTGTGCAATGCAGCTTGCTCATATATTTAATCATAGAATATTTTTATATAAATGTTCTTCATTATTATGTGCTTTACATGTTAACATCACCTGTTAATGTACATGCTTATGGGCTGAATTATTCCAGTTAGTGTGTCCCATTTGTAGTGTTTTTTCCCCGTTTCCAGTGATCTCGAACTTAGAATAAAAATCTCAGTAAAGTTAGCATCCTATTCACTCACTGTAGTTTCAGTATATCATTTCAAATGTAATAAATATCATATACAATCTCATTATTATGCCTATAGTGCAACATTGATTATCGAGTAGCTTCCACATGCATTCGTTACCACTTCAGTCTGGTGACCCATGGTTAAAAAAAGTAATTTGTAATTGAGAAAGGACTAATTAAGTGAAACAAAATAATAGTGCTATCTGACCATTCGTATATGTCGTAACCTGAAGGTAGCTCGATCTACTACAACTAAGATGAGCTACCTGGATGAGAAAGCGTTTTGGAGTTTCTTTTATCTCTACAGTAGGAGTCTAGTCAGACACAACCAGCTTCTGTGGCTACGTTGAGATTACTACACTTACCGAGTGTCAAAGAGATGTTAGGTGTGTAGCTCAGTTCTAATACAGTTCCTCTGTTTAAAATGTTGTTTTTCATTGACAACTACATGTTCGCCAATAAATCACATACTCATTAAGACACGAAGATACTTTTAAAATACATTTATTAGAAAACTGATATGAATTTACCACTTACAGAACTGATTGGAGACTGGTGTACTGTGACCTCTGCCACACTTGTATTTATGCTTCACATTTTCAATATTCTTGAAGTGATACGTAATTAAAATTGCAAACAAAATTGACTAGTTTTCTTAGTTGTCAATACAAAATATGCACTCACATATTTTAGTGACAGTTTTAAAATATCCGACATATTGAAATAAATCGATTATCAAATCGACATTTTATGAAATACGTACTGTAAACAATTGAGTAATTACATTCTTTAATTTATTTGGAATTAGGTTACGACTTTCGGTGTTTTTTGGGGTCTTGAGATCGAGTACTGTCAGTGTTACTACTGCTTTCCGCATGCTGTGCTCACAAATAATAATATTAGTGTGTATTTACAGTTGGTCTAACATAGTTTGAATTTACAGTGCAACATTTGCATGAGTTAATTAAATTTGTGCATTATATGCCTAATTTCATCACAAGCTAATCAGCTTTAATAAATGTGCCAAGTGTAAAGGAATAAAATTTAATTTTTGTACGTACAAGGGCGTGATGAAAACCAGAGCCTCCGAATTCTTTATTGCTTCATATTTCATGTCATGCATATTACTCGGTCGACTCCCCACTTTGCTGCTGCAAGTTTCAGCCCTCTGCCGCTAAAGGGATGTGGATTACAATGCCCAACATGGTGGTGTATAACGTAACTACGTCGGCGCGTTTCTAATCGCAGATAACGTGCCCGAAATTGAAATCCGTGGAAGAACGAAAACTGTGTACGTGACGATTGTATAGAAATCGCTAATGTGTGGCATTGGGTTGTTCGTGCTCACTGTCATCAATCATCTTGCGTACTTGGTCCCATCGGGTTTTCGTCTGTTTCCATAACTTGAAGAACAACTTCGAGGTCGAAGCGGTGAAAGCAGAAGTAGGGCTGTGGCTCCTTCGGCAGAGTAAACATCCTACCGTGACGGTATCAACAAACTGGTCCCTCGTTGGGAGAAATCTGTTAGTCAAGAGGGTGACTATGTTGAGAAACAAAGACGTAGAATTTTAGTAAAATTTGTGTTATTTAAAAACGTTAAGATCTTTCAGATAAAAAAGATTCGGAGGTATTAATTTTCAGCACACACTCTTATACAGGCTTAGTCACGTAAGACGTAACACCCATTTTGCTTCCTGATATCGAAATGAGATTTTCAGCATTTGATAATATGCTGAGCGGCACACAATGTTTAGTATGGATGATGCTCTGAATTTTGATATCAACCGCGATACTGAAACAAGTATGCTTTGGTTTTTTACAGTAACCGTATGCTTTTCGTAACTTCGTTCAGTAGGTATTAGAAAGATGATTACAGCGATACAGCGCTCGTCAATATTGACGTCGAAACCTTTTGCAAAAAGAGTCTCAGAAAGGTACTGAAATTGGAAAACAATGCGGGCAGAGTCTGCTGCTGCGCCAAGCAGAGATGTAAAGCGAAGCTCTGTCATTCTATGCAAGACAGGCATACACTACTAACAAGGAACTCGTTGAGTGCGAGGTCGCAAGTTCAATCTACAGTAAGACTCATTTGAAACTGTTGTGTTAACAGCTGTAACAGGAAAAATATTAGCTGTTAATGATTCACGATGTGGATCAGGAGGACGACAGAATATGAGTGTCCGTGAGTGTCTGGAGGGTGGGAGGGGGAGGTGGTAGGTAAGGTGGGGGGGGGGGGGGGTGTTGCAGATATCAGCCGTGGATGTACGTATTAAACTTCAGAAAATTGACATCATCGACATTCAAGAAATGTTCATAACAGACAATTAACTTGCATCATGAGCGCCGAATGCAAAATGAAGCGTCCCAATGATCACAAAGGTTCCCACCATCAAGTCGAAGGCGATTCCTTGGGAGCTACAAGCCATGTAGGACGTTCAACTAGGTATCCACTCTTAAAGAATGCATATATAATCATACTGGTGTAACGGGGTGATGAGAACTGATGGGATATGATGGCATGCAACCGAATGCGAAACACTCTGTCGTTGAGCTTATCGTGACACTGGCTATCTTTTTAAGGCGTAGCTGCGGATAGTGCGATGATACATTTCACAGGCGCCGAAAAAACGAACATCCTGAGGCTGTATCTGGCCAGTGGTACAAGCTGGTATGAGCTTCCATGTCACACACTTTTCAGGAGGGGTTATACGCAGACAAGGAATCAAGCAAAAGCAAATTGTTTTGACTAGCTGTTGGCCAAAAGCAGTGCTCCTACCATAATAGTATTTCTCTTATACCCATTTACCCACACTTACTTGGAGTGATGTTATAATTCCCTATTGCTCTTGCAAGATCATGGACATGAAAAAGAATTAAAGGGGGCAGAGCACCTCCACCTTCTCGAACCACAGTAAATAACTTTTACCATCCACATTAATAGTCGGCATAATTTTATATGAATGCATAGGTTGATCCTGGTACAACTCTCTTAATACCGCTAATTTCCAGGGTTCCTTTCATACGCATTTCCTCTTCAAATCCTGATTAACTGGAGTTGAAAATAAATTCTTCAAATTCTGTAGCACTTCTTGAAGTTGTGCAGGCGTCCACTGCTCCCCGTGAAACGACTGTAATCTATGCCACGCGCAGTTTGATGAGCATAACGTAGTAGGTCACTATCATGCACATCCCGTACATTGTACCGAGCATCCTTGAAACGCGCAACACTTTTCGCAACAAGGGCGACTTGTCCTCCGTTGAATATCCGTACATTTTCTTATGCGGAATTACACTAAAGAACTGCATCTTCAGGCCACAAGTGGCACAGCGGGACCATCCGACCGCCATGTCATCCTTAGATGAGGATGCGGATAGGATGGGCGTGTGGTCAGCACACCACTCTCCTGGTCGTTATGATGGTTTTCCTTTACCAGAGCCGCTATTATTCGGTCGAGTAGCTCCTCAATTGGCATCACGAGGCTGAGCCCACCCCAGAAAATGGCAATAGCGCATGGCGGCCCAGAAGGTCACCCATCCAAGTACCGGCCACGTGCTTAACTTCAGTGATCTGACGGGAACCGGTGTATACACTGCTGCAAGGCCGTTACAGGAATTATTCGAAATTGTTCATAATTTTTTTTACTGTGCTGCGGAATATCTTCTATGTGTGTAATTATGTTTGATACCCGCTCCTTGGACAACGACTGTCCTTTACCACGTTTCACTGCAGACGGTAGTAGTGGTTCCCTCCTCCGACAAGCAGTCGAGCACATACGAGACCACACATCCGACTGACTCGTCTTGTAGATTGCCATTCGTATCAACGCTGTAGCACTGTTGTGAGTTACTCGTCGACCAAGCAGTTCAACTACACTCCATAGCCTCATACTGTGCTCACCATTGGGTACCTCCGTCCCCCCCCCCCCCTCCCCCCTCCTACTTCCTCCTTTTGCCATTAGCTGCGAATATTGTGCTTGCACGGTAGACAACATGTGGGGCGTCGAATGTTCTAATTTTCATTGACCTTTTGCGACCTCGCACTCAAGGGGTTTCCTATAAGGTAGAACCTCAGTTCCAATACGTCGTAGATACAGGGTCAGCTGTGGCTTCTGTACTTGTATCTATGGCATATATTAGCTTCTGGCGCATCAGGTGGGGCTTAGGAGAACTACTTCAGATGTGCATACGCTTCCAGATTTCTGTGGAAACAACTGTAGTTTCACCAGGAAGTTTTCCATTACCATTTCGACAGCATTTGTTTCACATTCGCAGTATAAAAGTAGCATGTTTAACTTCTTGTCAGTGGTGCACACAAGTAAAAGGTCTAAAGGCTTCAAACAACAGCCTAGCCTGGCATGAGTGTGTTTACAACGCAACGGTCGATTTCGATTTTAAAATGTTTTTTGGATACTTTTGCGAAGAATTTCGACTTCAAAATTAACAAGCATTGCATCACTATACTCGTCTTTTCAAGCACTTTCAGATGCATTTAAAAAAAGTACATAATTCTATTTAAGGAACTCATACTTTCTTCAATACCTCGATCGATAGAAAAGTCATGATTCTCTGTCAGATAACAAATTACATGCCCCTCCGTAACATCATCTGCTGGAAACCTCGTTTCGATGTATGGAACCGTTCATCAAATAAGAGGGGTGTGATGTGCTACTTGACTCACCATGTATAACATCGCGTAGTAATGTCGCAGTTTTGGCATAGATCTGTTCATTACGTGCTGTTCCATTCCGCTACATTGCACGAAAATCAAGTGACGTCAGATTCGTTTTAAATGGGTTTGAAATTTAAACGCAGGTGTTTCACAATGTGTGATGTGAAGTTTCTATGAAACTGTACACTGAAGTGACCAAAGTCGTATGATACCTCCTAATATCGTATCGGACCCCTTTTACACGGCGTAGTGTAGCAATTCGATGTAGCATGGACTCAACAAGTCGTTGGAAGTTTCCAGATATGCTGCCTCTCTAGCCGTCCATAGCTGCGAAAATGTCGTCCGTGTAAGATTTTGTGCACCAGCTAGGCTCTCTATTACGTCCTACAATTGTTCGATGGGTGCCCAAATCATTCGCTCGAACTGTCCAGAATATTATCCAAACCATGAGATAACAGCTATACCCCGGTGACATGGCGCATCGTCACCCATAAAAATGTCATCGTTGCTTGGGAAGATGAAGTTCATGAATGCCTGCGTGTGGTCTCCACGCAAACGAACATAACCATTTTCAGTCAATGATCGTTCCAGCTGGACCAAAAGACCGAGTCCATTCCATGGAACCACACCCCGCACCATTACGGAGACACCACCAGCTAGCACACTGCCTTGTTGACAGCTTGGGTCCAAGACTTGGTTGGGTCTGCACAGCAGTCGAACCCTACCGTCTGCTCTTACCAATTGAAAGCAGATCTCATCTGACCAGACCATGATTTTGCAGTCTTGTAGGGTCCAACAGAAATGGTCACGAGTCCATGTGAGGCGCTGCAGGTGATTTAGTGGTAGCAAAGGTATTCACGTCGGTCGTCTGCTGCCATAGCCATTTAACGCCAAAATTCGCCACACTGTCCTAACAGAGTCGTTGGTCCTACGTCCGGTATCAATTCAGGCTGGTATTTCACGCAGTGTTGCTTGTCTATTGCTTGTCTATTAGCACTGACAAATCTACGCGAACACTGCTGCTGTCGGTCGTCAAGTGAAGCCCGTCGGCCACTGCGTTATCCTTGGTGAGAGGTGATACCTGAAATTTGATATTCTCGGCGCACTCTTGCCACTGTGGATCTTGGAGTATTGAATTCCCTAACGATTTCCGAAATGGAATCTCCGATGCATCTAGCTGCAACTACCATTTCGCGTTCGGAGGCTTTTGATTCCCGTTGTGCGGCCTTAATCACGTGACAGACCTTTTAACATGAATCACCTGAACACAAATGATAGCTCAGTCCTTCGCACTACCCTTTATAACGGATCTTTTATGTTGAGATAAATTTATTTACTTTTTGTTAGATGTTTTCGTTAAATAACTGAATTAATTGTAATTACGATTAATTTAATTAAGCAAAGTAGAAAAGATAAAGTCAAAGAGATGTTCATTGGGCGGACACTGTCGTAATGTAACGTCATTGCGTTGTTCGGTTGTTAAAACAAGTCGTTTGTGTTCTGCTGATCGGTCGTGCGCGTATCTGAAAGGAATTAATTCGGGGACTATAATAAACTTTCGCATAATAGTTACGATTCGTTGTTCCGACAAAAGGAGTAAACGTCAGTGTTAATTTGAAGTAAGGGTGACGGGATTACTTTTGACAGATACGTGAAAACGGACGTAACGAAAATTGTCCGCATATCATCCTTGAAAGTGACTTTTTATTTAATTAACGATTGCGGGCTCAGTAAAAGCTATTATGCTTCGGATCAATCCCTCTTTCCTCCTAGATAGTGATCATTCATGTCATTTATGACATAAGAAAAATGATTATTAATAAAAGTGATGTTAAATGACAATTACGTGTTATTCCGTTAGTGTGGAACCGACGTAATATCTCTGAAATGACATTGACATAGAATATGTGTTAAATACTGAACTGAGATAGGAAGTAAATTGACATTAGTGAACATTTGATACTGAGACTATAGAAGCAGAAGCGCTTAAGGTTTCTCTTCTCTAAAATGGCAAAATAGGTACGAACTTTAACTCAATAGTCGACATTAAGTATTGCAAAGACATTAGCATTTCATATTTATTTTGACGACGCGCTGTTAAACAAAGGAACGTTGAGTCTCTGTACTTGTAATAAAATTAAAACTAAAAACATAATTAATAACGGCGAACTCCGCTTTAACAAACTGTATTGCGTGTCGTCATCGGGCAATAACTGCTCAACCTTGGAGACTTGTGTAGTGAAATTAGAAGTCGAGCATATAAAACAAACTTAAAAATCCATTCAAGCTACAGTGGAGTGTGGACAACACGACGTGGGCAGTTACACCTTTTATACCTCGCACAGGCGATTCTGCCGCCATCTGCATATGTGCATATCGCTTTTATGACCTCAGTGTAGTTATTATTATTGATTTATTATTGCAGTTCGTAATTCTGTTGATGGTATGATCTGTAGCCTGCGTCTGGGGTAGTAGACAGTCCATTAGAATGCAGTCTCCTGAAAAGTTTCGGTGCAAAGCGAAATGCGAAGTGCACTCCACTCTCCAGCACAGTAATTGCTCGGTTCACGACGGCCGCAGGTAATTACCTCCCCTTTGCAAGAGCCGCGGCGCTTGCAGAAGCAATCACCTCGCCATCCTCTCTCTATCTCTCTCTCTCTCTCTCTCCATAGAAACTGCGTGTTAAACGTAAACAGGGCGAGGTCGCCTGGAAACATAAAGGGAGGTGAGCGGCCTTCGGGTGCTGCGGTGTCTCGAAGAAGACGGAGGGGGGGCAGCGACGGAAGAGCAGAAAACAAAGGGCTGCTGCAAGTTGCTCCTATTCCAGGGGGCGAGCAATAAAGCGAGTGGGCTGCAGCCGAAGTAGTGGGGTGGGGGAGGAGGGGCGTTGCAGCTGCAGTGGGGATGGGGGCGGCGTCGAAGCGGGGAGAACAAACGGGCGCGGCCTTCTTTTGTTCCCCGGGACGGCGCGGGGCGTGATTAAGACTCGCCGGCGTGGATAATTGTCCCTGAACGACGCTTATTCCTGCCCAGGAGGAGCTCCGCGGCAACTTCAACTTCCCGGTGCAGGGAAGCGTAGTCTCTCGCCGGCTGTTTCCCCAACACGAGCCGGCGACCAAACTGCGAGTGCCATCCGAATACTTTGCGAGCATACGAAATTTCTAGAACTTATTATGTACATCATCATCATTATCTTTAGAGAACTAGGCCTTACCGTCAGTTGCAATCTCAGAAGTCGGTTGACCACCCCACAGGCTGTCCGACATTTCTCTCTTCCTCTTTTGTTACTTGCTACTGGATCTTACAGTACTGCAACACTGCAGTCTCTGATCAGTTCTAGAAGGCAGTTATGGACCGTCAGTTCACAGCTATCTGCGTGTTACTCTCGGCTAAGATGTGAACTAAAATGATGGTGAAGAGTTCGTTTTAAAACAGGCAATACAAAAAAAATCACCTGATGAAACAAAAAAAGTTGACATGATTATGTAAAAATTGCTGCCAGCCGAAGTGGCCGAGTGGTTCTAGCCACTATAGTCTGGAACCACTACGATCGCAGGTTCGAATCCTGCCTCGGGCATGGATGTGTGTGATATCATTAGGTTAGTTAGGTTTAAGTAATTCTAAGTTCTAGGGGACTGATGACCTTAGCAGTGAAGTCCCATAGTGCTCAGAGCCATTTGTAAAAATTGCTACGAAGATAAACTTAAATGCGAGCTCTTTTAAGACTAAGACACGAGAATGCAACGGATATGAAAGTATTGTTCCATGTAATATTGGATATTTCTGATGTGTTTTGCAGTTCACGTAAATTAATTACATACAGAATTTACTTTCTACAAACTAGGAAAATTCAGTTTCATCTACAACAAATATGAAACATTCATCCACGTTATCAACACAAACTGGAGCTGTTCACTTTCTTGTAATACATACGAAATTTTCATTTTGGGACTACGCCAGTAGCCAGTGTTGCCTGTATATGAATTTATTTCAGTCTTCCTAGTAAACCTTCTACTGCCCCCTCTCCCATTCCATCTTCTCCTCCCACTCTCTGTCCATCTCCTCCTCCTCTCTCTCCCTCTCACTACCTGCACCTTCTCCCTCTCACTCTTCATTTCTCCCTTCCCTCTGTCTATATACATCTCTTGATCTTTCCTTTCTCTGTTCATCTCTCGTCCCACCTCTGACTACCCACTTCTTTCCCCTCTTTGTATCTCCTCCTAATACTCTAAGTCGATTGCCCACTCTCCCTTATAAGCATTTCTCCTTCTAGCCTTCCTTCTGTCCAACCCCTCCTTCTTTTCTCTCTGTCAATCTCCTTCCATCCAATCCTCCTCTCTGCCTATCTCCTTCCCCACTTCCCCTTGTCCATCTCCTCCTACTCTCTCTCTATCTCCATTTCCTTCTCTTCCATCTGTCCATCTCCCCTCCCCCATTTTGCTCCTTTCAGCTCTATCCCCTCATCCCCCAGGGGGATCACAGTTCTTTCGTGAGTTTGTGCTTGGGACATTTGGGCCCCGAGCAATTGCAGCCCATTCTTTATTCCCTGGCTGCATTTCCTTCACCCTGCACCCTCCCTCCCTATCCTCACTGCTTCCCCATTGCCACCTCCTTCCCCCTCTCGGTTTTCTATGTCGACCTGGCTATCCACCTGGCTTCTTGTATTGGTTGCAATTTTGTTCCTTCTCCATGTGCTTTCATCCTCTTTTGCATTTAAGTCCCCACTTAAGGTTTGACCTCCGCTTCAAAATTTCCTGATTTTAGTGTGAACCATATGTGGAAGAACCCCCTTCCAAGCATCTATGGTTTGGATTCCTCTGCCCCCTTCCTTCTCCTCTCCCTTTCCCACTGTAGCCCCCTCCCATCCTGCTCGGTCACCAGAATGTGTAGCTAGTCCTTGTGGTGTGGCTGTTACATACCCATGTGGCTGAGCTCCCTGACAACACAGGGATCACACTACTGATATCTGAGCTGTTGCCTCCTCATGTACGCCAAGGAGTGGATGCTTATCTTCTTGAAGCAGATGGCAGTACCAGATGGCCCTTGCTGTGGCTGGGTGGCACCCATGGGGAGAGCTCCTGGTCGGAGTGGTTGGGTATCAGGTCAGATGCTTGGTGCATGAATCGTATCAAGCTGCAAAAATCGTGCCGTTCTCAAACAGCTGTCTCTTCAAATGGTGAAGGACCCTCGACTCCTGCTTCATATGGCCTGGCAAACTACTCTTCCCTAGCTACACTACCGAGCGAGGTGGCGCAGTGGTTAGCACACTGGACTCGCATTCGGGAGGACGACGGTTCAATCCCGTCTCCGGCCATTCTGATTTAGGTTTTCCGTGAATTTCCTAAATCGTTTCAGGCGAATGCCGAGATGGTTCCTTTGAAAGGGCACGGCCGATTTCCTTCCCAATCCTTCCCTAACCCGAGCTTGCGCTCCGTCTCTAATGACCTCGTTGTCGACGGGACGTTAAACACTAACCACCACCACCACCTAGCTACACTATGTGAGGAGGGCCAGGCTCGCCTCTTGGGATGTAAACCTTTCCCCATTACCTCTTCTGTACTAGGACAGATGGGGACACATCATCACAAAAAAGCCATTGCTTTTCGTGGAAAATACTGAGGACGAGTTTGGTGAAGTGGAATCTCTCAGTAAGATGCGGTTGGATTCCCTGTTAACCAAAGCTTCTTCTGCCATGCAATCTGCAGGTCTTCACGCCAGTGATCACCCTAGCAATGTCCCGGTGTCTATCACTCCTCACCAATCTCTGAATATGGTTCGGGGAGTAATTTTTCATAGGGACCTTATCCTGCAAACTGATGAACTCCAGGCTAATCTGGAGTAGCATGACAGTCATTTTGTTTGATGTATGCAGAAGGGTTGCAAAGACAACTGCACCGACACTGGCACCTTTATTCTGGCTTTCTAGGGTTATACCATCCCAGAAAAGGTCAAGGTTATGTGCTACAGATGTGACATGATGCCATATGTCCCTCCACCTATGCAGTGCTTGCTGTTTGCGCATATGTCTTCCCGCTACACAGTCCTCTCCAACTTTTCGTGGTTATTGGGGATTGTGTTGGATCCGTGCTGGTTCTGGGAAAGCATCTGGTGGGGTCTGCACTACGGTTCACTCTGATGTCATTAGTGACTGGATCACCCTACATACCAACTTGGAAATGACAGTGGTTCGGGTACAAATGAGTCTGGCAGTCACCATTTTCAATGTCTACCTCCCTCCAGGTAGGCCACCTCCTTTTTGTGGCGGACCCTTTGTGTTGTGACTGTGGCCACCAAATCTATGAGGGAAGCCCACGTGTTCTGCCACCTGTGTGTGTCAATTCTGCTGACCACCACTCCCCTAGCTCACTGGATTAACTGGCTTACAAGAGAGAAAAAGAAGATCCAAGAACACAAGTCCCTGGATCACCTGACTTAGGTTGAAGCTCGCCAAAAGTATGAGAGACTCCATCCAGTGTCCTATGTTCAACTTTTGCCCCTATTACTTCATTTCCTCCTCCTCCCTTGTTCTTACCCCAGTCCCATCCCTCCCTCCCCTCTCCCTCCCCTGCAGTTCCCATGGCCTCTAATCAGGGAGCCACTCCCGCTCCCAGCCGAAGGAGTGCCCCCCTTCTTCAGCATCTGCTGGTGATCAGCTCCCTCCCAGGGCCCGCCTCTCAGGCCAGAAGACTGTTACCACCACTCAGCCATGAGGTGTGCATCTGTGTACCCCAAGGTCGCCAGCTCTCTTTTGGTTCCAGATCTTGCAGAAGCCTGTCCTCCCCCTGTGCACTGTCCTCCTCCTCCTCCTCCCAGGGCCCGCCACTCAGGCCAGAAGACTGTTACCACCACTCAGCCATGAAGTGTGCATCTGTGTACCCCAAGGTCGCCAGCTCTCTTTTGGTTCCAGATCTTGCAGAAGCCTATCCTCCCCCTGTGCACTGTCCTCCTCCTCCTGCAAAAACATAAATCCCTAGGTAAGGCGGTCCTGATGCCCCTGGAGGTGCCGTCCCCCGCTTACAATCTGAGTCTCAGATCTTATTTATGGATGTTACCTCATCCTTGTTGGTGATGTCTACTGACTGAGTGGCCTTTGGATTCTTCAGGACTACCTAGGACTCTCGCCACACGATCATCCAGTGGCACTGCAACAGATGCTATCGTCACTTACTGAGAAGGCAATGTCTTGTCTCCACCTGTTCTGTGTTGTGTCTTGTTCTTCAAGAAACCCATTTCTGTGATGACCACTCGCCAACTTTTCATGGTTATCATGCATTCTTTCTGTCAGAACAGTGCTGGCCCCAGGGTAGCATCTGGTGGGGTCTGCACTTTGCTTCACTCCGATGTCAGTATTGACTGGATCCCCCTACATACCAACTTGGAAGCGATAGTGATTTGGGTACAAACGACTCTGGCAATCATCATTTACTATGTCTATCTCCCTCCAGGTAAGCCACTTCCTTACATTGCATTGTCTACCTTAATCCAACCATTCCCACACCCATTTATCCTCCTCGGGCACTTCAGTGCCACCACCCTCTAGGGAGGTGTCACTTCAACAGGTAGGGGTATCCTAATGGACCAACTTGTCATGGAAATCGATTTGTGTCTACTCAATGATGGTTCCCCTACCCACTTTAGTGCCACTCATAGCACCTTCTCTGCTATCGATCTCACGATCTCCTCCCCTGCCCTCGTGGCTTCCCTAAATTTATCGTCCCATGATGACATATGTAACAGTGACCACTTTCTGGTGGTTCTGTCGTTCCCCTGCTGCTGCCAGGCAGACAGGCCCCCACGTTGGGCATTCTGCAGGGCGAATTGGCCTTATATTTGTCTACTGTCCACTTTGACACCACCTTCTCCAATTCCATTGATGTTGTCATGCAAGGCATCTCTGCAACTATTCTTCATGCTAATGGCACTGCTGTTCTCCTACCTACTGGTCCACCTCGTTGTCGGCCAGTACCATGGTGGACCAAGGATGTCACAGTTGCTCACCAGGACAGCCAACGGGTGCTGCAGCAATTTAAGTGACACCCTTCACAGGCCAACGTCCTCACTTTTAAGTGTCACTGTGCTGAGGGTCATTATGTTACTAAGCGGAGTAAAAAGGAATGCTGGGAGTGCTGTGTTTCCTCCCTGAGGATGTTGCCCCTTCATCACAGGTTTGGTTCAAGCACTGTAGCCTTCTGGGCTGCCAGCAACGGTCAAATATTCAGGGTCTGAACCTCCAAGGTGCTCTATACACTGATCCGTTGCTTCTCACAGATCAGCTCATGACACACTTTGTGACAGCATCGTCGTCCTCTTCATACCCTGCTGCCTTTCTCTCCCAGAAACGCAGAGTTGAACAGACACCCCTCTGTTTCATCTCACACCACATTGAGCACTATAATGCACCCTTCACTGAATAGGAATTGGTGCTGGCTCTTAGCTCACCATGAGACACTGCCCTAGGCCCAGATTCCATCCACAACCAGATGATCCAACACTTCGACATTCCCCAGAGGCAACAGCTCCTCAGAGTTTTCAACCACATTTGGCTCATGGGTGCTTTTCCATGACAGTGGCGAGACAGTATAGTTATTCTCATCTTTAAGCCCAGGAAAAACCCAACGTCTCTCAACAGCTACCGCCCAATTAGCCTGACAAATGTACTTTGTAAGATGCTTGAAGGGATGGGCAGCTTCAGATTATGTTGGATACTCGAATCTCAGGGCCTTTTGTCCCCATATCAGCGTGGCTTCCAAGTAGGGTGATCTCCAAATGACCATTTACTCCGACTGGAATCAGCCATCCGATGGGCTTTTGCTCACCAGCGGCACATTGTTGTGGTCTTCTTTGACCCACGTAAGGCGTATGATGTAGCTTGGCGCCATCACATTTTAGTTTCCCTCCATGAGTTGGGTTTCCATGGTCCTCTTCCGATTTTTATCCGCTAGTTTTTATCTCACTGGCTCTTCTGGGTTCGAATTGGCACTTCACTTAGCGCCCTTCCGATTCAGGAGACAGGCATACCACAGGGTTCTGTGCTAAGTGTGACATTCTTCCTCATTGCCACCAATGGGCTTGTAACTTCCGATGGGCCTCTGGTCACCCTGGCATTGAATATCGACGATTTTTGGATCCGGTGCAGCTCCCACTCGGTAATGTCTGCTGAGCGCCAGCTCTAAGGTGCCATCAGACGGGCCTCTGCGTGAGCCACCACCCATAGCTTCCAGTTTTCTCCCTCCAAAACGCGGGGTACGCATTCTTCTCGACGACCCAAGTACACCCCAATCCAGAACTTCATTTAGGCAACCAGCTCCTCGATGATGTATCACAGTCTCGTTTCTTAGGCCTTAGTTTTGATAACAAGCTCACATGGGTGCCCTACATTCGCCACCTAAAGGCTACATGTATGCTGAAGCTTAATGCTTTCCATCTCCTGGCCCACACACCTTGGGTTGCTGTTCATCATTGTAGGGTGCATCTGGCTATTGATGCCTTTCGCACTAGTCCTGTTGATAGTCTCGTCATAGAAGTGGGGATTCCCTTCTAGACATCTGACATAGCTAACTCCTTGTTTCTTATGCAGTCGCCATTTGCCAATTCCCTGACTATCCTGTGTACCCTGTGCTCTTCGCCAATGAGCGATGTCTCCCTCCTAACACCTGCCCATGTGTGGGGTTGCTGCTTGCCAACTGTTGAGCCTGAGAGGTTCTAGGTGCTTCAGTCTGGAACCACACTGCTGCTATGGTCGCAGGTTCGAATCCTGCCTCAGGCATGGTTGTGTGTGATGTCCTTACGTTAGTTAGCTTTAAATAGTTCTAAGTCTAGGGGACTGATGACCTTAGATTTTAAGTCCCATAGTTCTTAGAGCCATTTGAACCATTTTTGATTGCCGCTTGGCAAGCATCTCACTTCCTTCTGTTGGTATCTCCATCTCCACTCACTGGACTGCACCCCGTGTCTTTCATCCCATACCCCTCCCCCCCCTCCCCAGACGATGGATTAGGACTGATCTATTCCAGGGTCCTAAGGTCTGTGTTGCTCCCATGGTTTTCCAGCGTCTTGTATGTGCCATTTTTGTAGAGTTCCAGGGTGCCACCATCTTTTATGCTGATGATTCTAAGGCAGTCGATAAGGTGTTATATGCTTTCACATCTCCTACTGGCTTTAAACACCATTTACTGCCAGGTTCATGTAGTGTGTTCACAACAAAGTTTCTAGCCATTCACAGGACTCTCCTTTTTGTTTCTAAAGCCTCCCTCCACAGTGTTTTAATTTGTTCAGACTCCATGAGCAGCCAGCAGGCTAGCGACTGACGCTACTCTCGTCACCCTTTGATCTCTGCTATCCATGACCTTCTCTCTGCTTATGAGCGTGCTGTCTGTTCATTTGTCTTTCTGTGGGTCCCAAAGCATGTGGGCATCCCAGGGAATGAACTGGCTGACCTTTTGACGAGAGGAGCAGATACTTACCCCCCATTTCCTTTCATGATTCCAGATGTGGACGTGCGGATCTACGTCAAATGTCTCTTTGCTCAAAAGTGGAATGCCAATTGGAGCACTTCTGCTCATAGCAGTAAACTCAGCATAATCAAGGAGTCTACTGCAGTTTGGCACTCTTCCTTCCATTCCTCTCGGAAGAATGTCACTCTTTTTATGCCATTTATGTATTGGTAATACCTGGCTCACCCATTGTTTCCTCCTACATAATGACCCACCCCACAATTATTTCCACATATATGGTTCTCCTTTAGTCTTGGAGCAGGGCAGGCTGGTTGTGGTTGGTACTTCTTTTACAGTCTTCTCGGTATGCGACTCCATGACTGCTGCCCTTTTTTCCAGTTTTTAGATTTGGTCTCACCTTTTGTGCCTTTACTGTGTGTGTTTAATGTTCATTATTTTATAATTAGACTCCCCTGACTGGTTCTGTCCACTTATAGCAGACCTTCTTTCTGCTGTGACTCACTTCAGAATTGCGGGACTGGTGAGCGCGCTGTTTAGTCCCATAGCCCCTCTCAATCAATCAAACATCTCGTCCATCACCTCCTCCTCCAGGTCCATATCCTCCTCCTTCTCTCTCTCTCTGTTCATCTCCTCCTCTAACCTCTCTCTGTCCATGTCTTCCTCTTCCCTCTCTCTACCCACCTCCTCCTTCTCCTTTCTTTCTCTGTCTATCTCCTCCTATCTATGTACATCTCATTTTCTAACTATTTCCCACTGCCCCTTCTCTATCCCTCTCCTCTCCCCCTTATCCATCTCCTCCATCATCTACTCTGTCCTCCTCCTCCAACCCCCTTCTCTCACCACGTTGTCACCATACCAAAATAGCGGGTTACCAGTTCTTACACACAAAGCACATCTCTCCAGCTGGTAAGCAGTATATGTACGACATCTGGTTGAAATCGATCAAGAGGCTTATGAGGGATTTTTACCTGTGGCTTTGCCCATGTACAGATGTACTGAACTATGTGTCGTACAGTGATCTAATTTTGTAAGTACATTGTGAAGGCATATGTGGATACTGCCTGCAAAAAATATTGCGAATAGTATTAATAGCAAATTAGTAATAAATATAAATGTCATGGTTGATGTGCAGTTTTCACATATCTCAATATGTATGACATGAAATATCCTGAACTATGTGTCATACAATGATATAATTTTGCAGATACATTCATTACATCCATACTGTAGGCAAGAAGAGCCACAAAAGAATAATAAAACAAATAATAATATTAATAAAAAGAATAATAAAACATCATGCTTGATGCCGAATTTTAATGCATGAACAGCGAAAATGTAGTAATCGTAGAATTTTTTCGGTTTATAATTATTTGGGGTTGTCAGAGAGCAAAAATTTCGTAAACGGTTGAAATTATATGTAAAGTTTATTGCAAGTCTCTAGGTGCTCTCATTCTCAAATGTAGGATGAATATAATCCGAGTATTTGCACATTATGGGCTACAATACTTTTTCAGCCCCACACCTACCTCCTTCACAGATATGGAGTTCTTACCCCTACAGCGATTCTTTCCAGGCAGTATGAGATGTGCATACCAAGTTTGGTTGAAATTGACCCAATGGTTTACCAGGAGATGTGGAACATCTATACACACATACATCAATTGTTATAATATATATGAATAATAAATATTCTATCGCAGCTGCTGAAACTCTGCTATTTAATTTATCTGATTCACTGTGGAAGCCCTTCCAAACGATATATAAACAGAGCCCAAAATCATTTCAAGAAGAAATTAAAATCAGTTTGTGTTGCTTAAAATAAAAATTATGTTCTTATTAATTCAAGGTGTGCAGTAGCTTTGCCACTTATTTTTTATTCTTTTATACATATATATTTTTTTAATTTTTTGCTTAATGACAAATTTGTTCCAAGTTGTTAACGAATATGTCAGCTATGGTTCCAACAACGCTACATCCCACCGCGAGTCCATCTTTTTCTGTATATATTGTATATGTATTGTATTACTCGATGTAATTCTGGTGTAAGATAAGTTTTGTTGGTTGTAAAATTTCTGTAGAGTCTCGTATTGAGATTTTTCGGTATTTGATTAGGCTTTGCTCTATGATATCTATTGTTTCCTGGATAGGGATGTTCGTGTATAGGGTTTTGTAATGTCGAAAGATACACATCTTCCATTTGGGGGTATTTATACGTCTTTGATATTGTCGCAGAGAAACTGAGCAAACACAGTAAACGTTGTGTAGTGGTTATGACACTAGACTACTGCATGGCGGGTCACCTGAACTATAAAATTAATTTCTATATGCGGTTCGAGTACATTCTAGAAGTATTCAAAAATGTCAAGAATCATCGTACTGGAATGTTCTGTAACTGTGTACAGGGTGGTCCATTGATAGTGACCACGAAATAAGCATCAGACAAAAAAAAAAAAAAAAAAAAAAAAAAAAAAGACTGCAAAGAACGAAACTCGTATAGCTTGAAGGGGGAAACCAGATGGCGCTATGGTCGCCCCGCTAGATGGCGCTGCCATAGGTCAAACGGATATCAACTGCGTTTTTTAAATAGGAACCCTCATTTTTATTACATATTCGTGTAGTACGTAAAGAAATATGAATGATTTAGTTGGACCACTTTTTTCGCTTTGTGATAGATGACGCTGTAATAGTCACAAACGTATAAGTATGTGGTATCACGTAACATTCCACCAGTGTGGACGGTATTTGCTTCGTGATACATTACCCGTGTTAAAATGGACTGTTTACCAATTGCGAGAAAGGTCGATATCGTGTTGATGTATGGCTATTGTGATCAAAATGCCCAATGGGCGTGTGCTATGTATGCTGCTCGGTATCCTGGACGACGTCATCCAAGTGTCCGGACCGTTCGCCGGATAGTAACGTTATTTAAGGAGAGACCCGGGCCCCTATCTCGACCATGTTAATTCACCAGTGTTAATGACCCATGATCTCAGAGACTGTTGTAGATACGGATTTGAAATTTCTGCCATATATTAACTACTGATTCTTTATTCTACTGATCTACGTTGGAAGGTTTTGCATCAAAAGAAAATGTTTAAAAAAATTTTTACACACTGCCTGTATTTTTTCAAAAATTTTGTTGCCATATACATAAAAATAGCAGAGCTGAACGTATTTTCTTGTTTGTAGATCCATGGCTTACTGGGTAGTTGTGCAGGACGCTGTAAAAATTTCAGTGCAATAGCATGAGTAGTTTCTGAGGAAACGGGGCATTTGTAGTGAAAAATGTATAAACTGAGAAAAGGACGTTTAAAGTTTTCGTATGAAACGTCTTACCTTTATTGTTACGTGAAGTTATTAAAAACACCCTGCTCCATATTCTAGGTCATCTTCACCACCGGTTCTATTAAGTAACAGCTGCCTTCTCCTTCTCCTTACCTCTTTGGTCACATTTTTTGCTGAAACCTCAGTTTTTTCACTCTTCCGATGTCCACTTTGTGAAGACCTTCCACCGTATGCTTCCCCAAAATCTCACCCAGCTTCTCAAGTACTCTGTCTGCCACTATATCCATTATTAAATGTGATTACAGTGTCTACGTTCCTAACTGTAGGGTCTTCATCCCAACAAATACACTTTTTGGTATGCCAGTCCAGAGAAGATTATTGAAAGATTCGTTGACGTTTTGTGTTTTCCCATGAAAACACCTTTTCAACAGAACTGGATGGGTCAGATTTCTAAATATAGGCTTCAGAGCCTCCATTACTGCTTGAAGCACACTGTTTTTATGATTAAAATCTGCCAAAGATACTTCAGTTTAAGATTTTCTATATTTGCACCATGTCTCAGGAGGAGGAGGACACAAACAATGTCTGGGGTTGTTATCAGTTGAAATTTTATGATAGTAGATAGCCCACACCGCTATCACCATCTTGTGCAAATCATTGGTGTTGTCCCTGATAGCTTTGCCGTAATAATCTTGAAACTGATCTATCACCTTGTTAGTCAGTCTGCCAGGACCTTTTATTGTTCTACCATCTGATAGCTTTGCGTTGACAAGTTTTATTTTCAACTTTCTGAGACGTGCACTCACGCTCTTTTTCACATGGCCTACTACCTCTAGTTTAGTTATGGGCACACTGTAAGGTTTACTGTCCACTACTGCTTTGAAAGACTTGCTGTCTCCATCTCCCAAGAACTGAATGTACCTAACTCCCCTTTCTTCCTCAGATCGCTGAAAAATATTTACTGCAACAGCCACTTCAATCCCTCCACTTGTTCCCTCATAATTTTTTCCACAGTTTGGTTTATGGGCTTCTACTCTCTCACTATCCACGCCAGCACATGTGCATCCTTGACAACATTTTGTCAAAATCTCAAGATCTAGGACTTTTCCTGTGTCAACACTTGTTGCAATTGCAACTCCATTCTTAGATTTGTGTCCTCGTCTCTGCCAGGAATCATCAAAGGCAATACTGATATCAGTGCAACCATAATTTGCTTCCACTGCTTCTCTTGTTGCAGATACCATGGAATCTGTAGCCACTTCCTTTACACAATCACCAATGACATTTGTGTAGTGTTCATACTCTGTAGGAGGATCTGGCAAATTCATGATGCTGCACAACATTTTCCCAGCTGCCCGACCCTTCCAAATGCACCTTAGTCCATATACTAATCTTACGTTATTAGTATACAAGTTGTTTTTGCACTTGCTTGATGTGCAAAACGCTTTAAAGAATTCGCAGTTCTGACAGGAAATACGTAAATGACAAACAATTCCTTTCCTATCTGATTCATCTTCAGACAGTGTTACTGCACCACCACAAAGAGAGCAACTCACTGCTTCACTTAGAACACGAGCCAAAATATCGAACTCCACAATTATCTTTGTATCCATGTCTTTTTCTACACTGAGCTCTTCATAAACTCTAAAGTCAACTTTCCTTTTTGAAGCACTGGGGGGAGAGGGTGTAGGCACTGCACTTTTATTATCACTGCTGTCGCTGGTAGTTCCCTATGATATACTCAAACAAGCTTCATCAGCTACACATTTTCGGTAAAACCTGTTACCTTTGTTTCTTCGCTTCTTGAATATGCCGTGTGGTTTTGTCATTTTTCTTCTGCAAAATGCTGTCAATGTGTGCTTCGTGCACGAACTAAAACCCACTAAACAGAACGTTTTTCACGAAACAATTTGCGCCATTCAAACAAAGAGCTTCAGAAACAATACACTGTGTAGAGCAGAGTGTCAACTACAAAACAACAAAACCACATCCTTCTATAGTAAATAGTTTCGGAAACATGACCATTCAAATGAGTCACTGTAAGTCGCGAGGAGGAAAACTGACAAAGCAGATGTACAGTAAAGGACGATAATAGCAACAAGATAATATTTACACCAAATAAATAATATATCAGAATGTTCAGGAGATTCTGTAGATTTTAACGAAACAAAAAAATTATAATTAATTTTTTTTCGATTTTTTGCCCCAGGTCTCCCCTTAAGGAAACAGGAAGTGTTCAGTCACATGTGAAAAGTCAACCACGACGTGCAACAAATGATGATAATCAAGTAGGTGTTTTAGCTGCTGTCGCGGCTAATCCGCACATCAGTAGCAGACAAATTGCGCGAGAATCGGGAATCTCCAAAACGTCGATGTTGACAATGCTACAACATCGATTGCACCCGTACCATATTTCTATGCGCCAGGAATTGCATGGCGACGACTTTGAACGTCGTCTACAGTTCTGCCACTGGGCACAAGAGAAATTACGGGACGATGACAGATTTTTTGCACTCGTTCTATTTAGCGACGAAGCGTCATTCAGCAACAGCGGTAAGTTAAACCGGCATAATATGCACTATTGGGCAACGGAAAATCCACGATGGCTGCGACAAGTGGAACATCAGCGACCTAGGCGGGTTAATGTGTGGTGCGGAATTATGGGAGGAAGGATAATTGGCCCCCATTTTTCGATGGCAATCTAAATGGTGCAATATATGCTGATTTCCCACGTAACGTTCTACCGATGTTACTACAAGATGTTTCACTGCATGAAAGAATGGCGATGTACTCCCAACACGATGGATGTCCGGCACATAGCTCGCGTGCGGTTGAAGCGGCATTGAATAGCATATTTCATGACAGGTGGATTGGTTGTCGAAGCACCATACCATGGCCCGCACGTTTACCGGATCTGACGTCCCCGGATTTCTTTGTGTGGGGAAAGTTGAAGGATATTTGCTATCGCGATCCATCGACAACGCCTGACAACATGCGTCAGCGCATTGTCAATGCATGTGCGAACATTACGGAAGGCGAACTACTTGCTGTTGAAAGGAATGTCGTTACACGTATTGCCAAATGCATTCAGGTTGACGGGCTTCATTTGGAGCGTTTATTGCATTGATGTGGTATTTACAGGCAATCACGCTGTAACAGCATGCGTTCTCAGAAATGATAAGTTCACAAAGGTACATGTATCACATTGGAACAACCGAAATAAAATGTTCAAACGTACCTACGTTCTGTATTTTAATTTAAAAAACCTACCTGTTACCAACTGTTCGTCTAAAATTGTGATCCATATGTTTGTGACTATTACAGCGCTATCTATCACAAAGCGAAAAACGTGATCCAACTAAAATATTCATATTTCTTTACGTACTACACAAATATGTAATAAAAATGGGGGTTCCTATTTAAAAAAACGCAGTTGATATCCGTTTTACCTATGGCAGCGCCATCTAGCGGGCCAATCATAGCGCCATCTGGTTTCCCACTTTAAGCTAGGCAAGTTTCGTTCTTTGTAGTTTTTTCGTTTGACGCTTATTTCGTGAGATATTTGGCCCGGTCACGATAAATGGACCACCCTGTATATACCGTATGTGTTCTGGCCAGAGGCAGTTCGTTCCGCGCTTTTGTATACGCAAGTGCTGATGGACCTTCCTTAAGTGAAGTTAGTGGTCGTCATTCATCTGATTATATCTTTTTCTACGAGACAATATTCTTAGCTAATATTCTAGAATGCCTTATTGTATATTTTTTTTGTATTTGTAAAACTTATTAAGGTGGTTGTTTAATGTCTTGTTTATGTAATATGTGGGACTGTTAATATTTTCTACTGCAGGACATATAGGAATGAATTGTTTGTGTATCTTAGGGTGTCCACGGAGCTTTGGTGTCATTAAAAGACGCATTTTGCACTGCTGGCCCCAAAGCACAAAAGTTCTTGCTAAATGAAAATATTTAAAAGGTTGTTTGAGAACGGCAAACCTTTGAATCAGCATTTACAGAACGTTTCCATTAACCGTATTATACTACTACAGCAACATTAACACGTTCACGTAAAAGAAGTGTTTCGGTAGTAAATAGCCAAACCACTGACTCAGATTTCACGGGTTCGGTGCCAAAAACTGTAGAATTTTCATGTGCTACTTATCACTACGCCCACCTTTGGGTGTGTTTGTTATCCCTAGGATGCATGGTGCCGAAAACACACATGAATGCATATGCAGGGCCTCCAAGGCCCTGTCCTAATTTAAAATTTTCCTCTTTTCATATAATCATTCTTTGGAGTTAAATTTATTTCTGTCAAATTTATTGTCATATTGAAAGATTCCTAAGATACAGTAACAGGATCTGGTGGGCCTCATTAACATATTATTAATTTTTTTAAAAAACTCTAAGAGTGAATTTTTATTAGTTACATCCATTTACATACAACATATACTAATAGTTTTATTAATTCACTTATAAGTTGCAGTTTACATTTTATAACATTTATTACAACTAATTTCTTCAATGAAAATATACTCATTATTCACAATATTATGTATACAGGCAATATTTTGACAAAAAGTTATTATTCATTGTTCACATGAAATTGCATTTTTATTAGTTTTCAACATGTGACAAACAAGAAGCACAAAGAATGCCATTATGTTCCTTGCAAATGTTGGTTTTACATTTAACGCATGTCATAACAATTTTACTGTGTTTATTATATGACAATAATTGCAGCTTCTTCTTTTTCCTGAAACAGATAGTTGGTTCGGCAATATGACATCTTTTTGAACACCACATCTTTGCATGGCATCAACGATTTTCTTTACAAGATTAGGGACCTGAATACGAAGTTCCATTAGTGGTCCTCTGCTAAATCTCTTAGGAACAAACACCTTTTATCACTTCTTCCACTACGGTAAGTCAGATGTTGGGCGTAAAATAAAATTTCACTGTTCATTGCTGCGATGTCCATCATATTCATCGATAATGCAGGTGGCCATCTTCTTGTTTGTCTCTTGTAAGTGTAATAACGAATTTTCTGGTCCATTTGATCTACTCCACCCTTTGTAGAATTATAGAACTTCATTATATCTGGTTTCTTTTTTGCATGAGTTTCATCAATGTTCCTGTCGTGATGCACTGTTGTAATGAGAAATACAGACTTTTTCTTTTTGGGAACATAACTCACCATTGTAATATCACCTCTAAATGCAATCAAAGAGGAATGAATTGCTCTTGCGGCAGATGGTTTCATCTCATTAGGAATTTGTGGTATATTTTTTTTTTTTTTATTGTTCCCACCACTGTAATTTGCTTCTGAAGCATCTCTTCTGCCAGCTGCACACTAGTAAAGAAGTTGTCAACAGTAATATTTTTTGAAGATCCTTCAATGCTTTTAGCAAGATCTTTCACCACATTCAATTCAAGATTTTTCTGAATAGGTTCGTGGGGCTTCTTTCCCGTGTAAACAATTCCGTCTAAAGCATATGCAGATGTGGCATCACATAACCAAAATATTTTTATGCCATACTTGGCTGGTTTAGAGGGCGTATACTGGGTGAAGCTGCATCTTCCACGGAATGGGATTAGCTGTCCGTCAACTGTGAGCGAATCGTTGGGAATCATTCTACTTCTACACTTGTCAGGAAATAGTTCCCATACATAGCGAACAGCTGCAAGTTTGTCATCTGCAGGTCGAGCTTCACAGTTACGCCTGTCATCAAATCTAATCATTGTCCTTATGTCCCCGAATCTATTTACTGACATGGTGGCCTTATATGTAGGATTTGCCTTTTCATCCAAGAATAATTCTCTAATAGGGACATCCCAACTCTTCTCAACACCAGAAAGCAGTAAAAGGCCAAGAAAACCCTCCATTTCAGCAAGCAAAACGTTTTTCCACGTTTCACCACGTAAAGCAGCCACTGTTCTGCCTTCAGTATTTGTGCAGTTGATGATTTCCTCTAGTATTTCCTTGGAGGTGAAATAGTCTCAGGCATCCTTAGGTTTACAGGTTTTCAAACCACAGGCTAGACCAGGTACCTTCTTTACGACATTATGCACAGCCGTATGAAAAGTTGCAGGAGGATCTAATTTCCAATGTGTGGTCTTCTATACCTTTTTGTGGTGGTTCTTCATTTTCAGACTCTGATGAAGTAACATTATTGGAAGGACTGTCATCTGCCTCAATATTCACATCTGCAGGTTCATTGGCTGATTCTTCACTACTTGCACCTTCAAAAATATTTCCTTCCTCGCAAGAATCATCTTCTTGAAACCACTGAGCCACAACACTTTCAAAATTGGCTGCATTTGAACGTACTGGCTCTTTTCCTTTGCGTGTCGAAGCCATAGCAAAAGGTTTGCCTCTCGAACAGGAGCTTGTGCAGCGCTAAACGAGTCATACTCGTAACAATATGGACCTTGCAGCAACAAACAAACTACAGTAACAATGAGGCTGACAAGAGCAGCACAGGATAACAATACTATGCAATAATAAAACATTTGATAGCAAAAAGATCAATAATACACCTACATCGCCAATATGTGAAAGTAGTGTGTATTATTTTTTAGTTATACTATTACTACTACAGCTACTGCTGCTGTTGGCACTCCTGTTGCTGGAAATACCTCTACAGTTATTGTTGAATTAATAACTGCTCCCAAACAAATGTTGAAGACAATATAGGCTAAAGAGCATTTATAAATGTGTGAGGGATTCTGAAGCCCTGCTTATGCATTCACGGTGTATGGGTAAACGTATTGAATTATACAAAAAACTTAAAAAGGTATTTCGTTCATTCGTGATACGAGAAATGTCACAGTGTTAGTGAAAGAGTACTGGAAAGCAGGTTGAAAGCAAACAAAAAATTGCAGAATTTTTTTTAAAAAATGAAGACATACAAAGGCCTTGGAGGCCCTGTATATGCATCCTAGGGTTAACAAGAAGAAAATGCGGTGTTGTGTGGTTCATACTTACATTAGAACATAGGTCCTCCTCTAGCTGGCTAGTAAGACAATTCAAAAGGAAATCAATAACAGACCATCGCCAGCAAAACATTGGCTAGTAAAGCATTGAAGCGTTCTATGCAATCTTTGGGCTAATGAAAGCTTTCCTTTTTACTAATATTGTGCTGCATTCTTTTAGTATGGATCTCTCATTTGTAGCTGTACAGTGTAATTCGTTGATCGCCTTTGAGGTTTACTGGTTAATGCTGGTGGCTACTGGTACGGGACTGCTAGCTGGTGTTCCTGGTGACTATCATTTTTTGTCTTTATATGATCTCAAATAGGATTCAGTTATCCAACTGAATTCCACTGAGAATCTGTTTGGTTTGACAAACAGCAACACTGTCAGTTAAGTTGCCAAGAGACATCAAGTGGTACGGCATACAATTGTTGCACAGCTTGATGGCATATAATTACTGCTCAGAATGGTCTACAACATCGATTCTATTTTGAATTCGACATTAATATCGTGACTGACAAGTCTATCTAATCTTGTGCAACATTTTGCATACCACAGAACTCCAGAAATGACTAAACAAATAATTATTTTCAGTGTTGACTTTCTCTGGAATCAGGAACAGAATAGTGGCCTATCTCGATGTTATTTAGTCATCATATCGACAAAGTTGTGGTGGAAACCACTACATATCATGAGAGGCTGCTACTATGCAGGCATAGCCACTCATACTGCCACCGAAGGCACCAAACCACAATGTGTCATGGACACACACATACACACACACACACAGTTCCACTCCAGCGATTAGCCAGTTCACACCAGCCATTAGACAACACCATTCAGTGCTTGCAGTTAGCGCAGACAGTACTCTATAGATTGTCTTCCAATGCAGCCATCGCTATTTATGGAGAGCTATGATTAGTGACAGAGTGTATGAAACTATCACTATCAGCAATACAATGTCATAGACTGCCAAGAGACAGTAAAGTTAGTTTGATACCACTATATTGAGTATAGGGCATCAAGTGCCATTTATCAAACTGTATCAAAGCAGCATTTGTAACACAGTCTTAATGATTGAATTACAAATTGTTGAAAGCAAATAAGTAAAAATTTTCAATTTTCGTTTTTTTTTTTCACTGAATAGTACATTTAAGAGTATAGCCTATCGTTTGATGTTGAAATGAAACACGTCATGCTTATTTCGTTTCAACATATGCTGCTCGTTCGCGCGCAAAATCTGTCTTCCACCAATACTCCACATTGTTGGTAAAATCATCCACTTTCTTTGTTGTGGCACTGTCACTATTAATGTTATTTGAGCTGCGATTGGTTGTATCAGTGGCGCCGACTTAGGGGGGGCAACGTACTTTGTGTCCCCCCCCCCCCCCCAAGAGTTAAAACTAGGGGCCTCGCCCCCTCCCCGCCCCAATATTCAAACATGCATTTCCCATCGCTCTCTCCCCCTTCCTCATCCTTTGCTGGGAAATTTGTTAAAACTTGCACATACATTTTTGCATAATAGTATGTAATGATTATGTAGGAAAAAAAATACCGATTTTACGAGCTATTACGTATTCTTTTCTGCTACTCCTCCAACCCCTGCGTATGACGAACTGTTGTGACAGGGTATGTCCCCTGCATCTGTACTATTCGCACACTTTTACTGTACGGAGGTATGCGGGGAACGAAGGCTCACCCCGCGCTTTGGCTGCTAGGACAAACTCCACTTCCTGCCACAGCAGCCTGCTGGCAGCTTGTAAAGGAAACTAATGGGCATTAGTGACACCGAATTTGGTGGCGATCGCTAGAAGGACTAGGTAACGTTAAAGACTCTTCATTCATTTTTGTAAATTCTATTGACAATCACTAGGTACAACACCACACAAATCAGCACCGGCTCCAGCCCGTGCGAACATGTCTAGCGCCCCCCCCCCCCCCCCCCCCCCCAACGTCCCTTTTTCCACAGAGTCAACATTTCCCACAATATATTTTATGCATGACGCCTTATTTTCACATATCACACTCATTCGTCTCTTTGTTGTGAATATGTCTTTAAGACTAAAGCAGCAGCCAGTGATACGTTTACAATGCAATACATTTTAAGCCATTTTTCTTGGAGGAAACGTTTCTTTCGTAAATCGGAGCACACTGTTTCTGCACCATAGATAAGTTTCAGTAAGACCCTTGATTTTATGAATAATTTATATTTCCAATTTATTCTCACATTCCTTCATTTACACAAGATGGATTTGCCGCTCCCAAAAATCTGCCGTCCTAGGCAATGGCACGGTTCGCCCCTCGCCCCCTCCCCGCCCCCTCCCTAGAGCCGGACCTGACAATAATCAACACTATTGTTACATGGCTACTTCTTGCTAGGCGCACAGTACTGTTACGCAGGCCGCAGCTAATGTTGGCAACGAACGCAAATATTCCGCAGCTGGGCATCGCCAGTGGTCAGTTAGTCTTACTGTGACTTGGTTCAGTTGTAAATCTTACGTCCCTTACTGTCCAGTTTAAAATGGACAAGTTTATAAGCAGGAAGATATGTGACAATGTGGCTAGTGTTGGCGATGGTGAAGCTAGACCCAGTGTTAGTGGTGCTGCGTGTGACAACAAAGACACAGATAGTGACGGAACTGTGGCGGTGACAAAAAACAAACACTGTTCACGGAAAAAAACAACGCTGTTATCAGCCCTCTTGGAAACAGCAATTTGTATGGATCGATTACAATAAGGCAAAAGATGTTATTTTTAGCAAAATTTGCAGACAAATGTTTGAAGAAAATCGTTTTCAGTTTTCTCACAAAATGGAAAAAACTTTCATGGAAACTGGTTTTTCGAACTGGAAGAGAAAGGGGTAGAAAAGTTGAAAGCACATGAAGCATCGGGCTGCCACGGAAAAACTGTACTGAAATTCAAATCCTTAAAATCGAACGTCAATGTATCTAGCCAGATTTCCGAAGAAAAATTGACACAAATGAAAGAAAACCGAGCTTGTTTACTAAAAATCAAATCTTCACTCCGTTATTTAGCAGTGCAGGGGCTTGCAATACGTGGGTATACTGATGAAACAAGTGACTTTGACAATTTATTACGCCTTCGATGTGAAGATAACCAGCTACTTTTGATATGGCGCGAAACTTACAAATGGACATTCCATGACGTACAAAACGATATTTTGGCCATTTTAAATCATACACTTCTTAGAAAATTATTGGAGGATATCAAGAGTGCAAATTATTTTGCAATAATAGCAGACGAAACAACAGACATAGCCACCAAAGAGCAATTTAGTATATGTATAAGATATGTTGATGGTTCGATAGAGATAGAAGAATATTTTTTTAGGGTTATACTCAATACAAAGTTTGATATTATTATCGACATTTTAAGACGATTTGACTTGCCTACATCTAATTGTAGGGGCCATTCACTGAAGTAGGTGACAAATATAGAAGATTGTATTATGAAACAATGGATACATCCATCAGCTTCTTGGAATCACGGTTCAAAACTCAATCATTCATATTTGTAAATCAAATTGAACAATTTCTTCTTGGTGACAACAAACATTCATTCGATATTTTATCTTTCTACGAATTAGATATAGACAAAGAACGCTTGCTTCTCCACCGAAGCATGTTTCATGAGATTATCCAAAGTAGTGATTCTTCGAATATTAGTTCGATGGATGACATAATGAAATATCTAAAACAGGAAAATCACCTGTTTGTCCTACTGCCTGAACTAGTGAAATTCATACGTGTAGTGCTGACGATTCCGGTAACGTCCTGCACCGCTGAACGATCGTTTTCGTGTCTGCGGAGGGTGAAAACGTATTTTCGTTCTATAATGAGGCAGGATCGTCTTAATGCCATCGCCCTTATCAACGCCCATAGAGATGAGTCGATGAAAATCCGCCTTGATGCCATATGTGACGAGTTAATATGCAGGAATGATCTGAGGTGGAATACATTTGCCATCAAAAATTAAGGTATGTTTCTTCAACTTTATTTATGTATTTGTTTTGTACCACTACTGACCTATACTCCGACTGAAATGACATTGTGATTGACGTTTTAGCCAGTCGAGGGATAGGGGCTAGTCGCCAGCCAATCGTAGTTTGCATGATTTTCAGCTGTTTGCGTTTTTCATTATCCTCACAATCTTTTTTTGTTTCTTGAAAGTTGTTATGCTGTGAGGGGAATTTCCCAAGAATACGATAACTCAAAAGGGAAAGTATGCGTGCATAATACACCTCTCTCCTTCAGCACTTGTGTTATTCCATAAAATTCTCAATGCATAGATCATTTTAGATAGCTTAGAGTTTAAGAATGTGATGTGTGAATTCCATTTCAGATTGTCTTGTAAGTAAACAAAGCAATTTTGTTTCAGTGACACTTAATTTTTTGGTTTTCCAAAAAAATATTCGGTTTTAATGGATTTTTAATTTTGCGGTGTGTGGAATTGTATAGTGGCGGTTTTTTAAAGGATTAATCAGTTGCTTATTCCTCACAAACCACTCTGAAATCTTTTCATTTGTGACCACAGCATACAGCCTAAGAGCCTTTCTACCTCCACCTTCAATAAATACACTGGTGTCATCTGCAAATAGGACTGGTTTGGAGTGTCGAACATGTAGATGGAAACGCAAAGTTATCTGTCAAATGTAGCACCTAATAAAATGATTCTTGCCCCCCCCCCCCCTCCCCAAAACATTTTCAAGTCGGCGCCTCTGGGTTGTATTACTATGACTCCAAAAAGGAAGAATAATACTGCAGATTATGATAGAAATAGGGTGAAGACAGCTCGTACCAAAGGAGTGCCTTATCGAAATTACAGAGGCGATTATGTTTCAAGGAAAGCAGTTAGAGAATCTTCCAGGTAAATCTCAGTCTTTCTCCGAAGAACAGTAGAAAATATTTGTAATAATTAATTTCCTTTCAGCTGAAGAATGAAATGTTTTGACTCCACTGACGTAATTCAGCATTATAATATTTTGGCAAAATTATTTGATCTCCCTACCAAAGATGCCCAGGACTTACATCTGCAGAGTCTTATCGAACAAAGGAAGTAAAGCAGAGGCGTCCTCAGAAATCTGATCCAGAATGTTGTGAAAACTGTAGGGATGCAACATTTCCATATAATGCTTGGATGTGAAAGGAAACTAGTTTGCAAGAAAGATTTCCTGCATATAAATGCACTGAGGAATTCGGGCGTGTTTCGAATCTGTAAATTGCTACTTAAGCGAATTATACCTGTTGATAAGCGGGGGAAAAACCCGAAGACCAAGCAGACACCAGACAGTACCTTTGCACTCATTCACGACCATTGAAAATCTTTCTCAACAAAAACCTCACATTATTCGCAAAAATATGCAACATATTTAAACTCTGAACTAAATGCGTCGATAATGCACAGTATGTACAATGACAAATAAGCAGATTGAAATGTAAAATATGATGTTTGTCGTAATTATTATCGGGAAAATTTTAATTATTCCTTTCGTACACGCCAAGTGGACGTCTGTTGTAAATTTGAAGAGCTTGAACTCAAACTGAAAAGCCCACATTTAAATGAAAGGGCCAAGCTTGTCATCAGAGTGAAATCAAATGTTCATAAGCGTCGCAGTCCTAAATTTTACAACTCACTTTGGGATGGCAAAAGAAGAGCCCAGTCTATTGATAATGTGGGAGCCATAGTTTTTGATTATATGCAAAACTTGTCGCTTCCACATAGCACGATCCAACAGATATTCTATCTGCGCGAACTGTGAGTGTACTGTTTCAGCATACATGATTTGAAAACTGAACACTCCACTGTGTACTTGTACCATAAGGGCCTTGGAAAGAAAGATGCAAACGAAGTAGGAGTGTGATCGTGACTTTGGACAATATAAGAGGAAAATAGAAACTCATGGCCTCATTTTCACCCCTTGCGAATTCGTGGAACTGATAATAAGCACTAAAAGGAATGTTACAGTAAAATCAGTTAATGTAGAGGAAATACTAGATTTCGACAACTAGTGGCCAAAATATTTTAGAAAAAAGTGTTGTTTCGTATGAGACAGTGACAGAACAACACAACAACAAAAAATATTCTTCGCTCCTAGTAGCTTCAGAGAAATACAATACCTTGGTAGAGGAGAGATGATTGGCCTTCTGTATATCGATGGATTAGTGAGACGTACTTTCCACTTGAGAGAAAGTCATGTGCCGATCATTCCAGCATTAATGGACAGCATTCCAATGGCCTACCCAACATACCAAGTACCTATTTCGAGAATGAAGATGGAACATGTGTAGAAAGTAATTGAATATGAGCCTGTTGCAGAGAGACCATCCTACGAAGAAGTGCTTTCTTGGCCAATGATTGACTAAAATTATAGCAAATGTACAGCTAATCATTATTGCTGTTGAAATAATTCAGTTTGTTCTATTTTGTAAGATCATGCTAATGTACTATGAAGTGTTCATACAGTTAAATCCTGAAAAAGCAAAAAGTTTGTTCATAAACTGCTGAAACAAAATAAGTCAAAAACTCTGAAATAATTAAATATTGAAATTATATACCCTGAGTTAATTATTTCTGTCTCAATAAAAGCAAAGTGTAACCACTTCCAGTTTAGAAAAATTCCAGTAATGTGGCAATAAAACATTTGGGAGTATTCAGTTTTTTGTTTCTCCTGAAAAGTGTAAAAAAATGACTTATTTGGTTTCAGCAATTGCCGATTCAAATGTTGTTTGTTATTTCTCAGTGTTATAGTGAAGCCCTGTAGACAAATGATCAATAATCACAGCATGAACGACCTCCTTAAGAACTGTAGTAGGTTAACATTTTCCTGGACTGAATTAAGTGCAACGTTCACTTACATTGGTCACAACCGAACCCATGGAAACTTATAAGAAAGGAATTAAAGTCCAAGGAAAATAAATAATAATAATTAGTGCGTCTATGACATTGTGATTGTGTCAAGAGATGGTGAAGGACTTGGGGAAGCAGTTGAGTGGAATCGATGGTGTCTTGAAAGGAGGTTGTAAGATGAATATGAAAAAAATTAAACATAAGTAATGGTAAATGGGATATGGATTAAGAACGTGTGTTATGTAGATGACACAGTCTTAATTGCTGATGATATGAAGGACGTATAACACCTTGTTACTGTAGTGTGAGAATACAGCAGGAATACGGGCCTCAGTATCAACATCAAAAAGACAAAATTTATTCTAGTCACTCGCAGTTCAAAGGAATATCAAAATGTAGAACTAATGCATAACAATCAATCCCTAGAAAGGGACAATAGATTCAACTACTAATACGTACATTAAATGTACACTACTGGCCATTAAAATTGCTACACCACGAAGATGACGTGTTACAGACTCTAAATTTAACCGACAGGAAGAAGATGCTGTGATATGCAAATGATTAGCTTTTAGGGCATTCACACAAGGTTGGGGCCGGTGTCGACACCTACAACGTGCTGACATGAGGAAAGTTTCCAACCGCTTTCTCATACACAAACAGCAGTTGACCGGCGTTGCCTGGTGAAACGTTGTTGTGATGCCTCGTGTAAGGAGGAGAAATGCGTACCATACGTTTCCGACTTTGACAAAGGTCGGATTACAGCCTATCGCGATTGCAGTTTATCGTATAGCGACATTGCTGCTCACGTTGGTCGAGATCCAATGACTGTTGCCAGAATATGGAATCGGTGGGTTCAGGAGGTTAATACGGAACGCCGTGCTGGATCCCAAAGGCCTCGTATTACTAGCAGTCAAGATGACAGGCATCTTATCCGCACAGCTGTAACGGATCGTGCAGCCACGTCTCGATCCCTGAGCCAACAGATGGGGGCGTTTGCAAGACAACAACCATCTGCACGAACAGTTCGACGACGTTTGCAGCAGCATGGACTATCAGCTCGGAGACCATGGCTGCGGTTACCCTTGACGCTGCATCACAGACAGGAGCGCCTGCGATGGTGTACTCAACGACGAACCTGGGTGCACGAATGGCAAAACGTCATTTTTTCGGTTGAATCCAGGTTCTGTTTACAGCATCATGATGGTCGCATCCGTGTTTGGCGACATTGCGGTGAACGCACATTGGGAGTGTGTATTCGTCATCGCCATACTGGCGTATCACCCGGCGTGATGGTATGGGGTGCCATTGGTTACACGTCTCTGTCACCTCTTGTTCGCATTGACGGCACTTTGAACAGTGGACGTTACATTTCAGATGTGTGACGATACGTGGATCTACCCTTCATTCGATCCCTGCGAAACCCTACATATCTGCAGGAAAATGCACGACCACATGTTGCAGGGCCTGTACGGGCCTTTCTGGACACAGAAAATATTCGACTGCTGCCCTGGCCAGCAGATTCTCCAGATCTCTCACCAATTGAAAACATCTGGTCAGTGGTGGTCGAGCAACTGGCTCATCACAATACGCCAGTCACTACTCTTGATGAACTGTGGTATCGTGTTGAAGCTTCATTGGCAGCTGTACCTGTACACGCCATCCAAGCTCTGTTTGACTCAATGCCCAGACGTATCAAGGCTGTTATTACGGCCAGAGGTGGTTGTTGTGGGTACTGATTTCTCAGGAGCTATGCACCCAAATTGCGTGAATATGTAGTCACATGTCAGTTCTAGTACAATATATTTGTCCAATGAATACCCGTTGATCATCGTCATTTCTTCTTGGTGTACCAATTTTTATGGCCAGTAGTGTATGTGAACTAAATCGCAGTTTAATTTTAGTTTAATAAAAGAATGATAAGTCCCGAAGATATGCAGCAATCCGAGCAATGCCATCATTTCACACGTTGTAATTTCTTCCTCTGGAATACTGTACACTTACCTTCTTACTATTCCAGCAATAATTTCCAGGCTAAGTATTGTCCATATAGCCTCTGTTTCACATTTAACCCCTCTGGCAACACGTTTACAGCTAGAATATATTTTTGCAACATTCTTTATTTTTGTTGATGTGATTAAATTAGCACATATTTTATTCCATTTAAATGTTTTAACCCTACCAATGAAAATATCACCACTGGAGAGGGACTGTTCTTGTTAAGAGTGTGAATTGTGATCCCTTGGTTTGATAAGTTCCTGGTTTTCCTCAGAGTCACAATGTCTGATATGGTTTTGAACCCTGGATCTTCGTTGAGTAGTCACACAAGCCTGTTGTGAGTCAGCTTTGATCTCGCCCAGCACAGAGAGACAAGAACCTGCTTGTTACATGTCATATTTTGTAACGACATAAAAATGCAGGTGTTATTACTTACACCACAGGGCGTATTGCGTATTTTGTACAAGCAGAGTTAATATCCGGTTAGCTGTAGTGTCTGACGTCACAGCGACCATGAGTCTTGAGTAGCCGGGCGATACGCCATTGTTAAGGGAGACGTGGCACGGAGGCTGAACCGGAAGGAGATGTGACAAGTGTCGCTCCGTCTTTATTGCTCAGTAAGCTTTGCTAATGCTCCTTCTGGGCTAGTAAAGTGCCTAGCCGGCCGTTGTGGCCGAGCGGTTTTAGGCGCTACAGTTTGGAACCGCGCGACCGCTACGGTCGCAGATTCGAATCCTGCCTCGGACATGGATATGTGTGATATCCTTAGGTTAGTTAGGTTTAAGCAGTTCTAAGTTCTCGGGGACTGATGACATCAGATGTTAAGTCCCATAGTGCTCAGAGCCATTTGAACCATTTAAAAGTTGCCTAAGGAAACTGATTTATGAGTGTATTTAAAGTATGTATATTTGTGCTGGCAGAAAACAGCTGAAACTTAGACGCAATTAATTAATGGTCAAAGCTGATATATGATGATGATGTTTGGATTGTGGGGTACTCAACTGCGCGGTTATCAGAGCCCGTAAAAATTCCCAACCTTTGCTCAGCACAGTCTCTCCACTTTCATGAATGTTGATGAAATGACTATTACGACACAAACACGCAGTCATCTTGAGGTGAGTGAAAATCCCTGACCGCGCCGGGAATCGAACCCGGGACCCCGATCTCGGGAAGCGAGAACGCTACTGCGAGACCACGAGCAAAGCTTATCTGTGTGTGTGGCACATCACTCCCAAGTATGAAGGAAGGTTGTATGCCGCGTACTACTAAGCTGTTAACTACTCAACGGATGCCTTGTATTTTAGTGAAATATTGACAGACTGGATATTGTATCACAGACACAGTCCCTTTGACTGTTCATAGATGTCACTAAACCTATCCAAAGATGTAAACAATCATGCATGAGAAGCGCCTTTTAGAAGGAGGGGGTCTGACAGCCGAACAACTCCTGTCATTCCACCTGGAAGGAAGTACACGGTTTGTGTGGTCTGCAGTTCAACCAAGTCTAGACGGTCGATACCGCGGTTCGATAGCGTCTGCATTGTTACTTTGTGCCAGGAAGGGCTCTCAAGAAGGGAAGTGTCCAGGTTTCTCGGAGTGAACCAAAGCGATGTTGTCCGGATGTGGAGGAGATACATAGATACAGGAACTGTCGATGACATAACTCGTTAAGGCCGCCCATGGTCTCCTATTGCAGTGGATGGCCGCTACCTACGGCTCATGACTCTGAAGAACCCTGACAGGAACGCCATCAGGTTGAATAATGCTTTTCATTCGGCCACAGGACGTAGTGTTACGACTCAAATTGTGGGCAATAGGCTGCATGATGGGCAACTTCACTCCCGACGTCCATGGGGAGGTCCATCTTTGGAAACAAGACAATTCAGCGCGGTACAGTTGGGCGCAACAACATGCGGAATGGACCGCTGAGGATTGGCATCACGTTCTCTTGACCGAAGAGTGTCGCATATGCCTTCAACCAGTCAATCGTCGGAGACGTGTTTGGACGCAACCCGGTCAGGCTAAACGCCTTAGACACACTGTCCAGCGAGTGCAGCAAGGTGGAGGTTCCCTGCTGTTTTGGGGTGGTATTACGTGGGGCCGACGTACTCCGCTGGTGTTCATGGAAGGCGCCGTAACGGCTGTACGGTACGTGAATGTCATCCTCCGACCGATAGTGCAACCATTTCGGCAGTATGTTGGCGAGGCATTAGTCTTCATGGGCGACAATGCGCGCCTCCATTGTGCACATCTTTTGAATGACTCCCTTCAGGATAACGACATCGCTCGACTAAAGTGGCCATATGTTCTCCAGATATGATCCCTTTCGAACATGCCAGGGATAGATTGAAAAGGGCTGTTTATGGACGACGTGACCCACCAACCATTCTTAGGGATCTTCGCTGAATCGCCGTTGAGGAGTGCATCTGGGCCAACAGTGCCTTGATGAACTTGTGGATAGTGTGCCACGCCGGTTACAGGCATGCAGCAATGCAAGAGGACGTGCTACTGGGAATTAGAGTGCCGGTGTCTACAGCAATCTGGACCACCACCTCTGAAGGCCACGCTGTATGGTGGTACAACATTCCATATGTGGTTTTCATGAATCATAAAAATGGCGGAAATGATGTTAATGTTGATCTCTATTCCAATTTTCTGTACAGCGTCCAGAACTCTCGGAACCGAGGTGATTCAAAACTTTTTTTGATGTGTGTATTTTCGTTCTGTTTGTCACCAGCCCAATGGTTATATTTAGAGTAAGAATTAATCTGGCCACTACAGGCTATCAGATATAACACATTCTGACTTGACGTGAAGGAGGCCTCTGCTTCCGCTAGACGGGCAAAGAGATTACAGGACGCTTTTGACTTCGTATCGAAGCGCCTCATTGGTCACGAGTGTTACTTCCTTCATCAGCTGATGTTGCTTCAGCACAAATTAAGGTATATATTTCTGTGTACTTGTACTATACATTTTAAGCTTTGTTTTTAATGTCCTATTATGTACAGTAATTATACATCCACTGTATTATCTATCGACGGTGGTAGTTTCAGAACGACTTAAAAATAACCTGAATGAGAACGTCGGAAATGGCCGTCGAGTTAAATAAATTACATATCAGTAACGGAAGGGGCGTTTCTTTAGTAACACACTAGTGTTCAGTATTGGTGAGATTAATGCCTTATAGTAGAAAACTTTGCTGCCTCAAGAGTGGTCCGCCTGCACGATCGTTGGTGCTTATCGGGCGAGAGAGATCGGGTTCCTTTAATTTGGCTTATTTCTGCAGTTCAAAGGGTCTCCACCAGTAGCTCTCTTTGTGCTCTGCAGAGCCAAGTCCTCTGCAGGCGTGCCTTTAATTAAATGCGGTAAGTCAAATATATTCGTTTCAATGCATGTACTGAAAGAAAGAGGTTTATACGAAAATTCGTTTTTAAATGAATATTTCAAAGCATTTTATTCGTGAAATTTATATCCTCGGCAGCCCTGTTCGCTCATCAATCATTCTTTTATCACGATGTTACTCGGTTATTAGAAGTCACTACATTATTCACAGAAAGCTGATAAAAATGGTGAAGTGCAAACAAAAATAAATAAATTGGCATGAGGTATGCGATGGCATTTTATGTTATTGCTTAGTCCACCGTGGGTTATTTTGCATCCAGTGCATCAGAATTCCTTAACTTAATCTACTTCGTGATCACCAATTCTGATGTTAAGTTTGTTGGTACTTTTATTATGCATTACCTTGACTTCTCTCACTCGACCTCGGCAACATAATTTCGTTTGCTACTCTTGTACAGGATCTGATAGGCATATTACTCCAGTTTGAACCTAAATGTTATCAATCTTGCCCACGGATCTGATGTACTATCTACCCATGTTAGGGGTTTATGGTCAACACATATCAGGGACTTTCTTCCAAATACAAAAGGTCTAAAATATTTTACTCCACTATAAATGGCCAACATCTCCCTCCAAACTGTATTGCATCCTCTTTCTGCGTATTTCACTGTCCTCGAGGCGTACACGTGAGGTAAGTGGCTTCCGATTTTTCCCTGATCTGAAACCGCCTAAATAGTTGGCTCGTTAGTGTCCGTGGTAATTATGAAGTCCTTTCTCATGTCCTGGTACTGTGTAGAGGTGGATTGATTAGCTTCTCTTTCAAATGCTGGAGAGCGTTTTCTTGCTCGACACTCCAGCTATAAGACACTTTGTTCCTTAATAATTCATGCAGCGGATTCGCGATTTTGCTGAAGTTGCTTACAAAACGCTGGTAGAATCCAACAAGGCCTAAATAAGCCTTTAATTGCTTCGTTGTGTTGTGTTTTGGATACTTCTTTATCACCTTGATCTTCCGTGAATCTGGCCTCAAGTGCTGGGCTGATAACATATCACCCAATTACACTACAGGAGATTAAAATTGCTGAACTACGAAGATGACATGATACAGACGCGAAATTTAACCGACAGGAAGAAGATGCTGTGATATGCAAGTGATTAGCTTTTCAGAGCATTCACACAAGGTTGGCGCCGGTGACGACACCTACAACGTGCTGACATGAGGAAAGTTTCCAACCAATTTCTCATTCACAAACAGCAGTTGACAGGCGTTGCCTGGTGAAACGTTGTTGTGATGCCTCGTGTAAGGCGGAGAAATGCGTACCATCACGTTTCCGACTTTGATAAAGGTCGGATTGTAGCCTATCGCGATTGCGGTTTATCGTATCGCAACATTGCTGCTCGCGTTGGTCGAGATCCAATGACTGTTAGCAGAATATAGAATCGGTGGGTTCAGGAGGGTAATAAGGAACGCCGTGCTGGATCCCAACGGCCTCGTATTACTAGCAGCCGAGATGACAGGCATCTTATCTGCATGGGTGCAACGGATCGGCAGCCACGTCTCGATCCCTGAGTCAAAAGATGGGGACGTTTGCAAGACAACAACCATCTGCACGAACAGTTTGACAACGTTTATAGCAGCATGGACTATCAGCTCGGAGACCATGGCTGCCGTTACCCTTGACGCTGCATCACAGACAGGAGCGCCTGCGATGGTGTACTCAACGACGAACCTGGGTGCACGAATGACAAAAAGTCATTTTTTCGGATGAATCCAGGTTCTGTTTACAGCATCATGATGGTCGCATCTGTGTTTGGCGACATCGCGGTGAACGCACATTGGGAGTGTGTACTCGTCATCACCGTACTGGCGTGATGGTATGGGTGCCATTGGTTACATGTCTCGGTCACCTCTTGTTCGCATTGACGGCACTCTGAACAGTGGACGTTATATTTCAGATATGTTACGAGCCGTGACTCTACCCTTCATTCGATCCCCGTGAAACCCTACATTTCAGCAGGATAATGCACGACCACATGTTGCAGGTCCTGTACGGGTCTTTCTGGATACAGAAAATATTCGACTGCTGCCCTGGCCCACACATTCTCCAGATCTCTCACCAATTGAAAACGTCTGGTCAATGGTGGCCAAGCAACTGGCTCGTCACAATATGGCAGTCACTCCTGGTGAACTGTGGTACCGTGTTGAAGCTTACGGATGAATCCAGGTGCTGTTTACAGCATCATGATGGTCGCATCCTTGTTTGGCGACATCGCGGTGAACGCACATTGGAAGCGTGTGTTCGTCTTCGCCATACTGGCGCATCACCCGGCGTGATGGTATGGGGTGCCATTGGTTACACGTCTCAGTCACCTCTTGTTCGCTTTGATGGCAAAAAACCCTACATATCAGCAGGATAATGCAGGACCGCATGTAGCAGGTCCTGTACGGGCCTTTCTGGATACAGAAAATGTTCGACTGCTGCCCTGGCCAGCACATTCTCCAGATCTCTCACCAATTGAAAACGTCTGGTCAATGGTGGCCGAGCAACTGGCTCGTCACAAACGCCAGTCACTGCTCTAGATGAACTGTGGTAGCGTGTTGAAGTTGCATGGGCAGCTGTAGCTGTACACGCCATCCAAGCTCTGTTTGACTCAATGCCCAGGCTTATCAAGGCCGTTATTATGGCCAGAGGTGGTTGTTCTGGGTACTGATTTCTCAGGAGCTATGCACCCAAATAGTGTGAAAATGTAATCACATGTCAGTTATAGTATAATATATTTGTCCATGAATACTCGTTTATCATCTGCATTTGTTCTTGGTGTAGCAATTTTAATGGCCAGTAGTGTAATACTTCATTTGTCATGAATTCCAAGGTAAAAGAATACGTGAAAACATGTCACTCCTCGGTAAAATCTTGGATGAAACAGCAGACAGGCATCAGACCCGGACCATGCACGATCATTAATACATTTCCAAAACACAGTCAGAAGATGAGCCCGGACAGCACGTGACAATTCACGTATGATAGTGTAAGACCATCGTCAAAATCAACGGGAAAAACAAAGAATGAAAAGACACACAATATATAGACATGCATGAAATAGAACTACACGTTACAGCACTAGCCAAGCAATCTTATAACTTGTGGCATGATAATTGCACGCTAATTCCACGACTTAACCCACATATGACTCCAGACAAAAAGAGAAACTAGGCGTCACCACCAGCAAGCGGTCTAGACGCTCATTGACAACGGAGACTGAAGAAAGTCCGTCCAGTCAGCAAACATCTAGATGGCTAACTGAAAGTTCGAATGAGTTATGGGATTCTGCCCGGAAATAATCGAACAAAGACAGGACTTGAATAACTACATTCTTTAACTGCTCGTCTGAGCGAGGATTGGATAATGACTTGAACTCATAATTCTGTATAACGTTTTAGGAGAACAGCCTCTTACTGTGATAAAATTATTTAAAAGCAGCCTTGATCACAGCCGATGTTAACTTCTGACTATTTTAGGCCTTTTAATTATGGACCATCATCAGAGTTTGCACTGTCTCAATGACGGCAATTCAGATGGTGCAAACTCTGATGATGGGAATAATTAAAAGTCAGGAAACAGTCATAAGTTAACATTGGCTGCAATAAAGACTGCCTTCAAATAATTTTAAGGACATGAACGACTGCAATATCCCGTGGAGGGAGGTATGTGGCTAAGGATGACCACGAACATTGCCAGTGCGAACACTACAAGTCCAGACCCTGGGCCCGACCTAGACAGACATCACTCAGGGTCTACTGATTGTCTGTACTGAATTCCCTCAAGGGCTGCGCCACCCCCACCTTTTACGTGTGTGGCAGACTACGTCGCCCCTTTCACATTGGCGGCTCTGGCCACCACCATTTGGGGGCTCAATGTGACCATATATGGTTCCCGTCAATGCCTTGCCGCACCTCGAGATGATACTTCATGAGTACACGTAACATTGCTGGCCAACGTCCAAGCCAACGCCTTTCCTGTGGCATCGCCTTTGTACTATGAGTACTTGCTAGAAAAAACGTATTCTTTCTGGTGTATGTTCGTGATATTTTCTACATATGCGACAGGAGGGTCCGTGATCACGGCGTATTCTCGTCTTCACCTTGTTGATGATGGTCTCTGGTAACAAGGAATTGGCTTTACATTCTTCGATGACACAGTAGGTGGAGACTGTGTTTGCACATCAGCTGATGGACTGAGATGTGGAGAAGTGTCAGTAATCTGGTAATTTTCTTTCTATTGGATCTGATAGTGCAAACTTCTGTTCTCCAGATTCATTTGTATAGAGCAGGAAAATACCACTCATTTCTAACACAGATAGGTGATTTTGCATTGTTGCTGTTCTGTTATATGCAAATCCGAACATCTGAGCAATTTGATACTGGGTTGCCACTGCCGGCCGTGGTGGCCGTGCGGTTCTGGCGCTGCAGTCCGGAACCGCGGGTTCGAATCCTGCCTCGGGCATGGGTATGTGTGATGTCCTTAGGTTAGTTAGGTTTAAGTAGTTCTAAGTTCTAGGGGACTTATGACCTAAGATGTTGAGTCCCATAGTGCTCAGAGCCATTTGAACCATTTTTTTTGGGTTGCCACTGTTCCTAGATGCCTAGTGAGCCATGTCTTACTTTCCTGGTCGTATAAAGAGCTTAATGGTCCCACCTGAAATGAAAATATGCCTCTTCAATAAGGGATTATTAATCAGATTATTAATGAGAAAAATAATCTAAAAACTGGCCCAAAATAATTGTAAATTCTATATGCAATTATTAAATTACAGTTATTAAAACGTTTTCATATAGTTAGCGTACCATTAAAAGCATATAATGGTTACGTCACGCGTATAAGTTACATGTCATGAAGTCATGGGGTGGTATCAGATAGTCCCAGTTATTCGTACGTTACCTGTAAAATTCTTTCTGCATAAAAAATAAGGTGGAGAATCGTTTTACGCGGCATATCTTCATAAAGACTGCTAAAAGTCCTATTCATTGTATCACTAGTGTCAGCCTGTAAGGCGACGGTATAAGTTCCTCATAGAACACGAAATAGCACCAACCAAGATACACCACTACAAAAATTCCACAATTTCCTCAACAACAGCTCGTCTGACTCTACCAAACCTCATAGTATTACTGAAGTTGCCGGTTATCTACATGGTCAAAGACCCAAAAACTTTGTTAGTAAGTCATATAGATGGTTCCTGGTTAGCCCCTTACCCGATTAAACCCCAGTTTCCCCTACATAGCCAAACAAAGTTTTATTATAATATTTAATGAATTCTAGAAAAACTGAACTGGTGCTGCCCTTGCAACAAGCAAATTGGGTTCTTGTATTAGATGTTGAAAAATAAACAAGTAACTGAAGACATCACTACTATTAGCACTTTACAAGTTACTGAATTTGATGAGGAAAATGAGAAATAAAAAATAAATAAAAAATAAAAGGAACTGATTACTCTGATATATGTCACTGATGAGGAATGTTAATAAAAGGTTTATTGTGCTTCTTCTTGTGATGTACTTTTTGTAGCACCCGTAACAGCTCTTCCACAGACCATATATGAGGCTGACAGAAACTCCTTGGCAAGCTTCATGACATCTCTGTATTTCTCAGATTTAACAGCCAGCGCACTTTATAATGCTTTTCCTTTGGAAAAGTCACTGTAGTTGAGGCTTTCTGAATGACCAACAACATGATGGATAAGTTACATTAATGATGCACTACAGCGAACTACATCCATGTACGCAGTTGAGTGTCCTCAAAGAACCAGTTCTTTGAAAAAAATAAAGCTTTTATCACCTCTCCTGATTTTAGCCCGAAAGAGCTCTTTGTGTGGAACAAGAAAAATAGATCTTGTGTAACATTGAGTACAGTGAACGCCTTGGATAAACCCCCCCCCCCTCCCCCCCAACATCCGACGTCGACAAGTCTATTCCCTTTGTTATTCTGGATTGTTCCCATGGCCAAGTCTCACTCTTGCACCGCACGACAGAGCAATTTTCAGACAACGCAGTGGCAGTAAATTCCCATTTTAGGCAAAGAATGGACATACCTAGTTAATGCCACCAATGCCGTATTCTTTTCACACCTCCGTAATGAAGGATTTTCGGATCCATGTTCATATGAACTTCTTCTAATTTTTTTATGTCAAGAATAAATCCATAAACTTCCTGACATGTTTTTACACACTCTGCATATAAACAAGTTGTATGCTCTAAATAATAAAAGAGCCACCACTGCGTATGATCAGAGCATTACACCACACTAAAAGGAAACGTGACATTCATCGTTCAACAGTTTGAACTCAGAAATAAATTTAGTTTTTGTCCTTTGCCTCTGAGAAAAATCATTATGAAAGGAAATTATTCCACAGCTAGTTGTCCCCCAGAGTGAAAGGTGCCGACTTCCGCAGTTTTGTTATTAAAATTAAGGAGGCAGTACAACGTCTGGAGTGGGAGCAGCCGAGATTTACCGAGACAGGCCGCTGCGGAGGACCCAGAAGTTTATCCGTCTAATATTTGCGCAGCGCAGGCGGAGACTGTGGAGGCGGCGGAGCAACGAACTCCAGATAAAGGCGACACCGTGGCGCCGCGAAGCTGACTCGCCTTCTTGGCGCTTTCTCTGCAGAGGTCTTCTCAGGCCGCAGTGCAGAGCTCCCCTTCGTGATTCCTCGATTTCTGCGCTTGAGTGTTCAGTTAGTGACTCGCGTCTCACTACTGGTGAAAAGCAACGTTGTGCACACATGTACTGGTAGGCTCGAGTGAGTCACTTGATCGGAAGACGCTTGCCGATTACTGAGCAGTGATGTGGATGGTTGAGTTTACGTTGTCAGTGTACTTGTTACGCTTAAGGCTATTTGGAGCCATCAAGGGCACACCATGGTAGAAAATCAGAGACACAATGCAGAGAGCAGGAAATAGTGTTAGCGTTTAGGTTACTGGAGTTAAATAGTAATACTAGAGCATTGGAAATTGCTCTGTGTCTGTCCCAAGGGAGATGTTTCACTTCAGAGAATTAACTGGTAACTCCATCCATCGCCTAGACGCTGTCGTAAGGCGTCATTGTAGAAGACGGCCACGAAAAGGCATGTCTTAGCAGAGGCGTCAAGCTTCACGCTTGCTACTGAGAACTCAGTCAGTGGGTTTACAAAGGTTAGAGTGCTACTACAGCAGCCCCACCCACAGAAGGGCGGAGGGCGATCCAAGTGACGTAAAACACTGTTGTTGCTGGCAATAATACAGGGTGGCGCACGAAATGTGTTACCATTTTGTTTTTGAATATAAACTTTATTGTCAATACAATCTGAAAGGAACGTATACTACAATGAAGAGCCGTCCATGGAGATTTGTTCTAACTCAGCACTTGCTCAGTATGTCCACCATTTCGTTTCCTAACTTCCTTCAAACGAACACTGAAGTTAGTGATTACCATACGGCACATGTATTCCGTAATTTCACTGCAAACTTGAAGAATAAGTCTTCTGAGCTCCATTAAATCACGTGGACGTTTCGGGAAAATTTTTTCCTTTAGGTACCCCCAAAGAAAAAAGTCATATAGATTGAGGTCTGGACTACTGGGGGGCCAGTTTTGTCCGTCATTGAAGCGACCTGGAAACCTGAGTGAAATGGTCCGCATGTCGAAATGCTCGTTTAAAAACTCCAACACAGTGTTTTCAGTATGTATTCTTGCTCCATCTTGCATGAACCACTGCGTGTTGAAGGGCAAGGCAGTAGCAAGAAGCTGTGGAATGAATCTATTGCGAAGCAGGCTCAAATAACGCTCGCTGTTCATAGTTTGTTCAAAGAAAAAGGGTCCAATAAGTCAGTGACTGGAAATTGCTGCCCACGCTGTAATCCTCGGAGCATAATGTTGTCGTTCATGAAGCACTTGTGGCTTTTCAGTGGCCCAAAGGCGTACATCTTGTTTGTTAACCACACCGTCTAAATGAAAATGCGCCTCGTCTGAAAACCAAACGTTGTTGAGAGTTTCTTCCCTATCCTCCGCCCACTGAGCAAACAGTAGTCTCTGCTGCTTGTGTTCTTCAGTGAGCTTCTGTGCACAGATCATCTTGTAGGGGTACATATGGAGGTCACTTTTAAGAATGCGTTGAACGGAGCGTCTGGATATTCCCAGTTGCACTGCTGCCTTTCTACACAATTTCCCGGGACTTCTCTGTACAGCAACTCGCACCGCTTCAATATTCTCCGGCGAACAAACAGGCTTAGGCCGAGGTCGCTTCGCTTCCAATACTGTTCCTTCCTGTACAAATTTATCGTACAACCTGTGGATGCTCTTCTTGCAAGGGACCCATCGTGTGTTAAACTGTTGTCGAAAACGCCTCTGAGTCACAACAGGGCTTTTCGTTTCATGAAAAAGTAACAATTGCCGATCGTTGCTGTGTCGTCAGTCTTCCATTATCAGCCATTGCTACTTACTAGTCTTCTAGCGGCAGTATCGTGAATTACACATTTCGTAACTCATTTCTTTTTCCAAGCTCTGCTGGTACTGATGTAGAGATCCCAGCGGGATATCTAATGTGCGTCGTAAATTGTGAAAGAAACAATTTATAACACATTTCGTGCGCCACCCTGTAGGAGTGGCAGTGAAGTTCAACTTTCAGCTGAACGCTGTTGATACCAAACTTGGAATTTGTTTTAAGCATTCCTACCTACCGAGTAGGAGTAGAGGAGGAGTTTAAATGTGGTTGGCCAGATGCGCGCTGGAGGTGGAGAATAACTCGCCAGATTGGCCGAAGCTTGTCAGGATGCAGTACATCGGTGGGTCGACTTTGAGAAGGGATAAATCGTGCGCCGCCACGATTCTTTAAACGCCCATGTTTTTGTTGTGGTGTCACCGCCAGACACCACACTTGCTAGGTGGTAGCCTTTAAATCGGCCGCGGTCCGTTAGTATACGTCGGACCCGCGTGTCGCCACTGTTAGTGATTGCAGACCGAGCGCCACCACGCGGCAGGTCTAGAGAGACTTACTAGCACTCGCCCCAGTTGTACAGCCGACTTAGCCAGAGATGGATCACTGACAACTACGCTCTCATTTGCCGAGACGATAGTTAGCATAGCCTTCAGCTACGTCATTTGCTACGACCTAGCAAGGCGCCATAGCATTTGATATTGAGATTATAACATGTACCGTCAAGAGCGATGTACACCAATTGTGGATTAAAGTTAAGTATTATATCAACTACGTACTTTATTTGCTACTATTAATTCCCTTAACTGTTCCAGACCTCATGCCAGTCAGCGTGTAATTAAACGCGTGCATTTCGGCCTCCTCTAGCAACACAGTGTTGGCTCTTCTGCCAACACTTCATTTGTATTCAGAGGGGGAGGTCGCAGTCAGATCGTTGCATTACCGACACCGTGTCGGTCGTGGCCAGACTCGGTATTCTCCAACAAGTCTGGTTAGAGCGCTGCTCTAAGTTTGTACCTAACGTTCTGCTGGTGTTCGCTAATTCCGTTAGCACCAGCCCACTTTGCTTCAGGCGCTGACTTCCGCTCTGCAACCAGTTGCCCCCTTTCCTTTTCCTAATGGTCGAATTAGCCTTGAGTATAGCAGTTAGTGTGGTCACAAACAGTGCTAATCAGACCCCTGGATTCCGTGAATCTCCTGCTGCCAGCACCCTGCCGAGTCCTAGAATCTGCATCTCTATTAGGCGCCCTGTGACAGTATTTGGTGCTGATTCAAGTCATCATTCTGCCTTCACTGGGAATTTGTCTTTCTGTATTTGCTTCGCCCCTCTCGGAAATTGTAGACTGACATTAAACACTCTGCATTCCCCCCATCCTGTGTCAGGACACGACAACTTACCACTTCAGTAGACAATAGATTACTTCCAGTTTCATTCGCGTATGCCTCTGTAAAGATGACTTATCACGACCTACGGCAGGTCAAAATTGTGTGCTGGACCGACCCTCGAACATGGGACCTTTGCTTCTCGAGTTAGGTGTGCTACCAGCTGAGTTACGGGCGGTAGTAGGCAAAGTTCCTGGGTTCGAGTCCCTGTCCAACACACGGGTTTAATCTGCCAGGAAGTTTCTTATCCTGCAAAAGTCTGGAAACTTCACTAACGTGTGAGGCGTTAGAGGAATATACTAACTCCTCACTTCACACACGTTAGTGACGTTTTCAGTCAGTTAAGAACCTTCCTGGCAGATTAAGACGGTGTGTTAGACTGGGACTCGAACCCGGGAACTTTGCCTGCTAGCGCCGGTAGCTCAGCTGGTAGAGTACCTAACCCGAGAAGCAAAGGTCCCACGTTCGAATCCTAGTGCAGCACACAATTCTGATCTGCCAGAAATTTTCATATCAGTGCACACTCCGTTGCAGAGCGAAAATTGGAAATTTTCGCGGTGTAGTTTGCGTCTGTCGTCAAACGTCAGCCGGTTATGTTTTTTCCAATATTCTGGAACCATCCACAGTACATCAAATAAATCTGTGGCCATTGGTGATGTCCCTCTCTGTATCCTATTTGGTATTCATCCCACACAGATGAGCAATATTCGAGGAAGAGTCACACGCGTGTTATGTAAGCAATCTCCTTTATGGGCTGAATACTTTTCCCAGTAACCCACTGATGAACGGAATTCTGTCACTTGTTTCACATAAGAATGAACCTACAGCATCACTCCATTTCATATCCCTACAAACTGTTACATTCAAGTATTTGTACGAGCTGATCGATTCTAATTGTAAAGCACTGATATTGTAATCTTTTGATGTGCTATTTCTGCCTTTTGGTAAGCGCATAATTTTACATTTGTGAACACTTACAGCAAGTAGCCAGTTTTGACCACTCTGAATTCTTATTAAAATACGATTGAATATGGTTGTAGATATTTTCAGTCCGTACTTCATTGTTAATTAATGTATTATTTTAATAATCTGTAGCTGCTCTTGGTATTGCCTGGCAAGTCATTAATATGCAACAGGAACAGAAAAGCTCCCAAGAATGTCCCTGCGGCACACTAAAAGTTATTTCCACAGCTGTTGATGACGTTCCATCCACAATAACATGCTGTATCCTCACTAACAAAACATCCTCCATCTGACCACAAATAAGAGTTCGTGTCCCTGAATTACATCTCACGAGGAGAAACACAGTTACGTAGCGAACGAGCTGGCGCAGTGGTTAGCGCACTGGGCTCGCATTCGGGAGGGCGACGGTTCCAACCCGCGTCTGGCCACCCTGATTGAGGTTTTCCGAGCTTCCCCTAAATCGCTTCAGGTAAATATCGGGCTGGTTCTTGTGAAACGGCACGGCCGACTTCCTTCCCCGTCCTTCCCTAATCGGATGGGACCGATTAGATCGGTGTTTGGCACCCCCCCCCCCTACCCCCCCCCCCCCCGAACCAACCAACCAACCACAGTTCCGTAACTGATAAATGAACGTGTGTTTCACGTGATCCGTACTAGGCAGTTCACCAGAAAAAACATGTGATGTAGTTTGGAGGTAAGCAATTTTGCTATGATAACCGGATTTCTAATATACATTATATACACTGAAGCGCCAAAGAAACTGGTATAGGCATGCATATTCAGATACAGAGTATGTAAACAGGCAGAATAAGGCGCTACGGTCGGCAACGCCCGTGTAAGACAATAGGTGTCTGGCGCAGTTGTTAGATTGGTTATTGCTGCTACAATCCAGATTATCAAGATTTAAGTGAGTTTGAATATGGTGTTATAGGCGGCGCACGAGCGCTGGAACACAATGTCTCCGAGGTAGCGATGAAGTGGGGATTTTCCCGTACGACCATTTCACTATTGTAAGGTGAATATCAGGAATCCGGTAAAACATCAAATCTCCGACATCGCTCTCGCCGGAAAAAGATCCTGCAACAACGGGACTAACGACGACTGAAGAGTAAAGTTCAACGGGATAGAAGTGCAACTCTTCCGCAAATTGCTGCAGATTTCAATACTGGGCCATCAGCAAGCGTCAGCGTGCGAACCATTCAACGAAACATCATCGATATGGGCTTTCGGAGCCGAAGGCCCACTCGTGTACCCTTGAGTGCACGACGACACAAAGCTTTACGCCTCGCCTGTGCCCGTCAACATCGATATTGGATTGTTCGTGACTGAAAATATGTTGCTTGGCCGGACGAGTCTCGTTTAAAATTGTATCGAGTGGATGGACGCATACGGGAATGGAAACAAGCTCATGAATCCATGAACACTGCATATCAGCAGGGGACTGTTCAAGCTGGTGGAGTCTGTAATGGTGTGGATCGCTTGGAGTGGGAGTGGTATGGGACCCCCGATAAGTATAGATACGACTCTGACACGTGAAACGTGCGTAAGCATCCTGTCTCATCACTTGCATCCACTCATGTCCACTGTACATTCCGACTGACTCGGGAAATTCCAGCAGGAAAACGCGACACTGCACTCGTCAATAACTGCTATAGAACGGCTACATGAACACTGTTCTGATTTAAGTTAAATGAGCAGTCGAGATAGCAATAATATTTGTGTATTAGCGCGGCTGGTCCCGGCGGAGGTTCGAGTCCTTCCTCGGGCATGGGTGTGTGTGTTTGTCCTTAGGATAATTTAGGTTAAGTAGTGTGTAAGCTTAGGGACTGATGACCTTAGCAGTTAAGTCCCATAAGATTTCACACACATTTGAATATTTTTTGTTTATTAACCGGTTTCGGCTTACGTACAAGCTGTCTTCAGAATTTTTGACCCCCTATGGCTGGTTCTAGCGGCTCCTCGGATTCCTCGCGATACCACGTATGCCGAAACCGGTTAATAAATATTATTGCGATCTCGACTGTTCATTTAACTTAAATATAGCATGAGGCTGCTGCTCTCCGTAGACTCAGACATGAACATTATTGACCGTATCTGAGATGCCTTGCAACGTGCTATTCAGAAGAGATCTCTTACCCCTCATACTCTTACGGATTTATGGACAGCCCTGCACGATTCATGGTGACAGTTACTTCCTGCATTACTTCAGACATTAGTCGAGACCATGCCACGTCGTGTTGCGACATTTCTGTGTGCTTGTGGGGACCCTACACTATTTTGGGCAGGTGTACCAAGTTGTTTGGCTCATCAGTGTATAAAAATATGTCCACGGAAAAAGATCATACTGAAATCCCTGGGCTAGTAGGACAGAGCGGATGAGGTTATATTTGTGGAAAGGGGCCAAAATAAGTTACTGTCAGTTCCACTCAACATACAGATTTCATTAGCTAAAACACACAATCACACAAGCAAGAATCAAAAACTCTCAAGCTTTTAACGAAAGACCTCCTTTGATTTAATTTAGATCGGCTGAAGGCCCCATTGAAAATCGAAGGCACAAGGCCTAACCAAGGAATTGAGGTACAGGAGTTCTTCTGGAGGTTTCACTTCTTTAGAAAAAAAAATTATCTTCAGTATAAATAGGCTGAAACCCTTAGCTTAAACTTTTCCCGTACAACTAAGCTGAAGGCCACACATTAATCAAGAACAGTGTCACGGCTTAAGACCGAGACCGAGACCGAGGCTGAAAACTCTGCTGAAGGCCGCATGTTAACAAAACAATTTAACGGCTTAAGGCCTAGGAAGAAGAGCTCTCAATTTGAAAAGGCTGAAGGCCTTATCTTAAAATATTTCGTGTAAAACTCGGCTGAAGGCCTCATACTAAGGAATAACAATCTTATGACTTAAGGGCAAGTCAAAGAATTTGAATTTTTAATTTAAGAGAGATTAAAACTCGCATGAAGGCCACACAAAATGCAGAAAACAATTTTACGGGTTAAGGCCTAAAGCGTAGAGCTTCTCATTTTCAATTAAAATAGGCTAAAGGCTTTATCCTAAAATGTTTCACATAAACTCGGCTGAAGGCCATACATGCAACCCTAACAATCTCATGCCTTAAAGCCCAGACAAAGAAATTTCCAATTTTTAATTTAAGCTGGAAAACTCGGCTGAAGCCCACATACAAACTAGGAAATATTTCTTACAGCTTAAGGTCTAGACAAAATTTTTCAACTTTTGATTTGAATAGGTTGAAATCTCGGCTGAAGGCCACATACCAACTTAAAACAAATTTACGGCCTAAGGTCTAGACATAAGAAATTTTCAATTTTAATCTTGAGAGGCTGAAACTCGGCTGAAGGCCACATACAAAACAAGAAACAATTTTTTTTATGGCCTAGGGCCTAAGAAGAAGCTTTGCAATTTTAATAAGCTAAAACTCGGCCGAAGGCCACACAGAGTACTTAAGACTAAAAAGGAAATCACTATGTAAAGCACAAGGAGCAGCGCTTAGAAGGTTCCAGGGGTCGGCCTTTGAAGGTAACACTAACACACGTTTAGGTGAGACCGGCAACCAGACTGACAGCCTCTTAACCGGAAAGCAACCCAACCAAAAGCTAGCTGATGAACCAACCAACAAGATCAGTTCTCCTCTGCCCGAGCAGCAAAACGACAACAAGATGTCACTAGCACAACGTTCTGGATACTGGTGCTCAATCAGCCAAGTTAGATTACACGCCCAAAACTACCAACAACACCTCAGCTGTCGAACTACACGTGGTGCTGGATAGCATCAACACGACGAGGAAAATACGCTGCCGGAAACTATGTCAACGACCAAGGCAGGTAATCGGAACGTCAATAGCCACAGGGCAGAAGATACGGCTGTACACTTCATTAATGAAGGAATTAATTAAATTAAGTTAAACACCACACAGGAAGGCAGCTGCAATTCTAGCTGACTTCAATGCACACACGTTGTTGGTCGCGGGAATCTCCCCGAAAGCGACATCCAGGATCAAACAAAGAGATGTGATAGCGGTTGAGGCTTGACAGTAGGTTTAGTGAGCACTCAACTTTAGTGTCCACGACCGGTGGGCGATGAATTTCTCCTCACAGCTCCAACTGTGCGTGCACGCCGCCAGCGGCACCAGCCTGACCACGCACCACAGACTTCCTTGCTGCTCTGCCCCAACCGACCGACAGCCTAGGCCCGGAAACGGTCAAAGGACCAAATACACGTCGGCTGATGAGACCACCGACCGAACGACCAACCAACGGTCGTTCCCGCTTCATAAATTCACTGTAGCTCCATTCATTGACATATGGTCACGACACACTACAGATACGTAGAAAAACTCATAAAGTTTTGTTCGGCTGAAGCCGCACTTCAGGTTTCTGCCGCCAGAGCGCTGGAGAGCGCAGTGAGACAAAATGCGACAGGAGCCGAGAAAGCGTATGTCGTGCTTGAAATGCACTCACAGCAGTCAGTCATAACTGTGCAACGACACTTCAGGACGAAGTTCAACAAAGATCCACCAACTGCTAACTCCATTCGGCGATGGTATGCGCAGTTTAAAGCTTCTGGATGCCTCTGTAAGGGGACATCAATGGGTCAGCCTGCAGTGAGCGAAGAAACGGTTGAACGCGTGCAGGCAAGTTTCACGCGTAGCCCGCGGAAGTAGACGAATAAAGCAAACAGGGAGCTACACGTACCACAGCCGACGGTTTGGAAAATCTTACGGAAAAGGCTAAAGCAGAAGCCTCACCGTTTGCAATTGCTACAAGCCCTGACACCCGATGACAAAGTCAAACGCTTTGAATTTTCGGCGCGGTTGCAACAGCTCATGGAAGAGGATGCGTTCAGTGCGAAACTTGTTTTCAGTGATGAAGCAACATTTTTTCTTAATGGTGAAGTGAACAGACACAATGTGCGAATCTGGGCGGTAGAGAATCCTCACGCATTCGTGCAGCAAATTCGCAATTCACCAAAAGTTAACGTGTTTTGTGCAATCTCACGGTTTAAAGTTTACGGCCCGTTTTTCTTCTGGGAAAAAAACGTTACAGGACACGTGTATCTGGACATGCTGGAAAATTGGCTCATGCTACAACTGGAGATCGACAGCGCCGACTTCATCTTTCAACAGGATGGTGCTCCACCGCACTTCCATCATGATGTTCGGCATTTCTTAAACAGGAAATTGGAAAACCGATGGATCGGTCGTGGTGGAGATCATGATCAGCAATTCATGTCATGGCCTCCACGCTCTCCCGACTTAACCCCATGCGATTTCTTTCTGTGGGGTTATGTGAAAGATGCAGTGTTTACACTTCGTCTACCAAGAAACGTGCCAGAACTGCGAGCTCGCATCAACGATGCTTTCGAACTCATTGATGGGGACATGTTGCGCCGAGTGTGGGAGGAACTTGATTATCGGCTTGATGTCTGCCGAATCACTAAAGGGGCACATATCGACCATTTGTGAATGCCTAAAAACCATTTTGAGTTTTTGTATGTGTGTGCAAAGCATTGTGAAAATATCTCAAATAATAAAGTTATTGTAGAGCTGTGAAATCGCTTCAATCATTTGTAATAACCCTGTATCAGTCGCTCCAGAGATGGTACGATAGTGCAGTTATCGATAAGCGCTGCTGCTGCCACTTACGGCAGATAAGGCAGGAATTTAGTGACGCCAGTAAATGGAATAAGAAAAGGAGACATCAGTACCCTAAGAAAAGATGACAAACAATAAATGGCATGAACACGAGCCGAACACGGTTCACTTACGTGCCTGGACTTGCAGTGTGTGACAACATTCTATGAGTGATTGTTATTGATATTGTAACCTGTGCCATTTCTCTGGGGCGTTGCGTTCCGGTACTATCGATAGCGGCTTGTATTTCTGTTTCCGTCTGGTTCGGCCTGCGCAGACGCTGAGGCGGCTACTGCCCTCTGGAGCGTTTTTGGCGGGGGGCCGCGCGCGCTCGGCTCTGCAGTTGGATTCGCACCGAGCTAGTGGTACCTTGCCTTCCGCCCCGGCACGGAGGTGTGATCTCGTAATTGGCGGGCCTCGTTGATTTGGGCGTTGGGTAGTGTGGCGTGTTGATAATGTGGTGTAGTGGACAACTGATGGATCCTCGCACGCGATCGAACGAGGTTCTCCGCCTCTGAAAAGGGTTGTAAGGACTGCAGGGCAGGCTTTCTGTGTGTTTGCTCTGTCCGGTCTGCGTGGCGGGGTTTGTTTCACCTTACTTCAGCTGTTGTTTATATTTTCTGCGTGATTCCGTTTTAGCCGGAGTCTGGGCTTCGAGTTTTCTGCTCGTGTGTACCCGGTCGTCGCCCCCGTTTTCCCACCCGGGGGCAGCCGTATCTGTTGGTGGGAATTATTTGGCAGTGTGTGTTTTGCGTGGACCGGGTGTGCTCACGCGCCCTGATTCTCAGTTGAAATTACTGTGGTCAGGCTGGCTCGGTTGCTGGAGTGTGTGTTATTGGTTTTCTGGCTTGCTGGGGACTGCATGCGCGCCTGTTCCGTTTGTGATGTGGCCGCAGTCTGATATTTTTATGTGTGCAAGTTAAGTTGCTAGCAATTGCTTTTAGCCTTGTGCTTACTTATTTTTATTTAAATTGCTGGGAATTGCCATTTACCTGTTCTTTTACCATTATTTATTTGTAGCGTCAATTAAGCCTAAGACGATGTCCAAGGTAGCAACTGACTTTAGCCTCGTGTGTATTTAATCCTATTTAAATTCTTGGGCATTGGCGTTTGATTTTTCTTTTACTCTTATTTATTTGTTGTGCCAGTTAGCCCTAAGATGATGTCAGACCTTGGTATCTGTCAACCTTATTTTGGCTACAAGAGCTCAGGTGCAATATTACCGGGCCTATCCCGGATTTGTCATTAATTGAGAGCCTTTTATACTGTATTTTTAGTAGTAGGTTTGGCAAGTGCACTTGCGTATGGCATTTATTGGTACCCCCCCCCCCCCTCCCACCCCTTCTTCCTCTTTCGTGTAAACTGATTTTGGCAAGATTGCTAGGTGGCTTGTGTTATTACCTATGTAAGTTTGTCCGCTGCTGTAGTCGTAACATGTATTGACCGACAAGTGGCCCATGTTGGCGAGAGTTTGAATGTATTTTGCGCTGTTGATGTTGGGCTTTGCCGTACATATATTTAGTCATGTACGTGTTGTTGTGTTAAGGATTTTAGGGCAATTTTAATTGAGATACCTGTTGGAAATTTTATCACTCCTTTAAAGAAGGTATAGGGAGTAACTTCAACTGAAAATTTAATTGTAAATTATACATTTGTGCTTCACATTTAAAAATTTAACTGTATTAGGTGAAAGTATGTAGTTTAATGCACAATGATTATTTGTTAATGTATCAAATTGTAAACAATTTTGAAGTTTCCCTGACTACCTGTGGTGTATAACATTTTTATTACCTCATATTGTAAGCAGTTTGATTTGTTTGTGTCACTGTAATTTGTAAGCCACAGTGTAATTTATTACAATTAATTAATTGTTTTACGGAAATAAACCTTGAGTTGTATGTCCCATCTTCATTAACCGAATCCCATCCAAATCGTCCGCTCATAACCTATAGTACGTTTTACGCATGACGGCAATTCAGTGGCAGTATTGCTCGAAAACAAATGTATGGGGCGAGAGAGATGGATTATTGGCTCTGAGCACTATGGGACTTAACATCTGAGGTCATCAGTCCCCTAGACTTAGAACTACTTAAACCTAACTAACCTAAGGACATCACACACATCCATGCCCGAGGCAGGATTCGAACCTGCGACCGTAGCGGTCGCGTGGTTCCAGACTGAAGCGCCTAGAACCGCTCGGCCACCCCGGCCGGCTAGAGGTGATATAGTGACGAACTAGAGAGAGAGAGAGAGAGGGAGATACTTTACACACACTGCGCAGCAATATTAGTCACGCTTTTGAAACTCCATAACTGTCTCTTACAGCGATGGAGAAGTTTAAAATTTGTCTCAAAGGAGCCTACGACTGTCTTCTGTATTGGCGCATAAGTTTGGCTCCCTGCGATGTCACTTTCTGGTTTGGAGACACTTCAAACAGTCAGGTGTGGACACATGCGAAAGAACCACTAAACTTCACAACAGTACTACCCATCTCGCCACTGATGTTCACACCTGGTAGAGGGGAGGGGGGGAGGGGGGGGGGGGAGGAAAACATTTCAGAATTCACAGTAAAAGGCCTAAGGTGGTGACAGGGAACCCACCCGTTCTCTTCGGGCGTGCGTTTGCACACATTTTGCTGCCTAAAGCGGCAGTCTGCAGTGTTCTGTGCAACAAAACGACGTTCTTGAGCGACTCTGACACAGCTGACACCCTACAGACGTTTCAACTTCTGCCTGAAGACATCCTGGGGCTGCAACCCACTGAAAGTCATCATTCCTCTGGAGTGTAGCGCGCCTCGATTGTTGCTCAGGTATACAGAGTGTAACAACTAAGGACCGTCCAAAACCATTCGAAGAAATTTGAACGTTATTCTTTTTCAGCACCCCTGTTTGGGCACCTCACACGACAGTCTAAGCTTTGATATTTTCTTTTTCGAATATGTTGACATCTTGATGTTCGAATACACAGGAAGGCTGTAGGCACCTTAGAGGGAAATTTCAGACTTATGAATCGCAATGAGAGACAGTTACGGAATTAAAATAATTGACCTTTTCATTTTGTTGTGCAGTGTGTATGAGATTGATCAATGGTGGTATTGACGCTAATTAGCTGAGAGCTCGTTACGGCAAGGTTTTATCTGTCTTCTGTTTGCTGTGGCTGAAGTACACTGCACGGTGCTGTTGTAGGACGGTTTCAGTACTACCAATATCTGTCTCGTGGCATAATTATACCCAGGTGCAAATACAAAAGGTCTGCATGCACTGCACGTTAAATCTGCGGTGATGAATGTCACATTTGATTTTCAGATTGAGTTTTTAGACCATATTTTGATTGGTGGGGCATTTAATAAAAGTAATTAATATGGCTTCCGTAACATTTAAGGAAAAAAAGAACAATTTCAGAATTGTTCCACTAATAAATATGTTTTCATATCCGTGATTACCACAAAAATATAAAACAAAAATAGTCAATTGAAAAAAATAAAAGTGAGTCACAAAGATAATTGTTTTAAGTTCTCCTTGATATCTTAAACAGCTGCTGTTTCCAAATAAGTGCCCAACGTGAAAGACAGAAGGTGAAATTAATTAATTAAAATGACGATCAAAGCACATGGATAATATCCATAATGCTTTGCCTTGACGAAATCAGATTTTGTGTCAGCAGCTCGTATTGTAGTTAGGGTTGCTGAATCCCCACGGGGCGCCGGTTTCGGTTCCCGGCCGGGCCCGATATTTCCTCCACTCGGGATTGGGTGTGTGCGCATGTTATCATAATTTCAACAACATCGACGTGCAAGTCACTGAAGTGGCGTCAAGAAAACACTTACGTCAGACAGCCGAACGTCTCACATGGACCGATGATCTCACAGTTTGGTCGCTTCCCGCCCTCCTTTAAACCAATGAAGCAAGCAACCATCCCAGATGTGGTCTCTTGGCCAGTAATGTCATATGCGGATTTCACATTTCGTTGCAGTTTTCTGTACTCGCGTAATAAATCGCAACCGTCTAGTGTACGTAACAACATCCTATTCAAATTTTATTTAGTATATTTGTAATAATTAGGTTTTTTTCTTTTTTTTTAGCTGTTCAGTCGTCGTGAAACCCGGTACGATTGACGTATTGTAAATACGATTCGCATCTAAACAGAACTAAGAAAGTACAAAATTTTCCGTCTAATTGGCTTTCAGTACAATTTGAAATTCTGCTCGCGTAGGCTGTATGCCCTGCAGGAACATTTTTGTTTTGTTTAATCCAATCTTTATGTTGTTCATAAATTGCTACGCTTATAAGCTTTTCACGCTAATTAAAGCCATATAAACATAGTCTTTTCCGAATTTACTTGTGAGCAAAAGGTGATTCTGGTAGCTGGAGTCAAAAGTGTTTGTTAATTACTCCTTTCGCGTTCTTATGGAGATATTTCCTAAGCAGCTGTCATCGCCTACAAAAATTTCTTTATATCTAACAGGGAAGTGAAATACCAATTTTTATAAATTTAGCTTTAAATTGTTTCAATTTAACGAAATATTTTCTTAAAGCGTTTCATGCCCTACTGAACGCCCCTATGGGTTGAATTTCTGGAAACAGTGAAACGCATTTTTTTCTTATTTGTAAGAGAGAATTCAAATCTACATCTACGTCTGAATGATTACTCTGGTATTCACAATAAAGTGCCTGGCAGAGGATTCAAGGAACCACTTCCAAGCCGCCTCTACCGTTCCACTCTGGAAAAACGAGCACTTACATTTTTCTGTGCGAGCCCTGATTTCTCTTATTTTATCGTGATGATCATTTCTCCCTATGTAGGTGTGTGGCAACAGAATGTTTTCGCAATCGGAGGAGAAAACTGATGAGTGAAATTTCATGAGAAGATCCTGTCGCAACGAAAAACGTCTTTAGTTTATTGATTACCACTCCAATTCACGTATCAGTCCTCTATTTCGCGATAATACAAAACGAGCTGCCCTTCTTTGATCTTTTTTGGTGTCATCCGTCACCCCCATCTGATGCAGATTCCACACCGCACAACAATACTCCGGAGCAGGGCGGACAAGCGTGGTGTAAGCAGTTTCTTTAGTAGACCTGTTGCTCCTTTTTTGTGTTCTGCCAATGAATCGCAGTCTTTGGTTTGCTCCACCCACAGCATTATCTAAGCGATCGTTCAAATTTCGTTTATTTGTAATTGTAATTCCTAACTATTTAGTTGAATTTAAAGCCTTCAGATTTGTGTGACTTATCGCAAATCGATATTTACAGAATTTCTTTTAGTGCTCATGTGATTAACTTCACAATTTTCTTTATTTAGCGTCAATTACCACTTTTCGCACCATACAGATATCTTATCTAGATCATTTTGCAATTCGTTTTGGTCATCTGATGACTTTACAAGACGTTAAATTACAGCATCATCTGCAAGCAATCTAAGTGGGCGACTCAGATTGTCTCCTACGTCGTTAATATACGCCAGGAACAACAGAGGGCCAATAACACTTCCTTGGGGAACGCCGGATATTAGTTTTGTTTTACTTGATGACTTTCCGTATGTTACTACGAACTGTGACTTTTCTGACAGAAAATCACGAATCCAATGACACAGCTGAGGCGATACTCCACAGGCAAGCAGTTTTGTTAGAATACGCTTGTGTGGAACGGTGTCAAAAGCCTTCTGGAAATCTAAAAATATAGAATCAGTTTGGCATCCCCTGTCAATAGCTCTCATTACTTCATGAGTATATAGAGCTAGTTGTGATTCACAAGAACTATATTTTCCGAATCAGTGCTGACTATGTGTCAATAAATTGTTTGCTTCGAGGTACTTCATAATATTGGAACACAATATATGTTCCAAAACTCTACTGCAAATCGAGGTTAGTGATATGGGCTTATAATTCAGCGGTTTACTGCTCTTTCCCTTTTTGGGTATTGGTGTGACTTGAGCAATTTTCCAGTCTTTAGGTACGGATCTTACTGTGAGCAAGAAAACGCGGCTTACTAACCTTGTTTTGTCTGTCAACATTCCAGGATCGTTTAAACAGTAAGCTTACCCTGAGACGAAAGAAGTCATGGGACAGTGATATCCACAAATACAGTTGGCGGTAGTACCGCTCACACAAGGTATAAAAATGCAGTGCATGACAATTGTCACAGATGTAGCCTTAAAAGTCATTTATTACTTCTTTAGTAACTATTTATTTTTAAAAACAATTTCACCCACTATATTATCCCCTTAGTCGCTGAATTTCCAAAACTGCTGAAACACGATCTTTTATTTTCTGACAGAGAAACCAAGTACCAATTTTTGTACTTCTAGCTTCATAATTCCCTTAACAGCTACATACTTTCAAAAAGCCTTCCATCCTCTATTTCACCACATTAGGAGTGGAATTTCGGACAATTCCTTTTTAAACGCTGCGTGCTGTGTAAGATCCACACCCTCTGCTATTTCCAAGTTTCTATCGTAATCGACTGGGACTAAGCGAAGATGAATCAGACCTTCGGGGTTGAATTTCCAAAACCAGTGAAATATGTGTTTTTTCTTCTGTAAACGAGAAACCAAACACCAACCCGTTAGGAGTTAAATTTCCAAAAACACTGACATGCGTATGTTTTATTTCTAACAGAGGAGCCAAATACAAATTTTCATACATTTAGCTTCAAGAATGCTTGCACAATGAAATATTTTCATAATAAGGTCTCAGCCACTAGTTCATTCGAAAGGGGACGAATTTCTATACAAAGTGAAAAGCTTTTTTTTTAATTTTTAACTGAGACGCCAAATTTAAATTTTCATACATTTGGCATAAAAAATGCTTTCATAATAAAATATATTCGTAAAAGTCTCTTCCCCTATTTCATGCCCTTAGGGGTTCAATTCACCCTGAAACAAGTATTTAATTTTTATTTATGACCCAGAAGTCAATTTGAAATTTTCATAGATTTAACTTTAAAAATGCTTTCATAATAAAATATTTCCATAAAAACTTTCATCCGTTTCGCCTCGATAGGGGGTTGAATTTCCAAAAACTGTGAAATAAGTATTTTTTTAATTTCTTACTCAGAAGCCAAATTAAAATTTTTATAGGTTTAGTTTTAAAAATGCTTTCATAATAAAACATTTTCATAAAAAGTTTCATCCCCTGTTTCACCCTTAGGGGTTCAATTTCCAAAAGACCGAAAGGTCATATACCAATGTTCATAGACGTATGTTTAATAATACTTTAGTAGTTTTTTAATAATGATATATTTTCAAAAAAAGCTTTCACCCTGTATTTCACCTCCATACGGTTAAATTTCTAAAACTGCTGAACCGCGCAGTTCCTTATTTCTGACCGAGAAAACAAACACCAATTTTAGTATGTCTAGCTTCAAAACCACCTTATTAGCAAAACAAAGAAGGTTAATCTCCTCTTTCACCCCTTAGGGCTGTAATTTCGAAAAATCCATTCTTAAACGACGCCTACAGCACAAGATGCAGACCATCCCCAAATTTCAAGTTTCTGTCATTGGCAGTTTGGGCTGGGCGCTGATGAATGAGTCAGTCAGTTAGTCATTGCCTCTTCTGTGCAGAGATCTGAATCAAAAGACATTTTGTAATTACAGTGTACGGGTTGGCTGATGCCTTAAGAACTCCGTCACAAGCCGTCTTCAGTAAAGGACATGACTCGGCTGATGGGGGACAGCTGCTGACAGTACCAGCAGAGTGGCATGCAGTGGTTGGTCTGGCAGCGTGCGTCTGGAACTGTTTCCGTAATGAATAATGCTGCAGTAGGAGCACTGACTTTGGTCCTTCTCAAGTCCTATAGATGGTGTTTCTGCGCTAGATGTTGGTGACAAACAAACATTCCGTAAAGCGTTCGTTCGATATTCAGTTCTTAATATAATCCCAGACATCAAAGGAAGCCGTGAACTCGTAACCCTAGACGAAACGACATGAGCTAAAAGTAGTGCCTACCAGAGTTATTGATCTGAGTATCTACTGATGGTGGTCTCGATTATATGCCAGAAAATAATTATAGCTAGATCTCAATGTAACTGACAATAGTGTTTGTGCTATTCACCGTTTCTTAGCCAGTTTCCGAAATATTTAAGACTGAAACATCAGACTACAAATAAAAGAATGTTCTTACAGAGAAAATATTAATTCTAATAACTAATCGTTTCTAGTGAAATAAACTCCTAACCGAAGTAAGGACATATAGTATGTCTATAATGAAAGTGAAGCTTAAGAGCGAGTTGTTTCTGGCGAAATACACTAGCGACATTATTTAATACAGTTATTAGCGGAATTTAAAGACTCTCAGTTCTTCTGACGACAGCTGCATTATTCCTAAAGATTAAAAAAATAAATAAAAAATAAACGAGAAAAAAGGGGCAAATCGCACATTCGCAAAAGAATGTCTATTTAAAAAACACAGTAACAGATTTCACTTGGTTTTGTAAGAAACATGATTTACATGGCTGAGAAAGGACGTAGATTTGTGTTTTATTTCGTATTACGTCCAGCACTTATATGAAACTTTCGCTTCGAGGTGATTCTAGCACTTCTCCGTTTTCTTTTTGCGAGTAGCCATTCAGAACATCATCTACCATGCCTCTCTCTCTCTCTCTCTCTCTCCCCCCCCCCCCCCCCTCCCTCCCTCCGTTCTGTCCTCTAGCTGTCAAATGAACAGAACCCTTCAACCTATTGTCAGACAGAGTAAACGAATGGCGGAAAGACACAGTGGCTTATCGAAACTTGTCACGTTCCGCTACTGTAACCAGACAGAAGTTGCCACGTGCATGCAGTAAGTAACAGTCCAGTTGTTCCCATTTTATGCTGCACCAGTAGCAGGGGACGCGGAACATTCGTGCAAACAACCAGAAAAATTGCAAGTACTTCTGCACCGGTCGGACGAGGTCTGATTCGCTAACGAAACGGACGAGGAATCTGCAGTCTGTGCACACGGAGCAGGCAGCACAGACGGACTACGTTATCCTGCGTCCTTGGTAGGTTATGCACCGTCAGTTTGCGGCATGTTTTGGTAAACTAGACACTGTCGCTGGGGCCTCGCAAATAGCGTCTATCGTGCAGAGGAATCGGTTAGCAGGGTAGTCAATATTTAATCAAAGTGATGTTTGCCCTGCTTTCGCGCTACGTTTTCAGATTTCAGAATTTCACGACGCGCCTTCTGGTTTTACGGGTAGGTCGAAAAGTAATCTTGAGGTACCGCCGTTAGTGCAGCTTGTCCATATAGTAATAAATGCACAGCCAAGAGACGGGCGTAACGTAGCAGCTACGTTACGGTAATGCGTAAATGTTTTCCCTCTATTTTTCAGTTTCAATTTCATTTAAAAACTTCAAGAATAATATTTATAATAATGAAAGCATCAGGACTTCACCCGTAGTTGAACTGACACAATTCACGCCACCCATTAGGCATCGTGAAATACACTTCTGTAAATGGAAAAAAGAACACATTGACACCGGTGTGTCAGACCCACCATACTTGCTCCGGACACTGCGAGAGGGCTGTACAAGCAATGATCACACGCACGGCACAGCGGACACACCAGGAACCGCGGTGTTGGCCGTCGAATAGCGCTAGCTGCGCAGCATTTGTGCACCGCCGCCATCAGTGTCAGCCAGTTTGCCGTGGCATACGGAGCTCCATCGCAGTCTTTAACACTGGTAGCATGCCGCGACAGCGTGGACGTGAACCGTATGTGCAGTTGACGGACTTTGAGCGAGGGCGTATAGTGGGCATGCGGGAGGCCGGGTGGACGTACCGCCGAATTGCTCAACACGTGGGGCGTGAGGTCTCCACAGTACATCGATGTTGTCGCCAGTGGTCGGCGGAAGGTGCACGTGCCCGTCGACCTGGGACCGGACCGCAGCGACGCACGGATGCACGCCAAGACCGTAGGATCCTACGCAGTGCCGTAGGGGACCGCACCGCCACTTCCCAGCAAATTAGGGACACTATTGCTCCTGGGGTATCGGCGAGGACCATTCGCAACCGTCTCCATGAAGCTGGGCTACGGTCCCGCACACCGTTAGGCCGTCTTCCGCTCACGCCCCAACATTGTGCAGCCCGCCTCCACTGGTGTCGCGACAGGCGTGAATGGAGGGACGAATGGAGACGTGTCGTCTTCAGCGATGAGAGTCGCTTCTGCCTTGGTGCCAATGATGGTCGTATGCGTGTTTGGCGCCGTGCAGGTGAGCGCCACAATCAGGACTGCATACGACCGAGGCACACAGGGCCAACACCCGGCATCATGGTGTGGGGAGCGATCTCCTACACTGGCCGTACACCACTGGTGATCGTCGAGGGGACACTGAATAGTGCACGGTACATCCAAACCGTCATCGAACCCATCGTTCTACCATTCCTAGACCGGCAAGGGAACTTTCCAACAGGACAATGCACGTCCGCATGTATCCCGTGCCACCTAACGTGCTCTATAAGGTGTAAGTCAACTACCCTGGCCAGCAAGATCTCCGGATCTGTCCCCCATTGAGCATGTTTGGGACTGGATGAAGCGTCGTCTCACGCGATCTGCACGTCCAGCACGAACGCTGGTCCAACTGAGGCGCCAGGTGGAAATGGCATGGCAAGCCGTTCCACAGGACTACATCCAGCATCTCTACGATCGTCTCCATGGGAGAATAGCAGCCTGCATTGCTGCGAAAAGTGGATATACACTGTACAAGTGCCGACATTGTGCATGCTCTGTTGCCTGTGTCTATGTGCCTGTGGTTCTGTCAGTGTGATCATGTGATGTATCTGACCCCAGGAATGTGTCAATAAAGTTTCCCCTTCCTGGGACAATGAATTCACGGTGTTCTTATTTCAATTTCCAGGAGTGTATTTTATTTGCTTTATTCTCCAAACAAACGTTTCATTTTGAATGTGCAGGCGAGCGAGTGCAACTGTAGTTTCATTATTAAAAGAGCCCAGCGTGGCAGTGCAAAATTAACCGTTTACGAATACTCTGAGTGAAATCGGTATCCAAATTTTATGTATTCCCAGCATAGAAGTATTGTTCTACAAGTCGTTAAAGTATATCATATTTATCTAAGCAGTAGGGCCTGATTTACAGTGTACAATAATATAAACATGAATGGTGGAGTGTCATCATATAGCGCGGACCTGACGTTACTCTCATATCTGACGTTAGTCTCATATCTGAAAAAATAAAAGTGTGAAGTTATTTACATGAGTACTATAAGAAATCAGCTAAATTTCGATTATGTGATAAGTCACACAAATCTGAAGGCTGTAAATTCAGCTAATACATAGGGATTACGATTGCAAATAACCTAAATTGGAACGATTACATAGATAATATTGTGGATAGAGCAAACCAAAGACTGCGATTCATCAGCAGAACACTCAGAAGGTGCAACAGGTCTACTAAAGAGACTGCTTACTCCACGCTTGTCCGCCCTATTCTGGAGTATTGCTGTGCGGTGTGGGATCTGCATCAGGTGGGACTGATGGATGACTAAGAAGGGCAACTCGTTTTGTATTACCGCAAAATAGGGGAGATAGTGTCACAGACATGATACGTGAATTGGAGTGGCAATCATTAAAACACAGGCGTTTTTCGTTGCGACGGGATCTACTCATGAAATTTCAACCAGCAGTTTTCTCCTCCGATTGCAAAAACATTCTGTTGGCACCCATCTACATAGGGAGAAATGATCATCACGATAAAATAAGAGAAATCAGGGTCGCACAGAAAAATTTAAGTGCTCGTTTTTCCCACGTGCCGTTCGAGAGTGGAACGGTAGAGAGACAGCTTGAAGGTGGTTCATTGAACCCTCTGCCAGGCACTTTATCGTGAATAGCAGAGTAATGACGTAGTTGCAGATGTACTCTGCTATTCGCGTGCTCTGGGATCCAACAACAGTCGCCCAGTTCTACAGTAATAGCAATCCCTAACACATGTAAGATGTGCTTTCTTAGTGGACAATGCGCCTGTCAATTACATTTTCGTAGTCGTGGCAGATCCGTATTCTTATTTACAACGAACCTTTTCATATCCAAAATTACTTTGTTTATTGTTTCTTCCCACAATAGATTAGAGTAAGTGCGTCGAGAGCGGAAGAGCGCGACTACCTATGAGAGCAACATCTCTTCGTGAAGTATAAAGGTCGTGGTCTGTGGTGCTCGCGACACTTAAAAAGACCGTAGGTGGCCGTTGGCCGGCTGCGTGCCCTAACTAGTGTAATTTGTTTGGCACCCCTGCTCTCAAGTGATTAACCACTGGAACCGATACAGAGCAACAAAAATCAAAATTATTTTCATTACATTGCAGCATTTGATTTAGTCACTATGGTAGCCAGGTGGAATGAATCTCAGAGAGACTAACATTTCCACCGAGCCTGTTAACTTCCAAAGCGACGGGTTCTTTAGATGATTTAGGGCGGGTTTTAAACCTCCAGAAACTTAAGACCTCCACCTTTCTTCTTAATGCGTGCCTTTTATATGAACGTGTGGTGTATGTTCTTTCGGACATGTCTAAAAGAATAGACACCACGCGGAATCTGCGACTGTGATACACAATATTTACATTGCAGGGATGAATGAGCTACCGTTAGAAAGGTTTTTTAACTGTCTTCTTACGTTTCGTACCAATTTTGCTCTAAAACTTGTAACCTACCCCTACCTAATCGGCCTACTGGATTGCGATATAACTGACCGTGATCGCATGTGCCTAATGAAACTTTACAGTGAGTAAGGCTATCGTTACCGAAGGAAAATAACACCGGTTAGTTAGACGAGAGTGTACAACACTCTTCTGAAGGAAGAATCTATTCTAAACCAAAGCTAAATACTGAAGATAATTTTGAAATGGGTGGAATGCAGTGCAATCTCTCGCGAACCGCACAGTGGGAAAAAAGAGTACCACGTAATATTTACTACAAAAATCACTGAAAACACAAAGAAAGCACTGATTACCTAAAAGGGGGATAATTAAACGGTCGCCAGCCTGCTAGAGCAATGGATTTCCAGAACCTCGAGAAAGGTAGTGGCAAAAAATTTAAGCAAATAATCACTGGCGTCGCAACAGAAGGATGTCACGCCTGTCCACAGCTACAACAGTCCCAGAGAAAATAAATGAATCAGAAAGCATTGAGTTTTGCAGTTAATCTGAAATACTAAATTTTGAATGTAAAGTTAAATGGAGTTACTGGTTAAATGAATGACTGGCTTAACATAAACTCTGTTATATAAAAAAATGACTTTCAGTATCCTCAGTACAACAGAATGCAAAATTTAAGAAAGGGTAAGCAATTTACTTCTGATTATTGAAAGACTGAATTTAATTTACTTTAAGAAATTGAGCAACTGATTTTACTTTTAAAATAACAACAATAAAATACAGCAGACGTCACTCGCTAAGTTACAGAATAAATGAAATTGTGCACTCTTAATTTGTGCTGTACCTTTAGTTATTAGGGTTGCCAGTAAAATTTTACTTTACTTTAAGCAGCCTATGTTATGCAATACAAGAATGAACAATTACTGAGACAGAAAATTTTAAAGGGACCCTGCTTGGTAATAATCTCTGAGGATAATGACAACACAGGTGCTCTACAAGTTTTAACTATTGCACGTTATTATTCTGCTTAACTATACTTTGTGAAGGAAATGTTGCTGCGTAATGCCTACGTAAGTTTAAAATTTTGCACTTAACAGCCTTACGATTTTGTAGGTGTGCGGACGAAGAAGAATACAGTCGGCGCCAATGCTGAACTGCCGCTGTTGCTGCTGCTCCTGCTGTTCGATGAGAAGAACCGCGAGTCGTCTCCAGATCAATGGACACTTACGGGATAGGCAATAGCTGGAATCGCAGCTTCCTCCGCCGCTGCTCTGCATCCTCTCTGCTCACAACGCGTCAGTGTGTCTCTATACGCAAAGATAAACAACGGCACAGCTACTGCCATTTTGTCGATGCTATCAATACATTTAAACAAAGTTCCTTTGGCTATTGTCAGCAATTTACAATATTTTCATTATAATTACAGAAATGGTCAGAAATAAATACAGTATCACATCGGTTTCTTATGAAATATAGTTTCTATAATACAGCTTACAGGTTCACAATCAGAAGTAAAATACAAGTTATCGAAGTATATTAAACGGCGAAAAATTTTGAATGGTGCAAAAGATATTTTATCTGCATTTTTCGTTGTTACAAACATACCATTTGTGGAGAATTTTGACATAAAAGAGGTTTGTAACTACGTATCGTAGGCGAAAGGGCATCATGTATGTGCAGCTTCATACCCATATTTTACTAAGGTAAGTTATTAAACGCGATACTCCATTTTCGACGGCCGGGGTGGCCGAGCGGTTCCAGGCGCTTCAGTCTGGAACCGTGCGACCGCCATGGGCATGGGGGTGTGTGATGTCCTTAGGTTAGGTAGGTTTAAGTAGTTCTAAGTTCTAGGGGACTGATGACCTCAGCTGTTAAGTCCCATAGTGCTCAGAGCTATTTGAACCACTTTTGATCTCCATTTTCATATTACCTTGTTAGTATATGCTTTGTGTACCTTGGAGGATCAGCACCATCGCTTGTTGATTTATTTGGTGTATAACCTTCAACTGCCGTGGAGACACTTTCTTCAATGTAAACCACGTCATGTCTAAGATTAGAAGGAATTGGGATTGCTTCTTAGGAAAGTGTCAAGACAATTTTTATCTATTTTTATTCAGAGTTTGTGAGTAAAATTTATCTTTCCAGGTGAGGCGTTTCAGGGGCTTAACTCCATTTTGCTGTATCTCCAGCTACTGGAGAATCTTGTGGCTCATAGGCTGAACTTGCGGTGCGGGATGTATTAGAGGAAGTTTCTTGATAAATAAACATCCCCTTCCCCTCAAAAGAAAGTTAAACCAATTTTCAAACTAAATGTGTACAACTATGCATTGAAGGTTTGTTTTTTTAACTATGCACAATTTTACTATGCAATTGTACGATTTAAGTAGCTGATAAGTTTTTAAAAAATCAAAAGAACTAAAATCATTGGTGTATTCGCACGATTTATTTTTCATCTATACTCCGCAAGCTGCCTTACGGTGTGTGGCGGAGGATGCTTTGTATAACCCTGTAACTCCCCCCCCCCCCCCCCCCACCCTCCTCTTCCAGTCGCGAATAACTCGCAGGAAGAACGGTCACCGTTAAGCCTCCGTGCGGGCTGGAAACTCTCTAATTTTATCTTCGTTGTCTCTTCGTGGGATATACACAGGAGGAAGCAACATACTGGCTGACTATTCCATGAACGTACGCTCTCGGAAATTTAACAGTAAACCATACAGTGATGAAAACGCCTTTCTTGCAGTGTCTGCCACTGCAGTTGTTTGATCATTTAAGTGACGCTTTCGTGTTTGCTAAATGAACCTGTAACTAAACGTTCCGCTCTTGTTTGGATATTCTCTACTTCTTTTTTCAGTTCTATTTGGTACAGGTCCCAGACTGACGAGCAATGTTCAAGTATTGCTAGAACGAGTGTTTTGTAACCAACTTCCTTTGTTGATGGACTACTTTTTCTGAGAATTCTTCCCATGAAGCTCAGACTGGCACTTGAATTAGTTCCCATTCGCGTGGTCATTTCACATTAAATCGGTCCGTACATATACTTCTAGATATGTTATGTAATTAACTGCTTCCAGAGATTTTTCCGCATCTGTGTAAACCATACAATAAAGGCTCTTTCTGTCTAGTATTCGCAGTACAGCTCTCCCCTGGGGCACATCCGAAGCTACATTTACGTCTGAAGTCTTCTCTTAGTTGAGAATGGCATGCAGTGTCCTGTATGCTAGAGACTCTTCAATCCAATCACAAAATTGGTCTGATATTCCATACAGTCGATTTTTGTTCATTAGGCGGCAGTGCTGAACTGTATCGAGTGATTTCCGGAAGTCAAAGAACACGGGTCTACCTGGGCGCTGGTATCTGATTATTTTTGGGTCTCGTGGACGAACAGAACGGTCTATGCCTCACACGATCGTTGTTTTCGGAATCCATGTTGGTTTAACATCACTATGAAGAGTGTGCAAGATGTATGAGAGGCGAAATATCCTCAGGCTAGAAGAAGAATGTAGTATTTCCAATTACAATTCCAAAAACAAGCAGTTGCTGACAGTTGTGAAAACTACCGAACTATCAGTTTAATACCAACATGAACTCTGTACAGAAGAATGGAAAAACTGGTAGAAGCCGACGTATGGGAAGATCAGTTAGGATTCTAGAGAAATGTTGGAACACGCGATGTAATACTGACCCTACGACTTATCTTACAAGACAGAGCAAGGAAAGACAAACCTTTGTTTATAGCATTTGTACCCTCTGAGAGAGTCTTTGACAATTTTGAGTGGAAACAGAAACCAGAGGGCAGTTTTAAGAGTAGACAGGCATGAAAGTGGTTTTGAATGGAGTGAGACTGGGTTGCAGCTTATACCCGTTGTTGTGCATTATGTGTATTGAGCAAGCAGTAAAGGAAAAAAAAATTTGGAGCAAGAATTAAATTCCAGGTAGAAGATTTAAAAAGTTTGAGGTTTGCCGATGACTTTGTAATTTTGTCAGAGACAGCAAAGGACTTGGAAGAGCAGTTGAAGCGGAATGATAGAAGGATATAAGATGAACATCAATAAAGCACAACAAAGCCAATGAAATGTAGTAGTATTAAATCAGGTGATGCTAAGGGGATTAGATTATGAAACTAGACACTTATAGCAGTGGACGAGTTTTGCTATTTTGGCAGAAAAGTAACTGATGATAGCCAAAGTAGAGAGGATACAAAGTGTGGAATGGAAATGGCAGGAAAACATTTCTGAGTAAGAGACATTAGTTTTACATACAATATAGATTTATGTGTTAGGAAGTCTTTTCTAAAGATGTTTGTCTGGAGAGTAGGCAAGCATGGAAGTCAAACATGAACTTTAAAAGTTTGAACAAAAAGAGAATAGAAGCTATCTAAATGTGGTGCTACAGATGAATGTTGAAGATCAGATGGCTGAAATGGCTCTAAGCACTATGGGACTTAACATGTGAGGTCATCAGTCCCCTAGACTTAGAACTACTTAAACCAAACTAACCTAAGGACATCACACACATCCATGCCCGAGGCAGGATTCTAACCTGCGACCGTAGCGGTCGCGCGGTTCCAGACTGAAGCGCGTAGAACCGCTCGACCACTATGGCCGGGTCGAAGATCAGGTGGGTCGATCACGTAACTGACGAGGAGGTACTGAATAGAGTTGGGGGAGACAAGAAATTTGTGGGACAACTTGACCAAAAGAAGGGGCCAGTTGATAGGACACATTCCGAGACACCAAGGGATCAGCAACTTAGTACTCGAGGGAAGTGTGGGGAATAAAAATCGTAGTGGGAGACCAAGAGAGGAATACAGTAAACCGACTGAGAAGTATGTAGGTTGCAGTAGTTATTCGAAGATGAAGAGGCTCACATTGGATAGACTATCATGGAGAGCTGGATCAAAGCAGTCTTCGGAGCGAAAACCACAACAACAACAATAACAAAAACAACAACATGAAACCCTAAATACCTGTTTGTCCAGACACAAATTACAAAATGTTTCAAGCAAATGTTCTTTAGCCATCATGGGGACACCAACCAGCATGATTTCCTTCGTTGTAGCTTTTTTTGCAGAGATATGAACAGCGGTATGACTTTTTTAAATAGCACCCTGTAATTTTTATTTGATAATTCATTTCCTCTCCTAAAAGACCTATTCAAAAATGTACCACAGCGTACCATTCACTGAAACATAACATTTTTAATCACGTAACATTGACGTTGACGCTCTCAGTGCTTAGTGCAGACACTCGGGGCAATGGAACGCATCCAAGTGCTGTCGTTGACAGAGGACAAATATAATCATTCCGTCAACCATCGTCAGTTGAAGAGCTGCGGTGTGGAATGTACACCAACGAAGAGAAGGTAGAAATGCTACTCATCTATGGGGAATGTAAATGAGCAAACAGTAATTGCAATAATGTTTCCTTATGTACAGGTACGTTTAGTACAGTAGTTTAGTCCTTTTAAATACTGTTGTGTAGAGTAGGCAAACACTAAAGGGTGTGCTTCGCACCAACTGCATCGACATAACGTTTCTTTTATTGTTGAAGTTAGGCGAAATGCTACGCAGGTTGCAGAACTGTCCAGAGAGCGATATCATGACCAGAACCCACCTTCCTGACGGATGTTTTCTCGTCTTGATGCAACGCTTCAAGAAACGGGAAGTTTCAGTCCACGACACTGCAATCGTCGTAGCACTCGCAGAGACGAAACTGGCGAAGTTACTGTATTCGCTTCCGTTGCTATGAATCCACACGACAGCATGAACACGAGATTAGCATTCCTAAAACCAGCGTACATCGTATTCTTACACGTCACCGGTTCCATCCTTACCACGTGCACCTACATCAAGAATAGCATGGGAATGATTTCCAGGATCGAGTACAGTTCTGTCAGTGGGCGCAGCAGTGAATCGTGGCCAGCCCGAACTTCTTCTCCAATGTTCTATTTATCGATGGACGTTCCTTCTCAAGCAAAGGACAGGTAAATACAAGGAACATCCATTATTGGCCCAGCTACAGCCCACGATGGCTTAGAAAAGTGGAACATCAGCGTCAATGGAGAGTTAACGCCTGCTATGGGATGCTTGGTACTACAATTATTGGCCTTTATTTCATTAATGGTAGTCTAAACGACACAGAGTGTGCCAACTTCCTCAGACGAATTCTCCCTGCTCTTTTGGATGAAGTGCCGCTAAGAACCAGAATGATTATGTGGTACAACACGATGGATGTCCAGCAAATAATGCCTTGCGTGCACGTCGTGTTCTGAAACGAAGTTATTCTGCCAGATGAATTGTTCGAGGAGGAACAGTTACTTGACCTACTAGGTCTCCTGATTTAAATCCTCTGGACTTTTTTGTTTGGAGATGCATTAAAGACGTTGTCTATCGCGATACTCCAACAACTCTAGAGGACATGCAGGAACATATCGTGCTTGCTTGTAATTCTATTGAGCAGGCAACACTGGAAGCAGCAAATAATTCTTTCATTCAACGAGTGCACCAATGTATGGGTGTCCAGAGTCACCAATTTGAGCACCTATGAATGCTCTACTCATGGACAATGGTACAGGAGAGTCAAAGTCAATTTTGTGTTATGTTTTTACTTGGTTTTCATTTGTTTTCTGACAACTCCAGCAAGTGGACGAGTTTGTGAGCCAGGCCTCAAAGTCATTATTGTGTTATGTAATTAATAACGTTGTGTTTCAGTGAGTAGTACACTATGGTACATTTTTGAATAGGTCTTTAGGAGTGGAAATGAATTACCTATTAAAAAATACAGGGTGCCATTTAAGAAAAGTCATACCGCTGTTCATATCTTTGTAAAAAATCTTTGTAAAAACCAAAGCTACAACGAAGGCAATCATGCTGATTGATGTCCCTCTGACGGCTAAAGAACATTTGCTTGAAACATTTTGTAATTTGCATCTGGACAAACAGTTATTTAGGTTGGTCAAGATAAGAAAATAAAAGGGCCCTAATATCTATATTCATTCCAAGCAAAACTCAGTGTTTCAGCTTTAAAAATGAGGTGAAACCGTAAGCAGATAGTAGAAGCGTAATTATTTTGACAATTTTTTTTTTTTTTGTAAAAATACAGTCATTTGCCTTACTTTAGCAGGTGTTTCCACTTACCAGCAGTTGGTTGTTCTGAGACGCCACAGACTTCCATCCTGCAAGTCTTCTTCCGACACAGCTGTCCTTTCCACGGCTTTGGCTACAGTTCCCACTCCACTTTGCCTTCAGCCTCCCTCGGCTCCTTCTCCCTGGCAGAGACCAGTTGAGTAAACAAATACTGCAGCCACCACTGTAGTTCCATCCGTCGGACACGTCGGCAGCTTCTCAGTGCTCTAACGTCAATCCTATCTGTGACCGGTTCTACCACAGCTATCCCCATAAATGCACCCGTAGTTAAAAAAAGGTTTTCCAATTTCCTGCTATAACGCTCATGGGGATAGCGTGACATTGCAGTGAAGTGACGCGTCAGTAAGTTGATAGACGTTATGGGTCTGAAGGCAACTTCAGCACTTAACGTTTTCCTAGTGTCTTGTCAACAACTAAGGTTTTTTTTTTCTTTTTTCTTTTTGGTAAAGGCTTTCCCCAGATTCAAGAAATAAAGTATCCAAGTCTGCAGACGGGAAGAAACAAATATTGGGGGTCCTGCTTTGGATGAAATAACGAGTGGAATAAATCGGGTCCTCCCGAAATCGGTAGCAATTTAGGCAAAAAAATTGTTCAAATGGTTCTGAGCACTATGGGACTCAACTGCTGAGGTCATAAGTCCCCTAGAACTTAGAACTACTTAAACCTAACTAACCTAAGGACAACACACACATCCATGCCCGAGGCAGGATTCGAACCTGCGACCGTAGCGGTCACGCGGTTCCAGACTATAGCGCCAGAACCGCTCGGCCACCACCGGCCGGCCAATTTAGGCAACTGGGCCACTGAAAGTGACGCCGTCTCCCTTGCCATCCAGTACTGCAAAGAATCGAACCATCGTGTATAACTCAGATTCAGACGTCGGATTTTAGAAAGGAGTAAATGAGTAAAATATTTAAAGTTAAGCATGTCAGACCTTTCAGACTGAAGACGACGTTAATTATGATGGTTTTATTAGTTTCGAATTATTTACCCATACACTAAAGAATAATTTGAAATTATATTTGAAGTGTAACCATAGCCGACTTATTCGTATTAAGTTGCGTTTCATTGAGTGTATGTGTGTGTGAGTGTGTGTGTGTGTGTGTGTGTGTGTGTGGGTTGGGGGGGGGGGGTATGTTCTTTATTATGATAAAGGACATTTGGCCGATAGCTTTGTTTGACGGTCTTTTTGTTGTGTCTATCAGCGACTCAACATCTCCGCTATATGGTGAGTAGCCATTATCCTTTTCGTAACATTATTATTCTATCCTGGTTTTTCCATTGTTTGATTCTACACAATTTTAAATTAGATGGCATGTTTCCATCACTCAGGATCATCTTCAGCGCTAAGTGGACGCAACTATTTACATCTGAAGATGATCCTGAGCGATCGAAACATTTAATCCAATCAAAAATTGTGCAACTGAGGCGGAACAGAAAATGAGAATTGTCTTAAATATTGAAAGTGGTTGGGATTCCGCTACTGGTCACATCTTCAAACTCTGGGATAGTGTCGTCTGGGTAATTTGCGTTTCGTTTTAAGGAAAGCTAGTTTTTGACTCATCCCAACGTCTATGAAGTCAAATATCCGGATCTATGCGTCGTACGATAACATTTTTGCCTGTGCATAAGTGATGTATGTGAATAATATCTGTGAAACGTGTTGCTAGTACAGCTAGTGGTAAAGAAGTGTTATATTAAAATGCCATGTATGGTGCTGAAGCACGAACAGCAGTAGTAAACGGTGAAATCTTTTCCTTTCATTATTTTGTGTCTATGAGTATGGGGAAGTGGTGGCTTCAGCGATAGAAGGGCTTCGTAAAATCTTGAAATTATATGTAAAGTTTGCCGCAAGTCACTAAGTGTCCTCATTCTCAACTACTGGATGAATATAGTTAGAATAGTTTGAGCACCAAGAGTTATGTTGCCTCATGACATATGCACTGTTTCTGACTTTCATACTAATTGTGTCAAATATGTAACGTAACGTTGTACCTCCTCATGACTAGGTCAAAAAATTGTAAATTTGTGGTAAGATCTTATGGGACCAAACTGCTTAGGTCATCGGTCCCTAAGCTTACACATTACTTAAACTAACTTACGCTATGGACGACACACACACCCATGCCAGAGGGAGGACTCGAACCTCCGACGGGGGTAGCCTCGCGGATCGTGACAAGACCCTTAAGACCGCTTGGCTACTCCTCGAGGCGACTAGGTCATGACAGCATTTTAAATTTTTAATTCTTTGTAGCCGGCGCTGATAATTGTGTTTCTTGCTGTGGGGCGGCGTGCATATTCACAATTTCCTTCATCTGGTGGCGCTGCTCTTCGTGTTTCTCGTGGTGGGGTGGCGTTCGTATTTAAACACCTTTCTACTCTGAAAGTGGCATAGAGCCATTCTTTTAAAACAATGAAACATCACGTAAAATAGTTTTGCACCACATTAATCACAGATCATGTGATATCTCATTTATTCAAAAATCTCTCTCGTCGAAGGTTCACACAAAATTGCATTCGAAGCTGTTTGTTGCCCCTAGCTGATAGCTTGATACCTAACACATCATGCGTTTGTGTACTGCTGGTAGCATAATTGGAAGTTTCGAGCGTAAGTAGTACACGCCCGTGTGAACGTGTTGAATTAGGTCAATTATCTTATAAAATACTGAAAATAAAACTTTGTTGCTCTTGAAAGACGTTAGCTAGGCAACCTCTACCAGTAACTGCATGAGCTTGATCGTTTAAGCATTTTAATAACATGTATCAGCAGTCCACTAATTCAGCCGCGTAATGCTACATGCAGACATCTACAGGGTGTTACAAAAAGGTACGGCCAAACTTTCAGGAAACATTCCTCACACACAAATAAAGAAAAGATGGACATGTGTCCGGAAACGCTTAATTTCCCTGTTAGAGCTCATTTTAGTTTCGTCAGTGTGTACTGTACTTCCTCGATTCACCCCCAGTTGGCCCAATTCAAGGAAAGTAATGTTGACTTCGGTGTTTGTGTTGACTTGCGACTCATTGCTCTACAGTACTAGTATCAAGCACATCAGTACGTAGCATCAACAGGTTAGTGCTCATCACGAACGTGGTTTTGCAGTCAGTGCAATGTTTACAAATGCAGAGTTGGCAGATGCCCATTTGATGTATGGATTAGCACGGGGCAATAGCCGTGGCGCGGTACATTTGTATCGAGACAGATTTCCAGAACAAAGGTGTCCCGACAGGAAGACTTTCGAAGCAATTGATCGGCGTCTTAGGGAGCACGGAACATTCCAGCCTATGACTCGCGGCTGGGGAAGACCTAGAGCGACGAGGACACCTGCAATGGACGAGGCAATTCTTCGTGCAGTTGACGATAACCCTAATGTCAGCGTCAGAGAAGTTGCTGCTGCACAAGATAACGTTGACCACGTCACTGTATGGAGAGTGCTACGGGAGAACCCGTTGTTTCCGTACCATGTACAGCGTGTGCAGGCACTATCAGTAGCTGATTGGCCTCCACGGGTACACTTCTGCGAATGGTTCATCCAGCAATGTGTCAATCCTCATTTCAGTGCAAATGTTCTCTTTACGGATGAGGCTTCGTTCCAACGTGATCAAATTGTAAATTTCCACAATCAGCATGTGTGGGCTGACGAGAAACCGCACGCAATTGTCCAATCACGTCATCAACACAGATTTTCTATGAACGTTTGGGCAGGCATTGTTGGTGATGTCTTGATTGGGCCCCATGTTCTTCCACCTACGCTCAATGGAGCACGTTATCATGATTTCATACGGGATACTATACCCGTGCTGCTAGAACATGTGCCTTTACAAGTACGACACAACATGTGGTTCATGCACGATGGAGCTCCTGCACATTTCAGTCGAAGTGTTCGTACGCTTCTCAACAACAGATTCGGTGACCGATGGATTGGTAGAGGAGGACCTATTCCATGGCCTCCACGCTCTCCTGACCTCAACCCTCTTGACTTTCATTTATGGGGGCATTTGAAAGCTCTTGTCTACGCAACCCCGGTACCAAATGTAGAGACTCTTCGTGCTCGTATTGTGGATGGCTGTGATACAATACGCCATTCTCCAGGGCTGCATCAGCGCATCAGGGATTCCACGCGACGGAGGGTGGATGCATGTATCCTAGCTAACGGAGGACATTTTGAACATCTCCTGCAACAAAGTGTTAGAAGTCACGCTGGTACGTTCTGTTGCTGTGTGTTTCCATTCCATGATTAATGTGATTTGAAGAGAAGTAATAAAATGAGCTCTAACATGGAAAGTAAGCGTTTCCGGACACATGTCCACATAACATACTTTTATATCTTTTACAGTCCCAAAGGCCCGGGTCTCACTACTGAACCATAAATTTGGTATTTTGGATTTTTGTGGTGCGGGCTCCTAGGCTTGCAGCTTAGACAGCCTGCACATAAATACGGCGCTGCCGGCATCAGCGGATGTGGAGGGCGGTGTCTGGAGTGAGCTGTGCTGTCGACTGTGCCTGAGCACGTACGCCCGGTCTCGGCTCTTTCATCCGAGTTAACGCTAGTGGACGGCGGAGCGCGGGCCGATGCCTCTCCACTGGGGCCAATTCCGAACGCCGCACCGCAGAGCACATACTGTATATCCCGGTCTGGCGACGCCGATGCGACAGCCCGTGCGCCACACGCCGTATTGGAGGGCGGTCCTCAGAACTACCGCACTTAATGGGATCGGCGAGGGAGGAATCTCAGGATGCATGCCGCGGTAGTTGCGGAACCAGTCGGGAAACGAGATTGCAAAGACGTGCCTGCACTGCGTCTCAAAAGCCCCTTGCTAATTTCTTCAGCAAGTGGACTGATAAGATAACAAATGAAAAAGTTGTGCGCAGAATCGTCTAGGAACGGAGTGCGTGGAAAATTACTCGGAGAAAGAAGAAGGATATATGTGTTAAGTCACAAGGGAGTAACTTCGGTGGTACTAGATTGAGCTGTAGAGTGAAATTGTGGTACTAAGCTAGAAGATAGAGATGCACAGTAAACAACTGAAGACGTCTAGTGCATATGCTATCCTCAAACGAAGCTATCAGCACCGACAGAAACCGTACATCATAAAAAGTTTCAGTTTTGGTTTGTGAGTTCACTTGAGTACTACTGGTAACATGAAGGAGAGTACTGGACTTGTTTTGCAAGACAGGACTAGATACTTAGAGACAAATATTCCGTAACCAACTCTTCGAATTCCTCACTTCAGCTTCGGTATAGTTATTGTAAAGTTAATATCTAGTGATGTTGCAGTAAAACGTTTGTCGAGGCCTGACAACGGTTCTACGAAAGGGGGAACTCACCATGTGTAGAGTAGATTCGTTTCCATAAACGTAAATTCAGTTTTTAGGTCCAGAATTAATGTTTCATTCTCCAGCGGAGCGAAACTGTAGTGAACTTTCTGACAGATTAAAATTGTGTCCTGGACCCTTTCCGTTCCTTGACAGTGCTATCCATGCATGACTCATATACGAGGGTTGGAGCTTATATAGTGGGAACTATTTATTCACAACCGATCTAAAAGAGTTATATGTTTGCACACATTCCTGTCCTTCTAAGTAGTCATCAGCGTTGTGTAGAACCCGTTGCCAGCGATGTGGAATGCGTAGTATACCGATGATAAAATCTTCTCGGGTTGACAGCTGGGTCAATGTGTTGTTCCCCAGCAACGTTTTAGCAAGTTTCTTACTTGCCATCTTCAGGCGAACAACCGGAGAATCGCTGAGAAAGCCAGCATTCTGATATAGCGTAGTCTACCGTTAGCAGAGCCTGTTCTGTTGTTGATGCGAATGGAGCAGTCTACTACCTGTCGAATCTCTGGAACAATTCTGAAGAGAATTCCACCAAGTGGTTCCTTCAACTCCGGAATCAAATCAAAGTTCGGGGAGTATGGTGGATGGTACAGTACTTCCCAGTCCCATCGACCGAACAGAGCAGCCACGGCTTGCGCTGTATGCGCCCGCGCATTGTTGTGCAAAATGATTGGTGGGTTGCGCAGGAAGTGTCACCGCTTCTTTCGCAAAGTTGGTCGCAGGTGATACTCCAAAAACGAACAGTAATACTGTGGATTGACGGTCTGCCGTGGAGGAACGTAACGCATTAGGATAACACCATGACAGTCGTACACGAGAATCACCATAACTTTCACCATACTGGGGCTCTGCCGAACTTTAGACTTTCGCGGCAACTCGTAATGACGCGATTCGTTGGATTAGCGTTTCAGTTTTGGCTTCGTGACATTCGCTTCAGAACTGTTCCAGAGATTCGACAGGCAGTAGACCACTCCATTCGCACTATCAATAGGACAGGCTCTGCTAACGGTATACTACGCCTTCCACATCGCTGGCAACGGGTTCTACACAACACTGGCGAGTACTTTGAAGGACTGTAACAGGTGCAAACATGTAACTCTTTTGTATTGGTTGCGAATACATAGTTGCCGCTATTTAAGTTCCAACCCTGGACAACACTCACAGATTCACTTCTGACAATACTTCTCTCCTACGTTCCAAACTTCATAGAATTTCTGCTGCATACGTTGCGGAATTTGCATGTCTGGTAATATGAATAGCATGCGAAAATGGTATAGCCCAGGGGATTGTTCCCAGAAAGGACATTTTGTGAAGCTCAGGAGGTAGGAGATAAGGAACTGGCGGAAGTGAAGCTGTGAGAGTGGGTCGTGAGTCCAGCCTGGATAGCTCAGTGGGTAAGACCATTGCCACCAAAGGTAAGGTTGTGGGCTTTAGTCCTTGTCCGGCACACAGATTTAATCTACATCTACATTGATACTCCGCAAGCCACCCAACGGTGTGTGGCGGAGGGCACTTTACGTGCCACTGTCATTACCTCCCTTTCCTGTTCCAGTCGCGTATGGTTCGCGGGAAGAACGACTGTCTGAAAGCCTCCGTGCGCGCTCTAATCTCTCTAATTTTACATTCGTGATCTCCTCGGGGAGTATAAGTAGGGGGAAGCAATATATTCGATACCTCATCCAGAAACGCACCCTCTCGAAACCTGGCGAGCAAGCTACACCGCGATGCAGAGCGCCTCTCTTGCAGAGTCTGCCACTTGAGTTTATTAAACATCTCCGTAACGCTATCACGGTTACCAAATAACCCAGTGACGAAACGCGCCGCTCTTCTTTGGATCTTCTCTATCTCCTCCGTCAACCCGACCTGGTACGGATCCCACACTGATGAGCAATACTCAAGTATAGGTCGAACGAGTGTTTTGTAAGCCACCTCCTTTGTTGATGGACTACATTTTCTAAGCACTCTCCCAATGAATCTCAACCTGGTACCCGCCTTACCAACAATTAGTTTTATATGATCATTCCACTTCAAATCGTTCCGTACGCATACTCCCAGATATTTTACAGAAGTAACTGCTACCAGTGTTTGTTCCGCTATCATATAATCATACAATAAAGGATCCTTCTTTCTATGTATTCGCAATACATTACATTTGTCTATGTTAAGGGTCAGTTGCCACTCCCTGCACCAAGTGCCTATCCGCTGCAGATCTTCCTGTATTTCGCTACAATTTTCTAATGCAGCAACTTCTCTGTATACTACAGCATCATCCGCGAAAAGCCGCATGGAACTTCCGACACTATCTACTAAGTCATTTATATATATTGTGAAAAGCAATGGTCCCATAACACTCCCCTGTGGCACGCCAGAGGTTACTTTAACGTCTGTAGACGCCTCTCCATTGATAACAACATGCTGTGTTCTGTTCGCTAAAAACTCTTCAATCCAGCCACACAGCTGGTCTGATATTCCGTAGGCTCTTACTTTGTTTATCAGGCGACAGTGCGGAACTGTATCGAACGCCTTCCGGAAGTCAAGAAAAATAGCATCTACCTGGGAGCCTGTATCTAATATTTTCTGGGTCTCATGAACAAATAAGGCGAGTTGGGTCTCACACGATCGCTGTTTCCGGAATCCATGTTGATTCCTACATAGTAGATTCTGGGTTTCCAGAAATAACATGATACGCGAGCAAAAAACATGTTCTAAAATTCTACAAGAGATCGACGTAAGAGATATAGGTCTATAGTTTTGCGCATCTGCTCGACGACCCTTCTTGAAGACTGGGACTATCTGTGCTCTTTTCCAATCATTTGGAACCCTCCGTTCCTCTAGAGACTTGCGGTACACGGCTGTTAGAAGGGGGGCAAGTTCTTTCGCGTACTCTGTGTAGAATCGAATTGGTATCCCGTCAGGTCCAGTGGACTTTCCTCTATTGAGTGATTCCAGTTGCTTTTCTATTCCTTGGACACTTATTTCGATGTCAGCCATTTTTTCGTTTGTGCGAGGATTTAGAGAAGGAACTGCAGTGCGGTCTTCCTCTGTGAAACAGCTTTGGAAAAAGGTGTTTAGTATTTCAGCTTTACGCGTGTCATCCTCTGTTTCAATGCCATCATCATCCCGTAGTGTCTGGATATGCTGTTTCGAGCCACTTACTGATTTAACGTAAGACCAGAACTTCCTAGGATTTTCTGTCAAGTCGGTACATAGAATTTTACTTTCGAATTCAATGAACGCTTCACGCATAGCCCTCCTTACGCTAACTTTGACATCGTTTAGCTTCAGTTTGTCTGAGAGGTTTTGGCTGCGTTTAAACTTGGAGTGGAGCTCTCTTTGCTTTCGCAGTAGTTTCCTAACTTTGTTGTTGTACCACGGTGGGTTTTTCCCGTCCCTCACAGTTTTACTCGGCACGTACCTGTCTAAAACGCATTTTACGATTGCCTTGAACTTTTTCCATAAACACTCAACATTGTCAGTGTCTGAACAGAAATTTTCGTTTTGATCTGTTAGGTAGTCTGAAATCTGCCTTCTATTACTCTTGCTAAACAGATAAACCTTCCTCCCTTTTTTTATATTCCTATTAACTTCCATATTCAGGGATGCTGCAACGGCCTTATGATCACTGATTCCCTGTTCTGTACATACAGATTCGAAAAGTTCGGGTCTGTTTGTTATCAGTAGGTCCAAGATGTTATCTCCACGAGTCGGTTCTCTGTTTAACTGCTCGAGGTAATTTTCGGATAGTGCACTCAGTATAATGTCACTCGATGCTCTGTCCCTACCACCCGTCCTAAACATCTGAGTGTCCCAGTCTATATCTGGTAAATTGAAATCTCCACCTAAGACTATAACATGCTGAGAAAATTTATGTGAAATGTATTCCAAATTTTCTCTCAGTTGTTCTGCCACTAATGCTGCTGAGTCGGGAGGTCGGTAAAAGGAGCCAATTATTAACCTAGTTCGGTTGTTTAGTGTAACCTCCACCCATAATAATTCACAGGAACTATCCACTTCTACTTCACAACAGGATAAACTACTACTAACAGCAATGAACACTCCACCACCGGTTGCATGCAATCTATCCTTTCTAAACATCGTGTGTACCTTTGTAAAAATTTCGGCAGAATTTATCTCTGGCTTAAGCCAGCTTTCTGTACCTATAACGATTTCAGCTTCGGTGCTTTCTATCAGCGCTTGAAGTTCCGGTACTTTACCAACGCAGCTTCGACAGTTGACAATTACAATACCGATTGCTGCTTGGTCCCCGCATGTCCTGACTTTGCCCCGCACCCGTTGAGGCTGTTGCCCTTTCTGTACTTGCCCAAGGCCATCTAACCTAAAAAACCGCCCAGCCCACGCCACACAACCCCTGCTACCCGTGTAGCCGCTTGTTGCGTGTAGTGGACTCCTGACCTATCCAGCGGAACCCGAAACCCCACCACCCTATGGCGCAAGTCGAGGAATCTGCAGCCCACACGGTCGCAGAACCGTCTCAGCCTCTGATTCAGACCCTCCACTCGGCTCTGTACCAAAGGTCCGCAGTCAGTCCTGTCGACGATGCTGCAGATGGTGAGCTCTGCTTTCATCCCGCTAGTGAGACTGGCAGTCTTCACCAAATCAGATAGCCGCCGGAAGCCAGAGAGGATTTCCTCCGATCCATAGCGACACACATCATTGGTGCCGACATGAGCGACCACCTGCAGATGGGTGCACCCTGTACCCTTCATGGCATCCGGAAGGACCCTTTCCACATCTGGAATGACTCCCCCCGGTATGCACACGGAGTGCACATTGGTTTTCTTCCCCTCTCTTGCTGCCATTTCCCTAAGGGGCCCCATTACGCGCCTGACGTTGGAGCTCCCAACTACCAGTAAGCCCACCCTCTGCGACTGCCCGGATCTTGCAGACTGAGGGGCAACCTCTGGAACAGGACAAGCAGCCATGTCAGGCCGAAGATCAGTATCAGCCTGAGACAGAGCCTGAAACCGGTTCGTCAGACAAACTGGAGAGGCTTTCCGTTCAGCCCTCCGGAATGTCTTTCGCCCCCTGCCACACCTTGAAACGACCTCCCACTCTACCACAGGTGAGGGATCAGCCTCAATGCGGGCAGTATCCCGGGCAACCACAGTCGTAGTCCGATCAGGGGATGCGTGGGACGAGCTGGCCGTCCCCGACAAACCCCCATCCCGACCCCCACAGTGATGCCCATTGGCAACAGCCTCAAGCTGTGTGACCGAAGCCAACACTGCCTGAAGCTGGGAGCGAAGGGATGCCAACTCAGCCTGCATCCGAACACAGCAGTTGCAGTTCCTAGCCATGCTAAAAACTGTTTTGCTAAGAACGTCTGAACTAATCTACAGAGAGCGCAAACAAATCGACAAAATTTAAACGGTTATTAAAATACAAGATTGCCTAGTAAATGCAGTTATGCTGCTACTTGCGCACTGCTGACACTGCTCGGCGGCGGAAGGAGACTAAGCGAAATTACACTATTCAGGTACTAAAACACGATGCTACACTCTCAAATACTATAACACTCCCGAAATTTATGAATTAAACAATGCAAGAACCAAAAACACGCAAAGAAATTAAGAGTTAAACTATGTAACAAATGAGTGAGCTAGGAGTATACGACTTGCTGCTCAGCTGCTTATCCAACGGCGGCAGGGAGCACACTGACTGCGACCAACCGACACTGGCCGTTCAAAACAAAACAGTAGACAAACGACTACGCGAATTTACACTATTCAGGTACTAAAACGCGATGCTACAACTCTCAAATACTATAATACGCTCGAAATTTATGAATTAAACAATGCAAGTACCAAAAACACGCAAAGAAATTAAGAATTAAACTATGTAACAAATGAGTGAGCTAGGAGTATACGACTTGCTGCTCAGCTGCTTATCCAACGGCGGCAGGGAGCACACTGACTGCGACCAACCGACACTGGCCGTTCAAAACAAAACAGTAGACAAACGACTACGCGAATTTACACTATTCAGGTACTAAAACGCGATGCTACAACTCTCAAATACTATAATACGCTCGAAATTTATGAATTAAACAATGCAGGTACCAAAAACACGCAAAGAAATTAAGAATTAAACTATGTAACAAATGAGTGAGCTAGGAGTATACGACTTGCTGCTGCAGCTGCTTATCCAACGGCGGCAGGGAGCACATCTGATAGGCAGTTCGAGCTTCTAGGCTTCTATTGTATGGATAAAGTCATGTAAGCCTCCGAATAAGAGCAGAAACTTATCATTGTAGCTCCAGGTGCTGCAGTAATTCTGATCCATCATATACCTGAACATCTCTCATTAGTAAGAAGCAATAGTAATTTTCTACATTGAAAGGTGGCTACACTGAGCCAGAGCGCCAGAGATTGCGCCAAAGAGTATTATTCAGCCGCCTCCACTGGCAGTACTTGTCGAGATGTGGCAGTAGTCAGTGCTTGTTGAGAAGTAGTAGGAGTCAAGTCGTTGTTGAGATGTCGTCGTAGTGAGTGCTTGTGCAGATCTTGCTGAGAGGATATTGATAGCTGTGCTATTTGTGGCCATGTTGTATGCAGTTGTTTGATGGGCTAGACAGCAGATGTTGTTCGAATGGAGATATTGTAATGATCAGAGTGCTTTTCGTCAATATATATGAAGGTAAAAAAAATTCCCTTTTTTTCATTATGTCTTAAACAATGCCTCATCACAGGTTCAGTCAACAAAGCATCTGGCTCGTGTTCTTGTATTAGAGTGTAATTCTGGTTTTCTCGCGCAATTATAGTATTTCTATTTTTTTTAATTACTTCAGTATAAATGGTATTTAAAATGTCTTATTGAAGAAGATCCGTGCCAGATGTGTACGTTGAATCACACTTCCACACACAGAACAGTTACACTTGTGCTTTGGTTTCGTAGGTTTTATAGTTGCTGGGGACTTAATTAATTAATTGTATTAACTGAAATTTTCTTTCATTCTTTGTTGTTATTCTATGCAGTCAGATTGCGTACTAAAACTAGTCAGGGCCAACCGTTTACGAGACTTCGTAATCAGACATACAGCGACTAAAAAAAATTAAAAAATATTTGCATTTTTAATTTAATTAAGCCCCCATGCACGTGGCGACCGCTGCTTCGGATCGTCCCGTGGAATTCTTCTGATAGTAAAAATAGCAGACAGTAGTATTGTTGTAGTAATTTGTAGTTTAGTAATTGTAGTCTATATTGCATGTGTAGATTTGGTAATTGTAATTCTTCTAATGGTATTTCTTGCAGAATTTAATTTTTGTTGTCTTGTACACGGGTTTGACAATTTTGTGCAGTTATGAAGATTTCAATTGTTCGTTAATCCTGTTTGAGGGAAGCATTTCGTGTGAATGGTATTGTTGGTGATAACGTGTTATATTCTCTGTAATTTTCGTATTGTGACGAGTTTTGTATGTTTTGTAAATGATTACGCAATCGATGAAAAAGGCGAGAATGATGAATAGTGAGAATGACGAAATTGTTAACATGGCGAACTCGCCAAGACAGGAGAACAGTATGATGAAGTAGAAAATAATTTAATAAGCAGGGAAAATAGTCCGGAACCAATTCAAAATTTTTCACTACCACAACATTTTCAGAATACGAGATTAACGATAGAAGACTCTGGAATAGTATCGAACACAGATAGCTTTACGGCTATGATGAAGGAAGTTAGTTTTACGGGACATGTTAGGAGCGAAAAGAATTTTGAATCAGTTAACATGGGGCAGTTGATGGGTGCAGTATTAAATTTGGGATCACAAATAGGAACAATTAAAACTGATATGGGAACAATGGAAACACGGTTAAGATCTGAATTAAAAACAGAGATGGGAACTTTGGCAACACGGTTAGAAACTGATATGGGAACAATGGAAACATGGTTAGACTCACTGGGATCACAGTTGGGATCTGAATTAAAAACAGTGGGATCACAAATAGGAACAATTAAAACAGAGATGGAAACAATGGAAACACGGTTAGATTCACGAATAGGGACATGTTTCAGAAACATGAAAGATGAATTAAAGAAAGAAATTAGAGAAGAAGTACAACCGATTTTGAATTCTCACAATAATAGATTAATTGCAGTAGAGATTAGACAAAAGGAACTGGATAGAGATCAGGAGGAAAGAGATCGTGTGATAGTACAGAAATTTTCAGAGTTAAATTTACAACGTGCGCACGATAAGGAAGAAATATTTGAGAGAATCGAGGAATCCGTACCAAATGACAGTTTAAAGAACCTAACACAACAGTATGAACAGTCAACTACTAAATGTGTTAATACTGAAACCCGAGTCGCGACACTTACGGAAGACGTAAATAAACAGAAAGAACAATTAGGTGACTTATCGGAAAGAGTTGAGGAGATTTCAGATAAATTGACAAGTCTTAGCTTAAATGGGGACAGAGATTCGGATGATAGAGCTCCATTACCATTTGCAGAAACTGAAGAGTACCAGAACATAAATAAACATGTTGAAAATCAGGGAAAATTTAATGAACGCGTTAAAAGGGAAGTTGAGGCATTACGAAAGCAAGTCAAACAAATTGAAGGCGAAATCGTAGGAAGAGATAGCAGAAGAAATTTAGAATCACAGATAGCAGAGGGGTTTGAAGAAAATAATTTATTTCATTTACGGGATGCAACAAGAGAGCGCCAGGCGCGCGAACTTGACAATAATCGACATTCGGACTGGGACAGACGCGGTAGGTCTTTGTCGCCACGAGGCGAAAACTTTGACTACAAACATTTTTTGACTGTTCGGAAATTTAAGATCTTTCGCAATTCTAAGAATGACATACATCCATGTTCATGGATAGATCAATTTATGTACGCACTTCCACGAAACTGGCCACTAAGTCACAAACTGGAAATTATGTGCGGCTATTAAAGTCCTCAGGGGATTCACTACACTAAGTGAATATGTGCCGTAGCGTGCACAGGGCCCCGAACTGTAGTGGTGCTATTTCCCTTTTAGTTTTCTGCACCGCTGCCTACTCTTCTACTATTCTTTGTATCTATCAAAATAACTCTTCAACTATCAATCTATCTATAGAATTGGTAAAGAATAACCGGATATGACTGTTTTACCCAAAAGTGATTTCGGAAATTACCGTTTGGATTTATTGTATCTTATGCAGCATTCATTCGTAGTTTAAACGAAATTTTACCTGTTTATCTTCGTGACAATATGACTTCATATGTTGACGATATTCTTATTGCTAAACGTTCTTGGAGTGAGCACAACAAAATTTTGGATTCATTATTATGTATTTTTGCAAGAGTTGGCATTACAGTGAACTTGGAAAAATCTGAATTTGGTCGCTCTCAGGTGAAATTTCTCGGTCACATTATTTCTACAGAAGGTATTCTTCCTGATCCAGAGAAACTAGACGCTATCCGTAATTATGCTGTTCCTACCACAAAACGTGATGTTCGTAGTTTCCTTGGTGTCTGTAATTTTCTTAGACGCTTTGTTAGATTGGACAATTTGGCCACACCTCGTTTATGTGAACTATCTGGAAAGAATTCTAATTGGTGTTGGGATGAGGAAGCTCAATCAGAATTTGAACAGCTTCGTGATGCTTTAGTTGCTGCTCCACTTCTTTCACATCCGGATTTATCTAAAGATTTTTGTTTGGCGACGGACTCATCATACAAAGGCCTAGGTGCACATTTATTTCAAAAGATAGAAGAAAACGGCGTTGTAGTACAGAAGACTATTGCATTTGGAAGTCGTGTTCTCTCTAAATCAGAGAAGAATTATTCGACTACGGAACTTGAAGCTTTGGCTGTTGTTTGGGCTTTCACAAAATTTCGCATATTTTTGTATGGCAGGCATACTAAGGTTTACACCGATCATCGAGCTCTGGAAGTTCCTATGTCAACAAAATTAACACATGGAAGATTGTCACGATGGGCGTTGTATCTACAGGAATTTGACTTTAGTATTGTTTACATACAATGTTCTTCAAATATCATTGCTGATGCTTTATCACATGCACCTATGGGTTTGAAACAAAGTGATGAAGAGTACTGCAAAGAAAACAATTATTTTTTGATGTATATTCAAGGTGTTGCGTTTGAGAATTTTATTTCGTCTTCGCTCCAGGACATCGCTAAGGAGCAAAATAAGGATCCAATCTGGAAGGACATTAAAGAGAAGTGGAGGAGAAAGGAAAGCGTAGCGATTAGACAGTATTATTTAGTTCGCAATGATATTCTTTTAAACGAAAATCGGTGGACAACTCTGTTTGGTTAGTTTGTATTCCTGATGAGTGGGTCAATAAATTGATTTGGTATACACATTTCAGTTATGCACACTTTGGTCCCAGAAAATGCTTTCATAAATTACGAGAAAATTGCTACTTCAGTAATATGGAAAAACGTATTCTATCTGTTCTTTCCAAATGCAAATTATGTCAAAAGGCTAAGCCGCCAACTATTTCTCACAGAGCACCGTTGTTTCCTGTCATTCCAGCGAAATTAAAGGAGATGGCTGCAGTCGATTTGTTTGGTCCAGTGGTTCGTTCTACTAGTGGTTTTGCGTGTATTTTGGTAGCAGTGGAATTGACATCAAAATATGTGTGTTTTACACCTTTATGCAGAGCAACAGCTCGTGCAGTATCTAACGCTTTCATCAAACATTTTCTTAAAGAAGTGGGGCATGTTGATAAGGTTATATCAGATAATGGATCACAGTTTCACTCTAAAATTTGGCTTCGTACTCTATGGCGTCGGAAGATTAAACCAATTTTCGTTTCACTTTTTCACCCTCAGTCTAACGCTTCAGAAAGATGGATGAAGGAAACCAATAAATTGTGTCGTCTTTATTGTCATCAGAATCACAGAACTTGGGATCAGTATCTTCATATTTTTCAAAACATTCTGAATGAACTTCCTAATGATTCAACTTCTTTACCGCCTATATTGATATTAAAAAATAAAGCACCGACAAATCGCATTTCTGAAATCGTTCCTTTTCCGCCTACACGGAAACAGCGGCATTCTGAAGTTGTCAACCTGGCTCTACGAAATATTGCATCTGCGGCTGCTAGAAGAGAGAAATCAGCTAAACGTCCTGGTCGTTTAAAAACCTTGTCAGTTGGTCAAAAGGTATTAATTAAGTCTCATCGTTTGTCTCAGAAGGGAAAAGGCTTGTGTCGCAAATTTTTTCTTCTTTATAACGGTCCATATAGAGTTCGCAAAATTATTCATGATAACACCGTCGAAGTAGAAACTCTCAAATCTCGACGCTCTAAGGGAATACATCATATATCAAACGTTAAAATTTTTGTGGAGTGACATACTTTTGAGACATCAGCAGTTATACGTAAACACACGGAGAGTATAAGGATACCGCGCCGTGTTTTGGCGGCGGCACATACTCAAAGCAACAGTCAAGTCTGCGCGCCGCACAAGGCAGTCGTTGACCGCAAACAATTACTTCCTACGTCACGCGCCTACAGCTGATCGAGCGCTCAGTGCGAATGCACTGACAGCCGTAAACAAATACACAGTTTAATTTCTCTGATTAAATTCAGTATAAAGCTAGAGTGACTTGATGAATTATGTTATTAACGTTCAGTATTTTTCAGGATACGGTTGTATAAAATATTTAAGAACTTCAGGTAAATTCTGTGTGTGTCCGACGTTAAGAGGACTTGCTATCGAGAAATTTTCAGGAAGAATGTAATTTCGAAGAAGAAACTAATAAACTAAAAAGGTAACAATTAATTGAGTTTATTTTTCAGGTAACATATTTCCACTTAGGTACGTACTTTAGACGTAATTTGCTGCTCCCGATTACGTGATTCATACTTTGTGCTAAATTTCATGTTCTATGAATATACTCGTGAAGCGACGTGCTTGCGTACGTTAACTGATTTTGACATTGATTGATTAATGAACAGGGTTGTTACTTGTGTATATTATGCATCGCTTGGCTGCACTGCTTTTTCACTGATGTCATATTTTTCTATTATGTGTCTGTTGTGCTTATTTATTTACATTATAATTGTCACCTGATTAGTTGTGCTGATATGGTTATGTATGTAAGTTATACTTTGTGATTTATCTGCTTGCGCCTTCATGTTTACTTATTAAGATTACATATGAACATTTATTTGCTTATGCTGAAATGACGCTAATGACCTGTTTATTATGTAAGATACATATTTGCTGCTTTGCGTATGGATTGCATATTTATACATTTCTGTTTTGTTGTCATAACTACTCTTTAATTTGGTATATAGAAATGCTGATATATGGTGTACAAACATAGAGTTTAGGTTACACTATGGTATTAATTATAGATTGTTTGCTTGGCAGAGCCTCGTTGTAGGGATTGTGCTACATCCACTTGTTGACATTCTGTTCTCTACTGGTATATTTACTCGCTGTTGCATGTTTTGCTTACGCTCAGTGCCTTATATTTTAAGATAAGAAAATGAACTGCTATAATTCTGCGAATGACATTGGTACAAGAAACTTCTTTGAAGTCACATGAGCTGAAGGTTTTATGGAAGCTGTATAAATTTATGCTAATAGAAAGGAAGCTAACGACATGACATACCAAAATTAGGTTTAGACCATTGACAGTTATTACACTGCATTCTTCGTGAGCAATTGAAATAGCTAGTGACACTTGACACAAGAAATACTCCAGATGTTTGCTTCGGTTTTGCCATGATTCTTGAAGTGGTGAACACACTGTGAAATATTACGATCATTAACACTCCGTAATCGTACTTACTTACTGAAAGTTATTCGAACTAAAGGCTGTTAGAGGTCATGTATGTATTTCTTTTGTTTAATGATGGACAAGGTAACCAAAATGTATCTTATAATTCATAATGAGTAGAAGATTTTGGTCAGATGGATTACAAAGAGGTTGTGTGTGGACATTGTGTCTTCGGATTGTATGGGATGATGAATTAAAGTTTGCACTAGAATTTTATCTGTACTTGTTCGAGGAGACTGACTAGAGGAAAGAGTTGTTACGGAAGTGAAATGATATTGATGATAAGGTTTATATGTATCGACATAAGAGGTATTATTGAAGTATTAAGATTATGTGATGCTGATGATTTTTGGAGTTTTGGTGGATAAGAAGTAAAGTAAGTGAGGAGCATATTTTTTTTGTTGGTTTATATGGAACAAGGAGGATGAAGATGGCAGACTAGAACACTCAAGTGGAAGGAAGATTGTCTACACACACACTTTGTTAAATCACTAAGCAGTATATACACTCCTGGAAATTGAAATAAGAACACCGTGAATTCATTGTCCCAGGAAGGGGAAACTTTATTGACACATTCCTGGGGTCAGATACATCACATGATCACACTGACAGAACCACAGGCACATAGACACAGGCAACAGAGCATGCACAATGTCGGCACTAGTACAGTGTATATCCACCTTTCGCAGCAATGCAGGCTGCTATTCTCCCATGGAGACGATCGTAGAGATGCTGGATGTAGTCCTGTGGAACGGCTTGCCATGCCATTTCCACCTGGCGCCTCAGTTGGACCAGCGTTCGTGCTGGACGTGCAGACCGCGTGAGACGACGCTTCATCCAGTCCCAAAGATGCTCAATGGGGGACAGATCCGGAGATCTTGCTGGCCAGGGTAGTTGACTTACACCTTCTAGAGCACGTTGGGTGGCACGGGATACATGCGGACGTGCATTGTCCTGTTGGAACAGCAAGTTCCCTTGCCGGTCTAGGTATGGTAGAACGATGGGTTCGATGACGGTTTGGATGTACCGTGCACTATTCAGTGTCCCCTCGACGATCACCAGTGGTGTACGGCCAGTGTAGGAGATCGCTCCCCACACCATGATGCCGGGTGTTGGCCCTGTGTGCCTCGGTCGTATGCAGTCCTGATTGTGGCGCTCACCTGCACGGCGCCAAACACGCATACGACCATCATTGGCACCAAGGCAGAATCTACTCTCATCGCTGAAGACGACACGTCTCCATTCGTCCCTCGATTCACGCCTGTCGCGACACCACTGGAGGCGGGCTGCACGAAGTTGGGGCGTGAGCGGAAGACGGCCTAACGGTGTGCGGGACCGTAGCCCAGCTTCATGGAGACGGTTGCGAATGGTCCTCGCCGATACCCCAGGAGCAACAGTGTTCCTAATTTGCTGGGAAGTGGCGGTGCGGTCCCCTACGGCACTGCGTAGGATCCTACGGTCTTGGCGTGCATCCGTGCGTCGCTGCGGTCCGGTCCCAGGTCGACGGGCACGTGCACCTTCCGCCGACCACTGGCGACAACATCGATGTACTGTGGAGACCTCACGCCCCACGTGTTGAGCAATTCGGCGGTACGTCCACCCGGCCTCCCGCATGCCCACTATAGGCCCTCGCTCAAAGTCAGTCAACTGCACATACGAATCACGTCCACGCTGTCGCGGCATGCTACCAGTGTTAAAGACTGCGATGGAGCTCCGTATGCCACGGCAAACTGGCTGACACTGACGGCGGCGGTGCACAAATGCTGCGCAGCTAGCGCCAGTCGACGGCCAACACCGCGGTTCCTGGTGTGTCCGCTGTGCTGTGCGTGTGATCATTGCTTGTACAGCCCTCTCGCAGTGTCCGGAGCAAGTATGGTGGGTCTGACACACCGGTGTCAATGTGTTCTTTTTTCCATTTCCAGGAGTGTACTTTTCTTTTTGGAGAGAGGAAGCATTTGCATATCTTGGCACACTGACAGTTGTTCAGCAACCGTACATTTTGATTTGGCTTGGCAAACATTGGTCTTGACATGTTGAGTATGACGTTGACTAACTATTATTGACTGTTATACATTGCTGCCACTACTACTTGATACACAGGTTGAACATCAAATCTTTGACAGAATTGCATTTACACAGTTAACACTATTCAATTACACAGTAGTACTTAATGTGGATGAAAGATGAGTGAATGTATTTTGTGTGTTTTCCTTTCCTAATCCCAAATAATTGGTACCGTCCTATCCCCTAAATATTATCTTACTTGTTTGTTGTGGCTTGCACTGACACCCATAAATATTATAGGTTTACTGTTATTTGTGTATTGTAATAGTTAATATGACAATTATCTGATATCAATTGTGTGTTTATCATGATTTGTATGTTAAGTGTAAGAGCATTGATAATAATTTTGTAAAAGCAATTGCGTGTGCATTCAAACTGTTGTTCATACCTGCACTTGTTCAACATTGATGTGTTCCACTTAGAAATGTATAATTTCTGCTGATAAACTCTGATGAACAGTGTGATTAGTGATAGTGAATATTATGGACTGCTGTCTGCACCTGTTCAACATTACTGGGTGCCACAGATGGGACTGCTTCTACTGACATAATGTCACTTGTTGGTGTCTGCACCTGCTCAACACTGCTGGGTACCACTGATGGAACTGCTTCTACTGAATGATGTTACTTGTTGCTGTCTGCACCTGCTCAACATTGCTGGGTGCCACTGATGGAACTGCTTCTACTGAAATGATGTCACTTGTTGGTGTCTGCACCTGCTCAACATTACTGGGTGCCACTGATGGACTGCTTCTACTGAAATAATGTCGCTTGTTGGTGTCTGCACCTGTTCAACATTACTGGGTGCCACTGATGAACTGCTTCTACTGAAATAATGTCACTTGTTGGTGTCTGTACCTGCTCAACATTCCTGGGTGTCATTGATTGAATAATACTTATGTAAACTATTATGTAAAATCATATGTATGAAAGCATTTGTATTCCTTACTGTATTTTATATATTAGGTTATTGAAGAGTCAGTGCAAAGCCAAAATTTATTTAGTGAAGTGACATTTACTTATTAATATTATCTTTCAATTTTTGTCTGTATTTTTTGGACGAATGTGGTGGTATTTTCACCATCAATGCTGGCAAAAATACCATCAAATTCTGGCCCGTGGAGGAGGGGCATATGAAAGGTGGCTACACTGAGCCACAGCGCCAGAGATTGCGCCAAAGAGTATTATTCAGCCGCCTCCACTGGCAGTGCTTGTCGAGATGTGGCAGTAGTCAGTGCTTGTTGAGAAGTAGTAGGAGTCAAGTCGTTGTTGAGATGTCGTCGTAGTGAGTGCTTGTGCAGATCTTGCTGAGAGGATATTGATAGCTGTGCTATTTGTGGCCATGTTGTATGCAGTTGTTTGATGGGCTAGACAGCAGATGTTGTAATGATCAGAGTGCTTTTCGTCAATATATATGAAGGTAAAAAAAATTCCTTTTTTTCATTATGTCTTAAACAATGCCTCGTCACAGGTTCAGTCAACAAAGCATCTGGCTCATGTTCTTGTATTAGAGTGTAATTCTGGTTTTCTTGCGCAATTATAGTATTTCTATTTTTTTTAATTACTTCAGTATAAATGGTATTTAAAATGTCTTATTGAAGAAGATCCGTGCCAGATGTGTACGTTGAATCACACTTCCACACACAGAACAGTTACACTTGTGCTTTGGTTTCGTAGGTTTTATAGTTGCTGGGGACTTAATTAATTAATTGTATTAACTGAAATTTTCTTCCATTCTTTGTTGTTATTCTGTGCAGTCAGATTGCGTACTAAAACTAGTCAGGGCCAACCGTTTACGAGACTTCGTAATCGGACATACAGCGACTAAAAAAAATTAAAAAATATTTGCATTTTTAATTTAATTAAGCCCGCATGTAACATCTTTAGAGAAACGTTAACTGATTATTCAGCAAAACTGTTTGCAGAACGTATTGTAAGTGTATTTCAAAATGGGCACAACAGACGTAACCTATTGTAATTTTTACTTCCTAAGTTAGCTACCTAACTAGTAACGTTTATTTCAGCGTAATCTGCAAATAACCTTCTATAACTAAACACTATTAAAGGACAGGTATAATAGAAACGTTTTGAAGTGCATCTTTAGCATAAACAACAGTTATTTTAGCACCTAATGTGTCTGTGAGGGAAATAAAACTTACGAATTATAATTACTTAGCACTTAGACTCTTTTTTGACATCTTGGACATTGTTTTCTTGCAATGTTTGGTCCCTTTGTCTTAGGTCCCAAGTCTTTTGATTGAGGTAGTGAAAAGGCAATGTTTCATTGATTTGTTCGACATTTATTTTGCTTTCAAAAACGATTTCTAAAAAACGTCGTGGGGTATAGAACAACAACGGTCACATGCCGCATACAGTTGAAGTACAAATTCGTGTTTTCCTATTTGACGCGCTTTGAGTCTTTATATACGTTGTTGTTTAGTATGTGATATATTTGGAAAATTGTAGTTTTCTAATTACAATGCTTTGAAAAATTAATTTTCCCACTTTATTTATTTTTTGAACTTACTGTTTTAGTTTCCCAAAATAGTGGAATTTATACTTATAATTAAGTGCACTATCGAAAATGCGAGATGTGGTAGGTTTGTTTGCATGTCAGTTTTTATAAATTTTTCTTTTTATAAGATACAGGGTGTTTCAAAAATGACCGGTATATTTGAAACGGTAATAAAAACTAAACGATCAGCGATAGAAATACACCGTTTGTTGCAATATGCTTGGGACAACAGTACATTTTCAGGCAGACAAACTTTCGAAATTACAGTAGTTACAATTGTCAACAACAGATGGCGCTGCGGTCTGGAAAACTCTATAGTACGATATGTTCCACATATCCACCATGCGTAGCAATAATATGGCGTAGTCTCTGAATGAAATTACCCGAAACCTTTGACAACGTGTCTGGCGGAATGGCTTCACATGCAGATGAGATGTACTGCTTCAGCTGTTCAATTGTTTCTGGATTCAGGCGGTACACCTGGTCTTTCAAGTGTCCCCACAGAAAGAAGTCACAGGGGTTCATGTCTGGCGAATAGGGAGGCCAATCCACGCCGCCTCCTGTGTGTTTCGGATAGCCCAAAGCAATCACACGATCATCGAAATATTCATTCAGGAAATTAAAGACGTCGGCCGTGCGATGTGGCCGGGCACCATCTTGCATAAACCACGAGGTGTTCGCAGTGTCGTCTAAGGCAGTTTGTACTGCCACAAATTCACAAAGAATGTCCAGATAGCGTGATGCAGTAATCGTTTCGGATCTGAAAAATGGGCCAATGATTCCTTTGGAAGAAATGGCGGTCCAGACCAGTACTTTTTGAGGATGCAGGGACGATGGGACTGCAACATGGGGCTTTTCGGTTCCCCATATGCGCCAGTTCTGTTTATTGACGAAGCCGTCCAGGTAAAAATAAGCTTCGTCAGTAAACCAAATGCTGCCCACATGCATATCGCCGTCATCAATCCTGTGCAATATATCGTTAGCGAATGTCTCTCGTGCAGCAATGGTAGCGGCGCTGAGGGGTTGCCGCGTTTGAATTTTGTATGGATAGAGGTGTAAACTCTGGTGCATGAGACGATACGTGGACGTTGGCGTCATTTGGACTGCAGCTGCAACATGGCGAACGGAAACCCGAGGCCGCTGTTGGATCACCTGCTGCACTAGCTGCGCGTTGCCCTCTGTGGTTGCCGTACGCGGTCGCCCTACCTTTCCAGCACATTCATCCGTCACGTTCCCAGTCCGTTGAAATTTTTCAAACAGATCCTTTATTGTATCGCTTTTCGGTCCTTTGGTTACATTAAACCTCCGTTGAAAACTTCGTCTTGTTGCAACAACACTGTGTTCTAGGCGGTGGAATCCCAACACCAGAAAAATCCTCTGTTCTAAGGAATAAACCATGTTGTCCACAGCACACTTGCACGTTGTGAACAGCACACTCTTACAGCAGAAAGACGACGTACAGAATGGCGCACCCACAGACTGCGAAATCTTCTATATCTTTCACATCACTTGCAGCGCCATCTGTTGTTGAAAATAGTAACTACTGTAATTTCGAAAGTTTGTCCGCCTGAAAATGTACTGTTGTCCCAAGCATATTGCAACAAACGGTGTATTTCTATCGCTGCTCGTTTAGTTTTTATTGCCGTTTCAAATATACCGGTCATTTTTGGAACACCCTGTATGTATCACGAAAGTGACTGTATTAACTAGGTAACGCACGCAAAACGTTTCAATAACAAATCGTTTATGATTTTGGATTTTGCGATTAATTTTGATTCAAGATGTTCAACAACAGAAAATTCTGTTCTGTAAACGAACAGTTGTGTTCAAGATAATGACATCATTTGTACTTCTTCCTTCCAAAATGGAGTAATTATGAGATGATGAACTTTTTGTGGAACATAATATACTTACGTAATGCGAAACCAATAACTAAATGGAATGCTTACGGTAACTATTGTCAACTCAGAATGACGTGTTTAATTTACGTGGGCAAATGTATCGTGAAATACTAATACCATACTATATCGAATATTAAACTAAATTTCCGGTTTCAAAGACTTCTTAAATAGACTTTTACCTATTCAATGATACTTTTCACTATGTAGACAATGACGAATCCTCCGGGGAAAATCTGCTACGTATACGGAGCGACGATTCGACAAGTTCCTTGTTTGTTATTTTGTGGCAAAGTGTTTGGGTCCAGTGTGTAGATACTGCCGCTTATTCGTTTGTGGTTGTAGCTTTCATCACTCTGTGCGGCAGATTCGAGCGCTCGAAAATGAGAGAACCAAAGGTAGAATGAAAGTTGGGGGAGGGTGGAAGAGTGAGGTGGTGGGGGAAAGGCCCAGCATCAATGCCCGGGACCGACGGTCCGTACAGTCTGCTTCTGGCCCTCTGACGAACTTTTGGTAATACATTGCGATACAGTTCCAACGCCGACTGTGGTCATGCTGGATCCAGCAGCCACGCAGCACGCACGCTGAGCTACGACTCCAGCGGCCCTGGACTGCGAGCGCCTGCGGCAGCCTCTCACCAGTTTCGCTCCTGGAGCCAGTTCGCTATGGGACGATAGAAAATACAAGTTAAGTAAATCTTCTGTTTTTTGTTGAAAGTTAGCTTATTATAATTATACCATTATTGATGTTTATTAAAGGTTTTACTTGCTGGCAGAGTAAGCTATCTGTAAGCTTACGTAAACTTTCATCATAGAACTTTGAACATACGAATTCGTCTGCGAGAATGCGTTGTAAAATCTGAGAATACCCATTCTTCAGAAACACAGTCTGCAGGTGCTCCAGTTCCGTTTGCAAACTATCGGTGTCAGAGATGATGTGGACTCGGTGAATCAAGGTCTTCAAAACACCCATCATTTGTGCCGGATGGTGCCAACTGGTGGCTTGCAAGTAAAAGTCTGTGTGAGTGGACATTCTGTATACTGAATGACCAAATGCGCCACAATCACATTTTCTTTAAGGGATACTTGAAGAATGTTGTTTGTGTCACCAAACCTTCAACCCTAGGGCATCGAGGTAGCTTGTCGTTCCTTGACACCAGCAACTTTCTATACTTTTCCTCATATACTTTTGCAGGTAATTAGGAAGACATCTCGAGTTGCGGATTCAGGAAAAAGCGCTATATTTCAAACTTCTCACTTTAATGAACTTTCCGCTACCACAACAGCTAATAGAGCATGCTGCATCCATGCCTGAAATTTGAAGCCTTTCTAACTTGCTAACGAAAAGTGCTAGAAATTTGATTTAAAGTATTTTCTACACAGATGGATTAAATACACTCATGTTCACAAGAAACAGAACACTTTGAACAACTAGAGACAGTTTGACGTTCATATCAACATGACATGCACATTAGTATGTTCTGCAGAAATGATTAGCATTTCAGTCACCTCTATTCAGCATGTGTCCTGTCACCTAGTAAGTATGGGGTGCGCCATGGGGCCTGATGACTTGTTCCATGCGTGATGGCATCGACGGGTATAAGGCGCGAATGGCGTCCTGTGGTATCCATGCTGCATTCACCTGGCTTCAAAGTTCATCTCTGGTGGTTGGCATGGGTTACAGTGTTGCACCTGTCATTTCACCATATCCCGGACATTTTCGATTGGTCACAAGTCTGGTGATCCGGCGGGCCAAAACAAAAGGCTGACTTCCTGCGACACCAAGAACGCACGTGTTACTACAGCGATGTGTGGTCGTGCATTGTCTTGCTCAAAAATGGCGTCTGGGGTGTTGTGCTTAAAGGGTATCACTATAGACCGTAGAATGACATTCAGGTACATCTCACTGGTCACAGTGCCCTGGTCACGCACCAGCTGTGACTTGTGGCTGTACCCAATAACATCCCACATCATAAGGCTTTGATTATGTCTTGTGCGAATGTAGCCACTGTGATGCCGCTCCCCCTGTCTGAGGCGAACCAAAATGCGGCCATCATTTTCAAACAAACAGAACCTAGATTCGTCAGAAAACTCTGTCTGAGGCCATTTATGTCCGCAGTGACGTCATTCTATACACCATTGCCACCTAGCAGGTTTCTTAACATTCGTCAAAGGTAGGCAGAGAAGTGGACGATGTGCATGTAACCCATTACTTAATAAACTGTGACGGACTGTCACCCCTGATGCTGTAGGATGTGTTACGCTATTCCACTGCTGCACCAGAGCCGAGGAGGATGCGTATCTGTCCTGCAATGCCATTCGGATGAGGTGTCGATCTTCTCGGGGCGGGGGAGGGGGCAGTCTGGGTGGTGGGTCGGATGGTCCCGATGGGCCACTTGTGGCCTGAAGACGGAGTACTACCTCTAGTCGTTCAAGGTATTCTGTTGTTTCTGATCCTGAATGAACATCTCGTCGTTTTCTACGGCCTTCCGTGAACCACCGTGTACGTACCCGTCACACTGCCGAAACACTTCCTTCCACACGGGAAGCAATTTCCAGGGTTAATACATCATATTCTCTCAGGCCAATAATGCGCTCTCTTACAGACTCACTGATTTGAAGGTACGGTTGGAACATACGACTGCGAGGCATCCTGCACGCATGCTCAAGTCACACTGATCCAGTACCTTTGGTCTATATCGGCAACGAGAGCCGTAGGTAATTTTTACCGGTGGGTGGTGTTACACCGCGATGTCGATGTTGAACTTGAACCCGCAAGCCGACTGGTTCAGATTCTAATCATTTTTGCAGAACATACTAATGTACATACTTGGTGAATATGAACGTCCTACCTCTAGTCGTCTTGCCGCAGTGGATACACCGGTTCCCGTCAGATCACCGAAGTTAAGCGCTGTCGGGCGGGACCGGCACTTGAATGGGTGACCATCCAGGCCGCCATACGCTGTTGCCATTTTTCGGGCTACACTCAGCCTCGTGATGCCAATTGAGGAGCTACTCGACCGAATAGTAGCGGCTCCGATCAAAGAAAACCGACCGGGAGAGCGGTGTGCTGACCACACGCCTCTCCTATCCGCATCCTCAACTGAGGATGACACGGCGGTCGGATGGTCCCGATGGGCCACTTGTGGCCTGAAGACGGAGTACTACCTCTAGTCGTTCAAGGTATTCTGTTGTTTCTGATCCTGAATGAACATCAGCTACGTGATACAAAAATAATGTACTATTTGAAAAATAATAGCTTGTTGCAGTAATTTTCTGGAAAATAATTAAATATACTGTGTTCATATATGTCAGAAAGATTAACGTTTCTTATGTTTACCTATCAAGATAAATATTCCTTTCTCTTATTACTTTTGTAGGTTAAAGAATTATTTGAAAATTGTAGATGTAGCTGTGGACGAGATAGTCCATCGTGCAAACTCACTGCTGTGCGTCGCTTAACCATCAGTATACGGGATGAACCAGAACTCCACCGACAAACTTTTAAGGGTTTTTCAGGGTACCTTCTGACAGTTCTGGTGTGAGGAGCCACGGTCTCCGGCGGTTCGTCACAGAGTTTCTGCGTTTCGTTTGGACAACAAATGATTGGTCGCGGAGGACATGTTATGTGGTCAGCTCTGACGTTGGACGTGACAGCAGTCTGGGAGCATATGAACAGCCTAATTTAAGAGACACCGGTCGATAATCCCACCGACCATCGCAGCTGCAGAAGTATAGTGCCAAACTCCTGAAAGTCTTTCGCGTGTGAGACAGTCGATAGTACGTCACTGCACATTCTACTCTGATCGTGTTGGTCGACAATTTGAACAATACGTCGAAAGGAGCAGTTACGTCAGTATTGTGTGCTGTACTGTACACCGACTGAACAGACTGACCACACTGTGATAAAAGTATACGTGTTTCGTGCGAGGATAGTTCCATTACGCTGTGTTGTGTGTTGCACGTTAAGGTTATTGCCTATTACACTCTTCTTCGCTGTAGTGAAGGTGATTTCACAGAAACGAGGGTGATCTCAGTAACAATCCGAATAAATCGGAATTGTATTGTTACCTTGTAACGAGCTGACCGAGACCGTGTATCACTCATACCGAAATACTCAAAAGGTATCCGGAACAACATACGAAAGTTTGTTGATGGAGTTCTGGTTCAGCCAGTATATGTATCTACAGGGTTACAATTATTGAACTGTATGAAAAAAACGTAAATTAATTAAAAATTACTGCGCGCTCTCACTTCATTCAACATGTCACTACAGATGTTCGGATTTAGGTTATGACATGTTGAATATCCCTGCTGTCTTTGGCGATGATAAGGCGCAGACGATTAGCGAAATTTTGCATGACCCGCTGATGTGTCGGAACATCGATGCTGATGATGATCTCCTGAATGGCTTTTTTCAGCTCAGAAATTACTTTACATTTACTGCGGTAGACCATGTCTTTCATATAGCCCCACAATAAGGAGTAGCATGTGTTCAGACACGGAGAATATGACGGCCAATCGAGGCCCTTGCCAGTGGCCTCTGGGTACCCCAGGGCCAGAATGCGGTCCCTAAAGTGCTCCTCCAGGACATCAAACACTCTCCTGTTTCTATGGGGTCGAGATCCGTCTTGCATGAACCGCATATAGTCGAAATCAGAGTCACTTTGGATTATGGGAATGAAATATCTTCCAAAACCTTCACGTACCGTTCGACAGTCACTGTGCCAAGGAATATCGCATCAGTTATTCCGTGACTGGACACTGCACAGCACAAAGTCCCCGTTGAGGGTGAAGAGACTTCTCGATCGCGAAATGCGGATTCTCAGTCCCCCAAATGCGCCAATTTTGCTTATTGATGAACCCATCCAAATGAAAGTGGGCTTCAACAACAAGACGCGTGCGCATGTGCATACTAATTCCCATAATGCCCTGCGGTCAACAATGCAGTTTGAACGTCCTAACGCAAACCGTTCAGAAGCTATGACGATTTTATTTCATATACAAGGCATAGGTAAAATAATGTGAACAGTGGTATTAATGGGATGGTTGTGTTTGACGGTGAACAACCAGGAAATGCACGTGTCGCGCTGGACTGTGCGTGTGCAGTACGGACTAGGCATCAGTGTAGGTTGTTGATGAGTAGTGCACACTTCGTATTTGCATTTAGAGGCCGAGGTCGACGTGCGGTGAAAGACCTAACAGAGTTCCAATGAGGGTAGATTGTGGGGGCGCGATTAGCTGGAGCATCAGTTACCAAGACAGCCGACTTATTGGATGCTTCAAGAGCAACTGTTTCAACAGTCATGACAGCCTACACAAGACATGGAAAGACATCATCGTGTAAACGTAATAGTGGGCACAAATCAAAACTAAATGACAGCGATCGTCGTACGCTGACACGAATTGTATCGAAACAACACAAAACTACGCCGGCTAAAGTGACTTCAGAGCTCAATAACCATCTTCGAGACTCCGTATCTTTCGACACTGTCCGCCGAGAACTCCATAAAGCGAATGTTCACCGACGAGCTGCTATACCGAAACCATTAGTGACGGCAACCAAAACAAAAAAGCTTAAAACATGGTGCCAGGAGCACAAATCCAGGACGGCTGATCAGTGGAAACGCGTCATTAGGTCCGACGAGTCAACGTTTTCGTTATTTCCAACATCGGACCTGGTTTACGTTTGGAGAACAGCAAAAGAAGTCTACATTGCTTGATTCCAACGATTAAGCATTGACGTGTAAGTGTGATAGTGTGAGCAGACATATCACGGTATTCCGCTGGTCCCACCATTACTCTCAAGGGCCGTGTTACAGCCAACGATTATGTGACGGTTTTAAGTGATCAGGTACACCCCATGATTCAAATGTTGTTCCCTAACAATAATGCACCCATTCACACAGCCAGGACAGTAGAATCGTGGTATAAGGAGCATGCAACTGAACTGTAGCGTCTTTCCTGGCTAGCACAGTCTGCCGATGTGAACATTATCGAACCCTTGTGGGCAGTATTGGAGAGCAGACTCCGGAGCAGACTTCCGCCTCCCCGGTCACTACAGGAATTAGAAGACGTTGTGACCAAGGAGTGCCGTAACATTACACTGGAGACTCTACAATCATTATATGCCAGTATTCCAAGAAGAATCGCAGCTGTATTACGGGCAAATTGAAGTCCAAACCCTTATTAATAAACCATTCCCAAGTAAGAATAAGTTAAGTGTTCACAATATTTTGCTTACCCCCTGTAGTTCAATAATGGTCCCCCTGTAACTTAACAGTGATATGAAGCGGCAACGGTGCGTAGTTCGTCTACATCTACATCTGCATGGATACTCTGCAAATAACATTTAAGTGCCTGGCAAAGGGTTCATCGAACCACCTTCACCATTCTCTATTATTCCAATCTCGTATAGCGCGCGGAAATAATGAACACCTATATCTTTCCGTACGAACTCTGATTTCCCTTATTTTATCGTGCTGATCCTTCCTCCCTATGTAGGTCAGTCTCAACAAAATATTTTCGCATTCGGAGGAGAAAACTGGTGATTGGAATTTCGTGAGAAGATTCCGTCGCAACGGAAAACGCCTCTCCCATATTTCGCGATAATACAAAACGTGCTGCCTTTTTTTGAACTTTTTCAATATACTCCGTCAGTTCTATCTGGTAAGGAACCCACACCGCGCAGCAGTATTCTAAAAGAGGACGGACAAGCGTAGTGTAGGCAGTCTCCTTAAAAGGTCTGTTACATTTTCTAAGTGTCCTGCCAATAAAACGCAGTCTTTGGTTAGCCTTCCCCACAACATTTTCTATGTGTTCCTTCCAATTTAAATTGTTCGTAATCGTAATATCTAGGTATTTAGTTGAATTTACGGCTTTTAGATTAGATTTATTTATCGTGTAACCGAAGTTTAACCTTTTAGCACTCATGTGGATGACCTCACACTTTTCGTTATTTAGCGTCAACTGTCACTTTTCGCACCATTCAGACTTCTTTTCTAAATCGTTTTGCAGTTTGTTTTGATCTTCTAATGACTTTATTAGTCAATAAACGGCAGTATCATCTGCAAACAACCGAAGACGGCTGCTCAGATGGTCTCCCAAATCGTTTATATAGATAAGGAACAGCAAAGGGCCCATAACACTGCCTTGGGGAACGCCATAAATCACTTCTGTTGTATTCGATGACTTTCCGTCAATTACTACTAACTGTGACCTCTCTGACAGGAAATCACAAATCCAGTCACATAACTGAGACGATATGCCATAAGCACGCAATTTCACTACAAGCCGCTTGTGTGGTACAGTGTCAAAAGCCTTCCGAAAAACCAGAAATACGGAATCTATCTGAAATCCCTTGCCAATAGCCCTCAAAACTTCATCTGAATAAAGAGCAAGTTGTGTTTCACAAGAACGATCTTTTCTAAACCCATGTTGACTGTGTGTCAATAGACCGTTTTCTTCGAGGTAATTCATAATGTTCGAACACAATATATGTTCTAAAATCCTACTGGATATCGATGTTAACGATATGGGCCTGTAATTTAGTGGATTACTCCTACTACCTTTCCTGAATAATGGTGTGACCGGTGCAAATTTCCAGTCTTTGGGTACGGATCTTTCGTGGAGCGAACGGTTGTATATGATTGTTAAGTATGGAGCTAATGCATCAGCATACTCCGAAAAGAACTTAATTGGTTTGCAGTGTGGACCAGAAAACTTGCTTTTATTGAGTGATTTAAGTTGCTTCATTACTCCGAGGATATTTAATTCTACGTTACTCATGTTGGCAACTGTTCTCGATTCGAATTATGGAATAATATCTTCGTCTTCTTTTGTCAAGGCATTTCGGAAGGCTGTGTTTAGTAACCCTGCTTTGACAGCAGTGTCTTCGATAGTATCTCAATTGCTATGATGCAGAGAAGGCATTGACTCTTTCTTGCCGCTAACGTACTTCACATACGACCAGAATCTCTTTCGATTTTCTGTCAGGTTTCGAGATAAAGTTTCGTTGTGGAAACTGTTATAGGCATCTCGCATTGAAGTCCGCGCTAAATTTCGAGCTTCTGTAATAGATCGCCATTCTTTGGGATTTTCCACCTGTTTAAATTTGGCATGTTTGTTTCGTTGTTTCTGCGAAAGTGTTCTAACCCGTTTTGTGTACCAAGGAGGATCAGCTTCGTCGTTTGTTAATTTATTTTGTATAAATCTCTCAAATGATGCCTATACTATTTCTTTGAATTTAAGCTCCATCTGGTCTACACTTATATTATTAATGTGGAATGAGTGGAGATTGTGTCTTAGGAAGGCGTCAAGGCACAAACACAGAGACTCTTACCAGAAACACGTCAAAATCCGACCGCATGTAGATCACAGCTGAACAGGTTCAGAAATGAAGTGCCTCATGCTCTCTTTACTGACGACGAGTTGCAATGAACTTTTATAACATCTCGCATATTTTGCCCTCATGAGACACTGTAACTCAGATACTTCGGACACACTTAGATTCATGTGCCAAGTCCAATTCGCCGTCGTGCTAGCAGTGATATCTTTCCAATACAGCCGTTACGTCTTACTGCTTTAGCATAGCTTACTAGTTGCTAGCACAAAAAGAAACTTAGTGCACCTGTATTGATAGCTAGTGTAATGTTCTTCAGAACGTTTCGTATTTAGTCCGGATGTTTGTAAAGCGATGAACGTATTCCCTGCCAGTCCAGCGATCGATAACACACTGTAAACCTCTTCTGTCAGGAAGAGAGTAATACAGGGGCTTGTAGCAATTCGCAGCACAGCTTGTTCTGACGTCAAACTGGGGCGACTCAGATCAAGTGATTTTTTAGATTTGTTTGTCATATGCATATAGAAACGAGGTTTTGCACTCACATTTTATGGAAAATAATTCGAATAGCGAACGCTGAAAAAAATGTTTTCCGGGGATGCAGGTCGTCAATAAAAAACGAGTGATGTTTGCAGTGCAGTAACTAGAATTACGAGGCTGCTAGCGGCAACACCGCTTGCCAGCATTTCTCTGTCTGTTGATTAGAGTTCGTGTGTGTGTTTGTGTGTGTGTGTGTGTGTGTGTGTGTGTGTGTGTGTGTGTGTTTGTGTTTGTGTGTTGCGCACATGCCTGGGAATTTCATGCATAACTTTTAATTCCTCTCTAGCTAATTGGCTGCTTATTGGGTGGATGTTATAACAACAAATCTCGGACAGAACCCAGTGGGCACCGAAAATTGAAAATAAATATTTACGGCTTTTGATATATGTGTTAGCACAGAGTGGTAAAGCGCAGTCACTCCAGTAGCTCTTCTCTGTTATCAATGTACTATACTATGCTAATTCTTTGGCTTTAAGATGTTGTGTGGAGATACTTATGCGAACAATTTATGGGAGAGTATCAACATACCAACCAAAAATGAAGTTGCTTCACAAAACTGCTTTTTACGTCACTTTTATTCTATTGTAGAGACTTGTTTGGCACTAAGCAGTCCCTTGGCACGTAAATTCTATTTCTACCGCCATGGTACTTCATTTTCCGTAGGAGACCACTATCGGCACGTGACCAACTGTGTGATATGTGTGATATCAGAAATTTAATCCACGCTACTGCTTCGATGTCACTGAAAGCTTATGTTGAATGTGCCTCTTCGTATTGGAAGTGAACATACACAAATAACAATCTGTAAAGAAATACTTGTAATGAAATTCGTCGACCTATCTGCATCATCTTGTCGATAAACTGAAACGGAATCATGATACGGCGCTATTTCATTTGCAACAGAGAAAAATGAAATCAGAAAAATAAAATCCATAAATGATCACTCTGACAGTAATAAAGTTATATTTACCTATTAGACAGCTTTCATTCTGGATACAAAGATAAAAACTAAAATTGTTGTGGTAATAGCTTTATGACCTCGTGTCAGGACTATTACGTACAGTGCAGCCATTCATAGAGACATATAATCAAAACATAATAAAGCTGAATTGTGTTACATACTCACTTTTCCATCAGCTGTGTCAGACATGCAGTGCTGGCAACCATCGCATCTGAAATTCTGAGAACCTATCCTAAGAAATAGCAACTGATTTTCATACTTAGCTTACAGCAAATGTCCATTGCAAATCGACTGCAAAAGTAACAATTTGCTAAACATTTCGGTAAGCTGAAGCTCAGATCACTCAAACACGACAGTAGTTGACATCAAATAACATTCAACGGCAGCGGCAACAACAATATTAAAGCTACTTTTATGAGACCGCATTATTACTTTGTAAAGCATGTGCACTGCTGCCGATGGACTGGCGATTTTAGCTCATTCAAAACGACAAAACCAAGAAGCAATGATGAAATCGATGTATAACAGGGTGAAATAGATATCGATAAGTGAAACAATGGACCGTCCGAAATCTGGAATAGAAAAGAATCGAAGCTTCTGAGATGTGCTACAGAAGAATGTTGAAAATTACGAGGACTGACGAGATAAGGAATGAAGAGATTCTCCGCAGAACTGGCGAGGAAAGGAACTTATGAAAAACACTGTCAAGAAAAAGAAAGAGGATGACAGAATACGTGTTAAGACATCATTCAAAAACTTGCATGTTACGGTACATGAGGGAGCAGTAGAGGGTAATAGGTATAGGAGAAGACAGACTGAAATACTTCCAACAAATAATTGAGGACGTAAAATACACTGATAAAAAAACTAAGGATGATACTTACAGAAAACTTCAGGAAGAGTGAGACTAACAAGGAGACCCAGCGGATCGATCCTCTTCGAATTTCTTCACACTTGTAGAATTCGAAGCTTTGTGTCTGGGCATCACTTTCCTGCATCAGTGTAACTCAGCTCTCAAAAACACTCGAAAAAATACACAATGGAAATCAAAAGATTTACTAGCACTGCTAATTTTAAAACATTTCTTATTTGTTCACATTGTCACCATTAGCTGAGTGCATAGCGTAAGGACTGTAGTCATGAATTCACTAGTAGTAACTTTTTAATACCCTTAATTTAAATTCCAATGTTATTAAAAAATTGGAAATGCGAATCAACAAATATTAAATGTGATTTTTAAAAGAAAAAGTACACTTCTTTATTTTTAATTACCAGTCATGTGAAAATGTGAGTAGAAACAAGTTAAAATTTGGTGTAATGAAGCGAAACATCAAGCAAATAAAATACTTTTTATTTCCAGCAATTGAGCTATATTATTACCGTGTATGATTTTTCATTTAACAATAATTTTTAGTTCATTTTTATAAGACCAGTATTTAAAATAATAAGATATTTTTATCTAAATTATCGTTCAGTATCTGTTAATTAATATTTATGTTTGTCAATAAATATAAAAATTTATTAAAAATCAAAGAGGGTGTGCCTCCACAGAGTTTCTAATAAGCACCTTTACGATTAAAAGACTTTCATCTTATGTCCTTTCTCTCATTTTTATTATGTTGAATTTTTTCCTGGCCTCCACACCAACACTTTCAGCCTGACCTTGCACTCACGAATTATACCTTCATTGGCGAGACTATCGGCAGTAATTTTTTTCCTCGTAAGTGCTTTTAATGCTTATTATTTTAGCACTTTTCTAATGTCCTTGCTCTTTAAACAGTGTTAATAAACCAATGAAACATTTCTTCATGACGCAGTTTAAAAGTGCCAGAACCTATCTGAAACTAATATCATTCTTCTCTACGGAGTGATAGATTTACTATGAAAGGAAATGAAATTTTTTGTTCACAGTAAATAAATTAAATGGTTCTTCCCTTCCACTGAAGCAAGGTACTTCATTTGTATCAGGTATCAGTTTGAAACAACGATAACGAAAAAATATCATTTTATTGACAGATAAGGCTAATAACTGCATGACTTAAAATAAGTAACATCCATCGAATTAAAATACTAAAAGAACTACAAACCAGTTTCTGATCCTGTTATTCTTAGGATATTTGCGAATTTTTCTTTTTACTTTTTGCTCTTATCTAGCGTATTATGTTGTGTAGTGAGACCTGTATAGTAATCTTCTTTGATTTTGTTTCTCTCTCTCTTAAGTAAAAAGTAGTGTGTTCTTTAATCCAATTAGTTGATTTCCTATTTTGCGTTTAGAAATTGCATCTTGTCTGGATTTAGTACGTCTTTTGGCTTTGTAGTGATCAGGGATGTTATACTGATGTAGGTGATATTTTATCTGATGGAGTGCCTTATTACTTCCACATTTTTGCGTTACTGTGCTCTTCACTATCTGTTAAATTACATATGAAACACATCGGTGAGTTCGCTAGATGTAAGCTGTGTAGTTTTGAGCTATTTTATCAGGTAGATGGAACTTTCTGTTGTTCGCCATGGTGGTTGGTGGTTTCCAAATTGACGGATAATCAAAATTTGGTTATTTATCATCGGTTATATTGCTTTACTTGCATCCCATTAGATTCATAACTACCTCTCCACTTTGCTCCTTTCCTTTTTTGAATTTTTAGTTGGACATAGCTACATTCTATCAAAAATATTTGAGGTGAAACGTTTCATTGCGCAATTGGTGAACATTAGTAGGGGCATGAGGTTGCCAGGAAATACCTCTTAGAGCGTGTGGGCGTTATGCTGTTTGGTGTCTTTTTCCACTTTCTGTAGATTTGGCAAATATATATCGCTCATGACCTATTAAATAAACCAGTAAGGTTTAGTTCTTCTTTATTGGCAGGGTATTAGTCAACCATTTTATACCTTAAAAACCTTGTCTCCTGTCACGAAGCAGTCTTTTATCAGAATGACTCCTTTCGCTGTGCTCTGTGATAGTGGTAGGACTTGTGCTACATAATTAATTTTTGATGCCATGTATACATTAACAATGATTGGCTTTTGGATTTCATCTAGTCTGTCACCACTGTGCCCTTGTATACACTCTCATATGTCCTACAATTAGCAGTGATGCTGTGCTGTATGTTACTAAATCTACACCTGCGCACTTCAGTTTTGACAGTTTTTTTGATTGTCCTTTTACTATGTATTTCAAGCTTTCTCCGGTACTGATTGTCCCTGACTACTTTTTCGTTTCAGATGTGAGTTCACACTTCGACGTAATCTCTAGAGCTGCTCGCACTCCTCTTCGCTATGGATCAAGAAGTCTATCGTCAGCATACACATTACACACAAATTTTCCTCACTGATAAGCGAGCCTTATAATTTTTCGTCTGTGTGACGAGTAAAGTTTCGACAACAATGGTGAAGATTGCCATAAAGAGCGAGCGTTTCTGTCTCGCGAAGTTATTTATTTTGATCTCTGAAAGAAGGTTTACAGGGCACAGTGCAGATGGGGTGAAAGAACCCAGTCCAGTTTGAGGGTAGACAGAATTTATATTTATGTATAAAAAAAAATTATGAAACAATACACAGTGTACACATACTCTCATTTCCAACTGCAATTTTATAAATGAATACCTATAAAATGTTCTGGCCTCACTGCCATTAAAAGTTAGAGTTAACATGCAGACAAAGAGTAGCAAGAAAACTTAACCTTGCCGGCTGCTGTGACCGAGCGGTTCTAGGCGCTGCTTCTACGGTAACAGGTTCGAATGCGGTCTCGCTCATGGATGTGTGTGATGTTCTTAGGTTAGTTAGGTTTAATTAGTTCTACGTCTAGGGGACTGATGACCTCAGATGTTAAGTTCCATAGTGCTTAGAGCCATTTGAACCAACTAACTTTAGAACAAATGCAGCAAGTTTAATTTAAATTTGGTTACCAAAAACCGTTAAAAATTGACAGGAATCAAACTTCAACACCATGAAAATTTAACTCCAATATTTTGTTTGAATTTATTTAACAAGTTAGCCAAAACACGTACATCTTCCTTCAGATTTATTGCAACTGACAAGACTTACTGGCAACAACTTAGTTAAAAAATTTACAGTCAACATGGATCACAGAGTTGTTGAGCCTGGCCTACTAACAGCATAAGCCGTTTAAGTAACTCGGTCACGTGACCTGACGCAACGTCATAAGCAGTATAGTTAGACTATCACCAGCTTGATTTAAAACACAGGAAAATGATATTAGTACAAGGCATCCATTACTGCATAAGAGCAGTAACTGACATTTTGACACAAGCCTTAAAACCTGTTATCAACAGAATACTTATAAAGAAATTCACTGGATAACTTATCACAACCATAACTAGCAACATATCTTTCAGACTTCCCCTTAAGTGAACGGAGAACCCCTAACTTTAGACATGATTTCAAAATTCTAATTAGTAAACATACATAAACTTACAAAGGTTATATCTTGGTAGTATTGCCTATTATGACAGTGCTTTTCTTCCCACTTGATACAACCACTGGTAATCTTAATATTGAAAAATAACTCGAAACCTTGATTTAATATCAAAACCTATTTCCTTTAAAAAATGACGCTCGTGTACTTATGCTATAACGCTTGTAACGAATCGACTCAAATAATTTCATGGAGGTCTCACAACGAAAGACATACCTGCCTTTAGCACATTATTGAAAGCCTTTAACGTAACTGACAGATTTCTACCAAATCTTCTGTATCCTCATGATTCGTAACACAACCAATATTTTAAACCATACAAGAGGAACATTCAAATAACACCCAGGTCACTGGCAAAGCAATACAGCGAGCCTGGACGAGGCACAAAGCCAGAAACACAACTAGTGATTTCAACACCATAAACAGCACACTGGCAAAGCAATAAAGCGAGCCTGGACGAGGCACAAAGCCAGAAACACAACTAGTGATTTCAACACCATAAACAGCACGAAGCACTAATCCACTTGAAGTTCAGATCTGCAGTAGGGAGGCAGCTCACCATTTAACACAATCTTGAGTAGATAGCAGCAGAGGCACCGCACAATCCCCAGGACAGGCTACTGCGGGCACAGGCAGGCAGAAACAGCTTCAAAATGGTTCAAATGGCTCTGAGCACTATGGGACTTAACATCTGAGGTCATAAGTCCCCTAGACTTAGAACTACTTAAACCTAACTAACCTAAGGATATCACACGCATCCATGCCTGAGGCAGGATTCGAACCTGCTACCGCAGCAGCCGCGTAGTTCCAGACTGTAGCGCCTAGAACCACTCGGCCACCGCGGCCGGCGCAGAAACAGGCCTCAAACAGCGACTGCGTCTGCCTTGCTTCCGCTGCCAAATTCCAGTTCCGTTACGAGGAAGACCCCACATAACGCTGTCCAATACAGCGGCGCCGCCAATGCTCTTCCCCTATGGCAACACTCTGCAATAACGCACCTTATCAGCTCACCCCATCCCCCTCGCAGCCTGTCACCGCTCTCTCCAAACCGCGGCCAACCAATCCCAGCGCCTCTCGCCAGACTCCTCAGCGTTTGGGCAGATAAACCCAAGGCGAGACAAGAAGACAAGATGTTGCGGATCAGTCTCTTTGCTTAGCTGTACATTGATCATTATTTTGGTTACACAATTACCTAATATATTTTATATTACACTGCTGAGTCGGTGTAGGAATCCCACTGCATGCACGGTGATAAGCAAATATTGGTGGTTTATTCTGCCAAATGCGTTCTTCAGAGCTAGGGACATCATTGTGCACTTTATTTTCAAGCTCCTGTGAACGATATTACGTCCCTGTAGTCGCATGTACCGTGGAGCATTATCATATATTTTCCGAAGTTCGTTTTATACCGTTCGATTTTTGTGTCAATCGTAGTTGTTAGTCTTTTCTCAGAGATGCACGTTATTACTTTATGGTTGCCTTTTCTTCGGGGGGGAGAGGATCTAAGACTGTCATTTCTTACGAGAGCTTCTTCGGAATTACACTTATCAGATTTATTATCACATTTAAAATTATTTGCAGTAGTTTGGTCTTTATTTCTAGTCTGAGTACTTCGTAATACTCCATGGGATACTGTACGGTCCACGTGATTTGTTTTTTGGACTTTGTAAAATAGCCTCTACGACCTCATCTTCATCCATTTCCCTCAGCACTGAGTTTTCCTAACGCTTGTTGCTAATTCCTACTGAGCGTATTCATTGATGGGTAGAATATTCATCAGTTCTGTGAAATGGTTAAACGTTACTGTCCTAATTTATCTTTATTTCGTGAAGGTTGTCCTATCCTTTACCTTAAGTTCAATGAATATTTTTGGATCTGCCCTATTACTCTCTCATATGAAATGATATATCGAAGCTTCCATTCCACTTTTTGTGTTGTGCACTTCAGATCTTATTTTGTTTGTTGCCCCGTCAGTGTTTTTAGTTGTACTGTAATTTGTTTTACCTTGTCATATTTTCTGTCACTCGTTCGTCTCATCTGGTATTTGTGTTTCGATTCCGTCAAACTATTCTAGAAAACTTCGTGGCAATCTGTGTCTTGCTGGTGTATGACGTAGGCATGAATACGGTAACGAGGGTCGAATGGATGTCATTTGCAGCTATTACTCAATGGTGAGGAGGTCTGCACAGGTGAGACTAATGTTGAGAGATGAATAAACAGTCTTTGGACTGAAGACTTGAAAACAACAACAGCAACAAGGAACTGATATTTTCCATATTGAAAATTACTTGGAAACTACATATTATTAGTTAGTCGTCATAATAACTACGTATTGGACCCCCCTTCCGCCCCCCTCCATTGTATTTTTCATTATGATGCGGGAGTAAACATTGTGTTCTGTTACCGCTCAATTTCTTACTACACCCAGATTTTCTGCTTACACATTCTTTGTATTCGCAAACTCAACCCCGAACTGTCACATTCCAACCTAATCTAGACCTCGGGCTGCACTACAGATCTGTCTGTCATCACAAACAAGATTTCAGGTGGGGGGGTTTGTCCAATACGTAGATTTAGCCCTTAAGTGTTTCAGTATAAATTAACACAATTTTCTTCTGAAAGCTTCACCAGGGAGAAACATTACATTCCCACTCTACAAGGACCGGACGGCCCAGCCTACTCCGCGATGGAGAAGGCAGAGCTTATGGCCACAACACTTGCAGCGTCTTTCATGCCGAATCTGGTTCCCTCAGACACAGTATTCACACTTTAAACGGACCAGGAGGTTACACGACTTGTAGCTCAGCCCTCACGCAACGAAATTAGACGCACTAGCACAAATGAAATCACGTGGGCTATCAAGCACACCAACGCTAGGAAACCCCTGGGCCTGATGGCATTCAAAACCGTGTCCTCCAGGAGTTCACGGATAAAGCCGAGAATACCTTACACACTTAACGAATGCCATCCTGAAACACCAACACTTCCCTGACTTTTAGAAGGCGGCCAAGATCCTGATGTTCAGGAAGCCAGGGAAAGACCACTCCCTCCCACAAAATTAGCGACCCATCAGTCGGCTGTGTTCGCTCAGTAAGATTGTTGAGAAGGTAATATTAAAACCTATCACTAGGCACTGCATCGCCAATGACACCCTAAGACCGGAGCAATTCGGTTTTAGGAATCACCACTCGACAACACAACAACTCCTCCGCCTAGTCGAACATATAACACACGGCTACAACAGGAACAAAGCCACAGGGACCGTGTTCCTGGACATCGAAAAGGCTTTCGACCGTCTCTGGCACAATGGCCTCATACGCAAACTAACGAAGCTGGTTTCCCAGACGGACTCGTACGTCTCATACACTTATATCTCACGAACAGGTGTTTCAACACTAACGTGCAGAATAAACAATCAACACAATATGGTATCCAAGGCGGAGTACCGCAAGGAAGCATCCTAGGGCCCATCTTGTTCAACCTGTACATTAACGACTTCCCAGCAACACAAAACACGACGTTAGCCATCTACGCGGATGACACCGCCATCCTTGTGCAAGATTGGAAACCGTCGAATATAGACAGCACTCAGAACAGCTGAGCCTTGGTTGGAGCGATTGAGTATTAAAGTAAACGTCGACAATTGCGAAGCAGTTATGTATACACGTAGACCGAAACTACTGCGGAAACATACACACAGTAGACCGATAACACTACGTACACGCCCAATACGTTTCCGAGAGAAAGTCAGACACCTAGATGTCTGTCTGGACCGGAAACTTACATGGGGGGACCACATCGAGTACGTTGCCAACAGAGAGCACGCGAGGCTCCACCAGGTTCCACCGTGACAGTTCTAGAATCATTCAAAGGGAGTCTACATTCTGTGTCGCAGAAGTACCGGGATCATGCTATATTAGTCGGAGGCGACTTAACCTACCTAGTATAGACTGGTATGTCTACGGATTCATTACAGGCGGTACAGACAAGCCGTCGTATGAATTACTTTTGAACACATTATCCGAAAACTGTCTTGAGCAGCTACGCGTAATGGAAATATTTTAGATCTGGTAGCCACGAACAGACCAGACCTCATCGGCGGTGTCAGAGTTGAGACAGGGATTAGTGATCATGATGTTGTCATTACGACTATGGTTATGGAATTTAAAAAGTCGGTCAAGAAGGCTACGAGGGTATTCTTACTAGAAAGGGCAGATAAGCAGTTGTTAGCATCCCACTTAGTGAATGCATCGACTTCATTTACGTCCAGTACGATGGACGTGGAAGAATTATGGGCAAATTTTAAACACATTGTAAATCACGCATTGGTCAAGTATGTGCCGAAAAAGTGGGTTACGGACGGAAAAGACTCACCGTGGTTTAACAGCGCAAACCGGAGAATGCTAAGGAAGCAAAGGCAGTTGCACTCGCGGTACAAGAAAGATCGGGAGAATGAGGACAGGCAAAAGTTAGTAGAGATTCGTGCTGCTGTAAAAAGAGCGATGAGCGAAGCATTCAACCACTACCACCGTCATACCTTAGCAAAAGATCTTGCTGAAAATCCAATGAAATTCTGGTCTTACGTAAAATCGGTAAGCGGGTCGAAGGCTTCCATCCAATCACTCACTGATCAGTCCGGCCTGACAACGGAAGACATAAAACGAAAACTGAAATTTTAAATTTAGCACTTGAGAAATCTTTCACCCAGGAGGATCGTACAAACATACCGCCCTTTGAGCTTGTACAGTTTCCCGTATGTAGGACATAGTGATAGACATCCCTGGGGTTGTGAAGCAGCTGAATGGGTTGAAAATAAATAAATCGTCAGGTCCTGATGGGATTCCAATTCGGTTTTACAGACAGTACTCTACTGCATTGGCTCCTTATAGCTTGCATTTATAGCGAATCTCTTGCCCAACGTAAAGTCCCGAGCGACTGGAAAAAAGCGCAGATGACGCCTGTATATAAGAGGGGTAGAAGGACGGATCCTCAAAATTACAGACCAATATGCTTAACATCAGTTTGTTGCAGGATTCTCGAACATATTCTCAGTTCGAATATAATGAATTTCCTCGAGACAGAGAAGTTGCTGTCCATGCATCAGCATGGGTTTAGAAAGCATCGCTCCTGCGAAACGCAACTCGCCCTTTTTTCGCATGATATCTTGCGAACCATGGATGAAGGGTATCAGACGGATGCCATATTCCTTGACTTACGGAAAGCGTTTGACTCGCTGCCCCACTGCAGACTCCTAAATAAGGTACGAGCATATGGGATTGGTTCCCAAGTATGTGAGTGGCTCGAGGATTACTTGAGTAATAGAACCCAGTACGTTGTCCTCGATGGTGAGTGTTCATCGGAGGTAAGATATCACCTGGAGTGCCCTAGGGAAGTGTGGTAAGTCCGCTGTTGTTTTCTATCTAGATAAATGATCTTTTGGATATGGTGGATAGCAATGTGCGGCTGTTTGCTGATGATGCTGTCGTGTACGGGAAGGTGTCGTCGTTGAGTGACTGTAGGAGGATACAAGATGACTTGGACAGGATTTGTGATTGGTGTAAAGAATGGCAGCTAACTCTAAATATAGATAAATGTAAATTAATGCAGATGAATAGGAAAAAGAATCCTGTAATGTTTGAATACACCATTAGTAGTGTAGCGATTGACACAGTCACGTCGATTAAATATTTGGGCGTAACATTGCAGAGCGATATGAAGTGGGACAAGCATGTAATGGCAGTTGTGGGGAAGGCGGGTAGTCGTCTTCGGTTCATTGGTAGAATCTTGGGAAGATGTGGTTCATCTGTAAAGGAGACCGCTTATAAAACACTAATACGACCTATTCTTGAGTACTGCTCGAGCATTTGGGTTCCCTATCAGGTCGGATTGAGGGAGGACATAGAAGCAATTCAGAGGCGGGCTGCCAACTGGTAGGTTTGATCATCACGCGAGTGTTACGGAAATGCTTCAAGAACTCGGGTGGGAGTCTCTAGAGGAAAGGAGGCGTTCTTTCCGTGAATCGCTACTGAGGAAATTTAGAGAACCAGCATTTGAGGCTGACTGCAGTACAATTTTACTGCCACCAACATACATTTCGCGGAAAGACCACACAGATAAGATAAGAGAGATTAGGGCTCGTACGGAGGCATATAGGCAGTCAGTTTCCCACGTTCTGTTTGGGAGTGGAACAGGGAGAGAAGATGCTAGTTGTAGTACGAGGTACCCTCCGCCACACACCGTATGGTGGATTGCGGAGTATGTATGTAGATGTAGATGAAGTGTAGATGTAGATGTAGATCGGACAGGTTTGCGCGACCTTGTTGCGATGATGACAGATACCTCACCCAACGATTCACTGTAGGCTTGTTCACTACCAGGTCCTCGCAGACATTCTGCAAACGCCTATGAATATCTGAGATGATCTATCTGGTTTTATGCTAAAACAAGCTCAGCAACAGCTCACTGCTTGGAACGCATCTACGTTACCGACGCCACTTTGAAGGCCACGTTTGGCGCCGCTACCTATCGGAACTTCATGAAACTGTAGGGGCTGAAGCAGTAATATCCCACGATATCCCACAACAGATTCCTCATTTTTTCAACTAAAACTGACGGAGAAATAAATGTGTAGCAATACTTATTGAACGCAACAGACATTAACGTTGAAAGCGGTAATGTGTTTTTCTGCTTACATGAGAACTTGTATGATAAATAGCATTTGAACCATTTTTTCATTAGTCGTTGTGGTCTATGAAGATGTTTACCATGTAAGTCGGCTGGTGTTTTAACTTCACTCAGCGATTCCTTGAAGGGTTTTACTCGCTGATAGATAATTTAATGAAATGTCGTGATGCACACTGCATTTCTGGGCAAGTCTGCTCTCTCTAGTCTCACTTGCTACACATAAGGATGTTCACGTAATCCACTAACCGTCTGGCCACGCCATGTTTGTGTAGTTGCAGGCGATGGCGCTCCTTCACAGTTTAAGGAGTCATCAGAGTGGAGTTCTCAATCTGTCTCTTTATGGTAAGGGAAACGTAGGAAAACATCATAAGTGATATTGACCACATTCACTAATTTCGAGATCCATTAGAGTGCATTACTACTCGCTCCGTCTCTCTTCTTTTCCTGTTAAACTTCCTACTTGTCCAAATGCCAGTTTAAATATGTGGTTGTTGACTTCACAGTTATGCTGCTACCACACAATAACAACTGCATTACTTGTGTTAATTCGTAAATCTGAATATTTTCGTTCAACTTAGGAGGCTTCATTCTCACAAACTAAAAATGTGGTATGAGAACTGAAAGGAAATTGAGGAACAACCTGAGTAGTTTCCACTATTAAAGGATTATTAGATTACGGATAATTACACTAAAATACTGCAGGAAAAGTCAGAATCATTTTTTGGTATTACTGAAAAATTTTGTCGTATATCCATAAGACTAATAGTACCCGATCGTTTCTCTATGTAGCTATAAATATCTATCTATTACATATAGTACACTTGATCATTTTTCTGTACTGGTTTCTCACTTAGAAAGTCGAACTCCATATATAAAAAAATGACTCAGCTGATTAATAGATATTAATCGTTATTTCGTTGGTCAATACGACATCTTGCAAGTTTCTCTAATTTTATTTTAGAAACCCACTTAGAATATCTCATAACGAACAACTGTGGTATCATACAAACATAATACCTGTTAGAATTTGTTTTCTTCTATCGCAAGCAAAAGTAAGTAATATTTAACGTGAGCTTGTAACGAATTTTAACGTTTCTGTAGGTCGTGTTTTGATTTCTTATAGTGTGTGAAAATGGCAGAATTTTGCGTATATTATGAGAATTAATTTTAGAATGTTGAAACATTTTATATCTTTATTTCAGTTGTTGTGAATGAGACTGGTGGGTATTTGAACTAAGTTCTTTAACTTATCACTAATTCGTACCTGAATTGACTGTTTCAGCAAGACTTCATTTCGCTCCCTCTACGAACAAAATTTATGATGGATCGTAAAAGCTGCCTTTAATTATTCGTGACGCCGCACCATCTTTCGTGGCAGGCTTTGTCTGTTCAGATGAGTTCGTTACTCGAAAATGAGATGTTAACGAGAACTCGCATTAGCTCTGGCAGAAGGTGAGTTTAGAGGTAATCCCGGCGGAGCGAGATGAGAATAAAGGGTCTCAGAATGGGTTTCCCCCTGCCAGGCACCCTGAAGGCGCGACGCCAGAGATTCGAAGCTCTTGAAGGACTCCTCGTCTACCTGGTCACTCTTGGATTCTCGCTGTTTGAAATCCAATCATCATTTTCGAAGATCATATACAGAAAATGCCATTTACCTTGATCAGCATTAATAACTTTTTACCCAGAAAAAAATATCATAAAGACACAGAATCATCAAAAACATCTGGGAAACAGAAAAGCCACCTGAAGAATGGAAATCAGAGCTAATATACGCTATCCACAAAAAAGAGGCAAACCTCATAACTACAGAGCAATTTCACTACTGCCTCTGACACACAAAATTCTATAAAAAGCGATGTTAAATCGAATAGAGAATCAAACAGATCCACAGATACGAAAATACCAATGTCGGTTCAGAAAGGGAAGGGCATGCAGCGAACAGATCTGTTGCCTGAGAACAAGAAAGTTTAGGAACACCACAAAAATTTCGTCGACTTCAAAAAGGCTTACGACTCCAAAGACAGAGAAACACTCTTCAACACAAAGGAAGAAATGAAGGTGGACAACGACGCCAGAAAACTAATCCAGGACACATTAACAAATACAACGTCCAAAGTGAGGTTTGTGAGACAGATCTCGTAACCATTCGAAATCAGAACAGGAGTTAGCTTGGCTGTCACCAAATTTATTTATTTCAGTTTTGGAAAAAATAATCAGGACATGGGATAAAGGAGTCAGTGAGGTAAACATAGGGAGACAATGATAGAAAAATCAACACAACATAAAATGTCTGGCCATCGCCGATGATAAAGCCATCACAAAAAATAACAGAAGAGAAGCCAAGGAAACTGTAGAGACACTACGCAAAATCTCAGTCAAAACAGGACTACAAATCTCATATGAAAGAACTCAGTACATGGACATAAAATCTACTGGTTACACAGTGTGGAAAGATAACACAATTAGAATATTTCAAATACCTCGGAGAGATTATACTGAAAGCGGGACTGAAGTCGTCATTCAATGATGAAAGGATCACAAAAAAAGCATACCAATCTAATTGGAACATTACAACAAAAGTATTTCCATCAATGCCCAATTAAGACAATACAGTACAGTAGTCATACCAATGGCTAGTAAACATAAACAACAGTGATCAAGGGAATAACGAAAATGCAGGAGTTGTAAAAAGAAGAGAGGAAAACACTGTGAAATATTTACGTGACATTTCAGAAAGAGGGGATGTGGATAAAGAGATCGACAAAAGAACTGTACATACAGACAAAGACGATTACAAATATCATCGGGAAAATAAGGGTAAAGTTATACGGACACATATAAGGACTGAACGAAAATACTTTGATCAAGAAAATTTTTAACATAGAGACAACCAATACAGTGATAGCCAGTTGGGTAAAGGAAACCATGGAAGACCTCAAGAAACTGATCATCCCCACAGGAAACATGACAGACGAGGAGAAATATAGAGAAAATATCAGAAAACAGAAATTTCAGCAAACACTCAAGGAAAGAAAATGGGAAAGAAGAGAAAGAAGTAGAAAGAAGACAGGAGGAAGAAACACATTGAATACAATAGAGGCTTTTGTGAAGAAAAAAGGAAACACAAAAAAAGGCCATGGAAATTGGTTGTATGTAAGCCCTCTCCTTAAGGGGTATTTAGCAATAATAATAATAATAATAATATAGAACAAATGTTTTGTAGCTGCTAGTGGGACATTAAACATCAAGAGTGGGCTTCTTGCAACTTTATTAGCTGCGAAGGTGTGAACAGCAATACGTCTTGTTTAAATAACAGCCTATATTTTTAATCAGTTGTCCACGTTCTCTCCTTTAGGGCCTCCGGAAAGCCCTATCTTTCCAATGTTAAAATAGCGCTTATAAATTATATGCATTCTCATAAAGTTTTTGTGCTAGGAAGTTAAGATTTTTACAAGTTGTTTATTGGAGTAGTGGTTACAACTTAACATAGGGATTTAAAAAAAATTGAGTTGAGTTGGTAGAGATTAATTTTTTCTACTGTAATTAAAATTCACTACTTTTAAGTGCCATTTTTTGTTTATAAATTATACAAGTTACACAGAGGGGTCATCCCAGAAAATTTTAAGCAAATTGGTTTGGTAGATTCTGAGGAAACTTGTAATTTCTTTAAAAAAATTAAACTTTTGGGAATCGAGTGACAAATTTTGGATTACTTTTTAGTGCATTCCAGGTCCATAGGATGAATTATCTTAATATTTTGCAAACTCCTCCTCAAGCTTCCTCTTTGTCCTCCTCCTGCTTACTCTGGCTTGCATATCTAGGCTATTTACAACCCTGAAGTTCCTTGTCTAAAGCAAGCATCGATCGTACCATGTTGAAACCCATCTTCACTTCACCACTTAGCAATCCCCTGCTGGACTTACACCAACTGTTTTGTCCTTTGGCACACTTAGTGATGGGGACTTTCATCGGTTGAAAAAGTACGAAAAAAAAAGAACCCCAAACAGCCTTCTTCATTTCATCGACTTTGTGTGTGTTTTGCCTACTAAAATTGCAACCAAGTCTTTTTTTACCAATACTTTACCATCATTGAGATTTTGTTTTTGTACAAAGCTTTCAGTCGCTGAAGTCTTGACCCCATTTGTTTCTGCACGTGTCCAATACACGCAAATTTCTGACACTACAACATCATCACCATAGGGCTTCAGTTCTTGAATATGTCTAAAACTTTTAGAACTACCATCACCAAGGTAATTCAAATATCGCACTTTATCACATATAGCAGAACATTGTAATCTACTAGCAACACCAGGCACTTCCATTCCTCCACTACTGCCACTATGTGCAGTTGTTTTCATGTGTATCTTTATTTTTTGTGGATACGTACAATAATTAGATATTATGGCTACATATAAAACTTTGCCTGTATACATATTGGTGGCACACACTTCACCATGAACAGATGTGTGCCCCCGTTTATGCCAGGTACTATCGAAAGCTACAGTCAAGTCTCTGTTACCACTGTTTTCTATTACTGTCTCTTCCACAGCTTTCTTCATAGATTGTATGGATACATCTTTTATTTTAGCCCCTATAAATCTATTAAAGTTTGTGAACTTGGTTGGGGATTTGGAAGATTCGTCATGCCACAGAAAACTGCACCTGCAGTAGTACCCTTACCAATTGCACGCAAAACATAAGCAAATCTAACGTTGTGTTCATAGATTTTGCTACCACTTTCTTCATTGGACTTACTGCAACACTATTCCAAAAGGTGGTCATGTATGAACACTTACCACATTTCAGATATATTTCACTGGCATGTCCTACATGATTTTTTATAGAGAGTTCCAGACCGACATCACTACACTGAATACATCTTATAAAGGTTGCAAAAATTCCGATGAGAATTGACATATTACTAACTGAACCAACCTTCTTCTGCGAAATACTTTCTTTCTCATTTTTGTTGCACTGGGGAGGTATACTAGCAATGTTAGATTCACACACCTTATTGTTTTCGATAGTAAACATATGATTTCTGGCCACTTTACGTTTATCGATGACTATCCTTCAATAAAACAGAGACTTCAATAAATCGAATGCACTACAAAAAATTTCAGGATTACAAAAGAGTAAATAAACATGAGACACACGACAATAGAGCAAGCGATATATGTCAAAATATCACAAGTTAGCCACAACATTTATTTTGTAACACTTATTTTTTCCTCACATCACTAAAACGTACATGATTAGCGTTTAGATTCATGAGTATAACACTTGACAGCAGTTTAACAGCGCCACAGCGCGTCACGCCCATGTAGAACATATTCAAAAATATTTTGAAAACAGTTGTAGTCTTCTGAAGTGAATAAATCATATATGAAGGTAGTTTTTAAAATGCAAAAAACTAAAAACTGAACATTTCATGATTTTGAACTTTTCCCGAGCCACTTAATACCTATTGTAACACCTGTCACAGTGCACCACTCACGTAAACGTGATGTTATGATTTTATTAAATACATGCCACAAAGCTGACTTTGATTCTCTTATATTACAATGCAATGCACATTCATTGGGCGGAGCTGACGCAAACAAATGGGAACACAAGAAACATATGCCGGTCATTCAGTCAACCGTCTTGAGATGAAGATTTGTGTGAATGCAATATGTAACAACGAAGAGAAGGCAGGAGTACTACTTGGCGATAGAGAATGTGAATTTGCATTTTCCTTGCGTTTCCACCTGTTTACTCTTACCTGTAGCTTGTAGTAGAATTACGCTACCCTAATACAGTAGAGTTCAAGTTAATTTTTGGTTACGCTTTCAATAATGTGAATAGTATACTGTGATACAATATAAAGATATACGAATAAAAGATATATGCTACTATCTAAAAACGACGTACTGCTGTTCATATCTTCGTAAGGAAGAACTTTACAAGAATGGTTGCTAGCATGAGTAGCTTAGAAGTACATCCTCTGAGCAGTGAAGCAACTTAAATCACGTAACAAAAGCAAGACTTCAGGTTCAGATTGTACACTAGAGTATGCTGATGCAATATCTCCAATCTTAACAGTCACGTACGACCGCTCGCTCGACGATAGATCCGTATCCAAAGACTGCAAAGTTGCACAGCTCACACCAATATTCAAGAAAGGCAATAGGATTAATCTACTAAATTACAGGCCCATATCATTAACGTCGATATATAGCTGGATTTTGGGACATATATTGTGTTCGAACATTATGAATTACCTCCGAAGAGAACGGTCGATTGGCGTGTAGCCAACACGAATTTAGGAAACATCGTTCTTGTGAAACGCAGCTAGTTCTTCCTTCACACTACGTGTTAAGTGCTATCGAGAAAGTGTTTCAAATTGATTCCGTATTTCTAGATTTCCAGAAGGCTTTTGACACCGTACCTCACAAGCGGCTTGAAATCAAATTACGTGGACATGGAATGTCGTCTCAGTTATGTGACTGGATTCGAGATTTCCTGTCAGAGAGGTCACAGTTCGTGGTAACTGACGGGAAGTCATCGAGTAAAACAGAAGTGATATCTGGCGTTCCCCAGGGTAATGTTGTAGTCCCTCTGGTGTTCCTTATCTACATAAAAGATTTAGGACACAATATGAGCAGCTGTCTTACGTTGCAGATTATGCTGTCGTTTATCATCTAGTAAAGTCATCAGAAGATCTAAACCTGTTGCAAAACGACTTAGATAAAATATCTGTGTGGTGCGAAAATTGGTAATTGACCCTAAATAATGGAAACTGTGAAGTCTTTTACATGAGAGCTAAAGGGAACACGCTCAACTTCGGTTACACGATAAATCAATCAAATCTAAAGGCAGTAAATTCAACTATACACCTAGGACTTACAATTACAAACAACTTAAATTGGAACGAAAACATGGAAAATGTGGTTTGGAAAGGCGAACGAAAGACAGCGTTTTATTGGCAGAACACTTATAAAATGTAACACATTTAAAAAAGAGACTGCCTACACTAAGCTTGTGCGTCCTCTTTTGAACTACTGCTGCGCGATGAGGCATCTTCACAAGATGAGATTATCGGAGTACATCGAGAGACATCGAAGAAGAGCAGAATGTTTTGTATTATCCAAACGTAGGGGAGAGAGTTTCACGGACAGGATGCAGGATTTGGGGTGGACCTCACCAAAAAAAGGCGTTTCTCGTTGGCGTGGTACCTTCTCATGAAATATTAGTCACCCACTTCCTTCTCCGAATGCGACAATAATTTGTTGATTCCGACCTACGTAGGGAGAAACGATCATCATAATAAAATAAGGGAAATAAGGGCTCACACGAAAAGATATAGATGTTCGTTTTTCCGCGCGCTGTTCTAGAGTGGAATAACAGAGAATTATTATGAACGTGGTTCGATGAACCCTCTACCAGGCACTTAAGTGTGATTCGCAGAGTAGCCATGTAGATGTAGATGTAGATGAAAGACAGTTAATGTCACCCTGGCAGCTAAACAACATCTGTGAGGCACATTTATACTCGTATATCAGTTTCTGTACCTTTACTACTCTGTGGTTCCGAAGTATGGAATTAAGGACAAAAGAATTTTAGAGAGTAGAAGAGGCAGAAACTAGACTTGTAAAACCCTTGGAAGCAAAAACTATGGCTCACGTGTCAAGGGATATGTGCAATATAGCTCTCGAATAATACTAGTCAAACTTGAAACTAAACCAAAGACCACTGTGTTGATACAAATGTACATGTCAACATCCAAAGGAAGCTGCAGTCGTTGACGAAATACACGAAGAAATAAGTAGTGCTATGAGACATGTTAAGGGAGATGAAAAACTGATTGCCATGGGCGACTGGAACGCGATTGTGGGTGAAGAACCGGAGGAAGGAATTGTTGGAAAATATGGACTTGGAAGAAGAAAATGAAAGAGGAGATCGACTAATCGAGTTCTGCTCGATGCACCAATTAGTTGCTGCAAACACACTTTTCCAACATCACAAACGAAGATACGCATGGAAGGCTCCTGGAGACCTGAGGAGGCAACAGTTTGATTACATTCTAGTGAAAGCATGTTTTAGGAACCAGGTAAAAGGTTGCATTAGCTATCCATCTGCAGACATAGGCAGTGACCATAACCTGGTCCTGATAAAAGTTCGCTCAGATTCAAACATTTGAAGAAAAAGCCAGTAAAACTTAAATGGGAACTAGAAAAACTGAAAACTGAGGGACTGGCAATGCGCTGTGCTCATGAAAGAGACAAACTAGCTAAAAATTTTCAACATGGTGGAATAAACGAATACTGGGATCAAATTAAATCTGGTATATACAAAGCAGAAGAAAAGATAGTTCGAAAAACTGAACCCAAAACCAAGAGGAAATGGATTACAGCAGATATTATTGAGCTTATGGAAAACGCAGATTATACAAAAATGCAACTGATGAACAAGGAAAAGCTGAATACAGCAGACTAAGGAATTTAGTTAACATAGAAGCTAGAAAAGCAGAAGAAAATTTCCTTCATGACTTGTACCGGGAAGTGGAAGAAAATATGCAAAACGGAAGAACTTATTTAGCCTACAGAACAGCAAATCAATTTTTTTAACAAACGTAAAACAACACTCTCAGGCACAATAGAAAATAAAGAGGGGAAAATGCTGTTTTGTGAAGACATGGTGAAGAGATGGAAAGAATGCATAGAGGAGTTGTATGCCGGAACACCTCTTTCGGATGAAGTAATAGGAAGAGAAGAGCAAGTAGACGAAGATGACAAGGGAGATGACATTCTGCATTAAGAATTTGACAGAGCTCTAAAAGAACTACGGGATAACAAAGCAACGCGTATTTATGACGTCCGTGCAGAACTAATAAAGAATGCTGGTGACAGCATGAACACGATGCTGCTTAAACTTATTCATCTACATCTATATCTGCATGGATACTGCGCAAACCACATTTAAGGGCCTCGCAGAGGGTTCATCCAACCACCTTCACAATTCTCTATTATTTCAGTCTCGTATAGCGCACGGGAAGAACGAACATCTATATCTTTCCGTACGAGCTCTTATTTTCCTTATTTTATCGTGGTGATCGTTCCTCCCTATGTAGGTCCGTGTCAACAAAATATTTTCGCATTCGGAGGAGAAAGTTTGTGATTGGAATTTCGTGAGAAGATTCCATGGCAACGAAAAACGCCTTTATTAAAATGATGTTCAGCCCAAATCCTGTATCGTTTCAGTGACACTCTCTCCCATATTTCGCGATAATACAAAATGTGCTGCCCGTCTCTGAACTTTTTCGATGCGCTCCATCAGTCCTATCTAGTAAGAATGCCACACCGCGCAGCAGTATTCAAAAAGAGGACGGACAAGGGTAGTGTAGGCAGTCTCCTTAATAGATCTGTTTAGTTAGCCTTCCCTACAACATTTCCTTTGTGTTCCTTCCAATTTAAGTTTTTCGTAATTGTAATACCTAGATATTTAATTGAATTTATGGCTTTTAGTTTTGACTAATTTATCGTGTGGCACAAGTTTAACGGATTCCTTTTAGGAGTCATGTCAATGACCTCCCACTTTTCGTTACTTAGGGTCAATTTCCAATTTTCGCACCATACAGATATATCTTTTGTAAATAGTTTTGCAATTTATTTTGATCTTATGATGACTTTACTAGTCGAGAAACGACAGCGTCATTTACAAACAACCTAAGACAGCTGCTCAGATTGCCTCCCAAATCGTTTATATAGATAAGGAACAGCACACTACCTTGTGGAACGCCAGAAATCACTTCTGTTTTACTCGACGACTTTCCGTCAATTAATACGAATTGTGACTTCTCTGACAGGAAACTCCGGCCGAAGTGGCCGAGCGGTTCTAGGCGCTTCAGTCTGGAACCGCGCGACCGCTACGGTCGCAGGTTCGAATCCTTCCTGGGGCATGGATGTGTGTGATGTTCTTAGGTTAGTTAGCTTTAAGTAGCTTTAAGTTCTAGGGGACTGATGACCTCAGGTGTTAAGTCCCATAGTGCTCAGAGCCATTTGAACCATTTCTGACAGGAAATCACAAATCCAGTCACATAACTGAGATGATATTCCATAAGGTGCTTGTGTGGTACAGTGTCAAAAGCCTTCCGGAAATCCAGAAATACGGAATCTATCTGAAATCCCTTCTCAGTAGCACACTTATTAGATCCATCTGTAACACAGGAGAGATACCGACAGACTTCCAGAAATGTATCATTGTTCCTATACCAAAGAAGACAGCAGCTACAAAATGTGAACAGTAGCAAACTCTAAGCCAAATATCACATGCTCTTGAAGAGAATTGAAGGGAAGATGGAGGATATGCTGAGTAAATATGAGTTTGGTTACAGAAGGGGTTGGGAACAAGAAAGGCAATTCTGGCACTGAGACTCCTTATCGAAAAGCAATTACAGAAAAATAAACCAACTTATAAATCGTTTGTAGACATGGAAAAGGCATTTGATAACGTTATCTGGCAAGAGATGTTCAGAGTGCTGAGGAAAATTGGAATAGAGTACAAAGACATCCGTGTGAAACTCAGTGTCTATAAGAACGAGGTGGCAGTGATTAGGGACTGTCACCAGGAACAAGATGTGCTCTCTCTCCTCTTATATTCAATGCTTACATCCAGGAAGCTATAGACCAAGTTTGAGAAATTACTGAGGTGGTGATCAAAATTAATGGGCAGAAGATAGACATGCTACGTTATATAAGTGATATTGCTATAGTCTCGGAGACAAAAAAAGATCTAGAGGAAGTCCTCAGAACAATGGAAAAAATTCCATGCAATCAGTATGGAATGAGAATAAACAAGAAACGCACTAAAGTGATGGTATGCAGTACAGGAGCAGAATATGAACCTCCGAGAATGAGAATTGGATGAGAGGAGCTGGAAGTGATAGAGGAATTTACTTACCTGGGAAGCAAAATCACAAGGGATGGTAGAAGCCGGAAAGAAATTGCGACCAGAATACAAAAGGCCAAAATTGCATTTAATCGGAGGAGGAACTTACTCACCAGCAACAACATCAGTCTGAAAATAAGGAAACGTATCATGAAAGGTTTCGTTTGCAGTGTGGTCCTATACGGACGTGAAACTTGGATAATTGGAAGAGAAGAGAGAAGACGGCTAGCTGCCAAGGAGATGTGGTGCTGTAGAAGGTTGATGAAGATCAGCTGGAGAGCCAAAGTAACAAATGAAGACGTGCTTAGAAGAGTACAGGAAACCAGATCTCTGTGGAGGCACATCCAAACAAGAAGAGACAAACTTGTAGGGCACATCCTACGGCACAACATCATTAGAACAACAGCAGAAGGAGCTATTGAGGGAAGGAATCGGCGGGGGCGATCAAGGATATAATACATGCAACAGATCATGAGTGACGTAGGACGTAACACATACGTGGAAATGAAGAGGAAGGCAGACAGAAGAGAGGAATGGCGCTCTGCTGAAAACCAACCTCAGGGTTGAACACTAAAAGAAAGAAGATTTTCTTTATTTTCTTCATATACAGAGATGCCATGATGCAGTAAAATTAGCAATATCACACTTTTGTTTTTGACAGCCACATAAAGTATAATTGTGAAAGTGTCTTTGAAACCAAAGTGATTATATCGAACTTTCTCTGGACGTGGACGCCATCATTTTTGGTTACATTTCCTTTTTGCGTTGTTACACTACTATTTAATGGAGCAGGAGGAATTTTCATGATATTATGAACGCATATTGTGCTAGTTGGTGGCACTAAGTTACTCTATTCAGCTCCGTCATGAACGATAAGGAAAGCACCAAAATGTAATCTGTATCATCTAATTCTTCGCTGCTTACTCTACTTGAGACATCAAAAGACGCGAATTGATTATTCTGGGGGCCATCGGTTTCTGAATATCTGCTATCTTCCTGACCAAAGAGAGCTCCATCTTCAAGTCTTTCAGTAATAGTTGAATAAAAATTTTGATCACTTGTTCTGAATTTAGATGCTATTCTTTTGTATCTTGCAGGTAGTATTGTTTGCCTGTTCTACGTAACGAATAAAAATATAATCACACTGTTTATGAAACTAAACTTACGCTCTTATGAAAGTATTTTGGCATTGAGCAACGCACGTAGCTTCAAAAGAACACTCAGACGTAGTTTTTTCCGTACTTCAGAACTCTCTAGAGAGAATATGACTGTGTGGAAGTTGTAACTATTATCGATAACGTATTACAAATAAAACAGTTTCTGCGACATTCACTCGTTTATTTTACCACTACGCGTTTCGATGTTTCAAGCCATCATCTTCTAGTGGAGAATTGTTTATTTACGAGGCTTGTGTTGGTGAAGAGTACAGCCTTTTTACAGTTGCAGACCAAGGGCAGTCTACGTTATTTTGCGTCTTTTAAGGTACAGTAGAGTTTTAAAAAGTCTGCATACTCGTCATTTTTTCTGTTTTCCATTTTTCCTTAGTTGCTTTAAAATTCGCGGACTTACGTTCCGTCTATGCATCTAACTGAAGGCATTGACGGGAAATGCCTGACAAGGCTGTACTTTCGTCATTTTTTCTGTTTCCCGTCTTTCCCTAGTTCCTTTAAAATTCCTGAATTGTGTTCCGTCTATGCAACTAATTGAAGTCCTTTAATTAGTTGCATAGACGAAACATACCTCTACAAAGTCTGCGCACTGTTGCAAAGTAACCTACAATGCCCGTGGTCTGCAACTGTGGAAAGACGTCTGTACTTTTCACCAACGCCAGCTGTGTAAATAAACAATTCTCCACCTGAAGCTGATGGTCAAAATAAACAATTGACTGACACAAAAACTGTTTTATTTGTCTTCATCAACAGTCTCACCCTCATAATGGCGTCCCTTATGGACGAAGTGGATGAAATATTCAACCTGACTTGCGACTTTAAAACGCCATCCAGATTAGTGACAGATAAACTGCTGAAAGACGGCTTGTTTCATAAGGGGACTGAAAGACATTGTCATCATTAGACGTACTGGAATATAAAATTCATAAAATGAAATCAGTTATTTGCCTTACAACAAATAATGCGTTTTCCAAAGAAAATAAATTGTATTTTCAACGATTATACTGTATTTCAGCAAAACTAAACTAATTTTAAGGTTATTTATTGAGTAAATAAATAACTGACGGGTATAAAACACCCCTGTTATGCATCCAAAGGCTAACTGGTTAGACTCATCTTGTTAGGTTTTTTTTATTATTATTAGAAATATCGCTTTCAATGAATAATCAACTGGATCACTTCACTCGTTTGGTGAGGCTGCTGTACGGTCGGCCGCTAGCGCCCTTAGCACCGGAACGGTGTCAGTACTGTTGCACAGCGCAGTAATTTGCAGATCAGTGGATGTCGGCGCGGCGCTGTCAACCTCCTCCCCCGTCTGCTGTCAGCAACGCAACTGCGCGGCCCTCCCGCGGCTGGTGCAGGCAGCTGCTAGCTACTGTGCGGGCAGTTGGATCCATTAACGCCGGCGAGCAGGCAACCCGCCAAACTGTGGACAGTCGGACGGGGCTCCATAACAAGCATTGGCGTGGGGAGGCAAGGGGAGGAACACTGCCCGGCTTTTGTGATCGGCCCGTTAGTGGGGGGAGGGGGGGGAGGAGGTGGGGGGCGGGGAAGGATAGAGGGACGGCATAAATCCCAGTGGAGCGCACCCGCTAGAAAGCCATTATCCTCTGGTCGAGTAAATTGCCCGCGCCGCTAGAGGCGAAATGAGCGCTGCGGCAGGGCTGGAAAAGGAGAGAAAGGAGGCGAAGGACGGTAGCGGTTTTAAATGGGCGGCGGCGGCTGCGGGGGCGAATAAAAAGTGCCGAAGAGGCTCAACCCGGCTAACCACTTGCGGGAACACTTCCGTTTCGCCGTTATCCCCACCCCAGCGGCAGGTATCGGCGGAGACACGTTCGTTAAATGTAGCGTCCGTCCACGAGCAGACGCCGTGGAGCCCACTCGCTATATATGCATACAGTACTTCGCTTGCCTGCACGCATTCGAAAAGGATGCACAAGATACTAAACCAATCGAGAAAGGAAATTTTACGTGGGCCGTGTAATTCGAAATTATTGCCACGACTTCTGGAATTAGTTTTTGTTAACATGATTAGACAAACTGAAAAAAAAGTCGTCATAGTCTGAAATTCTAATAATACGTTTATTGAAGTCAAATGGTCATACAAGGTCAAAGTACAATTATTATAACACACGAAATTAGAAATTTTACTTGTTGTTGCTTGCGCACTTACTTATTGACCGCGTCCTTTTGATCCAGAGTTCTCTCCCTCTTACTAATCGGCCTATCGTGCTTGCGATATAAAATATGACCATGGATCTCAGGTATACCTAATAGATTGTTTCTAGTTGGATAAGGCTATCTTTCCCAAAGTAGTGATACCGATAAGTAGGAGGAAAGTGTACAACCGACCCTTCTGATGGAAAGTCTACTAAAAATAAAAAAGTAATTAAACTGAACAGAGCTATAATTTGGAAAATGAAGGTTATTTTGTGCATTCACTCACGAACAACACTGGACAGAAAAGGGGTACTACAGATCATGAATCCAAAAGTTACACTAATGAACGAAAAGGAACTAATTAACGGTCACCAGCCCACTAGGGCAATTTACATCCAAAATCCTGTACAAGATGATGGGAAAGAAAAACATGTATTATTAAACACTGACGTGGGATATGAAGGTTGTCACGTTTATTGACATTAATTTTAAATCAGCATGTAATGATGAATAAAACTGAGAAGTCACTCTTACGTTATGTTTGGCATTAAATTTTGAAAAAGGCAATCGAGTAATGATTTGAAAATATGTAATTAAACTGTATGTTAGTATTGAACTTCGTTACGTGAACAATGACTTTCAGTGACCTCAACATAACGTCGTCAAAGAAATTTAGAAGAAAAAGCAAGCACTTTTTACTTTTCCGTTACTTATTTTGCAAATTGGATTTCATATTACTGTCTGAACAACTGAGCCTTTTTTCATTGACTTGAACAGAATTAAATACTAGAATACGTAGCAAACCAAACAGCCATGAGCTCCAAGCTATATGTAAAAGAAATAAAACTTCCGTACTCTTAATTTGTGCATTTTCTTTAGAACTGGATTTTTTCCAGTGATAGATTCTCAAACTTGATAAACTAAATTGCTTTACTTTAGTCATATACTGAAGCTTCTGTTGTACAACAGTTAATTGAAAGTAGACTGCCCTAGAACTCTTGAAAGTAAAATTATTCATTAATAAACTAGATGTAACTATTCAATTTGTTTCTTATGACACTCGGTTAGCATATAAGGGAAAAAAGGAACAAGGACTAATAAACCGGCTGTAACTATTCAGTTTGTTTCTTATGACACTTGGTTAGCATATAAGGGAAAAAAGGAACAAGGATCCTCCTTGGTAATAATGTCTGGGGGCAATGAGGACACACTCGCCTGAGTTTAACAGATTATTATTTAAATAAATTTTATCGATCAAATCACATTCAGTTGTGCTGATGGGTTAGCCGTTAATACTGTCTACCAATGAACAACCTTACTTCAGTGCTGTGCATACGACGAAACTCGGAGCCGACTACGAAACTGTGTTGCTGGAACTGCTGCTGTTGTTGAAGACGGTAGCATCTTGCGGAGCCACAGCTAATTACAGGAACGGACAATCGTAATTAATACAGACTCTTCCGCCCGTCCACTGTCCGTACTCCTGCTCTAGACACCTGGCCGGCGCGCGTACATGATGCCGCAGGAAATGGTGCTCTCTGCTGCGAGAGTGTCAACACCACACTTCCACACACTACAAGCTGTGGAACCCGTCTCTCTCTCTCTCTCTCTCTCTCTCTCTCTCTCTCTCTCCCTACACAAAGATTTTACAACGCACAAGCACTGCTATTATCGTTGCTAGCCGATGCAAATAACAATTCCTTTGGATTTTTCCCAGAGCTTTTATGTTTCACAGGAAGACACAGATAAATACAATGAAACGTCAACAGACTTCTATCTAAATTTACACATACAGTGAAGCAATGTCCTTACTTATTAAAAGAAAGCATTTAAATTACAAATATTTACATACAATTCATAAAAAATTATATATCGGTAGCAAATGTCATGCATCATGCATTTTCGGTGTTACAACTTCACCCTCTCACATTGAAGCTGATTCATGGTATTGAGGCGTTACTTTCGTTTTGCCTCGGGTTACAGTAGCAAGTAATTATGTTTTCTATATCGAGATATAAGTTTTTCTTTGATTGCTAGCAGCTTCAATACTTCGCTGGCTGAAAGGAATATTTGACGCATTTGTTTATTTCTCATCATTTCACAAAGAGGTCACACGCCGTTTATATGTAGCTCCTTGTTCCATCCTGTATGAGTGTGCATGGGTATGAATGGAAGTCAAGTGTAGCGGGAGAATGGAACAGAGGGAACAGTTTAAGGGAATAGCAGTCATTGCCAACATTACAAGAATAACGACAGGTAGGCCAGAGCAGCAAACAAAGGTGACAACAGGCACGAGGGTAGGTTACAAAGTTGGTGCGGGGGTGAGGTGAGTCTCCCCACCACCACGTTTGAATAGGAACGTTGGTCGGATTTCGGTGCGTGGAGAGCACTGTGGGGCCAGCCATGAGACGGACCGGACGCGGGAGCACAGCAGCTCGCAGATTTGGTGAGATAGAAATGAGGTAATATGGCTAAAAATTCACGACAGGGTATGCTCATAGCACGCATTCAACATACCTTCATCGGTACAGGTTACGGTTTTAATTTATTTGCACTAGCTTCTCTGAAATGTGTTTGTGAAATTTTGCTTTGTGGTAGTGAGCATGCAACAGGAACCATCAGTTCATGTAGCTGTTTCCCGAGTTATAAGCTTCACTTTTAGCTCAATGAGTGCAGATTGCGTATCGGATGGTAGATCGAGAAATTTCTGTCGCGAAATTTAATTATTTTTGGTACTTTCTTTGTGAGTTCACTTCGCACTTCATTTTGGTGCCAATAGTACATCATTTTTGCCCAGAATCTTTCCTCTGATAGAGGTTATCTACCTTCAGCAGTGGCCTACCTTAAATTTCCAGTGGTGTAATTCATGCATGACGATAAGTGAGTCTTAAGGAATGAATGACGATTTTCCCGCTAAAGAAGGTGTGTGTGGCCCACTTATGTATTTTGTGTATTATTATGAAATTGTGTGTCATATATTTTTTGTGTTATTATGAAATTATGTGTCATATATGAAATTATTCGTGTAGCGTTTTCGTTTTGTCATTGTCCTACCCATGAGAGGTAACGCTGATTCAGACAAGTTTTGTAACTATTGAAAAATTGTAATGTGTCGGCTTCTAAAGTTTACATCAAAGTAGAAAATAAATCTATTAAATGAGAGTCAGCATTTCATTTAAGAAATATTCCCTCAGACACCTGACACATAAAATGAGTAGGATGTATCTTATTCAGTCCGATTTTCTGAAGTTAATGAAAGACAGAAATAATCTGAAATGTGAATTTAGATAGGCTACCAGCTGCTATAGTGACGACTTTAAGAACAACCACCCCAGAACGCGTTATCTTAGAGAAACTCGCACCAGTTTCCGTTGCGCTCATTTCTGAAATAATTAATTTGTTTTCCAAATCAATCAAGTAAGGGTCAAAATATAGATACCATTTATGGGCCTGGTATATTAGCAGCCAGGACGCAAAGTCGAGAAAAATTCTCTAAGGTAACGCGAGGAGATGGTCACACAGGTTCAATATAAATTTAAAATATATAAAGAACCAGAATACAGCAGACGAGAAGTCATATAGCAATATGAGGTGGTTCAAATGGCTCTGAGCACTATGGGACTCAACTGCTGAGGTCATTAGTCCCCTAGAACTTAGAACTAGTTAAACCTAACTAACCTAAGGACATCACAAACATCCATGCCCGAGGCAGGATTCGAACCTGCGACCATAGCGGTCTTGCGGTTCCAGACTGCAGCGCCTTTAACCGCACGGCCACTTCGGCCGGCCAATATGAGGTGTTGCTGCAAGTAAGGTAGTGAAAATCATGGACTGCCATTCTGGTGATTATGTGTCTCATTTCGAAAATTTCCTTTGTCCACGTTCGGTCAATGTGGCATTTTTATCCTGCTTGGTTTGGAACACAATAATACGAGAGAGACAAATGAGGAAATGCTGTCCCTTGGCTGACAGAGGAGTAGAAATCTCTGGTCTATATGCAAAATTCTTTTGAATGCACTGTACATATTGAAAGAGTACATGGAGAATCTATAGATTTCCACTCCGATAAAGAAATAGTGCCTTGTTAGATCGCCTGTTGAAGCAAATATCTCCGGTAACGATTCAAAAACGAAACGAAGGAAGGAAGGAAGGAAAGGAACGTAGTTTAACAATCCATTGACAGTACAGTCATGCGAGTCCAGTGTCCTAACCATTGTGTCACCTCAGTCAATGCGTGAGACAGTTAAGCTAATCGACGTCATATGGAGCGTATCACAGGTCAGTTCAGTGACTAGGTGCCATAGCACAAGGTCAGTTATTCAGTATATCCAGAGGATGTATTCAGTGTGCTAACGTTGTAGACGACACTTCCAGCGCCTCTGAAAGGTGAAGTTGGGACCAATCACAATGCTCAAAGGGCTTCTGGGGGTACAAACAAGACAGGAAAGAAAGGGCAAGTGATGTCATGGTTGCCCAACTGTTACACCTGGCAGCTCCAGTCCGTTATGGATTAAATGTCAAGAGTGCTGTCATTTGGTAAACACCAGCCACCTACGAGAACGAAGCCCTTTGTGGTGGCACTGATATGTAAAACATTTGCGGTTTTATTGACACGTCAATACTGTTTGATGAAACAGAAATTTTGACCCATGCCTCCACATACTGGGATCCTGTTATTATGGAGGCTGTTGAAATAAGAATGAGAGAGAAGAACTTTAACCGTGATAGCGAATATTATCTGAGTGGTGCATGGAAAGGAGCGCTCGATGCAGAGAAGCAGCAAAGATATTCCTTGCAGTGTTTACATTCCCACGGAAGCGGTAGCGCTACCAGCGACAGCAGTACGTAATCGCCGACCAACCACAAGCCGGCCAACCACAAGCCAGCCAACCACGAGCCGGCCAACCACAAGCTGGCCAACCACAAGCCAGCCAGCCACAAGCTGGCCAACCACAAGCTGGCCAACCTCAAGCTGGCCAACCACAAGCCAGCCAACCACAAGCCGGCCAACCACAAGTCTGCCAACCACAAGCCGGCCAACCACAAGCTGGCCAACCACAAGCCGGCCAACCACAAGCCTGCCAACCACAAGCCTGCCAACCACAAGACAGCCAACCACAAGTCGGCCAACCAGAAGCCGGCCAACCACAAGCCGGCCAACCACAATCTGGCCAACCACAAGCTGGCCAACTGCAAGCTGGCCAACCACAAGCTGGCCAACCACAAGCCAGCCAACTACAAGCCGGCCAACCACAAGCCGGCCAACCACAAGCCTGCCAACCACAAGCCTGCCAACCACAAGCCGGCCAACCACAAGCCGACCAATCACAAGCCATCCACGGGCTGTAAGGGCCACCACAGCAGCAGTGAAGACATTTAGTTGCTCCTGATGATGACGATCGAGGCTATTGTAAAAGCTCGACATTTTATCCCGAAATGATTTGGTAAGAAAACCGAGAATGTTTTATATACAAGCCTAATTTAAACTCTCAGACATCATCAGTTTCTAGTCATTAGGAGGAGGTCCTCACGCATCTGCCACCGTAGTTGAATCAGCACACTGCGTCCAGACTGACATCATAGCTGCAGGCCACTGCCTGTGCTGAAAGCGATACTGCCAGCTCGGCAATTTCGCCCCATTGGGTCACCAACTGGGTGATTGCGGCCTCTTGATGGCCCTCATCCTTGTGACCTTTGAGTTCGAGCCTGGTCTGGACCATTTGCCTGCCCAGCCATCAGTGCCCATACAGGGTGAACACCGATGCTGTTCATCTCCCATGTGGTCATACACCTTTGCTTCCTCTCACCGTCAGGTGCAGGCACATGACACAAACATATTAAACTCTGGACCTCACTGTTTGATTCCTCATATCCCCGCACACGCCAAGCTGACCAATGAGTTAAGGTCACTACACCTCATCTGGTGCCACCCATGAGCAGCACACCCTGTTGGCAGCTGATACGGCCGTAGCAAGGTCACCACACATCGTCCTTCTGCATCTACATGGTTATTCTGCAAATCACACTTGAATGCCTGGAAGAGGGCTTATCGTACCACCCCACAATAATTCTCTATTATTCTATTCCCAAGCAGCACGCGGAAAAAAAGCCTATATCTATCCGTGCAAGCCCAGATATTCCTATGCCGGTCGGCGTCAACAAAGTATTTTCGCACTCGGATTAGAAAGTTAGTGATTGAAATTTCGTGAGAAGATCCCGTCGCGTCGAGAAACTCCTTTGTTTCAGTGATTTCCACCCCAGACACTGTACTACGTCCGTGACGCTCTCTCCCATATTTCTCGATAATACAAAACGCGCTGCCCCTCTTTGAATATTCTCCATGTAAACCGTTAGTCCTATATGGTAAAGATCCCATACTGCACAGCAGTACCCCAAAAGAGGACGGACAAGGGTAGTGTAAGTAGTCTCTTTAGTAGGTCTGCTGCATTTTCTAAGTGTCCTGTCAATAAAACGCAGTCCTTTGTTCGCCTTCCCCGTAACATTTTGTGTGTGTTCTTTCCAATGTAAGTAGCTCATAATTATAATTCCTTGGTATTTAGTTGACTTTACGGTCTTTAATTTTGATTGACTTATCGTGTAACCGAAGTTTAACGGATCCTTTTAGCACTCATGTAATGACTTGACACTTTACCTTATTTAGAGTGACTTGCCATTTTTTGCACTGTTCGGATATCTTATCTAGATCGTTTTACAGCTGGTTTTGATCTTCTGGAGGCTTTACTAGATGGTAAACTACAGCATCATTTGCAAACAACCTAAGACGGGTACTCAGATTGCTTCCTAAATCGTTTACTTAGTTAAGGAACAGCAGAGGGCCTATAATGCTACCGTGGGAATTCCAGAGATCACTTCTGTTTTACTTGTTGACTTCCCGTCAATTACTAAAAACTGTGACCCCTCTGACTTCCTGCAGACTACTTCTGACGCTTGCACGCTTTTCCTCTCCAACTGCGTCTGGACTAATGCAGTTGTTATGGAATAAAAAACTTATACATCCAGTATGGTTTCCATGAGGGATCACTGCCCGACACAAGCTACCACACGACTACAGCCACGCACTGGAAGGTAAACTGCTATACATACTGACCTATCACAGCCAGCTTCATGTGGCACTGGAGAGGTCGCACACCCTGACTTCTACAGTCTTGAAACTGCTTGTATCACCATCGTATACTTTCAACTGTTGGGGGTGAACTGCCGTTCTCTCGACGAAAATCACGTGGCTCAGTTGTGACCGAGTGTCACATGTTGAAACGGAAAACGCAGAATGCCTTTTCTTCCACTAACAATCAATTTCAGATCATAATTATCGTTACCATGTGTGACTCGTCACATGTTGTGCAGTCAAGTGCTGTTGTAATCCTGTCTATTACATTTAAAGTTTTGTACGTCCTTCTTTCCCCTAATTTCTAGAAAATGTCGTTACGTAATTTCTATAATTATCGCCGTGGATAGATCAGCACTAATTGTAACTTGTTACTAGCATACGTTACAGAAGCAGCCTGAAGTGGCTTCCTTTGCTGTTAATGTATACACATATTCGACGACTCTATTGCCGGATAGTGTTTACACAACATGACGTACATAGAAACGAACGAATGAGCCAATGCATTTTTGGAATTCAAAGCCTTTTAGATTCTCCAAAACGGAGATTATGTACATTCTCTGAACTTTATCATAAGTGTTACGTTTGTAATGTGATATGCAAAGTCAATTTAAATCGTTTGTACAATTTCCGATCCAGTTTTAAAAAGCAGGGAGGACGAAGAACGTCAAACGGTAAAAGATTATTTAGTTATTTATCATGTTTCATTGAGAGTCCACCATTTCTGTCGATACAGCGTGGAAGTGGACAAGTTTTATAACTACTTACAGGTGATTTGTTTGTGATTATGTGAAACAGCATTTTAACGGAAAGTAAACAGCTTTGTCTACTACAGCACGCAAACTACCATAGTTTTTTACATATTTGTCTGTAGAATAGGAGTTTCGCAGAAGGAATGATTAAGATTAGATTTAAATTTTTGCTGTGCTGCTTCTCAGACCTTCTGAATTATTTCGGTAAATGTCTCAAGTTTTTATGAGTGCGTCTTCAACTCATTTCCGAATGTGAGCAGTAGACGACCCCTGATACAAAACGTGAAGGAAAATATCTTTGTTACTCGAGACAGATCTTTTCTTAGCTTTGTAGCTATGGACGCTTCTGTTCTTCTGCTGGACCTAAAACGCTGCGCACCCTCAAAGGAGGAAACCAAATGAAACTTCATGGGTTGAGAGGGTACGTGCTGTTATTTCAGTGATTACAGTATTGAGTCAAATGTCTCACACGTAGTACAGGGGGTAAATCTGGGAATATTGGTGGCCACGCAACATCAGGGAGTCCTGAGAGCACAGGACGTCCGTCACGTGCCCTTACAGCGTCAAGAGTCCTTTAGTCACTATTAGCCACCGATCGAGGTGGCGCAGTGGGTAGTCGTTTTCGGGAGGACGACGGTTCAAACTCGCGTCCGGCCATCCTGATTTAGGTTTTCCATGATTGTCCTAAATTGCTTCAGGCAAATGCCTGGATGGTTTCTTTGAAAAGGCATGGGCGATTTCCTTCTCCATTCTTCCGTCATTCGATGGGACCGATAACCTCGCCGTTTGGTCCCCTCCTCCAAATCAACTAACCAACCAACCAAACCACTATCAGCCATGAGCTAAAATATTTCCCGATACTTATACGCACCATGACTGAAGGAGTATCCGCGCTGTGCCTCACCAAAGCAGTGGAAAAACGGGGCCTCTCCCCAGCTTCCAACCGAACACGCCGACCACGGTCATCCGGCGAAGAGCAAAACCCCTAATCTTGGCTGAACACCGTGCGGCTCCATACGTCAGCTGTCCATGTTTCTCACTACTTTAAACGCAGCCGTCTCCGTTGTGGTGTTTACAGCAGCCTACGCGTGGGATGATAGTTATGTAGTCTAGCTACAGCCGGTGTCAGACCTACGGTTTGGGATGAGACTTAATACTGCAGGGAGTCCGTTATTTGCTCCTGGATAGCAGGCCCAAAGGTGGAGGGGTTCTGATATGCTTAGTGCACTATACTGCGAGCATCCCTTGTGATGGGCAGACTTGGCCGACCGGTAACTTTACGACGCTTATGCCTGTCCTTAATCTTCCACGCAATCCAACATCGGGGTATAATAACATTCGAATGCCCCAAAAATCTGGTTAATTGGAGACCAAACAATGAGGCCCCCTTCAAACCGTGACCGGTGCTGACAGCCCAGTCTCCGTGGTAGATGGCACCTCTGTGGCTTTTAGAGTGATCACACTATATCTGACACTGTCCACGCCCCTTACGTACCGTACCAGGGCTGGTAACAACACTAAACACGAACAACAGTGATACAATCTGGTGTCTGTTCAACGTGTCACAGAGAGCGGTAACTCTTAATCAACTACACACACGCCGTGTGTTCTTGTGAGAATTTATGTTGATACCCGACCATATATTCTGGGTGCTTCACGTTTCTTGTTAAGCACTGTATATTCGGATGTTTATTTGACACCACTAACGGTCATCAAGCCACAGTCACTAAAACAATGCCGGCTGCGGTGGTCTCGCGGTTAAGGTGCTCAGTCCGGAACCGCGCGACTGCTACGGTCGCAGGTTCGAATCCTGCCTCGGGCATGGATGAGTGTGATGTCCTTAGGTTATTTAGGTTTAAGTAGTTCTAAGTTCTAGGGGACTGATGACCACAGAAGTTAAGTCCCATAGTGCTCAGAGCCATTTGAACCATTTGAACTAAAACAATGAAATTTTAAAATGTTACATAATTAGTTTCGAAACTCTCAGTCGTCGTTTTCAAACCTAGAACATTGCAATAATAATTCCAACCACACTTCTTTCAAATATTACGAAAAATACACTAAAATCAGTAAACAGAAACAAAGGCTCCAGTTGTCTGGTTGCACAAACGGGATTTAATGGGATTTTATGTGCAAACAGGCAATCGAAGCGATGTCATGCTTGCAGATTAGTCTTGTGTTAGCCCCAAATGAGAGAGCATCGTCTTTGCAATATTTCATTAGCAGAACATGGTTTGATTATGTGCAATGTTCTCATTTTGGGCGCGGTCCGCGCGGCTCTCCCCCCCTCCGTCCTCCCCCTCCCCCCCCCCCTACCCCTCCGCGGGCATGGGTGTGTGTGTTGTCCTTAGCGTAAGTTATTTTAAGTTAGATTAGGTAATGCGTAAGCCTCGGGACCCATGACCTCAGCAGTTTGGTTCCATAGTCCTTACCACAAATTTACAATTTCCATTTTCTAATTTTGGGCTTGCTGCGCGTTATAAGATTACGATGCATGAGCCTTTATTTGCAAAATGATCGTTGCATCACTGCGGGACGTAATGCAAGAGTATATAAAATCTTTCATCCCGATGCAGTTGTCATCTACGCTGCATTAAGGTGTGAAATGACGGATCAACCAAAAATTGTCATTACGTCTTGTGGCATGTTTCTGCTGCCTTAGCTTCAGTTTATTGGTTTTAGAGTACTTTTCGTAATATTTGAAAGAAATATGGTTGAGTTTATTGACGCAGTTTTCTGGGTTTGTGATTACATATGAGAATGACGATTGGGTGCTTCGAAACTAGCTATGTAACCTTTTAAAAATTTCATTGCATTTGTGAGTGTGGCTTGACCACCGTTTTGATGTCAAACTTTTCAAATTTCATTCAGTCACACTCCTTTATAGCAATTATGTCGAAATACAAAATCAGCGTTGCTCCTCGAAAAGCTTCGTGTAAGGTAACTTTGGGTGATCACGCCGTACTGTGGTGGAAAATAGTCTCCAGTTTTGTCCTGCTCCATTCGAAAGAGTAAACTGACGTTTTTTTTGGGGGCGTTAAATCTGCTTCAGTTCATCACTGAGCGGTAAATGAGACGTAGTTATCAGTTTGATACTTAAAAAATTGACGAACAGACGAGATAACGGAAATAAATATTGTCACTTATTGCCTTCGTTGATCACGATACATTCGTCTTCTATGTCGGATAAATGTTGCGCAATTATGATTTGTAAGAATATTGTGTCGTTATTAAATTCTGAGTACCGGTACATGTAAGAACGTCAACATAATTTATCTCTTATAATTTATAATTAAGGATCCATAAAATTTTACTAAACGCTCTATAACTTTATTTTAATAACGAGTTAACAAGGGTAACACTTTGTGCAAAGGTTAATCCATGGGCAAAAAGAACATATTTAAATTTATCTCTGTTATATGGAATCGTTTGAGGATTGCGACTGTATTGCAAATGTATGAAATAACTTCTACTGCTTCAGTCAATTTTTAATAATATTTAACTAGCACAACGCATATTGGCAACATGCTGCCATCACCAGATACTTATACATTCCAGTTACCTATATTACCCTGAAGTGAGATTAGTTTCATTTGCTGTGTGTCGCATTGAGGTTATGCGACGAAATAGAACCCTGTATAGTAACAGACTTTTTGCATTGTTAGATCATTTCATTGGTGCTTTTATTTACATTTTTGTTGGAACTTTAGTTATGCGGCAAGCAGGGCACCGTAACAAACACGTTACACCTTACAACTTTCGCTTACAGATATCAATATCATTCCAAATAATCGTAATTGCTAAGATGAACTAGTTTAGATTACTAAGATAGGTGAAACCTTTAGTATTTAAATGCATATAAATGAACAGTTAATGATCAAGTTTCCTCTCAGCGAGTACATCACGTCGCTTATGAAATGACCAAATGCCTCACCACAAGGATAAAGGAATCAGCGTACTTGGCTTGCACTTCTGATCTAAATAGTTTTCGACACAAAGACTGAAGGTCTTGAATAACAGCGTAAATAATGAATAGATCCCGAGGAATTGTCGGGTACTACAAAGATTTCGACATAGCTCAGCTTCAAAATCTGAAAGACTCATACAAAGACGCTAATCGTTTTGCTGGTTAACGTAAATATTGACTGTGCAGGGAGCTCGTATTGAATAAGCACGATTGCTGAAGACAAATAATCAGAACAGAATTTTTATTGCAGTTTGATTTGCATCATAAATGAACACATGACATACTAAATCGTAAAATTTCAGCCATTAGCTTAATAGTGGTGTGTCAAATAAATGGTTATTTCAACTCAGAACACAGCTGATAGCACATGGAAGAACACAATTATTTCTTCAAGAACCCAATGGAGGTCTGCACCACTTTATAAAAAGGAATTTACCCAGAAAGTATTAAGAAAACCCATGAAAATACCGATAACATACGAGGGAAGTCTCATTGCAAGCTTGCACATCAATCTTCTTAAGGAACGTTCCAGGACAAAGCTTCCACATACAAGCCGAAGTAATAACCGCCACCCAGCCTCTTTCATCCAACTTCCACACTACAACTCGCTTGTTCCCTCCAGACTAGATAAAGACTACTTTGTCTCGATCTCAACGCGGACCAAGTCGTACCGGCCACAGTTGCGCTTATGTCCAATTGCCACAATCGTTACTTACCAAAGATCGCCGCTCAGACTAACCATCTCGACTGAGTAAAGACTTCATCTCAGACGTCGACTACTGGGCACAGAATAAGTGAGAAACGTTCTCGCTAGTCAGAAAACAGAGAGAACAGTGAAGGATGAAAGCTGAAATTTGTGACAAACCACTTCCATCTTACACTTTAATTATGTACTACATTATTAGAATGTAACGCTTCAATTTGTGGTTCTCGGTTGGTTGTATAGTAAGAGCAAAGGTTACATTATTATCGTTACGTATCGTGTGAAGTAATTGTAAAAGTACCAGGGTGAGTCATTAAACTAGTCACGAACGGCGGTAGAGACATTAGAGTAGCGTGTACGAGCCTGAAAGTTGTTTTTCTTTTCAACATACTCCCCCTGTAAACAACTTATCATAACGTTCGACAAGGAGTCAAAAGACTGCAGCGTAGAAGTCTTGTGGCAGTTTTTGCATCCAACGAGTGACCTCTCAGCGTATAACAGGTTCATTTGGTTCCTTAAACTGCTGCAACCCACATGGCCGGTGTGTCCTGGGGGCAACGAAACACCCCTAGACGGGAAAACGAGGTGCCATCACTGGATAACCAGGGCAGCGAGGATTTTTTTCTTGTCCTTTGGCGAATTCCTGTTCCAACTGAACACACATTTATATGAAATACCGTTCTGACCACATATCAGACGAATTTCACTATGGAAGTGCTCTGCGGGTAATTTATCGGCTCACAAAAATTGCGCTGTTCTGTTTGGGCACACACTCCTAACACACCTGCAGATTATTAACCACTGGCCACCGAATACAGTGTACGGCTAGATGCGAAGCGACATGTGCTGCCACCTTCTAATTACGTACAGGCACGAAATTTAGGAAGTATGCGACATTATGCCGTTTGCGGCTTATGTATTGACTCACCCTTTCAATATTTCACTTTTATTTTTTTGAATTGCTGTAGTTTTTTTAATCCGTGACGTTGACAGAATCGCAAATCAAACGCTTTCATTAGAGTGGAGGTGGGTGGGAGGTTGTTCTACCACTTTACAGATTTCAGCGCCTCTGGAGACCCTGTAACAGAAGTTTACTACAGTTTCTTATTTCATTTTGACAAGACAGCATTCATATTACGTGTGCTGCAGTCTTTTCCTGAAATCAAGAAATGTACTCTGGAAAAGTGATGTTCCAAATGTGAAAAAATTACGTTGTCATCTACTTAAGAACTAAAATTGTATTCAAATTTAAATGTGTTGTAATCGAGAAAATATTGTGAATACTGTATTCAATAGTCCACGCGTTACATTATGACTCTACTGCATAAGCAGCAATCAATAAGTGAAATCAAATTAGGAAATAATATCAGAAATAAAATTTTAATATATTTCGAAATAAGAGCTATTGGCAACTGACCTAAATTTCTGTTTTTCAGACGGGAAAAGTAGTTAAGACGTTAAAGAAACTCAATTTCTTTACGATTACCACACATTCTACGGTGGAAGGCCCTTTTCTGTTTCAAGGTTCAGGCCTACGCACCACTAACGAAATATGAGTTAACTGTCCAGTAGTTATGTAACGCGTCTTACAAATATACGGTATTTTACTTTCTATAAAACGTTAAACCTAAAGAATTAACACTACATTCCTAATTACTTTAATATATTATGCAGCACATTAAGGTGTAATCCGAGAATTATTTACTACGGTTGTCTCTAGTGCCAATTACTTCGTGTGATTCTAAAAGGAATCACTATACTGTAGTACCAAGCAAAAGAAACGTCTTGTGTTCCTAGATATACTATCCTCCGGGTGCCACAGTCTCCAGTACAGTGATAAACATGCTATATGATTTGAAGCGTAAGTCTGAACGTGGAACTTTTTCACGGACACGGAAGACGACGTTTTAATGGCCAAATGAGGGTAATAAGACAATCTAATGTTTGTAACCACGACATTCCTTGTTGCAAAAGTTACCGTTTCAGAGTTGGAGCGATTCTAGCGCTCCAAGCGGCGAGAAACCACAGTCACGAGCGCGACAAGGGCGATGTTTGTTTTCATTCTTTTTCTAAGTGATTTGTGAAAGATACATTTTATGTTTTTTGCCTCTAAAAGTTTGTGTAATATTAGGAGACACGGAATGATTGGCTAATAATTGTAAAATCAGCCGAATCTTACTGATTCAGTGACATGAGCTACAACTGACCCATGAAGAAATACTTGTGTATGTGTATAACTGCTGCCTACTCCGCTGAAGGCAAGAGGATATAAAGACTTTCCTGCACGAGAAACATATTTTAGTTGTCTGTTTTTATCATGATATGGACTTTTCGTGAGACGTAAAAATTATGGGATCTAATGATTCGTCCGTTCTTACACTTCAGTCGATCTCCAAATATACGAATATTTTGGTCAATTTAATTACTTTTGCTTCACAAGTGAGTGTGTTGAAGAATCTTTGCACTTGTGGGTCAGATGTAGCAACTGTGAAATTGTTTTCTGTATTGGAATACAGTTTTCTTGCTTTTGATTCGTTATCGCCATGTCTGTCTGATTTTCCCTCCAGCTACAGGTATGGTGGTTAATTGGAACGCTAAATAACGTAGGTATTAGTTCCATACATGTGTTCTACGTTCCAAATTCACTAATTTGCCTGAAAGTATAGAAAACAAAACTTCTCGTTGTTGCGTGGATGTACAACGTCTTTCTGAAAAATGTCAATTTTTCTGTTGTTTACTAGCAATTGTTATGAAAGATCATAAAATGACGAATGTGGTATCATCTTTTAGTTAGAGTCGATTTTTATTGAACAAGCTCCCTATTACAGAAACTATGTAACAAATCAATATAAACCATACTATTCACATTAATCCGGTATCTTCTTCCCAAATGTCGCTTGCTGGCCTGTAGTTCTGCGGGCGCAATGTGTAACACAGAAAAACTGCCGGTATGTCGTGACTTATGTTAGAGTGTGATAATATACAACAGAATTTACTATTTTCTTATTATGTTTCTCGTCAGATGTTTTTCCTTTTGCATAAAACCAACAACTATGTCGTTCATTTAATACTTAATGATAAGCCGAAGCAGATGTACCGCATAAAAAAATCCGAATAGGACTCATCCACAGAGCGTTCCGTACAAAATCGGTTGTGTGTATAGAAAGCTCATTCAAATTCAACCCTGGAATCGAGATTCTCGACGATTTTTGTTTGTTACCGGTATCGATATTTCCAAGTCAGATGTGTACCTGTTCCTGACAAAAATAGGAACCGTACCACACGAACAAAACGACAGTTGGATAACAAATGACTATATACACATTGTTATTATTTATGTTATGTCTTTGAAGAGCGCATTTACACTAAACTTCATGTCCATTTCCCTGTTGTTTTCTCTTTGCGTTCTGTCCAAGCTTCCCTCATGCCTTTGCTGTGTTTCTGCTTCGATTCTTCGGTCCACTTTAGGGTCTGTGTACTCTTCGGCTTCTCTTTTTTCTTGTTCGCCCAGTGTTCCTTCATCCTCTGGTTGTGTTCTTGTCTCTGTACAGTCCACTGTGTTCGTTTGTTGTGTGGTGTCTCTTGTAGTTTGTTTCTTCTGATCTAGTTCCTAAGGAGTGTTTCGTTTTGTATTGTTTCCTGTGCGATGTTGAGTTCTTCCATGTCATTTCTTACTTCATTCTTCCATTTGTTGTTTTTCCTTGTTCTAAACCAGTCCAAGATATGCCTCGTTATCCTATGTGGTGCCATTCTGCTGAGGTGTCCGTAAAACTGTAATCTTCGTTTCCTGATTTGGTCTGTTATTTTCTCTGTGTGTTCGTATAAGTCTTCAGCTGACCTCTTTATCCATGCGCTGTCTTTTTGCATCGCCCCGAATATTTTCCTGAGTATTTTTCATTCCGTCTTCTCTATCAGTTTGATTCGTGTCTGGCCTTGTACTACTGTGGTCTCGGCTGCGTATATTGCTTCTGGTTGCACCAACGCATTGTAGAGTCGTATTTTGACCTTTCGTGAGATGGCTTTCTTATTGTAGTGATTCCTAGTCGGATTGTAGTCATTCTCTAGCTTCGCTCTTCTCTCTTCACTAGATACCTTATTTTCTCCTGTAATCCGTATTATTTCTCCTATGTACTTAAAATTTTCTGTTCTGTGTATTGTCCCATATTTTTGGTGCAGTGATGGGCGTTTTGGGTGCTCATGAACTGTGTTTTCTCGTATGATATCTGTAGACCGGTCTTGGCTGCGATTTCGTGTATTTCCTCTATGGCCCTGATTGCTTCCATTTCTCGTACCGTAACGATGGCTAAATCGTCAGCAAACGGTACGAACTTGACTAGTACTTTTCCTTACAGGGCTCCTTTCTGTGTCTTTTCCAATTCCTTCACTATTTTATCCAGTACTACATTAAAGAGCAATGACTCCTGTTCTGATTTCGAATTGTTCTGAGAGCTCTCCACAGAACTTCACTTTAGATGTCATGTTTCTTAGTGTTTGCTGAATTATAGTTAGTGTCTCCCTATCTACTCTGTATTCTTTCAGGATATTAAAGAGGGTTTATTGAGTCGAACGCCTTTTTGAAGTCGATGAAGGTGATGGTTATGTTCTGTTTGTGTTGCAATATCATGTTAAGGATCCATATCTGTTCAGCACACGACCTGTGTTTACGAAACCCAGCCCAGCATTCGCCAGTCAGATGGTCTGTTTACTTCTGTAATCTATTTAGCAGCGCTTTCTGAAGTATGTTATGTGATAGGGAACAGTGAGATACCCCCATAGTTGTTTGGGCTCTATTAGTAGTACAGCAACAAGGACGTCACCCCACTCTCCATTGTTGCCAAATTTATTGAAGATGGCGGATCCAAGATGGTGGCATAGATATGGCAACGTCGCAAGGACGTCATGGCGGGAAGTTCAAATTTTGGCGGGAAGATTGGTCAATTGGGCTACCTCCACTAACCTAACCCCTTCTTCCCCCTCCCCTCCCCAGGAAATGGCGGGAATTTCAAATACCATCAGGACAATGTAACACACCACGGCTACCTCCAGCAACCTAAGAAAATGGTGGGAAAATAGTTCAGTTTGGCTACCTTCACTAACCTAAATCATCCAAATGCCACATCTTCCCAGGAATTTTCTGGGAAAGGACTCAGCCTGTGCTGGATAGGATGGACGTAAGTCTTATTTTCAGGCTTTATTTTAAAAACTTAATGCAGTAGCTCCATGCAGTGTGTTCACCATGAGTTCCAGAATCAAACTGACCTAGTACACAGTACTGTCAACCGAGGGTACTGTCATCATTTCTGAGACGTAATCCAAGATGATGGTGTGGAGGGGGGGGGGGGGGGGGGAATAGTGAGAACCAATAGGAACCTTTAATCCTGTCATGTGTTAGACTTCAGCCAGTAGGATGGCGGTATCTGGTAATGTCATTGGAGGAGATTATGCTCAGCAGCTCTGGGACCTCAGTCCTGCTGAGTCAGTTAGCAGCAGCAGCAGCAGAAGAAGAAGAAGAAGAAGAAGACGACGAACCATGTAGTGTCAACAGCAGTCGCAATCCAGCACAGCCCTGCAGAACGGGAAGAAGTGAAAAAGTAAGTATCTCATATCACATCTTTCTCTGTGGTTAGCATTATCATTATTATTGATTGTTTTCACATCTTGGTCCTTGTCTATGTGTAACAGTAGCCCTTGATGCATCCATCCCTCAGGGTCGAGCGCCAACACGCCGATCTCTGTCGCGTCCAGACCTGTAGTAACCTCAGCTGCCATCTTGTTGAGACCTGCACCGACTTCTGGACCTGTGGCAGCAACAACCTCCAGCATGTCTGAACCTGTAGCGACCACATGGGATCCTATAGATCACATAGCCCACTTGCTGGAGCAGGACAAGGAGCTGTTGTCGCCTGTCCCACTCATCGATTTGTGTGATGAAGACACGCGATCTGCTCCCAACACATCGAACGCTGCTGGTGGTCAAAAATTACAGAAAAGAGTATGAACTACATGTTGGACCTACTGAACGATCTATGTGAGTTATTGCATGGGAAGAAGTTAAAACATAGTCCTCTTTATCTACAGGCCAATGGTAGAAAGGAACAGTACGTGAACAACTGGGAAGATGTTAAGTTACTATGTGAATGTACATCATAGTGACTGGAATACAAACTAAGATGTGTCATATCAAAATAAAATTTGAAAGTATGCAAGATGGAGGACAGTACTGGTCATCAACATACGACCCAACCCAGCAGAACATCCCTGTGCTAGTGCAGCCCCAGAATGCAGATGCCATGGATACGAAGGCATTGAGTGTACCGATGCATTTCAGTTCTACATACAATTTAACTCCCAGTGGAACGAAAAGTGTAAACTTTGGGATAGAAGCACATCATGTCTGGGGTTTGCATGCGAGAATAGAAATTGAAAACGCATCGAAGGGTGTTAAAGCGCCAATTTCCGAGTTCAGCTGGAACGAAATATGTCGTGCAGAGCTCTACAGATGACTACAGAGTATTATCCAACTCGTTCTCCCCCAGACATTTGCCTTACTGGTGGGACGTTATCTATTACAACAGTGCATGATGACTTTGCACTATGCATGAAATCGGGTGACAGCTGTGTTTATCTAAGGCACGCCTCATTTATGAAATTAAATGGCTTTATGTCTTGCTCTGGAGAGACGCAACCGTTGCTTGCCGAGCATAGACTCGGCATACAATGTTGTTGTAAACTTCCTACGTGTGCACAGTGTACATGTTGATGATTTGAAGCAGTACCTTGTACTATATTGTTCTGTATTGTATGTTAACCGGGGATCTAGAAATGACGGAGAGGGTCCGACCCCACCGCAGCCGCAGTGGTCCACAACCCCACGACGGCAACGCAGTCCACTTCACCCCTCCGCCGCCCCACACCGAACCCAGGGTTATTGTGCGGTTCGGCCCCCGTTGGAGCCGCCCCCCCCCCCCCCCCCCCCCCCAGGAACGTCTCACACCAGACGGGTGTAACCCCTACGTTTGCGTGGTAGAGTAACGGCGGAATAAGGGGAACCAGCCCGCATTCGCCGAGGCAGATGGAAAACTGCCTAAAAACCATCAACAGACTGGCCAGTTCACCGGAGCTCGACACAAATCCGCCGGGCGGATTCGTGCCGGGGACCAGGCGCTCCTTCCCGCCCGGAAAGCCGTACGTTAGACCGCACGGCCAGCCCGGCGGACTGTAAGCAGTACCTTAGTTTGCACATCAACGCTGAACCGAAAGAGATACAGATTAAATGTGTTTGTGAAAAACCTAAGTACTGTGAGGCATCCATTGGCTTGAGGGAGATAAACGCTGAATTTATTGCGTGTCAAAAAGCTTTGTTTGGGAAATACTGTACAAGTGCGAAGAAGAGGATAAAGAGTCTGATGATTTTCTTGAAATACTGCATCCTATGTATGATATTTAAATAAATAAATAATGTTTGTAAATATAATCTCCAACTGTGTTTGTGTTTTGTTTCATTTCATACCTCTCTCATTATAGTAAGAGTATTACGTTTATTAATATCATCATTCTTCAATGCTACACCAGTTTTTGACAATGAATGATCGAGTTACTCTTCATGGGTGATTTCTCTGTGTAGCCAATATAGCTCAGTCGGTTAAGTGACGGATTTATAGTAGTTACACATACTATTATCATCCCATCAAGTGTATCTTTCTATATATTTCAACTACTTCTCAGTACCTGGCATAGTCAGTATCATGGTGGAGTGGGTGAAACATCCTCATTACAAGAATTTTTTAGTCGGTGACTGATCCTGTGAAGATGCAAAAGAAGACCTGAAGAAGAAGAAGAAGAGAGTTCTCTTCCCTGATGATATACGAGTTATTATTGTAGGTCCATCCAATTGTGGCAGGGCTAATTCTTCATGACGCTGCTGACCCATGTAGAAGTCGTCCGACTCGAACATGTTTCCGTATTCTCAAAAACACAGTTTCAACACAAGTATTAGCTATTACAGGAGATATTGAGCAGCGTAGATGGTGTTACATACACGACATTCAGTGAAAGCGGTGATATCTCTCCACCTGAAAAAGCAAAGCCAAACACTGTCTTCATATTTGACGATGTTGCTGTGGAAAACCAAGACCAAATTCGAAAATATTTCTGTTCCGGTCGTCATATGGGCGCTAATGTATTTCATCTAAGCGAAAAATAATTCAGAATCCCGAAACAGTTGGTTAGGGTTAATGCAAAGCTCAATGTAGCCTCCAAACAAGAAAGTCTGAATCTGAAACACATTTACCAGGCACATGTAGGAACTGACATGTCGTTCAATGATTTTGTTAAGATATGTACCGATTGCTGGAGTCATTCACAGTATGGGTTTCTTGTTTTTGATAAAACAAGAAATTTGAGCGATGGTAGGTATACTTGGAAAAGGCTGGGAGATACAGGAAGATTTCAATTAGATTACATCATAGTCAGACAGAGATTCCGAAATCAGATACTGGATTGTAAGGCGTACCCAGGAGCAGATATATACTCAGATCACAATATAGTAGTGATGAAGAGTAGGCTGAAGTTCAAGACATTAGTCAGGAAGAATCAATACGCAAAGAAGTGGGATACGGAAGTACTAAGGAATGACGAGATACGTTTCAAGTTCTCTAACGCTATAGATACAGCAATAAGGAATAGCGCAGTAGGCAGTACAGTAGAAGAGGAATGGACACCTCTAAAAAGGGCCATCACAGAAGTTGGGAAGGAAAACATAGGTACAAAGAAGGTAGCTGCGAAGGAACCATGGGTAACAGAAGAAATACTTCAGTTGATTGATGAAAGGAGGAAGTACAAACACGTTACTGGAAAATCAGGAATACAGAAATACAAGTCGCTCAGGAATGAAATAAATAGGAAGTGTAGGGAAGCTAAGACGAAATGGCTGCAGGAAAAATGTGAATACATCGAAAAAGACATGAGTGTCGGAAGGACAGACTCAGCATACAGGAAAGTCAAAACAACCTTTGGTGACATTAAAAGCAACGGTGGTAACATTAAGAGTGCAACGGGAATTCCACTGTTAAATGCAGAGGAGAGAGCAGATAGGTGGAAAGAATACATTGAAAGCCTCTATGAGGGTGAAGATTTGTCTGATGTGATAGAAGAAGAAACAGGAGTCGATTTAGAAGACATAGGGGATCCAGTATTAGACTCGGAATTTAAAAGAGCTTTGGAGGACTTACGGTCAAATTAGGCAGAAGGGATAGATAACATTCCATCAGAATTTCTAAAATCATTGGGAGAAGTGGCAACAAAACGACTATTCACGTTGGTGTGTAGAATATATGAGTCTGGCGATATACCATCTGACTTTCGGAAAAGCATCATCCACACAATTCCGAAGACGGCAAGAGCTGACAAGTGCGAGAATTATCGCACAATCAGCTTAACAGCTCATGCATCGAAGCTGCTTACAAGAATAATGCACAGAAGAATGGAAAAGAAAATTGAGAATGCGCTAGGTGACGATCAGTTTGGCTTTAGGAAAAGTAAAGGGGCGAGAGAGGCAATTCTGACGTTACGGCTAATAATGGAAGCAAGGCTAAAGAAAAATCAACACACTTTCATAGGATTTGTCGACCTGGAAAAAGCGTTCGATAATATAAAATTGTGCAAGCTGTTCGAGATTCTGAAAAAAGTAGGGGTAAGCTATGGGGAGACACGGGTCATATACAATATGTACAACAACCAAGAGGGAATAATAAGAGTGGACGATCAAGAACGAAGTGCTCGTATTAAGAAGGGTGTAAGACAAGGCTGCAGCCTTTCGCCCCTACTCTTCAATCTGTACATCGAGGAAGCAATGATGGAAATAAAATAAAGGTTCAGGAGTGGAATTAAAATACAAGTTGAAAGGATATCAATGATACGATTCGCTGATGACATTGCTATCCTGAGTGAAAGTGAAGAAGAATTAAATGATCTGCTGAACGGCATGAACAGTCTAATGAGTACACAGTATGGTTTGAGAGTAAATGGGAGAAAGACGAAGGCAAAGAGAAGTAGTAGAAATGAGAACAGCGAGAAACTTAACATCAGGATTGATGGTCACGAAGTCAATGAAGTTAAGGAATTCTGCTACCTAGGCAGTAAAATAACCAATGGCGGACGGAGCAAGGAGGACATCAAAAGCAGACTCGCTATGGCAAAAAAGGCGTTTCTGGCCAAAAGAAGTCTACTAATATCAAATACCGGCCTTAATTCGAGGAAGAAATTTCTGAGGATGTACGTCTGGAGTACAGCATTGTATGGTAGTGAAACATGGACTGTGGGAAAACCGGAACAGAAGAGAATCGAAGCATTTGAGATGTGGTGCTATAGACGAATGTTGAAAATTAGGTGGACTGGTAAGGTAAGGAATGAGGAGGTTCTACGCAGAATCGGAGAGGAATGGAATATGTGGAAAACACTGATAAGGAGAAGGGACAGGATGATAGGACATCTGCTAAGACATGAGGGAATGACTTCCTTGGTACTAGAGGGAGCTGTAGAGGGCAAAAACTGTAGAGGAAGACAGAGATTGGAATACGTCAAGCAAATAATTGAGGACGTAGGTTGCAAGTGCTACTCTGAGATGAAGAGGTGAACACAGGAAAGGAATTCGTGGCGGGCCGCATCGAACCAGTCAGTAGACTGACGATAAAAAAAAAAATGGTACAGGCGAAACTTTCAAGAGTATCTGCATACATAGCACGGTAAGAGAGGTTAGTACATCAGTATACGCTGCACCATGGACAAATTCGCGCACATGTCTAGCTCTCAACCCGAGAGAATGGGTGTACACAGACAGAACATTCGCCTGTACATGGATGCGAAAATTCAGGCTATTGTGCATAAAGTTGGAGGTATGCGATACGAACTAGAGAGGTATTACCAGCCTCTTCTGAGAACGCTGAATGCATTAAATGAGTTAGTAATGAAATAGGTAAGAAAGTAACCGACTCAACTGAGAAGTCGAGGCTGTTGAGGGGACAATAGATGTAGAGTTTCTTGTTGCAGAGAAGGGGGAGCGGGTACACAGTAAGAGAAAGAAGAAGAGTGTATATATAAAGCCTCCCGCTGCGCAGATGTCTGATTAGTATACACCGGGATGTCAGCGAAGCAGCGCGGAAAGCAGTTCGAGAGAAATTACGGTTGCTGAAGTTAGGGCGTAGGGATCGACAGCAAACACTAAGAGAGAGCTTTAAGCCGGTTACTGAATCTCTCAGTCAGCTCTCAGCAAAAACAAAAACGAGCGATAACGATGGTATTACCATTAACGAATTCACTATCCGTCCGTCCCTTGTCAGATAGACAGAACTTGGGCGTTAGCAGGGGAATATCGTACATGCTGGGCATACATCCTATAATTATAACTGATGACACAACTCAGATTAGTGATAGGCGGTTTGAGAGAACACCTGGCCTAATAAACCTTATTTTCCTAAGACCTACCAAAAAACCTATAAATTATTTGGTTAATGATAGGGAAACGTACCGTGAAATACTGCACATGACTGTTGTACATAAGAGCGCGAAAAGCCTGAGCAACAAGAAATATAAAACCAATACTTGATGGCGGAAACAACAACAGCAGCAGCAGCAGAAGCGGTGATATTATTGACATTGAGCATAAAGCAGTGAACATTCGATTCCCACAGTATATATATACTAGGACGACCCCAACGAGCTAATAGATCGACTACGGTTGCTCATGGCATCAGCTGCTGCAGGTAATACAGCTCATTCGAATGTGGCTGTCTCAGTAATCTCTGAGCTAAGAGAGAGACGTATCAGTGACTAAGTGAGGAGACAGTAATTCGAGAACTGCACAAACGAGCAAGCAAAACATACCCTCGTAGGTTGTTGTTGTTGTTGTGGTCTTCAGTCCTGAGACTGGTTTGATGCAGCTCTCCATGCTACTTTATCCTGTGCAAGCTTCTTCATCTCCCAGTACCTACTGCAACCTACATCCTTCTGAATCTGTTTAGTGTATTCATCTCTCGGTCTCCCTCTACGATTTTCACCCTCCACGCTGCCCTCCAATACTAAATTGGTGATCCCTTGATGCCTCAGAACATGTCCTACCAACCGATCCCTTCTTCTAGTCAAGTTGTGCCACAAACTTCTCTTCTCCCCAACCCTATTCAATACCTCCTCATTAGTTACGTGATCTACCCACCTTATCTTCAGCATTCTTCTGTAGCACCACATTTCGAAAGCTTCTATTCTCTTCTTGTCCAAACTAGTTATCGTCCATGTTTCACTTCCATACTGTTTCACTTCCATACATGCCTACACTCCACACAAATACTTTCAGAAACGACTTCCTGACACTTAAATCTATAACAAATTTCTCTTCTTCAGAAACGATTTCATTGCCATTGCCAGTCTACATTTTATATCCTCTCTACTTCGACCATCATCAGTTATTTTACTCCCTAAATAGCAAAACTCCTTTACTACTTTAACTGTCTCATTTCCTAATCTAATTCCCTCAGCATCACCCGATTTAATTTGACTACATTCCATTATCCTCGTTTTGCTTTTGTTGATGTTCATCTTATATCCTCCTTTCAAGACACTGTCCTTTCCGTTCAACTGCTCTTCCAAGTCCTTTGCTGTCTCTGACAGAATTACAATGTCATCGGCGAACCTCAAAGTTTTCACTTCTTCTCCATGAATTTTTCTTTTGTTTCCTTTACTGCTTGCTCAATATACAGATTGAATAACATCGGCGAGAGGCTACAACCCTGTCTCACTCCTTTCCCAACCACTCCTTCCCTTTCATGCCCCTCGACTCTTATAACTCCATCTGATTTCTGTACAAATTGCAAATAGCCTTTCGCTCCCTGTATTTTACCCCTGCCACCTTCAGAATTTGAAAGAGTGTATTCCTGTTAACATTGTCAAAAGCTTTCTCTAAGTCTACAAATGCTAGAAACGTAGGTTAGCCTTTTCTTAATCTTTCTTCTAAGATAAGTCGTAAGGTTAGTATTGCCTCACGTGTTCCAGCATTTCTACGGAACCCAAACTGATCTTCCCCGAGGTCCGCTTCTACCAGTTTTTCCATTCGTCTGTAAAGAATTCGCGTTAGTATTTTGCAGCTGTGACTTATTAAACTGATAGTTCGGTAATTTTCACATCTGTCAACACCTGCTTTCTTTGGGATTGGAATTATTATATTCTTCTTGAAGTCTGAGGGTATTTCGCCTGTCTCATACATCTTGCTCACCAGATGGTAGAGTTCTGTCAGGACTGGCTCTCCCAAGGCCATCAGTAGTTCTACTGGAATGTTGGCCAACCTCGGGGCCTTGTTTCGACTCAGGTCTTTCAGTGCTCTGTCAAACTCTTCACGCAGTATCTTATCTCCCATTTCGTCTTCATCTACATCCTCTTCCATTTCCATAATATTGTTCTCAAGTACATCTAATGGTTTGGTTGACTCATGGCAAGCTGACCTTGAAGATATGAGGGAATATTCACATGGAAATAATGGATTAAAATATATTTTAATAATTATTGATACATATTCCAAATCTGCCTGGGTGTTACGTGATAAAACAAAAACGGGTAGAAATGTCGCGGATGGTTTTGAGCGTTTGCTATAGACAGGGACGAATCGATGCCCAGACAACCACCAAACCGATCACGGCGGAGAGGTTTACGATAGGTATTTCAAGACTGTGATGCAGTTGTACGTAATACATCGCTACTCAACATTCACTCACCTGAAGGCAAGTGTCGTGGAGCGTCTGAACAGAACAATAAAAAGTCGAATGCGGGTGCGTTTTTAACTTGCTGCTCATAGAAATGGATAGATATCCTCCCAGAAATAATTGCTCAGTATAATAGAGCCAAACAAACCACAATAAAAGTGAGACCATTCGACGTTCGTGATATTGGACTCATGGATACGGCGTACTATCGCATTAAAATGCTGGATCCACGCAGACAGAAATTTATTATAGGTGTACTATAGGCCTACCCCCATGGACCATGGACCTTGCCGTTGGTGGGGAGGCTTGCGTGCCTCAGCGATACAGATGACCGTACCGTAGGTGCAACCACAACGGAGGGGTATCTGATGAGAGGCCAGACAAACGTGTGGTTCCTGAAGAGGGGCAGCAGCCTTTTCAGTAGTTGCAGGGGCAACAGTCTGGATGATTGACTGATCTGGCCTTGCAACACTAACCAAAACGACCTTGCTGTGCTGGTACTGCGAACGGCAGAAAGCAAGGGGAAACTACAGCCGTAATTTTTCCCGAGGGCATGCAGCTTTACTGTATGGTTAAATGATGATGGTGTCCTCTTGGGTAAAATATTCCGGAGGTAAAATAGTCCCCCATTCGGATCTCCGGGTGGGGACTACTCAAGAGGACATCGTTATCAGGAGAAAGAAAACTGGCGTTCTACGGATCGGAGCGTGGAATGTCAGATCCCTTAATCGGGCAGGTAGGTTAGAAAATTTAAAATGGGAAACGGAGAGGTTGAAGTTAGATATAGTGGAAATTAGTGAAGTTCGGTGGCAGGAGGAACAAGACTTTTGGTCAGGTGAATACAGGGTTAAAAATACAAAATCAAATATGGGTGATGCAGGAGTAGCTTTAATAATGAATAAAAAAAATAGGAGCGCGGGTACGCTACTACAAACAGCATAGTGAACGCATTATTGTGGCCAAGGTAGACACGAAGTCCACGCCTACTACAGTAGTACAAGTTTATATGCAAACTAGCTCTGCAGATGATGAAGAAATTGATGAAAAATGGTTCAACTGGCTCTGAGCACTATGGGACTTAACATCTGTGGTCATCAGTCCCCTAGAACTTAGAACTACTTAAACCTAACTAACCTAAGGACATCACACACATCCATGCCCGAGGCAGGATTCGAACCTGCGACCGTAGCAGTCGCGCGGCTCCGGACTGAGCGCCTACAACCGCGGCCGGCGAAATTGATGAAATGTATGATTAGATAAAAGAAATTATTCAGGAAGTGAAGGGAGACGAAAATTTAATAGTCATGTGTGACTGGAATTCGAGAATAGGAAAAGGGAGAGAAGGAAACATAGTGGGTGAATATGGATTGGGGGAGAGAAATGAAAGAGGAAGCCGTCTGGTAGAATTTTGCACAGAGCATAACTTAATCATAGTTAACACTTGGTTCAAGAATCGTAAAAGAAGGTTGTATACATGGAAGAATACTTGAGATACAAGAAGGTATCAGATAGATTATATAATGGTAAGACAGAGATTTAGGAACCAGGTTTTAAATTGTAAGGCATTTCCAGGGTCGGATGTGGACACTAACCACAATCTATTGGTTATGAACTGTAGATTAAAACTGAAGAAACTGCAAAAAAGTGGGAATTTAAGGAGATGGGAGTTGGATAAACTGACTAAACTAGAGTTTGTACAGAGTTTCAGGGAGAGCATAAGGGAACAATTGACAGGAATGGGGGAAAGAAACACAGTAGAAGAAGAATGGGTAGCTCTGAGGGATGAAGTAGTGAAGGCAGCAGAGGATCAAGTAGGTAAAAAGACGAGGGCTAGTAGAAATCCTTGGATAACAGAAGATATATTGAATTTAATTGATGAAAAGAGAAAATATAAAATTGCAGTAAATGAAGCAGGCAAAAAAGAATACGAACGTCTCAAAAATGAGATCGACAGGAAGTGCAAAATGTCTAAGCAGGGATGGCTGGAGGACAAATGTAAGGATGTAGAGGCTTATCTCACTAGGGGTAAGATAGATACTGCCTACAGGAAAATTAAAGAGACCTTTGGAGAAAGGAGAGCCACTTGTACGAATATCAAGAGCTCAGATGGAAACCCAGTTCTAAGCAATGAAGGGAAAGCAGAAAGGTGGAAGGAGTATATAGAGGGTCTATACAAGGGCGATGTACTTGAGGACAATATTATGGAAATGGAAGAGGATGTAGATGAAGATGAAATGGGAGATACGATACTGCGTGAAGAGTTTGACAGAGCACTGTAAGACCTGAGTCGAAACAAGGCCCCAGGAGTAGACAACATTCCATTAGAACTACTGACAGCCTTGGGAAAGCCACTCCTGACAAAACTCTACCATCTGGTGAGCAAGATGTATGAGACAGGCGAAATACCCTCAGACTTCAAGAAGAATATTATAATTCCAATCCCAAAGAAAGCAGGTGTTGACAGATGTGAAAATTACAGAACTATCAGTTTAATAAGTCACAGCTGCAAAATACTAACGCGAATTCTTTACAGACGAATGGAAAGACTGGCAGAAGCCGACCTCGGCGAAGATCAGTTTGGATTCCGCAGAATTGTTGGAACACGTGAGGCAATACTGACCCTACGACTTATCTTAGAAAATAGATTAAAGAAAGGTAAACCTACATGTCTAGCATTTGTAGACTTAGAGAAAGCTTTTGACAATGTTGACTGGAATCCTCTGTTTAAAATTCTAAAGGTGGCAGGGGTAAAATACAGGGAGCGAAAGGCTATTTACAATTTGTACAGAAACCAGATGGCAGTTATGAGTCAAGTGACATGAAAGGGAAGCAGCGGTTGGGAAGGGAGTGAGACAGAGTTGTAGCATCTCCCCGATGTTATTCAATCTGTATATTGAGCAAGCAGTAAAGGAAGCAAAAGAAAAATTCGGAGTAGGTATTAAAGTCCGTGGAGAAGAAATAAAAACTTTGAGGTTCGCCGATGACATTGTAATTCTGTCAGAGACAGCAAAGGACTTGGAAGAGCTGTTGAACGGAATGGACAGTGTCTTGAAAGGAGGATATAAGATGAACATCAACAAAAGCAAAACGAGGATAATGGAATGTAGTCGAATTAAGTCGGGTGATGCTGAGGGAATTAGATTAGGAAATGAGACAGTTAAAGTAATAAAGGAGTTATGCTATTTGGGGAGCAATGTAACTGATGATGGTCGAAGTAGAGAGGATATAAAATGTAGACTGGCAATGGAAAGGAAAGCGTTTCTGAAGAAGAGAAATTTGTTAACATCGGGTATAGATATAAGTGTGAGGAAGTCGTTTCTGAAAGTATTTGTATGGAGTGTAGCCATGTATGGAAGTGAAACATGGACGATAAATAGTTTGGATAAGAAGAGAATAGAAGCTTTCGAAATGTGGTGCTACAGAAGAATACTGAAAATTAGATGGGTAGATCACATAACGAATGAGGAGGTATTGAATAGGATTGGGGAAAAGAGGAGTTTGTGGCACAACTTGACAAGAAGATGGGACCGGTTGGTAGGACATGTTATGAGCTATCAAGGGATCACAAATTTAGCATCGGAGGGCAGCGTGGAGGGTAAAAATCGTAGAGGGAGACCAAGAGACGAATACACTAAGCAGATTCAAAAGGATGTAAGTAATGGGAGATGAAGAAGCTTGCACAGGATAGAGTAGCATGGAGAGCTGCATCAAACCAGTCTCAGGACTGAAGACAACAACAACAACGTACTATAGGCATTAGAGAAATCATACCTGCCGAACTGGTGAACAGAGATATTTACAGTTTCAAAGGTGCAAAGAACGATTCATAGAACTTACCTACTGAAGGATACTAAAGGTGAAGAAATTGCAGGCTGCTTCTACACCGAGGAGTTGCGGAAAAGCTCAGAACCGGATGTGTTTCTCGTGGAGAGAGTCGTAAGACTTCGGGGAAATAAACACTATTAAATGGCTTGGTTTTCCTGCTGCACGAAAAAGCTGGACTGATGCTAACGATATGCTATATAATGGGGACCCGCAGTTCACAACCACCGCAGCGGCGTAACATGCGTGCTATGAGACGCATTAGAGGAGGTGCTGGTATCCTGGACAAACTACCAGTGGAATTACACATCCCTTGGTATAAATACTGTGGACCTGGGACAAAGAGCTACAGAAACGCTTGGCATCAGGTGATAAGGGGGTTAAACTGCTCGATGAAGCGTGTATGGAACATGAAATTGCATACACTGCAACTAAAGATGTATCAAGTCGTCACATTGCAGATAGGATTTTAGCTGATAAGGCTAAGGCGATACAGTGAAGAAAGGATATTGGTACAAGTCGACGCATCGCAGCATTTGCAGTTGATAAAACCATGCGAGGAAAAATTAAGTTCAATTTAGGAGTGATGAATTTCAAGCGAGTTATGAATGCTGCACGTTGTGCATTAAACATGAAGTACAAGGGCGGAACGCAGAGCTGTTTGAAGAACTGTATCCTGACAGCGATGTATGCAGCTAAAAACGTACTGAAGCAGGAAGGTGCGGGGAGAAGAAGAGGATCGGTTAAACACCTCGAGTTCTACCAACGCCCAAGACATCCGGCGGTTTTCTTCCGTTTCTCATCCCGGGCCTCTCGACGCTCTCGTCGGTATGGTCCCTCACTGGTGGTGCTGCAGCTATTGCTCTAACAGTCAAGAACGCACAAAACTCCCAAGCGCAGATAGAAGAGACAAGAAGATATAACCGCATGAGGGAAGCCGCAGCCATCGGAAAACGACTATACTTGAAACCGTACCGGAAAGGTCTTGGTTTATTCATAAATAAAAAAGCCCATTAGCGGTCCTACCAGATCGACCACTTACAAATACTGATCATCTTAAGTTTTTTAGAAACAAATTCAACTTTCCAAGATTCCGTGGTATGTTTATGCGGGATACATTATTGAAGACTATGTGGAAAACTGGTGAATGTGGCATTATGAATTTAGATGTTGCTGCAGGCCCCGGCACCCACTGTGTTCTACAATTATCGGAGCTATCAGGACTTTAATACGCACCTCTGTGGACATCTGTGCATTATATTCCTCTTGACGTTTACAAAGAAGAAGATGGTTCAAATGGCTCTGAGCACTATGGGACTTAACTTCTGAGGTTATCAGCCCCTAGAACTTAGAACTATTTAAACGTAACTAACCTAAGGACATCACACACATCCATGCCCGAGGCAGGATTAGAACCTGCGACCATATCGGTCGCGCGGTTCCAGACTGTATTGCCTAGAACCGCTTGGCCACCCCGGCCGGCCAAAGAAGAAGAAGCATGCTTACTATATAAGGAGGAGCTTTAAACATCCCTTCATCAGTTGAGCTTCAGATGCAATGTCGTACACTTTGTCGTTAAAAGAACGATAATTTGTATTGCGTGCAAGTTACACCCCGCTATTGATTTGAGCGTTGGTGAATGAAGTATTGCATTGATTGGGCTGGAGGTGTACAATGCAGCATCCCTAATATCACTGAGACTGACAACAAATTGTATCTGGATATTAATGGTTAAAAAGACATTGTGGAAACAGAACTGGGTGCGTACGATATCGATGATTAAACGAAGTCTTAAAACAGTCAGGAAAAGAAATTGAGCTACGTGCAAACATCAATACACTTAAATCTGAAATAAGGACTGTAAATGCAACGATTGACTTTAACCAGAAATGTTCAATAGGGTACCTACGGGGTTTCACAAAAGGACAAGTTTTGAAAAAGGATCCAAGCAAATGTTACAAGCCAGATCAGACAGTGGATATATTTCCCGTCAGCACAATCCGATTTGAGTGTAACATTACAGCGAACTCCTACCTCAACGACAATCTGATTTGTACTATTTACGGATTCTTCCCCTCAATTGCAACGGGGTATGAGATTGTTGAGACCCCTGCCAATGCAATATACCTTCCAGTGACAGCTCACACACTGGACTATTTGGAGCTGCGTATTGTGGACTAGAATAAGCAACTTGTTGACTTTAGTGATGAGGAAATCATTGTGCGATTACATCTAACGCACGATGAGCGTACGGTTTAAAACAAATGCACGCAATCCACAGCACGCCACTTCGCTACCGAACAGCAAATTGATAACACGTGCGAACAACGAGTTTCTTAAATCAGTTGACTTGAAACCGCGCTTTGACGTCCTCACTCTATATAACCAGTCCAGTGGAGTATAATGAGACATTTATATGTCAGGAATACTTCTCTCTTAAACCTTACGAATCAACCACATTTAACAAGAACGATGAAATTAGGATTGTAATCCAGCACCAAGATGCACTGACGCTTCCATGCAAGAGTTTCATGTATCTAGAGGGGTCATTCAAGAAAACCGACGGCAGCGATACAGTGGGATCTAAGCTTACACGTAACACTTAAGCTTTCCTGTCCCAAGAGATACGCTATCAGCTCAGTGGGTCTGAGATCGACCGTACACACAATGTCGGCATAACATCTACCCTTCGAACATACGTCTCTGCATCACCAGCGGATTTGCACAGTTTAGAAAATTCGGGGTGGTTTATAGAGGATCTGGAGGATGGAACCGTTGCAGTATATATATATATATATATATATATATATATATATATATATATATATATATATATATTAGGATGGAAACATTGCGGAATTCTGGAAGCTACAAAACTCGGATCTCACAGAACACATACACATCATGAGACAGATATGGGAAACAGAAGAGATTTCGAAAGAATGGCGCACAGCACTGATACAGCCATAGTCGAAGATTAAAATTCAATTCGCACATCTATAAAAAGTGGTTCAAATGGCTTTAAACGTATAATTTTCGCAGCATGTCGAGGGTAGATTGAAGTCACCTCCCATTATAATTATGTGAGTGGGGCACCTATTTGAAATGAGACTCAGGATTTCATTCTACTGTTCAGCAACTATAACTTCTGGGTCGGTAAGACGATCCAATCAATAGTTTAGTCTGATTGTTCAAATGGTTCAAATGGCTCTGAGCACTATGCGACTTAACATCTGAGCTCATCAGTCCCCTATAAGCCCAAGGACATCACACACATCCATGCCCGATGCAGGATTCGAACCTGCGATCGTAGCGGTCGCGCGGTTCCAGACTGAAGCGCGTAGAACCGCTCGGCCACAACGCCCGGCAGTCCTATTGTCAAGTGTATATATATATATATATATATATATATATATATATATATATATATATATATATATTTTATTTATTGCCAAATTATAGACCTGTTACCTGATGTTGTCCGCCCCCGTAGCTGAGTGGTCAGCGTGACGGATTGCCGTCCTCTGGGCCCGGGTTCGATTCCCGGCTGGGTCGGAGATTTTCTCCGCTCAGGGACTGGGTGTTGTGTTGTGTTCATCATCATTTCATCCCCATCCGGCGTGCAGGTCGCCCAATGTGGCGCCGACTGTAATAAGACCTGCGATATGGCGGCCGGACCTGCCCCGCGAGGGGCCTCCCGGCCAATGACGCCAAACGCTCATTTCATTACCTGATGTTTAAAACAGGTCGTACATCTTACAATTTTCGTTTTTCATCTTTTTACAGTTTTCTTTCCTTTTGTTTTATCTACAAAATTTACAAAGAATGATTCAAAATAACAATAATTTGAGGTTGAAATATAAATAAAATTTTGTTGTTTTTAAGAAGAATATAAAAAGAAGATAGGATAGATGAGAGATTTGTTAGTACTATCATTTCGGAACACTGTTAGATAGTTTGAAAAAATTTCGGCTGAACTATTTTCCGGCGTTAGCCAGCTTTCCGCACCTACAACTATTTGAGCTTCAGTTTTTTCTATTAGGGCTTGGAGCCGTGGTTCTTTCCGAACACATCTACGACAATTTACAATAGCAATCGTTTCTACAACTACCTTATTGTGTTTTACCTGCTCCCTTTTAGACGGACGTCCTTTCTGTGGTTTCCTGGGACCCTCTAACCTAAAAAACCATCCCGTTCCTTCCACACAGCCCCCGTTACCCGTGTAGCCGCTTCCTGTGTGCAGTGGACTCCTGACCTATTAACCGGAACCCGGAAACCCACCACCCCATGGCGCAAGTCAAGGAATCTGCAGCCTGTACGGTCACAGAACTGCCAGTGCCTCTGATTCAGACTTTCCACTCTGCTCTGCACCAAAGCACCACAGTCGTTTCTATCGACGATGCCGCAGATGGTGAGCTCCGCCTTAATCTCGAAAGCAAGACTGGCAGTCTTTACCATTTCCGCTAGCCGCCCGAAACCAGACAGAATCTGCTCCGATCCAAAGCGACACGCGTCATAGGTAACGACATGAGCCACCACGCAGTTGGCCGCACCCTGTACTCTTCATGGCATCCGGAAGCACCCTTTCCACATCCGGAATGACTCCCCCCGGAATGCACACAGAGTGCACACTGGCTTCAAAAAAATGGCTCTGAGCACTATGGGACTTAACATCTATGGTCATCAGTCCCCTAGAACTTAGAACTACTTAAACCTAACTAACCTAATGACATCACACAACACCCAGTCATCACGAGGCAGAGAAAATCCCTGACTCCGCCAGGACACACTGGCTTTCTTCCCCTCCTTGGCAGCCATGTCCCTGAGGGTCCCCATTACACGCCTAACGTTGGAACTCCCCACTACCAGCAAACCCACCTTGTGTGAATTCCTAGACCTTAAGGGCCGAGAGCGTCCTCTGGAACAGGGTGGACGACTGCATCCAGCTCATAGCTTCATCAGCCACAGATAACGCCCGAAACCTGTATGTCAAACGAACCAGGGAGGCTCTATGATCGGTCCCTCGGTAAGCCTTCTGCTGCCTGCCAGACTTTGTAATGATCTCCCACTCGACCACAGGTGAGGGGTCAAACTCAGTGCAGGCAGTACCCAGGCAGCCATGGCCGTGGACCGATCGGGAGACACTTGGGACGTGCTCGATGTCCCTCACATGCCCCTCACAGTGATGCCCCTCGGCAGCAGCCTCAAGCTGTGTAACGGAAGCCAACACAGCCTGGAGCTGTGAGTGAAGGGTCAGCATCTCAGCTGGCATATGTACACAGCAATCACAGTTCGTATCGATTGCTGAAGTCGCTCCTGTTTGAAGCTCGTAAAAATATATGTACTCGGCTTATTAGCAGGAGGAATTCAGGGTGCTGCGTCACTGACTTTGTAACCGACACTGAGCTACACTAACGAAAACAACCCCTGTGTACGTCCATGCCACTTTGTGAGCATCGTTTGCCCACGAGTGCGGGCACCACTTGGTGGTGAGATGGGGGAGAGCCCCCGTCGGTTCGCCGCCATCACGCCGCCGGCCCTGATGGCGCCCGCGTCAATACGCGCCACTGGAGGCCGCTGGAGAGAGGGGCTGTCCAGGCCTGGAAGGCAGCCAGCAGCCGGCGCTGAGTCAGCAGTCCGCAGCCAGCGACCACGACACGGCTGGCGGTTCCAACACCCGCGTAGTCTGTCGTTAGTTGCTTGTTCTGTCGATTATATTCGTGATCAACGTAATGACGGGGATCGTGTTAACATAACGAACGTTGACCACACAAGGGACCAAGTCAACTATTATTACCAGTCATTGCTTATTTCCGCATTTCGAAGTAAACCCTAACCCTTTCACTGATGTGGCCGTATATACAAGTCCTGCTAAGACATTTCACAGGTGTTATGGAAGTGTACACGCACGCCGTTTGGATTTTCCCACGGTGCTGTGGACGTCTGAACTTGTCCTGAGCTGCCACTCTCTCACTGCTGCAGACGAATTACTTCCATTTCCTGGCAAATAAAAAGGCTTCGAGTATTTATCATGCAGCATATGAACCACATTGCGTTCTATCATTTGCAAAATAACACCCGTTTCGATATCTTGAATTTATTACGAGATATGACGATTATTATGGCCTCACGACACGCGATTTTCAAGGGCGTCAATGGGCGCATCGTGTGTGACCAATCTTCTGATATAAAACCCAATAACTCTAGAACGAAATGAGATATCCATATGCACTCCGTTTCCAATCAAATCTCGATATTTTACCTTCATTCGATTTACTGCAATGTATGACCTAAAATCAACCATACACAAAGTTTATGGAAAACATTTTTTCTTCTGGGAACTTAATGTGAGGCAGCGCAATAAGTATGATGTGAGGCAGCGCAATAAGTATGATGTGAGGCAGCGCAATAAGTATGACGGACAACGAAAAGAAAATCAGTTCTTTTTTGAATAAAGACATCAGACTGTAAGATACGTGAAACCCAAATTTTTTCACCTAACAGTGTTTGAAAAATACGGTAATAAACATTTCATATCGTTCAGAACGCCTTCTCTCAACACACGCACCAGAATTTCGCGAGCAGTACAGCCGTAACAAAAACCGCCTCAGCACAGAATGCAAAGAGCTCGAATGTGGCAGCGAAAGGATTAAACATCCATCAGTTAGATTAGTGTGGAATTAGTACAAGTGAGGGCTGCGTCAAGACTTTGGCGTAAGCTGTGACGCTGTCTAGCAGATAAAAACAAAACACAATTTCACTATGTGGCTTATAGATTTGCGAAGGTCTTTGAGAGAATGAACATAAATATAAAGGTGGAAGTAAAATGAAAATATCTTTAGTGGTCACGGGCGTCCTTTCCTTTCCGTGATATGTCATATACACCTGCAGGGTTTTCTGACACCGACGGAACAAAGATGGCGTATTGACTATAATAAGGGTACTGATAGTTCACATGTCATTTTAACGTCAAGTGCAATATCGACAACCTTATAATCGGCTATCGACTTTATGACAAAGAAAAACATGAATGTTATTTCTCCTCGATTCACTCGCAGCAATTTAAGTGGTTCTCTCAGATTCCTGCCTAACCATACGCTCGGAAGTCGCTACATAATCGGAAATAAAGACCCAAATATTTGTAGAAGGAAGAATATCAATTCCACTGTTGCTCGTTTCATTCATAGTAATTTAAACTGTCCTCTTAGGTTCCTGCCTAACGACATGCCCCCAAATCGCTAAATATTTATTTCCTCCTTCGTTTTCAGATCAGACTGAGAGTAAATAATATCCAATACTGGAGAACAAACTTTAATTACATTCATAAGAAAGTAACTGTGGTGTCACCGCCAGACACCACACTTGCTAGGTGGTAGCCTTTAAATCGGCCGCGGTCCGTTAGTATACGTCGGACCCGCGTGTCGCCACTATCAGTGATTGCAGACCGAGCGCCGCCACACGGCAGGTCTAGAGAGACTTCCTAGCACTCGCCCCAGTCGTACAGTCGACTTTGCTAGCGATGGCTCACTGACAAATTACGCTCTCATTTGCCGAGACGATAGGTAGTATAGCCTTCAGCTACGTCATTTGCTACGACCTAGCAAGGCGCCATTACCAGTTACTATTGATGCTGTAAAACATGTACCGTCAAGAGCGATGTTCACCATTTATGGATTAAAGTTAAGTATTCCAGCAGCTACGTACGTTTTTTGCTAGTATAATTTCCTTGACCTGTTCCAGACCTCACGCCAGGCTGCGTGAGCTAAAAAGCGTGCCTTTCGGCTTCCTCTCATAGTGGGTTGGCTGTCTTGCCAATCCACGACAGTAACAAAATGTGTTATCAACGGTAACATGAAAAAAAATTGTAAGTAATGGAATTCGAACCAACAAGTTTTGGACTCCAGAAACTACGTTGTTATTCAATACGCTAGGACTTAACCATGCAATGTTTAACTCCGGTCTTGGTTATCATGTTCTATCTCGAAGGCTTGTATTGTTGATGCATTATTAAGTGACATTTAATGATAATGGTGCTGTGTTTGTAATGAATTTCTGTGCTCCCTTACATTGAAACGGCACAGTGCAAATCAAAAAACAAATGAGTTTCATTCTTAATTGGTAAATTATTGGAGATAATAACTCAATCCTAAGAGAGCAGTCTTATATGAAAGTGTTAAACGTAGATAAATCATTACTTGACATTTTATTATAGCAATAATTGTAATAAATTTTTCGAAGAATGACTTGTTTTTGTACATCCCCAGTATGCATTCATGAAATCTTGTGAGAGGCCCGTATCGAATGCTATCTAAAGCCGATAGCCGATCATGCGGTTGTCGATATTGTGTGTGACGTCAAACTGACGTCATATTTGTGGGATTGTTTGTGAAGTGAGCGTTACCCCTATAGTAAGTGCACAGAACATATAGCAAAGAAAAAATCACAAATTAGGAGCAAGTGTCAAAGCACTGTCGAGATCTTTGGTTGCATAGATGATCAAAAATGCAAATTACAGTTGACAGGAAACTTGTTACTTCATTCCACAGCAGTGAGAAACACAGCAAAGTTTTGATATTCAAAGAACTTAGAACACATATATCTCTAAAAAAGATGAAAAATATTACAGCCTTTTTCTATAAAAATGACTTTCTACTTCTCTTCAAAAAGAGTCTTTGTTATAGAAGGAATTGTTAAGGAGGAACGTATGTAATCTAAATTTGAAGACATTTCTTACATCTGAAAGACAATTTATTGCTATGGATAGCCTGTCAAAAACTTGGATTCGCTACCCCTTTCTGTGGAAAAATCAGATTCATTAAAGAGTTAACCAAATTTTCTTTGCTTATGCTTTTGCTCTTGTGAATACCTGTGTCACTCTCAAACTCAAATGTATTCTTCGTAACAAATTTCATAACCGAATAAATGTAGCGTGACAGTATTGTTAGTATTCCAAAGTCAATGCTTTTAGTCCCAACAATATAAAAGTAAACTGAACTTTAAAATTTTTCACAACATTATCCTCTATCAACATAGTAAGCAACGAATGCTGGAAGAAATTGACGAAAGGTAAGCAATAAATTATTGTAAGAAGGTAGTTTCAATTTTATATACAATTTTATTTTATTTTTTCAAAAAATTAACCTTTATTGTCCTAGTAAGCAGCGAATACGAGAAGAAATTGGCAAAAAGTAAACAATGTTTTAAGAAGGTGGTTTAAAATGAAATGACAGTTTAAGAGGCTTTACTGGTCTCATATAGGTATGATTTTATGTATATAGACTGAAGCGGGGAGGGAAAATTCAGGGTCTCAGCAGTTCTGTACGTTTTTGCGGAGGAATTGCAAGTAGACTGGGGACGGCAGTGAGAATTCGGATCGAGGAGGGAGGTGTGCCAGGGTAATTCGCGCAGCTGTGTGAACTTCTTCTCCGTCTGTGACTGGACTTGTATTTGCGTGAAATCTTTTTTCATTTATTGTGAAACTTCTTGCCTTTCTGGTGACTTATTGACTCGGAAGTTGTGACGGATTCAGAGCTTGTATGATCTTGATCTCTTCGCTCTGTTATAATTCACAACAGATCTTCTCTGAGCTTTTCAAATTGATTCTTCGTTTTCGCTTCTATTCTCATGATGCGAGTATCATACCTCTTGAAATCCGCTTTCGTGATGCGTTTCTGCAGCACACTGCCTTCAACTATTTGTCGTGCTTTACCCGCTGTTTGGCGTGAAATTGCGTTAATCTATTTGGTTAACTTTGCAATTCCACAGTGAGTTTCGTCACGTAATGCTTTATTGTCATTATGTAATGTTTAAACGTCACGCAACGTTTTTATTTCTGTCTGGATATAATCTCACAACGTCTGCACGTCCACTTGAACCTTGTCAGTATCTGTTCTTAATTCCGTGTGACCTGTTAATAAATTTTCAATTACCTCTTCCTCAATGTGACGTAATTGTTCTTTGAACTCTATGTCTCGTTTTTTAATTTCACGCAATTGTTTAATTGTTTCTGAGTTTTGATCACGTATTTGTTGCAGTTGTTTCGCTGTTCCCACACTCTACTCCCTCTGCTCACATATTTATTGTTTTATGTTTTTGTTTTATGTGATTATGGTGCGGGTCCTATCATCTCTTCTTCCAATGCACTTCGTTGTGTGTTTACGTTCTCGCGTCTGTCTACAACTGATTGCAGTGAACTATGCGGTGACATATTTCGACTGGCACTGCCAGTACTCGGTTGTGAGGGAGGTCGTATTACAGGTACTATGGGTTCTACGTATTCAAGACGGTGCCCATCTTCCTGCACGTCTGCATTGTGTTGATCGCCCCTTTCGGCGCCCTGTTGTACGGTATTTACCTCCTGCTGCACCCCCTAACCTATTTCTCGTGGCATTGTGTCGTCTATTGTTCTGTTCTGAGGTTCCCGTACGTTATCTTTCTGGGTATCAAACTCAATTCGGTCAAGGTCTCGATCTGCCATTGCTAACCTCTCTGATTCCCGTCTTTGCAATTTTAATTGACATGTCTTACTTCGTGTAATCATGGATCATTCGACCTTACTCGCTGTATAAAATTATTATCTTCAGCCTCTCTCTACTGTTCCTAGTTGCCTTGACACAATAACAACACTCTATGACCGTCAAATACCAGTTGGGACAGAACCAAATTATCAACGCTGTGTCGGCCACCTGTGCGCTTGCAAGAAAAACTTAAAGCTAACAATGGCGTTACAACTATACTGTGGGTTCAAAAATGGTTCAAATGGCTCTGAGCACTATGGGACTTAACTTCTAAGGTCATCAGTCCCCTAGAACTTAGAACTACTTAAACCTAACTAACCTAAGGACATCACACACACCCATGCCCGAGGCAGGATTCGAACCTGCGACCGTAGCGGCCGTGCGGTTCCAGACTGTAGCGCCTTTAACAGCTCAGCCACCATGGCTGGGATACTGTGGGGATACTGCGTACACTACTCAGTGCATTGCAAGTCTCTGGCTTCCTACTGACTTGTCAGACACAACAAAAAAATTTAATACCCAGATTATTTTTAGAGTACATTTTACAAGTCTGATAATTACATATGGCCGACCACTTTACCATGGTTTTACCATCCTGGCAGGGTCGCCATTATTTAGCATATGTGAGACTGGTTCTGATCTATCTCCCTACCACAGCTGCACAAGGATGCTCTGTGAATGTTTTAGGAATTTGTACCTATGGCCTGCAAGATGGGAATACACCAGCTCACCATGCGGAGTTCAGAAGAGTACACCAGTATGGACAGTGATGTAATCAGGTAACGATCTCAGTGTTGCTTCTACTACACTCCCTGTAAAGGAAATGTTATCGTTAACAGAAGTTAGCGTACAGGTTCAGGCGAAACTATATGTTAGCAAAAAATGGAAATATTAGATTTTCCTTAGTATGTAAGGTGTCAGGCAAATCCAACACCTTCCATGAAAACCCTGACATGATAGCAAATCCGGCAGTATGTCACATAGCTCCGAATTCTGACATTAAATTAACCAAAGTAATACGATCAACAAGTGAGCAAATGGAATACCCCAGACTAACACAAGAACGCCTAAATGCATGTCTTTTTCCCACCGTGAAACAGACGCAGTTCCGTGGGGAGAAACGAGAACAGAAGCCGAGAGCAGAGTCATGTAAGCGAGAAGGCCCTACAATAAGGAACGGACACCCACGTCGCCAGCCAACCGCCAAGATCACCCCCGCCCATGTTAAAAGATAGAGCCCTCCAGTCCCTGTTAAAAGATAGAGCCCTCCAGAAGAACAGTATAGATCTTACGATAACACTAAAAGGGCCACACCAGCTGCAAGTTTTAGCGTGAGACTATACGCATCTCTGTTATGTTGCAAACATTAAAAACATTGCCCCACCACGAAAAGTATAACGTTTCTCATTAGATAGAGAGAATTTTTGTAGGTGGGGTTTAAGGTTAACATTGAGACCCTGATTGGCCAGTTGAAAACACAGTCAGATAGCTTTTTTTAAACCAACTTCGGTAAATTGTAGTAAGGAGAAGTTAGAAAGGGTTGCTTCGAGACGGCGAGATGTGTGGAGCTGCGCCGCCCGCTGCCCCCTGACGCTGCCTAAACGCCGACAAGGTAATGAACGCATGTGATGCCGCATTTTTGAGCGCATAAGGCTTCACTCAGAACTGCAGAAGTCTCATCTGTTACATACCCTTTTTACGTAATACTAGTGTCGATCGTCAATTAAATCCCATGGTATTCACATTTGCTACTTGAAGTAAAAAATCTGAAATGTGATGATTTTTCTGTTATATAATTATTGAGAAGCCACATCATTTCTGTAATTTACGACAATTTAGATAAGTAATTAAAGATAATTGAGGGTCACTGTAGACCATTTTGATAGTTTTCTCTTTTATGAAACTTAAATCTAGATTATAGATGTGATATGGCATAGGTCATCCTTCGAACCATTGTAGAACTTGGAAACCCATTCAGGGAATATTCGTTCACATTTTTGTTGAACGCAGTTGGTTTTTATCACCCTGTATTCAAATATTTCCTGTTATCAATAGTGCAATTTATAAACAATGTTTTGTGAATAGAATAAAATTTCCAATGGTAGACTTAACTGCTTTTTCGGCCTTGAACCCCTTCCACTAAATTTAGTTAGTATTAAGATTCTTTTACAGGGAGTGCAGTGGAGCTGACGCTGAAATCATTAAGTATTTGATTATATCATCGCTAGTCTCACTGAACTCTTCTGAATTCTACATGTCATGTGTGATCTCGCGTCTCCTTACCAGCAACAGGTCCTAGGTTCAAACTAGTCAATTCCCTAAAAAACACGCTCAGAGCGTCGTTGCGCGAAAGTGGTAGGGAGACACGACTTAGAACAGTCACCACGCAGAATGTTAGAAGTAAGGTTTATTCTTGCTCTAAGTATGACTTCATGACATAAAATTATAAGATATATGGGAGAGTAAAATATTGATATGAGGTGTTCACAACTGTGAAGGGAAATTCCTAACTATTGTAAGGGTGTTTAATAGTAAGGTGGTTGATGATATGTCTGGGGGTCGAAAAAATACAAACAAATAATACAGTTGGGGCCAGACAGATTAATTAAGCTAAAAATGCACAATTAAAATAACCAAAAAGAAGTACACAGTTAAAACAATTTAATAACTTCAGGGGTATGAAGCACTCTACAGTGGCTCATCAATTCTTTTCGTTGAATTGGATATTTCGCGTTTCTGCTTCAGTTAAGTCCGACAATAGTTAATACGTTTAACTACAGGTCATGGCTGAATGTACAAAAAAGAATAGAAGAGACGGAGACGATCGCAGTTCTGGGTGTCAATTGAATATCACTTGCTGGTGTATCGCGAGCGCGCATGTTTACTTTTCGTTGGCGGCGGCAGTGGTTGCTGTCGGAGCGAACAGTGAATCTGAGAATCTACTCTAAATCTTCTCCTCTGTTAAACACCAGTCTGATACATTTCCTCGGTCTTCGGTGAAGGTGAGACTCCTAGTTGTTCCCTAGCTACGTTAATTAGCATTGTAAAGCTATTTAGAAGGGAATAGCACATACGTAATTGCCCTCAAATCGCTTGCAAGCGTTAAATGTCAGTGCTCGGCGTAATTATCCATACTTGCAATTTAACTCCTTACGAGTTAAGACTAGCCTGTGAACAAGTGTTCGCATAATGTCTCTCGCAATCGTCTCAGCATGGTGCGAGTTACCTTGCTCAAACATTCGACAATTTGCTACAAAAGAAAGAGCGAATTCTTCTCTCTACATTTGCGTATATGAAAGCTGGTTGCCATGCATTGTCTTTCTGGACAATCAGAGCACTTGTACTTGTTATAACTCCAGGCACTACAATTTTATAGTCTGTCACAGGGACCATTTTTTCGTAGGGCCGAGTTTAACTTCTGCTACGCAATACTGAGATAAACAGCTGTTTCTTTCATGTGAGTTTTAACACAGTTGGGTACAAGAGTGACCAATGTTTTGAATTGGGTTTCTCCAGGCGCTTTATCTGCCATCTCTGGCCGTGTTCCTGTAGAAAGGCTTTCTGAAGGGTCGTCGTTAAAAGCAGGGACAAGGCTGGCTTTTGCCACCGCCGGTCTGCGCAGTGGCTCTGCCATCTCATTCTGTCCGCTAGATGTTCTGCTGTGACGTTTTCGGTCTATATGCGATGGGTTGCTGTCGCAAAATTCTCCTTCCCTCAGAACTGCGTCTCGTATCTCTGGTCTGGGAAATTACTTGCATTCAATTACTAGTGTGAGTGTTAGTGGTTTTTATTCACAAAATGCTGGCTTGTTTATTCGCTTTGTCTATCAATAATTCACTCAGGCTGGACGGATCGTTTGCAATGCCAATGTAGTGTCAGCAGTTGGGGACGTAGGTGGCAAACAAGGAGCTGCAGAGGCCCACTCCACAGGATGAGATCCTTGCAACTCAGGTCGACACAAAAGAGTAGGTTCAAGCGCCACATCATCTGGGTCAACTGGTGCAATTTCATGGCCACGAATCTGGTCCATTGGGTACACAATAGTCGGGAGTTCTGTCATCAACTGAATTGTTGACAGCAAGGGAATAGGATCAAATGGTTCAAATGGCTCTAAGCACTATGGGACTTAACATCCGAGGACTTAGAACTACTTATACCTAACTGACTTAAGGACAGCACAAACACCCATGTCCGAGGCAGGATTCGAACCTGCGACCGTAAGCAGCAGCGCGGTTCCAGACCGAAGCGCCTAGAACCACTCGGCCACAGCGGCCGGCGCAGAGAATAGGTAATTTTACGGGATTCTCAATTTGGTGCTGCTGAATCGTTGGAACATCGGAAGGCTCAACAATTTCCCCACCCATTGGTGATTCCAGAGGTGTTACTTCAGCTGCAGGAGGAACCCTAGGAGATACACTAGAACTCAGCAGCTGCTTTTGGGCTATCGACCGCATCAGAAATGCAGGGCTCGGCTCCAGAAGACACAAAGGGAAGGATGGATGAGAAATAAATGTACCTGTTCCTCACCACTCTGGGTACTACATCTCTTATGTTGCACTGCAGATGCTACCCGTCTGGCAATAATAATTTCAGGCTAATGCTGCGAGAGAGCAGTACAGTATGCATCCCTCTGTTGCACCTGGAGAAGATGTGACATGAATTTTGTAAGCAGTAGAAACGAGATCAGCTTATATGAATTTTCTATGTGTTCACACTTCTGTGGGCAATTAGATCTAAGATGGCCGCTTCCACTGCAGAGAAAGCATGTCCACTACACGTCATACGTCTGCGGCTACCACATACCTGTAGATTAGAAGGTATGTTACGCTTAACGTCCATTTTCACTGAATAAATTCCTCTATAATATTGCAATCGGTGTCGAGTGGACTAGATCCGCATCATGTACCCTTCACTTCACGGAGCAATACTTTCTTCAGTAAAACGTCATCAACTTATGGCGTGAGGCTGAAAACTCGGACATTGATATAATCCAGTTCCATGTTAGCAAGAGGCGCCATTCTTGCGAAACCATCAGGATGCTTCGAGGGAACTTGAGAACCATGACGCAAAATCAACATATCTAGTTGTAGTGGATTCAAAAACTTTACGAAAGAGACATATCAGAATTAAAATAGACAGTATGAACCTGATCAAACGATACATGAATTGTATGAACGAGCCAACCATGACTCTACAAAGATCAGAGCTGCACGGAACGCGTGGATTTATCGAAACTAAAGCTGACTGTACCTTTTCACAGAACGCACTTGGAACTCATGGTGGACACTATGAGTGGACTATACTGCTGTTAACGGACACACACAACAACTAACACTACGGACCACACAACAATGCGAGACACCCAAAGACACAAACAAGAATGAGGAAAAGCGCTCCAGGCACGCCCACTCGGCGCTCGAGGCGGAACTGACCACATCTACATGGGTACTCTGTAATTCACGCTTAAGTACCTGGCCGAGGGTTCATCGAACCATTTTCATACTATTACTCTACCTTCCACTCTCGAATGGCGAGTGGGAAAAAGGAACACCTAAATCTTTCCGTTCGAGCTCTGATTTCTCTTATTTTATTATGATGATTATTTCTCCCTACGTAGGTGGATGTCAAAAAATATTTACGCATTCGAAAGAGAAAGTTGGTGATTGAAATTTCGTAAATAGACCTCGCCGCAAAGAAAACCGCCTTTGTTTAGTGACTGCCACCGCAACTCGCGTGTCATATCAGTGACACTCTCACCCCCATTGCGCGATGACACGAAACGTGCTGCCCTTCTTTACACTTTTTCGATGTCCTCCGTCAATTCTACCTGGTAAGGATCCCATACCGCGCAGCAGTATTCCAGCAGAGGACGGACAAGTGTAATCTAGGCTGTCCCTTTAGTGGGTTTGTCGCATCTTCTGAGTGTTCTGCCAACAAAGAGCAGTATTTGTTTCGCCTTACCCTCAATATTATCTATGTGGTCTTTCCAATTTAAGTCGCTCGTAATTGTAATTCCTAGGTACTTAGTCGAATTGACAGACCTTAGATTTGTGTGATTTATCGTATACCCTAAATTTATCGGATTTCTATTAGTACCCATGTGGATGACCTCGGACTTTTCTTTGTTTAGCGCCAATTGCCACTTTTCGCATCATACAGAAATTCTCTCTAGATCATTTTGTAATTGAAATTGATCTTCTGGTGATTTTACTAGACGGTAGATTACTGCGTCATCTGGAAACAATCTAAGGGGGCTGCTCACATTATCACCTAGATCATTTATGTAAATCAGGAGCAGCAGAGGGGGGACTATGATACTACCTTGCGGAAAGCCAGATATCACTTCCGTTTGTAAGTAGGCTGTTTAGGTTTTTTTTATTGGTAACGCCACGTAGCGCTCTGTACGAAAATCACTGGCTGTGCTGTGTGCAGTCTGTGGCTGGTTTGCATTGTTGTTGGCTATTGTAGTGTTGGGCAGTTGGCTGTTAACAGCGCTAGCTTTGCGCAGTTGGAGGTGAGCCGCCAACAGTGGTGGATGTGGGGAAGTGAGATGGAGGAGTTTTGAGAATGGATAATCTGGAGGTGTGTCCATCAGAAACAGTAGATTTGTAAGAATGGATGTCATGAACTGCTATATAAATTATGACTATTAACGTAAATACATTGTTTGTTCTCTATTACGATCTTTCATTTGCTAACTATGCCTATCAGTTGTTAGTGCCTTCCGTAGTTTGAATCTTTTATTTAGCTGGCAGTAGTGGCGCTCGCTGTATTGCAGTAGTTCGAGTAACGAAGATTTTTGTGAGGTAAGTGATTTGTGAAAGGTATAGGTTAATGTTAGTCAGGGCCATTCTTTTGTAGGAATTATTAAAAGTCAGATTGCGTTGCGCTAAAAATATTGTGTGTCAGTTTAAGCACAGTCATTTATAATTTTTCTAAGGGGATATTTCATATGTTCTACTCGCTGATTTACCGTCTGTTACTACGAACTGTGACCTCGCTGAGAGGAAATCACGAATCCAGTCACACAACTGAGGCGATACTCCATATGCACGCAATTTGATTAATTGGTGAACTACTGTACAACCACGTTGTTGTTTTTTGGTTACTCGTTATTGCAAAGTTTTGGTCTCAGTGGTGCGAAATATTGTTATTGGATGCTGTGTATTAGTTATGATCTTCTGATTCTGTATGTTTGTTTGGGAACCTTTTTCCAAAGTTATGGAGTATTATTTTATTGTACAAGGTATCAAGTCCGTTTGATACACTGGGCGATAGTTCCTGATTTGTGTTTTCTCATCCATGCTCTCTGTATTCAGATTGTTTAGTAAAACTGATCCATGCCTATACAACCCACAGCCCCTTTCTACTGTTTGCTGCCACGCAGCCTAAGGGCCGGAAAACTTATATACCTTTGCATTTGATACTGGACTCAAATGAAACGAAGGTGTAACAGGGTATAAATCAGGTCAGTGAAAAATTAATAAAGAATTAGGCAGTTGGAGCTATAAATGCAGAGATAAAAATGTGATAAACCTTTAAAAAACACAGTGAGTTCGACAAGAATTACTTCAAGAGAAGGTGAAAAAAACACATAAGAACTATCTAATATAACGAATACACATCTCGTAAAGGCGGTAGCACACACACATACGCACACACACACACACACACACGCACAACCCACACACACACATACACACACACACACACACACACACACACATTAACACACACACAGGGCCAAATATATGCACGTGCTGAGAGCGGTAAACACTGTTACTGTTTAATGCTCTACATACGTATTCGTATATCTTCACTGCTTTTGGAGCCCTTTTGCAACGCAAAGCCTAGCTTTGATGTTGTCAATAATTTAAATGGGGCCCACAGTGTAAAGTCAATTAATGTTTCATTGTAGGACGTTACCTCATTTTCATTCAGATATTATTTTGTCTGGAAAGGCTGTTGAAAATAACAATGTAATTCTTTTGAGTCAGACACTGTGTTGATGCCATTCATTTTACAGTTTATACGTGAGCGCCTATTACGGAACTTCAAGTTTCCAAACACTGTACTTCCCTCATTACAGCCCGCTATTTACACGAGTCACAAGTTTTCTCTTAAAGTGGCATCTCCAACGAAGCAGTCTCTTTATTTGTCTGCTCGCCTCAACAACTTTACTTTCAGATCTCGACCATTAAAAAGTTTTTAACTATATTGCGCCCCTAGTCCTTAACTTCATTATGTCTCGTTACTGCAGCCTGAGAAAATTGATGTCTGCGTCTGCTTTAATAAGCGGCATCAGTTCCTTCACGGCTCTGTATTCTGTTGCCCCGGTTCCCGCTTATTCACTCCAGGAAAAAGAAAGGCCATCGGCACCAGTTTTTCCATCAGCACAGTCTGCACACTGTGCCTCTTGTGTGGTCTATTTAGTGCTTCAAGTAGAAATTAATGTTAAGTCATGGGATACCTTCTGATAGTGCGATGTAACGACTGAAATTTACTATTCTCGCCGCAATCTTGCGCTGTGGATATCGGAGTATTGAAATCCTGTTGTTGTGATGTTCTGGTCTTCAGTCCTGAGACTGGTTTGGTGCAGCCCTCCATGCTACTCTCTCCTGTGCAAGCTGATTCATCTCCCAGTACGTACTGCAGCCTACATGCTTCTGCATCTGCTTAGTGTGTTCATCTCTTGGTCTCCCTCTACAATTTTTACCCTCCACGCTGCCCTCCAATACCAAATTGGTGATCCCTTCATGCCTCAGAACATGTCCTACCAACCGATCCCTTCTTCTAGTCAAGTTGTGCCACAAATTCGTCTTCTCCCCAATTCTATTCAATACCTCCTCATTAGTTATGTGATCTACCCAAAAATGGTTCAAATGGCTCTGAGCACTATGGGACTCAACTGCTGTGGTCATAAGTCCCCTAGAACTTAGAACTACTTAAACCTAACTAACCTAACGACATCACACCCATCCATGCCCGAGGCAGGATTCGAACCTGCGACCGTAGCAGTCGTGCGGTTCCAGACTGTAGCGCCTTGAACCGCTCGGCCACTCCGGCCGGCTATGTGATCTACCCATCTAATCTTCAGCATTCTTCTGTGGCACCACATTTCGAAAGCTTCTATTCTCCTCTTGTCCAAACTATTTATCGTCCATGCTTCACTTCCATACATGGCTACACTCCATACAGATACTTTCAGAAACGACTTCCTGACACGTAAATCTATACTCGATGTTAACAAATTTCTCTTCTTCAGAAACGCTTTCCTTGCCATTGCCAGTCTACATTCTATATCCTCTCCACTTCGACCATCATCAGTTGTTTTGCTCCCCAAATAGCAAAACTCCTTTACTACTTTAAGTGTGTCATTTGACAATCTAAATCCCTCAGCATCACCCGATGTAATTCGACTACATTCCATTATCCTCGTTTTGCTTTTGTTGATGTTCATCTTATATCCTCCTTTCAAGACACTGTCCATTCCGTTCAATTGCTCTTCCAAGTCCTTTGCTGTCTCTGGCAGAATTACAAAGTCGTCGGCGAACCTCAAAGTTTTTATTTCTTCTCCATGAATTTAATACTTACTCCGAATTTTTCTTTTGTTTCCTTTACTGCTTCCTCAGTATACAGGTTGAATAACATCGGGGAGTGGCTAAAACTCTGTCTCACTCCCTTCCCAACCACTGCTTCCCTTTCATGTCAGTTGACTCATAACTGCCATCTGGTTTCTGTACAAATTGTAAGTAGCCTTTCGCTCCCTGTATTTTACCCTTGTCACCTTCAGAATTTGAAAGAGAGTATTCCAGTCAACATTCTCAAAAGCTTTCTCTAAATCTACAAATGCTAGAAACGTAGGTTTGCCTTTTTTTAATCTAGCTACTAAGATAAGTCGTAGGGTCAGTATTGCCTCAAGTGTTCCAATATTTCTACGGAATCCATATTGATCTTCCCCGAGGTCGGCTTCCACCAGTTTTTCCATTCGTCTGTATGGAATTCGCGTTAGTATTTTGCAGCTGTGACTTATTAAACTGATAGTTCGGTAATTTTCACATCCTTCAACACCTGCTTTCAACGATTTACAATATCGAATGCGTGTAGCTCCAGTCACCATTCAGTTCTCAGTCTGTTAATTCTTGTCGTGCGGCCATAAATGAGAGCAAATGATAACTGCGTAATGCACTGCCCTTTTATATCACGGGTACGTGAACTACCCCCGTCTGTATAACACGCGCTGCCGGTATAACATGATTTTGTCGCCTCTGTGGATAAATGGAGCACGACGGAACACAGACAGTAACCTAGCTTGCTGAGTGTAGATTGCCATGAAAGGTGGATATCGTCGTCTTATTCATCCATTAAAAACATTGGGTTTACTTCGAAATTAATTCGCTGACTGTGAATATTTCGGTATCAGCTGTATTAGGTACTGATATTGTGCCAGATCGATCATCACGAGTGGCTGCCTTAGCCACTTCAGCTATCCGCAGTGTGACGTAATGAAGTTTGACAGTAACCTACACGATAAGTTGTTAAGGCGACCACTGGCGAAAAGCGTGAAATCCCGGTTCGAGCCCTGCCTGTCACAACTTGTCATACGTCACTATTGGACTGTGTGTAAAACAACCGGTATCAGGGAACTGGTAGTCAGCGAATTAATTTTGAAATATTTCGTACAGCCGTGATCGTCAAGAGTGCCTGTTCCTTCAGTCGCGGATGTAAATACTGGGCTTATTCCCATTCTGCGGCAACACAAAGTGGTCATTCTGTCGAGACGATATACACTTCTGAAAAAAAAATAATTGGTACACTCTTTTAGATGTTTCCAATTCACTCAAGAGTTATTGGTGCAACAGTGCATGTGGAGTACGTGAAATGATTAAATTTTCAGATGAGCAGCCCAAGCGGTTCTGAGGTACCAGGCATCGATCCACGCTGAAACACTCATGTTAGCTTGCGGTGTAGCCTCCACAGTCAGCAATGCAACCGATGGCTCTGGCATCCTGTCGATTGCCCTGGGATACGTTATGCCACGCCTGCTGAACCTGTTCACGTAGTTCTGTAAGAGTTGTTGGTTGATGCGTCGCACGAGTCACTTCACGTCGACACAAGACCAGAGATTCTGCTGGCCGGGTAACAGGAAAGTTTCTGCACGTCTTGCAGATAACGTTGAATTTCACACTCCGTGAGTGAGAGAGCATTGCCGTGTTGGAATAACATATCAGCTTCCTGTTGCAAAAACGGCAGAACGGGTCTAAACTGGTCTAACAACACTCTGCACGTACCGAGCGCTGGTTATCGTCACCTTGAGAAACATCGAAGGTGAACGTAAGTTTTAGCTTATCGCGCACCATACCATGAGGCCTGGGGTGCGGCCGGTGTGATTTGGACGAATATACTCTTTGAGACAGTACTCACCAGAATGAGATTTTCACTCTGCAGTGGAGTGCACTTGCCCGCGAAAGGCAAAGGTCCCGAGTTCGAGTCTCGGTCCGGCACACAGTTTTAATTTGCCAGGCAGTTAGTGCTCACCAGGTCTACGACGTATGTGCAGACGACCGTCACTTGCGTGCTTTCATCGCTGAAGACCCGGCACGCCATTCCAAGTGATCTCTTACAGCAGCAGAAGAATCGTGCACGTCGATACTGTGGCGTGAGAGGAAGACGAGACAGAGATGCAAAAGCCCGTATTCCCACCACTAACACCCGGTTCCCAACAGTTCGAGTTGACACGTCTGGGCTTGCAAGCCCTCTTATCTGTGCTGTGACAGCTGTACGATCTGCCACTGCTGTCCTTACAGTACGAAGATCCAGGCGGGCGTCTGTGCCGTGCAGGCGTCCAGAACCTCTTCTATGGATGTTGACGTGAACACTGATGCCTGCATCGTTACACAGGTGACGCAGCACGTCCAATTTGTGTGGAAGTTCTCCGAAAGGACCATCCCACCTCTCGGAAGGCCACAATTTGACGCCTTTCAAACTCGCTCAGTTGGCTGTTGGAAGCACCAGTGCGTCTCCGTATTATGGTTGCCTGATTGCTTCACACTTTTGCACCACACCGAGCCTTCGGGCTGTGAGCACTCCCTGTTAAAGGGCAGAGAAAGACGGCGCTCTGGTAGCTATTCGACTACACTGTATGTTGACAGAGGAGTTGAACTCATTATCAGTGCATCTACTATCCCCCAGGTGGCATATTCCGTCAACAGATCAAAATTGACGTCGCCTTTCCAAGTGTGCTAATATTTCTTTCCGGCAGTGTAGTCGACAGTCTCTCCTTCATGGAGGACAGTATTAATGTTCTGTATTTGGTGACATATCTCCTGTGTCCCGACGTATTAGTGATATGTTGGTTGCTCGTTAATTGGTTCTTTTAGTTCTTATTTGCTACATAGCATTGTTTTATAATATTTCCACTTTTTAGTTTGTTCATTAGTAATATTTTGACTTTTCACTTTTTTCATTAAGGTTAAAGGACTTGTGGAATCCTTTCCGTAGAGAGTCGCTACGGTATTTGTTTTTAAAGATGGACCATACCGCTATTTAGCAAATGGTCATAATGTTTTCGCCCATCAATGTAAATTTTCACCAGTACCCTGTAGCTAATGTTTCTTTATTACATAGTTTTTAACTGTTTTTATCATTATTTTACGATCATTCACATTTGCTGACATCAGAATAAAACTTGGGAGGCATAAAAAGCGAGAAAAATTTTAATTAATCATCTGGGAAAATGGATAAAATCAAATCCTATTCTTGTGGCATATATAGAGCGTGACTCGGTGGCTTAGAGTTCGGTGAAGTTTCAGATGAAAAAGTCTGAGATTCTAGTACTTTTATCCGTCACCTACCATTTCGTTCACCTTTGGCAAAGTTCGTTAATGCGAAAAATTCCGAGATGCGTTCTGGGTGGGAGCCCACGTAAATGTGTATCTCCCCCTAATTCCTGCGGATATAGCCATGAATTGCCCCATCATTATGACAGCATGTAACAGATGCTACGTTGGCATGAACTGTACTGCAGGCTTGGGTACGGAAATGATTAATATTTCAGGGCGACAGCAGAGGTAGGATTAACGGCATGTACAGCCGCTGAAACAATGTCTGTGACAGCTGGCGGCTGCGTTGCCAATGCTACTATGCGGCTGTTTGTTGTTAGGCCTTGTCGGTCGCCTGTCCGCAAATATCACAGCACAGAATTTTAGAGGTACGCCTCGGAAGCTTGGTGGTCGGTGCTAACCAAAGGGGACCGGATTCGATTCCTGGACGGATCGGAATTTTTCTCCGCTAGGGGAATAGGTGCTGTGTTGTTTTTACGTTCTAATCCTCGTAACTGACATGGAAATCATCTCCAAAGCGCTGACGTATGGTCTTCTCACTACTGTGACGGCTACATTGGCATCGACAGAAAGCCAATAAATCGAAATAAAAAAACGATTATAGAGCGGTTGCAATGGAGTAGTACTAAAGCATGAAAAAACGCTAATAACCTGGAGGGATCGAAACGAAATCTCATCGTAGTTAAAAAAAATTTGATATACACTACTGGCCATTAAAACTACTACACCACGAAGATGACGTGCTACAGACGTGAAATTTAACCGACAGGAATCAGATGCTGTGATATGCAAATGATTAGCTTTTCAGAGCATTCACACAAGGTTGGCGCCGGTGGCGACATCTACAACTTGCTGACATTAGGAAAGTTTCCAACCGATTTCTCATACAAAAACAGCAGTTGACCGGCGTTGCCTGGTGAAACGTTGTGATGATGCCTCGTGTAAGGAGGAGAAATGCGTACCATCACGCTTCCGACTTTGATAAAGGTCGGATTGTAGCCTATCGCGATTGCGGTTTATCGTATCGCGACATTGCTGCTCGCGTTGGTCGAGATACAATGACTGTTGCAGAATATGGAATCGGTGGGTTCAGGAGGGTAATACGGAACGCCGTGCTGGATGCCAACGGCCTCGTATCACTAACAGTCGAGATGACAGGCATCTTATCCGCATGGATGTAACGGATCGTGCAGCCACATCTCTGTCCCTGAGTCAACAGATGTGGACGTCTGCAAAACAACAACCTTCTACACGAACAGTTAGACGACGTTTGCAACAGCATGGACAATCAGCTCGGAGATCATGGCTGCGTTTACCCTTGACGCTGCATCACAGACAGGAGCGCCTGCTGTGGTGTACTCAACGACGAACCTGGGTACACGAGTGGCAAAACGTCATTTTCTCCGATGAATCCACCTTCTGCTTACAGCATCATGATGGTCGCATCCGTGTTTGGCGTCATCGCGGTGAATGCACATTGGAAGCGTGTATTCGTCAACGCCATACTGGTGTATCACCCGATGTGATGGTATGGGGTGCCACTGGTTACACGTCTCGGTCACCTCTTGTTCGCATTGACGGCACTTTGAACAGTGGACGTTAAATTTCAGATGTGTTACGACCCGTGGCTCTACCCTTAATTCGATCCCTGAGAAACCCTACATTTAAGCAGGATAATGCAGGACCACATGTTGCAGGTCCTGTACGGGCCTTTCTGGATACAGAAAATGTTCGACTGCTGCCATGGCCAGCGCATTCTCCAGATCTCTCACCAATTGAAAACGTCTGGTCAATGGTGATCGAGCAACTGGCTCATCAAAATACGCCAGTCACTACTCTTGATGAACTGTGGTATCGTGTTGAAGCTGCATGTGCAGCTGTATCTGTACACGCCATCCAAGCTCTGTTTGACTCAATGTCCAGGCGTATCAAGGCCGTTATTACAGTCCGAGGTGGTTGTTCTGGGTACTGACTTCTCGGGATCTATGCACCCAAATTGGGTGAAAATGTAATCACGTATCAGTTCTAGTACAATATATTTGTCCAATGAATACCCGTTTATCATCTCCATTTCTTCTTGGTGTAGCAATTTTAATGGCGAGTACTGTACTAGGGATAACGATGTTTCAAGATTTTAATTCATATTTTAAGCCATGGATTCATCTCTTACCAACATTTTACGGAAGAGAGCAAACTCCACAGTCCTCAAAGGGTGCGTCGTCATTACGCTGTCTTCTCCTAATCCTACTATTACGTCTTGCCCCTTGTTATGCCTCTTCCAAAATATACCACGTATAATTGACAGCATTGTTCTGTTTTGTGGTAGTACGTACTCCCCAGTGCCTTAGCACTACAAATTCGACGTATTTTAATGTGAAACCCTTACTTCTCTCTTTGGAGCACATAATTTCACTTGAGAACACACGAGCTGTATTGCATTGAGATGGTAGAGATATGGTGGCAGGCCCAGCACTGTGTGACCCTTTTCTGCTACATTTCTGGAATTTCGTAAACGTTTTAATGTGATTCGTGCTCTTTCAAGGCTTCCAGAAGTGCTGACTATCTAGCTTCCCTATCAGATAAATCTATGTCATTCTTCTCCAGCCAATGCACTACGTCACTCTTCCTGCTGCTGCACCTAAGTGCTTTGCTTAACTGAGTGGAGTGATATGGTGCATTACCGGATATTACAGTGGAGTACTTTAGTATGTTTGGATGCAAAAAGTATGTGCACCACTCTTTCAATTTCGTTGCCGTTATTTTCTAGTGGTAATCCCCAGATTTATTTGACGTAATCAGCAACAAAGAGTTTGGTGCAAGGCCACCGATTGTACCAGCCTATAAAGGAATGAGCCAACTGACCTTTGCGCGTGGAGCTTTCATTGTTCAGTCCCCGCAGCCGGTGTAGAATGACCAACATTTACTCACATTTCACGAAGCAAACAATTTCGAGAGGTTAAGACTTGAATACTGCCCTCAAAACACTGCATCTCCGCACAACGATATGCTCTCGTTCAGGCAGACTTGTTCTTGCAGAAAAACGGTTTCCATCGAAAATCTAACTTCTTTAATGCATCTGAAAAACTGGTTTTATCTCCGAAAAACAACTCACTGTCTCATAGTGAGAGAAGCAGCTTCTACAAAGTGAGACATTTTTTCCGCGCACAGTAGTCATGGACTGTATATGTCTCCGAGTTGCGTCCACTTGAAAATGATCGACTTCTGTCGTTTCAGTAGAGCGGCTTCTGCTGGAGTCTAATGAGAAGCACTTGGTTCCTGTAAATCTCCAGAACACACCTCCGCCACTGTTTTCTTCAGAGAGGTCGTTGCAGAATTCAGAGCTGTAGCAACTCATTCAACTACTTTCGACCACTGTATATTTATTTATTTTTCATAATTACAGCCTGTTATCTGAAAAGCTAAAATAGGCCATACAAATCAAAATTCCTTGGATAGTAACAAATTATATATTAATTACTTATTTCTGGTACTGAATTTAAAAAAAAAAGAGATATAAGTACTACTACTACGAAACTAAAATGAACCATTAACAAAATGGCTCTGAGCACTATGGGACTTAACATCTGAGGTCATCAGTCCCCTTGAACGTAGAACTACTTAAACCTACCTAACCTAAGGACATCACACACATCCATGCCCGAGGCAGGATTCGAACCTGCGGCCGTAGCGACCATTAACAAATTACCCAACTACTAATCTCTACTACAAACACTACAGAATTTGTACTGTGTTTGTTCATTAAAGTAATACGCAAATTGTTCTTGTTTCCGCTTCTGGATCCGCCCTCATACTACCACGGTCAACACCCATTGTCTGCTAGATTCCTTGGGCGTTGGGCAACATGTCAGCAACGTTTCCACAGTAGCGAATAATTCCAGCCATCACTGTTACTTCTTTGTCCAAACTTCCACGATCACTTGCACCGACGCAATGTACATTGTTAGGACAATATTTCATTCGGTGGTCGCCGACCTCTGTTATTTATCTCTTTATCTACAGAGCGTGTTGTCTAGCTTGAATGGCTGCACGATGACGTATGGTTGAATGCATCGTGAGGTCTTCCTTGGCTTCCTGGATACTGCGTTTGCAGTATAGTCCAAGATGCGCCAGATCGACTCGCCCCTTAGTGCTGCTGTGGAATCCAACATCCTTAACACCTGACGTCCATTACTCGCTCCGTCTTTGTAGAGCACAAAGTGTGTTCTGGTGTGTCCACACTGCCACAGGTGCAGCTATCGTTCAGCAATCTTCTGATATTATACAGCCGGTCGGAGTGGCCGAGCGGTTCTAGGCGCTTCAGTCTGGAACCGCGCGACCGCTACGGTTGCAGGTTCGAATCCTGTCTCGGGCATGGATGTGTGTGATGTCCTTAGGTTAGTTAGGTTTAAGTAGTTCTAAGTTCAAGGGGACTGATGACCTCAGATGTTAAGCCCTATAGTCCTCAGAGCCATATGAACCATTTTGATATTATACAGATACCTAGTATCAGTCCATTCGACGGTATATGAGGCCCCTCTTATTCCTCAAGGAACCCCTCGACCCCCCCCCCCCATTCCGCAGCCCTCACCCGCTTTTCTGTGGCTAGCAAAAGAGGCCACATCACATACAATTGAAATTGGACGCTCTTTACAACGCACCATTAACACGAACTGACTCGGTAAGTCACGATCCGCGATAAATGGCGACCATGCAACAGATGCTTTGCAGCCACTGAGAAAGCATGGTACACACGCCATCTTGAGTGGTAAAGGTGGCAACGCGGCACCGTCACCATGGCAACGTTCACGAATTCCAGAGCTCGAATTGGCGCTAGAGTGTCCCCTCCACATTATGTGATTCGCGCGTGAAGTGTCAAGGACGTTCTTTTAGGGGCCTGCATTAAGCAACGAGCTTCTCTTTCAGAAACCGTACTTGAATGTGAGTTGTCTATGAGGAGATCGCGTCACAACTCTAAGTTTGTCTGAATACGGAGTGGATGAGCTCAGGATAGCCATAGTCATCATCACCCTCGAACCCAGTGATTCTAGGTGATTAGCGGCACTCAGCAGTGCAGGAAACTGCAGCCACGGCATGGACAGTGAGTCAGGAAAGGGTCTAATTTTCAGGATGACAAGTTATCCACGTGCAAAATGCATCGACGTCTGGGGTATTACTGACTAATAGCAGCACGGCGACCAGAGTCAAGTATCTCTTTAAACCTTCGTACTAATATAACATCTGAAATAATATACTGTATTGATTCTTTAAATTACTTTTGTTTGGTCCGAGGAGGCTGAGTACCGAAACGCGTAATCAGAAATAATAAAGTGCGTCCAAGACAGAAAGAAAGCTGTGTTTATGTGGATAACAACTTTATTAGCGTGAGGTGTGGCGGCTGTATGTGTCAAACTGGTCTGGAAATATATACCTCAGGCGTACTGCGCGGGGTTTGTGTGGAGTGTGATTCGCACTGGCGCTGTGCAGGTTGTGCCTATAAAAGCACTATCTGAGTACTCTGCATTCTGCTCTTCCATTACTCGAGCTGCTTCTTTCCCTTCTCCGCCTCCTCCTTCAGCTCCTCTCTGTTTATCTCCTCCTCTCGACTTTCTTTATCAATCTGCTCCTCACACCTCTAATTCCATTCCCTCCCCTCCCCTTTCACTGTCCATCATCTCCTCTCCCTCTAATTCCATCCACTCCTCTCCCCTCTCTTTGTCCATCTCCTCCTCCAACCCATCTTTGCCCAGGTCTTCCTTCTCTCTTACTGTCTTTTCATGTCCTCCTGCCCCCTTCTCTCTCCACATTATCATTCTGTACCAGGCTAGGCTGAAATTGTTCCGTGGGTTTAGGATGACTTTGCCCACGTACGCACGTCAAATATAGGTCACATATTTAACACGTTCAACTATTTCATGCGTATTTGTATAAATATTTCACCTATACCTGTAGCAAATTTCGCCCTACAGTTTCACTTTCATGGAGCTCAATTTTTATGACATCATACCTCTTGAACTATGTGTCATAGAGTGATATAATTTTTCTAGCATATGCAGTGGTATATGTAAATACGGTATGCAAAATCTGTCGCCAATACGGTTAAGTAGTAAAGAAGTAACAAATTAAAACGTCATGATTTATGTAGCAGTTTTACTACGTGAATACCGAAAATATAGTAAGCTTTAATTTTTTTCCTTTCACCTTTTGGTGGGGTCGTAAGCCAGAAAAAGTGTCGTAAAGGTTTTAAATAATGAGGAAAGTGTGTTGCAAATCTCTAAGTGCTCTCTTTCTCAAATACTAGATGATCGAGGTGAGGGTATTCGCCCGCGAACATAGTGGGCTACACTGTTTTCTGATCCCCATCACTTTGATAGGTAGGTGGTTCCTTTCCCCATAGCAATGTGTATCAAGTTTGGTTGAAATCGGTCCTGTGGTTTGGGACGAGATGTGGAACACGCATACATATATGAATGTATACGTAAACCCGTTTTTATAAGATGTGTGGATTTATTAACTCTCTAATGCTGACTGAAGCGAATTTGAATCGTAACAAATTTAGTAAATGGAAGAGAAATTGTTTTTTAGTGCCTCTGACGGTAGGTATAGAATCTACACGAAGGTGCCAAGCCTTTTCCTGGGTGTTATTGGTACATATAGAGCGACTTACTATCGTTACTGTCGGTGCCATTGTTTACGATACGCACGTACACACACACACACACACACACACACACACACACACACACACACACACACACACGGACTTAGATCATGTTCGAGAGGACCTGGAACTAGTTTCCCTGTAGTTCTCTACACGAATCACAAATTGAAATATTTGGGTTTGAGAGATTTAATTAATTTTACTATTGTATGTTTAGAATAATGATGGAAGCTAAGAAATGAATTACAATTTTCGCCACAGCTGGAACTCGAACCCACGTCGCCTTCATTACTACGCAGGAATGCTTCAATTCACATCTTCAGATTCTTGAATTGATGTTTGTGTTGGAGAGGACATTGGACTCGGGTTGTCCGCTCAGCAATGTCAACTGTAGTGGTGGTGTAATGGTCAGCGTTATTATTGAGTAAGCCAGGACAATTGGGCATAAGTCCTGGCCGTGGCACGAATTTGAATTCATTTCTTCAGTTTCCATCATTATCGTAGATAAAGGTGAAACCCGAAAGTCTCGAAGAAAATTTAATTATGAGATCTATTGTATATTTATTTATTTTGCTTCAGTGTATGGAGAATTACGGCCTTGTCGCATTGGTAACAGCGGTTCCGGTCAGATCAGCGAAGTTAAGTGCTGTCGGGCTGGGCTAGCACTTGGATGGGTGACTGCCGAGCGCTCTTGGCAACCTGGGTGCACTCAGCCCTTGTGAGGCAACCTGAGGAGCTACTTGATTGAGAAGTAGCGGCTTCGGTCCCTGAAACTGACATACGGCCGGGAGAGCGGTGTGCTGACCACATGCCCCTCTATATCCGCATCCAGTGACGCCTGTGGGCTGAGGATGACACGGTGGCCAGTCGGTACCATTGGGCCTTCCAAGGCCTATTCGGATGGAGTTTTGTTTAGTTTGATATTGAGAATTACAGCTAGATACCGATGTTTTAAAAATTAGTTATTTGTTCTTAGTGATGTAAATCACATTTTGATTTAACAAATTAGTTGCATGTGCAAGTCGATTCGAAAGTACTAGTTCTCTGAAACAAGCACCAATAGGCGTTTGTGTACCTTTGTAGCTGGATAAAAGAGATGATATCAAGTGAACGGTGTACTGCTTTGATTAAATACAGCTAATATTTACGTCGAGAAATCCGATTATTAGCAGACTGTAACCGCTTACAGAGAGACACGCTGATGGAATTTTGTCCGTCATATACGATGGGCGACTTTCATTCTTTTTATTGTTCCTATGCACTTTTTCCCTAATCAGCCATTCAGTAAACCGGTTGCTGTTGGACACCATTGCTCTACAAGCTCACTTAATGTTATTGTCGTACTGAGTATAATAACATATGATCAGAACAAGTGTCAATATAATAACATACTATCAAGAAGAGTGCAAAGGCTGATGTAACGTGTTACTTTGAAAACAAATAATAACTCTAAGACAAAAAATTTAGTTATTCAGTGTACTCATTTCTGAGTTGTAGTAACCTAGATTACGGTATTATTAGTGTGCTCACTCACTGCGAAGTGGAAATTCGAAGGACTCGCTAATACTCTGACGTTTTAGTTTTCATGCCGATGACTCCCTGAGGTCTTATGTTTCACTAAATGTAAATGCACATTTCAAAACTTGTGTAAAAAGGCCTTTGCCTCTGCTATGGTGTATACTTAACTTACGCAAATATTTTATTCTGAGTCACATGTTATAATTTTATGTTGCCAAGACCCTTTACCAGTGGGTATTTATTCTGAAGTAAGCTGAATGTAATTTGGCTGCTGTCTAAAGCCATGGCATGTGATAATTCTTGTTTTTATGTCAATTTTATATACAAGAGCCGCTCGTCCGCCGTTGTTATCATCCAATGGTGGAAGACTTGTACAAATCTTCTCCAGCACCGGAATCAATGTGTCATTCATTTTCACGCCCTCCTCCTTTCTTCTGAAATTCATGGGGTGTTTTACAATCTCTATGGTCTCTCTGTACAGCGTTTCATGGTATCCGCTTGTGGCTTCCAGTACGTGAATCCCATTGAAAAATATATATGGTGGTCTTCTGGGTGAAAAGTATGTTCTATTAATGTGCTCTCTTCTGCAATTGCCCTTGGGCTCTTCTAGTAGTTTTTTAACCGTTCTTTTTGGGTATTACAAAAAGAACAGTCAAGTAACAACTAGAAGCGTTGTGGAATGTACAATTACAGGACTACAAGAACTGTAATGAGAAGCAAAGTATACTGGCTGAAATGGCTACATTTTTTAACATCTCCACAGCAGAAATTTACCAGAACATCCACAATTCAAGGAATCAGGCAAAGTAGTTTTACAGTATAGATTTATTAACACAGAGAAACAAGTGAATTTATGTTTGAAAATAATCATTTTGGAACTCGGAAATGTGCCATTTAACTGTAAGTAATACACATGTACCGTATCTATAATTTTACGTGCGTGGTGTTTGTTGATTATATTATACTGAATGTTGAAGAACAGATCTTCAGGAATTTACGAGTGGTTTCTTAAGTCAATACAAGTAAAATCCTTAAAATAAATGAATGCCCAGAAACGCTTTATTTATCAGATTTTTGTCCTGTTAGGCTTTTGAACTTCTATGGTTGTCAAGCTGAAATTGGTGTAGTTATTTCATCGTAATTGCTATTTTTCCTGATATTAAGGAGAATAAAAGTAGCTGATGTTAGAAATGTTAGTGTGACAACCAGTCTTGTCTATAATATTAATGGATTTACGAGTAGTAGTATCTGCAATGTTGGGTCTAGTTTTTTGTAAATATTAAGTGGGGTCCCTACACGTCCATACTTGCAAGGTGACCTTTCAAAAAGATCTATTGTCACCTCTGCTTTTGGTAGTATCTAAAACGAATTCCGTCAAAAATGCAGCGATTTATTTTTGCCTGGTTTATTAACCATTTATAAGTTTCAGAGAAGTGTCATGAGTGGCGAATTTTCAGTGAAACCTACACATTACTCTGGTTACCATGACAAAATTTGCTTGTTTTACTGAAACGCAGCGGAATTTACACTGTCTCACCTCACCAACATGTTGTGAAAACACAATTGGGAGAGAATTATGAAACAGTTGTTTATTAAGTTTATTAAGTGAGGAAGTGAGGAGAAGTAAAGTCAGTAGCTTATGAAAAAGCACAAAGAGTGTGCACACATGTATTTCCAAAACCCACAGCATTTCTCGTTTCATCAGCTGTGGATGGCCCTTAAAAATTACATTCTTTCACTGAAGTCTGTAGTTACTGGAATAACACGGTAGATAATGAAGTTTCAAATAATAACGGTATGATAAAATACTGTCCTCTTTGCGTGTTGGCATTTGCTAAATCCTCATTTCTATATCTGGAACTGTTTACAAAATATGAGATATGTTGTGTATACATCAGTCTGCCTTTACCATTGGCGCAGTGAGATGGCAAGTGAGTGCACAACGTCAGATCAATCGGTGACATATAGAGACCTCTACTCTAGTCTACGGAAAAATTCAATTTGTTAACTAAATTATATACGCAAAGACGTATTATGTAATATGCACCAAATGCAACATCATAGTGACCTCAATTTTTCATTTCACACTTTCCACGCAGTGTCTTACTTTCACGTAAATATCACAATAACTATGACCGTTAAGGAAATGATGTGCACATCATCATGAACCTGACATATAAAGCTTTAAGTAAAGCAAAAATGAAATTTTTTACCAAATAATTTCTATAAAATCCCGTTCGATTGAAGGGCGTGCGGGTCGATTCTGTCACCGCCGACCGGCCGAAAGGTAGCAAAAGCTTGTCGGCCTCTCCTTCTGAACAAGCGAATGAACTTGCTCTGCGCTCTGGACGAAAACTGGTCACTGCACATTGGCCACTGTTTCCTGCGCGGGCTATAGCCATGTGCATCCTCTCGCGATGCGACCGGAATCCCAATGTGATGACTCTGTACACATCTGGTTCCAAAGTCATGGAGGTCAGAACATGCTGCTAGCTAAGAGGATGGCAGTCTCCACAACAGTTTCCATCAACTATCCGAAACCGTCAGTTTCATTACCTAGGTGATGGGCCTCGAACATTAGAATATAATCTCCACAGGCAACTCAACATTTTACACAGAGGCGACAGTAGTCATGGGATAGCGATATGCACATATATAGGTGGTGACAGTATAGCGTACACAAGATGTGAAAGGGCAGTGCATTGGCAGAGCTGTCGTTTACTCAGGCGATTTATGTGAAAAGGTTTCCCACGCGATTGTGGCTGCAGGTTGGGAATTAACAGACATTTAACGTGGAATGGTAGTTGGAGCTAGGCACATGGGACGTTCCATTTCGGAAAGCGTTAGGGAATTCAATATGCCGAGATCTACAGTGTCAAGAGTGTGCCGAGAATACCAAATTACAGGTATTGCCTCTCGCCACGGACAAGGAAGTGGTCGACGGCTTTCACTTAACGATCGAGAACAGTGGTCGGTGCTAATAGACGAGCGACACAGCACGAAATAACCCCAGCAATCAATGTGGAACACACGACGAACGTATCTAATGGGACAGTGCGGCGAAATTTGACGTTAATGGGCTTTGGAAACAGACGACGATGCAAGTGCCTTCGCTAATAGCGCGACATAACCTGCAGCGCCTCTCTTGGGCTCGTGACCGTATCGGTTGGACCCTAGATAAGTGACGAAAGTGGTCTGGTCAGATGAGTTCCGATCTGAGTCAGTAAGAGTTGTTAAATAGGATGCGAGCTGGTGGTAGCGCCATAGTGGTACGGGCTGTGTTTACATGGAACAGACTAGATCCTCTGGTCCAAATGAACCAATAGGTTATTATTTTGGCTACTTGGAGACTATTTCCTGCCATTCATGGCTTTCATGTTCCAAAACAAAGATGGAGTTTTTGTAGATGAGAATGCAACCTGTCAGCGGGCAGCAATTGTTTACAGGTGGTTTGAAGATCGTTGTCGACAGTGCTAACGAACAATTTGGCCACCCAGATCGCCCGACATGAATTCCATCAAACACTTAAGAGACGTAATCGAGAGGTCGGGTCGCGCATAAACTCTTGTTCTGGCACCAATTTCGCAATTACAGACAGCTATAGAGGCAGCATGCCTCAATATTTCTTCAGGGGACATCCAATGTTTTTTGAATCCAAGCCACGTTGAGCTTGCTACTCTACGACGGGAAGAATGAGGCCCCACACGATATTTGGAGGTATCCCATGAGTCTTATCACCTCAGTGTATATGAGTTGAATAATTATGCGGCTGAAAGCAAGGGGAAACTACAGCCGTAATTTTTCCCGAGGGCATGCAGCTTTAATGATTAAATGATGATGGCGTCCTCTTGGGTAAAATATTCCAGAGGTAAAATAGTCCCCCATTCGAATGTCCGAGAGGGGACTACTTAGGAGGACGTCGTTATCAGGAGAAAGAAAACTGGCGTTCTACGGATAGGAGCGTGGAATGTTAGATCCCTTAATCGAGCAGGTAGGTTAGAAAATTTAAAAAGGGAAATGAATAGGTTAAACTTAGATATAGTGGGAATTAGTGAAGTTCGGTGGCAGGAGGAACAAGACTTTTGGTGAAGTGAATACAGGGCTATAAATACAAAATCCAATAGGGGTAAAGCAGGGGTAGGTTTAATAATGAATAAAAAAATAGGAGTGCGGGTAAGCTATTACAAACAGCATAGTGAACACATTATTGTGGCCAACATAGACACGAAGCCCACGCCTACTACAGTAGTACAAGTTTATATGCCAACTAGCTCTGCAGATGATGAAGAAATTGATGAAATGTATGATGAGATAAAAGAAATTATGCAGGTAGTGAAGGGAGATGAAAATTTAGTAGTCATGGATGACTGGAATTCGACATTAGGAAAAGGAAGAGAAGGAAACGTAGTAGGTGAATATGGATTGGGGCTAATAAATGAAAGAGGAAGCCGCCTGGTAAAATTTTGCACAGAGCATAACCTAATCATAGCTAACATTTGCTTAAGATTCCTGAAAGACGGCTGTATACATTGAAGAACCCTGGAGATACTAGAAGGTTTCAGATAGATTATATAATGGTAAGACAGAGATTTAGGAACCACGTTTTAAATTGTAAGACTTTTCCAGGGGCAGATGTGGACTCTGACCACAATCTATTGGTTATGAACTGCAGATTAAAACTGAAGAAACTGCAAAAAGGTGGGAATTTAAGGATATGGGACGTGGATAAACTGAAAGAACCAGAGGTTGTACAGAGTTTCAGGGAGAGCATAGGGGAACAATTGACAGGAATGGAGGAAAGAAATACAGTAGAAGAAGAATGGGTAGCTTTGAGGAATGAAATAGTGAAGGCAGCAGAGGATCAAGTAGGTAAAAAGACGAGGACTAGTAGAAATCCTTAGGTAACAGAAGCGATACTGAATTTCATTGAAGAAAGGAGAAAATACAAAAATGCAGTAAGTGAAGCAGGCAAAAAGGAATACAAACTTCTCAAAAATGAGATCGACAGGAAGTGCAAAATGGATAAGCAGGGATGGCTAGAGGATAAATGTAAGGATGTAGAGGCTCATCTCACTAGGGGTAAAATAGATACTGCCTACGGGAAAATTAAAGAGACCTTTGGAGAAAAAGAGAACCACTTGCATGAATATCAAGAGCTCAAATGGAAACCCAGTTCTATGCAATGAAGGGAAAGCAGAAAGGTGGAAGGAGTATTAGAGGGTCTATACAGGGGCGATGCTCTTGAGGACAATATTATGGAATTGGAAGAGAATGTAGATGAAGATTAAATGGGAGATATGATACTGTGTGAAGAGTTTGACAGAGCACTGAAAGACCTGAGTCGAAACAAGGCCCCGAGGTTGGCCAACATTCCAGTAGAACTACTTACCGCCTTGGGAGAGCCAGTCCCGACAAAACTCTACCAACTGGTAAGCAAGATGTATGAAACAGGCGAAATTCCCTCAGACTTCAAGAAGAATATAATAATTCCAATCCCAAAAATGCAGGTGTTGACAGATGTGAAAATTAGCGAACTATCATTTTAATAAGTCACAGCTGCAAATTCTAACGCGAATTCTTTACAGACGAATGGAAAAACTAGTAGAAGCTGACCTCGGGGAAGATCAGTTTGGATTCCGTAGAAATGTTGGAACAGGTGAGGCAATACTGACCCTACGACTTATCTTAGAAGAGAGATTAAGGAAAGGCAAACCTAAGTTTCTAGCATTTGTAGACTTAGAGAAAGCTTTTGACAATGTTGACTGGAATACTCTCTTTCAAATTCTGAAGTTGGCAGGGGTAAAATACAGGGAGCGAAAGGCTATTTACAATTTGTACAGAAACAAGATGGCAGTTATAAGAGTCGAGGGGTATGAAAGAGAAGCAGTGGTTGGGAAGGGAGTGAGACAGGGTTGTAGCCTCTCCCCGATGTTATTCAATCTGTATATTGAGCAAGCAGTGAAGGAAACAAAAGAAAAATTCAGAGTGGGTATTAAAATCCATGGAGAAGAAATAAAAACTTTGAGGTTCGCCGATGACATCGTAATTCTGTCAGAGACAGCAAAGGACTTGGAAGAGCAGTTGAACGGAATGGACAGTGTCTTGAAAGGAGGGTATAAGATGAACATCAACAACAGCAAAACGAGGATAATGGAATGTAGTCGAATTAAGTCGGGTGATGCTGAGGGAATTAGATTAGTTAATGAGACATGTAGTAAAGGAGTTTTGTTATTTGGGGAGCAAAATATCTGATGATGGTCGAAGTAGAGAGGATATAAAATGTAGATTGGCAATGGCAAGGAAAGCGTTTCTAAAGAAGAGAAATTTGTTAACATCGAGTATTGATTTAAGTGCCAGGAAGTCGTTTCTGAAGGTATTTGTATGGAGTGTAGCCATGTATGGAAGTGAAACATGGACGATAAATAGTTTAGACAAGAAGAGAACAGAAGCTTTCGAAATGTGGTGCTACAGAAGAAAGCTGAAGATTAGATTGGTAGATCACATAAGTAATGAGAAGGTATTAAATAGAATTGGGGAGAAGAGGAGTTTGTGGCACAACTTGACTGGAACAAGGGATCGGTTGGTAGGACATGTTCTGAGGCATCAAGGGATCACCAATTTAGCATTGGAGGGCAGCGTGAAGGGTAAAAATCGTAGAGGGAGACCAAGAGAGGAATACCCTAAGCAGATTCAAAAGGATGTAGGCTGCAGTAGGTACTGGGAGATGAAGAAGCTTGCACAGGATAGAGTAGCATGGAGAGCTGCATCCAACCAGTCTCTGGACTGAAGACCACAACAACAACAATTATGCAGTGTGGCGAGAGTGTTCCATGTTGTAGTAACTATGAAAAAGGTTACTTACAAGTTGTGGTTCATGACAGACTAGACTGAGAATTGTTGCATATTAAATTGCTTCTCTATTTGTTAGAATCGATTTATTTTCTAACTGATATAATTGGAGTCACTTTGCAATGTCACAGCGCTAATCAGAAAAAATTAATCTCTTGTTTTGTCAGTGAGTGCTTGTCGGCATCTCTCATAGCATACAGAATCTTTCAGTCTCTACTGCAACAAGCAGGAGAGGGTTTCATTAGATTTCTGTGTAGACAGATTAGGGTCAGTGTAGCAGCAGGAATCGTTTCTAATGCTTGGAGGACAGGGATGCTTCTTTTGATTCCAAAGCAGGGAGAATTAATCACGCTTAGGATATGAGACTGATCAATCTGTCTTCCTTTCTTCTAAAGACAAGCATTGCAAACAAGGGAAACTCCAGTATTGGTCGTATAGATTTGAAACCGTTTTTTATTACTGCAGGTCTATTTCAGCCACAGAGTGATAGTCTTCAGTGCTAAAACAACATGAAGACACACACAAAGTCAAACCTAAAAGAAAACTGTACTAAAATATGTGTCTATTTATGATAGAGGACACTGAGTTTTAAAGAATAAAATACTTACCAAGAGTAAGTGCAGTGGACTTACATAACCATGCAAAAAATATAGCTTCGTACGTAGTTGTTTACAGTGAACTAGCAGGTAAGATTCAAACTGAGCCACCTGCTTACAAAAATCTAGGCAAGTAAGCTCTATGTTTGTTTTCGACTTCAACTGCGTCCTCTTCATTGATTACATTTTCGATACACAGTATTTGTTAGTACAGTAGAACACAACTACTTGTACAGAGATTTATATTTATAAAATATATAATTAAAGAATTAAAAATATATTGCCATAAAAACACAGTGCACGATAATGCGAACACTACTAATACAAACTAGGACGTTGAAAGGAGTTACAAGTAATTTTTCTAGACATATACACTACTGGCCATTAAAATAGCAACACCACGATGATGACGTGCTGCAGACGCGAAATTTAACCGACAGGAAGAAGATGCAGTGATATGCAAATGATTAGCTTTTCAGAGCATTCACATAAGGTTGGCGCCGGTGGCGACACCTACAACGTGCTGACATAAGGAAAGTTTCCGACCGATTTTTCATACAAACAGCAGTTGACCGGCGTTGCCTGGTGAATCGTTGTTGTGATGCCTCGTGTAAGGAGGAGAAATGCGTATCATCACGTTTCCGACTTTGATAAAGGTCGGATTGTAGCCTCTCGCGATTGCGGTTTATCGTATCGCGACATTGCTGCTCGCGTTGGTAGAGATCGAATGACTGTTAGCAGAATATGGAATCGGTGGGTTCGGGAGGGTAATACGGAACGCCGTGCTGCATGCCAACCGTCTCGTATCACTAGCAGTCGAGATGACAGGCATCTTATCCGCACGGTTGCAACGGATCTTGCAGCCACGTCTCGATCCCTGAGTCAACAGACGGGGACGTTTGCAAGACAACAACCATCTGCATGAACAGTTCGACGACGTTTGCAGCAGCATGGACTATCAGCTCGGAGACCATGGCTGCCGTTACCCTTGACGCTGTATCACAGACAGGAGCGCCTGCGATGGTGTACTCAACGACGAACCTGGGTACACGAGTGGCAAAACGTCATTTTCTCCGATGAATCCACGTTCTGCTTACAGCATCATGATGGTCGCATCCGTGTTTGGCGACATCACGGTGAACGCACATTGGAAGCGTGTATTCGTCATCGCCATACTGGTGTATCACCCGATGTGATGGTATGGGGTGCCATTGGTTACACGTCTCGGTTACCTCTTGTTCGCACTGACGGCACTTTTAACAGTGGACATTACATTTCAGATGTGTTACGACCCGTGGCGCTACCCTTCATTCGATCCCTGCGAAATCCTACTTTTCAGCAGGATAATGCACGACCACATGTTGCAGGTCCTGTACGGGTCTTTCTGGATACAGAAAATGTTCGACTGCTGCCCTGGCCAGCACATTCTCCAGATCTCTCACCAATTGAAAACGTCTGGTCAATGGTGATCGAGCAACTGGCTCGTCACAATACGCCAGTCAGTACTCTTGATGAACTGTGGTATCATGTTGAAGCTGCATGGGCAGCTGTACCTGTACACGCCATCCAAGATCTGTTTGACTCAATGTCCAGTCGTATCAAGCCCGTTATTTCGGCCCGAGGAGGTTGTTCTGGGTACTGATTTCTTAGGACCTATGCACCCAAATTGCGTGAAAATGTAATCACACGTCAGTTCTAGTATAATATACTTGTCCAATGAATACCCGTTTATCATCTGCATTTCTTCTTGGTGTAACAATTTTAATGGCCAGTAGTGTATGTTAATGACAACATGGCATCTTCAACACCACTGTAGCAGACATTTAAAAATACGTATGTTTATTATTAAGATATTTTGTCTACCTGGAATATAATACGTTAAACTGTAGCGTACACGTATCAGCTGAACTGCTTGATACCCAGGCCCACGAGTCTTGTGCTCAGAAACTGATCTGATTACAACGTCAGCTGATCGATACCATCTGTAGAGGGTCATGATCTGTGACTGGATTTTATATCTATTGAATAATTCTGTGGTGTTTTTTTTTTTTTTGTAAGTGTAGGACTCAACGTTCGCTAAGACCTTTCTAAGTGTGTGTGAAACATCTAGGACCGGTCTCAGGGTTGTATGTACTGGTAGGAGATGGCAGGGTGGGTGTGGGGTCGGGACGCCCTGCAGGGTCGGCAGGCGGCCTCACAAAGGAACTCGTTACGCCGCGCGTAATTGGCTCGCGTCCTCGGCTCTGGGCTGTGGATGTGGATGGTGCGGATAGGCTGTCCCCCGCCAGCGGTCGGGCTTCGTCAGCTCCTTCCTTTGCCTACATAGTCACCACCGCAGGGCTCCGGTATGAAATACGCTTCCTATTTTCCCCTCGAGCTCTGTTTTAGCTCCCGGTATTGCCAAAACGCCGAGAGGGTTCCGCGAAGCAGGCAGCATGCGTCACCTTTCCGTTCCACAGAGCATCTGTCTCCAACTCACAAGTAACTTGGCGCGTAAGGCGTTCTACTATCAATGGTGGTGACGTAGTCAATCATTGCTGGTCCTCTGCAACATCTGGAGCCGAAGGCAGCGGGAGGTATAGTCTTGCTGATACGTTCGACAATGACCCATCTCCACCGCTCGCCCTCCCTTATGCGAGACGAAGGCAGTAATCATTTACGCTTCGCGTGCAACGGTCGTTTTCAGTCGAATCGCATAAATTTTTTCTCAGTGGGTTGTGGCAATACTTTGATGTTCCACAATCGAAATACAGAAGCGAAATATCAACGCCAGACAGTTTAGAGGAAGAAGACGGGTCGTCTGTGATTCGCTGGCGCTTCAGAAGAAATGTGTAGGCGGAGTAATATGTGGTAACTGACAGCGGTGCTTGGGAGGCATGTTGAAATGGGATGTTCAGTACTAAGGAAATTGGATAATTTTTTATTTCGTCCGTCTCTGTTGCATAAGCTGTAGCCGTAGTGGTTACCTACTTCGGGCTGACAACCCATTTTCAAACCACACACCTAGAAATTACCAAGTATATGACTTACAATAATGTGTAAGAACAGTGTGTATGTCCGTATTATAGGTACACATATGCTTATAGACATAATTTGCTATTAACCGTAATCATTCATACAATACAGTGTCAAAAGGCACAACAGAATATACAGTGGGCAAAAATCACCTTCACTGATCTTGGACCATGTGACTGTTGCTACTGGCTGACTGACACAGGGAAACTGAGAAACATTACCTACAGTAGTCAACAGGACACCTTTGTAGGTGTCATCCTCAAAAATATGCCCATGGTCATGTGGCTGCCTATTGTCTCCATTATGCATTGTGTTGTATTAAACTAGGGACCTAGAAACGACGGAGAAGCCTTGTCCTGCTGTAGCCCTCAGTGGTTCACAACCCCACAACAGGCCACAGCAGTACACCTACCCCACCACCACCCCACACCGAACACCGAACCCAGGGTTATTGTGCGGTTTGGCCCCCAGTGGACGCCCCCCCCCGCCCCCCTTCCCCCCCCCCCCCCGCCCCACCTCCCGCCCCCCCCCCCCCCTTGCGGGAACGTCTCGGTCGGGAAGCAGTGTGTTACACCACGCGGATAGCTGGGTGGGCTGGCTGCCTATTAGTTTTTATGGTGCTGCCAAAGACATTGTCTTTTATTGATAAGATTTTAAAAATAGAAAAAAATATCAAATCCCTATTGTAGAAAACGCTGGAATTTTGTTTCACAAAACGACGTGGCATTCAAATGAAAAATATTATATTACAGGAAATGTTAATTATTTACAAAATAATGTAGCCTTCAAATGGTAGATATAAAACCAGGAGGCAACGTATTTTCGTAGCAGGGTACAGTACCAAGCATTACTGGGAGTCGATACTAAATCCTAAAATATGCTGTTCATTATAATAATCGTAGGTAACATAACACTGTAAAAGAACATGTTACAACTATTATGCATCCTTATCAGGGGTGCAGTTTTGGTCATAAACATTTGCACAAGTGTATCAAACACTTATGTGTGCACTTACCCAAACTGCAATAGTAATATAACAACATATGCTTTTCGCTCAGAAAGAGATTAACCATAAGTACTACTGACACATACAGCACAGCACATTTTTGTGTGACCAATGCGTACTGTATAATAGAATTCCTGGGTTGTGTAATGGAACCCGTTACCATCTTCTCTATAATGCATTAAAATTTTCTTATTAAAACAGAATCTCTTGTTTATTATAAGGTGTCATGAATAAAATATGAGTGTTTTGAAAAAATTTACTTCTTACCTACAGTTACATCGTATGTGATACCTTCTCAAGTTTCAATACTTAAATAGTTATTATTTGCTAATTTCGATGTATATTAGTTTTAACGTGGCGCCTTATATTACAGCACTTTCAAATGCATTAACTTAGTTATTTCTAGTGTAAAATAGTCTACTGTATGGCGGTCATCTGCCCTAACACTCATTACATTTGGACTTAGACTCCCAACCTCTTATACATCTGCTGCTGGCTACTATGTATCAGGAATATTAAACATCACTTGTTGTTTACACGCCATTGTGAATGCATTTTCAATTATAAGTTGATACCTATGGCGATACTACTCGGCATTAATAACCGAAACTACCTAACATATCAAATTTCATCCAGACATGAAAGCATGTATGCGCTGTGGACAGTGGTACACTTATTTGAGATCATAATGACAGTTGAAGTTCTAGTTAAGTGCCAAGGCATGAACGGCTAGTTACAGTCATGAACTCCATATCACACAAATATGGCGCCTACACAAACAGTCATATTTGTTTGTTCCGACCAAATTAAAAATTCTTACACTGTCGTACCGGTTGCCTCGCAATTCGCGGTGTTGATTACTATATCATACAGCATTGCTTACGGGGCTTCGACGTCAACTCCTAAGCATATAATAATAACGTTACATATATATAAAGTATTTACAACTACTCATTACCTAAGTGCTACACATCTTATCTACATCATATCCTCAGACATGTGCATGTACTGGGCGCAAACCTTGTACTACCTCTAACGGTCCTAATACCTTGAAACTTCACGCTCAAAACACGCCAGTGTGTAGTAAGCATCACATTTTAAATAACAGCACATTCCCTTACTTCAGTATCAGAACCACATACTTCATACATTGTAATATATTTTTTTTAAAAATTAAAAAGTCTATTATATTTAAATTCTGCCTGCTCATTTAGCAGTTTTTCAGGTTCTTTGACCTCCACCCTGTATATTTCCAGTTCTTCGAGGATATATAATTTCGACCCTTTTTTGCCTTGTGTAAAATGCTCATCGTGTTCACCATGGCACCTGGAGCATGGGACTAAATTCTTAGATGTTGCCCTGATACATAGTAGCTAGCAGTAGACATATAAGTGGTAACGGGTTTGAGTCCAAAACTCGGGTTCGATTCTCAGCCCGGCACGCAGTTTTAATCTGCCAGGAAGTTTCATGTCAGCGCACACCGCTGCAGAGTGAAAATCTCATTATAATAACTGTTTATGTATCGAAACTTAAGAAGGTATCACACACGATGTGACTCTCGGTATGAAGTAATTTTTTTTCAATACGTTCATATTTTCTTCATGACACCTTATAAGGAACAAGAGATTTTGTTTTAATAAGAAAATTTTAATGCATGATACGAAGGACGATACCGGGTCCGATTCCACAACCCAGGCATCGTATGCAGCAATGCACATTAGTCACACAAAAATGGGCTGTGCTGTGTGTATCAGCAGCACTTACAGTTATTCCCTTCCTGAGCGAAAAACGAATGTTGTTGTACTGCTATCGTGCTTAGAGTTCGCGCACACACAAGTGTTTGATACACTTGTTCAAATGTGTATGAACAAAATTTGCGCGTCTCGTAATGACGCATAACAATTGTACCAATCTCTTTTGTAATGGAGTCTTATGAAATATTATATTACCGTCATTTTATTTAATACGATTGCCTACGATTATTTTTATATGATCAATGCACAAATGTTTGACTTTGAATGCGGCCTTTGCGCCATGAGTAATGATTGGGTTGGATGATGTTCAGTATGATGATGTGTATTTAATGCGTTATTGCGGGTTTGCTGCCAAAGGTTACACTAGTAAAGTAATGTGTAAAACTGTAACTGTCTTATTTCTTTTGCTTTATTTTATTTTGGGGAGCATTTGGCTGAAAAGCAATAATGATTAGCATATTTAAGGTTTTAGCATTGACTCTGTGTAATGCTTGGTACTGTATACTCCTAAAAAAAAAAAAAAAAAAAAAGTACGGGGTTGTATGCAGGAGGGTGCGGTATGTCGTCGTCTTTTATGTTCCATTTGGACGCTACTTTATTTTGTAAATAATTGTTGACATTTCCGGTAGCATTTTTTTTTTCATTTGAATGCCACGTTATTTTATAAAACAAAATTTCAGCGTTTTCTATGATGTAAACATTGTACTTTTTTACTTTTAAGCTCCTGATTAGCCGAGCGTTCCATGGCGCTGCAGTCATGGACTGTACGGCTGGTCCCGGCGGAGGTTCGAGTCTTCCCTCGGGCATGGGTGTGTGTGTTTGTCCCTAGGATAATTTTAGTTGAGTAGTGTGTAAGCTTAGGGACTGATGACCTTAGCAGTTAAGTCCCATAATATTTCACATACATTTGAGCATTTTTACTTTTTAAAATCTTATCAATATAAAGACAATGGTTGCGGCAGCACCTTAGAAACTAATACGAAACCACTTTGGTATGCACATACGAGGGTTATTCCAAAAGTAAGGTCCGATTCGCCGTAACTATTGAAATTTGGCGCCAATGACAAAACACGCATGCGCGCCGACTCCCGGCAAGCCTTGCGCGTCAAACGCCGCCATTCGCTTTGTTACTGTTGCTGAGTGTAGTTCACAGTGTCACTTTACAATGTTTAAGACAATTGATCAGCCCGCCGATTGTGAAGTAAGGGCAGTGATACGGTTTTTGTCTGCAAGAAACAATTCAGCGGCGGAAATCCATCGGCAGATTACTGAAGTGTACGGTCCTAACATAATGAGTGACAGTAAAGTGCGCAAGTGGGTGCGAGCTTTTAATGAAGGACGGGATAATGTGCACGATGAACCACGGTGTGGCCGACCATCAGTGATTTCAGACGATTTGGTCAATGCGGTTGACAAAAAAATTCGTGAAGATCGCCGATTCACTATTACAGACGTAGACATGCATTTTCCGAATGTGAGTAGAACAACTTTGTACAGAATTGTGTCTGAACATTTGAAGTTTCACAAATTGTGTGCCCGTTGGGTTCCCAGGCTGCTTACTGAGCCCCAACGAATGAAAAGAATGGCTTTTGCTCTTGATTTTTTGGAGCGATATCATAAGGAAGGTGACAGTCTTTTAGACAATGTTGTCACAGGGGATGAGACATGGGTTTCTCACATCACTCCAGAGTCTAAACGTCAGTCAATGCAATGGCGTCACACGTCATCGCCAGTCAAGGTCAAGGCAAAGCAGACAATCTCAACACATAAGGTTATGGCGACTGTGTTCTGGGATAGACGTGGAGTATTGTTAGTCGACTTTATGGAGAGAGGAACAACGATTAATAAAGCCGCCTACTGCGCTACCCTGACTAAACTTCGACGTGCAATCCAGAATAAGCGACGTGGTCTTTTGTCGTCTGGAATCTTGTTGTTGCATGACAATGCCAGACCCCACACTGCAAATGAAACGCAAGCTCTGATCAAGAAATTTGGATGGGAACAGATGGACCATCCTCCTTACAGTCCGGACCTGGCGCCAAGTGATTTCCACCTGTTCCGTTACTTAAAGGAGTTTCTCGGCGGCAAGCGCTTCGACACAGATGATGAAGTGAAAGAAGCAGTTAAGGACTGGTTATCGTCACAGGCGGCCGATTTCTATAACATGGGCATTCAAAAGCTTGTTGAACGATGTGACAAATGTTTAAATAAGTATGGAAGTTATGTAGAAAAATAGATAAAGATGTAAGGAATGTAAATAAAACAATTGTTTTGAAAAAACATTTTAGTTTTGATTTTTTTTTTATAACCAGACCTTACTTTTGGAATAACCCTCGTATGTATGAGGACGATAGCTGCAAAGGTGTTCTGTTGACTGCTGCTAGTAATATTTATCAGTTTGTTTGCGTCAGTCGGACAGCAGCAACGGTCGCATGGTCTACATCAATGAAGGTTCTTGTGCCCCACTATACAGTGTGGTCCATTGATCGTGACCGGTCCAAATAGCACACAAAATAAGCGTCAAACGAAAAAACTACAAAGAACAAAACTTGTCTAGCTTGAAGGGGGAAACCAGATGGCACTATGGTTGGTCCGCTAGATGGCGCTGCCATAGGTCAAACGGATATCAACTGCGTTTTTTTTTTTTAAAGAGGAAACCCCATTTTATTACATATTCATGTAGTACGTAAAGAAATATGAATGTTTTAGTTGGACCACTTTCTTCGCTTTGTGATAGATGGCTCTATAATAGTCACAAACTTATGGCTCACAGTTTTAGACGAACAGTTGGTAACAGATAGGTTTTTAAATTAAAATACACAACGTAGGTACGTTTAAACATTTTATTTCGGTTGTTCCAATGCGATACATGTACCTTTGTGAACTTATTATTTCTGAGAGCGCATGCTGTTACAGCGTGATTACCTGTAAATACCACATTAATGCGATAAATGCTCAAAATGATGTCCGTCAATCTCAATGCATTTGGCAATACGTGTAACGGCATTCCTCTCAACAGCGAGTAATTCGCCTTCCGTAATGTTCGCACATGCATTGACAATGAGCTGACGCATGTTGTCAGGCGCTGTCGGTGGATCACGATAGCAAATATCCTTCAACTTTCCCCACAGAAAGAAATCCGGGGACGTCAGGTGCGATGAACGTGCGGGCCATCATCATTTGTTGCAGGTCGTTCAAAAATGGCTCTGAACACTATGGGACTTAACATCGTAGGTCATCAGACCCCTAGAACTTAGAACTACTTTAACCTAAGTAGCCTAAGGACATCACACACATCCATGCCCGAGGCAGGATTCGAACCTGCGACCGTAGCAGTCCCGAGGTTCCGGACTGCAGCGCCTAGAACCGCACGGCCACCGCGGCCGGCCTGCAGGTAGGAAATCAGCATTCATTGCACCATTTAGATTGCCATCGATAAAATGGGGGCCAATTATCCTTCCTCCCACAATGCCGCATCATAACCCGCCAAGGTCGCTGATGTTCCACTTGTCGCAGCCATCGTGGATTTTCCGCTGCCCAGTAGTGCATATTATGCCAGTTTACGTTACCACTTTTGGTGAATGACGCTTCGTCGCTAAATAGAACGCGTGCAAAAAATCTGTCATCGTCCCGTAATTTCTCTTGTGCCCAGTGGCAGATCTGTACACCATATTCAAAGTCGTCGCCATGCAATTCCTGGTGCATAAAAATATGGTACGGGTGCAATCGATGTTGATTTAGCATTTGCAACACCGACATTTTTGAGATTACCAATTCTCGCGCAATTTGTCTGCTATTGATGTGCGGATTAACCGCGACAGCAGCTAAAACACCTACTTGGGCATCATCATTTGTTGCAGGTCGTGGTTGACGTTTCACATGTGGAACACTTCCTGTTTCCTTAAATAACGTAACCATCCGGCGAGTGGTCCGTACACTTGGATACCGAGCAGCATACATAGCACACGCCCGTTGGGCATTTTGATCACAATAGCTATACATCAACACGATATCGACCTTTTCCGCAATTGGTAAACGGTCCATTTTAACATGGGTAATGTATCACGAAGCAAATAACGTCCGCATTGGCGGAATGTTACGTTATACCACGTACTTACGCGTTTGTGACTATTACAGCGCCATCTATGACAAAGCGAAAAAGTGGTCCAACTGAAAAATTCATATTTCTTTACTTACTACACGAATATGTAATAAAAAATGGGGATTCCTATTTTAAAAAACGCAGTTGTTATCCGTTTGACCTATGGCAGCGCCATCAAGCGGGCCAACCATAGCGCCATTTGGTTTCCCCCTTCAAGCCAGGCGAGTTTCGTTCTTTGTAGTTTTTTCGTTTGATGCTTGTTTAGTGAGATATTTGGCCCGGTCACTATCAATGGACCACCCTGTATATTTGCTGTGCCTTTTGACATCATATTGTATGATTAACTACAGTTAATAGCAAGACATATGACTACGTAAATACTCGTCTGGACATACACACTGTTTGGACGCGTTACCGTAATACATGTAGTTCGGAATTTCCAGATTGTGGTTTGAAAATGGGCATGCCATGCCGCAACCGTTAGCACTGTAGCTGAATTTTGTTTCTATAGAACTGACACGGACGAAATAAATTATCAACTTCCCTCACAACTGGCAGTGGTGCTGTAACTCTTTTCTTCCAATGGTGTAAACGCCATTTGTACACTGAGACGACGAAAGTTATGGGGTAGCGGCATTCACGGATACACGAGGCTATAGTACCGCGTACACAAGGTAGAAACGTGCTGTACAGTGGCACAAATGTAATTTGTACACAGTTGATTCATGTTAAAAGATTTCCGACGTGATTATAGCCGCACGACGAGAATTACCAGAGTTTGAATACGGGATTTTCATTCGAGCCAGATGCATGGGACATCGAATTTCAGAAATGGTTAGTGAATTCAATATCCCAACATCGACAGTGTCAAAGGGGGGCCGATTTCAGGGATTGGCTCTCACCACGGACAACGCCGTGGTCGACGGTCTTCACTTAACGAGCGAGGGCAGTGGCGTTTGCGTAGAGTTGTCAGTGCTAACAGTCATGTAACACTGTGTGAAATAACCACAGAAATCAATGTGGAGCGTAAGACGAACGTATCTGTCAGAACGGTACGGCGAAATCTGACGTTAATGAGCTATGGCAGCAGACGACTGCCTCGAGTGGCTTTGCTAAGAGCTCGACATCGCTTGCAGTGTGTCTCTTGCACTCGTGAACATATCGGTTGGACCCTATACGACTGGTTAACCGTGGCCTGGTCGGGTGAGTCTCGAGTTCAGTTGGCAAGAGCTGACGGTAGGATTCGATTGTGGGACAGGCCCCAGGAAGCCATGGACACAAATTGCCAACAAGACAATGTACAAGCTGGTGGTGGCTCCATAGTGGAGTGGGCTGTGTCTAGAATGGTCCACCTGAAATGATTTCGGCTACTTATAGACCATTTGCAGCTGTTCATGTACTTGAGGTCCATGGTGACGACGGAATTTTTATTGGTTCAAATGGCTCTGAGCACTATGGCACTATGGGACTTAACATCTGAGGTCATCAGTCCCCTAGAAAAAAGTGGTTCAAATGGCTCTGAGCACTATGGGACTTAACATCTGAGGTCATCAGTCCCCTAGAACTTAGAACTTCTTAAACCTAACTAACCTAAGGACATCACACACATCCATGCCCGAGGCGGGATTCGAACCTGCGACCGTAGCAGTCGCGCGGTATCGGACTGTAGCGCCTAGAACCGCTCGGCCACCGCAGCCGGCTTTTATTGGTGGGATTGCGCTATGTCTCTGGCCCAAAGTTGTTTACAGTTGGTTTGAACATCTCTCTGGAGAACTGAAGGGTCTGATTTGGCCACACACGCTGCCCAACGAAAATCCCATCGAACATTTATGGAACATCATCCAGTGGTCAGTTCGTGCACAAAATTCTGTACCGGCAACAATTTTGACATTATGGACGCCTATGAAGGCAACGAGGCTCAGTATCGAGAGTGAAATTTTCACTCTGCAGCGTAGTGTGCGCTGATATGAAACTTTCTGGCAGGTTACAACTGTGTGCCGGACCGAGACTCGAACTCGGGACCTTTGCCTTTTTCGGGTAAGTGCTCTACCAATTAAGCTACCTAAGTACGACTCACGCCCCGTCTCCTGCAAGGTATGCAGGAGAGCTTCTGCGAAGTTTGGAAGGTAGGAGACGAGGTACTGGTGGAATTAAAGCTGTGAGGATGGGGCGTGAGTCGTGCTTGGGTAGCTCAGTTGGTAGAGCACTTGCCCAAGAAAGGCAAAGGTCCCGAGTTTGAGTCTAGTTCTGACACACAGTTTTAATCTGCCAGGAAGTTTCATATAAGGCACAGTATTCTTGCAGGGGACTTCCAATGACTTGTTGAGTCCATGCCACGTCCAATGACTGTACTGTGCTGACCAATAGGAAGTCGGACACGATGTTAGGACGTATTCCATGACATTTGTCACCTCAGTGTCCTTCAGCTATTGATGACAGTGTTTGTGCGTTTATTTGGTATGAAGCATATTTGTTCTTACTAACAACATGGTAAACATTCTGCAGTTTTGTGATACTGTGTTAGTTTTTTGCTGGTGATCTAGTAAACGTAGATATATCCACATAAAATAAAAACTAGAAATTCTGCCCAAACTGTCCTTGAAGGCTCAATGGTACCGACCGGCCGCCCTGTCATCCTCAGCCCACAGGCGTCACCGGATGCGGTTGTGGACGGGTATGTGTTCAGCACAACACTCTCCCGGCTGTATGTCATTTTACAAGACAGGAGTCGCTACTTCTCAATCAAGTAGCTCCTTAGTTTGCCTCAAAAGGGCTGAGTGTACCCTTCAACTTTTATAGTCCTGTCTTCCTCAGTTGCGTGTAATATTACGGTATATTAATAATTTTTACTTATGGACCGTCTGACAGCAACTGAATAAAACACAATTTTAGTGCCATACCCGTTTCGCCTTTATTTTCTGCAAGGCATCATCAGTGGCAGGTTGCGTGGACAATTTCTTACATATTACGCTCCTGTTGCGTTTTTGGTGTTGTTCTTCTTCTTATGAACGCCAATTTGCGGTTTTTTCCCCCATTCCACAACACTATGCACTGTACGCCAAGCGTTCAGCCAAGCGTGTTTAAAACAAGCGTTCAGTGCATAGTGTTGTGGAATGGGGAAAAAACCGCAAATTAGCGTTCGTATGAAGAAGAACAACACCAAAAATGCAACAGGAGTGTAATATGTAGGAAATTGTCCACGCAACCTGCCACTGATGATGCCTTGCAGAAAATAAAGGCGAAACGCGTATGGCACTAAAATTGTGTTTTATTCAGTTGCTGTCAGACGGTCGATAAGTAAAAATTATTAATACACCGTAATGAGTGTACCCTGTTTGCCAACTGCGCTCCGCTGACTGGGTGGTCACCCATCCGACTTCTAGCCCAGCCCGACAGCGCTTAACTTCACTGATCTGACGGGAACCGGTGTTACCACTGCGGCAAGGCCGTTGGCATATACATAAACTGGCTAAGAAAAATAAAGCACCCTGAAGAAATGTTCAGATGTAAATGTAACTTCGTGCAGGTACACACCATCAGTTTGTATGTACGTTATCAGAGCTGCTAGTATCTGTGATATGTCGAATGACCACCAGAGAGCATTAGTGTTAGGGTATATCAGTGGCATGAACAGCGTCAGGTGTTGAGTGATCGATGTGAAGGATACGGAGGTATCGCATACAGCGTTATCAGCACCTGACAGCGTTTTGAAGGGGCCTTCTTGTGAGTCTCCATTTGGTCAGTTGGCTGAATGATGCGGTTATCAATTTTGTGAGGCATTCAGATGTTCCAGTGGCCCCAAGTCGACCTGCATGGAGATGTGACGCCAGGCATACACGCTGTTAAGGTTCCAGCCAAACAGTGCGCAGCTCGTGGTCTCGCAGTCGCGTTCTCTCTTCCCGAGCACGGGGTCTTGGGTTCGATTCCCGGCGGGGCCAGGGATTTTCACCTGCCTCGAGATGACTGGGTGTTTGTGTTGTCCTCATAATTTCATCGTCATTCATGAAAGTAGCGAAATTGGACAGAGCAAAGTCTGGGAATTTGAACAGGCGCTGATAACTGCGCAGTTGAGCGCCCGACAAATCAAACATCATCAAACATCATCATCATCATCCAGCCAAACACGTCTGACCACTATCAGGGAGGATCGCCATATTGTGCACCAAGCGCATTGTAACTCTTTACATCTAAACCTGTAACATTCTGTGTCATTCCACATCAACGATCGGAGACTAGCAGTAGTAGAACTAGGGAATAACCATCCTATGAACAGACTGCCGCTGTTAACACCACAACACTAATGGCTGTGTTTGGAGTGGTGATGTGACTGGGAAGCAAGGACTGCTGATGAGTGTTGTCACATTGTTGGTCAGTGTAACGTTTCGCATATTTGAGTGCGCTCATAAGCCACCTAGAAGTGCTACGAGGTAAGAAGTAGTTGATGTATGGCTGAACGCTAGCACCCTTGGGGCTCGGGGCAGACCACAGCATACACTCTAGTCCAGCCTTCGGCCAAGACTGAATGTGTGTAAATCTATACAGAGTGGAGCTGGACAAAGGTCGCTTGCTTAGCAGAATGCGGAATGACCACCAATGACTGGCTCTGAGACAAACTGAGAGATGGCTTCTTACTGCTCTTCAAGAGCCTATAAGAACTTACAACCAAATATTACTGTAAATATGAATACATCAGTAATCCCAGAAAAATGAAGAGCATCCAATGAAAAAACACTATTACAATATCTTAAAAACTACAAAAGTTCATATTTCGCAGTAAACAAACATTCAGGCAAGCTGATATGGCCGAGCGCTTCTAGGCGCTTCAGTCTGGAACCGTGCGAGCGCTACGGTCGCAGGTCCGACTCCTGCCTCGGGCATGGGTGTGTGTGATGTCCTTAGGTTAGTTAGGTTTAAGTAGTTCTAAGTGCTAGGGGACTGATGACCTCTGATGTTAAGTCCCATAGTGCTCAGAGCCATTTGAACCGTTTACACAATGAATCTCTGAATTAACAACTTTTAAACGCTTCATGCGACAACATACAACATCTCGGTGATAGCGTTAGACTATAGTTATCATCCCTGAAAGCTACGTATCAGTGTCTATTTTATTTATTGATTTACGATGTTTTTTATTTCTTTTTCATTATGCTAATATTTGTCACAAGATCATATTATCCACATTTACACAGCTAACGAATACAGTATGAATACCTCACATATTGTTGCACTTCTCTTTTTATTTAATGGACAGTTTACTATTTTCCCAGTAAATTTATTTAAATGTTGACTGCAGATGCTATTAAACAAAAGTGTGATAATTTAAAAGTAGTGAATTGCATTTGTAAGCTGACGCCACAGTTGAAAAGAGAACTTCTGTCAAGAAGGTATAAATAATTGTTTAGATAATATATAACGACATCCGTTGTCATTTATCGTGAGTGCACGTGCGCAAAAATACTGGCTTATTTATGGACAAACCTTTATTTAAAAGTATTGTAAATTATCTGAGTGTGAGAGAATGTTTATAACAGTTTTATTTACATATTGTTCTAATAGTTCAGTACAGGAGAGTGGTCAAGTTTAAATAAATCCTATCTGCAGAGCTTAAGAACGATTTATTTTTGGTGGGGACAGCATTCAACCAATGGAGCATCTGGCAGTAACACAAAACTACGGGAGTCAAGTGGAGACTGGGACTTTTCGAGTGAAGAGCTGAAGGTGCTCCTTTACGATTGTTCTTGAAGAAGGCAGACCTGCCTGTGACTTAGTGCTTTATTCAGTTGTGTGGCTGATAGATTCTGGGTGGTGAACAGCCACTACGGGACTGTAACTTTTACATTACATCTCGAGGATGTAGGGAACTTTATGTTGAGTTATTGAAGAAGGCAGACCTGCCTGAGGTAACGTGTATGATTCAGTCATATAGGTGTTGGATTGTCGTTGGTAACTGGCCATTTCCATACCTTAACTTCTGAAGGGACTTTGTATTTCGAGACGTCTGAAAGTGCTCCAGAGTAGGACTAGCTTTTTCCGCTTGTACTACAGAACTGGGGATAGAAACAGTATGGGTGAGTATTCTTTGCATTGTGTAGGTTAATTTGCAAATCATCATGTTGAACTCTGAACTATTGTGCGCTGGTGAATACTACGTGTCTTTTGATTGGGAAATGATCCAAATTCTTGCGTATCTTTGATGACTATTTAATTTGGGGATTTTTCTACCTTTCTCTTAAAGCTCACAGCGTAACTTTACTGCATTTCATAAGGGTATTTCCTGTGTGTGTATTTTAAATCAATTTCATAGGACCACTTTCTGTTTATTCGAGATGTCCTTTTTTGTTTATTCGGGATGTCCTTTTTTGAACGAGCATTATTCGACACAGTTCTCTGTCGTCTATGTCAAATACAGGTGTTAGAGTAGAGCCCTTGTTATTAAATTATTCATTCAAGTTTTATTTTGTGTTTTTATGTATAATTCGCAATTCTAGCCAATGCATAGACTATTTGACCACAGGATCACAGCTAGTTGTAATTATTCACAGTAAATTAGCTGCAAGGCATGAAAGCAGGCACGTGTGGCTCAACCCTATGACTACATGGAGCTATTCTTTTTACAGTGCCATGCATAGCCAAAGTACCTAAAGTACGAGTAACTTGTGTGCGTGTATTGGATGCTGGATGGAAGAGCAACTAAACCTGCCGTAACCGTTAGGTACCGTCACATCAGGGATTACTAACTGAGCTACAGTCAGGGGCAGCCCAAGTCGTAATGACTGTTAATAAAGTGTCACATTGTGCCCAGTGATGAATGCTGGTTCTACATTATCCGACAAGACCGTCGGCGACGGTTATGGCGGCGACCTGGGCGTATATCCCACTCGTCCTATGTTTTGGAGAGACACAGCGATGTTATTCTACGCGTCATGATGTGACGAGGCATGAGGTATGACTTCAGGTCACGGATGATAGTGGTTCGGCGCCCAACAATACATCACCGGCATCCTGCATCCACATCTGCAACAGTGTAATGTGCTGCGAATACATAGAAAGATAGATCCCTTATCATTTAGCTACAAAATAGCAGGTCAGCAAATGGAAGCAGTTAATTCCATAAATTATCTGGGAGTACGCATTAGGAGTGATTTAAAATGGAATGATCATATAAAGTTGATCGTCGGTAAAGCAGATGCCAGACTGAGATTCATTGGAAGAATCCTAAGGAAATGCAATCCGAAAACAAATGAAGTAGGTTACAGTACGCTTGTTCGCCCACTGCTTGAATACTGCTCAGCAGTGTGGGATCCGTACCACATAGGGTTGATAGAAGAGATAGAGAAGATCCAACGGAGAGCAGCGCGCTTCGTTACAGGATCATTTAGAAATCGCGAAAGCGTTACGGAGATGATAGATAAACTCCAGTGGAAGACTCTGCAGGAGAGACGCTCAGTAGCTCGGTACGGGCTTTTGTTAAAGTTTCGAGAACATACCTTCACCGAAGAGTCAAGCAGTATATTTCTCCTTCCTACGTATATCTCGCGAAGAGACCATGAGGATAAAATCAGAGAGATTAGAGCCCACACAGAAGCATACCGACAATCCTTCTTTCCACGAACAGTTCGAGACTGGAATAAAAGGGAGAACCGATAGAGGTACTCAGGGTACCCTCCGTCACACACCGACATGTGGCTTGCGGAGTATGGATGTAGATGTAGATGTAGATCATTCGATATTATTATGGCGCAATTTTTCAACTGGATAATGCTCGACCACACAGCCAAGTGTGTGTATGTGAACTGTCTGCTTGTTGTTGAGGTACTCCTAAGAACTGCAAGATTACCAGATCTCTCCCCAGTAGAACATGTGTGAGAGGTGCTGTCTTTTTTCCAGTATCCAGGATATCAAGAACCAGTTAGAACAGTTGTGGTGGATCTGGCCTTAGGAGAGGATTTTTTTTTTAATAATCAGTCTTCTGACTGGTTTGATGCGGCTGGCCACGAATTCCTCTTTTGTGCCCTTAAAACACACGTCCTAAACAATTTAGTGGATGTATTCCAATCTCTGTCTTCCTCTACAGTTTTTTTTTTGCCCTCTACAGCTCCCTTTAGTACCATGGAAGTCAGTCCCTGATCTTTTAACACATGTCCTATCATCCTGTCCCTTCTCCTTGTCAGTGTTTTCCACATATTTCTTTCTTCTCTGATTCTGCGCAGAACCTCCTCATTACAATGTTGTGCTCCAAACGTACACCCTCAGAAACTTCTTCCTCAAATTAAGGCCTATGATTGATACTAGTAGACTTTTCTTGGCCAGGAATGCTCATTTTCCCAGTGATAGTCTGCTTTTAATGGCTTCCTTGCTCCGTCCGTCATTGGTTATGTTGCTGTCTAAGTAGCAGAATTCCTTGACTTCATCTACTTCGTAACCTTCAATACTGATGTTAAGTTTATCACTGTTCTCATTTCTACTACTTCCCATTACTCTCGTTTTTCTCCGATTCACTCTTACCTGTGCGATAATTCTCGCACTTGTCAGCTGTTGCAGCCTTCGGAATTGGGCGCCTGATACTTTTCCGAAAGTCAGATACTATGTGGCCAGAGTCATACATTCTACACACCAAAGTAAATAGTAGTTTTGCTGCAACTTCCCCCAATGATTTTAGAAATTCTGATGGAATGTTATCTATTCTTTCTGCCTTATTTTAAGTCCTCCAAAGCTCTCTTAAATTCTAATTCTAATACTGGATTCCCTGTATCTTCTTCTATAGTACCAGACAAATCTTCCCCTTTGTAGAAGCCTTCAATGTGCTATTTCCACCTATCCTCTCTCTCCTCTGGATTTAACAGTGAGACTTCCATTGCACTCTTAATGTTACCATTCTTGCTCTTAATTTCACCGAAGGTTGTTTTCAATTTCCTATATGCTGAGTCAGTTCATTTGACAATCATTTCTTTTGCAGTTTTTTCAGATTTTACATGCAGCCATTTCACCTTAGCTAATTATTTCATTCCTCAATGACTAGTATTTCTGTACTTCTGAATTTCGCGAAACATTTCTGTAAGATGCGTCGACTTTATGAAAGTCTTCGCCAATGAATGAATGCATCCAGGGGGGCAGTTAACAGGGACACTTTGCACCGGGGTATCAATCTGTCCACGTCAGTCAAACGCCTGCGTGCACTGTGCCTGGGATGACGTCAGAGCTAGGCACCTATCAAAAGCGTTTTCAATAAAAGTAGGAAGAGAACTCTAAAGGACTTAACACCGTGCTGGATCGCTTAGATTTCATGGAACTAGCTGTCTGTGTGCCGACCGTAATATCGACAACACTGTGTGGCACGTAAAGAGATTATTTTTCATTTTCAAGGAAAGCAATTAGCTTATGGTGATTTGAAGTCAGGGAGATTGACCATTTTACCTGGAACTTCCCGTAGAGGTCGCCTCTGTACTGTTAATAGTGCTGTTTCTGTTTATTAGGAATAATATTGTATTTTGTGCGTGTGAACATTTACTGTATATACCAAGGAATGAAAACTCAAAACTTTTATTCATACTCATTGTTCCTGATCCCGCCGATAAAACAGAAAGTACACTCCTGGAAATGGAAAAAAGAACACATTGACACCGGTGTGTCAGACCCACCATACTTGCTCCGGACACTGCGAGAGGGCTGTACAAGCAATGATCACACGCACGGCACAGCGGACACACCAGGAACCGCGGTGCTGGCCGTCGAATGGCGCTAGCTGCGCAGCATTTGTGCACCGCCGCCGTCAGTGTCAGCCAGTTTGCCGTGGCATACGGAGCTCCATCGCAGTCTTTAACACTGGTAGCATGCCGCGACAGCGTGGACGTGAACCGTATGTGCAGTTGACGGACTTTGAGCGAGGGCGTATAGTGGGCATGCGGGAGGCCGGGTGGACGTACCGCCGAATTGCTCAACACGTGGGGCGTGAGGTCTCCACAGTACATCGATGTTGTCGCCAGTGGTCGGCGGAAGGTGCACGTGCCCGTCGACCTGGGACCGGACCGCAGCGACGCACGGATGCACGCCAAGACCGTAGGATCCTACGCAGTGCCGTAGGGGACCGCACCGCCACTTCCCAGCAAATTAGGGACACTGTTGCTCCTGTGGTATCGGCGAGGACCATTCGCAACCGTCTCCATGAAGCTGGGCTACGGTCCCGCACACCGTTAGGCCGTCTTCCGCTCACGCCCCAACATCGTGCAGCCCGCCTCCAGTGGTCTCGCGACAGGCGCGAATGGAGGGACGAATGGAGACGTGTCGTCTTCAGCGATGAGAGTCGCTTCTGCCTTGGTGCCAATGATGGTCGTATGCGTGTTTGGCGCCGTGCAGGTGAGCGCCACAATCAGGACTGCATACGACCGAGGCACACAGGGCCAACACCCGGCATCATGGTGTGGGGAGCGATCTCCTACACTGGCCGTACACCACTGGTGATCGTCGAGGGGACACTGAATAGTGCACGGTACATCCAAACCGTCATCGAACCCATCGTTCTACCATTCCTAGACCGGCAAGGGAACTTGCTGTTCCAACAGGACAATGCACGTCCGCATGTATCCCGTGCCACCCAACGTGCTCTAGAAGGTGTAAGTCAACTACCCTGGCCAGCAAGATCTCCGGATCTGTCCCCCATTGAGCATGTTTGGGACTGGATGAAGCGTCGTCTCACGCGGTCTGCACGTCCAGCACGAACGCTGGTCCAACTGAGGCGCCAGGTGGAAATGGCATGGCAAGCCGTTCCACAGGACTACATCCAGTATCTCTACGATCGTCTCCATGGGAGAATAGCAGCCTGCATTGCTGCGAAAGGTGGATATACACTGTACTAGTGCCGACATTGTGCATGCTCTGTTGCCTGTGTCTATGCGCCTGTGGTTCTGTCAGTGTGATCATGTGATGAATCTGACCCCAGGAATGTGTCAATAAAGTTTCCCCTTCCTGGGACAATGAATTCACGGTGTTCTTATTTCAATTTCCAGGAGTGTATTAACATTTTCTTTCACTGAGCATAATGAGTAATGTGGACTTGCAGACTGAAAATTATGGTCAGTATGTAGTCCATCGCTTGCTGGCTGAAAGTAAAAATAGTTTTCAGGCTCTTATAAACGGTGAAAGTAGGTGTAAAGCAATCACAGACAACTTAAGTGTTTTCATTAATGACATAACAGAAGTAACAACCGTCTGATTATTTACCTGTCGCCTCAAATGTGAAGTTCCTTGTACGTTTCGTCCTCTCCTTCTGGTTGCTCCACTTTCTTTGTCAGACTGTGTATTTTCGGCTAACTTCGTCTCGCTGCGTGTCAGATGTTACTTTCACACGCCAATCTAGATACAACAGTTTATAATCAGGCAGAAAATTTTTCTCACCAAAAATAGAAACTTTATAAATGACAACGACGTAATTTGAGAGACTGAGTTACTAATTATTGGAACTGTAGAGGTACAGAGGAGTCAGGCTCAGCAACGGCGTTGGGAAATGCGTCTTATAGTATTCCAACGTAAACGAAGTGCAAGGGCAGTATCATGTGCAGGAAAGCAAACAGTCAACACAAGCATCTCTTTCGCTGTGTCTATAAGTAAATGCCCGTCTTCGTTTTTTGCGTAGCTTACATACGGCTGGCAGGAGGACTCTCACATACTTATGAGCTGAAAAGTAAAACTCGCTGATATTTTCCGTGTTTTTTTTTCTCTTTTTCCCGAGAAAAGCAGTGTTTGTAGTTCTAGTCGAAATAACGAAGTATCAAAAGGAAAACCAGCCATCTCCTGCAAAGAGCAACTCCGAGCGTTGAATAAACAGCTGGAAATCTCTGCTGAGGGCAACGAAAAGACGACACTGTGCTTGCGTGTTTTCTACTGCACTTAAGCACGAAACGGGGACCTTGTAAAGGAAAGAGAAAAAGTGAAGGGCACTTAGGCAGAACAGAACCACGTTGTGTGAAGAAACCTAAATGGACGCAAAGTGTCCACGGTTGAAAATTACTGTAATGAGCGAGCATTACGACAGAAAGTTACGTGAGTCCAAATCATTACCTATGATAGTTAGGTTTGGCGTCCAGTGACGATGACGAACTATGATACTGCATAAAATAAGGATTGTTATAATTTCATAATACAGTCTCTGTTGTTATATAAATTGAAGCATAATACAGGGTGTTTATAAATTGGTTGTACAAAAGTATCCGTTCATTGTGAGAAGGATAAAAACTCAGGGAACTGTTTTATACAGCACTGTTAATTCCTAACGTTCCAGCTAGGCGGCATGCGCGAATGAGTTGTATAATGAAGAGCCAAAGAAACTGGTAGATCTGCCTGTTATCGTGTAGGGCCCCCTCGAGCATGCAGTAGTGCAGCAACACGACGTGGCATGGACTCGACTAACATCTGAAGTAGCGCTGGAAAGAACTGACACCATGAATCCTCCAGGGCTGTCCATAAATCAGTAAGAATACGAGAGGGTGGAGATCTCTTCTGAACAGCATGTTGCAAGGCACCCCAGATATGTTCAATAACGTTCACGTCTGGGGAGTTTGGTGACCAGGGTAAGTGTTAAAACTCAGAAAAGTGTTTATCAAGCCACTCTGTAGCAATTCTGGACGTGTAGAGTGTGTCATTGTCCTGCTGGACATGCTAAAGACCGTCGGAATGCACAATGGACATGAATGGATGCAGGTGATCAGACAGGATGCTTACGAACGTGTCATCTATCAGAGTCGTATCTAGAGGTATCTGGGATGCCATATTAATCCAACTGCATACGTCTCACATCTTTACAGAGCCTCCACCAGCTTGAACATTCCCGTACTGCAAGCACGTTCCATGGATTCATGAGATTGTCTACATGCCCGTAAAAGTCCATCCGCTCGACATCCATCCGCTCGATACAACTTGAAAAGAGACTTGTCCGACTAGGCAACATGTTTCCAGTCATCAACAGACCAATGTCGGTGTTGACGGGCCCAGGCGAGGCGAGAAGCTTTGTGTCGCGCTATCATGGGTACACGAGTGGGCCTTCAGCTCCGAAAGCCCATATCGATGACGTTTCGTTGACTGCTTTGCACGCTGGCACTTGTTGATGGCCCATTATTGAAATCTGCAGCAGTTTGCCAAAGGATTACACTTCCGTCAAGTTCAAAGATTCTCCTCCAGTTCTTGCAGGATCTTTTTCCGGGTGCAGCGATGTCGGAAATATTATGTTTTACCAGATTCCTGATATTCACGGTACACTCGTGAAATAGCCGTACTGGAAAATCCGCATTTCATATCTACCTCAGAGGTGCTGTGTCCCATCGCTCATGTGAAGATTGTAACACCACATTCATATATCACCTAAATCTTGCTAACCTTCCATTATAGCAGCAGTAACTGACCTAACAAATGCGTTGTCAACCGCAGCACCGTGTTCTATCTTTACATATCTCTGTACTTGAATACGTATACCTATGCTAGTTTGTTTGGTGCTTCAGTATATAACGTTGCAGAGCTCACGTAGCATTGTTTATGGTTTCATGAATCCAAATCCTCTACTACAGATCAGAGAAAATTCAGGACTAAATATCGCAAGCCACAAAATCAAAGACGAACTGTTACTAATCGGTAAAATCATTTCACGAAAACCAGCTGCATATCGCATAGCACGCCGGTACAGCGTCGGCCAGCAGTATTGGATGCAGCAATTGAACCAGTTCGGCAGACTTACATTCTTAGTCCGGGTAAATCAAAGAGACGTGGATGGTATTACAGAAACGCCTGTCATTCAAACCCTTCAAATTGGATCTATTGCAAGCCTTAAGAGAAAATTACAAAGAAAAACGAGATAGGTTTTGTGTAGAAATTATTGACAAAATGCAGACTGAAGATGATTTAGTTAATAAAATTGTGTTTAGTGACGAAGCCGCCTTCCATACCTACGGTAAAATGAATCGGCATCGAGTTCAGGTATGGGGTGAGCAGAAACAACTTCACGCAATCGATCATATGCGAGACTCGCCTAAGGTAATATTTTTTTGTGCTGTAATCTTTATCAAGATGTACCGTCCTTCTTTTTTGCCGAGTCATCCGTAACTCTTATATCGTTCTTGGACATGATTAAACATTATCTAAAGTCTGAGTTACAACGTGATACAAACTTATTTCAAGGCAAGAAGACGTGTCACCACATTATCATCGAGAGGTTGTCGCGCATTTCTGTAGGCATGTGTCGATTTGATTGGACGTGATGGGACAATGCCATAGCCTCCATGATCAGGTGATTTAACCCGAATGGACTTCTGAGTATGGGATAACATTAAAGACAATATTCCTTCACTTCTGGAAAACGTCGACTAGCCGCGACGACGGATAACACAAGCAGTTCCCACAGTACTTCTAGATTTGCGTCACAGGATTTGGCGGGAAGTTGATTACAGATGAGACATTTTTCGTGTTACAAAAGGTAGCCACACTGATCATTGGTAAATGAAACTTGAAGATGTATCAAAAAATTTCTTTAAGTTATTTACCTTTTTCAGAACTGAAGGTTACTTTTGTACAACTAATTTACAAACACCCTGTAATTTACTCGTGTGTAGTCGATGAGGCATAACTGCGAGTTGCGATGAGGCAGCTGCCCATGTGGGAGGGGGATATGGCGTGCGACCCTGCTACTGCCCATCTTAGAAATGTTATGATGTCAAAGAGCACAGACCTCTGTTTAAGACTATAGTGTGTTCAAAACTGCTTTAGGATTCAGACGTACGGAGCAAGTAGTAGGATGAGAATCGCGGAGTAGACACGGCACAACACGCATTGAGTCACTCAGAAGAGGCCTGTTACCGCAACAACCACTCGCGGTCCACCACCACCACAACTCTTGCCGCTTGATGTGCTGTGGGACTGTCCGTTGCGCACTGATGTTTTCTTTTCATTTCTTATAACAGAGGGTCTAATAAACTCATGCACAAAAATTAAGGACACAAGTAATTTACATTACTGGATTAGGCAAATAATTGCGATCTTCAAAGGATATCATGTGACGATATGTACATTCGCTATGTTAAATGACATTATTATGTTGAAAGTGCTTAACTGTGTTTGTTTGTCTGTACGAATGTCTTTGTACATTAAGCACATCTGAAGATAGAATTATTTGCCGAAACCAGCAATGTGAATATTTTTTATGTCTCTAAGGCATCAATGACGTAATAAATTGTTACACAATCGTAACGTACGTCGTATACTTACATTTGGCAATATGTCTTCATTACGGTGTTGTTGATGAGTGACCTGCCACGGGAAACCTCTCTCCAGACAATTCTCAATCCATATCATGAACCCAGCATTCCATTTAACACGTCATGTAATTTTTCTTATCTTTGACTAAGGATGGCAGAGTCATCAGCAAATCTTATAATTCATATCATTTCACCCTGAATTGCAATTGTACTCTTGAATCTTCTTTTCCGACCTTGTTTCTTCGGTATATAGACTAAACACTAGGGAGGAAAGATTGCACCCCTGTCACACTTTCCTTAATCTTATTTTTCCGTCTTGGTTCCTGTAGATACTGTACTTTATCACTCTTTCCCAGTAGCTTACAATACTGTTCTTGAGACTGTGGAACATCTTACACAATTTTAATCTATCGGTATTTAGACAACTATAGAAGGGAATGACTGTTGCCTCTAGGAATAGTTGACACTTTGTTTTCGAGTCGGTGTTTATAAGCAGTATTCCTTGTTGTTGTTCGCTCATGTGGAAGACGAGCAGGGCTCGGATGAAAAAGCTGCTCATCTGGGAGGAGGCGGCTCCCAGGGGCGTGAATCTTTAATGCTGCGTCACGAGGCGGTCTGAGGGGGCGGGATGGGGGGGGGGGGGGGAGAGGGGGAGTGCCTGCTCTAAAGGTCACACAGCGCTGACGCGGCGAGCAGCGCGCCCGGCGTTGAATTTAGCCTGCACCACGTCATCGTCATAGGCCGAGCGAGTCTGCAGCACCTCAACCACAACAGGTAGCGACTACAGCAACATAGCTTGCACCAAGAACTACGAATTTATGATTCTATCCATACAACGGTGTTTCGATTCTTTGCAGGCGCAAAACTGACGTTCCCATCTTCGATGATGATTCAGTTCTCACGTTTCCCGCAAAATGTGGACTAGCTGTTGCACTCTTCCCACACTATGTTGCTTACACTATATTGTTTGTGGTGTCCGCCCCCGGTAGCTGAGTAGTCAGCGCGACAGAATGTCAATCATAAGGGCCGGGTTCGATTCCCGGCTGGGTCGGAGATTTTCTCCGCTCACGGACTGGGTGTTGTGTTGTCCTAATCATCATCATTTCCTCCCCAACGACGCGTAAGTCGCCGAAGTGGCGTCAAATCGAAAGACTTGCACCAGGCGAACGGTCTACCCGACGGGAGGCCCTAGTTACACGAATTTGGTTTTATTTTGGTGCTGTACTTGTGCAATGTGTGCAAATGTTGCTTCTAGTTGCCTCCACCCTTCACAACCACGGGCGTCCTTCGAAGGGTGGAATACAAGACAAAAGTGTCTGATAAAGACATCCTTTCCAGGGAACTGGGGAAATGTATAATCCACGTTCTACGAAAATAGATGCTTTCTAGGCAGGCCAGTCCATTTCAGGGATTGTATTGTCTACAACCATCGTCTCGCAGATATTCCTTTATTACAGGATGCATTGTCTGGCTGATACAATTAGTCATCTTCTTTGAACTAAACCTCTACCACATTCATTACAAAATGCTATACAATGTGTTTTTACCTCTAATAATTTAGAGTTTTCTGAAGCTCAACAAGAGGATCTAACCGTAACTACGACAAGCACCGCTATACCACAGCACCACCTACTCTGAATTTCATTGTAGGAGCTGCGCCACTCGGCAAACACAAATGCTTTCATCCGACTGCCACAGAGTACAGCGTGGCTCGTCACTCCCTATCATGCACTGTTCAGTGCGTCACTCTTTATATCACTTCAAGCGTCATTTAGCAGACTACATCTACATCTACGTGATTACTCTGCTATTAACAATAAAGTGCCTCGCAGAGGGTTCAGTGAAACACCTTCATGCTGTCTCTCTACCGTTCCACTCTCGAACGGCACTCGGGAAAAACGAGCACTTAAGTTTTTTTGTGCGAGTCCGGATTTCTCTCATTTTATCGTGATGATCATTTCTCCCTGTGTAGGTGGGTGCCAACCTAATGTTTTCGCAATCGGAGGAGAAAACCGGTGATTGACATTTCGTGAGAAGATCCCGTCGCAACGAAAAACACCTTTGTTTAAATGATTGCCACTCCAATTCACGTATCATGTCTGTGACACTATCTCCCCTATTTCGCGATAATACGAAACGAGCTGCCCTTCTTTGTACTTTTACTCCAGAATAGGGCTGACAAGCGTAGTGTAAGCAGTCTCTTTGGCAGACCTGTTGCATCTTCTACGTGTTTTGCCAATGAATCGCAGTCTTTGGTTTGCTCTACCCGCAATATTACCCATGTCATCGTTCTACTTCAGGTTATTTGTAATTGTAATCCCTAAGCATTTAGTTCAATTTACAGCCCACAGATTTGTGTGACTTATTGTGTAATCGAAATTTAGCTGATTTCTTTTAGTACTCATGTGAATAACTTCACACTTTTCTTTATTCAGGGTTAACTGCCACTTTCGCAGCATACATATATCTTATCTAAATCATTTAGCAAGTCGTATTGATCATCTGATGACTTTACAAGACGGTAAATGACAACATCATTTATAAATATGTGCCGCGCGGGATTAGCTGAGCGGTCTAGGGGCGCTGCAGTCATGGACTGTACGGCTGGTCCCGGCGGAGGTTCGAGTCCTCCCTCGGGCATGTGTGTGTGTGTTTGTTCTTAGGATAATTTAGGTTAAATTGTGTGTAAACTTACGGACTGATGACCTTAGCAGTTAAGTCCCATAATATTTCACACACGTGTGAACATTTTTTTTTTTTTTTTTTTTTTTTTTTTTTTTTTTTTTTTTTTTTTGCAAATGTGTGGCTTATGAGAGATTATTCGAGGTTTTAATTATTAGTTTGGTTGGTTGGCTGGAGAACGCCGCAGCTGTTTTGTTGTAAGAAATTCGGTTTGTTTGTAATTATTCTCTGCAGAACGCCTCGACACACCCGCTACCAGCACAACATAACCGTCAGGCGGGTCCCGGATTGAGTAGGGGCCAGTCTGGCGGACATCGAGAAGAAACCAAGCCAAGTCGGCAGCCACCATGAGGCGTGAGATACGCCGCTAGAGGTCCGACGTACACGAACTAGATTATTACACACAGATACCTGACTTAAAACAGTGCGTCAAGCATTTTGCCGCGGGCAGCCCATTTGAGGCCGCGTACAGACTACAGAAGGCAATCTTCACCAAGTAATCCACTGGGCCAGACGCTGAGAACAAAAGCTGTTCCACAATCGCAGCTTATTACGGTGCATCCAGGAAGATGTGTCGTAGCCCACCGCCAGATACGTCACCGAGTCGTCCTCCCGGGAGAACCGCAACGCTCCAGACCATTAGCAGTCGACATGTGGCCTACGACGCCGTGTCAAGAGTTTGGACTAGTAATTAATGCTGTTTATTAACTTTGGCTACACTCGTCGAACTCAATATCTGCGATTGGTGTTCAGAAACAGTAATTGGCTTGCTTGTCAGTATCTGAGAATACCTTGACAGCCGTTAACCTAATTTCTATTGTTTTAATTTTTTTTCAATGCCGGCCTTCCACCACCACTCATCAATTGATGTAATAACTGTTGTTGTTATTAAAACTGGCTTCCTACCAAACGTTATTTTGTGGTCTGGGCATTTAGACAGAAATGATATGTTCTTGTTGTTGCTAGCTCACAAGAAGGGTTGGGTTAATATTAAGGAAAAACGCATCGAAGATGAATGTTCAAATGTGTCTAAGCACTATGGGACTTAACATCTGAGGTCATCAGTCCCATAGACTTAGAAAAAACTTAAACCTAACTAACCTAAGGACATCACACACATCCACGCCCGAGGCAGGATCCGAACCTGCGATCGTAGCAGCAGCGCGGTTCCCAACTGAAGGTGACCCACATATTTCGTCATTTGTCATTTCATGAAATACATTTTATTGCTTAACAATAATAGTTACGATTACAAATTAAAAAACTTGTAAAAATGAGTGACAACGCTCACAATAATTTAAGGAACTTGAACATGATCGATTCATTAGTAAAAAACTTTGACAATTTTTACCATTACAGGGCTTAAATCCAGGAATACACGTAAGTCACTAAATACGAGTAAGAAGTCACAACAACTAGGTTTGACTGCAAGCTGATTCAACAAACAAGTTATACCAGAAAAATAAATTACAAATGACTTCCACTAAAAGTACTAACATTTCCCAAGAATGGATAAAACTTTAAAGAAATAGACAACACCCACTCAAAATACAGAAACGATAAAGAGTTACGCCACTGATGTGGCTGTTGGAAATCTCTTAACGAATTATAAACTTAATAAAATCCTATAAGAAATGCAATACATAGTCTTCCTAAATACAAGAAAAGCTGCGAAGGTATACAACTTAAATGTGACTCCCAGTTGGTATACACCAGCACACGTTCCAGAACTAGCTAATAGGGTCTGAAGTTTAAACGGTAGTAAAGGGCAAATAAATTCACAAGGAACTTCGAACTTGCGGAACACTCATTAAGGCTTGTGTGCTTTCTCAACTCTCAATATTTGAATAGGTCAAAGGTTCCGGAATTAATTGGCCGATGTTCCGCCGTGTCACGTACAAAAACGATCGAATTTTTTACTTAACTGGCGATAACGTGAGGCAGCTGACAGAGGTGCCTGGTTGTGGGCAAACTTTGACGCTACGCGACGACGTAAGTGTCGCTGCAGTAGGAAGAAAACCCGTCTCTTCGCCGGGCCCAGGAAACAGGGACGCGTCGTCCTGTGCCAGAACTACCCTGCAAATATGCATCAGAAAGAAAACAGTAATCTGCCCAAATAACGCTACAAACGACAATATCTCAGATATATGAAATATTAACTTATTGCAGAAGTGGCTGCACATACAAGTCACGAGCTCAGAAGCTTCTTAATATTTCTTACAAATTGACGACGAGATCTACCATTACCTGCAAATCCACATACCACGGCAGACCCTCTTTTAATAGTCTCCGACACAGACTTTATTGCAGTTCCACTTACAGCTACCCAATTTACATCAGAGAGTATGTGTATACTTGCAATGAATATGATCTGGAACACACAGATTAAAACCAGTTTCACTGACCGGTGACCATCCAGACAGTCACTCAGAGGCGTAATGAACATTCAACATTAACACAGACGTGGGCCTACGATAGCAAGTACCAATAAAGATTAACACGTAACTCCACTCATGTGCGAAGGAATCACGACTTCCAGCGTTCCAAGCTGGGGTATCTTTGCAGGTCATTTACAGGTGTTGTATTGTTTACGCCTCCAGAGCTGGCCCGGTGCTTGCTGACCAGGTTGCACATGGCGTCAGCTGTCCTTCCAGTAACTCGCCGCTATTAATACTTAATCCAGCCGGAAAACTTTGGCTGAGACCAATTTAACAATTCGCGACTTCACGGGCTCCACGCCCGGACAGCAGGAGTACCGCAAAAACCAACTTGCCAGCCATGTGGCCTCCCGCTCATTGCGAGTACCATGATCTACCAAACCCAATAACACACCTTTCGACCAAAGACCCTAGCCGTAGCATATGACCAGGATCGATATCGGTTGTACAGCCACAGTCATTCTTCTAGCTGGAGTGCTGATTACAGTTTGGAAATCAGGATTGGTTTCTTCCACTGATTTCATGCAATTTCTTACAATAACCCTCCACAATGCTCGACGCACCGTCATAGCTAGAGATCTGGCTGAATACATGAACTGTTAAGCTGATTGTGCAATAATTCTCTCACTTGTCGAGTCTTGAAATCTTCGGAATTGTGTGATTGATGTTTTCCCCAAAGTCTGAGGGTATACTTCCAGCTCTTCCAAAGCTATTATCCATTGTAATACTGGGTCATCTATCTCATCACTCTCGACTTCTATTTCGTCTTCTATCGCGTAATCGGACAAGTCTTTCCCCTTGCCTTGAATGTACTCTTTCTACATATCCCTCTCTCCCCTGCATTTAACAGCAATTTGCGACTGCCCGAATTATTTCCCACAGTCGAGCTTTTTTGGTCTTAACCGAGTGACCTTTATTACGCCATCCGCTTAGTCGATCAATTGACTTACACTGATCAGATCATTATGATCACCGACCTACTGTCGATGTAAACCCGTCCAGGCGAGAGCACCGTAACCTGGCGAGGAATTACTGTTAGTCACGCACACACACGGCTTACGTAGTATCAGTGAGCGTGCTGTCCGTGTGTAGAATGGGGAAGGTGGGCGATTTTTCTTAGTTGGCCGAGGGCAAATTCTCATGACCCTGAGGCTCAACACGGGCATTTCGGAAATTGCACGACTCGTTTAGTGTTAGAGGACTACTGTTGTGAGTGTACTCAACACGTGGCGAAACTGAGGGGAAACTACGCTCAGACGTCAAGGGGTTTGGCGGCCACCTCACATTACAGATATCGGACGTCGTAAGCGGGCAGACTGGTAAAAGAGGACAGGCGGCAAACTGTGGCGGAACTAAAATCAGACTTTAATGCCGGGCAGAGTACAAGTGAGTTTGAACGCGTAGTGCAGCGAATATTCCTAAAGATGGGGCTCCGTAGCCGATTATTAACTGCATGACATCGGCAACTACAACCGAAATGGTCACGTGACCATCGGCATTGGACATTGGTGCAGTGACAGAGCGTTGCATGGTCTGATATCTTCTTCATCAAGCCGATGGGAGGGTGCGAGTCTATCCTCTTCCAATGGAACAGCTCTTGACACGAGCACTGCGGGACGGAGACAAGCTGGCAGTGGCTTCATTATGCTCTGGGGAACATTCACTTGGGCGTCGTTGGTCCAGTAGCGCTCGTGCAAGGTACCATGATGCCCAAGGGGTAACGTGTACTGGTTTCAGACTCCCTTCACCTCTTCACGACGATCATGTTTCTCGACGGCAGTAACATTTTTCAACAAGATAATGCGCCATGTCACAAGTTCAGTAGTGTGATGGAGTGGTTCGAGGAACATAGTGGCTATTTCCAATTGATGTGCTAAGTACCCCAATTCTGCAGATCTGAACCCCATCAAACACACCTGGGATGTAATTGATCGAGGTGTAACAGCTCATCGCCCCCTCCCCAAAATTTACGGGAACAGCGCCCTCCAGCGACCTAGAAAGGACACATTGCTTACATTTTATGACGGGTCGCCCTTATTATCCGTGAAAAATGCTGACATACCGGCTGTTGGATAGGTGGTCGTGATATTCTGGCTGATAAGTGTAGAGACCTTGTGATTCCATGAGGCAACAGACTAACGATGACTTCATCGAGGTGAGAGGAATTTGCAGTGCTAAATAACTGATTTACTGGCTAAGCCGTGTGTGCCTGCAACGCATCTGACACTGGTTCAAATGGCTCTGAGCACTATGCGACTTAACTTCTGAGGTCATCAGTCGCCTAGAACTTAGAACTAATTAAACCTAACTAACCTAAGGACATGACACACATCCATGCCCGAGGCAGGATTCGAACCTGCGACCATAGCGGTCGCTCGGTTCCAGACTGTAGCGCCTAGAACCGCACGGCCAGTCATGCCGGCCATCGGACACTCCTAGAGAACACAGACGAGTGGGATAGCAGCCGAGGTCCAGCGCTTAATAACGACGGAGCATTCAAACGCAGAAGGAGTACTTTGTTTTGTTGACAGTGTACTCACTATCCCTCTTCAACGTTTTGTGTACAGCCTGCTGCATATACCACAAATAGTTTTCTTGTGGAAATCAATGGATGCCGTGGAGGACAGCATCCTTTCCTTTACGTGGACGTTTTATGTACTTCCCTGTGCACCAAAACGGTTCTCAATAGTATATTCGTCCGCAAAAACTAGATAAAGGTCATAATATGTCCAGTCATATTGATTTAAAAAACTTATTTAACAAATGTTATAATGTAACAGACCGCGATTCACCTAATTTAGTGTATGGTACACAAGTGTTGTAAACAAGACGATGAACTGTATTGAGTATTATGTTATGCTTCGTGCTTGCAGAACCCTGCCTTGGTCAACGACATTGCCCGACTCTCCCCAATAGAGAACGTTTGGATCATTAAGGGCAGGGACCTGCAAATATCTTGGCATTTTCGAGATCTAACGCGCCAATTGGACAGAATGAGGCACCATAGCCCTCAGTAGGAAATCCAAGAACTGTATCAATGAATGCCAAGGCGAATCACTGCTTGCATGAGGAGCAGGGGTGGAATAGCATTTTACTGACGTGCTCAATTTGAGAAGCTCTTTCTCTTGAATAAAACATCCAGTTCATCTGCAATTGTAATCATTTGTTTGTCTGTACACATACATCACATCATTGACTTCCATCCATTTGGATAATTCATCGCGCCGTTTGATTGGTCCATTCTTCTCTGAGCGTACCGTAACTCGTGACGTATATCTTCATGCGCTGCCAACATTGATTTTACCTGCCATCCGAGAGGTGTTTGGAAATGAAAGGTTTTACCTACAACAAGATGACGCTCCACCTCACTACGACAGAGATGTCAATTTGGATGAAAATCTACCCGGACGATGGATAGGTTGGAGAGGAGTACCCACTAAGGTCTCCAGACCTTACACCTCTTGTTTACCAATAGAAGCCAGCTTCACTGAACGAGTTGCGAGAAACCATTGAGGTATTCTGTGCGGCTGTCACACTGGCGACACTAATAGCCATATAGCGGTCAACAGTGCAGCGGAATAGACGTTGTTTTGGTGCTAATAGGGGTCACTTTGAACACATAAAATGACATTCCCCACGTGGAAGAATAGTCATTTTGTTCCGTTAATATTATCAAAGGGTGCGTTATCCTGGACTCCTTCTTTGCCATTCAAAGCTACCTTCACTAGCTAAACTTTCAGCGTTTCCTAATCTGTCAGAATCTGACAGCGGAGATTTACCTATCATCTGAGAGGTGTTTGGAAATGATTACCAAGATCTCTGAGTGTCAGTACAAAATTTATTCAGATATCTCTGCGCTGCGTACGTGTTTGTTACCTACTACATTCTGGAAAGGACTGCTGTCACTAGATCCCACACCACGATATTATAGTTCTCAGGAAGACGTACAAAGTCAGACCTACTTCACCTTGTCTTATGCCGACCAATCAAATTAGGTGGTGTAAACAGGGAGACAGTAAGTCAGTGACCCGATTCTTTAGCATCTTCCAGTATCATTTTAACTGAGCGACACTGATTTTGTGCAAGGATCTGCCACCCTAACTCAAAGTCATCTATCGCTACGCGTACTGGTACTCAATACCAATGATGTAATGCATCGTGAATAGTTTATTTTCCCACCAGAGAGCGTTTGAAGCGGTCGCATCACATTTCTGCAAGTGGTTTCTATTTTCTGCACATGTACTGAGTTTAAGTAATTTGTGACAACAAGCTGATGACTGAATGTCTCCATGTCAGTGCGAAAATGTTTCCCAAATTACCGATGACTTACTCACCTTAACTTCCTGTGTTCGACTCTGCGTGGCACATCACAGAGAGGTCAGTTTATGTGTAAATGTGTGCAAATTTTTCTAAAGACAAGTGGTGTTTTAGAGATCTATATCTATAAGCATACTCTGCAAACCAATGTGAAGTGCATGGCAGTAGGCGGTTCCCACCGTATCAATCGTTAGGGCTTCGTCTCGTTTCATTCACGTGTGGAAAGCGGGAAGACAGATTGCTTAAATACTTAAATACCCTGTGTGTGGCATACTTAATCTAATCTTGTCCTAGAAGATTCCTGTGGGAGCCGTACAAAGGAGGTTGTAGGTAATCCTAAATTTATCACTGAAGGCTGGTTCTTGATACTTTGTAAGGAGGTTTTCAGGGGGTGTAAAAGCCTTTAAGCAGCCAAGATTGCTTAAAATACTTCTTTATTCAAGACAACCGGTTTCAACAAACTTTGCTGTCATTTACAGGTCTGAAAATCTTTTTGTTGTAAAACATATTCATTTTACGTTGAACCTCATGCACAAAATGTAAAAAGGATGGAAATCAGCACCTTATCCATTTGACATCCTGTGCGTGAGGTTCAGCCTAAAATGAACATGTTTTAGAACCAAAAAAAATTAAGACCTGAAGTTGACAGCAAAGTCTGTTGAAACCGTTTGTTCAAAATGGCTCTGAGCACTATGGGACTCCACTGCTGTGATCATCAGTCCCCTAGAACTTAGAACTACTTATACCTAACTAACCTATGGACATCACACACATCATTGCCCGAGGCAGGATTCGAACCTGCGACCGTAGCAGTCGCACGGTTCCGGTCTGCGCGCCTAGAACAGCGAAACCGTTTGTCTTAAATAATGAAATATGCAATCTCGGATATTGAATGGCTTTTTACGGTTAAAACTAACTCTCAAAATGAGAAAATTACATGGGATGGTTTGCACCTGTCTTCGAGTATCAGTCAATCCATTTTTTCAGTCGCACTGTGACGCCCTCCAGCGGATATAATGGATCTCACTCGTAATGTCACAGAGACGTACACATGTCAACCAGAAGATCTAAGACCATTTGCACAACCAAAGAAGACACAGGAATGTCGTTAGAAACAAGAAGTCTTCGTAAGTGTCTACTTGTTTTACTACGTGCCCTTTATTATTTTAATTAATTTTCATCATCCACCCTGAGGGGGAGGGGGTATTTCGAGTAAAGACCCATGGTAGAGTCAGAAAGATTTTCTCGTTTCTGCTAGATCTAGGATTTCCGTATAAAAATTTTACGTGTACGTAACATGGAAAAACACAAATCGTGTCTGCAAAATAAATAGCCGTCAGAGGATGAAAAATTACTACGTATGAAGTATTCTGTTATATTTTACTCTTTAGCTACACACTGGAAAAGTATGCAAACTTTGGAAATGCCAGAAGTACTGTAAAATTTGTATTACGGTTTCATGTAGCCTAAGACGCGGAGAACGTCCATCTTAACATTCATATTACCTATACGACTTTTTACGGTGTAGTTGAACAGCAAAGTGACGTCATACAGTCCTGTAGCATAACTTCAAGGCGATCGCCAATTATCTCTATTCCTGCCGATGTCTAATGAAGTCGAACTCTTGTCTTGTCGGCTCAGCCTCCTGCCAAGGTTTCATTATCGTAATTACCAACTTGCGACGGCCGTCACCGACCCGCGCGCAGCCAGTAAGAGGTCAGCTTAATTTCACTTTGCGGTCAAACAAACTAAGTTATCGGCGTAATTTCCAGAAGGAGAAAGTGGCAAAGTATTTAATTAAATACGAGTAGCTGGCTGGATTTAATTAACCCCTACAGAGCCTATGGAGTTGGCGTATATTATAATCTGGAGGAGCAATATCGCTTTTCATCGCCAAATATCCGCTCCAACTTCGTAGCAAGAACGGGGAAACTCTGCGGTTCTCCTCAAATTATACTCGCTGACGTCATCAAGGATATGCGATGCGGTAGAATGATTTCGTCCATTTGATTTGCTTAATTGTTTCGCTTACGACAGAACATGGTTATAAAATGTTCGATTAATATGCCTACGCCAGCACACATTCCGCTAACAAAGCTAGCTCTTTTGTCAGATGACATCCTGAAAACGCTGAATGAAGGTAGTGAGACAGATAAGGTATTTCTTGACTTACGAAAAGCATTTTATCCAAGACCAAAGACACGCTTGTTATCGAAAACACGATCGTATGCGTTACCAGGCGAAGTTTGTGACCGGGTTGAGGAGTTATTGGCAGGCTCTCAGCGTGTTATGTATGAAGGTAAAAGTAACTTGGGATGTGCTGCAGACAGGCGTGTTGGGAACTTTGCTGTTCACATTGTACACTGTGGTGGCAAAAGTCATGGGATATTTCTGCTCGCAATCCTTTCGGTCATGGTCCACGATGCTCTTCTCTTCCTAACGTTTCGCCCAGGCCTGCTCTGGACATCATCAGAGAGGTTGCTTCGTTGAGTCGGACGTCTGAGAGCGACATATACTACAGAAAAACGGCGTGATAAGCAGAGTCGGCAGGCAATTTTGTCCCTTTTAGCCATGTATTCACATTTCTCTTGGTTGTTCTAATATGAACTTCACCACACGTACACGGAATTTCATATGCGCCACACGTTAACAGAGGAGAATGTTTATACTTTGCAGATTGGAGTGCTTGACCTATTTTATTTGTTGGTCTAAAAACCGGTTTAATGTCGTGATTCTGTAAAATCTCTACGATCTGATCTGTAACATTTTTAATAAAAGGGAGAGATACTGTATGCTTCCATGGCAGTTTTTCCTGCTTGTCCTTTTGCTTTCCATTATTTAGTGTTATAATTCTGTTTACTTCTCTCTCTGAGTAGTCACAAAGCCTTTTGGCCCTATCGACATGACTTTTAATGACACCTCTCTTTTGTTGTGGACGGTGATTAAGTATTTTGTGTAAATATCTGTCCGTGTGCTTTACCTTTCGAAAAACCTTTACGTTCCAAACAACCAAGAGAAGTGTGAATACACGGCTAAAGGAACACAAAAGTGTCTGCCGACTAGGGAAAATACACAATTCGACTGTAGCAGAGCATGATCTTCAGTCAGGAAGTTATAAAGTGAAGTTTTCTGAAACAAAAGTGTTATCTGCGACGACGAACTGCATCCACGGCTATGTAGAGAATCCATTGAAATACATACAGGCGTGCTTTTAATAGGAAGGAAAAGAGTATGAAACTTAGCGACATATGGACAGTAGGTCTGCAGAATCGCTAAACAGTTTTTTATCTTTGACAAGACGACAATCGATAGTCAAGTTTCATCTTTCACAAGAATTATCTCTGCTTATCATGCTGAAACATTTGGTCGGTATATGAAGTGGAACGATGACATAGACTGAGTTGTAAGTAAAGTAGATTACAGAATTCGGTTCGTTGGGAGAAAATTAGGGAAATGGAATAAGTGTCCAGAGTAGATTGCCTAAAGTGGTGCGTGCGGCCCATACTAGAATATTGCTCAAGTATGTGGGACCATACACCAAATAACACTAACAGGGGATATCGAAACATGTAAAAATATGTCTGCTTGAATGGTCACAAACTTTTTTGACCCTTGGGAGAGGCTACCACAGATGCTGAAAGAATTGAGCTGTCAAATGGTTGAAGCTAGGCACAGATTATCGTATGGAAGGCGACTTCGTTAAGAACCATCATGAATCTAGGAATATACCAGGATCATCCATGAACTTGTGACAAAATAAAACATCCACGCCCTCCTAGTGAATTTATTTTATTCAACGCGTTCTCCGCCGAACCACTACAGCACAACCCATGGAGATAGATGAAATCACGGGGGAGGAGGTAGGCACTGCGTTTATTCCATATACAGGCGCACTCTCGGGGAAAATCGCCCGCGTTTTGAAGAAACACCGGGTCGGGACTGTGGATTGTCCTCCGAATAAAACTCGTGCACTGGTGGGGAGCGCCTAAGATGACCTCGGTTTGAGGAAGGCCGTCGTGTACCAGATTCCGTGTCAATGTGGCAAGTCGTATATTGGTCAGACGATGCGTACCGTCGAGGATCGATGCCGTGAACACCAGAGGCACACTCGACTGATGTATCCGAGCAAGTCGGCGGTCGCTGAACATTGTTTGTCGGAAAATCACGCTATGGAGTATGAACGCTCGAGGATTCTGGTACAGACGTCGAGATACTGGGGCAGCGTTGTTAGAGAGGCCATCGAAATTCGCACCAATGACGACCTCATAAACCGTGACTGTGGCTATAATCTTAGCAAGGCTTGGGAACCAGCGATTGGGTTAATCGAGAGTAAATCGAGCAAACGTATAATTGTGACGACCACGGCGGGCACAGCCATCTCACCGGCGTCATCTCAGACGCCGTCACAATTTGTTCCACCGCGCGACCGTGGCGCGGGGCGCGGACGGCGGAGTGAGCGCGCCGCGGGCGGAGAGTATTTAAATCGGCCGCCGCCACGACCGAACCCAGTTCCCCCTGAGCAGCCATAGCGTACGGATCTCCGTGCCGACACGTTCACAGGAGTCGTTCCTTCAGTTCACCTGATGATGGCGACATGTATGATCGCCGAAATATTGTGCCCGTTGGACACTGTAGACCGGCAGTACACCCGTGGATATTTTGATTATCAAAGTAATTTTGATTGGCGTCTGATTTGATAGTTATAAGCTTCATCGTTCACTGTTTCAGAGGGCACCTTAATATTTTTGGATTTGCATTTTTGGTGACGTCTGCCTAGGATTGGTTCATCAGCTATCACTTGACACCGCAGTCAGATTCGCGGATCTTAGAATTAACAGAAAGGTGTACGTTACTACCTTAAGAATAATTCAATTCTCAAAACAAAAAAAATAGTTCTAAGTCCAAGCACATAACCATTTATGTACTTTTTCAGTGAATTAGGTAAGTATCTGTCCATCGTTGTCGAGTTGAAGTATAGCCATTGTAATTCTGGAGATGATTGTATTTATTATGTGTAAATGTGTATTGTACATTACGAGGGGAACGAATTTTAGTGCATGTGGGAAGACTGAGGAATTTAATGTTAGATTGATTAGCTTCGTTTTAAATGTCAAGTGCGTTTGGAATTTAATTTTTGTGCTAATCTCAAGGTTTACGAGAGGGAGGGCGAGAGGTTTAGCATTAATGAGTGATACAGAGAGGGAAATTCAAGTAATTCAGAAACGTTTAATGGATATTCGGATATGGTAGTGCCGAATGAAAGCACTGAGGATTAAATAACAGTGAACCATAGGAAATAATATCTCAAGACGAAACCAACATCGTTGACGAACTAGATCAGGGATGAGGTAGTGACGAGATTTTGGAGATGAGCAGAAATGTTAGAGGAGTAAGAAGCTTCATCTGCGGAAGAAAACGTAGAAATTACAGAACGTGAAAGAGCAGCAAAGAATGAAGCTTGTCCTGAACGCAAACCACACCTTCCGCGGAACTTGCTAATTTAAAACGGCTAATGAACAATTTAAGAAAAGCGAAGAGTTACTTAAAGAGAGTAACGAAAGAGACATAAGGAAAGCGAGCGAAAATGGGACACAATTTGAGAAAAATGAGCCACAATTCAAAATAATAGAGAACGCTATAAACAAGTAGGAGCCGTAAACTATAAATTAGATGATGACATCATGAAATAAGAAGAACAGGGAAAAGCTTTAAATAAGAATTAAATTCGAGGGTGGAGACATTAACGCAGTTCGTATCGGTACAGAAATTTTCACCGTTTCCGAACACCAAAAACCATCTACATCTGAACATGTGGACTGAAGCATTCCGTGAGACGTTACCAAAATCATAGCTACTGTTCTGAAAATCAGATTTTTATGTGCTTACTGCAGAGAGGAAGTAGCGTCGAAAACGTGAGAAATAATGGGACAATACAGGACATATGCACCCCGGAAAGAAAAGTTACATAAGTAAAGAAAAAAAAAGCACTTTTTAGTTTTGTCACTGAAAACTGTGTGTGAAGTATCCCAACGTGCCGTGAAAAATGTAATGGAATTTACTGCCAACACTAATTACTTTAAATTTAATAGAAGCTTTATAGAACTTATAATTTACGTCGTGATTTTCCAAGTAATGTATGTTTGAGACGTGACACTGTTCTTGCGGAGGTGCGAGACGAATTTACGCGTGTATTCTTGGAAGAGTGATGGTGCAAAGGAAAACGAGATCAAGTAAAACTAGGACTCACGACGATCGAGAACTATGCAGAACCAAGGTGTCATAAGTCACTGCAATATTTCAAAGTTATGATAGTGAAAAACCGATTTTTAGACGTGGTGTTTGAACTATGAGAAATAATAATACTTTACTTGATGAAGCTTCCACGTTAGGTTCGGAAGGAAATAAGGATCGCTTGCAGAAATATGCACGATGTTAATGGATTCCATAAGATACAGGGTGAGTTAGCATGCGAGAGAATTTGAGAAGCAATAGAACTGGTGCATTTCCTGCTGGCAGACTTCCAGAGAATTAACAGATAAGGAACTAGAGAACTGAAGGGAGAGACACCGACCAGGAAGAAACTAAAATGGATGGAAAAGCAGAAATAACAGCCGTCGCTGGGGACCATAGTATCTGCCAGACGGCTGCGGAAATAATTGGACACACAACGATGGAAGGAATAATGACGAGAGAATGATAGGTGAAAGGGAATAATGGAGATCGTGGAAGTGCATGGGCACACCCAAGTAAAAACCATAGGAATAAAGACAGAGATGACGCGCCACAAAGCTGACTTGTTGAAGACGCTCTGGCAACACAGCTAGTAATGGCCAGCTTATTGATGGCATTGTTCATGGATAGTACGGAGCTGAAATACACATTAGATGAAGAAACCAAGGAATTTCAAAAAACGGTAGATGACAGATATCCGACTTTAAGAGAATCCATGGTACGAAAAGAGATGCAATGTGTACTCGACTCAAGCAGTCAAATCTCGTCACTGGACAAAGAATCGTATGATTTGTGTCACCAGGATAAGCAGTGGCAATCATTCAAAAGGCACGGGATGGAGATACAAAGTGCAAAGTACGGCAAGTGACCAGAAATTAAGGAACAGGTACGGATAGACTTAAAATGTCACACTGAGGCTTGTGTGATGCCTGCACACGTAACAACAGTTTTTGGTGACTTTCTTATAGCACAGTCATTCGATGCATGTCGTAAAAGTCTGTTTCACTTCTGCCAGACTTTTGTGAATGTGCTATGACACGTGCATTAGATAACCTAGTTTAATATATTTTGACGAGGATTTCGTTTATAGATGCGTAATGTCCAACATTGCAGTATTTGAAATTGGTCAAGGCCGAAATCATGAGTGTAGAGTAGAACAAACGATCTGCCAGTTAAATGGCAGAATTTTCATTAAATAAGTACTTCTTTAAATGGCTCTGAGCACTATGGGACTTAACATCTGTGGTCGTCAGTCCCCTAGAACTTAGAGCTACTTAAACCTAACTAACCTAAGGAGATCACAGACATCCATGCCCGAGGCAGGATTCGAACCTGCGACCATAGCAGTCGCGCGGATCTGGACTGAAGTGCCTAGAACCGCTCGGCCACTCCGGCCGGTGGAGTACTTCTTCCTTATTTGTGGTGAGTCCTCATAAACAAACTTCGTGTTTTACTTACTTGTTCTGAAATTATTAGATGTAGAAAAATGTGTTTGGTCTTAAAGGAACTGGAAGAAAAAGGGCATTTATTAAAATCAAATGTAAATATTGTAATGTGATTATTTTTCTAGTGGTGCTCCATTTTTCTGAATTATTAAGTGCAACTTCATTGTAGATTTTGGTGGAGGGGAAAGCGAAGTCTTCAAAGGGCATGCAAACAGTAGCTACTGGTAATTCTACATCTAATGGTCAATCTGTGTAGATCAGTCGTGAGGTAGCACGTTGCTGAGCTGATAGTGATGTATCGGACTATTAAAAGTGACAGAATTTGTGAAGCCAGCAGCTGCGCGAATACTTCAAATGTATGTTCGTACTTATAATCGTTCTGACTCAAGTGAGACTTAGAATCTGAGAACTCACTGGAAACTTAACATTTAGAGAGGATTAAACGATGTGCTAGATGAAACTTTGACTTACTTCGGCTGCAGTTTTAGACTTAATGCTGGAGAGAATACGAGTATCTACTCGAGAATTCACGTGCTATAAATGGACTTTGAGTGAATTTCTGAAGAAATTGTGTTTATTTTAACAGATTGGAAATCTGTTTTTCACCTAGCACTGATGTTAAGATAGTATTTGTGGAGTCTGCAACCATTCTAATTACACATTTACGCACGCGTAACTGCTTTTAGGCACCGTCAAATCATACGTAAGGATTAATATTATTTTATTTCACATTTAAACGCTGTACTTGAGGGCCATCATTCTTAGCAGTTTCTACATTCGACTAACTGAATAAATCAATTCATTCAGTTTAAGCCCTTTGGCGTTGTCTACTTAAATTATTCAGTAGAATACAATGCTTTTATCAAATATTGCTAATGTTATTCAACTTGTTTACTTAGTATTTCGTATTACATGCTAGTGACAATTAAACTGCAGGTTCTGCTGTTGTACAAGTGTGGGAGTGAATTGGTGTGGCAACTGGAAATGTACTCCATAGTTGAAGTGTGCAGGACAGTAAGATTCTTGTGGGCAAAGCATCTAAATGCACCTAGATTCATGGTTAGTACCACTTTTTGCTAACAGTTTGGCTTATGGGTACGGAAGCAACCATGTACGGCTCGTCCCCGTGACTACAATGTGTCACAATCTTAAATACAGGTATGTATTTCCCAAGAATCAAGAATGAAGGTACAGTTGTACGCTGTCAGTGCTCCACCATTTAGATTAATTACTTTGTTTAACCACCACTGTGCCTACTATAAGGCCAGTTTAATTAATAATTCAGTTCACTTAACTCAGTCTTTCACTTAGCAGTCCAGGCCAGGATTTGTAACTAAGACATAAGTACTAATCAGAAACATGTCTTTCACTTGGCAGCTCCTGCGGAGGTTTAAAATAATCACGCTACGTAGAAGAAAAAAACGCCTTTAATGTTAATAGTAATATTCGAGAAAACGTGTGTATTTTTGGTTATCTGTTCAGTTACATGTCTTCTTTAGACTGAATAATTGGAAGATTGTTGTTTATTACACTGTGATTAGTCCCTATTCCTTACTTTACTCTAAGAACTAACCTGTTTTACTCACCGAAAAGAAGAAGCGTTAAAAGGCAAGATAGTGTCTCCAGTGTGAATGATTTATTGAGATGTAGGTGCTCATGAAACGGTTTAGTTCTCTGAATATCCTTTCACAAGGGTTGGCAGAAGATGAAAATTTTGAGATGAAAATGCGTTTAATGTTGTTGTCTTTCAAAAACTGTTTCCATTCTGAACTTACGTTTGGACAGAAAGGTAATACACAAAATTGATAGGTACGACCAGCAAAGATAAAAGCAGTATATTTCCTAAACTCAGGTGTGAGGAGTACCTGCCATAATGAATTGGTCATGTCACGTAAAGAAACGTACTTTGCGTTCAAAAAATCGTAGCTGTTCCTCTAAATTCTCAGGTTGTGTTCTGACTGGTAATATTGTCTGGTCAATAGCCCTGGCATCAAGTACAAGGTGTATTTTTGCATTAGGTTTTCTCACTACGTGTGACGGCCTAGAATAAGGTGAAGTGGATGGATCTATAATGCTTCATGTTAGCATTTGCTTTAACATGGGAACATATTTGGTGAGGCTTCACTTCGATAGTGTACGTGTAAGTTTTGATCACACCGAGTCTTTTTTGTAAATACATTCATATTTTCCACTAGAATATCCTTTAGTTGTGACTTTTCCTCTTCATAGACCGCTGTGCGTTCTTAAAGTTTAGAATTAATTTGTGTTAGTATGTCCTTGCATTCATAATCTGTCTGTGATGCATGTGTAGGTGTGCAGTGTTTATCAGTCTCGTGTAACATTTGTAGTTCATATCCAGTGTAGTGTTTGTCATGTTCAACTGTTCTCGTGTCTAATTTCACACAGATCTCACTTTAACTTAAAAAATAACGTATACCTTTAGAGAAGTCTATGGTGGAGTCCTTCTTACACAAAAATCTATAACTAAAATACCACTTGTAGACACGTGTGCAACGACGAGGAATGGCCATTGAATAGTCCCATTGCCTATTGCCAACTTCACAAACACTTGTTTACTTACCCTAGACTTATTACCTATTGCAATGAGTATCTGAAAATTCTGAACAGGAAAGTCTGCAACTTTGTTTACTTCGTTCAGCTTCACATAAATGTTCTGTGAGACTACATTAACCGCAGCCCCTGTATCAATGACAATGGTAGTGCGTGCTCTTCCTACTGTACCTGTAGTTGATGGTAGCACAACTTGTTTCTTCTTGGATCGACACTGTGTGTTGTCACTCGTGACGTCAAGAGCCAAGTTTCCTTGTTCAAAAAATGACTCTGAGCACTATGGGACTCAACTTCTGAAGTTATTAGTCCCCTGGAACTTAGAACTAGTTAAACCTAACTAACCTAAGGACATCACACACATCCATGCCCGAGGCAGGATTCGAATCTTGAATCTGCGACCGTAGCGGTCTCGCGGTTCCAGACTGCAGCGCCTAGAACCGCCACTTTCCTTGTTCGTTGTATCTTTAGAATAGAATGTGTGATTCATGTGGCGTGGATCTGATCGCATTACTGTGTGGTGTGTTAGAGTTTGGTGTGTCAAATAGTAATTGTGTGTCCAATCTGCCCCCCCCCCCCCCCAAGTATTCCTCAGTCACGCCCTGGGGCACGGTAACTACTGCGGCTAGTTTAACTCTTGGGTAGTTAAATTCTTTGTGTCAGTGTTAGGTGGAGGTAGCGTTTCGCTTTACATTACAATTATGTTTACCTGTGGGTATTGGTGTCGCCATTCTCCGGGTTGATTTTGGTGTTGCTGTTGTGTATGAGATGGTGTCGGCATGTTGTTTTGATTTGCATAACTGTTCTGTTGTATCAGCAGCAGCGCCTTCTGCCAGTGTTGATTGTAGTGAAATTAATTACGTGGATAAGAGTTTTGGTTTTGCATGTGGTTTCGTGGTGCCGGGTCACTCGTATTATGTACCTGCCACTGTTTTCTGTTTGAAGATTGTCCATTACGGAAGTTGTTAGCGTTTTGTCTGTATTGGTTATGATTTGGTCTCGGACTGAACTTATTAAATTTTCGGTTTTTGTAGGGATTGCCCCTGCATATAGTTGTTTTGATGACTATAGTTATTTGCATTGTATTGTAGTGGTGAGTTTTTGAAATAGTTCTGTGACTTCTGTGGCTGCACGAAAGAAACGTTCGAGTGAGCGCCTGAGTTGGGTTGGCTAGCCTGCAAGTTCGGCATAGCCACTACGTAAATGTTATGGTTTCTTTCCCGGGACTGGCGTTGTTGGTTCTCTTCGTAGAGTAAATCAATAGTGTCACGTCTTTCTAAAAAGTATTCTGCGCCGTCGTCAGGGAGATAGACTAATTTTTCTTTTATATGAAATGGCCATTTGGATTTGAGTGAACGGATTGTGTCACCAGGTGCGACTGGTTGGTCGAGGAAGTGGATATGTTGCGATATTTCTCAAAGTGTCGTCTTAGGTTTCCGTTTTTTGGGTTGAAGAGCTCAGGTTTCATTACTTGTTTCCTAACGCGTTCCTGAACAGTCCCTGACCAGTATCTATTCAGGAATGCATTTTCGAGTTGATCATATGTGTTAATATGTCACTCTTTTTGTATGCCCAGACGGCAGCTTCGCCCTGAATGTAATCAACGATGTGGGAAATTTTCTTTCTATCGCTCCAAGAGCGAGAAAAGGCGTTTTTGAATGCCTTGAGGAATATCACAGGGTATATAGTATTCTTTCCTGGAATAAAGGGTTGGAACTTCTGTGTTTAAACATGCTTTCTTCTTCCTTATAGGCATTGCGTCTGTTGCGATCTGAGAACGTGTAGTGTTCTTATGGCTGTTGTGAAACTGTCTTCTGAGCAGTAATTGTATTGTATTCTGGTGTCTTGTGTCGGTTTGTGTCACTGTTCATGTTCGGTGTTCCTGTGTGCTGTGTTTCATGACGATAAAATTGTTCGTTACCAAATCTTGTGTTGTGTAGGTGAAGGATTATACGTGTGTGTACATTGTACTGTGTGTAGTACATTGTACTGTGTGGTCGATCACCTGTTTGTTTTTCGATTTATAATCAATCACTGTGTCTTGCACTATGACCGACAATTTCTCATTCAAATTTTTATCCTTCTGTGCTGTCCAAGTCAGAAATTGTTCATTGAAGTTTGAAAAGTATGTGTCAGTTTCTTTCTGTACACTGTCGTGTATATGTGAGTGTACCTCATTGAGTTTATATTCAATATCCTTCACTCTGGTGTGTATTTCCTCGTTTTTATGATTATTGGTCTTAATCAGAGTAACCATATTTTCACAGACTGTGTCTATGTCTTTTATCTGCATTCACATCTGATACTGTCTGATCGTGCTGCAAAGTAAGCTCTGAGAATGTGTCCCACAAGTCGTTTATTTGCTTACTCAAACGAGTGTTAATGTTGTCAAGTAATCGCGTCAGTCTTTCTTCGGTCTTTGCTAGATTGGTTGCATTGTCTTTCACTAATTGCGAAATGCGTTCGTGATTCTTTGTGTTTTCCATTTAGGTTGGAAATGTCTTTCATGATTGTGCTCGATATTGCGATAAAATTTGTGTTAGACAATGGCGCTGCCCCCACCGCGTTATTAGCTGAGGCGTGCAAGCGTAAGTTTGGTTCGGAATTTGATCATTCTGAAGTTGACAGCAAGGAAATGAAATTATTTCCTGTCACTATCTGATTTGGTATTTGGTTACTCATGGTATTGTTGTATGTGTCGGTGTTGGTGTGTGTATCGGTATTCACGTTATCTAATTGTTGTTCCATTTTGTATTGTTTTCTGGTTTTGATCGTAATGAAAAATGCGAAAAGAAAGTAATTAAATTCGTAAGTATGTAAAATGTGTGGGTAATCCCTGTATTAAAGTCACTGATCCTGTTAATACGAATAAATGGAACCAAATATTCACATGCAAAATTTAAATCTTGCTGGCTTATCGCCATGTTCCAGAGGCTGTCCCTCAGTCTGCAAGATCCGGGCGATCGCAGAGGGTGGGCTTACTGCTAGTTGAGACCTCCAACGTCAGGCTGCAAGAGAGGGGAAGAAAACCAAAGTAGACTCCGTGTGCATACCGGGTGGAGTCATTCCACATGTGGAAAGGGTCCTTCTGGATGCCATGAAGGGTAGAGGGTGCACCCATCTGCAGGTGGTCGCTCATGTCGGCACCAATGATGTGTGTCGCTATGGATCGGAGGAAATCCTCTCTGGCTTCCGGGGGGTATCTGATTTGGTGAAGACTGCCAGTCTCGCCAGGGGGTTGAAAGCAGAGCTCACCATCTGCAGCATCGTCGACTGGGCTGACTGCGGACCTTTGGTACAGAGCGGAGTGGAGGGTCTGAATCAAAGGCTGAGACGGTTCTGCGACCGTGTGGGCTGCAGATTCCTCGTCTTGCGCCGTAGGGTGGTGGGATTTCGGGTTCCGCTGGGCAGGTCAGGAGTCCACTACACACAGCAGGCGGTACACGGGTAGCAGGGGTTGCGTGGCGTGGACTGGGCGGTTTTTTAGGTTAGATGGCCTCGGGCAACTACAGAAAGGGCAACAGCCTCAAAGGGTGCGGAGCAAAGTCAGGACATGCGGGGACCAAGCTGCAATCGGTATTGTAATTGTAAACTGTCGACGTTGGGTTGGTAAAGTGCCGGAACTTCAAGCGCTGATAGAAAGCACTGACGATAAAATCGTTATACATACGGAAAGCTGGCTGAAGCCAGAGATAAATTCTGCCGCAATTTTTGCAAAGGCACAACGGTGTTTAGAAAGGATAGATTGCATGCAACCGGTGGTGGCGTGTTTGTCAGTGTTAGTAGTAGTTTACCCTCCAGTGTAATAGAAGTGGATAGTTCCTGTGACTTATTATGGGTGGAGGTTATACTTAACAACAGAGCTAGGTTAATAATTGGCTCCTTTTACCGACCTCCCGACTCATCAGCGTTAGTGGCAGAACAACTGAGAGAAAATCTGGAATACACTTCACACAAATTTCCTTAACATGTTATAGTCTTAGGTGGAGATTTCAATTTACCAGATATAGACCGGGACACTCAGATGTTTACGGCGGGTGGTAGGAGCAGAGCATCGAGTGACATTATACTGAGTGTACTATCCGAAAATTACCTCGAGCAATTAAACAGAGAACCGACTCGTGGAAATAACATCTTGGACCTACTGTTAACAAACAGACCCGAACTTTTCGACTCTGTAAGCGCAGAACATGGAAACAGTGATCATAAGGCCGTTGCAGCATCCCTGAATATGGAAGTAAATAGGAATATAGAAAAAGGGAGGAAGGTTTATCTGTTTAGCAAGAGTAATAGGAGGCAGATTTCAGACTACCTAACAGATCAAAACGAAAATTTATGTTCCGACACTGACCATGTTGAGTGTTTATGGAAAAAGTTCAAGGCAATCGTAAAATGAGTTTTAGACAGGTACGTGCCGAGTAAAACTGTGAGGGGCGGGAAAAACCCACCGTGGTTCAACAACAAAGTTAGAAGACTACTGCGAAAGCAGAGAGAGCTTCACTGCAAGTTAAAACGCGGCCAAAACCTCTCAGACAAACAAGCTAAACGATGTCAAAGTAGCGTAAGGAGGGCTATGTGCGAAGCGTTCAGTGAATTGGAATGTGAAGTTCCATGTACCGACTTGACAGAAAATCCCAGCCGGCCGAAGTGGCCGTGCGGTTATAGGCGCTGCAGTCTGGAACCGCGAGGCCGCTACGGTCACAGGTTTGAATCCTGCCTCGGGATATGGATGTGTGTGATGTCCTTAGGTTCGTTAGGTTTAACTGGTTCTAAGTTCTAGGACACTAATGACCTCAGACGTTGAGTCCCATAGTGCTCAGAGCCATTTGAACCATTTTTTTGAACAGAAAATCCTAGGAAGTTCTGGTCTTACCTTAAATCAGTAAGTGGATCGAAACAGCATATCCACACTCTGGGATGATGATGGTATTGAAACAGAGGATGGCACCCGTAAAGCTGAAATACCAAACACCTTTTTCCAAAGCTGTTTCACAGAGGAAGATCGCACTGCAATTCCTTCTCTAAATCCTCGCACGAACGAAAAAAATGGCTGACATCGAAATAAGTGTCCAAGGAATAGAAAAGCAACTGAAATCACTCAACAGAGGAAAGTCCACTGGACCTGACGGGATACCAGTTCGATTCTACACAGAGTACGCGAAAGAACCTGCCCAATTTCTAACAGCCGTGTACCGCAAGTATCTAGGTTCCAAATTATTGGAAAAGAGCACAGGTAGTCCTAGTTTTAATGAAGGGCGGTCGAGCAGATGCACAAAACTATAGGCCCATATCTCTGACAACGATCTGTTGTAGAATTTTAGAAAATGTTTTTTGCTTGCGTATCATGTCATTTCTGGAAACCCAGAATCTAATCTGTAGGAATCAACATGGATTCCGGAAACAGCGATCGTGTGAGACCCAACTCGCTTTATTTGTTCATGAGACCCAGAAAATATTAAATACGGGCTCCCAGGTAGATGCCATTTTCCTTGACTTCCGGAAGGCGTTCGAAACAGTTCCGAGCTGTCGCCTGATAAACAAAGTAAGAGCCTACGGAATATGAGACCAGCTGTGTGGCTGGATTGAAGAGTTTTTAGCAAACGGAACACAGCATGTTGTTCTCAATGTAGAGACGTTAAAGTAACCTCTGGCGTGCCGCAGGTGAGTGTTATGGGACCATTGCTTTTCACACTATATACATATAAATGACCTAGTAGATAGTGTCGGAAGTTCCATGCGGCTTTTCGCGAATGATGTTGTAGTAAACAGAGAAGTTGCAGCATTAGAAAATTGCAGCGAAATGCAGGAAGATCTGCAGCGGATAGGCACTTGGTGCAGGGAGTGGCAACTGACCCTTAACATAGACAATTCTAATGTATTACGAATACATAGAAAGAAGGAACCTTTATTGTATGATTATATGATAGCGGAACAAACACTGGTAGCAGTTACTTCTGTAAAATATCTGGGAGTATGTGTACGGAACGATTTGAAGTAGAATGATCATATAAAATTAATTGTTGGTAAGGCGGGTGCCAGGTTGAGATCCATTGGGAGAGTTCTTAGAAAATGTAGTCCATCAACAAAGGAGGTGGCTTACAAAACACTCGTTCGACCTATACTTGAGTATTGCTCATCAGTGTGGGATTCGTACCAGATCGGGTTGACGGAGGAGATAGAGGAGATCCAAAGAAGAGCGGCGCGTTTCGTCACAGGGTTATTTGGTAAGCATGATAGCGTTACGGAAATGTTTAGCAAACTCAAGTGGCAGACTCTGCAAGAGAGGCGGTCTGCATCGTGGTGTAGCTTGCTGTCCAGGTTTAGAGATGGTGCGTTTCTGGATGAGGTATCGAATATATTGCTTCCCCCTACTTATACCTCCCGAGGAGATCACGAATGTAAAATTAGAGAGATTCGATCGCGCACGGGGGCTTTCCAGCAGTTGTTCTTCCCGCGAACCATACGCGACTGGAACAGGAAAGGGAGGTAATGACAGTGGCACGTAAAGTGCCCTCCGCCACACACCGTTGGGTTGCTTGCGGAGTATAAATGTAGATGTAGATGTTATAAGAAATGAACTTGAGTATGACCATTTTGTGTACTGAAAAGAACCTACTGTTTAAGCTGATAACTATTGTCGTAATTTAAATGCAGTCGCGAATTGTCAGAAACTTAAATAAAATGTAATGAATCCGAATTTTGAATGAATTTAACACTGAATCTAAAGATTGATTGTACACACTGTAAACCGAATGCAAATGCGCATACGCTGCGTCTTACTGTACGCTGGAATTTGGATCTGGAGCATGCAATTTCAGCGAGGTCATGACCGGGATTTCTTGATTGTTTTACAAATAATGGTTGGTAATTGTTCCTCCAGTTGTTGTTATTGTCATGGAAAAGAGAACAGATGGCATGATACATGTAACAAAGTCCTGTCACTGTCGTCAATACAAATAATATAAATAATAACATTGATAATTTGCTTCTGCGTGTGAGGATGAGAATACAGATCAGATAATCAATAATGTTTCAAAGTACATTGTATGATGTGCAAACAATGTCATTGTTGGCTGAGATCGTGCGTTTGCTTAGTAGTTTTGCATTACCGTGTGAAATATTGGACTTCTTGCAGTAAAATTGCCGTGAAGATTGACTTATGGGTCTTTTATGTTAGGACTCGTTAATTTTCCATCAGACTGCACACAAACGTTTGCAATGTCGCAGCCGCTTAAATTATTGTTAAAACTACTAAAATAACAAAAAGACATAGAGATTAATAAAATATAGGTTCACGTATGCATACAAGTTATGAACAGACACTTATATATAAATGATAATTGTTGCTTGGCAGTATATTAATATAAATGAGTACGTCGATACGCCTCTTCAAATCTGCCTGCGTTCAATATGTAACAAAATGTCGGGAAACAGATTACCTCACAACTCCAAGTAGCGTGAGAGGAATCAGAGCTGAAATAAGATATTAAAACATTTGCTGTTTTTTTCACCGCAACTGCGGATTGTTTATCGACAGCGCTTCATATCATGTCTTTGACAGCGTGAAAAAATTATACGAGTATTATCGCTTTCGCATGCTGATGTGCCCTTAAAACACCTGCGCCACTGTCACTACATGGTGGCGGCTAGAAGTTATGTGTGTGTGTGTGTGTGTGTGCGCGCGTGTGTGTGTACTGTAGCTTGTCAAGGATAACTTCTAGCCAGCACCATGCAGTGACATACGAGTGTGTACGCGCATGTCTGAGAGTGTGTGTGTGTATGTGTTTGTACTCTAGCCCATCAAAGAATAAGTTCGAAAGCTAACAAGTTTTCCTCCTTTTGTGTCTACCTACCGACAACTCAAGGTTTTCAATGCTTCTGCTTTTCAGTGAATGGTCCCCTTCAGCCCTAAACTATTTAAATTTTACAAGAACTTCCCTGCAACATTTAACCTGTATTACAGACACATAATATTCCTTCGCTTTGGCTGCGGCCAGCAGAATGATCGTACTGAGAAACTCGTCAGCCGGTAGCAGTATTCGCTTTGCATCGCATTACAGTCCGCTCCGTTCGCTGGCTACGTAAGCCGCTGGCAGAGCCGGCCTGCTGAGTCGCCAGGAGGAGGGCAGCCGGCTCAGCTAGGGCCTAAGCTGTCTGGCCGCTGGCTGCTCCAGATGGCCGCTCCCGCCTGGCCCCTAATCTGCAGGCAACCATCGATAGCTGCTGAGCCCCTGCCGGAGCCGCTACTGACCCGCGGTCGGGCTGTTCTATCGATCTGGCCATGTCCTGGCAGGCGGAATGCCTCCTCCTGAGTATAACTGAACGAGAAAATACGCTGGTGGGCCAAACTGTCTTTCCCATTATGTGTCACTAGAAACATAGTTCGATGAAACTTACACAAAGCGTAGAAAGAATTGCTACGACTATATTGTACAAGAGGTAAATGAAAGATATACCCGCCATTTGGCTATACAACCGGTTTTATTCCACAATCTAGATTTCACTGTGAGGCAATTATCAAGTATTCACAACCACTACACTTGACACAAGTCATTTTCAATTTTTTTCTTTCCTTTATTGTATTTTCAATTCTCTATTCAGGAAGGGCTGGCAGCAGCATCGGCGCTGCTCTTCAGCTGAGAGACGTGTCAATTGTCCAGGAGGACATTTAAAACATATAAAGAAGAAAAATGATGGAACACAGATATAAAAAGGTGGAACATAACGGAAGAAAGCAGACAAAAAGGAATGACTCTAAAAAGGAGATAATAATCTAAAAAATTATTCAACACAAAAAAGGATTCACTGTATCGATTAAAAGACACAAGGCAAAGTATGGCCAGACCATAAAAAGTCGCAGAACGATTAAAAGAGCGGCGAGAAGGGCGGCGTAGAACAGAACAATCATGGATGGCACAATTATATGCAAGTCGAGCAAATGATTAAAACCACATCACCTGAAAACACTGTAGAATGGCACCAAACACAACACTGATGCAGCACACTCGATGATGAAAAAGAAAACTGGGAGCATCTGCCATGGGTGGCGATACATGGGAAAAAAAGGGGGCTAGAAGGTGGGAAAGAAGGGGGATAGAGGGATAGGGTGGGGGCGTGCCAAAGGGGTCCAAGGAGGGAAGGACCGGAGTGGAAAACAGCTAAGGAAGGAGTGCAGAGAGTCAGGAGTGGTGAAGGAGTAAAGTCCACTCAGGGGGAAGGACAGGACGGTGAAGGTGGGCGCTGGGGAGGGGGGGAGGGAACAAAGCCAGGTTAGAAGTTAAGACATCATAGCAAAGTTCATCATCTGAGGTGGGGGGGAGGTGCTGGAAATTGCCCTGATGGAGCATATGGAGGGTGTGGAGGTGGAGAGAGGGTGTGGTACAGTGATAGAGAAGCGGCAATTGGTGGGAGATGGAGATGAATGAGGACACCAGGGGGTGGGGGGATCAAGCCTGTGGACAGTTTAAAGAAAACAGATTTGTTGGAGGAAAAGGAGGAGGTGGGGGAGGTGGGTGAATTTGTACGGGAGCCATGTGGGGGGCGGAAGGCAGATATGGAATCAAGGTGGGGCATGTGCCATTCAAGGCCTTTTGAAAGTGGGGGAGGGTGCAGATATCCAGGCAACTCTGGCATTACAGAGGATGGGACAGAGGAGGGATTTCTAGGTGTGGAGGATGGTGGAAGGATTCAGTCCGCATGTCTGGCTAGACAGGAGTTTCAGGAGGTGGAGGCAGGAGTAAGGTTTCTGCTGGATGGCCAGGTGATGAGGGGTGCAGGTGAGGTGATGGTCGAGGGTGAGGCCAAGGTATCACAGGGTAGGTGTGAGCTGGATGGGTTGACCATGAATGGTTAGGTGAAAATCATGGAGATAGAAGGAGTGGGTAGTGTGGTGTATGATGATTGCCTCAGGTCTTTGAGGGGTTGATACGAAGGAACCGCTGGTTGCACCATATGGTGAACTGGTCAAGATGGGTTTAGAGGGTTCGTTGGGACTGTTGAAGGGTAGGGAAGAGAGCCAGGAAGACGGTGTCATCAGCATATTGGAAGAGGTATACATGTGGTAGTGGCTTGGGCATATCAGTGGTGTACAGGAGATAGAGAAGGGAGACGATGGAGCCTTGGGGACGCTGGCGTTGGAATAAAAGATATGGGAGTTTGTATCACGGATGGTGACGTAGGAAGGACGTTGTGAGAGGAAGGAAGTGACCAGATGGACAAAACTCATCGGCAGGACGTAGATTTGGAGTTTAAAGAGGAGACTGGGATGCCATCAGCGATAGTAAGTATTTTGAAGTTAGTGGGAAAAAAATGGCGCAGCGACGGGAGGGAGAGAAGATGGACGAGGTTAAGGAGCTGGTCTTTGGCGAAGAAGGAGGGTCGCAAGGAACACTCGGTAAGGGGGACGAGGTGGTTTTGATTGAGGTGGTGATGAATATGATGGAAGAGGATGGATTTGAAGACCTACTGAAGATGAAGATGAGACAAATGGGACAATAGGAAGAGGCAGCAGAAGGGGTTTGTTGGGTTTGAGGAACAAGAGAATGAAGGAAATCTTCCACAGGTCGGGGTAGAGGCTGGTGGAGTGGACAAAATTGTATAATTCGGCAAGGACAATCAGGAAGGAGAACGGGCATTCTTTGAGGTGGAAGTAGGTGACACAATTGTGACCTGGGGCTATGTCGCATTTTGACCAGTGGATAAGTTTAATGTCTTGAACTGTAATGGGAGCATTGATGTCAGAGGGGAGCGAGTGGAGCGACCGAGGTATCAGCGCATTCCATAATGGTGAGGAAAAGGGAAAATTCGTAGTGGGGATCATCAGGGATAGAGAAGACCTTGCAAAGGTGGGAAGGGAAGTGGTTGGCCTTACTGAGGTTGTCGGGAGGGAGGCGCCAGTCCCGGCGTTTCTATGCTGTAATGAGGTACCAAACATGTTGCTGTAGTTGCTGGTGGCAGTGGAGTGTATCCCTGTGACAAGTGTGTAGGAAGGAGCGATACGGGTGGCAAGATTCGTGGAGGAGGAGGATGGCCTGTGGACTGAGAGTGGGATGATGGTGGTGGATGGTTGTAGTAGGGGCCTCCACGGCATCAGTAATGGTCTTCTGAAGGACAAGGTGTGGGTGATGTCAGAACAGTGATAGGTAAGAGGGTGGCTTTCGACCTGTGTGGCACGATGGTAGTCATGGACTACCTTGGGAGGGGGTGCAGGCCAGGGAGCTGGATGTGGGCAGTGAGCAGATGTTATTGTGAGAAGGACAGGAAGGTGGTTGCTACCCATGGGGTCAAGCACATCTCTGGCTTCATGCCCAAGGAGGTTGACAGATGCAGTGACTTCATCATGGGTGGTGTTGCTTGCAGAACAGATATGCTGAGGAAGAGGAAGGTCACCTTGGATCGTTGGGAGGAAGTGATGCCACCGCTGAAGAGCTGCAGGGTAATGGCTATGGATATTGATGTCGTCAGCAATCACATAGGTGAAGAAGGTGCAGTCTGTCTGTGAGATGAAGTCATAGGGAGTAGGAGCAGTGGACATACAAGGTGATGGAGGCGACACTGAGGCAGGGGAAAATGATGCTAAGGATGAGGTGTTCAGTTGGGTCATTGAGAAGGGGCTGTGACCAGATGGGGATGTGCTTAAGGTAACAATGGTGAGTCCACCTTGTGCTTGGGGACCAGGATGATTTGTTTGGTGGAGGATATAGGGAGAGGTGCAGACAGTATGGTAGGGCTGGAGAAAGGTTTCATTCAGGAAGAAGGTGTCAATCTGGTGTTGGGAGAGGGTGTTCATGGTAAGTATTTGTTGGTGTGGAAGGAGCAGGTGTTCTGGAAGAGGATGCGACACTCTTGACATGCCATGGTGGGGAGAAAGGGGGGTGAAGGGAGAGGAGGAGACCCTTAAACTAGGGTGTCCAGGTGGGTGACGGTGAAGTGGGCTTGGTTGTGGGAGTAGGTGACGAAGGTGTTGAATTGGAAGACAGAGCAGGTTACAAGGGAGATCTGTTGGAAAGTAAAGGGGCATTGGAAAAGGTGGATTTCTTGGAGGACTTTGATTAGGAAATGGATGATGTCTTCAGGATACCTGGAGGGGTTGATACGAAGGAACCATGGTTGCACCAAGTGGTGAACTGGTCAAGGTACGTTTGGAGGGTAGGTTGGGACCGTTGATAGGTAGGATAAAGGGCTAGGATGGCGGTGTCATCAGCAACTTGGACTAGATGAAATGGTGGGGGAGATTTGGGCCAGCGGTGTACAGGAGATAGAGGAGATGGGAAACAACGATGGAGACTTGTGACACGCTGGCAGAGGGATACAAGGTATGGGAGTAGTGGCATAGGTGGCGCACCGGGAGAGGAATGTAGCAACAAGATGGACGAAATAGATAGGGAGAACATAGGTCTGGATTTTGAAGAGGAACCCAGGATGCAGACTTGGTCATAGGCGTTCTGGAGGTAAAGGGAAACAAAGATAGTGGAGTAACAGGAGTTAAATTGGAGGGAAAGAGGATAGGTAAGGTTAAGCAGCTGGTCGTCAGCTGAAAAGGAAGGCCGGAAGCCACACTGGGTAAGGAGAAGTAGGTGGTGCCGTTTAAGGTGGCGGAGAATATGGGCGGAGAGGTTGGCCACGAAGACCTTACTGAACATGGAGGTGAGGCAGATGGGACAATAGGAAGAGGTATCAGAGGGGGGTTTGTTGGGTTTAGGGAACAGCAGGACACAGGAAGTCTTCTACTGGTCGGGGTAAAAGCCAGTGGAAAGGAGGATATTGTACAGGGTAGCAAGCACAGCCAGGAAGGATGGGTGGGGATTTCTTGAGTTGGCTGTAGGTGACGCCATCATGACCAGGGGTGGTGTTGCATTTTGAGTGGAGGACGAGTGTGATGTTGTGTGCAGTGATGGGAGTACTGATGTCTGAGGGGCATAACTGAGCCAAGTACTGGAAGCTATGGGCGAGCAGCGGGACAGAGGTATCAGCGTGGCCAAGGATGGTGGGGAAGAGGGAGTAATCAAAATGGGGATCGTCAGGAATGGAGAAGATCTCAGAGAGGTGGGAAGCAGAATGGTTACCCTTTCTGATGCTGTCAGGGAAAGGGCGATCGTCATTCAGGGTAGGGTAATGTTGGGTCGTATGGCTACTAGTAAGATGGTGAAAGGCTGACCAGTACTTGGAGGAGTTGCCAGGGAGTCTAGAGTTGAGGTGTGTGCATGTTTGGCACCAGCCTCGGCGTTTCTTTGTTGTAAGGAGGTTCCGGATGTGTTGCTGTAATTGCTCGTGGCAGATGAGTGTATCCTGGTCACAGGTGTTGAGGAAGAAGTAGTAGAGCCTGCAGGTTTCATAAAGAAGAAGGACGGCCTGCGGAGGAAGTGTAGGGGTGGAGAGGGTGGATGAGTTTGGTAGGGACATGGGCCTCCACAGCATCAGTGATGGTCTCTTGAAGGAAGGAAGAGGCATGGGTGATGTGAGCGGGATGGTGAAAGTGAGGAGGTGGCTTTCGGCCTATGACTCAATAGATTTCCGGTACACATCCCAGTCGGTGCAGTGGTACTCATGGATAGACTTAGGAGGGGCAGTTGGGATGGTGGCTGCAGGGGGCCACTGGCAGAGGAGACGGTGAGAAAGACAGGGAGGTGGCCACTACCAATAAGATTGAGGATGTCCATGGTGATATGACCAAGGAGGTTGAAGCAAGCGAGGATAACATTGGGGGTGGAGTTATTTTCAGGACGGGTGTGTTGTGGGAGAGGGACAAGGTCACCATGGAGAGTGGCAAGGAACTGATGCCACCACCAAAGGGTGGCAGAGTCATGGCTGTGGATGTTGAGTTCAGCAGAAATCACATAGGTGGAGAAGATAACATGAGAAATTAAGTCTTAGGGGAGAGGAGCTGCAGGATGGGTAGAGATTGTGGCACAGGTGATGGTGAGGGAGGGAAAAAAAGATGCTGAGGAGAAGGTGTTCATTTGGATCACTGAGGAGAGGTTGTGCCAGACAGGGAGATGCTTGAGGTGGGCAATAGCGACCCCATTTCGTGGGAGGGGAGGGGGATTGTCAGTGTGGTGATGGACTAAAGATTGTTCTAGCCCCAGACTGAAACGTACTTTGGTAAGTGTTAGAGATTGCATTTCAAGAGAACAGTCTGGTAATTAGTGTATCATGTGATCCTTTCATAGTCTATGACAGTTATAAATTATCATGCACTGCTACGGCAAAGGATTGTATCAAGTTAAGTAAATCCTTTTATCACTCATGTAATAAAGTGAACTAACCTTTCAAATGTTGTAAGTAAGATGAGCCCTCTTCCAGAGCAGTCGAAGATCACACAGTTGTGGCCCCACGATTGTAGTTTCGTCTGGTCATAATAGGCACTCCTTCTCCTTGCGAGTTTGTCAGGGGTGCGTTCGGTCCTGACTTTATTGTTACGGATGACAAAGCGAGACCGCATCGAAGCGCAGATGTAGAAGCGCTTTGAACGACAGCATAGTGGGGGGATAGATTGGCATACCCACCCCCTACGATTTATATTCCTTTGAGCACCTGTGGGTGCGTTGGAGAGACGTACTGTAGCACGTCCTCATGCATCGATGTCCTTCTAGCAGTTGGCGAACGCGCTGGTGGAGGAACGGAACTCCGTAACACAAGAATTCCTTACGAAAGATCGGGGCAGCATAGGAGCACGATGCAGAGCAAACATTACCGCCCATGGTGATCACACACCTTATTAATAAGCGTCCAGGGGACCATGATGAATCGCGGTTACTTCGTTGTACAGTAGTTACTGTCTCTTACGAAAGATGTCAGTTCTGTTCGTCTCGTTTCGTATTTCTTTCAGTTTCCTTTCTTTACAAAGGTACTATATACTATACCGTAGCTTTACAGGGCTATTACAAATGATTGAAGCGATTTCATAAATTCACTGTAGCTCCATTTATTGACATATGGTCACGACACACTACAGACACGTAGAAAAACTCACAAAGTTTTGTTCGGCTGAAGCCGCACTTCAGGTTTCTGGCGCTAGAGCGCTCGAGAGCGCAGTGAGACAAAATGGCGACAGGAGCCGAGAAAGCGCATGTTGTGCTTGAAATGCACTCACATCAGTCAGTCATAACAGTGCAACGACACTTCAGGACGAAGTTCAACAAAGATCTATCAACTGCTAACCCCATTCGGCGATGGTATGCGCAGTGAGCGAAGAAACGGTTGAACGCGTGCGGGCAAGTTTCACGCTTAGCCCGCGGAAGTCGACGAATAAAGCAAGCAGGGAGCTAAACGTACCACAGCCGACGGTTTGGAAAATCTTACGAAAAAGACTAAAGCAGAAGCCTTACCGTTTACCATTGCTACAAGCCCTGACAGCCGATGACAAAGTCAAACGCTTTGAATTTTCGGCGCGGTTGCAACAGCTCATGGAAGAGGATGCGTTCAGTGCGAAACTTGTTTTCAGTGATGAAGCAACATTTTTTCTTAATGGTGAAGTGAACAGACACAATGTGCGAATCTGGGCGGTAGAGAATCCTCACGCATTCGTGCAGCAAATTCGCAATTCACCAAAATGCTGCGCCGAGTGTGGGAGGAACTTGATTATCGGCTTGATGTCTGCCGAATCACTAAAGGGGCACATATCAAACATTTGTGAATGCCTAAAAAAAACGTTTTGAGTTTTTGTATGTGTGTGCAAAGCATTATGAAAATTTCTCAAATAATAAAGTTATTGTAGAGCTGTGTAATCGCTTCAATCATTTGTAATAACCCTGTACTTTGCGTGTATGCCCCAAGTTTCGTCAAGCTATGTTACTTCACGGTGTAACATAGTGCGAAGGTTACTTTCGTCCTTAAGTTTAGCATACCAGTATATGTGGTACACGTTAGGACAGGGAAACGAACTTACATCATCCACAACTGGTGCCTGTGATGTAAGTTACCTTCCCTGTGATAAGGTGCATGAAATATTGCGCGGAACAGTTTTATTTTACCAATCCTGTACATACGAGTGTAGTTATATAGTCTTGACCATCACCTCGGGAATATCGAACTGACAGCATCACACTGGGTGGTGCTAGTCCTCTATGTTCTCCGGTAAGTGAGAAATTTTTTCACAATGATGAATGACTTGGGAGAAACTTCGGTTGCAGAAGTCTGCGTTTCGGCTGCTTAAGAAAAGTGGCGCCTCGAGATTCACCTTGTCCTCATTCTGGGAATGTATGCCATACACTTGTTCTTTCATCTGTTCTTGAGGAGGAAGGCATCGAGTCCAGTATGGACAATACGGGGTATGGGGCAAAGTTTGGTAGTCCAAGTCGTGTAGGTACCGGATGAGTTAGTACTTATTCATGGAGCAAAAACTCCCCCTTGTACAGCCACTGGCGCCGTTTGCTCTGGATAGACTTTCAAAACCTCTTCAAGAAATGTCGGTTGTATGCTCCTGTGACAGTGCGTCCCTCAGGTACATATTGTTTTGTTGTTATTGTTATGGTCTTCAGTCTGAACACCGACTTGATGTAGCTCTCCACGCTACTCAATCTCCAGATAACTAAATCAACCCACGTACATTTGCCCTATCTCTGCAAATTTTACCCCCTACACTTCTCTCAACACAAAATTGACATTTCCCTGATGCCTCAGAATGTGTTCTATCAACCAAGCCCTTCATTTTCTCAAGTTATACCACAAAATCTATCTTCTCCCCAATTGTGATCAGTAAGTCCTCATTAGTTACAGATTATACTCACCTAATTTTAGCATTATTCTGTCAAAAACACATTGCAAAGGCTTAACACCACGCAATGGCAGTCGCTTAAAACACGCACGGCATCACCCTGCTCGATCATGTTATGGACTCGCCGTTTTCGGCGGTGGAGGAAACACTAGTGCCTGCACTGATCTTTCGTTCCTGGGCCATAGTGAGAGACGCAGCAGTCATCCGTGGTGATTGGGAAGCTGAAGTAACGTAGACTAAACTAACAGAGCTGCAACACACATCCACTGGTGGCTCGGTTCGGTGGGCGTTATAAATGAGATGAATGAGAGCGGGTGGTCTCGGAACCCAATATACGGTGACCTCTGTTATGTTCAAAATGTCCTGCAAGACTTTGAAAACATATCTGTGACTGATTTTTACTTTATCAGCTGTTGTGTCGAATATATTATGCCGGTATTCGATATCCAGGACCTCAGCTTCTCTTGTGGTTCTTCACGGAAGGGTGCTCCATTACTTGCTTTCTCGTCATTTAGACTTCTTTGACCACAATGGAAGCACCTGCACGACATTACCTCTGTGTCCTATGACGGCACATTCCTGCTGTACATTTCCAGTAACGGAACATGTGTTGCGGCAGCATTATTCTCCTTCATATGCAAAAAGCGAATTATCACAGGATGCTCTATTTTACCAGAGGCCTGAGACATTTTGATTTCCCTTCTCTACCAGCGTGCTGTCGTACTATGGGTTTACTGGAACTGCAGAAACTTGCCAGCAAAAATTAACAAAAAAAGTGACGCTGAACGTGTATTTCGACGTTTGGAATCTGTAATTAGGTTATATTCTGTTGTGTTTTTCTGGAATAACACGGGTCCACGCGAGTGTCAATTTTTATTTTTATTCTGCTTTATTTCTTCTTTTCCGCGTGGCAGGGATCAGACAGTTCTAGACATAAAATGAACGATCGGCATCACATGTCTTCTGCATGTTGACAAACTCCCTATTTCCACTATGGTGTCCGTATTATTTCTAGAGTTAACAAAAGAAAAAGATCTCTTTTACAATATACGAAAAATCTACAGGTCTTGTTCAAATGGCTCTAAGCCATATGAGGTCATCAGTCCCCTAGACTTGGAACTACTTAAACCTAACTAACCTAAGGACATCACACAACCATGCCCGAGGCAGGATTCGAACCTGCAACCGTAGCAGCAGTGCGGTTCCAGGTTGATGCGCCTAGAACCGCTCGGCCACAGTGGCCGGCTACAGGTCTGAATACTACATTGTTTAGCAATATGGCATGTAACATTTTGTCGGACAGCACGACATACAGTTTCGTTTATGTCAACCTAAGAAAGTCAGAAGTCACACATACAGACATACATCATAGCAGTGATCTTTCAAATAACTGAAGAGTTGCGAATTGAAGAGACTTTCAGACCGTTTATTTTTCCTAAAATAGGGAATCAAGTGACTGTTGACAATGTAATACAAGTCACATAATTATTTACTCCATATATCGCCAGGTGTTTTGAGCGTTCTATGACTGAGATTCCGCTATGAGGATTACGTATCCGACGTTCGGAAAATAAATCATTTTAGCAGCGGAACCTGGTCTTCCTCACTCGCTCTAAACTCCCACACCTTACCCTTCTTGTCGTTTTATTGTGACCGTCGCAGCAGATAAATACACTTCATTTGGTTAACATATTCGAGGTCGAAAAGTAACATCGTTGCCATATTAGAGGACTGGTACCTGTCATTGCCAGTATGGTTCTCACTGATAGCGATGAACGTTTTAAGTCACATATATGCCGATTTATGAACCTGTTGCACTCAATAACCTAATTTTTCTGATTCTACGCCTGGTGCAAGTCTTTCGATTTGACGCCAGTGCGGCGACTTGTGCGTCGATGGGGATGAAATGGTGATGATTAGGACAACACAACACCCAGTCCCTGAGCGGAGAAATTCTCCGACCCAGCCGGGAATCGAATCCGGGCCCTTAGGATTGACAGTCCGTCGCGCTGACCACTTAGCTACCGGGGGCGGACCGCTTGTTGCTGGCTTGGGTTACGTGCTGCTAGTTTCGGACACGGCTGTCTACGGTCGTCCGCTGCCTTATTGTCGCCTGCTGTACCCGACGCAAGCCATATAGGACGTCAAGCGAAAAGTTAAGTGAATTTGTCCGTGATATGTGACTACAGATTTGTCAGCATTGCCGTAGCGCTTAAAATATATCGAACATTTTTCATTTGGCTTATGGTATAATAAACTTGCTGTGGTGTGAATGCATTCTGTGGATCCACTATTGGGTGTATTGCTGAAACCTTGGGTGTATAAGTTCCGAATACGTTTAGAGTGACATGCTATGTAATAATCCTTGTATGTAGGAATCATTTATTTAGTGACGTGTGTAATTCGTCTTTTACCATCAAATGTGTATGCTTCATTATATTGCCACAATTAATCCAAGATTCAGTATTTTTCATTGAAAATAGATGCACATATTTGTTAAAACTGATTTTGTGCCATCATCTGTCAGCTAAAAGATAAGACCTGCCGTACAGTGTATTTATATTTGGAAGTTGATTACCTGTGTCTGCATAGTCGTCATTCCAGAGGAGAAATCTTATAAATGTTAACTGAAACATTAAACACTTGATTTTAAAGAAGGCAGTGTGCCGTTTTATTAGTGAATAATTTAACTTGTTATTTAATATCCTTTGGTGGTTGTTGACATTGTCCCTGCTGAGCTGTTCTGTGTGCTTGTTAAATGTTACAGGACTTGGGTCTGAGATACCTGACGCACTCTCCCTTGTTCTGAATTTAGAACTGCCTCATCAACGTCAAATAGCAATGTCTAAGGATTTGTCGTTGACAGAAACACATTAGAATATTATTGAATTCCATATTACAGAGGTCGATATAGCTTCTCTGTGTTTAGTTTTGTAATGTTAAGACGAATTCATGGCTGCTCCTCTCTACAAAGTCAGAACTAGCTGACATACATAATGCACTGTGACTCATTTCTAATGCTAATATTTAACACAAGTAGGATATTTAAAGCCCATACGAGATCTCACTCACTCAGTGCTTACGTTATACTGAAGTATGTATAATTAAGAAGTGACTGAACTGAAGCACTTGATATTGAGCAATAGCCGTGTTAGGAACTTCGGGCTGTTAACTGGTTTACACAATGGGTTCACACTGATTGTGACCTGATAATAGACGAGACGTTACACCTGTGAAGGAAATAAAATATTGCTTTGTAGTCTCTTCGTCCAAATACTGAATTCAATACGTGCTTATTAGTTAGAAGACGAGTGGAATGCATATCGAACTCTTATTCAAACGGACAGTCCTTGACCTTCCCATCCAAGTGAATGATAAATAAGATTTGCTTCGTGTTCTATGAGCAAACCATCCCTACTTTCTAAAAAAAATCGTCAGGCTGTATCAGTGTAATACAACTCCAGTGATTAATTTTGAATTTAATATTGCGATTTAGTTTAGTAGGAGAAACGCTTTATCCATTCCGTACACGACAGATGGAGTACAAATTCTTTTGCTGTGACATAATTCCGTAAGTCAATAAACCTACTCGAAAGTGATATTAGTTTTTAAGTGGCGTTAAAGAAAAACAACACGTATTTCGTCGTTTCGTGATGGATTTGATGTACAATACAAAAATATTCCCCGCGAATGCACACGATGGACTTCATTAATAGAGAATCCTACATAAATACTCAGCGTTTATGTAATAAAGTAATTGTAACGTAGCTACATTGCCTGAAAAGCAACAAAAATTTACTTGGTGGTTTGGGATAATTAGCGGTATTAAAACAAATGAATAAATTGGGAAAATAGTTCCATTTTCCTTTACTAGTATCTGAGAGCCACTATAACATAACGTAGAGATGATCTCCCTCGCTGAGACCGTGATCCATAGCACAGTTTCAGATCGAATGAGGTATACATCAGAAAACTCGACTGAATATCTAGGTCGTCGCTGAGTCAGTATTTAACTGACTGTAGTGAAGTTTTCGTTCTCCACGAGGGGGGAAGAAATTAGAACACTGCTTGCAGATGTCAATCACTACCTTTAGATTATTTCGGATAGGAAACGGCTACATTACACATGTTAGTTTCTGTCTGTCTATCTGATCTTGCACATAATTCTTAATGTTCCCCGAAAATTGTTGTGTCTGTAAATTCTGTGCTTTACTGTAAGTCAGGCATTCAAGATAAAACTAAGATCCAAATGAGACGACATGCGAAATCAAGAACAAATGTTTAAATTATTTTTATTAACAACTCTATAAATACATTTTTCAGAGAAATTATCATCGGGATAATAGCTGTCACTTTTGGTGTTATTCTACCTCTGCAAGAAATTTATTTCTCTCTGCAAACGACGTTACCCCGCTGTGTTTCTAAGCTGTTAAGCTGCAAATGATTTTACTCTTGTCAGTTCAGTAATTACATTAGGAATTTGCTCTACAGGTTCAGACCAGCTGATGTCGTAAAACATTATTTCGCTGCTGTTCGTTCCAGACTTAAAAGCAGTTCTCAAGTTTAATTGGATCGCAGATTTCTCTGCGCAACTTCTTCCCCAGGCAAACCGGCACCACAGCTTGTGCATCTTACTAATGGAAAAGAGGTAGATCACAATATGTGAGTTCGAAGAATATTCCGAAAACTGTAATTATGATTACAGACTGAGATTTAGGTATCGCTGTTATTTTTATTCTTCAGTATTCTAAAACATGAGGGTTAAGTGTAAATATAGTTTTATTTAAGTGGTAGAAGTGTAGAACAAGGAGGCTGAAAGCTTAGAGGTTAATTTCTTGTGGAGGTTTACACCAGCAGAGATAGAACCCAAAATTAATCAGGGAATACTTTGGGACGGATTAGGGCGTGCTGTTCGACAGGATCAGACCCCATTAACCCTAATCGATAAACGGAAACCACGGGTGACATCAATCTCGAGGTCTCATGACACATCTGAGCATCTACCTTACCAAATTTGACGATCACTGTTTTAACGTCACTTATCCCAGGTTCAGCATAGTGAATTGCTGCAAGTGTGTAATATGAACCTGATATCAGGCTACTGATGTCAGAATATTATGGTGTAGTAGTTAAAATTTAATTTTGAGATTCTGATGTAGCCTTATTTCCAAGAGTTACGAATAGTTGACGTCATAGTACAATTTTTCAAGAAAGGAGATTATCGATTTTCGTAAACACTTCGGATTAGTACGTGAAATTCAAATTACAACCAGAATATCTCCGACGGCAAAATTATTTTTTCTTGGTGTGTTAATCCAACAGAAAATTTAAACAGAAATATAAATGAGCTAACCAACTGAAATGATATTTTGCAAGATCCTATTCAAAAGTGTAGTCTCTCAAGATTATTGAATATATATTACTGAAACCCAACTTGCATATTCGCTAATTCTTTGTTTGATACCATTTGTTTCTTATATTTTATTTTAATACAGTAAAGGTAAATAAATAAGAACGATGAATAACAATTTTCATACTGAAGTTGCTGTCAGTTTTTTGTTTGAGATCAAACTTTCCTCGACACTGAGGAGAAAGATAAAGCACCAGTTGAGCGGATATGAAGCACGTACACCAAACTGATTTTTGCCCTTCCTGATTTAACGTCAACAACAATTTAATTTGGTTTAGTTACAAATAGAGATAGTAACAATCGGGAATGAGGTAGCGCAGTCTTTAGGCACTGACTATGAAAGCCTTAATTACATTATTATATAAAATTGCTTGGATCCATAAACTAATATTGCTACTCTCAATGAGGGCTACTGTTTCCATGTTAAATTTTTTTTTTTTTTGATTGGTCAGTGATAGAAAACTTACTTTAACACTCCCGTTTAAATGTTAAATTAACATTTTGAATAAAGGCGATTCTACAAAGAATTTTGATTGCTCAAAAACATTATAGTCAGGAAATACAGATTTTGCAACTCTGAGTTTGCACTATGTAAAGTAGTACATTATTTTTAAACCCAAAGGGAGATAGTCGGCAACTTTCATTTACATGTCTACTCACGTGTAATTTCAGCACAGCTCTTAAGACCTCGAAATATCGTCACATGTTGTTGTTGTAGTGCGCAAGTATGGTCAACACTGTAATACATAGGCCGGTATGGCTGATGCAAACGTGTTGATTGGAACTATATATTTAAACATTAAACTTTTGATGAAAACAGATACTTTCGTCACTAATTGGTATAATTACACCGATTTACTCATGGAGGTAAGGACACATACAGGCGATAATATTTTCATTCCACCACATCTCCTTACGCCATCACAAGAACGACATGACTCACTGAGCGGCAACAATACCATTCACCTTGCGAATTCAGCGCTCGCCAATCGACATTTTACCTACTCAACACCTGTTTAGCAAGTTGTGATTATTCCTGAGAAAGGGATTGTGTATCCCTTACAGTACCTCCAAGTGAAACGATGAAGATCATACTCTTATTGAAACAGAAGTCGAAGGAACATCGACCATATGAATATTTACATTTAAATGACACGGTCACGTTACAGATTGGAGGGGTACCTGCAACTGAAATTGGAAGAAAAAGGTGATCGAAACGCCTCTACATACAGGACTTGTATCTCTATTGCACAGTACTGTATCAGTCTTCTAACAACTACAGTGCTTGGAAAGTTTAAAACTGTCCAGAGATATTTTTCGAAGAAACTAAAAAAAAAGTTAATAGTGACTGAACGAATTGTAGACAAGTGAGACTACCGTAGTGATATATTCGAGCTGAAACTTCATCAAGGAAAAAACAGATAAGCAGTGATCATCATCTACAATAGAACTAACGATTTCAAGACATAGACTGCAGTCATTCAAGACGTATAAGTCGATGATGACGAAATAAGCACAGAAATCAAGGAAACGAGACAGTTAGCCAAGCAGTAGATTTGTAATACGTGTCGTACTGGTAACAGCTACCTTAAAGCTTTACCGCAGCACGTGGTGGCCGCGCGGTCTTGGGGGCCTTGTCACGGTTCGCGCGGCTACCCCCTTCGGAGGTTCGATTGCTCCCTCGGGCATGGGTGTGTGTGTTGTCCTTAACGTAAATTAGTTTAAGTTAGTGTGTAAGCCTAGGGACCTATGACCTCAGCAGTTTGGTCCCACAGGAACTTACCACTAATTTCAATTCAATTTAAAGCTTTTCCAGGAGCAGTTGCCTCGCACTACACTTCAAAGGGTCTTTTAATCACACTGTGAGAAACTTCTGCACGAGCATAATACTAAATTCGAAGTTTTAACGAACGACGACTGTACTGTACAACAGTACGGGAAGACGGAAAGTTGTCGAGTTCATTCAGTTCAATTCAGAGGTTTGGGTGCCTCAGACTGGTTTTACAGGACTTTCGGGAATGCTTTCCACGACGCCGAACTGCGATACAGAAAATTAACTTCGTTATCGGTTTTCTGAAAGCCGAAGCAGCGTCTTGTGATCAGTAAAAGAAAGCCTCTGTCAATAAAAGCATACACTTTCAAAAAGAGTAAAAAGAATTGGTCTAGAGATACTACGTTATTATAAATGAATATTACAAAGACAAAAAAAAAAAATCCGAGTACCTTTCCTAAGCCTTAAGAAGACGATGTTGACTCGGTAAATAGAGCAAAAAAACGCTTACGGCACGCCGCCAGATGTTGTGCATATATTAACTTGCAGAAAAAGACAAGAAGCGTACTCGACAGAGTGACTTGAAAGTATGTTTTTCATTGTCATCGTTCTATTACGCAGGTGATGGTTGTCCGTATTCGCAACTGCGAATACGTTTCATGTTGTACATATACACTATTGTAGAAAGCATACATGACTATATTTGTAGATGATTTGGGAGAACAGGAATGTCATTTCACAAATTTTGTACTATTGCCGTACCTGTTAGAATGAAAGTAATAGTATTACTAGTATAAGTTCACTAAAGTTCACATCGTTTTCTCTCTAGTGCTACAGCGGATACTGAGTTTATATGGAATTAAATAACAGCACCAGCTGGACATTTACTTTCGATCTCCACGATCGGCGTCAGCCTCCAAGATCAGTTTCAAATATTTATGTGTAAAATATAAAAAAACACGGTTCAGTGCAGTACGTTGTATGAAGACAATTGCAACAGTACATGTCGGTAACCACAGACATAGTAAAATAGTAATACATACATATTATAAAAATGGATATACATATGTGCATATGTATGAACACATGTTTCACATCTCCTCCTAAAACAATGGACCGATTTCTACTACACTTGTTATACATATCACTTACTGTTTTGGTCAATCACTATCAGTGTAATAATCTACCGATCAAAGGGATTGGAGCTGAAGGCGAAAGGGAAGTGCGTCACATCACGCACGAATACACACACTTATTCATCCAGTATTTGAGCATGTGAACACTTAGTGACCTGCAAAAATCTTTGAACATAATCTGGAACATTTGTGAAACTTTCTCGCAAATATAACCCCTCAAAATAATCAAAGGAAAAGAAGTTTATTGCTTACAAAATTTTCGTTGTTCATGCAGTAAAACTGCCGCATCGGGCAGGAACTTCTAATTTATTACTTATTTTCTACTACCTGTTCACGCCACAAACTTTGCAGACAGTATTCATATGTAACACTGAATGTACCTGCAACATTGTATCGTTGTACGAGACATAGTTCAGGAGACATGGCATCATAAACACTGAGATGAGTGAAAAACTGCCACCTCATGAATGAAATTTAAATTTATTACTTCTTTGCTTCTAACTCTATTAGCAACGTATTTCGCAGACAGTATCCACATACGATGCGAAATGCACCTAAAAAGTAATATCACTGTGAAACACATAGTTCAGCAGATATGACGTCTTAAACATTGAGCTGCATAAAAACGAAACTGCACGGTGAAATTCGCTAGAGATACAGGTAAAATATGTGCACAGATATCTGTGAAATACGTTAAATATATGTGACATTTGAGCATGTTGACAAAAGTCGTGGATAAAAATCTCCTCCTAAATTCCTGAATCGATTTCAGTTAAACGTGGTACACATGCTGCACACTATCTGGAAAGAAATACTGTATGGTAAAAGCACGCAACCTCCTATTTGTGTGGTGGTGATGACTTGGAGAGAGAAGATGAGGAAGAGATGGAAAGACAGAGAGGGGGAAGTAGGAGGTGGCCACAGATTTCCAGGAGGAGGAGATGGACAGAGAGAGGGAAAGGGGGAAATGGACAGAGAAAGAAAAGAGGGGGAGATTGACAGAGAGAGGGGGAGGAGTAGATGGACTGAGTGACAGAGGAGGAGGACATGACGGAGGAGATGGACACAGAACGGGAAGAGGAGATTGGCAGAGGGAATTAGAGGAGGAGGTGGTCAGGGAGACGGAGGAAGAGACAAACAGAGAGAGGGGTAAGGAGGAGATGACCAGAGAGGGGTGATGGAAGGAGGAGATAAAAGGGGCGAGGAAGACATAGAGAGGGCAGGGATGAAGAGGAGAGGGAAAGAGGGGGGAAGGGGCATATGGACACAGAGAGAGGAGCAAATGGACAGAGAGAATGAAGAGGAGCAGATGGGTGGAGACAGGAGCAGGAGGAGATGGACGGAGGGTGGAGGAGGTGAAAAACAAGAGTGGGAGAAGACGATTGACAGAGGGGGCATGGAAGAGAAAGACAAAGAGAGGAGCAAGGAGAAGATGGACTAATAAAATGGCAGGAATTTCATATGTGACCATTGCTGGGTACTCAGCTACTGTTTTATAAAAACTCGTTCACAAATGTGATCCAAATAAGATAATAAACTAAGTAATCTTATATAGAACCTTGACTGCAAATTATGAAAGTAAAATATGTAACTTCTTAGCCTTTCGTCGTGGAGGGGGGGGGGGGGGGGCAGAGGGAAGGGGGGTACACAGAGGAAGACTGGTGAGAGATGTTTGTGAAAAATTGCTCAAATAGGGGAGTGGCTTGTTACAAGGAGAGCTTGTAAAGGGCAGGGAAGAGGACTGACAGAAACAAATAATAATAAGGACATAAATACAACAACTTGAAACTGTAGCAATAAAATAAATGGATCTGAAAAGATTGAGACAGACAGATAAGGGAAAGCATCGTAAGAAGGAGTAATATGAAAGAAGTAAAGACAACAGACGACGCACAGATAGCCAAAACCGAAAGATTAAATCAGTGTTGGGCCATTTTGCATCCAAAAATGGCATTCATTACCCCACAGTTAGTGAAATGCGCGCGTTCTTCAGGTGGCTGCCCACAAATATAGTGATGACCCTACAGAGAATTTAGAATTTGTATTTTTCCATTTTTTTTGATAATATCTTGTCTAAGCTCAGTGCATCGTTCTACATGTTCATTGGTAGAATTGATTTCAGGGCTGCTAAAACACTATGTCAGCTACATACTAATAATAATAAAACAAGCAACAAGTTTGCTACTGCAGCTGTGTATATAATATAATGTGATTACTGCAGACTTTTTTACATCAGCCAGAAAGGCAGAAACTTCAAATCTTATTACAGGAACTTCCAGAAACATGAAGAGGAACCCTTCCCACACTGTCACAGAAGTGTGCACTGTTACTAATATTAACAATAATCACACGATTTTGCACAAAATGGAGAAGGGTACTCCTACGGAGATCGTGAAAGAGATAGAAATTTATAACAATTTCGGTAACAACAGGAAAAAATTACCGATGAAGAAAAAAATTTAAAGACATTGGTTTATTTGATGGTTTTCAGCGTGTATTCGATATGTTGCAATCTGAATAGAACGCCGTCACCTATCGTTACACAGAATGTGTGTCTCACTTTTAGACTTCATGTCGTGTGAGAATCTAGTTTACGTACAGAGATGCATTTGCTGATTCCACTTCCTTACCAACGCTAACTTTCCAAGCTGTTGCTTTTACTTTTTTATATTACTAGTTTCTGCTCTGGATTCCCTTACGCGTCTTTGTAAATCTTTTAAATACCGCCTCTTTCTGTGTTTTGTTGTACTTTTAAAGCACTGTACTTATGTCCTTATTTGCTTCATACTGTCCATCTTTCCTGTCCTGTAACTCGCCTCGCCAGCATTTAATTATTGTCTCTTCACTAGTCTGACCAGTCTGTATGCTTACTCTGACGACGCTGGACTTGTGAATTCGTGTTATACATGTTACGTTCTTAAAATGTGGACAAGTTGCTATAGAACATTATTTATTTTATTATTCTGTTTTGAAGATGTGGACGATTTGTTGTACAACGTTATTTACATTATTATGCTTGTTTCGAAAATATATTTTGTTAGTTTCTTTTTTTTTATCACTTACGTCACTGTCGCGGTTCAGAGCTGTTGCAGTGTACGACAGTCAGCATTCAGAGGCTCTTCAGAGTATTGTCGGAAAACATCTGTTTATAGTTAGAAAGTTCTCCAACATTGGTTGAAGGAACTCTGATATTTTACTTTAGTTTCAAAAACAAATCTATGAAATGAGCACATTACATTCTTGACATCTTCAAAAGGACGAATTGTTCTCTCATTATAGATGGACATAAAGCACAATCAAATGAAACAGAAGTGAAATCTTAAATACGGCATCATATTTGAAAAATTATATACAGGTCGATACCTATATGACGAAAAATTAAAAATTAAGTTTCCATTTCTATAACCAGAACATTTTGGGTTTTAGTACTTATGAACAATGCGTAGCTCATAAGTAAAGAAGGATTAAATGTCAACAAACTCTATGCATTACTAACAAGGAATAATAAAGTTAAATTAAACTGCCCATTGGCTGAGTGACGAAACTATTATAGGTGTGCGCAGTCTCATTGAGAAGGATGTCCATGGTGACTGTTTAGTCTCGGGGAAAAAGAAACAGATTCTCGACAAAACACACGCGATAAAAGTTTATTACTCCAAAATTCAGATAGTGATTAACAGCTGTCACACACCAATTTAAAGTAGCTGATTGTGTTACATTTTCTTCAGGAGAGTTCATTTGTACTGTGGCTGCTGATCTGAGCTTGGCGGTAACCGTAGCAAGTTGTAGTCATTGGAACTGCTGCCAACCTGTAGGATCTAGCATTAGGTGCCGCTCGTTCAGTAATTTTTGCACAGCTGCGTTCATTTATCTCTTTCTATAATCACTACTGCAAAGAAGCACCGCATTAGAGCGTGTATGTCTGTACAATGCGCCTTTACAAACAAAACCCAGGTGATCAGTATAGCGGGAGAGTGTTGACGGTAATGAATGGAGTTATCGCTTCATTTTTCCGTAGTCAACAGTGAACTGTGAGCAGTGCTGTGTGAATGTGGTTTACAATTTTGTGTATTATGAGGCATAAAAGTCCAGAGAAGAGAGAGAGAAATGTCTGATATTCGTAAGTTTGTTGTACCTCACAAATGATTGAAAAGCGAGGAAATCGAAAAAGATACTACCTGGGATGAAATATCACTAGAAAACCGTATGTCAGAATGAAATATTGCTATTAAAATTCCCAGTAATTGTTCTGATTGAGAAAATATGGGATTAGACAGTACCACCGAGCGTGGTGGCGCAGTGGTTAGCACACTGGACTCGCATTCGGGAGGACGACGGTTCAATCCCGCGTCAGGCCATCCTGATTTAGGTTTTCGTGATTTCCCTAAATCGCTCCAGGCAAATGCCGGGATGGTTCCTTTGAAAGGGCACGGCCGACTTCCTTCCCCTTCCTTCCCTAATACGATGAGACCGATGACCTCGCTGTTTGGTCTCTTCCCCCAAAACAACCCAACCCAACCCAACCCAGTACCATTGCCGGTTTCAAGTGCTTTAATAAAAAGGCTAGTAGTCTCATGGTCAGTATATGCCATGTCTGAAATTACCTTGCTAGAAAGGAAATTCCCTAAAGTGTAAAATTTTATTAAACCTATGGCAACCTGACAAAAATCACCATTTAGAGAATTACATAGAAGACATCAAGAGAAAGTTTCGATTGTACTGACTGTCGATATATCCATGGTTGATTTATTCTGAAGCAGTTAAGGAGCACTTGTAAGTCGTGTGTCCTTTTCCGGCCGCATATAACATTCAGCAGTCATCATGGCGCATTCTTAATTCGTCCACTCACTGATTTCAAAACGTTTCATGAATATTCAGTGATAATGCACTGAAAATGGCATAATGATGCAGAAGGAACAATTTTGTTAATGTAGTGACAAACAAACCTAAGGGTTTACCGAAATCATAATGAATTTTTTTTCTTCTGTCATGTTTTGTGAAATGATGTATCTGAAAGTAGGAAATAAAACAGACTATCTTTTTCCACATGGCTTATCCTGCATAATTTAGAGACATATATTGCACATATCTCTTCCCCTTTCTTATGTCCACCTCTTCTTCCTTACGCTGTTGGGGTGTTTTGTCGCCTTGCTATACTTATCCATGGTCCATTTGACATGTGTATCAATCTCCTCCGTTCCATCTCTCTGTCCATCTCCCCCTTAAGCATCCCTCTTTCTATGTGCTCCTCCCCATTTCTCATTGAATATCTCCCCTATATTTGTACTCATCTTCCCCGTCTCTCTGAGCTTCTCTTCCTCACATCTTTCTGTTCACCTCCACCTCTCCACTTTCTCAGTTGACCTCTTCTTCTCCCCCTTTTCTGTCCATCGTTTCTCTCTGACCATCTCCTCCCCTTCTCTCTGACCATCCCTCCTCTGCCTACTCTCTGGCCATCTCCTCCTTCCCAATGGATCTCTCAATTTCCTCCTTCCCAATCTCTCAGCCCATCTTCTGCTGCCCAGTATCTGTCTTCCTCCTACACCTGTCTGTCTTCTCCTACTCTCTCTCTATCTGTCCACTTCCTCCTCCCAGTTTCCTCCTACCATCTCTCTCAGCCCACATCATCCTCTCACATCTTCTTATTTCGTGCTCCTCACTCTCTCTGTCCATCTTCTCCTCCCCTCTCTCTATGTCCATCTCATACTCTCCATATCTGCCCATCCTTGACTCTTCTCTTACTCTGTCCATTTCAACCTCTGCCTTTCTCACTATCCATCTCCTCCTCCCCTCCCTCTCCACATAGCATAGCCAAGCCTATCTGCACATGTAACCTCTGCTGTGCTTACCAAAACTGGTGTAGAATATGCTTGTTCTGCATGACATGTTATGACTAGAAAAAAAAATGTTTTTCGTCTGGATCTTTGTACTACTGCAACTACATGCTTGTAATCACCATAGTGCTGATTACCATCCAGTAATTAGTAAACATACCAAATTTCATTGTAATCGATCCAGTGATTTAGGGAGAGATGTTGGACCTTTATATGGATACAAGGATTGTAGAAACATTTGACACATCTTTGAATGATGACGGAAATCCAGTCTAGCAAATGACGTGCATCAAATGCTTCTGCAATCCATTTATTTCTAACTTTCGGACAATTCATTTCAATTACCATTTGACCGTTTTTCTTTCGAAAATTTATTTTTATTGTCAGGTTTTGCTCAGAAAGCGTGAAATGTATTTGAATATCGATTGGTAGCCTGTTGTTATTAAGAATATGTAGAGCAAGAGAAAGAAGGAAATGTTCCATTTTACGGCATAGTTTGATATTTATTCTATTTTTTAACGTGAAATAAAGTATTCCACAGACTCTACACCAACGTAATGTTTTATGTACAGAGTAGCTAGTCGCTGAAGGGATGAACTTTTTGACACTTTGCCAGGCATTTTATTCTGAATAGCGAAGCAATCACATAGATGTAGACATATAGATAACCACAGCTGTTAACGAAATTTTCAATTTTTCCTCAAGGCACTAATTACGTTTCCTTTAATTATGCTAATTACTTTAAAGAAATTACAATTTCCTCTCAAAACTAGACCTCATGTTGGTCAGTTTGATACCCCATTTGTCCTGTTCCGATTTTTCATTTGGCTATGCAATTTTGTTTAAAAATCCATTATGTAATTTATAGAGAGTCTTGTTTTAGATTTCGTCAACCATTTGTCTGATGAGAATCTTGCGCCGGCCGTTGTGGACGAGCGGTTCTGGGCGCTTCAGTCTGGAACCGTGCGACCGCTACGGCCGGAGGTTCGAACCCAGCCTCTGGCATGGGTGTGTGTGATGTCCTTACGTTGGTCGGGTTTAAGTAGTTCTAAGTTCTAGGGGACTGATGACCTCAGATGTTAAGTCCCATAGTGCTCAGAGCCATTTTGTGAACCTTGCGAAATTAATACTGGCAGAAACTAATTCCGCCAAGTTGAAACCTATTACTTCTTTTGTATTGTTGTGTAGATAACATGACTTTCCAGTAAAAGAATGAGCCAATTCAAATGTTACTGTATGATTTATTGAAGTTGAAAGTACAGTGAAATTGTGAAACATAATGGAAACATTTTGAAAAGGCCCCTAAAATGCCACATGTATTTTTCTCTTAGAATCCAAAATGATTTCACTTGGTGCTTGCTCCTATGTACTGAGAAATTATTTGATTAACCCCATTAATAATATCGTATAATTTTTATTTTTGGTTACAAAATAAAAGATTTTGCAGGTACGAAAGAATAACGTGTGCATTATTGCTTGTAGCGTAAATCCAAGGAAATCTTCTCTGAATATGTTACTTGCATGATCAAAATAACGTGCCTTAAGCGAAAGCGCAAAATGTGGGGAATGTAATCCATACGAATTTTTTAATGGACAGAAAAACAATTAATTTAATGTGGGGAATGTTATCCATACGAATTTTTTAATGGACAGAAAAACAATTAATTTAATGAATACGGCTTACAGCAGGTGGGAATGCAGAAATGGCTAAAAAACGTAAAATCAGGCAATGTAAAAACAGGCTTTGTAATAATCATAGTGTTATTGATCGTGTTTATGGCTCTAACCGGGTACAAAAACGGCACTGGAGAGACTGATTTGAGAAAATGGTCAGCAGATAGCAATATCCTCATAATTTGTAAATCAAATGGATGGAGAAAATGTTTTGCTCCTACTGACGTGAAAACCTGCAGTCACCCCTGTACAGTTGCGCATCTTATATCATCATTTTGAACAGCGTGTGTAATAAGCGTTAAGTATCTACTGTTACAGTTAATAACAGAATACTGAGGTGTCACCTGACAGAAGCCTACTGTGGGGAATAAAAGTGAACTGAGCAAAGATTGTGAACGAAAGGATTTAATTTTCGTGGACAAGTTTTTGAGCAGTCGCAATTCCAGGTACGTGACATTCACTGATTAGCATTGACAGCACGACCAATATGACACATCGATTGAACTGAACTAGGATTTGTCAAAGCAGACTACTCGAAGTTAAACGAGCATGCCAAGGAAAGTAACATATAGTAAGTCACACTAGATTTTTCTGTACTGCACATATCCCTTTCTGCTCACTAGTTTCTTTAAATATGTTTTAGCATGCATGTCATTGATCTCTCGGGGTTAAATATAGAAAGCTTGAATGGGTGTGAGTGAAAGCAAAATAATTTATGTAACCAATAGGACTTTTTTCTTTACTGGGGAACATTTATTCATATAAAGTGAAAAGATTGGCGGCAGCAACTTATCTGAAATATATTCAGTACATTATATTCATAGTAAAACCACAGAGATGTAATCATAAGTGGATGATGTGATTGGGTCGCTTGAGTACACAGGTCTTTTGGCGGTGGATAAATCCTTGGGTTACAGACATCACTTTTCAGCACTAAAGGGTAAAATTACGTATTGCCACATGCACTCATATAGTTAAAAAGAACAGGAAACAGTTTGTCCTACTAATGAGCCAAGAAAAGAACGAATGTAGTGAGGCCACATCCAAGACAGATCATCATCTACAAATTTTTGAAATAGTCAAAAAAATATTCACCAGAGAGTAATTCGGGTTGCATGTGCAGTAGTCACTCAGTGGGGATTTTAACTTACTGCATACTGCGAGATATTACAGCTTACTGATTATGAAATCATGAACACGTGGGGTTCTACCAAACCAAAGCCCACCCTAATAGTCTCCTAAAAAGACCATTGAAACAATATAAAATCATACACTAATTTCTCTACTCACCACACTAGTTACTGCTAGCCAGAATTTAAGAAACAATAAACTTATAATGCTCGGGACATGGAATACATGAACACATATCGACGGCCTAAGCTTGCAAAAAGTAATGGCCATCAAATCCCTCTCTACCACCAAAATTTAATATGGGTAACAGAATATAAGTTTTTGAATCTTTTCCCAGGTGGGGTGGGGGAGGGGGAAGAGACCCCATTCGGGCCAACCATGTGAAAAAATTAGATTGGCAATTGATCTATGCTACATATGCAATACAGAATTTGAGAAATGGAGCTAATAAAGGGGCTTAGCGATAATGATTCTTACCATGCACCATTTGGAACATGTACAGGGAGGAGAGGGATTAGTTAATGGTACCAGAAGTATCCTCCACTAAACACCGTCACGTGGCTTGCGCCGTATGGATGTATATGTAGAAGCTCTTCTACTTGCGCATTTAAACATACCAATTCCAGATTCACTAATCTCCCCTCACTCGCGACCAACGAACTTGAACACAGGGTCTGGAAAGAAGGTGTACCAAAAATAAACTAATAATGTGGCACGGGTTTAGCAAACGACAAAGCCTGGGAGAAGAATGTAAGGTATATGATAGGATAGAACTGCCTCGTGCTGTCGTCTGTCTGACCGAATATGACCTCTTCCTCCCACCTCTGAGATGAAAGTAGAGTCGTTCTTCTACGAGTCCGCTCTATTGTCGGCTGAAAAGGTAATTGAGAACCAGAATAGCAGCTATGCAAGTAACGCAAAAATGCGTGAAATGTGAGACCAATGAAATGGCTTGAGGAATACTGTGCTATCTCACTCCAGTATCCCTTCGTTGCGCTACCAGCATTGCGTTATCGAGCTACACAGTCAGCAAAACACCGCACTGCCTCGAGGTCCGCAACATTAGTTGCACAGCGGCGTTGTTCTCGCACTGCGGCTAGCACCACAGCGAGGAGCGCGCGATCAAGTTTAACGCTTGTGCCACCCGCAAATATACTTCTGCCCACCCGGGGTCTGGGGTCTGCTGCTGCTGCGCTCTAAATCAGAGGCGTGGCCGCCGGGCAATAAATAGCGAGCGCTAAGCCCGCAGCCGGCTGTGCACTGGCCTCGCAAGCGTGAGATAAACACTGGCTGTGTGCCGCGCAGGGAAGCTGAGCGCGCCACCGTTAGGGGCTGGTCTGCGTGTTGCGCAGGGAAGCCTAACGCGCCGGGGCTAGCGGGGGGGGGGGGGTGGTGAAGGGGACGAGCTGCGCAGGGAAGCCTAGGGGCCAGGCGGCCGCTTTGCGTGGGGCACCGTCCCCCCATTCTGTCTGGCCACCCACTCTGTCTGTGTCTGCTAGGCTCCCAGCAGACTACTCGCGGAAGAGAGGTCAGTGCTCCGGCGGCTTAACATGCGCAGGCTTTTGTGAGCTGAAGGCTCAAGCAGTGCTCGAGTCTCTAGAGAGTTCCTCTCTCTGGCCAAGGTATTTTAACATCCTTCGCGGCAAACCTCTCATACAGGCTTTACATCCTTTCATTCCGTAGTTTTGTGGCTCACAGGTTGTTTACCAGCGGTCGCCTGTCGAGGTAAACCAAAATTTTATGTGGAAGGATTTTCCGCTTTGGCATTATGTACGCGCAAGTATGGGACTTTTTCTTGAAGTGGTATCTTTTTGAATTTTGTGGCAAATCAGAAATTGCGCTATGGGAAATTAATAAAACATATCAATTTATAAGGCCTCAAGCATAGCTAGCTGGTTTTCTTTCTGAAGGTAAAACCACTTCAGCAGAAAATGCTTTATTTATAAGCATGATTGATTCTTCAGCATTTTACCTGCAGCAGGTGCAACGAAATAAAATCATGTTCTGATCAGAAAAGAGAATGGATGACCAAACTTGATTTTATTGCACCTGATGGTGTAGCTAAAATGGTATGAAACCAGTCATGCGTATAATCAAAGTACTTAAGACTGAGGCGATTTTAACTTCAGAAAGGTATATCCAGGCTGTGACTACCCTTAATACACATTCTTATACACAGATAGTTGAAATGAAGAAGTTTGAGATAAAAACTCTACATCTGGCATGAAGTTTTATTTTTTGGCATCTTGACAACTTCACATTGTATAGCAAATGTGTCGCATGGTGAAGACTTTACTTTGATGTAAGTAAACACCTAAAAGCCTCTTTCCCTTAAAGGGCAAACAGTCAAGGATTGATCAACAGCATGAGTATGCAAAAGGCAATAGAAACCATTGTATTAAAGGAACATACTGTATATCCAAGGTACATGTGATCTCTAACTGGAAAAATGGTCTTGATGATCTCTCCATTAGCTAAAGTTTCCATGGTGGTCCCTCATTTGCATTTCCAGGGAGGGACTGCTAAGGAGGAAGTGACGATGAGAAATAGATTTAGCAACCGACGAAAGATCAACGTTCTACGAGTCAGAGCGTAGAATGTCAGAAATTTGAATGTAGTAGGGAAGGTAGAACGCCAGAAAATGGAAATGATGATATCCAGTCTAGATATAGTGGGCATCAGTAAAGTTAAATGGAAAGAAGACAAGGATTTCTGGTCAGACGAGCATAGGTTGCTAGCGATAGTAGCAGAAAATGGTATCATGGTGGTAGGATTTGTTATGAAGTGGAAGGTAGAACAGAAAGTGACTTAATGTGGACAGTTCAGTGATAGTGTGGTTCTCATCAGAATCGACTGAAAGTCACCAGACAACAATTGCTCAGGTACACGTGCCAACGTTGCTAGCATAAGATAAATAGGTAGAAAAAGTACATGAGGATATAGAACAGATTATTCAGTATGTAAATGGAAGTGAAAATCTAATAGTAATGGAGGATGCAATGCGCATATAGAGGAAGTAGAAGAAGGAAGGGTTATTGGTGAATATGCGCTTGGTAGTAGGAATGAGAGAGAAGGAAGACTAATTGAGTTCATCGAGAAATTTCAGATGGTAATAGTGAATACGCTGTTCAAGAATCACAATAGAAGGAGGAGTACTTTGGACAGACCTGGAGATTTCAGTTAGATTATATCATGGTCAGGCAGAGGTTCCGAAAACAGATACTGGATTGTAAGTTGTGCCCAGGACCAGATATAGACTCATATCGTAAACTGCTAACGATCAACAGTAGGCTGAAGATTAAGAAACTGGTCAGAAAGAATCAGTGTGCAAAGAGGTGGGGTGCCGAAGTACTGAGGAATTAAGAGGTACGCTTGTAGTTCTCTGAGACTATAGATAAAGCGATAACAGCACAGTAGACAGTCTAGCTTATGAAGAGTAGACATCACTAAAAAGGGCAGTCACAGAAGTTGGAAAGAAAAACATAATTACCATGAAGTTAACTGCGAAGAAATGATGGGTAACAGAAGAAGTACTACAGGTGATCGAGAAAAGAAGGAAGTATAAAAACGTTCAGGGAAATTCAGGAACACAGAAATGTAAGTCACTTGTGAATGAAATAAATGGGAAGTGGAGGGAAGCAAAGGCGAAATGGCTACATGAAAAATGTGAAGGAATAAAGAAATCGTTGTTGGAAGGACTGATTCAGCATACATAAAATTCAACACAACATTGGTGATACTAAAAATAAATGTGGTACCATTAAGAGCGCAACGAGAATTTCACTGTTAAATGCAGAGGAGAGGGCAAGTAGGTGGAAAGATTACATTAAAGGCCTCTGCGAGGGGGAGGACTCATCTGATGACATGCCAGAAGAAAAAAAAATAGTCATTGGGAAAGAGAGGGGAGATTTAGTAATAGAATCAGAATTTAGAAGAGCTTTGGAAGACTTAAAATGAAATAAAGCACAAGGGATAGATAACTTTCTATCGGAATCTGCTGAATGGAATCAAGTCTAATTGGTAGAGAATATGGACTGAGAGTAAGTCGAAGAAAGACGAAAGTAATGGATGAGAAGTAGCAGAAATAAGAACACTGATTAAATTAATATCAGGATTGATGATCACGAAGTAGATGAAGTTAAGGAATTCTGCTAACTAGGCATCAAAATAACCCATGACGGTAGGATTAATAAGGACGTGGAAAGCAGATTACCACTGGTAAAATAGGCATTCCCGAGCAAAAGAAGTCTGCTAGTATCAAACGTAAGTCATAATCCGACGACGAATTGTATATTTGGAGCACAGCATCAAATGGCAGTGAGATACAGACCGTGGGAAAACTGGTACAGAATAAAATAGAGGCATCTGAGGTGTGGTGCTACAGAAGAACGTTGAAAATTAGATGAACTGTTAAGATACGTAATGAAGATGCTCTCTGCAAAATCGGTGAGTAAAGGAACATATGGAAAACACTGACCAGAAAAAGGGACAGTATGATGGACATAGGGCACCTACATTAACAACGTAGGAGACAATCTGAGTAGCCCTCTTAGGTTGTTTGCAGGTGATGGTGTCATTTACAGTCTTGTAAAGTCATCACATGACCAAAACGAATTACAAAATGATTAGATACGATACATGTACGGTGCGAAAAGTAGCAATTGACCCTGAATAAAGAAAAGTGTGAAGAAATTCACGTGAGCGCCAGAAGAAATCCGCTAAATTTCGATTACGCGGTAAGTCACACAAATCTGGAGGCTCTAAATTCAGCTAAGCTATTACAATTACAAATAATCTAAATTGGCTCGATCACATAGATAATGTTGTGGGTAGAGCAAAGACTGCGATTCATTCCAGAACACTTAGAAGGTGCAACAGGTCTACTAAAGAGACTGCTTACACCACGATTGTCCGCTCTATTCTGGAGTATAGGCTGTGTGGTGTGGAATCTGCATCAGGTGGGACTGACGGAGGATATGAAAAAAGTTCAAAGATGGGTAGCTAGTTTTGTATTATCGCGAAATAGGGGAGATACGGCCACAGACATGATTCGTGATTTGGAGTGGCAATCATTAAAACAAATCGTTTTTCGTTGCGACGGAATCTTATCATGAAATTTAAATCACCAGTTTTCTCCTCCGATTGCGAAAAACTTCTGTTGGCACCCACCTACATAGGGAGAAATGATCATTACGATAAAATAACTGAAATCAGGGCTGGCACAGGAAAATATAAGTGCTCGTTTTTCTCGCGCGCCTTTCGAGAGTGGAATGGTAGAGACCAGCTTGAAGGTGGTTCATTGAATTCTCTGCCAGGCACTTTATTGTGAATAGCATAGTAACCACGTAGATGTAGATATCTGTCAAGAGACCAGGGAATAACTTGCATGGCACTAGAGGGAGCTGTAGGGGGTAAAACTATAGAGGAATATCCAGCAAATAAATGGGGAAGTTTAGCACCAGAGCGAAACTGGTGGTGGACTTTATCAAACAGTGAGAAAACTGAATGCTAAGAAAAAAGCTCAAGTTTTACAAATTAATCCAAAATCCAAACCAGCTTGAAATTATATGACATTTAAAAGCAATTAAACGAAACACCATATAAATATATGAACTTTTGTCAATATTTGCGTTATTCATCCTTCCTAATTTCACCAATAATAAAAATATTTCCATAGCATAGACATTACATATCAGACAACGGAACTTCAATATTTCTCAAAGACATCTTCATACATTTCAACAAGTGGGACCTTAGAACATTATAAATATAAATTAAAAATAATGGTATATGATATGCATGATTTCAATACAATTTTTATTGCGCCTGTCAATTTGAAACCATCTGTTGTCTCGTGATATGGGCATTGTATCTTCACTATCATCACTCTATGTTTATATCAGTTACTTTTCCTTTAATGTACAAATACACTGTGGAAAATGAGACATTACCATCATTATGGGAGTGCTAAGCTTACTACAATTGTATTTGCCTGTTTGAAATATTGCACAGTTATTTCTGTCACTGGATGTGGGTAGCGAACATTGCCGAAATACGAGTTACCGCGAGAGGCACAATTCATTGAATTTCATTGAGGACTCATTCTGGAGATACCTGAAACTAGATAGTCCTTGGAAAACATTTTGAATTTTGAGGTGAGGTTTGAGTTGTGTTTCATTGTCTACGGGTCTGCTGCGATGGTACATACTAGGTCAGGTTAGTAACGTTGCAATGTAAGCAATATCTATGGTCGCAAAGCGCACGCCTTTAAGAAATTATCCCACATAGTTTAATGCCACTGTGTTTAATATAACTTTGAATGTCAAGTAGTGAATGGCAATATGTCTGCACCTTCAGTACGTGCTTGTAAATATAACCCATGGACAATATAGTTATCGATTAAGAGCTAGTGTAATGCGTAGGCTGTTAACACGCCGTCATGTTTCATTGCACGATCATGGTCAAGAACCAAATGAGTTAAGATGAAATATGTCAATTCAGTTAGCGAAATAACCGGTGTTTCGTACACTTCTGTGCGTTTCCCTTCCTTCATCAGCACACGAGGTTGGATAAAAAACTAACGTCTCATGTGTCACAAAAAAAATTAACAATTAATATACAGTCCGATTCAGCTGCCCCTACCGATAGGCTTTAATCAAGCTGTCACGCCTTCAGAAACCAAGTGCGAGATTTTTATACTCTCGCTACATGGAAACTATCCGTCATACTGAAAATATGAACAGGACCTTCCTGTAGGAAATTAAATGTAGTTCAATTTTTTACTAGGAGACGATTTCGTTGGAGGCCACGGTTTTCTAGTTAATCAAGAAATACGCATTATTAAGTCATTTTCGTACGTTTTTCATGAATAATTCGAGGACTGTGCCCTCTAGTGAAAACGTATCCCAGTAAAAAATTTAGCTTCATTAAACTTCCTACAAAAAAGGTCCTATTCATGTTTTACCCGTAGGACTAGCAGTTTGCGTGTAGCGAGCGAGAGAAGAATACGGAAACCTTAAGTGTGGTATTTGAAGGCGTTGTGGGCCGCTGAATGAACAGCCCTCCACGCAACACTATCGATCAGTATAGTCACTATTCATCTCCACACCGAGCGAGGTGACTCAATGGTTAACACACTGGACTGGTGTTCGGGAGGACGACGGTTCAAACCCGCGCCAGGCCGTCCATATTTATGCTTCCCGTGATTTCCCTAAATCTCTCCAGGAAAATGTTTTGATGGTTCCTCCGAAAGGGCACGGCCAATTTCCTTCCCCATTCTCGACACAATCCAAGCTTGTGTTCCGTCCCTAATGATCTCCGTGTCGACGGGACGTTAAACCCATTCTTCCTTCCTTTTTATGATTCATTCATTTGTACACACTTGCGCCGTCAACGAACGAGCGCATCAAAACCAGTTTGGAAAAACTGAGCTTTTTGCTTCCTTACTCATGATTTTAAAGCTGTATTAATCTCATACAAGTCACTGAATCTGTAACTACGTAGGTAGCCTTTCATAGGTCGAAACAGCCAGAAGCCAGACACAGCCAAACCAGGGCCACCTCTGACCAGTCCATTCTTGTGGTCACTTAGGTTGTGAAAAACGACGTTTGCGGGAGGGCGTTATTGCCTCCTTCAGCTTTTAAAGTATGGTCTTACAGATTTCACGGTTGACTGTCATCTCTAATGTGTCTATCTCGACGAATCACTTCATCAAACAATATTCCTTTGTCTGTCATCCGACCTTTTTACGCAACGCTGCACATTGCTGAAGTTCATTACAGCATCGCCACATACTTTATTGATGGATGAGAAAACAGCTTTAAAATTATGGATCGTGAAATAAAACCTTGCATACTGCCAAACTGGTTTTAATGCCAGGGTTGAACGGTGGTGGAAATGTGTAAAAATGCGTAGTGACTATGTTAAACGGTAGTGTTGTCGAGAGCACAATTCAGGATATGATCTGTACTAATTCCTGAGTCATATGTTAATTATTAAATTTTTAAAGTACAGGTAGCATAACGTTTTGATCGAACGTCGTAGTAGTGGTTGGAACCCGTCTTATTTATCTTTCACAGTCCCAACAGTAACTTCAAAGTATATGAGCAGTGTATGTCACACAATCGCAGACCAGAGAGGTTGTTAGGAATTATTCAGCAAGCGGTAGCTATTTAACTGTGGGATCTCTCTCGAACTATCAGTACTGGTAGAGCGAAGGCCTTGCGGATAGTCGGCGTGGTTCGTCGATCAGCGAACGCCGCAGGTAGTAAACACAGGCGAATGCTATATATTCTCAGCAAAACATAATGCTTGAGAGACAGAAAGGCAGCAGTGCATAAATATTTTGTACTTAAACTTAAGTTAGTGTACAGGTGTGTTGAACCGACTTAGTCTACACTGATTAATGAATGAACAGAAGTTAACCATCAGTATCAGTAAGACTGGGCGTGCAACGCCACGGTCCTCAATTGCATTAAAGTTTTTTGACTGGCATTAGGTCAAATTTGCATTTAGGCATTTAAGTTTGGTTTCTATTTGCAACTGAGGCTGACGTGTTACATGTATATGTGTTGCTTGTTATTCTCGAGCAGATTGTAAATTAATTGTTCCGTTTGGGGACAGTAATTTTTTGTGTGGTGAAACAGGTGTGTTGAGAGTCAGTCAGGTTCAACCTAGATCAGATAGTTTTATAACGCCTCTTTCTTCTCTCTGCACAACACGGAAGGGATGTTGTTGGCTGTTCCGGAGCAAATTGCGAGGTTAATTGATCAATTTTGTATTATTTGCTTTCTCTAAATATCCACTGGAATTACACTACTGGCCATTAAAATTGCTACACCAAGAAGAAATTCAGATGATAAACGGGTATTCATTGGACAAATGTATTATACTAGAACTGACATGTGCTTACATTTTCATGCAATTTGGGTGCATAGATACTGGCCGTAATAATAGCCTTGATACGCGTAGGCATTGAGTCAAATGGCGTGTACAGGTACAGCTGCCCATGCAGCTTCAACACGATACCACAGTTCATCAAGAGTAGTGACTGGCGTATTATGACGAGACAGTTGCTCGTCCACCATTGACCGGACGTTTCCAATTGGTGACAGATCTGGAGAATGTGCTAACCAGGCAGCAGTAGGACATTTTCTGTATCCAGAGAGGCCCGTACAGGACCTGCAACATGCGGTCGTGCATTATCCTGCTGAAATGTAGGGTTTCGCAGGTATCGAGTGAAGGATAGAGCCACGGGTCGTAACATATCTGAAATGTAACGTCCACTGTTCAAACTGCCGTCAATGCGAATAAGAAGTGACCGAGACGTGTAACCAATGGCAACCCATACCATCACGCCGGGTGATACACCAGTATGACGATGACGAATACACGCTTCCAATGTGCGTTCACCGCGATGTCGCCAAACACGGACGCGACCATCATAATGCTGTAAACAGAGCATAGATTCGTCCGAAAAAATGACGTTTCGCCATTCGTGCACCCAGGTTCATCGTTGAGTACAACATCGCAGGAGCTCCTGTCTGTGATGCAGCGTCAAGTGTAACCGCAGCCATGGTCTCCGAGCTGATAGTCCAAGCTGCTGTAGCCGTCATCGAACTGTTCGTTGAGATGGTTGTTGTCTTGCAAACGTCCCCATCTGTTGACTCAGGGATCGAGACGTGGCTGCACCATCCGTTACAGCCATGCGGGTAAGATGCCTGTGATACGAGGCCGTTGGGATCCAGCACGGCGTTCCGAATTACCCTCCTGAACCCACCGATTCCATATTCTGCCAACAGTCATTGGATCTAGAACAACGAGAGCAGCAATGTCGCGATACGATAAACCGCAATCGCGATAGGCTACAATCCGACCTTTTCATAGTCGGAAACGTGATGGTACGCATTCCCCCTCCTTACACGAGGCATCACAACAGCGTTTCACCAGGCAACGCCGGTCAACTGCTGTTTGTGTGTGAGAAATCGGTTGGAAACTTTCCTCATGTCAGCATGTTGTAGTTGTCGCCACGGGCGGCAACCTTCTGTGAATGCTCTGAAAGCTAATCATTTGCAAATCACAGCATCTTCTTCCTGTCGGTTAAATTTCGCGTCTGTAGCACTTCATCTTCATGGTGTAGCAATTTTAATGGCCAGTAGTGTATGTCATGTGAGTGTCCAAAGGTAATGCCACGGTCTGGAATGCTGTAAATTTGAACTTTCCGATGGGATACCCCTGATTACGACGGTTCAGTGCAGCTATTGTTTGTACTGTACCCCTTCTAGTGGTACTGATGACTTCGCCGTTTACGTTTAGCCCCTCAGCCCCCAGCCCCCCCCCCCCCCCCTCCCTCAATCAATCAAGCCCTTTCTGTAAGCTGTGGCTGCCCGAGTGGCCGAGCGGTTCTAGGCGCTACAGTCTGGAACCGCGCGACCGCTTTGGTCCCAGGTTCGAATCCTGCCTCGGGCATGGATGTGTCTGATGTCCTTAGGTTAGTTAGGTCTGAGTAGTTCTAAGTTCTAGGGGACTGATGACCTCAGAAGTTAAGTCCCATAGTGGTCAGAGCTATTTGAACCATTTTTTTCTGTAAGCTGTGCTGCCAATAGTTTTACTCATAAACGCAGCACAATTGATTCTATGGTATACTCCCTAGATCTTAAGAATTTTAAGGTACAATTTTCTTAAAAGAGTGTGTTACTCTATTTTATAGGCATGGGACATTCGATTCCTGTACAACAAATGTTATTACATGTTACACTTTTAAACATGGCTGTTACTCAGCAACCGTATACTAGTTTCAACATAGGATTATACAGCCAACCGGTTGCAAATAATTGTTTTGTACATTAACCTAGGTTTCGCCACCTACTAAAGGTGTCTTCATCCGAATGAAATTTTGAATAATTGGTTACAAATAACTGTTTGGTACATTGCCCTAGGTTTCGACACCTGCTAAAGGTGTGTTCATCAGAATGAAATTTTGAAAAACCGTAAAATTACATTGCGAAAAAGCAATGGTCAGAATTCAGAGCATCTATGCTCAAGCTAAAAACATAATAAAACGTTCCAGTCTTTGGCACGTGTGCCTATCTACGAACAACATTATTACGTGTTACATTGTTTCAATATGTGATCCACTTGTTTGTGACTAGGGCAAAACCAGAGTAGTGAAATAAATGTGTAAGTGGATATTTCCTCCTTAATGAACGGCGTCATGAGGGGTGCAACTGTTATTAAATGCAAATGAAACAGTTTGTCCTATCATTCACTCTTTTATTTTCCCATTACGCGTTTCCATGGTCCAGGTTGTCATCTTGAGGTGGCATGTTATGTTTCGTCTTTTGTTGGTGATAAACCTGGTGTTAATGCTAAAAAATGAATTTGTGAAAAGAAACAGTACTTGCATAGTCAGTAGTGTCGAAAGGAATTTGGGTACTGCTATTGGCTGCATGTGGTCTCCAGTATACTTTATGTTTACACTGTCGCTCCGAAGAAATACATGTCAGAGATATGCTTGCTTACACTGAACACCAAGATAATTGAAAGGTGGAACTGCAGGAGCTTCACTGTTTGTTTAACGTACATCACAATTAAACTGTTATATAGTCTGTAGGTCGTTCATTCGTTTAGTTATTATAAGTAATGCAAAAACGTGACGCAACATTTCTTACTGCGATACACAATGCAGAGCGGTTTGTGATGACGTGAAATCATGACATAATTTTTATAAAGCTTTTTTTTGGGGGGGGGGGGGGGGGGAATTCTCCTGCAGAAATGAAGGTACTGCGTAGAAAATGTGGGGGCTCTTCTGTTAGAAGAATTGACACGATCAAAAGAGACAGTCCAGAGGAGGGCAAGAAAATAGTGCGTGATTTTAGACCGTATTGTAGTGCTTATCTCCTCGAGAAAAACGGCTACATATATTCTATTACTTTTTCCATCAGGAAACGTAGACCAGGTATTATGACACAAGCATGGAAAAATGTTTGAGAAAATTTACGTAATTAACAAAAGAAGATGCGAGCCAGTAAGCTAGAGTCCCTCCACAGCCTCTGATCCTCTCGTGTGGTAGTGCCCACATAGTGTTGTGCGTCTCGTAAACCACTACCTAATCTGCTTTGCAAACGTGCTGCAACGTTACTGCGCCATCTGTGAAGCTGTCGTTAAGTCTCTGTATATCTCTGCTGGCACTCTGCATTTCCACGCCGCTCTGGCACGCATTTAACTGGACCACATATATCCTGTATTCGCAGCTAACAACTCACGTCGAATGAAAGGGATTCTGAGACCCAAGTAGGATGGATCACCGAACGCCGTGCTTGTAATCTGCAAGCAAGTGTTTAAGCTTTGCAATGACTGAACGCTGCATCTGTATACATAACACGAGGCAGCAGAAACGGAACAATGTCGGCTGTATTTCTCCGCAAGTGACTGAGCCTCATGACACAGTGGCAACAATGCTGCAGAGCAGCACAGTATCAGAAACGGTATAATATACTGTTGTAATTTTCAACTGTAATGGGTTCCATGTTGTTGTGTCAAGCATAGTGTACGAGTAGGATTGTCACTAAATTAACACTAAGAAAATTATAATGGAGTACATTGTGGAAAACACTTTGGTGTGCAAAACTCAGGAACGGTAATAAGATTTGTCGTATCCTCGTCGCCACTGTAGAGTCTTGCACCATAGTAATGAAGGAAGAGGATGTTGTTTGGGGGCTGGTATCCTCTCCCTATACGGTTCTGTATTTACATGAACAGGAAGCTACTTATCTTTAATAGAGTCCATGTGCTGTGGAACAAGCTCTTCCGTAATATTTCACGTTAGCCTCACTGCTGGTGAAGTACGAGTCCCAGGTGCGATGAATGACAGACACCAAACTGGATTGCGGGTTGGTGCTCCAGTGACTGAGATAGTGACTGAGCGACTGCGCTAGTGTCTGAGACAGAGCCAGTGAGCTGGTGACTGAAACTGGGACCCTCTGGTCTGCGGCGGCGGCCTAAATACCTGAATTCTAGAGGGCGTTGGCGGCGTGTTGCTTGCGAGACTGTCTTTGGCCTCTCTCTCCTGATAGGCGCACTTGGTCCAGCATCCACTATCGTTCTTCTTGATACATCTTTGCCGACCGGTGTGCTGGCGACAGCTTACGCCAGCACAACATTTGTATGATATATCCCTGCCAGTAACATGGCTAAATAAAATTCTGACTGTATACAGAAAGAATGCTATTGTGTAGTACAAAGAGTAACTGCGCTGTGGTTCCTCATTTCACCTTCTCGCTATCGACAGTTTCTAGCTTCTCTAAATTGTCTTAACAGCTCCTCCAAATCAGGTTTGTAATACCACAAGCCGGCCGCGGTGGTCTCGCGGTTCTAGGCGCGCAGTCCGGGACCGTGCGACTGCTACGGTCGCAGGTTCGAATCCTGCCTCGAGCATGGATGTGTGTGATGTCCTTAGGTTAGTTAGGTTTAAGTAGTTCTAAGTTCCAGGGAACTGATGATCACGGCAGTTGAGTCCCATAGTTCTCAGAGCCATTTGAACCATTTTTGATACCACAACTTTTCTTACACAATAACAGCTACTGATGCATTTATTTTGTTTCCATAAAATGTCCTTGCAAGAATGTCAATTTGAGCGACGGTATCAGGAACCAGGAAAGCAAGTCAGATACTATCAGGATAGTATCTGATATGATTTACCACCATAATTAAATTCAACACTAATAGTTTCCACAAACTGCGTTCGCCAACGACACATCTTCCCCAGAGTAATAGAAGGTGTTATACGCCGACGCCTATGACTCCATCGTCTCTTCCTTCGAATAACACGACACTTCATCGGACGGTATCTCCCAGACCGGCGTCTCAGGACTACGCGGTGCCGACGAAGTGTCCATCTCCTCCTTCACAGACAATCAATGCCCGATATGGCAATTAGCATGAACAATATTTAGACGAGACAAAAGAGCCTCATCACCAATCGCCATTTCATTGGACACAAATATAACGAGCCACGAATGAGTGATTGTTAGACCTGGTTTATTTTTAACATTAACTGCCACAGGTCTACCTTCATCACTTCTCTTCAAAATGCCTGAATAAATGTATATTTACTGTCAGACATTAGGACTAAGTTGGAGTGGACGTTTGGTCTTATTGTTGGTGTATTTGACAGTATTTCACAGTATGGCGTCATTCTACGTATCCAGAGAGAAGAAACAAGAAAAATGTAGTTCTGAAGGTGATGCAACGAGAACGAGGGCAAACAAACGACTTTCACCGTCCTTAAATGCAAGCTGGGACATGCGTATTTTTAAACGTCAGATATGTATTTACTGTCAGACATTAGGACTAATTTGGAGTGGATGTTTGGTTTTATTGTTGGTGTATTTGACGTACAATCATGTAGAAGTAGGAAGACCCTTCTGCAGTTATGGATGCTCTGGCTATGATTCAAAACCGACCGCTAGAGCAGCATTGAAGAGGCCTTCGAACACCACAGTGCAGGGCAGTTTATGCGCAGTCTTCGTGCAGTGTGGAGCTGGGGCCAGCGGCAGTGCTTGAGCAGCAGAAGTGCGGTGCGGATCGTTAAGACGTCTTTTCCATGTCGTCTTCCACTCTTCTTCGCCAGGACTGGGTAGAAGGCCAAAGGTTCGGTTCGCCTGTGCTGTGCGTATCTGTTTGTTCAGCTCTATGCACCGAACTCCCGCCCCGCAAGCTATTCGAGCTGATGTTTTCCGTTTATGTTCATTAAGTAAAATCATTAGGATGTTACAACTGTGTGTGGATGGCTCACGGGCAATAGTGAAATTCAGGGCATCCATATCCCCCAAATTCCCAATCAAAACAGGCTTACAACAGAGAGATGCTCTTTCATGTAAGCTCCTCAACCTTGCATTAGAGAAAGTGGTTCGAGAGTGTTATTTACAACCATATAATGGTCTCCAATTCGAACACAGTGAAGTAAAATTCCTGGCATATGCAGATGATATAGTCTTCCTCATTGAATCAGAAGAACTGAAGGACTTGTACTGATCCCTCAGGCACAGTTCCAGCAAAATGAGACTTTTGATAAAAGTAGAAAAAAAAACAGAATATGTGGAAATAAGTCGAGAGTCATAAAACCAGATCCACACTGTGAAACTGACCACCATTCTAGTAGAAGAAAAGTTTGTCGGTTTAAATACCCTTGATCGCGCTTCAGCAGTAAAAATATCATAACGCTGGACATAAAAGAGAGAAGCGCCTCAGGATCAAGATGTCTGTACTCTCTAAGCAGCCCACTCAAAAAGTAGAGCATTGTCAGTCCCCACTAAGATGAAGATATATAACACCGTCATTTGGCCAGTAGTACTCTTTAGTTCCGAAAGCTGGGCGCTTAACAAGAAAGAAAGAGAAAAACTGAATGTTTTCGAAAGAAAGAAAAGTGCTGAGAAAAACTTGGGGCCGTGTGTTGGTGAATGGCACATGCAGAGTTCGAAAGAACACTGAAATATATCAGTTAATGAAACAGATCACTTGCATCCAGAAATTAAAAAGTAGGAGACTAAAATGGGCTGGGCAGATGGTTAGAGTGGAATCAAACAGAGTTCCTAAGAAGGCATCTGGGGGCACACCTCAAGCAACAAGACCATTGGGCCGACATCGCACACGGTGGAAAAACGACATAGAGAAGGACATCGCAGCATCAGGAATCCCCGTAGGGGGGAGGGAGACAGCGAGAGGTAGAAGATGGAAGCAGATCGTTGACGCAGCGCATGGTCTACAGGGCCTGTGTTCGCTGAAAAGAAGAAGTCGTCATGCACGTCTTTGTTATTTGACTCCGTGTGATTCTAGTACCGATCTATTGTCCAGCCTGCTCTGTGCATTTTTTTGAAGTGACTTGTATTTGTCTGCTGGCCAGGGTTCTCTCTAAAATTTGCCATGGTTAATTATTCTTCCTATGACATGTTCATGTAACATGGATTTACCACATTCGGCCCGGCTTTAGGCTGTAGGGTTATGCCCCGGCATGTATTGGGCGGACACGCTTGCTCAAACTTACGGCTGTTTCTTTCAGGTATGTGAAATTTGGTGCCTTGCGTCATATCTGGTTGTCCTGGCGACTTATGTTACTATGTAATGTGCACAGCTTTCACGCAGGGCTCTATTAATTACCTAATTTGAAAAATTTGTTTTCCAATTGTTTTATGTGAGAGAACAAACTGTTTCTGGATTTTAATGCTTGTTTTAATTGGTTTTTAGAAGCTGGTCTGCTTTCTGATGATCCAGGCATTTACGTTTTCTGTGTTATGAGCTCTGGCTACTGGTAAGACCTTAGCGAGTACCTTCCTGGAAGAATTTACAGCTCGCTTTTGGTAGTTCTCTTTTACAACTTACATTTTTACCGACGCTTATTTCCTCGGGCGTATGACTTAATTGGAAAGGTTCTATAAGTGCAATCTTGGTTAAACAATAGCTTTCAGATGTAGTGTAATTCTGCGAGAGATTTGTGTTCGGTGTTTTTTGAGAGTACCTGCTAATTTTCCGGGAGAGCGTTCCGAGTCGGCAGCTTTCTGCCGTGTGGGCCTGGCTTGCTTATGGCTTTGTGGACGGCTTTAGAGCATATCCTAGAGCAACTTGCTGTTTGTTTGCAGTGACGTGTCGTTACTGTCTGTAACCTGACTTACACTGTAAACGAAATTCTGCTATCGGTCAAGGGGCCTTTATATGACTAATTGGCTTCACATATGGAATTTCCCTTTAATTTTATTGTTCTCTTTAATACACACTGTAACTTTGTTCTGAATTCTATTTTAAATTATTTGGTGTAAGCCAACTGAGTAAGCAGTAAAGGCGATCAGTTATGACTTGCTAACTAGAGAATATTTATCTTTCAGGAGCGGGCGTAATATCTTTGTTTTAAGCTCGCTTGCAAAAATTTATGAAGAGCTCAGATTTAATCACTTGCCAGTTTATTTGACTTTTACTTTAAATTTAAACTTTTTAAAGGCTATTGTCTCATCTTATTGCATCTTGTTTAAGGCCATTAAAGGGATCTAATTGTAATTCGGTAACTCTGTTAATCACCATTTTCAACGCTTTTCTAGTGTGTAGATTTAAGATGGCAAATTAAATTGCACTTCTCCTAATTCTTTTTCTTAAAGGAGAACTGTTACTACTTTGAAAAATAAATGTCCGTTGTCAAAAGGATAAATGATGATAGTTAAATGGGCGTAGTCCTTCCATGTCATTTTCCTGATCTAGGTAATTATCGATCAGTAGCTGACTCGAATACTCATTGACATGAACAGAAATGACACTTTCGTTTAACGACAATAATTACAAAGAAGAAACCACCATCTATGATGGTCCCCTAGACATAAAAACATTCGGGACGTACTTTCTCAATAGGGTGGGTGATTATAACAGGTGTGCTTGCTTCGCAACGCTTTCCCACGGTGGCTACGAGGTTGGTAAGGAGTATTTCTGGTAGGGCGACCCATGCCTCAAATAGCGTGATTGACAACTGCTGGTTGACGGTTGGTGCATGTGGACTCGCTGTAATACGTTTCTCCAAAGCGTCCTTGGAAAGACGCTCATGGGCAAGGAGTACGATCTCACAATAACTCTGACCAGTGATTGTACCTTGTTCTAAGGCTTGGAGATCAGTAAACATCATCTTCTTTTTCTTCCTCACGTATTACCCAGACTTCTGGTAACAGTACACATTTGTTGCATGGTCTTTCTTCTTTTCTTCTTCTGGTGCATTTACAATTTAGAGTCTTTACCGGGAACCCTTCTACACCCATATGATTGACACTTTCTTATATCTTCATTTCTTTAACGATCTTTCCTTGTACATCCTTCCGCTCTTAGAAATCTCATACCTTGAGACTAATCTACTTTCTTAGTGTCTTGCTCCCCCCCATGAACCATGGACCTTGCCGTTGGTGGGGAGGCTTGCGTGCCTCAGCGATACAGATAGCCGTACCGTAGGTGCAACCACAACGGAGGGGTATCTGTTGAGAGGCCAGACAAACGTGTGGTTCCTGAAGAGGGGCAGCAGCCTTTTCAGTAGTTGCAAGGGCAACAGTCTGGATGATTGACGGATCTGGCCTTGTAACAATAACCAAAACGGCCTTGCTGTGCTGGTACTGCGAACGGCTGAAAGCAAGGGGAAACTACAGCCGCAATTCTTCCCGAGGGCATGCAGCTTTAGACCTGAGTCGAAACAAGGCCCCCGGAGTAGACAATATTCCATTGGAACTACTGACGGCCTTGGGAGAGCCAGTCCTGACAAAACTCTACCATCTGGTGAGCAAGATGTATGAAACAGGCGAAATACCCTCAGACTTCAAGAAGAATATAATAATTCCAATCCCAAAGAAAGCAGGTGTTGACAGATGTGAAAATTACCGAACTATCAGCTTAATAAGTCACAGCTGCAAAATACTAACACGAATTCTTTACAGACGAATGGAAAAACTAGTAGAAGCCAACCTTGGGGAAGATCAGTTTGGATTCCGTAGAAACACTGGAACACGTGAGGCAATACTGACCTTACGACTTATCTTAGAAGAAAGATTAAGGAAAGGCAAACCCACGTTTCTAGCATTTGTAGACTTAGAGAAAGCTTTTGACAATGTTGACTGGAATACTCTCTTTCAAATTCTAAAGGTGGCAGGGGTAAAATACAGGGAGCGAAAGGCTATTTACAATTTGTACAGAAACCAGACGGCAGTTATAAGAGTCGAGGGACATGAAAGGGAAGCAGTGGCTGGGAGGGAGTAAGACAGGGTTGTAGCCTCTCCCCGATGTTGTTCAATCTGTATATTGAGCAAGCAGTAAAGGAAACAAAAGAAAAATTTGGAGTAGGTATTAAAATTCATGGAGAAGAAATTAAAACTTTGAGGTTCGCCGATGACATTGTAATTCTGTCAGAGACAGCAAAGGACTTGGAAGAGCAGTTGAATGGAATGGACAGTGTCTTGAAAGGAGGATATAAGATGAACATCAACAAAAGCAAAACGAGGATAATGGAATGTAGTCTAATTAAGTCGGGTGATGCTGAGGGAATTAGATTAGGAAATGAGGCACTTAAAGTAGTAAAGGAGTTCTGCTATTTGAGGAGCAAAATAACTGATGATGGTCGAAGTAGAGAGGATATAAAATGTAGGTTGGCAATGGCAAGGAAAGCGTTTCTGAAGAAGAGAAATTTGTTAACATCCAGTATTGATTTAAGTGTCAGGAAGTCATTTCTGAAAGTATTCGTATGGAGTGTAGCCATGTATGGAAGTGAAACATGGACGATAAATAGTTTGGACAAGAAGAGAATAGAAGCTTTCGAAATGTGGTGCTACAGAAGAATGCTGAAGATTAGATGGGTAGATCACATAACTAATGAGGAAGTATTGAATAGGATTGGGGAGAAGAGAAGTTTGTGGCACAACTTGACCAGAAGAAGGGATCGGTTGGTAGGACATGTTCTGAGGCATCAAGGGATCACCAATTTAGTATTGGAGGGCAGCGTGGAGGGTAAAAATCGTAGAGGGAGACCAAGAGATGAATACACTAAGCAGATTCAGAAGGATGTAGGTTGCAGTAGGTACTGGGAGATGAAAAAGCTTGCACAGGATAGAGCAGCATGGAGAGCTGCATCAAACCAGTCTCAGGACTGAAGACCACAACAACAACAAGTGTCTTGTTGTCCAGGCTCCAATTCCATAAGTAAGGGTGAGTGCTGCTGTTGTTTTATAAAGCTTCAGCTATGTTTCTTGCTTGGTTTTATCTTGCAATCTTTTTACGATGGTTCCACAGAGAGAAATAAATTTACATAATTTTGGTTCACGCTATTATTATATTCGCAAGTGATATCGCACACTAGATATTTAAAATGTATTCTTGCTCCAAGATCTTATTATTCAAGACAGTTTTAGGTCTCACTGATAGTGTATCCTGAAATGCCATCACCTTTTGTTTTATCTAATGACAGTGTTAGGGTAAATTGAGGTATCTATTGCAATGTACAGACTCTCATCTGAAGGTCGTCTTCATTCTTTGAACAAGCAGACGTCTGCTTGTGTCTGTGTATGTGCGGATCGATATGTGTGTGTGTGTGCGAGTGTATACCCGTCCTTTTTTCCCCATAAGGTAAGTCTTTCCGCTCCTGGGATTGGAATGACTCTTTACCCTCTCCCTTAAAACTCACATCCTTTCGTCTTTCCCTCTCCTTCCCTCTTTCCTGACGAAGCAACCGTTGGTTGCGAAAGCTAGAATTTTGTGTGTATGTTTGTGTTTGTTTGTGTGTCTATCGACCTGCCAGCGCTTTTGTTTCGTAAGTCTCATCATCTTTGTTTTTAGATATATTTTTCCCACGTGGAATGTTTCCCTCTATTATATATATATATATATATATATATATATATATATATATATATATATCAGCGTATTTGAAAAGTACTAATAGATTATTTATGAATGCGTCTTTATCCATAAGTAATCTATTTGTACTTTTCAAATTGTTGAAGGTACCAGAATCTCAGCGTATTTTTCCATTTGATTAGGTTCATTTGCTCTAAATTGGCTCTCATTTCTGGAATTAGTATATTTTCAACTATGTATATGAGTCTTAGAGAAATACAGAATACTTGCTGGAAAAGTTTGAGGTATGTGTATAGACTCTTAATGGCATTTATTAGGTGTGATGAATATCCTCCTTCAGCCATGATATTCTATAGCATTTCTCTATTCACATTGTGGAAAGCTTTCTCAAACTCTATAAAAACGTAATAGGTTGCCCTGTTGAGCTCTTGTCTCTTTTCTGTAACTTGTTGTGATGTAAAACATTGTCAGTAGTTGACAGTCCTTTTCTTACACCTGATCGTTCTTCACATATTGACCTTTCTATTATATCTTTATGTTTTGCAGTCAGGACTTGGATGTATGATTTATAGGCTGAAACCCGGAGGCACATATCTCGATAGCTACTGCATTTATTTTTATCGCCTTTTTTAAGACGGATATCAGTTTGGCTTCCACCTAGTCTTTTGGTACTTTCTTATTCTCCAACACTGATTAAAAACGCGAAGAAGTCTTAGAGGAAGGAATAACCCTCCATATTTCCACAGTTACATGTTAATAACATCTAACCAGTAGCTTTCCTATTTTTTGTAGCTTTTAGAGCTTCCATCAGTTCTACATCTACATCTACAATGATACTGTGCAAACCACATTTAAGTGCCTGGTAGACGGTTCAACGAGCCACCTTCACAATTCTCTATTATTACAAAGTCGTATTTCGCTCGGAAAAAAAACACCTGTATACCACAATACATGTTCCATACTCCTGCTGCATATCGACGTTAATGTTATGGGATTGTAATTTAGTTGATAACTGGTACTACCTCTCTTGAATATTGGTGTGACCTGTGCTACTTTCCCGTCTTTGGATACGGTCTTTCGTCGTGCGGATGGTTGTTTATGATTGTTAAGTATGGAGCTACTGTATCAGCATACTCTGGAAGAAATCTAACTGCCATACAATCTGAACCGGAAGACTTGCTTTTGTTAAGTGATTTAAGTTACTTCGCTACTCCGAGTATATGTACTTCTACGTTACTCATGTTGGCAGCTGTTCTTGAATCGAAATCTGGAATATTTACTTCGTCTTATTTAGTGAAGGAATTTCGGAAGGGTGTGTTTAGTAGCTCTGCTTTGGCAGCACTGTCTTCGATAGTATTTCCATTGCTATCGCGCAGAGAAGGCATTGATTGTTTTTGCCGCTAACATACTTCAGATACGACCAGAATTCCTTTGGATTTTCTGCCATGTTTCGAGACAAAGTTTCGTTGTGGAAACAATTATAAGCATCTTGCACTGAAGTCTCGCTAAATTTCGAGCATGTCTAAAAGATCGCCAGTCTTGGAGATTTTGCATCCGTTTAAATTTGGCACGTTTTTCCGTTGGTCCTGAACACTGTTCTGACCCGTTTTGTGTACGAAGGAGGGTCATCTCCGTTGTTTGTCACTTTATTTAGTATAAGTCTCTCAATTGCTGCTGATATTATTTCTTTGAATTCTGACCATATCTAGTTACACTTACTTTGTTAATTTGGAAGGAGTGGAGACTGTCTTTTAGGAAGGCGTCAAGTGAATTTTTATCTGCTTTTATGAGCAGGTATGCTTTTCGTGTATTTTTGGAGGATTTGGGCGCTGCGATATTAATCTCATTACAACAACCCTGAGTTTAATAATCCCTGTATTCGTTTGGATGGTTCTTATTAGCTCAGAATCATTTGTAGCAATGAGATCAAGTGTGTTTTCACAGCCGTTTCCTATTTGCATGGGATCATCAACAAACTACTGGAAATAATTTTCAGAGAATGCCTTTAGCACAATTTCGGATCTTGTTTTATGTGTACCTCTGGAACTAATTATGTATTTTCACCAACATATCGAGGGTAAAAGTCACCACCAACCATACTTATATGAGCCAGGTACGTGTTAGAAACCAAACTCAAGTTTTCTTTCAACCTTTCAGCAAATGTACCATCTGAATTTGGAGGTCAGTAAAAGGATCCAATTATTATTTTATTCCGGTTGCCAAAATGACCTCTGCCCATACTGACTCACAGGAACTATCTACTTCAATTTTGCGACAAGGTAACTACTTCTAATAGCAACAAACACGCCACCGCCAACTATGATTAGTCTATCCGTTTGTTCTTCGTATTAATTTCATGTGACCATATCTCCGGCTTCTCTTATGTCAATATTATCCAGGCCTTTTGTGTCATTTATTTCAAGTAATGTCTGAATTACAGCGTCATCATACTTTTTCGTTTCTGGCCTTCAAATGTTCATTTCTCTATGTTCCCTGTATTTTGTTTTCTTCCCCAGAACATTAACAGGTATGTTTGACATGTCTGCTTTTTAAGTTTTTCCAATCTTCTACCGCTTCTAATTTTGCTAATTTTTTTGTCATTGCTTTCGATGGCGATATCTTATACTGCTATCTCGTAAAAGGCATACTTTAATAGCTTGTTCTTCCTTTTGATACTAACAGCTTTCTTCGGTTTCCTCCATTTTGCGTATTTGTCAATTTTTGACACCAATAAGAATTGATCTGATCCAGTATCCACTCCTCGATAATGTCTGGTATCTTTAACCTGGTCAGGATATCCCTCGTTTATTAATTTATAATCTACAATAGATCATTGCTGACCAGGTAAATTTATGTTTATCTTTCTTCCTAAAGAAACTATTAGTAATTTTCAAATTGTTGTAGGTGCAAAATCTTTGAGAATTTTTCCGTTTTTATTATGTACGTTTGCTCCAAATGTGCCTACTATTTCTGGAATTGGTATATTTACGATTATAACTTTGGGATCGCCCATAAGCAAAATCTGTCTTTTACTGTTTTTGGTTAAGATCCTTTGTAACTGTTGGTAAAAGGCATTGGCCTCGTCAATTTTTCCTTCTTCTGAGGCACTAATTGGTATTATTACTAGGACTCCTCTCAAACTTTTAATTCCTACTAGTACGACATGTTTATTTAGCAATTCCTGGTCCAATATTTTACCTTTACATTTTCTATGAATTTAGATGGTAACACCACTACTCCTGCTTTACAGCGCCGTAGATCTTAATGTGGTTGTCTACATATTCAATTCCAGATGTTTTATTCTTTGTTTCTGTAATTGCTGTCAAATTAATTTCCTTTTGATTCAAAGTTGAGCTAATTCGATTTCATTAAGAGCAATTCCCCTAACGTCCCAAATGCAACTTTCCAAATTCCATTAAAGCTTTTTATCTTATTCCTATTTCTTGTCCATGTCCTATCCTGGTAATGTTTCCTGTTTCTGAGGATAGACTGAGTACTGCAAGTACGTCTATTGAGTTCCTGAATGGGGTAAGACTAGTGATGGGTCTGCCATCTCTGAGCTTTACCAGTCACAGCTCGTAACTCAGATAAGTGAGTATGGTATAGCATTTCCTCTGTATTCCGTGTTATGGCTATACCTACGCATATCCAACAATATCACTCTCCACACCACAACATCTTATCGAGCAAAACGAATATGTTCAATAATGCACCTGCGTGCATTATGTGTTCCCACCTCTCGAGGTATGAGGGTATTTACTGCATTAATGACCATAATCGCCTGTGCATCTCTGTTACTGCGTGGATGAGATGGACGTAGCATCCAAGCGGAGAACGACACTTGTTGTAAAATCACATTATCCACAATGATTTTAGATCGGTCCAGATGACTCCTCCAGGTTTGGTTTTAGAAATCACATCACGTATTGTTTCTAAAAGCCATTCAGGTGATACGGAAAGAGGATAGTTTACCTATGAACACACTGTGTATCTGGTCACGTCTATGACTGATTGTAGAATCAGGTGAAAGAACGCGTCCTAGAAACCGCCATAAACAGATTCCGCCATTTTCTACAATTTTGTTGTTGTTAGACATCGGTTGTGTTTGGTGCAGCATCTGTAAATATTTAGAGTTCTAAAAAATGCTGTACTATGTTTTCAGTACGTTTTCATATGTGTTGCCTGCAGTTCAACGTGTTGCTGTTGTGGTCTTCAGTCCTGAGACTGGTTTGATGCAGCTCTCCATGCTACTCTATCCTGTGCAAGCTTTTTCATCTCCCAGTACCTACTGCAACCTACATCCTTCTGAATCTGCTTAGTGTATTCATCTCTTGGTCTCCCTCTACGATTTTTACCCTCCACGCTGCCCTCAAATACTAAATTGGTGATCCCTTGATGCCTCAGAACATGGCCTACCAACCGATCCCTTCTTCTGGTCAAGTTGTGCCACAAACTTCTCTTCTCCCCAATCCTATTCAATACTTCCTCATTAGTTATGTGATCTACCCATCTAATCTTCAGCATTCTTCTGTAGCACCACATTTCGAAAGCTTCTATTCTCTTCTTGTCCAAACTATTTATCGTCCATGTTTCACTTCCATACATGGCTACACTCCATACGAATACTTTCAGAAATGACTTCCTGACACTTAAATCAATACTGGATGTTAACAAATTTCTCTTCTTCAGAAACGCTTTCCTTGCCATTGCCAACCTACATTTTATATCCTCTCTACTTCGACCATCATCAGTTATTTTGCTCCCCAAACAGCAAAACTCCTTTACTACTTTAAGCGCCTCATTTCCTAATCTAATTCCCTCAGCATCACCCGACTTAATTAGACTACATTCCATTATCCTTGTTTTGCTTTTGTTGATGTTCATCTTATATCCTCCTTTCAAGACACTGTCCATTCCATTCAACTGCTCTTCCAAGTCCTTTGCTGTCTCTGACAGAATTACAATGTCATCGGCGAACCTCAAAGTTTTAATTTCTTCTCCATGAATTTTAATACCTACCCCAAATTTTTCTTTTGTTTCCTTTACTGCTTGCTCAATATAGAGATTGAATAACATCAGGGAGAGGCTACAACCCTGTCTTACTCCCTTCCCAACCACTGCTTCCCTTTCATGTCCCTCAACTCTTATAACTGCCATCTGGTTCCTGTACAAGTTGTAAATAGCCTTTCGCCCCCTGTATTTTACCCCTGCCACCTTTAGAATTTGAAAGAGAGTATTCCAGTCAACATTGTCAAAAGCTTTCTCTAAGTCTACAAATGCTAGAAACGTAGGTTTGCCTTTCCTTAATCTTTCTTCTAAGATAAGTCGTAAGGTCAGTATTGCCTCACGTGTTCCAGTGTTTCTACGGAATCCAAACTGATCTTCCCCGAGGTTGGCTTCTACTAGTTTTTCCATTCGTCTGTAAAGAATTCGTGTTAGTATTTTGCAGCTGTGACTTATCAAGCTGATAGTTCGGTAATTTTCACATCTGTCAACACCTGCTTTCTTTGGGATTGGAATTATTATATTCTTCTTGAAGTCTGAGGGTATTTCGCCTGTTTCATACATCTTGCTCACCAGATGGTAGAGTTTTGTCAGGACTGGCTCTCCCAAGGCCGTCAGTAGTTCCAATGGAATATTGTCTACTCCGGGGGCCTTGTTTCGACTCAGGTCTTTCAGTGCTCTGTCAAACTCTTCAAGCAGTATCATATCTCCCATTTCATCTTCATTTACATCCTCTTCCATTTCCATAATATTGTCTTCAAGTACATCGCCCTTGTATAGACCCTCTATATACTCCTTCCACCTTTCTGCTTTCCCTTCTTTGCTTAGAACTGGGTTTCCATCTGAGCTCTTGATATTCATACAAGTCGTTCTCTTATCTCCAAAGGTCTCTTTAATTTTCCTGTAGGCGGTATCTATCTTACCCCTAGTGAGATAGGCCTCTACATCCGTACATTTGTCCTCTAGGCATCCCTGCTTAGCCATTTTGCACATCCTGTCGATCTCATTTTTGAGACGTTTGTATTCCTTTTTGCCTGTTTCACTTACTGCATTTTTATATTTTCTCCTTTCATCAATTAAATTCAATATTTCTTCTGTTACCCAAGGATTTCTACTAGCCCTCGTCTTTTTACCTACTTGATCCTCTGCTGCCTTCACTATTTCATCCCTCAAAGCTACCCATTCTTCTTCTACTGTATTTATTTCCCCCATTCCTGTCAATTGCTCCCTTATGCTCTCCCTGAATCTCTGTACAACCTCTGGTTCTTTTAGTTTATCCAGGTCCCATCTCCTTAAATTCCCAACTTTTTGCAGTTTCTTCAGTTTTAATCTACAGGTCATAACCAATAGATTGTGGTCAGAGTCCACATCTGCCCCTGGAAATGTCTTACAATTTATAACCTGGTTCCTAAATCTTTGTCTTACCATTATATAATCTATCTGATACCTTTTAGCATCTCCAGGGTTCTTCCATGTATACAACCTTCTATTATGATTCTTAAACCAAGTGTTAGCTATGATTAAGTTGTGCTCTGTGCAAAATTCTATCAGGCAGCTTCCTCTTTCATTTCTTAGCCCCAATCCATATTCACCTACTACGTTTCCTTCTCTCCCTTTTCCTACACTCGAATTCCAGTCACCCATGACTATTAAATTTTCGTCTCCCTTCACAATCTGAATAATTTCTTTTATTTCATCATACATTTCTTCAATTTCTTCGTCATCTGCAGAGCTAGTTGGCATATAAACTTGTACTACTGTAGTAAGCGTGGGCTTCGTATCTATCTTGGCCGCAATAATGCGTTCACTATGCTGTTTGTAGTAGCTTACCCGCATTCCTATTTTCCTATTTATTATTAAACCTACTCCTGCATTACCCCTATTTGATTTTGTGTTTATAACCCTGTAGTCACCTGACCAGAAGTCTTGTTCCTCCTGCCACCGAACTTCACTAATTCCCACTATATCTAACTTCAACCTATCCATTTCCCTTTTTAAATTTTCTAACATACCTGCCCGATTAAGGGATCTGACATTCAACGCTCCGATCCGTAGAACGTTCAACGTAATGTCACTAAAAGAGATTTTAAGAATAATAGGTGACACTTGTCATCCTTGTCAAACTCCTTTGTTTATTAAAATTTCTTGTGTTCCTATTCCACTTGCATTGGTCATAACTTTTTGTTCTTTCCTTAGGCGCCTTCTGACATTTACTAATTGGGTGGACTACCTGTGTCTTTCTTTTTAGCGCAGATTTTGTTTTTTTCCAGATTATGAAATGGTTTAATCAAATTTATGATTGTATTTTGTGTGTATTAAGGTTATGGTCTTGTCTTTTCTCTATTTCTCGTTGCAGAATAAATACATTCTCTGTTATTGATCTTACTTTTCTAAATCTAGTCTAGTCTTCACTTTCGAGTATTTCCAAAACGCTTTTACATCTGCAGTTTAATAATCGTGCATATAAAAGACGACAACAGGAAAATGACACAACAACACACAGGCAGCTACTATAGTGCCCAAAGAACCATAGAAATCGAAATGAAATAAATTCTTAAAATTTCGAGATACTAGCAAAGAAAAAAAGGAAATTAAAATGTAACTGATGTAGTACTTTAATACTGAACTCATTAAAATCGTTGGAGTTCCGAAAAACTAATGCAGATCTCCATGTAAGTGGGAAAAAAAACGCAAAGTAGTATACTTTTGATAAGCAATAGTTAAAACTGTGGGCGTATGTTCTATGAAATTGTCTGTTTTCAACTCAGTTCAATAATTTCTATCGGAAACTGATAGCAATAGCAGACAGTAAAATTTCGAACGCATATTTGCGTGTAAACCGGTTGCTACTCTCTCGCAGCCGATCGTGTCCAGCTACCTATCCGCTCCGTGAGGGGGCTGGAAGGGCAGGAGGGGAAGGAAGGAAGGAAGGAAGGAAGGAATCCGAACTCAACCCCCGCTTGCACCACCCCCGCAGCCTTCCTGGAATTTGCTCCCGGACTGCATGGGGTAGCATCCACCTCCAGGAAATTCAATTAGGGCGGCGTTGTTAGTGCAGGCGGGAGCGACGAGAGTGCGCTGCAAGGGTGTGCTGTGATAGGAGGGGGGAGGGGGTTGGAGGGGGAGGCGCCCCACTGCACTGGCGTATTGTGTAAGGCCGTGCGCGGCGCCGCTGAAAGTGCACACGACGCTGGACTCTCGCCAACGGACGTTCTTCTCAAGTAGAAGAGGAGAAAAGACGGAATTCCGATGATTCAAAAGGACACATACCGAAGCGATTACTTGGCTCCTAATCCTTGCAGCACTCACAGCTTTCCAACTGAGTGGGATAGGTTTCTTTTTTTCCTTTTTCTAAATTTTAAACATTGAAACTCTTTTCTGGTCTTAGGTCTTAGAACTAACAACCCAAAATCAAATTATCTTGCGATAGGGGCAGATCTAGTCAGTATACAACTCCGTAAAAAATGAAATAGCAGCTATGAGTAGCTCGACATATCAATGAGGAGCGTTTCATATTGATTTACACCTATGGTACGTCATCTGAATTAACATTACAGTTGGAAGTACACAGTACTATAGTCTAATTGAAGGTGACAAGGCAATCACTGGGGGTGTAGTCCCTGCACAATACAACCCATTTTCCCAACTGCTGTCGTTACGTGAGTGTGTGATCATTAAGGACATCAGTGCAAGAAGTGGCTTCTGTGAAAGGGGGTGTAAACACCGCGGATATTCACAAGCAATTGGTGGCAGTATGTGGAGACTGTGCCCTGGCGCGAAAAGTGCTCTTGCAACGCGAAAACGCTCAACTCCATACGAGTCGGAAAATCACATCTGCCAATGCTGATGTGGGGTTCCAGATACTGCGACACCAATCTTAATATCCTGACTTGGCCTTTATTCGGGTCTTTGAAGAAACGTCTCCACGGACACCATTTCGCTGACCTCCAGAAACTGCGAGCAGCTGTCCTACGGTGGTCACGAGAGACTCCAAGACTTCTAAGAATACATCAGGAGCAAGGCACAGTACTCAAAATCTACATCTTCATATTACCTTCCCATAAAACTATTAGTCATTTTTGAGTGGAAATAGTCTCTACCAGACCTCCCATCCACTCTATTTTGCTGCAGAATATCAACAAACAGCCGTTTGTTGTCAGATGTTGTCATTTTACTTACACGACCAGCTTCGGCATCTCAGTAATGCCATTTTCAGGGCTCCATGTATAGAGAATTAGATGCTTTGATGCATGCATAACCAGAGCCACCAATACCTAGATAATGTGAATTTTTCGCAGAGTGTGTACTTCAAAGACTTGATAAGAACTAGCAGCAAATAGCTGTCAGGGGTCCTAGACGCTGTTAGCCACAGCGCTGCCACCCATGCTCAGCCCGAGCCGCTTTCGATCAGCGGGACACCTTGTGACCTATGCTATAACCCCAGACGTGCACCACGCTCTTCGTCGTCATAAGGGACCCTACTTCAACTGCTGCTGCTTCGTATTCTTCCCAGGGGCGTGCAGCCGCTGGAGCGCCTACGCTTGTGCAGGCAATCTTATTGCTGCCTACTTGCTGCTCCGGTGGGCATACCTCACTGCGGCTGGCCACCCTCCTATCAGGAAGTCTCAGCACGATTCCAAAGACGGCACGCATGACTGCCGACTACTGCTGGCACCATGGCTGATGTCTAGAATCGTCTCGCCACCTCAGTAACCTTTTACCGTTCCTGTTGTCACAGCAGCGTCTACAGCAGTAATTACCCCCAACCTAGGGCTAACTACCCACTGAGGGATAAAGTGAAATTTTCTGAAGGGCAAAGACAGAACGATTCGATTCTGTTTCAGTGACGAAACTAAATTATTTTCGAAATACCGTTACTACCATCACAGTTTTGTAAGACCTTAATATCGATTTTATAAGTTATCAATAATTCCTTTTTCTCAATTACTAACACTAATGTGATGGAAGTTACAGGTTCCTCATATAGTCCACCCACCACACACATGCACATACACCTGCCTGAAAATAACGTACAAGTTTGTGGCGCCCTCCATCTGTAATGCTAGAATTCACTATAGTGTTAGCCCACCCTTAGCCTTGATGACAGTTTCCACTCTCGCACGCATACGTTCAATCAGGTGCTGGAAGGTTTCTTGGGGAATGGTAGCCCATTCTTCACGGATTGCTGCACTGAGGAGAGGTATCGATGTCGGTCGGTGAAGCCTGGCACAACGTCAGCGTTCCAAAACATCATAAAGGTGCTCCATAGGATTCAGGTCAGAACAAAAAAATGGTTCAAATGGCTCTGAGCACTATGGGACTCAACTGCTGTGGTCATCAGTCCCCTAGAACTTAGAACTACTTAAACCTAACTAGCCTAAGGACATCACACACATCCATGCCCGAGGCAGGATTCGAACCTGCGACCGTAGCAGTCGCACGGTTCCGGACAGCGCGCCTAGAACCACGAGACCACCGCGGCCGGCCAGGTCAGAACATTCTGCACGTCAGTCCATTACATGTCCATTGTCATGTAACCACTCCACCACAGGCCGCGCATTATGAACAGGTGCTCGATAGTGTCGAAAGATGCAGTCGCGCTCCCCGAATTGCTCTTCAATAGTGGGAAGCAAGAAGGAGCTTAAAACATCAATGTAGGCCTGTGCTCTGATAGTACCACGCAAAACAACAACGGGTGCAAGACACTGCATGAAAAACACGACCACACCGTAACACCACCGCCTCCGAATTTTACCGTTGGCACCACACACGCTGGCAGATGACGTTCACTGGGCATTCGCCATACCCACAACCTGCCATAGGATCGCCATATTGTGTATTGTGATTCATCACTCCACACAACGTCTTTCCACTGTTCAATCGTCCACCGTTTACACCCCTTACACCAAGTGAGACATCGTTTGGCAATTACAGGCGTGACGTGTGGCTTATGAGCAGTTGCTCGACCATGAAATACAAGTTTTTTCACCTCCCACCTAACTTTCATAGTACTTGTAATGGATCCTGATGCAGTTGGCAATTACTGTTTGATGGTCTGTATAGATGTCTCCGTAGTACAAATAACGACCCTCTTCAACTGTCGGCGGTCTCTGTCAGTCAACAGACGAGATAGCCCTGTAGGAATTTGTGCTGTACGTGTCCCTTCACGTTTCCACTTCACTATCACATCGGAAGCAGTGGACCTAGGGACGTTTAAGAGTGTGGAAATATCACGTACAGACGTATGACACAAGTGACACCCTATCACCTGACCACGTTCAAAGTTCGTGAGTTCCAAGGAGAGCCCCATTCTGCTCTCTCACGATGTCTAATGATTACTGAAGTCGCTGATATGGAGTACCTGACAGTAGGTGGCAGCACAATGAACCTTATATCAAAACGTATGTTTTTGGGGGTCTCCGGAACTTTTGATCACATGGTGTATGTTGTACTTTGTTCCATACATCGTCGACGATAAAAGTGAGGCATATAGGTAACAAATGCTAAATATCTCAAGAAAATGTGTTCTTCAAGTTGTAGAGAGGACCTGTAGCAGTCCAGAAATTGCTTCATTCCTCCCTTCGAAAAAGATAAATGAATTAATTGACAGCACGACACAGCCATAACTACGTAAGGGCTATTATAGTGCTGTACACAGTATTATTATTATTATTATTGTTGTCGTTGTTACTATTTACTATTACTGGCTGTGGTCAGACACAAAGCATTCACATCCTGAAGTCTTCCACTTACTGACAGTTCAGAAGTAAGGGGTACAGCAATCAAGTGATTTAGGAGCTGTAAGTACAGTGTACACATCTTAACTTGGTCGATTTTAAATGCTGTTACAGTGTGCAGGTCAAGCAAGTATCACAACAGAGAGGAGTAATGCAGGGGAAGCGTGTTCTGTAACAAGTGTCTACTCCCCCTGTGGATGGTTAGCTTTTTTATCTGAGGCTGAATTGTGGGTAGCACTTGCACCACAAATTCCGTCGTCATTCATTCTAAAACCTCCCCCCCCCCCCAACATTCACACACACACACACACACACACACACACACACACACACAGACACGCACACCCACTCACTCACACACACACACACACACACACACACACACACACACACACAAAATAAATCTCATTCATCTTTCATCATTTTAAAAATAAAAATGTTCCAAGAAAAGTCTTAATTCTACATTCTACCGTTCCAGTAAGTGTTAAGTTGGTGACAATATGTGTACTGTGTAGGTGGGCGGGAGGTGCAACAGACAGCAGGGGGGAGTGTGGGCGAGGGTTCTAGCTAGTGTGTAAATGTACTCAGGGGTAATGGTACTAAACAGACTGAGAACCGCTAGTCTACAGTGTCCACGCACTAGCGTCAGTGGTTCTTGGCACGATGTATGCTTCTTCTGTCCTCCTGCTGCTAGCGGCCTGGAATGTCATCGCATCATCTGTGTTCTGTTGAAGAATAAATGGCTGGTTCTTTAAAGCTGTCTCACTAAAGCACATTGGGTGTCAGACAGGCATTCATGACATATATGTTATATAGCAGGTACGTAAGATTCCATATTATTGTGTAGTAATGCGCAAAGCCTCCAGTCTGCATAGTGGACAGTGGCCCCAATATTAGAGTCAGAAATTAAAATACCTTTAGAGCACTTGGGGGGCGGGGGGAGGAGAAGGCAGAATGGGTATGATCCAGTTACCAATTTGGTATTCAAAACAGGGGTCTTCGTTGCAAAAATCGCGGAAGTTTTTTTCTCAGCGGTTCTGTACGTTTTTTGGGCTGCCGATTCCGAATTTTACATTTTACGTTTGCTGCCTCGTAGGAGGTTGGCTTCGCAACGAAAAACGCGAAGAAGCTCAGAATTTTCGCATTATTATCAGTTTTTCAGCGTGTATCTCGAAAAGCATGCGTTCATCGCAGATGACTATTCTACTCACAGTTATGCAAATACTGATTGTGTCAGGTACTAAGTCGTAACAGCACAACGCCTTTGGTTTAGGTCAATGTTTTAATTACACTGGCTACAAACGATGAAATCCCTGTTCTAATTATCTCATGAATGAATGTCATTTTCAGAAACATTTCTGAACCCATAATTGACCAAACTTTAATCAAAAATGTTTATGATCTGAAAATGGCTATATTGTTAGCCCAAAATAGTAATCAAACTAAGTAAAGAAGATTTCTTGTGTGATCTTGGCTTCATGAGTTTCCAATTCCTAACATAAATTAAAACTGAATTTACAAAACGTTTTCTATCTCCTGCTTGACCATGTCAACATACTCGTACTTGAAAAGGCACTTTACTTTCAACTTTCTGAACAGAAACTTGACTGAATCCTTGGTCATTTTACCTAGGCAAGATACTTTCTCAAGTACTGTAGCATGACTCAGTGTTCTTTAAAAATTATGAAGTGTAGCTAGATGAGTAGCACTAAAAATAATGTGCTCATTAATGTTAACTCTAATCATGTATACATATTCTGTAAACTGACTCCTTCCACATCTTTCTGATAAAAGACTGGTTGAAATAATCTGTGGAACATCTACTTAACTAACTTACTTACTTAGGTACAGATTATTTATTGTTTTGATATTGCTCGTTTACTTCCGTGTTTCAGTATATCTCAGGTGTTCAGTTAGTTTTGTTTCTGAAACATTCCACGTGATTTGTGTGGGTGAATAGTGTCAGTTTTGCAAAAGTGTGAATGCAAAGTCAAGAACTAATGACACTGCTTAAACTTCATTCTTGCCAAAATCTTAGTTCAGTTTTAAAATTAACTAAATGAAACAATGATTATAAAAAACGGATCCTTGATCATTACAGTTTAACAGCCAAAATGATGAATACCTGCTTCACAGGATTTTTAAACCGCTTTTTCATATATTTCCTTACAAAAGTGTATTCATATTGTGTTTTGCAGAAGTGATTGATCTCACTCAATTGATAAAGCAATTTATGGGCCCCAAACTAGCTGTTGAGCCAACATTACAAGCATTATTGCAGGGGAAACTGTTTGGGAAACGCATCCGTCATTTCAATACGGTTTGTGTTCTTGAATGATTAACTTGCTACAACTTGTTTGGACCAGACTAGACTCAGGGTCTCCACGTTTTACCTACGCCCTACTGAACGCAAAGAAGTAGATGCTCCGTTTGGAAACATACAGTATTCATAATAACCAGTACAATAATTATCATTTATATGTCAGTGTTTTCTAATAGTTCAGCGGTAAAACTTCCTCATGTACAAATTAGTTGTGCTCCTCCCTTTTGCAGTGATATTTTGTATTGAGTATTTGCTTTCTTGCTTTGAATACATACAGTACATGTTATTGAGAGACCGTTTTCTGCCAAAACTGTTTAAGCTTTTATCTGTGCTGATCATCACAAACTACTTTTCCAATACTTTCTGGATTGTGCTACTGTTTCGCGTCTTATTTGCACCTCAAATTTCAGTACCACGTAACGTCATATACAACAATTTATTTTCTTAATAAAAGAAACGCAATAACTTGGTAGCACTTTATCTGTGTTGATCATCACAAACTACTTTTACAATACTTTCTGGATTGTGCTACTGTTTCGCGTCTTATTTGCACGTCAAATTTCGGTACCACGTAACGTCATATACAACAATTTATTCCCTTAATAAAAAAACGCAATAACCTGGTACCACTTTACCTAATTATACTGTCAGCCTTTTTCATATAAGTAATTATAGTTTACATTATAACTACCATAACCTTGGTTTGAAACCCGCTAGTTCAACTGTTCCTTCCTAATAAAATTAACCGTTCAAGTAACGAAATTTACTCCCATATCGTAAGCATTAGCACACGTGCAAGGTCAACCAAACTTCCCTACAGAGGAGTAACATTATCGGCGAATTGCTCAGTTGGTAGTAGCCGGCAGTGTTATAAGCTTCTCTGAGACGCAGGGGATGACATGAGAGGAATTCCTCTCGGAATGCGTCGAACCAACGAGAAAAGGCATGATTCAAAAGAAAGTCCGATTTAAGTCATATACGTCTTAGTAATATATTTGGATTGTGTGGTACCTCGAGTGGATATTAATTTACACATTTGAACGCCAAATTTCGGTCAGTACCAATCTCTCGTGGTTGTGCGAGATCGTGTACCACGTTATTCGCATGATTATATCTTCTGCTCGCCACTGCTATGTTGTCACAGAGAAATATCATTCTCGCTGTCACCTCTCAGCCACCATGTGACATCTCGTATTGTCTGCAAACACCTTTTCTGTGGAATGTACGGAGCCCGACTTTCATATAGCTTGTCTTCATATAATTTATATTGCGCACGCTTCCGGCATTCCCCCGTTACTTTACTGTCAGTTGCGAATGAAATTTAATATCGCCATGACACAGACGGCGCAAAATGGCAGAATTAATAGTGGAGATAAGGGGAACAAAGAACGACTAGCCATATGTGCGCTCCCTTTGCAGAGAAAGGAAGCTTCCACTGGGAACGTTGCGGTAAAAAGAAGCGACCCATCTTTCCACAACCGGACCTCAAAGAGAAACGAGTAAAGGATATCGCCCTTGTCACAGAAAAGCTTGACCACTGCAAGTAAAAGCGTCGAGGGAATCACCAAAAATAAAGAACGAATATTTTCAGAACTTTGACGCACTCGCAAATGAGACATACTGTGTAAACAAGAAACGCACAGTGACGAAAGATAATAAAGACCAGTAACAGAATTTATACCCTTTTCCATAGAAACTTCAGACACTAAAATAGCAGCAAAATCTTCTCAAAAGCTTATATAGAGTTAACATCGACAGACAGGGCCAAACGCAACAACACCGAGCTATTAACAATCGAATGCAGCACCTTCACCATAACATCTGTGGATAATCCGCCTGGAGACAATCTCAACTTGACACTAACGCAGAATTTCTTTAACCAAGAAACACAGTTGGTAGTCGTGGACTTCAACTGTCACAGCACCACAAGAAACGTATGGCAGCGACAATATATTATGGGCGGAAACAACTTACCGCAATTGCTTGACCATAAATTATCTTGCTCCTTTAATAAAAGGTATGGAGGCGTGGATATAACGCTGAAAAAAGCTTCACAACTGCAAAACCATAGATAAGCCTAATAGGCCTATTTTGCCACTAGTAAAATGACTAAAATAACATGCCGTAGAAAGTCCGGTTTGTAATAGACCAAATGAATGCAGAATGAAGAAGACTTCACTGCAGGAATAAAGAAACTAGACCAATACCGGTAAATTACAAAATATTCGTAGAGATTTTCCAAATGTTTTCCAAGACACGTTTCCCGCGAGGCTGCCGACAATGTTTCATCACAGAAGAATCGAAAGCTTTCCAGCGCAAATACGAGACACTATAAAAGCAGGATTCTGTTAATGCGCTGCACTAGTAAAGATCAGTGAAACAAGGTAGAAGAAGTGGATTGAGATCTCTTAATGAAAGGACCTACAGCAGGGAAATGGCCTGTAACGTAGTTAAAAAAGCTCAGCTGTAAACCTAGATGTCTGTAGGTACAGATGTGTTAGTGGTGAATCTGAGGATACGGAAAATTACCAGTCCTGTCCTAACTGTTCCAGCAAATGTCGTCTCAACGAATTATGGCAGTGAAACGAGTAAGTATTATTAAAAGGTCAGCTCATTATGATTGGAAAGTGGAATAAAGTGGTAGAAAGTGTTAGCATGTTATGTGAAAGGAATTTAATATATGTATAAATTATTATTTTGATTGAGCAATTCTTCATGCATTCGGATTCAATTAAATTAAATACTGACTGGGAATGTTCTAGCTTAGTCATAAATCTGAAGCGCTTTGCCTGATTTGAGGTCTCATTATCTCATTTGTCAATATGCATTTACTTGCATGTCTTGGTACAGAAGAATTGCAAACATGCTAAACAGAACTGCTTTAGTCTGAAATTCTCGGATTTCTTCTTTCTTAGTTTGGCCACGGAACTGTTAACTACTGGGCGACGTGCGCTATTAGTGAAAAACATTTAATCCGAACGGAGGTTATGAGACGTCGTCGCGCAGTTCAGTGTCGTAATGAAGTGCCGAATGAATCAGCAGTTCACAGACTTATTGTAAAGTTCAATGAAACGGGTTTAACTTTTAACGTGAAGAGTTCTCAGTGCCTCCGTTCTCACCGAAATATGCAAAACATAGTGGCGACTCATCACAGTGTGGCTGTTAGTCCAGTGAAGTCGATTCTTCACCGTTCCCAAGAACTTCAGTATGGTGAGTTCTCCGGTATGAGTCCATTACCACGCTTACGGAATTAAGTTGGCGCAGACGACAGGAAGACGACGGTCTTACGAAGCACATCACCCACAGCGGCGTGGCGCACTTCTAGTTAAATAGCTTTTTGAATATTCAGAACTGTCCTTTATGGGGGTCAGAAGATTCTTGCGTGGCTTAAGAAAGGGAAATACATCCACAGCGAGTAATGGTTTGGTGTAGATTTTGGGCAGGCGGTTGCAGTGGGCCTTACTTTTTTGAAGAGGAGGTGGTTAGTTAGTTAGTAAGTTAGTTACAGGTTGCATACATCATTCGAAACATTTTTTTATTAAAGTGATGCGGAACGTGTCAGTTTATAGGATATGTATACATTATTAGTGTTAGCTTTAATGAATTCGTTAATTTTTAGTTCTACTGATGCAAATAAACATTCTTTTTTGTTTTTATAGTCGCTACAGGTATTAAAATAAAAATTGGTCAGTGGAATTGAAAGAGCTGTTCAGGATAAATGATTCAAAGTTAAATTTAACACTTGCTTTGCAACTTGTCAGACATTTTATGTTTTTGGGCAAATGATAAAAACGTTTGTTTCTGTGTACTGAAATCCTTTCTGAGTCATTGTCAGCTCTAACAGTTGGTAGTAAAGGTCATTTTCCCTGTAGTGTTGTAGATACGGACATCGTTGTTCTTTTCAAATTATTATGAATTATTTATGACGAATTTCTTTGGCGAAAATGTGTGTGGTGACGGCGCAGTTAAAATATCTAACTCCTTAAGGAAGTTCATGCATGACGTCCATGAATCATTTTTACAGCTCGCTTTTTTGCAGTCAATACTTCCTTTCTAAATGATAAGTTTCCTCAGAAAATTATTCCATAGAACATTATTGAATGGAAATATGTAAAATATGTCATGAGATTAAGTCGTTTGTTTTCAAGATTAGCAGTTATACGAAGAGCAAAAGTAACTGATCTTAGGGCATTCTATCCTAGTTGCTGACTCTTGCTCATGACCAATATCAAGTTTGGTGTGACAATTTGCTGCACATAACTTAACATACTATGTTTTTTTTTTTTTCAAATTTTATGGAGAAACTATTTTCTGAGAATCATTTCATAATATTTTGGAAAAAATTTCAACCTCTTCTGTTGCTTCCACTGTAATGGAACTTCTTGTGACATTAGTATAATCTGCTGAATGTATGATTCTGCTTGATGAAAGTTAAGTGGAACGTCATGGACATGTCTGATCCAAAATTGTACCCCGTGGGACTCTCTTAGTGACTCCTCGTCAATCACTACACATTTTTACGCTTCTGAGATTGTTTGAACTATTCAGTCTACTTTTTACATTCCGTTTCTTAAGTGGAATTCAAAGCAGCTGTGTCTAAAGCCATCACTTCCATAGAACGTGAGTTTTTCTAACAGAGTAACTTGATCTACACAGTAAAACTCCTTGGAAAGACCACAAAAAATTAAAGCTTGTGATATCTTATTATTGAAGGCTTGTACTGTTTGGTGAGTGAATATGAAATGAAATGTCTTGTGGCTAGGGCCTCCCGTCAGGTAGACCTGTCGCCTGGTGCAAGTCTTTTTGAGTTGACACCACTTCAGCGACTTGCGAGTCGATGGGGATGATATGATGACGATGAAGAAGACGACACAACACCCAGTCCCTGAGCGGAGAAAATCTCCAACCCAGCCGGGAATCAAACCTGGGCACCTTTCCATGGCATTCTGTCACGCTGACCACTCAGCTATCGAGGCACACGGTGAGTGAATGTATAAATAGCATCCTCGGTCAATCAGTCCTTCTGGAATCCAAACTCTGGTATGTTTAGAAAATTATTTCTACTTACGTGTGAGACTGCTCTTGAGTACATAACTTTTTTGAATAGTTTGGAAAAGATGTTAGTAAGAAAACTGGACGATAATTTTTAAAGTCTCTCTTGTTACCTTCCTTAGGAAGAGATTTAAGAATTGTGTACTTCAGCTTGTCTCTAAAAAATATATGTGCCAGTTATGTGTTATGTATATTGCTAAGGATTTACTTATTAAGCTGGAACAACTTTTTAGAATTCTATTCGAAATTTTACCAACACGAGACGAGCTTTTGGTTTTTAGAGTTTTTAAAATTCTATTTATTTCAGTGACGGATTTCGGTGCTACTACTAGTTTCTCAGAGCTTTCTGGAATGAAATTTTTTAAAATATTCTCTTGCTACTTGAATGGAACGATTGAATTCTAGTCGCTGCTACATTTAGAAAGTGAGTGTTAAAAGTACTTGCAGCTAGTCAGTTATCAGTTGCAACAGTATCGCTCTGTTTAATTAATGTTGTACACTGACTGGCTGTCCAGTCTCCCGTTTGACAACATTCCATTAATTAGGTAGGTGCGTAAGTTCGTAGCTTTCTGGCATAAGTTTCATAAACATGACAAATACACATAACAGAGACTTTCGTCATCAATGGTATATTCTCTATCACTATTTGCAACACCTTGGTAACGCTGGCATAACTTCTCCATTCCGCGATTGTAGAAATCTCCTCTAGCCGTTTTCTGAGCGCATTTTCATCCGGAAAGGAAGTTCCTTGCAGATTGTTCGATAGGGACAGGGAAATGTGAAAATCTGAAAGTATCACTTCACACAGACTTCTTGATAGCTGCTCTTGGACTGCGTCTGCAAGACGTCTCAGTTGCTGACAATAAATGTCAGTTGTGATGGTTACATCTCGTGAAGCAGTTCGTGGTACACGACACCATCGCTGTTTCACCAGATGCATAACATTATCTTTCGTGGATGCGCGCAGGTTTTTGTACCAGCTGCGTTGTTTGGGCTCAACTATTCTTTTAGTTTCCTTATATTATCATAAAGACACCATTCCTTGTAACCAGTAACGAAAAAGGATAGGAATGGTCGGTGTTGTTCACGAGCCAATTTATGACGAGCAAGTAGAGATGCACATATGATCAGCCACTAATTTTTGTAGTTTTGGGTTATAGTATGCAGTGCAAGGCAATCTCCTAACGAAAACTGATACTGCGTGACGAGACTTTTGTGGCCTCATTTAAGTGGAATGGACGTTCAAGAGTAGTGGTTTCAGCAGGATGCAGTCACTTGTCAATGTCTCATGAGACAAATGAGTTGCTCCAGGAGCGGTTTCTGTGTCATCTCGTCTCGCTTGCCTGTTGGTGACCAACAGCGAACAACAAGGTCATGTGATTTAATTCCTAGGGGTTTTCTTTTGTTTGGGGTTCTCTTAAACCATCGGTGTATGTCAACAAACACCGAAAGATGCACTAGTTAAAGGAGGAAATTGGAAGCGTTATTGGCAAAATGCAGGTGGAGTCGTGGAAGGCAGTCATTGAGAGTTTAACGGAAAGAATTCTTATGTGCCAGCACGGTATAGGAGATCGACCGGCGCGGTCTTCGACATGAAATCGAAAACGTGGTCTAATGTATTTGCCTGTGTGGCTAAGCAATTGAAACCTTGGCTTCCCGCCAAGGAGCATCCGCGTTCTCGACCTCTATGAGTAAACGGTGATGCACGTAAGATCACTTTCAGTCATTTTCCACCGGTAACTGCATGATGGCCATTCAAGGACAAGTGCTGCTTTTCATGAGGGACATGGACGCTATGAGCATTTGCCGAAGTTCAGAACCACTTTGAGTGGTGATGTGATCCTCAGTTCAGCCACCTTACGGACCTGAGAAAGTAAGTCGCTCGGATTTGGTGGACGAGGCGTTGGAACTTTGTCTGCTATTTGTGTCTGCGGAATGAAAGGGCAAATTAGGATTACTGAGCCGTAGTCATCGGCAATTATTGGACTTGTTGAGCAGGTCATTGTGTAAACAGCACGAAACGTTATTTGGAGTGTTGCAGGGTTCTTTACATCAAGTGTGTTATATTGTTTTAGGTTTTGGTTAACCGCGATCCTATTTAATGAGTTTCAGTTGGACCACTTTTCTGCTTTGTACATACTTATACGTTTGTGACTATCTATCACAAGGCGAAAAAAGTGGTCCAACTAAAACATTGATATTTCTTTACGTACTACACGTATATGTAATAAAAATTTGGGTTCCTACTTTAAAACGCAGTTCATATCCGTTTGATCTATGGCATCGCCATCTAGCGGGCCAACCATAGCGCCATCTGGCTTCCCCCTTCAAGCCAGACGAGTCTCGTTCTTTGTAGTTTTTTCGTTTGATGCTTATTTCGTGAGATATTTGGCCTGGTCACTATCAATGGACCACCCTGTATAATGCAATTAGTAGAAAAACTAAACAGGCTTTACTTTGGGGATAGTGAAAGCGGTAAAGTTGATATGAATGATACAATAAACAGTCACCAGCCTAATTAGACACATAAATTTGAAATATTATGTTTAAGAAAATTCAGTACTAGTTGTCGAAGCGACTTTCGTCAAGGTTCCCTTTGAATATTACATTGTATACTGAAGAATACAGGACGATCTAAATTACGGGTAGCAGTAGTTACCATAAATGCACAAGCCAGTAATTATAGAAAGCCATATAGTACTCCACTCATAATAATAACAGTTACAATCACAATCATTATGCAACTCAGGAAGCACTGGACCAAAGGTAGGTATGTCAAGGTATCTGAATTAACTGACATATAAACAAAACAAATAGAATTAATTAATACCCAGTTACAGTGTTTATACTCCCATGCATGGAAATGTATAAGATTTCTTTAATAGCGATAATATCCCCAATATCTTTCAAATATGAAAGGAATATAGTGGGGTCCCATAAACTGATACTGTCTCAGTAGTCAAACTCTACGATTATTTCAGAAGCAAAGTTCGATTCAACCAAAATCAATTCTTACCCCACTGGGAATAATTTATGTTTCCATCGTTTAAAGAAAATTACCCAACACTCACCTCGTTTAACCTAAAAGAAAATCATTCATGAAAGCAATCAAGGCTAAATTACGTTTCAAATAAGTTTCATTCATGTGCCTTTTTCGTCCTCTCTGAAGCAGGTATTTTAGGCAGTAACATTTACACAGTCTGGCACTGAATTTTTGTACATTTAATACACAGAAACAAATCAACAGTTAGTTAGAAACAGGATACTTGGTTTTCTGTACACTTAGGAGGGGATCCTGCTTCGGTTCACGATTAGGATAAAGTTAGGGTTCAAAATTCAGGTTTATGGCACTTGGATTATTATTGAAATCACACAAATTAACTGGTCCTGGCTCTGATACATATCTGTGTGCCCGAAGTTGGCAGAGCAGTGGCGAAGTAGTGGTGGCAATCGACGTGGCGCCTAACTGTACTCAACGATCTTGATGTTTAATGCTCTTTACAATTTCTTATTGGCAACGGATTTTTAGCGTGTTAGAACCATTCCGTATTTTTGAGAGTAGTATTCAACAGCCAAATCCACATCCGAGGCTATATTCCACGCAAAACGACTTCCAAAAGCCTCCATTGGCATCCTCCGTGTATACCGTGCAACGGCAGGCCACTGACTGCGTTCCGTTCCCACCAAGTAGCCGCCCAGACCGCCCGCCAAAACCACCTTTTACCTCGCGCCAAGCCACTTCTTTTGTCGAGGGAGTTCCCTGCTGCTATTACATTTCACAATACAAGTTCCCTAAGCGTGAAACAGCTTCCAATACGTGAATTTTTCTTTATGAACATACATATATTATAAAATTTCATTATTTTTAAACTTCATTTAGCTTTTACAAAATATATATTGCAAACCTTAAATTTCTTGTCACAAATCAGTGACCTTAATTAACAAAGAACAAACATTTCATAATCACAGATACACATTTACATAGTACAAACCTGTTTCTAATAGATGTTGGTGTTACAACTGGACACCTTTCAGCCGCTACCGGTACCCCTAACTCTGCCAGAACCAATTCGCAGCGATTGATTCAGGCTGGTTTGTATGCTCCGAAGCCTGTATTCCACTTCAACCACACCATCGTCGAGAAAGAATGGTTGGTGTAAGGAGCATGCTGGTTAGGATCAGCAACAGTGTCCAGAGTGAAGTTCTCCGAAGAATCCCGCTTCCCTGTGGCAAGTAATTCTGGCCACCAGTTAGTGTGGGGAGAGAGCGCAACTCATTGCACACCGGAGAATGTTCACGAATGTCATCGGTATGGCCTAGGCATAATGGTGTGGGGAGGCATTATGCACGATGGCCGAACTTCACTGCGTATCTTTGTGCAAAGACATTATTCAGGGCCATGTCGGTCTCTTTATGGATGCCAGTGCCCGCCAACAAGGACTGCTGTGGTGTCAAACACTCTGGAAAGTGAAGATTCAACGTATGAAATGCCCTGCCTACTTTGCTGACCTGTATCCTGCCTCGGACGCTCTTGGCAGACGTTTTTCTCAACGAGCACCAACTCCCCGGACTGTGCAGGAACTGAAAGCCGCTTTGAGAAAGGGGTGGGACAACATCTCCCAAGGATTCCTCAGTGCTTTGGTAGCCAGCATGAATAACCTGCATTAGTGCCCGAGGAGGCCATATTTCTTACTGAGAGTACCACATTGACCGTCATGTAGGGAGTCTGACGAGTGTCAAACGTTATCGTTATTTGTGTCTTTTATCCCACTTTCCCATGTGCTGCAATCTATACAGTTTTTCGTTACAATTTACCACTCCACCTTTGTTGCGTATGCACTCTCTTTCATGTAGTTTATCATTGCCTGTGGTTATTCCTGTTCAGAAATGTCTCTGTTCCTTAGCAGTTCTCAAGTAGTATATTTCGTTTCAACGTGAAGTCAAGCCTCGGTACGCCAGTCGGAGACGATAGAGAAGAGATGGCTGTGAGAAGACGTCAGCCAATCGCACGCTGACCGCCCCTCTCCAGGAGGACAACGTGACAGCAGCGGCCTCTGTGTGAAGAGGACATAAGCGCCGCAAACGACTGGTCGCGGCCCAGTTGTACAGCAGCCTGAAGACTAGCGACTTGCATAGAAGCGTCAAAGCTCATTACTTCCTTTGAACCCTCTATGTGTCAGACTTTGGAATTATTATACTAGAGAGACGTGATTGTTTCATATGTTGCCCTTTGCTTGTGATACATCTGTGTAACACAAAGTTAAGTATTGTATTTGTTCATTTTGTAATGAAACTCATTAATACGATTTGTTTGAACGTTGTCTAGCGATCCGAGAAAGCAAGTTTCCTAGACACCCCACATTAAAGACTAGCCAGGATTTAACATATCTGATACTTGATAGCTGCGTGTCCTTGTCTGCTGTGTTTAAGGGTGTTAACTATGTGTTAAAACATGTTTATTAATGCTTCATGTAAATGTTTCCACGAACATGTGCCAACTGAAATGTTTTTCTGTATGTTCTAGTAGAAGCTGAATTAATACTTCGCTTTATTCGATTTATTTAGAGTTAGAACCTCTGCGTAATGTCACGATTTATAACGACAACTGAAAATTGCTGAATTTTAAAATAATAAATTTTTATTGCATATTTTCTTGTCGTTATTTAAGTTTATCAAATATCACCTGTTCAAAATTTTAATTTCCACTATTTGTTAAATAACAATATTTTCCTGACATCATACTACTCTCAGCCCCTCACGTACTGACATTCTTCAGAGGTCATAGCCTAGGCGGAGGAATCAGCAATGTTTAACGGCATGAGGATTCAGAAGGCAATGTAAACCACTGCATTAAAGACACATAATGTATAACCACAAGACATGTGGCCTGCAATTGAAGAAGTGTCATGATGATCTCTCCATTGGCAAAAGATTCCGGAACAGTCCCCAATCCGGATCTCCGGGAGGGGACTGCCAAGGGGGAGTTTACCATGAGGAAAAGATTGAATAATCAATGAAAGGATAACGATCTAAGAGTCGGGGAGTGGAATGTCAGAAGCTTGAACGTGGTAGGAAACCAGAAACTCTTAATGCAGAAATGCAAAGGCTCAGTCTAGATATAGTAGGGGTCAGTGAAGTGAAGTGCAAAGAAGACAAGGGCTTCTGGTCAGATGAGTATAAGGTAATATCAACAGCAGCAGAGAATGCTATAACGGGAGTAGGATTCGTTATGAATACGAAGGTAAGGCAGAGAGTGTGTTACTGTGAACAGCTCAGTGACAGGGTTATTCTTATCAGAATCGACAGCAAACCAACACAGACAACGATAGTTCAGATATACCGGGTGATCAAAAAGTCAGTATAAATTTGAAGCCTTAATAAACCACGGAATAATGTAGATAGAGAGGTAAAAATTGACACACATGCTTGGAATGACATGGGGTTTTATTAGAACAAAAAAAAAAAAGTTCACAAAATGTCCGACAGATCCCTTGCGCGCGTCCTTTGGTGATTATCGTGTGCTCAGCCGCCATATTCGTCATGCTTGGCCTCCCAGGTCCCCAGACCTCAGTCCGTGCGATTATTGGCTTTTGGGTTACCTGAAGTCGCAAGTGTACCGTGATCGACCGCCATCTCTAGGGATGCTGAAAGACAACATCCGACGCCAATGCCTCACCATAACTGCTGACATGCTCTACAGTGCTGTTAACAACATTATTCCTCGACTACAGCTATTGTTGAGGAATGATGGCGGACATATTGAGCATTTCCTGTAAAGAACATCATATTTGCTTTGTCTTAATTTGTTATGGTAATTATTGCTATTCTGATCAGATGAAGCGCCATCTGTCGGACAAATTGTTTGAACTTTTGTATTTTTTGGTTCTAATAAAACCCCATGTCATTCCAAGCATGTGTGTCAGTTTGTACCTCTCTATCTACATTATTCCGTGATTTATTCAGTTCTCAAATTTATACTGACTTTTTGATCACCTGGTACACGCTGACGTCGCAAGTTGAAGATGAAGAGACAGAAAAAGCGTATGAGGATATTGAAAGAGTAATACAGTATGTGAAGGGCGATGAAAATCTAATAGCCATGGGGGACCGGAATGCAGTTGTAGGGGAAGGAGTAGTAGAAAAGGTTACAGGAGAACATGGGCTTGGGACAAGAGATGAGAGAGCTGAAAGACTAATTGAGTTCTGCAATACGTTTCAGCTAATAATAGCAAATATTCTGTTCAAGAATCAGAAGAGGAGGAAGTATACATGGACAGGGCCGGGTAATACGAGAAGATTTTAGATTACATCATGGTCAGACAGAGATTCCGAAATCAGATACTGGATTGTAAGGCGTACCCAGGAACAGGTACAGACTCAGATCACTATCTAGTAGTGACCAAGAGTAGGCTGAAGTTTAAGAAATTGCTCAGGAATAATCAACACGCAAATAATAAAATTACAATGAAATCCAGACCATTATCTACTTACAGGCGTTGACAAATATCAACTGGGAAAGCTGAAAATGTGTGCCCCGAGCGGGACTCGAACCCGATATCTCCAGCTCGGGCACGCTGCCCGTGAGACCCACACTTCCAACCTACTTTCCATACACTACATTTGTAGTGCCTCTGCCCACTGTACTCATTACTCGCGGAAATCAATCTACCGATTCCCGTGAGAGTTCGGGCAATGTGAGTGCATCTGCACTGAAGAAGATAATTGGCCGGTAAGCCTTATCTATATGAAGATGGCCGAAAGAACAGATACCATCTTAATACAAATAAGCAAATCAGTGCGATGCGGAAGTACCATGGAATGGCAAGATATGCTTGATGGCTATAGATACAGCAATAAGAAATAGCTTAGTAGGCAGTAAAATTGAAGGAAATGGACATCTCCAAAAGGGCCATCACAGAAGTTGAAAAGGAAAACTTAGGTACAAAGAAGATAATAATGAAGATTCCATGGGTAACAAAAGAAATACTTCAGTTGATCGATGAAAGCTGGAAGTACAAAAATGTTCCTAGAAACTCAGAAATACAGAAATACAAGTTGCTGAGAAATGAAATAAATAGGAAGTGCAGGAAAGCTAAGGCGAAATGGCTCCATGAAAAATTTGAAGAAATCGAGAAAGAAATGATTGTCGGAAGGACAGACTCCGCATACAGGAAAATCAAAACAACCTTTGGTGACATTAAAGGCAAGGGCGGTAACATTCAAGAGTGCAAAAGGAATTCACCTGTTAAATGCAAGGGAGAGAGCGGATAGGTGGACAGAATAAATTGAAACCCTCTATGAGGGGAAATATTTGTCTAATGTGATAGTAGAAGAAACAAGAGTCGATTTAGATAAGGGATCCAGTATTAGAATCGGAATTTAAAAGAGCTTTGAAGGACTTAATATCAAATAAGGCAGAAGGGATATATAACGCTCCATAAATTTCTAAAATCATTGGAGGAGGTGACGACAAAATGACTATTCATGTTAGTGTGTAGAATGTATGAGTCTAGCGACATACCATCTGATTTCGGAAAAATATCATCCACACAATTCCGAAGACTGGAAGAGCTGACAAATACGAGAATTATAGCACAATCAGCTTAACAGCTCATGCGTCCAAGTTGCTGACAATAATAATATACATAAGAATGAAAAAGATAATTCAGGATTTACTAGATGACGATCAGTTTGGCTTTAGAAAAGGTAAAAGCAACAGAGAGGCAAATCTGACGTTACCGTTGATAAAGGAAGCAAGGGTAAATAAAATTCAAGACACGTCCACAGGATGAGTCGACCTGGAAAAAGTGTTCGACAGTGTAAAACGATGGCGCAGGATATTCGAAATTCTGAAAAAAATACCGTAAGCTACAGGGAGAGACGGGTAATATACAATATGTACAAGAGCCAAAAGGGAATAATAAGACTGGACGACCAAGAACGATGTGCTCGTATTAAAAACGGTGTGAGACCGGGATGTAGTCTTCTGTCCCTACTGTTCAATCTGAGCATCGAAGAAGCAATGATGGAAATAAAAGAAAAGTTCAGGAGTGGAATTAAATATCAAGGTGAAAGGATATCAATGATACTATTCGCCGATGAACAACCTAATGAGTACAAATATGCATTAGGAGTAAATCGAAGAAATACGAAAGCAGTGGGAAGTAGCAGAAATGAGAAAAGCGATTAAAATGAGGATTGAAGGTTTAGAAGTAGATAAAGTTACGGAATTCTGCTACCTAGACAGTAAAATAAGCAATGACAGACGGAGTATGGAGGACATCAAAAGCAGACTAGCGATGGCATAAAGGACATTCATAGTCAAGAGAAGTCCACTAGTACCATACATAGGCCTTAATTTGAGGAAGAAATTTCTGATACTGTACGTCTGGAGTAGAGCTTTGAATGGAAGTGTAACATGGACAGTGGGAAAACCGGAAGAGAAGAGAATCGAAACATTTGAGATAAGGTAATACAAACGAATGTTGAAAATTAGGTAAACTGTTAGGACAAGGAAAGAGGAGCTTCTGCGAAGAACTGGAGGGGAAAGGAATGTATAGAAAACTGATAACAAGAAGGGACAGGATGACAAGACATATGTTAAGACATGAGGGAATGACTTGCATGGTACTAGAGGGAGATGTAGAGGGCCAAAACTCAAGAGAGAAGTTGGAATACATCCAGCAAATAATTGAGGACATAGGTTGCAAGTGCTACTCTGAGATGAACAGATTGGCACAGGAGATTGCGACGGGCCGCATGAAACCACTGAGAAGAGGCTTAATATCATTTTCCATGCCTGAAATAGGAATGTGTAATGAACTTGTTGCTGTGTTTTGTTAATGGTTTTGCCGGCTGTGGTGGTCTAGCGGTTCTAGGCGCTCAGTCCAGAACCGCGAGACTGCTACGGTCGCAGGTTCGAATCCTGCCTCAGGCATGGATGTGTGTGATGTCCTTAGGTTTGTTAGGTTCTAAGTTCTAGGGTACTGATGACCACAGATGTTAAGTCCCATAGTGCTCAGAGCCATTTGAAGCATTTTTTTTTGTTAATGTTTTTTTGAAAGAATATGTTCATAATGTTATACAATTGGTGAAGTAACATTTAGTATAACCGAAAATGGTAATGACGAATTAAGTAAAGACTTGACTACGGCTGTTCATGACTCATGTTTGAGGACCCTAGATACCCAGACCTCACTGCGCTTTCACTCGTGAACGAAAGTGACTTGTAATATAAATTGCTGAAAAGTTCCGTTATATACTTGATTTTATACATAAAACAAAAGTTAAAATGTCGGCTCAAGCACCTACTTACAGTATTAAAAAAAATACACTAGAATTTACCCATTTCGAAGATCAAGCCTTCTTCACCAACATAGCCGTTCAATAATCTCTAAAACTGGCCAATAAAAATATAAACAAGAGCAATAATAATAAATACATTGTTGTACAATGAAATAATACTAGCTGTTCATGTTTATGTTTTATGTTGGTCATTTTTAGAGATTCATGTACGGTTATACTTAGGATGATAGCTTGATCTTCGAAACGCGTAAATTCTAGTATTTTTTTACACATTAAATAGGTAGATGAGGCAACATTTTGACACTGATTCGTTATATCCATTGAACCAAAATTCTGAGAAGGGAATCATAGAACACACGGAAAAAAGGAGACGAAATAGTGTGACATAAAGAAGAAGAGGGATGGTGCAGAGCTACATATCTTCGTGTGGCTGCCGGTGATCCATAAATTTTCGGCCGCTGCTTGTGAAGTTACAAATCAAGAGACTGTGAACGTCCAGCCAGCATTACGCTATTATGAATGGCCTTTCATTACAGATAGCCGTAAATAATCCGAAGGTGACGTGAGCCTGTTGGCCGGCCAATGCCGGCTGCGAGTGACGGGGGAATCCCCTACGTCAGAGAGCCAAAGCCACGCGCAGTGTTTGGAGCTGCCGGCGGCGGCGCTGCGGTAGGCCTGGATTAAAGCAGAGGTTAGCCAGCCGCCACGCCACATCCCAGCCGCCCTCTCGCGAGCTTCATTAGCGGCTGCTCGGCATGCGACGTTCCACTGCGAGGTACCTGTCAGCTTTGTTACCTCGCAGTGTATACTGGGCTTGCAAATGGGACAGCGCAGTGTGGGATTCAAGTCTGCGTCCAGCGTTATTCTCGATCCTTAAGCATTTTACGCGAATCCCTGTGAATTGGCTTCGGCTGGTATTACGATATCAAAATACTTTGACAAAGTTGCTTTGTCCAATGTACATTGATCATCCAGAACATATGGCCACCGACCTGCCGTCGATATAAATCCGTCCAGGCAATAGCAGCGTCACCTGGCGACGAATGACTGCTAGTCAAGCATACGTACAGAGCACGTACACTACTGGCCATGAAAATTGCTACACCAAGAAGAAATGTAGATGATAAACGGGTATTCATTGAACAAATATATTGTACTAGAACTGACATGTGATGACATTTCCAGGCAATTTGGGTGCATAGATCCTGAGAAATCAGTGCCCAGAACAACCACCACTGCCCATAATAACGGCCTTGATACGCCTGGGCACTGAGTTGGTTCAAATGGCTCTGAGCACTATGGGACTTAACATCTATGGTCATCAGTACCCTATAACCTAGAACTACTTAAACCTAACTAACCGAAGGACATCATACAACACCCAGTCATCACGAGGCAGAGAAAATCACTGACTCCGCCGGGAATCGAACACGGGAACCCGGGCGCGGAATTGGCATTGAGTCAAACAGAGCTTGGATGGCGCGTACAGGTACAGCTGCCCATGCAGCTTCTACACGATACAACAAACACTTCATCAAGAGTAGTGACTGGCGTATTGTGACGAGCCAGTTGCTCGGCCACCATTGACCAGACGTTTTCAATTGGCGAGAGATCTGGAGAATGTGCTGGCCAGGGCAGCAGTCGAACATTTTCTGTATCCAGAAAGGCCTGTACAGGACGTGCAACATGCGGTCGTGCATTATCCTGCTGAAATGTAGGGTTTCGCAGGGATCGAATGAAGGGTAGAGACACAGGTCGTAACATATCTGAAATGTAACGTCCACTGTTTAAAGTGCCGTCAGTGCGAACAAGAGGTGACCGCGACGTGTAACCAATGGCACCCCAAACGCAGTGTGATACGCCAGTATGGCGATAACGACTACACGCTTCCGATGTGCGTTCACCGCGATGTCGCCAAACACGGATGCGACCATCATGATGCTGTAAACAGAATCTGGATTCATCCGAAAAAATGACGTTTTGCCATTCGTGGACCCAGGTTCGTCGTTGAGCACACCATCGCAGGCGCTCCTGTCTGTGATGCAGCGTCAATGGTAACCGCAGCCATGCTCTCCGAGCTGATGGTCCATGCTGCTGCAAACGTCGTCCAACTGTTCGTGCAGATGGTTGTTGTCTTGCAAACGCCCCCATCTGTTGACTCAGGGATCGAGACGTGGCTGCACGATCCGTTATGGCCATGCGGATAAGATGCCTGTCATCTCGACTGCTACTGATACGAGGCCGTTGGTATCCAGCACGGCGTTCCGTGTTACCCTCCTGAACCCACTGATTCCATATTCCTCTAACAGTCATTGGATCTCAACCAACACTAGCAGCAATGTCGCGATACGATAAACAGCAACCCCGATAGGCTACAATCCGACCTTTATCAAAGTCTGAAACATGATGGTACGCATTTCTCGTCCTTACACGAGACATCGCAACAACGTTTCACCTGGCAACGCCGGTCAACTGCTGTTTGTGTATGAGAAATCGGTTGGAAAGTTTCCTAATGTCAGCACGTTGTAGGTGTCACCACCGGCGCCAACCTTGTGTGAATGCTCTGAAAAGCTAATCATTTGCATATCACAGCATCTTCTTCCTGTCGGTTAAATTTCGCGTCTGTAGCACGTCATCTTCGTGGTGTAGCAATTTTAATGGCCAGTAGTGTAGTATCTGTGAGTTTTCTGGTTGGTTGGATGTGTTGGGGAAGGAGACCAGACAGCGAGGTCATCGGTCTCATCGGATTAGGGAAGGACAGGGAAGGAAGTCGGCCGTGCCCTTTGAAAGGAACCATCCCGGCATTTGCCTGGAGCGATTTAGGGAAATCACGGAAAACCTAAATGAGGATGGCCGTACGCGGGATTGAACCGTCGTCCTCCCGAATGCGAGTCCAGTGTCTAACCACTGCGCCACCTCGCTCGGTGCGTGAGTTTGCTGTCTGTGTGTAGCATGGGGAAGGTGTGCGATCTATCTGAGTTTGACCGAATGCAGATTGTGTTATCCCAGAGACTCGGTACAAGCATTTAGGAAACTGCACGACCTGTCGCGTGTTCGAGGAGTGCTATGACTGTTGAAACAGGACAGGCGGTGAACGGTTTCGGAACTAACATCAGACTTTAATGCTGGGCAGAGTACAAGCGGGTCTGAACACAGAGTGCGCTATAACACTAGTAACGACGGGCCTCCGCAGCTGACGACCCATGCATGTGCCGATGTTAACATCACGACATTGGCAACTTCGACCGAAACGGGCACGTTACAGTAGTCAATGGACGTTGGAGCAGTGGCCGAACGTTGCACTGTTTGATGAAGCCTGAGACCTTCTTCATCGTGCCGATGACAGGACACCAATCCGTCGTCATCCATGTGAACAGTTCCTTAACACCTGTACCGCAGGACGGACACAACCTGGACGTGGCTCGAGTTTGCTCTGGGGGACATTCACGTGAGCATCCATGGGTGTAGTGTAGTAGTACTCCGAAGAGGAAGGAGAAGCGTACTGCTGGCAGTCTCTTTAGTAAATCTGTTGCGTCTTCTAAGTGTCCTGCCAATCAATCAATCAATGGCGTGTGACGAGGGCCTCCCGTCTTGTAGACCGCCCGCCTTGTGCAACTCTTTCGATTTGACGCCACTTCGGCGACTTACACGTCGATGGGAATGAAATGATGATGATTTGGACAACACAACACCCAGTCCCTGAGCCGAGAAAATCTTCGACCCAGCCGGGAATCGAACCCGGGCCCTTAGGATTGACAATCTGTCGCGCTGACCACTCAGCTACCGGGGGCGGACTGTCCTGCCAATAAAATGCAGCCTTTGGTTAACCTTCCCCACTACCTGTTCCTTCCAATTTAAGTTGTTCGTAATTGTAATTCCTTGGTATTTAGTTGAATTTACGGACATCATATTGTATTGATTTATCGTGTAGCCGAAGTTTAATGGATTCCTTTTAGCTCTTATATGTATGACCTCCCACTTTTCGTTACTTAGGGTCAATTGCCAATTTTAGTACCATACAGATATCTTATCTTAATCGTTTTGCAATTGGTTTTGATCTTCTGATGCTTTTAATAGACGATGAAGGACAGCATTATTTGTAAGCAACCAAAGACGGATGCTAAGATTGTCTTTTAAATAGTTTCTGCAGGTAAGGAATAGCAGAGGCCCTATAGCATTTTGTTTTACTTGATGGCTTCCCGTCAGTTACTACGATCTGTGATCTCTCTTACGAGAAATCACGAATTCACTCACATAACTGAGACAGTCTTCTATAAGAACATAATTTGAATACAAGCCACTTGTGAGGCACACTGTCGAAAGCCTTCTGGAAATGTAGAAATAGGAAATCAGTTTGAAATAACTTGTCAATAGCACTCAACATTTCGTGTCAGTGAAGGACTGGTTGTGTTTCCTTAAAACAAATCGACTATGTGTTAACAGACCGTACTCTTCGAGGCAGTTCGTAATGTTCGAACACAATATATGTTCCAAAATCCTGCTGCATATCGACGCTAATGGTGTGGGTCTGTAATTTAGTGGATTATTCCCATGGCCTTTGTTGAGTAGTGGGTGTGACCTGTGCTACTTTCCAATTTTTGGGTACGGATCTTCTCGTCGAGCGGGCGGTCGTATATGATTGTTAAGTATGCCGCTATTGCATCAGCATACTCTGAAAGGGACCTAATTGTCAAATAGTCTTGACGGGAAGACTTGCCTTTATTAAGTAATTTAAATTGATTCAGTACATATAAGTTACTCATGTCAGCAGCTGATCTTCTTTAGTGAAGGGATTTCGGAAGCTGTGTTTAGTAACTCTGTCTTAGCGGCACTGTCATCTACAGTATTTCGATTGCTATCGGGCAGAGAAGGCACTGACTGGGTCTTGCCGCTATCATATCTTACATATGACCAGAATCTCTTTGGAATTTCTGCCAGGTTTCGGGACAAGGTTTCGCTGTGTAAACTATTATATGTAAACACCTCGCATTCAAGTCCGCGCTAAATTTCGAGCTTCTGTAAAAGATCGCCAGTGTTGGGGGTTTTAAATTCGTTTGGATTTCGATGGAAGGATGAGGAGAAGGGGAACGCGGCAGGACGCGCCACACCGGATTAAAGTCGTATTGAAAACTCTGTGATGAATTCTTTGATGTCTCCCCGATCTAAATAATCTTTCCTTTCATCGTCACAAATGATTTTCAAAATCTCCTGCCTACCTCTTTTCGAGTTTCTGCGAAGATCGAAATGAAATGCATCTCTCGGCAACTGCACTGACTGTGAATGAAAAAAAATCTTCTCTTGATCTTCGTACAAAACGAACATAAAACGAGGTCCCTACAGGAAACAAAGGAAAACTGTAAGACTGCAATTTCTCATCATTAGTGATAGGAAAGAGCGATCAATACCTCCTTCTAAGAAACTTTTAACAGCCAAGAACGCATCCAGTAATTTTTTTTCTGACGATCGACTTCAACAGCTGAGACTGTCATCTGACCTTCAAAGAACCGGTCCTGCACTGAAGAGCCAAAGAAACTGGTACGGCTGCCTAATATTCGTAAGAGTACGAGAGGGCATCCCAGATATGCTCAGTAATGTTCATGTCTGGGGAGTTTGGTGGCCATCGGAAATGTTTAAAGTCAGAAGAGTGTTTCTGGAGCCACTCTGTAGAAATTCTGGACGTGTGGGGTCTTGCATTGTCCTGCTGGAATTGCGCAAGTCCGTCGGAATGCGCAATGGACATGAATGGCTGCAGGCGATCAGACAGGATTCTTAGATACGTGTCATCTGTCAGAGTCGTATCTAGACGTATCAGGGGTCACACATCACTTAAACTGCACACGCCCCACACTATTACAGAGCTTCCACCAGCCTGAATTATCGAGATCCGTATCGCATGAACCACGTCCTGTCGAAATCAGAGTCACTTTGGATGATGGGGAAGAAATCATCTTCCAAAACCTTCACGCACCGTTCGGTTGTCACCGTACCATCAAGGAATATCGCACCGATTAGTCCGTGAATGAATATTAAACACCATACAGTAATCCGTTGAAATTGAAGTAATTTCTCGATCACGAAATGCAGACTCTAAGTCCCCCCGACCCCTCAAAAATGGTTCAAATGGCTCTGAGCACTATGGGAGTCAACTGCTGAGGTCAGTCCCCTAGAACTTAGAACTAGTTAAACCTAACCAACCTAAGGACATCACACACATCCATGTCCGAGGCAGGATTCGAACCTTCGACCGTAGCGGTCTCGTGGTTCCAGACTGCAGCTCCTAGATCCGCTCGGCCACTTCGGCCGGCTCGACCCCCCAAATGAGCCAGTTTTGATTATGAACGAATCCATACAAATGGAAGTAAGCTTCGTCGCTCCGCCAAATCATGCATGCGCATACTAATTCCCATGATTCCGCGCGGCCAACCGCGCAATTTGAACGTCCTAACTCGGACTATTCAGAAGTTACGACGATTTTATTTCGCATAGTCAATAATTGTCCCCCTGTAAACACCTTTCCTCGAAAATTTCTCTCCTTCATACCTCCTCTGTGTCACCACAGAGAACGTATCACTGATCTCATTGTACTAAGATTGCAGTACACGTGAGGTCCCTATTTGCTTCCACTGCCATGAGTGGAATGAGTAGGTTCTAATTAATGTTCATCAACCTGCCAATTTCTATAGTTGTCCATTGCGTGGAAGACAGCACGTATGTCGTGAATCCGACATCTTGAGGCTGTAAGAAACTATTAGCGAGGAACTGTTACTTTAGAAATAATTAAATTCCCAATCAGTTTTTTTATACGGAATGCCACTCGCTTTCTTTTTTTAGCAGGACATGAGAAACTGTAGAGTTACATTCCCTTTTAGAGTCAAGTAGCTTCTGTTCTTCAAAAAATTAATGAACTGTGCATTTCCGTAATTACAGCTATCACATGTGGGAACTAGAAAATGCAAGTTAAGTGTTAACTGATATCGTAGCAGACAACATGTCCGTCCGAGACTCCCGAACCAGCTCACACATTTATTCAACGGGTGCATCGCTAATAGAGTCTTAACTGACACCGACCGGGCAAACTACATGCCTGTCCTCCAAGACTGTCAGTCCAGTTCTCACATTTACAAACCAGATATTGCAAATTATGTCGTAACTAATACCGCGGCAGGCAACATGTCTGTCCTCCGACACTACCGAATCAGCTCTGACCTTACAACCGAAAAACTTCGCCCGCCATCCAAGTCAGGCGCGATACGAAGATCTCCAAAGTGCTTCGTCTGGCTTTTCATTTATCAGTTGTTTATTATTCTGCTGTTTATTAATACTTTTCAAATTATGGAAAGATAGCCTGCTACAAAAATGGTTCAAATGGCTCTGAGCACAATGGGATTTAACATCTGAGGCCATCACTCCCCTAGAACTAAGAACTACTTAAACCTAACTAACCTAAGCACATCACACACATCCATGCCTGAGACAAAATTCGAACCTGCGACCGTAGCAGTCGCGCGGTTCCAGACTGAAGTGCCTTGAACCATTCGGCCAGATACGTCGGCAGCCTACTACAGAAAGAATATCTTTTTTTTTTATAAAATGCAAGTAAACACACTGCTTAATTGGGTGGTTCCCAAGTATGTGAGTGGCTCGAAGACTTCTTAAGTAATAGAACCCAGCACGTTGTCCTCGATGGTGAGTGTTCATCGGAGGTGAGGGTATCATCTGGAGTGCCCCAGGGAAGTGTGGTAGGTCCGCTGTTGCTTTCTACCTACATAAATGATCTTTTGGGTAGGGTGGATAGCAATGTGCGGCTGTTTGCTGATGATGCTGTGGTGTACGGGAAGGTGTCGTCGTTGAGTGACTGTAGGAGGATACAAGATGACTTGAACAGGATTTGTGATTGTGTAACACCATAGCTCTAATGCTGTACGGATTTATTTTGCTTTTTGCTTTGGTTTAATGCTATAACATTGAGTATCTGTAAATGTGTTTGAATCGATAACATAAAATTGTATACTCCTTTCTTTGTTAAAACTTTGATGTCGTGGTTTGATTCTATACAATGTAGTATATCTGTCATTTAAATTCTTTGTCCCATTTGGAGGGAACAAAACTTACTGTATATAATTGTAATTTCTGTGTGAATAATTTTTTGTAGAAATGCCAATATATGCAAATGTTCTGTTTTATGTAAAATGTTTGTTTGCTGTTATGTAAACTGCTGACCTTCACTTAGGATTCTTAGTTATTTTGTGTGTAAGGGATAGTGTGGTTTCCCTCGGGAACGGAACTTAGTAGCGCGCGCAAGTTGTGGTTGGGCTAGGTAGAAAAGGTGGAACAAGAGTCAGTCGGGGACGAGCTACCAAACTGTGCACTATCATGTAAAAGTAGTATATTGTGCTGGTTCCGAGAGAGGCTTTTTCTGCCACTTTTCAATGCCTCGGATGGATGGATGAATAGCTGGAACCATTCTGTAATTGGTATCCATCATCGCCACCAAGAAGGGACAGAGTCCAGCAATTCTACCTACAAATCCACCTACCAACATGCAGTTGCCACCACATTGCGCAATCACTGTAACGGAATACTATAATAACGTACAGTGAAGAATCGGCTTATTGGATGTGTTAGTGTGCTCAAATATAAGGTAACTTGTAATTGAATTCATGTACCTATATTGATTTTTCCCTATCGCAACACCTTTCAGGTCCCTCTCCATTTAAACTATGATTGCCGAGTGTCCTAGTTTGTGGAAAAAAATGAAAGCCTCAGAACATTAAATAATGTTGTTTGATCTTTGGTAAGAAGGGAGTGTTCAGATTTACTGTGGATTTAGTGAAATTGTGGGAGGTAGTAAATGTAGTCTTGTGAAAGCCTCCCAGGGATGGAAAGTCTAATTTAAAACTTCCTGGCAGATTAAAACTGTGTGCCCGACCGAGACTCGAACTCGGGACCTTTGCCTTTCGCGGGCAAGTGCTCTACCAACTGAGCTACCGAAGCACAACTCAGGCCTGGTACTCACAGCTTTACTTCTGCCAGTACCTCGTCTCCTACCTCGTCTCCTACCTTGCCCGCGAAAGGCAAAAGTCCCGAGTTCGCGTCTCGGTCGGGCACACAGTTTTAATCTTCCAGGAAGTTTCATATCAGCGCACACTCCTCTGCAGAGTGAAAATCTCATTCTAGTCTAATTTAAAGTTTTGTGGAGTTTCAAAGTCTCCTATTTAACCATTTACTTGAAAGTAGAAGACTGTGGTAATAAAGACAATTTGCAGTTTCTTTTAAAGATTAAGAGCTCTTAGAACTGAGGCTTATAAAGTGTTGCTTAGTTAATGATCATAGTGTTGCCTGTAGTGTATTGTACAAGGTGAGTCAGTTTCTTGCAAATTTGTCAAGATTATGTTTCCTGTAGTAAAAGTGGAAAACTGCAATAGTGGCTAGTTACATATCCATGTTTGCTAAGTGTTTGTATGTCTTGTGTATTGGAAGTACATATTAATAGTGTAACAGGATCCACAGTTTGTCAATTGTGCTAATGCTAGGTAACAAGTAAAGGGAAGACCACTATTTATAAAAACAATAATTTCTTTATTCAAAGATAGTGAGAAGCAACCTGTTAGTGGATTCCAATTAACTTTCATTTTAAATAGTAAAGTATTTAACTGAGAGAGACTTAACCTATGTCCAATTTATGATTCTGCAGTGAATGTTAATAGCAACGTTATAAAACTTATTTGGTTTGAATAAGCCTTGAAAGTAATAGTGTGTTCCGTTATCTGTTATATTTATGCAAATAGTCTGTCCTGCTCTGTCAGCTTCCAATCTTAACCGTGAACATATGCAGGTGCCATAGTTAATTGCACTCGCTTGTGGTAAAGTATAGGTTGTGTTTGTCCGTTAAAGTTACTAATAACTATTTTCTTGAACAAGAATGTTAATCATTCTCTTGCCTAATTAGGCTGGCGACCGTTTTCCTTGTTTTCTAAACAGTGTATCTAGGTAAAACATTATTTGTTACTGTTTGGATAATTACGTAATTCTGACTTTCACTTCCGATAAGCCACCTCCGTTAGGTACAACGCGGTCAATATAACAAAATTCCTCTCAGAGGGTAACACTGCACTGCTTCTTCATACTATAATTACTAGAATAAGAATAATTTCTTTATACGAACTGCCTTAGGCTTTGAGGTTGTGGTATAGTAGTGGCAGACGGTAGTGTTATAATGGGTGTAAAGAATGGCAGCTAACTCTAAATATAGATAAATGTAAATTAATGCAGATTAATAGGAAAAAGAATCCTGTAATGTTTCAATACTCCATTAGTAGTGTAGCGCTTGACACAGTCACGTCGATTAAATATTTGGGCGTAACACTGCAGAGCGATATGAAGTGGGACAAGCATGTAATGGCAGTTGTGGGGAAGGCGGATAGTCGTCTTCGGTTCATTGGTAGAATTTTGGGAAGATGTAGTTCATCTGTAAAGGAGACCGCTTATAAAACACTAATACGACCTATTCTTGAGTACTGCTCGAGCGTTTGGGATCCCTACCAGGTTGGTTTGAGGAAAGACATAGAAGCAATTCAGAGGCGGGCTGCTAGATTTGTTACTGGTAGGTTTGATCATCACGCGAGTGTTACGGAAATGCTTCAGGAACTCGGGTGGGAGTCTCTAGAGGAAACGAGGCGTTCTTTTCGTGAATCGCTGCTGAGGAAATTTAGAGAACCAGCATTTGAGGCTGACTGCAGTACAATTTTTCTGCTGTCAACTTACATTTCGCGGAAAGACCTCAAAGATAAGATAAGAGAGATTAGGGCTCGTGCAGAGGCATATAGGCAGTCATTTATCTCTCGTTCTGTTTGGGAGTGGAACAGGGAGAGAAGATGATAGTTGTGGTACGAGGTACCCTCGACCACGCACCGTATGGTGGATTGCGGAGTATGTATGTAAATGTAGATGGGAAGGGAGCAATCTGCTAGGTCATCGGTCCAACTGCTTAGTGTTTTTAATAGTAATATCAGAAGGTTATCACTCAGGCGCGAAACTTCCGAACACAGCAGCCAATCGCTGAGAAGGACCACAATTTAGGCGGTGTTCCTCACGATACCCCTACGGAACAAACCATCTGCCATCGGTACCTCCCATCACATTGCGTCTTCTCCCCACTGCTGCCTCCTCAACTGCTCTAAGAGGAACTTCTGGTAGCCAAATATGATGGCTGTAAAGCTGGAAATATTACAATACTTGTTTTTATTTTTAACACAACTGTGTAATGTGCTACATGCCATCCGCTTTAATGTCAAACCGCTGCGTTTAATACAGTCATAATGGAACAGGACGCGCAACAGCAAGCTCTTTGAAGACCAGAAGGTGACAGTCTTACTGCTGAAACCGGCCATCAGTAGGTTGGTTGGTTGTTTCGGGGAAGGAGACCAGACGGCGAGGTCATCGGTCTCATCGGATTAGGGAAGGACGGGGAAGGAAGTCGGCCGTGCCCTTTGAAAGGAACCATCCCGGCATTTGCCTGGAGCGATTTAGGGAAATCACGGAAAACCTAAATCGCCATCAGTAGGAAATCGTATTGAATGCGATCTCGGCTATTAAAAGTTTCTTCAAAGCTCTAAAATCCATGTCAAGAGGGATTTTTAATAAGTCTCAAAACGGTAGTGGTTTGAGTTAAACTTTCTTAAACCACAATTGTGGCTAGTCGCTGCTTGAATTATAAACCTGGTACTTCTAATAAGACTGCGTTTCTCAACATGTCAAATTTTTACAAATTAGCATAAAACTCTTTGAACAGAAAATCAACAAAGTACGGCGGGAGCCAGAATAGAGTGTTGTCGAGCAACAGTCGGCACATAACCGTGTCTTATTGGGTGGGCGGTGGAACTTTCCAGAGGGGTCCAGAGTCGTAGCGGCAGTGACGGGGAGAGACAGTCGTCGGCCGCTACTTGGCGCTAACTCAGCTAACAGGCGGCTAAATGAGAAGTTTGAGTGGGGGCGGCGGCGGCGTTCCGCGCCCCCAACTAAATCAAGCCGCCGCCTCCGCCTTGGCGCCGCAGCTCCTGCTGTTGCTGCTGGGGCGCCGCTGCTGGTTCGGCGAGCTGTCTGCGCCTCCCGCTTCGTGCGAGTCTGACGATTCGTCGCATTGGACACCTATCTGGGACTGTCGATAAAATGTCGTTACATCAGTATTTCAGCATTTCTTCGAAAAAGTATCGATATACAGGGTGGTCCATTGACAGTGACCGCGCCAAATATCTCACGAAATAAGCGTCAAACGAAAAAACTGGAAAGAAAGAAACTTGTCTAGCTGGAAGGAGAAAACCAGATGGCGCTATGGTTGGCCCGCTAGATGGTGCTGCCATAGTTCAAACGGATATAAACTGCGTTTTTTAAAACAGGAACCCCCATTTTTATTGCATTTTCGTGTAGTACATAAAGAAACATGAATGTTTTAGTTGGGCCACTTTTTTCGCTTTATGGTAGATAGCGCTGTAATAGTCACAAACATATGGCTCACAATTTTACACGAACAGTTGGTAACAGCTAGATTTTTTAAATTAAAATACAGAACGTAGGTACGTTTGAACATTTTATTTCGGTTGTTCCAATGTGGTACATGTACTTTGTGAACTTATCATTCCTGAGAAGGCATGCTGTTACAGCGTGATTACCTGTAAATACCACATTAATGCAATAAATGCTCAAAATGATGTCCGTCAACCTCAATGCATTTGGCAATATGTGCAACGACATTCCTCTCAACACCGAGTAGTTCGCCTTCCGTAATGTTCGCACGTGCATTGACAATGCGGTGATGCATGTTATCAAGGCGTTTTCGGTGGATCAAGATAGCAAATATCCAACTTTCCCCACATAAAGAAATCCGAGGACGTCAGAGCCGGTGAACGTGAGGGCCATGGTATGGTGCTTCGACGACCAATCCACCTGTCATGAAATATGGTATTCAATACCGCTTCAACCGCACGCGAGCTATGTGCCGGACATCAAAAAATGGTTCAAATGGTTCTGAGCACTATGGGACTCAACTGCTGTGGTCATAAGTCCCCTAGAACTTAGAACTACTTAAACCTAACTAACCTAAGGACATCACAGACATCCATGCCCGAGGCAGGATTCGAACCTGCGACCTTAGTGGTAGTACGGTTCCAGACTGTAGCGCCTTTAACCGCTCGACCACTCCGGCCGGCGTGCCGGACATCCATCAAGTTAGAAGTACAGCGTCATTCTGTCATGCACTGAAACATCTTGTAGTAACATCGGTAGAACATTACGTAGGAAATCAGCATACACTGCACCATTTAGATTGCCATCGATAAAATGAGGGCCAATTATCCTTCCTCCCATAATGCCGCACCATACATTAACCCGCCAAGGTCACTGACGTTCCACTTGTCGCAGCCATAGTGGATTTTCCGCTGCCCGATAGTGCATATTATGCCGGTTTACGTTACCGCTGTTGGTGAATGACGCTTCGTCGCTAAATAGAACGCGTGCTAAAAATCTGTCATCGTCCCGTAATTTCTCTTGTGCCCAGTGGCAGAACTGTACACGACGTTCAGAGTCGTCGCCATGCAATTCCTGGTGCATAGAAATATGGTACGCGTGCAGTCGATGTTGATGTAGCATTCTCAACGCCGACGTTTTTAAGATTCCCGATTCTCGCCCAATTTTTCTGCTACTGATGTGCGGATTAGCCGCGACAGAAGTTAAAACACCTACTTGGGCATCATCATATGTTGCAGGTCGTGGTTGACGTTTCACATGTGGCTGAACACTTCCTGTTTCCTTAAGTAACGTAACTATACGGCGAACGGTCCGGACACTTGGATGATGTCTTCCAGGATACCGAGCAACATACGTAGCACACTCCCGTTGGGCATTTTGATCACAATAGGTATACATCAACACAATATCGACCTTTTCCGCAATTGGTAAACGGTCCATTTTAACACGGGTAATGAATGACGAAGCAAATACCGTCCGCACTGGCGGATTGTTACGTGATACCACGTACTTATACGTTTGTTACTATTACAGCGCCATCTTTCACAAAGCGAAAAAAGTGGTCCAACTAAAACATTCATATTTCTTTACGTAATACACGAATATGTAATTAAAAATGGGGGTTCCTATTTCAAAAAACGCAATCGATATCCGTTTGACCTATTGCACCGCCGTCTAGCGGGCCAACCATAGCGCCATCTGGTTCCATCCTTCAAGCTAGACAAATTTCGTTCTTTGTATTTTTTTCGTTTGACGCTTATTTCGTGAGATATTTGGCGCGGTCACTATCAATGGACCACCCTGTATACGGAAGAGCCAGAGATACTTAATATCGTGTAGGGCCCCCGCGAGCACGGCTAAGTGCCGCAATATGACGTGGAATCGACTCGACTAACGTCTGAAGTGATTCTGATGGGAACTGATACCATGAATCCTGCAGCGTTTTCCATAAATCCGTAGTAGTACGATGTGGTGGAGATTTCTGCTGAACAGCACGTTGCAAGGCATTTCAGACATGCTGAATAATGTTCATGTCTGGGGAGTTTGGTGGCCAGCGGAAGTGTTTAAACAAGGCGGAGTGTTCCTGAAGCCACTCTGTAGCAGTTCTGAACATTGTCCTGCTGTGACTGCCCAAGTCTGTGGGAATGCACGATGGACATGAATGGATGCAGGTGATCATACAGGATGCTTACGTACGTGTCACCTGTCGGAGTCGTATGTAGACGTATCAAACGGTTCAAATGGCTCTGAGCACTATGGGACTCAACTGCTGTGGTCATAAGTCCCCCAGAACTTAGAACTACTTAAACCTAACTAACCTAAGGACATCATACACATCCATGCCCGAGGCGGGATTCGAACCTGCGACCGTAGCGGTCGCGCGGTTCCAGACTGCAGCGCCTTTAACCGCTCGGCCACTCCGGCCGGCCGTGTAGACGTATCAGGGGTCCCATATCACTCTAACTGCACGCGCCCGACACTATTACAGAGCCTCCACCAGCTTGAACAGTCCCCTGCTGACATGTTTCATCATGTTGTCTCCACACTCGTCCATCCGTTTGACACAGTTTGAAACGAGACTCTTTCCACCAGGCAACATGTTTCCAGTCAGCAACAGTCCAATGTCGGTGTTGACGGGCGCAATCGAAGCGTAAAATTTTGCGTTGTGCAGTCTTAACGGTATATGAGTGGGCTTTCGGCTCTGAAATGATGTTTCTTTGAATGGCTCACACGCTGACACTTGTTGATGGCCCAGCATTAATATCTGCATCAATTACCGGAAGGGTTGCACTTCTGTCACGTTGAACGATTCTCTTCGGTCGTCGTTGGTCCCTTTCTTGCAGGATCTTTCTGATGTTTAACCGGATTCCTGATATTCGCGGTACACTCGTGAAATGGTTGTAGCCGAAAATCCCCACTTCACCGCTATCGGAGAAGCTGTGTCCCATCACTCGTGCGTCGACTGTAACACCACGTTCAGACTCACTTAAATCTGATAAGCTGCGATTGTAGCAGCGGTAACCGATCTAATAACTGCATCAGACTGGTCTGACACGTCTTCATGCATTTGAAAGAAATCCGTTTTATAACTGCTTCTGGTGTTGGTGGCTGTAGAGTTAGTACTGGCTACAGAAGACCTATGGATTTCCTACAACCGCACTGCACAAGATCTTTTTCACTATCAAATCCACTGATGTACTTGAAAGTATTGCGGACTCAGTAGGAGGAAGGGATGCGAAATGGGCTGTTGTTCTGTATGCATACCTAAGTTAGCATTTATACCTCAGTCTGTTCAAAGTGATACTTTCCTTGTCAGTCAGTTTTTACTACGCAGTGAAAAATGTAATTCCAGAATTTGTAACAACGTCACGATGTACCGTAGGATCTTTAAAAATGTCACTGGTCTAGGTTAGAGCTCCGTCTTTCTTGAGGTACAAAGAAACCTCATTTTTCCTACTTTGAACGAGGCTGAACCTATGTCACATCGATTCATGGCATCCAAAGTATATTGTCACTGATGAATTGTTCTCATTTGCAGTCAGGAGAAAAAGGGAGCTGTGAAAGTGCCCCTTGGTCCGGCTGTAGGAAATACACATTTGAATGTACACTTCGACAACGACCAATCACGATGACCAGCAAATCTCCATCTTCGCCCACAATAAATACAGACCTCTACTGTTGTGTAAGATCCATTGCTGTGATTACAATAAGAATATCCGTGTCATCTTGTGTCTGCTTTGTGTGAATGCCAGCTGCTGCAAAGTTTTCCTTTAGCACTGAGATGTGACGATTTTTAATTTTCATAGTCATTAGGAATTTTTCTAGTGGCACTGTCGGCATCATTATTTCGTCTAACATCACATCTACTAACATCTGTTTGCGTGGTCTTCTAGTTCGCTCAGCATATTTAGTATCTTCTTAAGGGTAAACATGGAAAATGACTACAACACTGTCCTTGTACTTGGACTTAATAAATGAAACATAACTTCTACAAATTGATAAAAATGACTGAGGCTTGGTCAACATGACTGTGTGCAGCAACTGTCTTCTGTCTATGACGTAGGCACACCCTTGCAGATTTGCCTGTTCAGATGGTGTGAATGCTTTGTATAAATCAGACTTGGTACCTTTTTTCATTCCATAGGCATCGGAAAGAGATAACGGATAAGGGGCAGTTCATATTTTAAGAACAATTTCTTCATCAGACTGTTTAGCAATAGTGATTCTTTGAAAAATAATCGTAGGATTGATGCGGATGGTTTCATCATTTGTTTCGATTTCATTGTTCATGGTAGAAAGTGGCGAAACTCCGACTTTCCTGTAGAATTCATCAGTTTCAAAGTCACCATCCAGATTTCGATAAACTACATGAAGTCCAGTCTCCTTGGCCATGTGCAGTTGATGGTACTGTCTCCTGCAACACCAGTGGTGAGAGATAAGACGTCTGTGACATCAGGAAAAGGATAGCGTTGCGTAAACTGGTCCATTATTTTTTTCGAATCACATGTATCTCTTTTAGTCCTTGATTCGCTCACTTCCACAAGCTGCTCTGAACCAGTGAATACACATCGTCTCCATTCCCTGACATATATTTTGGAGGGAAGTCATTCCTTTAGTTCACCTATACAGAATACTTTCACTAACCCCACGACCATGAGTCAGCCCTCTAGCTGTTTTCATTATCCTCAGTAGGGACTGCTCAATCGTCATATCGGTCTATGTTCCACATCAAAATTTGCTGGTCCTTCGTACTTTTAAGCTACCACCTGAGAGTATTTCATATTCCTAATCATATAACTTGGAGATTCCATTTCCCTGCACTTTCAGCTTCAATGTATACCTTAATAAGTCTAACCATTTCAAAGTACTTAATCCATAGCTTTGAAGTAGCACCACGGTTAGCTAAGGCTTGGATCTGTGGAGAAAATTTGGTTTTTGATTCCTTTACGTACTCTTTTTCGTATGCTAACAAAATCAGTGATCTGACTCCATCATTTATGAGTTCTGCAAGTTTTTCTAGAAGGTATGAGGCTAAATGCACTGTCACAAACATAATTTTCGCCAAGGTGATATGGGCTAATGTATGTGTTCTAATTGCTCTCAAAAAGGCATGTCCAGTCAGTATTCTCTCTGTTGATTGCAGTGCATATATTGAATCGAACAAGTCCTTCAACACACTGCCATCCATTAAGCAGCCTACACCTTTCAAGAACAGTATCAGAAGGTGAAACCCACCTATCCTAATGATATTATAAAAATCGGGATCTCCTTGTTGGCAAGCTGCTATAAATCTTACCTTTAAGTATAGAAGCTGGTTGTAGGTTTTCACAGTAGCTCGTTGATTGTTTCAAGTGGCTCTGAGAACTTTGGGACTTAACTTCTGAGGTTATCAGACCCCTAGAACTTAGAACTACTTAAACCTAACTAACCTAAGGACATCACACACATCCATGGTCGAGGCAGGATTCGAACCTGCGACCATAGCGGTCACTCGGTTCCAGACGGTAGCGCCTAGAACCGCTCGGCCACTCCGGCCGGCGTTTGGTGATTCATCAATTTGCTCTGCTCTACGGAGCTGAATAAACTGTGTATACGGTACTGTGATCAGAAAGTGCAGCGTTTATAAATGGCAGGTAAGCAACATAGTATGCCCACACACCCACCGTCGTCGCGACTGCACAGATATCGCTTCGCCGTTTACCCCATGGCAACGGAGCTGATCTCAAAAGTTAGTGTATATATTGTCCCGGCTAGTTAAGAACAATTATCTGCCGTATGGGTCGGGCATAAAACATCTCTGAATCACGTTGTGAGCCGCGCGGGATTAGTCGAGCGGTCTGAGGCGCTGCAGTCATGGACTGTGCGGCTGGTCCCGGCGGAGGTTCGAGTCCTCCCTCGGGCGTGGGTGTGTGTGTTTATCCTTAGGATAATTTAGGTTAAGTAGTGTGTAAGCTTAGGGACTGATGACCTTAGCAGTTAAGTCCCAGAAGATTTCACACACACACACACAATCACGTTGTGAATCTAGTCGTGTGAAAATTGATCACGGTTTTCCAGAGATATTTCATACACTTTCAACCACGACGGATCCAAAGACAACTTTGTTTCTGTTTTTATTACTCTGGTGTAAGATATTAATTGAGTTCCATTCTGTTTTTACTAATTTGTTTCCCTGAGTAATTTGATTTAGTTACTTTAGCAGTCTCTGTGCATTCGTTGAATCCTATTAAATCTGTTTGTAAAACGGTTTATCAGCTTCCTTCAATAACCCTTGAAAGTTCACAAACATTACTGCCTATGTACTAGCTGATTATGGAATTTAGTAAACACTGGGAATGTCACGTATATTTCTGTTTTATTGACACAATTAAGTTCTTAAATTATTGAGAGATGGCACCGGGGGATCAGTAAAATGAGAGTTGATCCTAGTGTGTATTGTTTCGGTATGATAACAGTCACTCAGCACAACATTCCTTCGTGTACCTATCACCAAAGATATGCTTTCTCATGAACTGTCCTTTACCATTAATGTCCGATAAATTATAAATATGTGTCTGGGCCTTACAATGTCTAAGCTTCTCAATACTTACGACACGGTATTAATTATGGGTTCGAATCCTTTCAATGTCTGTTCATCACAAGTTTAATCTTTTAACGGGCACTACTTTTCACTTCTCGTTTATTAGCGGAATCACCTTGACAACGAACGGCAAAGATACTAGTGTGATAAGGTCCAAACTATTTTCAGTCCCAATAGTCTTTAACAATTTGCATACAGCGAATAAAGTCCTAATTCAACATAAAAGTTTCCGTATTGCCAATAAATCTTTTCACAATCGTAAGTATACGATCGTAGCGTTTCGTTGAACACGTACAATCACCATTCACTTGAATATCAATGTTCGTACACCCAATCACTTCTAATTAACTCTGTCTCTGAATTTATCCTAAAATAATCTATTCTCTACCACTCCAGTGTCTAATCCAGTTCTAAAAATACAATTTAATAACGTTTCTAATCCCAAAACTCCGCCTACCACGGAAGAACTGCGAACACACTCGCCACCGCTGAAAATGAAATCTCAAGAGACCTAACAATGCTGCGCATTTGTTTATATATTACATTTAAAACAAAACGCAGTTCCGTTGTATCTTCCTTGGATTCCCTTTGTACTACTCTGCGTTACTCTATTTCGAATATCTACTCTTTGTAAAAATTTTAACTATTACATCGAAATACTACTACCGGTTTTTGGCTCTTAGGTCATTTCGTATTACAGAATTTAATCTAATATTCGTTTCTGTATAACCACTCTCTAAAGAGCGGTTTCAATAGGTTACGTCAAAGAGGAGACCATCTGTGGTTTTCTTCAAGAAACCACTCGAACGTAGAAACCCGGAGACATCTTTCCATTCAAATGGCTCTGAGCACTATGGGACTTAACATCTGAGGTCATCAGTCCGCTAGAACTTAGAACTACTTAAACCTAACTAACCTAAGGACATCACACACATCCATGCTCGAGGCAGGATTCGAACCTGCAACCGTAGCGGTCGCGCGGTTCCGGACATATCTTTCCACTAGCCAAAAATCCAAATCAGATCTGCCAAAGAGGATGTGATACTATCAGGTTAAGCAAATAGCCAATTGAGATTGTCGATATTGGTATTCATTAAGCAAAGAGAGCTCACTTTCTCAAAGTGTTTTAAGGATACAGCTACCACCTAGATGAGCTGGTATTGTTTTCTTTACTTCGACAATTCTTTTATCTGGAGCAATAGCCATTTCTAGGGATTATCAAATGTATTCCCTCCATTGCGTGGAAGGTATTATGTCCATCCAGTTAGCGAGTGTTGAATTCCGCATTATCATGAACAAATTGATGGAAAGCTGCTGGGCCTATTTGTAGTGGTGGTCACACGATTGCTGTTATTTCAAGACGGGCAGCTTCGGAATAAGAGGCGCAAAATCCCGAGAATTACACAGCGTCAATCAGTTTTCGTGACTTATAGAAAGAACCTGACAACTGGGCTCACAGCGCTAATAACACTGTGTGAAACGGCTAAAAGTTTTTTCTCCACTTGAGTACAAGTCTCTCTCAGAAAACTGTGAAAACCTCTGGAACAAGACTCTCATTTTCGTCCATGAAAGAATATGAAAGAGGACAGTCATCTATGGAATACAGTACTGATCGTATCTCTCCAAGAATTATATCAGCCACCGTCTCATCTAATCCATGACGTTCTTCCCGTTCTGATGAAAGTTTTTCGTAGTATCACGCATCTGTCAAAATTTTATTGCCATTATTTTTGAAACAAACGATTTTATACTGTTTTATCTTTGATATGATAACATCTTCTCCATATATTTTCAATGAATGTCGTGTTGTAGTTTTTCTTTGAGGAATGAGGTTGCCCTGTGTATGAGTCATCAGTTGATCATATGAAAAGCGAAATCCTCATCATTGCCTTCCACAACAGTGAAAATGTCATTCAGAGCCCTCTCAACCTCTTCAGCCTGTGACCAACCTGTTTTTCATCAGCCTTGGGTCTACGAATGTACACTTCACGTAAACATTTATCGTGGTTCTGACAATACGCAGCCACCATGTCTGTTATCAGCTAGATTCTGTTGGCAAATTCTGCACCAAAATCGTCTCCACATAGCTGAGCTGTACCTTTCATCTCTATTTTCGTCACCTGATGAACAGAATTTTATGATGAGGCAGTTGTTATTGTCACCTTGCATAATTTGCAGGAACACCCATTCCACACAAAAAACAATGTTTTTTGAAGCAGAAATACTCAGGGATATCTTAATTCTCCCGAAGATGTGCTGTGTTCAGCAGCTTTCTTCCGGTAAGCAGCTACCATTCTTTCCTTTATATAACTTTTCTAAGACGAAACATGTATTCTCACAAATGTTTTAGCTGCCAAAACAGCTTTCTTGCTATCATTTCTGTTTGTACTAGCATCTCGTAAAGTTTCTGTTCCTGTTTCCTCGACTACTTTCACTGCACCGTCATTCAAGTCCTTTTGACGAATAAAACTCTTATCAATGGACATTGTGACCGAGTCGTTGCAGTGCATCTCAACGAAAACACTCAGAAACGAATTTACTTCACGCCATTAAAGCGAGAGTTAAAGACATGGCCGCTGCAGTGAATGTAAACAAACGTTTAGGCATCAAAACCTATCCCACCACACAAAGAAGGACTTCTTCGGTTTGACAGATAAACAATGAGTGTTAGCAAAGGGAGGAGTGGGGAGTGGGGCGCAGGCAGAGAGGGAGAGAGAGAGGGAGAGAGTGGGGGTGTGCAGTTGAGCTACAGTGTCACAAGGAACAAAAAGAAGAGCTTTTTCTACGGTTTAGCCAACGGCCTTGCCACAGTGGTAACACCGGTTCCAGTTAGATCACCGATGATAAGCACTGTCGGGCTGGGCTAGCACTTGGATGGGTGACCATCCGGTCTGCCGAGCGCTGATGCCAAGCGGGGTGCAATGACATACACCCGGGAGAGCGGTGTGCTGACCATATGCCCCTCCATATCGGCATCTATAATCCGTTCGTCATAAGAATAAACCTGATGTAAACATTGCGCTATGTATTCTTCCGCATTTGCTGGAACCTCATTGGATTTACATTTCACGTGGGACTTCAGCTAAGCTGTCTCGAGTACTGTCAAGTACGATAATAAGGGTACGTTTTGTGCTGTGCGTTACCCGCACATCGACTTACCGATAATACGGGACAACAGCTTTAGCGGCGCATTTATCTTGGACAGCACTGGCCGGTCAGCTGGTACAGCTAGCCTGCAGTGACGTGGGTATCTGTAGTTCACACGTAAAAAGAGACGAGCAGATAAGCAATACAGCTTTAAATGTGATTTAATTTTTAAGCAGAATGAAATAATAAACTGCAAATCTCTCACAATGCACCCCTTAGACCTTGTTGTTGTGGTCTTCAGTCCTGAGACTGGTTTGATGCAGCTCTCCATGCTGCTCTATCCTGTGAAAGTTTCTTCATCTCCCAGTACCTACTGCAGCCTACATCCTTCTGAATCTGCTTAGTGTATTCATCTCTTGGTCTCCCTCTACGATTTTTACCCTTCACGCTGCCCTCCAGTACTAAATTGGTGATCCCTTGATGCCTCAGAACATGTCCTACCAACCGATCCCTTCTTCTAGTCAAGTTGTGCCACAAACACCTCTTCTCCCCAGTTCTATTCAATACCTTATCATTAGTAATGTGATCTACCCATCTAATCTTCAGCATTCTTCTGTAGCACCACATTTCGAAAGCTTCTATTCTCTTCTTGTCTAAACTATTTATCGTCCATGTTTAACTTCTCCTTAGACGACTGGACGAAAACCGCAACACGTTATCGTTTTCACCTAAGGCACTATTGTTAATAAAAACAAGAATGACGAAAATTCCTGACTTAACCACAGTTTAATTTTTCTGCATAAGTTGTGTGTAATGTAAGAGAGTATTGGAGGATTTTACCGTATAGTTAAAAATTGAAGCCACTGAAGGCATTGCTCACAGTCAGTCGTCTGGTAATGTCTTAGCTCCTTAATAAATGAACAGCACCAGTCTGATTTTGTTCTACAATATTACTTTTATTGTGTTAACCGGTTTTCGCTTACAAGACCATCTCCAGGCATTAGCTCCTAGCTCCTTCCTTATCCGAATTCAAGAAATAGGTTCCAGTTTTGGAAGTGTCACCTGCTACGTTGATAACGAGCCTACCAACAACAGAATCCACGAAGCCAACCAGGCGCAGCATTTTCTCTTCTTCTACCAACAACAGAATCCACGAAGCCAACCAGGCGCAGCATTTGCTCTTCTTCTATTATGACGGTCGTGCTATACCCCGCCAGCGTTCGGCAGTGACGTGTGAAAAAGCTGCGAGCGTTAGTTCCAGTACGTCCGGCAAGTTAACAGTCTTGCTACTTCACGGCACAAACCCCGCAGCTTAGCTCCAGATCAGTCCTATTGGGTTCATATTGTAATGGTACAGTAGCAAATGTAAAAATAAAGCATTTGTATGGTGTGCTCGATGCTGTGAAAATGATTATTTTCCATGTTTCTACGATACGTATATACCTCTGTGGTATAAAATGATGGACATAGTCCAAATACAGAGGATTTGGTTCATCATTTTACCTTAAAAATTAAATTGTTATGTGTTTTTAATTTAAACAACTTTTATGAACAGTCTTTCATAAAACATCGATAGTTAAGAATTTGTATTTGAAATGGAAACAGAAATTTCGCGTCCAATATGTAGCTAGAAACAAGACGAGGTGCATTATTCATAAAAAATTATGATAAGATTTATGATTACGAGATGTAGATATTTCACATCAAACGAGGAAAAGAAGAAGATACTAGGCAGATCTGAACTAACGCACAAATAACCGAATTTGGTTTACACCCCATAACGCTACCGCCTGTGCAACACTTTCTATGAAAATCTATTCGTCATCTGCATTATATACAACGCTGGGAAAACTTCAAAGCCGATTATCTCCGTGAATTTATGAAAAACAATGAGAACAGCCTATTTCTGGGCACTTTATAACCGTGTTCCAGGAGCGTGTTTCACTACGGAACAGAAAGCAGCCTCATCCATTTTTATACTGCGCATTAACAGCACCAAAATCAGAGCACAACGCTGCTGAGGTTGTAACAGTACAGGATTTTTGAAATAAAAGCTACGTAGCTAAAGCGCGAGTAAAAAAAAAAAAAAAAAAAAAAAAAACGGTGGTAGCTGTTAACGTTTCAATATCTTAAAGTTTCATTTAACTTAACTTAGTAATAAGATATCTAACACATAAGTAGGACCTACTTCCAAGAGTGCAACAGCACCAGTGTACGTGTGCTACGACTTCTGACCAATCATCGCGTTTGTGTTTGTTTACAGCAGGTTTGTTCTTGTGATGGACGGATTATAGTGACATCTGTTGGCTCAGAATGACATGGCGGCCGGTCGCCACCGTTGGGCCTTCATGGTCTGTTCGGGCAGAGTTTAGTTTAGTTTATTCTACGGTTTGCCCGGTAAACACATTTAAAGGCAAAGAACTCCAGGTGAAATAATTCACTTGAGTGGAAAATTGCAACTTACATAACTTTTTTTGCTATTTGCCAAAAATTAACGACTTTCAACTATATTTGAACAATGTTTTGCGTGAAAACCATGCAGAATATGAAAAAATGTTACAGACATAATTTTTAGGTAGCTTGCACCGCTTTATTTTACTACCGGGTCACTTTTTGTGTAAAAAACTTACTTTGCAAGTTGTAAACTGAAAACCAATAAAAAAGCCTTTTTTTGGTTATAGATATTTTCTCATATTTTCGGGGAACATTTTTGTTGGACAGTTTCAGACTCTCATTCAGCGCCGCAAGAAGCATAAAGTGATTCACTAAAAACAATTACACCAAAATTTTCCACTTCAAACCGTTTTTGCGCTATGGCCTATGCAGACGTGTCCGGACCGCGTGGATAGGCCACGCGCTTGCAGGGGTCTAGTTCCTCTATTCAGATTCCTTTTTTTGAATCTGTTTTTCTGCTCTGCACTACTAGTCAAATTGCTTTTCGGTATCCTGTATACTAAAAAAAATACGTAGCCTTTGCCCGTCTGCATGTTAATGAGAGTAACGTGTTGGAATTTGAAGTAAATCGGTCAAGAACATCTCGAGGAGTTTGCAAACAATGTTGAACAACGTCTTGTTTTTGTATAAGGTGTCCCTGGACGTTGGTCAGTATTGAAAGATATGGCCGGAACGCTCATTTCAAGCAAAAAACTTCATGTGGACATAGTCATCTGTCCCACTGAGAATTTATTCCTGGTACATAATATTTAATGTGCAACTGTTTTTGAGTGAGCAGCATACTCGTATGTGCCTTACCCTCACTAGATAACATCCAGAGGTACTCACAGAAGCAACAAACCGTGCCCTTCCAAGAGTGACCTAATGCACTGAAGCTGATGGTGGAATATTCATTCGAATATTTATTGTGTAGTGTATAACATCTGTAATGTTACGTGTACGATGATGGTTAGAGGTGAGTGTGTTAAAAATACATATTTTTCCGTGGATACTTCGTAAAACGCAGGCTGTAAATTTTACTAACTGTTGTGTATGCGTACTACCTAGAACTGATAGTGTATTCGATATCAGAGAAAGTAAATAACAATGTACCGTAAATGTATTCTACGTCGAAAACCATTCGGAATAGAGTATATGTCCATATGAAGTTTTTTGCTTTAAATGATCGTTCCTCTCCCATTCCTGAATAATGAGCATTTCTCCTCGGACACCATGTGTGGTAGTGTAGAGTACCGATAGTCAACATAATTTTTAAATGGCGTTACGATTAAAAACTTTATTTACTAACATATTTTCATAGTATTTTAGCTAAACGTTTTTTGAGACAGTGCCACAATCACTGCGGAGATTCTTCCAAAATGAAGTTGTAAGATAAACTTTCGAGACCAGTCACTGTTATCGCTAACTACATTCGGCTCGCGGTAAACAGTCTGAAAATCTACAGACAATATATGTTTACTCTGAAAACAAGCGTGACTGCTTTTCTAGTAGGCGTGCCCTAACAGAAGCAAATGATACCGACACCAGTGAAGCACTTCCAAACCGCGAGCAGGAGAGAAAATATTTACCCTGTAAACACCAAACGCTGCACTGCGGCGAGGTTTAACGCCACACAGAGTCCATTAATATAGGACTCTGCGAGAATACAGTTGTTCGTTTCACCATACTTCGTCTGTAGACTGCAGAACAATTTTACTCTCAATTTTATCGCTCAACAATCTTTCTTTTTAGCGTTATTTTGTATTAGTGACCAGTCGGTAAGAAACTCGAAAAGGTGAAGATTGTAACTCTATTATCGATATTACCAATGTTTTTCTTAACGAACTCCTTTCTCTGTTTTTACTTAATGTGGCTGTATAACCATGTTCTGCGATGTGACATCTATTTAAAGGTTTAGTTTTTATTTATGACCAAGAAATGTATTTTAATTAACCTTTGGAAATAATTTCGAAAATAGCGTGTTGTAAAAGATTTAAAAAGTTAAAAATTCATTTGTAATACTTTTTCATGCATAGGAAAATTACGTTCGTAAACGTGTAAAGCACGGAAAGAAGCCCCTATGCCACGAATTTGGTTTGGTGGGAATATAAAAGATGGAATTGGCTGTTGAACTGCGAGGCTCCTTTGTGGCATGTGTTAGTCGGTGGCAAGACATGATCCAGAACAGTTACTGTCTAGTAGACTGTTAAGATATAATTACTGTACAGGGTTTTAAGTAATAGTGTTTGTAATATTATTTGTAGATAGTTAATAGTGTTTCTCATATTATGTTGTAACTGAAGTATTCAGCCTTGATTCGAGTCTACTGATAGATTACTTTCAAGGTATCCACTTTAACTATTGGGCCGGATTTAAGTTTCATATTACAGTTACTGCGTAAGCAATGGGCTACAACTGTTCAAACTATACTGGGTCCAAATACAACAAGTTCCATTTGAAGTAAATAGTAGAAGCAAGTAAATGCTCCTTGAGAATGCAAATAATAATAGTAATAGAGAACGTAGTTACATTTCAAGAACAGTATTTTCCAATTATTAAACTGACAAAAGAATCCTTTGTCCAAGTTAGTAGTGCTGCACCAGTAGTAATAATTTGCATATAATGATCTTTAGCTTCCTACTGTAATACACGAATAGTAAGAATTAATGAGAGCCAGATTTTACCTGAACGTGTTAATACTCCTCCTGTGTAGTTTCTGTCAAACCATTGGAACATTACTCACTACATCACGCTGCTGTCTTGTACGTTTTCATCAAATCTGAATTCTAATATCAAATAAAAGCCATCTTAATATTTAACTTGCTTTATTAACAGTGCTAGTTCTTGTTACAACTTTGCCTAATTAGGCTGTTGACCGTTTCCTTCTGAGTAACTACAGTTTACTTTATTACTAATATAACCTTGGTTCGTTCTCGATTGTTTTTTATTGTTTCCTTTCAATAGGAATCTTTCGAGAGACGAAAAACAGTCAGATACCTTTCCATTACAGACAGTTACGGTCACAAGTTAAAATCCTTTCACAGGAGTAATGCCATCGGTGTATTGCTAAATTAGTAGTATCCGGTAGTGTTATGAGGAGAGAAAAGCTAAAAACAGTGGTCCATATTAACTGTAAAACCAGGATTTTTGCTCAGTGTGAGGGAAATGGAAGTTCCCTGATTAGAACAGTCACGTGATTCCAAGAAAATTAAAACCACTCTTTTATACCAATATCAGCGCAGGAGGATTGCGTACGTAAGCTACTTTGACTATGAAGACAGATGGTCAGTTCATGAGAAACGTAACAGAACGAACAGAGAAATATTTTGGGTATCGGACTTGCGGAATGTAAAGTGCGATTTAGGAGTTATGAAATGTGTTGTGGAAAGCGATTAGCATAAAAGAAATTTGAGGAACGTAGCAACATGAAGGTGTAAGTAGTGGCATCTCAGAGAGACGAATAGGAAAAAAACTGATACAAAGCACCAGATTGTGTTGATTAATCAAGAACACTAAAAGTAAACTTAAGAACAATCAGTGCTATTTAAGTAAATAAAGTGCTGGCCAATACTATCCGTCAAGATGTACTTTTGCTAACACTCGTTAACAGAAATGAGAGCTTCAAAACCGTGTAATGCATTAAACAGAAGCAACAGTAATCACAGTCACATGTTATAAAGACGATTGGTTTGTCCATTAGATAGGTTACATTAAGTACTAGTAGTTAGCCTACTTTTTGGCTACTGAATTCATTGATCAACGTGTGCCTACCGAACCAAGTGATCCAGCAAAAGACCGAGAATGCCACGTATAAAACGGCGTGATAGACATTTCCATGTATAACACTTGTATTAGCGATTAAATTTATCAAAACTTGTACTATTGCTACAACACTTGTAGCTGATAATTTCTCATTCGCAAGAAACAAGGACATCTTAGTATCCTAAATTAAGTACCATGTCAAAACAAATGAAACGTTTCAGTGATATTACATCGCCGTAGGCGTCTGGAAGTTTTATTCTACTGCTGCAAGCGAAAAGAAAAGCTATAATTGGAGGATAGCGTATTGGCACGGTTTTGGAAGAATGCGTATCTCTTATGCAAGAGTGATAAAGCTATCTTGATCATCTTTGAACTGAAGAGATATCAGATCTTTCTTTTCAGCCCATGCCGATCTTCGCAAAAGTTCAGTCTAGATTTCGTATCCAGTTTATTAGGGAACTGCGGTGTTCAACGAATAAATTATTTTCCTGAGAAAAACTACAATTCATAAGGATGCCAGAGAAATCAAATGAGGAGAAAGTACAATTCGGCAATCAAATAACACCTGCCTACCTGTTTGAAAAAGTGAACACATCCGTAAAATTTGTTCCATCCCATCTATGCGGCTGGTAAAGCAACCAGTCTAAGATTTGAGATGAAATATGAAAATAAAAACCTCCTTAACCAAGACTGAATTTGTATTTGGGCTGCAATTGTTTTATTAACATCTCGAGTAGAAAAGACAGAAAAACACATAACAGCTACTACCTTCAGATACCGTATGGTGTTCAGGAATTGATAAGAATATTTAACTAGTCTGAGGTTTGATGTAGTTTAATAATTACTTACGCCGAACAATCGAAACAATTGCCAGAAAAAGTGAATGACTGCCAAAAAAGGCTGGGTATTATTGTTGCCTAACGACTAATCAGACATAATTGCGATGGTAAAAGGAAAGCTAGTAACAGAATACTGTTGTAGGAGAGCGTGGTCAAAAGAAATGCCTCAGAATTTTTCATTCTGTTCTCAGCATCGGTTGAGGTGTTACATGCCAGGCGTGTTAATCGGTAGACTTCTCTCGCTTCGGTGACCCAGGTTGCAACTTTCTGCCGTTGGAGGATTCCGAATTATATCAATTAACATGGCGGTGTGTAACTCAACTGTGTCGATGTGTGAGAAAAAGCGTGTTGTAATCAAGTTTCTAACCGCAGTAAACTTCGTCCACAAATGGAGCACCATCTCCTCCTCTATGACAATGCGAGACCACACATTAGCGCCGCAACATCTTTAACAATCCGATGCCTTGGGTTCACCGTCGTCGATCATCCTCCACACAGACTCTGTTTGACCCTATTCGATATTCATTTGTTTCCAAACTTAAACGGCACCTTCCACGACATAGCTTCGCGAGTGATGAAGTGGTACAGACACAGGTAAGGTTGTGGCTCCAAATACACACACAAAATAGCTAATTCACAGAATAAAATTAAAACCATGTGGTCAGTTATGAAGGAACTGTCTTGTCAGCAGCACAATGTCGACGATATAAAGTCAGTTCGTAGTAAAAATATTTCTTTTACTGATAAATCAGATATACATGTAGAGTATTTAACAATCATTTTCTTAGGATTACTGGTGAATTGAATAAAAGTTTAGTTTCTACAGGGAATCATAACTCTCTTGGAAAATGCCTTTCCGAGATTGATGTCTGAAATACTCCTCTGTGATACAGACAAGGGGGAGATTGAGTCCATAATTAAATCACTGAAGACTAAGGACTCTCATGGATTTGATGGAGTGCCTAGCAGAATATTAAAATACCGTGCAGCACATGTTAGCCCTGTACTTAGCCATATCTGTAATGTTTCCTTTAAGAATGGTCAGATCCCTGAATGATTAAAGTACTCAGTTGTAAATCCGCTTTGTAAAAAGGGAGAAAGGGATAATGTAGGCTATTCTATACTAATTTCTAAGCCATCAGTGTTAGCTAAAGTTATTGAAATGGATGTGTACGTAAGGATAATTGATCATTTTGTATCACATAAATTGCTATAAAATTTACAGTTCGGCTTTAGAATTCCTTTAACTACTGAATATGCTATATTCTCATTTCTCTGTGTAGTACTGACTGTATTAAACAAAAGTTTTCGAACCCCAGGCATATATTTTTAATTAATTAAGGCGTTTGATTGTTTGTTGATCGCAAAATATTACTGCAGAAGTTGGACCATTATGGTATACGAGGAGTAGCTCACACTTGGTACACCTCTTACTTTAACAACAGACAGCAAAAGGTTGTTATTCACAGTGTAGAGAATAAATGGTTCAAATGGCTCTGAGCACTATGGGACTCAACTTCTAAAGTCGTCAGTCCCCCAGAACTTAGAACTACTTAAACCTAACTAACCTAAGGACATCACACACATCCATGCCCGAGGCAGGATTCGAACCTGCGACCGTAACGGTCGCGCCGTTCCAGACTGTAACGCCTAGAACCGCTCGGCCATCCCGGCCGGCTGTTGAGAATAGTTTGCGATGTGGGGTCTAAGTGGGTTATGGTCAAATTGGGGGGAGGGGGGTGGAGTGCCCTAGGGATCACTGTTGGGGCCACTCCTGTTCCTTATTTATATACTGGAAATGATATGTCCTCTCGTATTATAGGTAACACTAAAATATTTCTGTTTGTTGATGACATTATACCGAGTTGTGTGCAACATTGGATCGGTTTCAAACAGTGCTGTTCATGACAGAACTTCATGGTTTGTAGAAAATAAGTTAACTCTAAATCACAGTAAGACTCAGTTTTTACAGTTTCTAACACACAATTCAACAAAACCCGACGTTTTAATTTCACAGAATGTGCATATGATTAGTGAAACTGAACAGTTCTAATTTCTAGATGTTTAGACAGATTGTAAACTGTCGTGGAAAGCCCACGTTCAGAATCTTGTTCAGAGACTCAATGCTGCCATTTTTACATTTCGAACGGTATCTGAAGTGTCATGAAAATTAGTCTACTTTGCTTATTTTCATTCGCTTATGTCATATGGCATTATATTTTGGGATAACTCTTCCCATTCTAAAAGGATGTTTTTGGCTCAGAAACGGGCAATAAGTGGTGTAAGTTCGCAAACCTCTTGTCGATCCCTGTTCACTAGTCTGGGTATTTTGACATTGACCTCTCAATGTATATATTCTTTATTGTCGTTCCTTGCTAACAATATCAGTTTATTACCTAGAATAAGCAGCTTTCACTCAGTTAATACTCGGCAGAAATCCAACCTGCATTAGGATCGGACTTCCTTAACTCTTGTGCAGATACTGCTGCATCCATTTTCAATAATGCAACATAAGAATTCAGAAATCTTAGCAGTAATCCACTCGCTTTCAAATCGAAACTGAAGACTTTCTTCATGGGTCACTCCCTATTCTGTTGAGGAGTTCCTTGAAAACTTAAGCTGATTCTTACGTTATAATGCTGACTTCGTTTATTTAAACTTATGCTTGACTTCTCTTGGGTTCACAAACATTTTATTTTTATGTGTTCTTAGTTTTATGTTGTTATTTCGTGTCCTTCACGTTCCGTGAGCTTCGAGATTTGCTCCTGAATTTGGTCCCACGGAACTTGACGTGTAAATAAATAACAAAGTCAGACATTTTAGAGTGATGGTATCAATAAATTGGTTTTCCTTTGGGAGAAATTTATTCGTCCTTGGGGTGACAATTTATATATATATATATACATGAAGAACATAGACGTAGAACGTTAACAACGTTTGCTTTATTTTAAATTGACTTAAGAATTTTCAGGTACAAAATTCGGAGGCATTACTTTACAGTATGTCCTCGTACGTTAATCAGAGTTATTTATCTGTAATTCTTATAAACTTTTTCTTCATTTCTAGTGAACTGTTGGTGTACATTCTACTTTCCAAACTTGTGAGATTGTCTCATCATTTCAATATTTTTCAGATATGTTGATCAAAATTTATCATGATATATCTGTGTTCTCTCGAGGGGAACAAAGCAAGTGCCATAACGCTATTTCCCAGAAACTTCGTTCAGTGGAAGAGGAGTCATAATAAACGATCATATGTCTCCGCCTATCCGTAAATTCTCCACCGTTTCTGGGGAAATGATGGTCAAAGTTTTCGAGGTAATTTATATACCATTTAGATGGTGAATCTTCCAATTGTAGATGTGGTGCATTGGCTAGCAGCGGGATTTTAGATTTTGTGCTCCATGTTCGAAATACGATTATTACTTCTATTTTTTATTTTCATTTACCTACCCACATCCGTAGCAATGTACTAGGAGTATGTATTCCAAATCATATTGAAATGACGTTGCTGTTATTCGTCTACTAATTATATGTCTGATGAATGAATTTAAATAAATAAATAAATGGAAAAATGGGTGGGCACCCAATACATTTATTGGGAATTTCAAATTGATCATGCAGCAATTTCATACCCTAACTACAAAGGTATTTTTATTGTCCAAGTTGGGAAAGGTGCTAATATTGACTCTGACCATTATTTAACGCGAATAAAAGTAACACTTCACCAAGAAAACTCTTCTAACAAAATATGTTATCCACATTTTGACACTGCTAAAATAATGCCAACTGTACGAAACGAAATGGACATAAAACAATCGAACAGTTGTCAAAGCTAAAATAAAAGTTCATCAAAACAGTAGCAAATTTAATGTCGCTTCGAAAGAAACAGAAACACCCTTGGTGGAACACGGATTGTGAAACAGCAATTAAGTCTAAACATGAGGCATTCAAAAACTGTAATAGTAACAAAACTGATAATACGTACAAAACATTTCTAACTGTAAGAAAAGAGAAAAGAGACATCTAAATTAATCCGACAGACTAAAAGACAGTAAGAAGATGCCCTACTTTTAGAAATCGAAAAAGACTTCCAAAAGAACAATGCCAGAAACTTTTGTAAGACATTCAAAAGAAAACTAGCTGGTTACCAACCTCAAAGTCTTTGATTCTGAAATGAAAATGGCAGTTTGGGTCTTAACATCCAGGAAAATTATAAGGTACTTCCTAAATATTTTGAAGAACTATTAAACAGTCCAAAACCATGAATAAATTCGAATCACAGCAAACTCATAACTCCAACTCAAACTCTAAAGAACCTGACAGAATCGAAATAACTAAACAAATTCAGAGACTTAAAAACAATAAAGCATCCGGAAAAATCAGCTGCCCCTAACCCTATAAGAGAAATCACTCAACTAACAGAATACATCTGGCAAACTGAGAAAACACCTGAGGACTCCAAAACTACCCTAATTCATCCCTTGCATAAAAAAGGGGATAGAACCTATTTTCATAATTATGGGGGAAACTCTCTTCCCCTGGTCACATACAAAATTCTACCGCAATGTTTACTTGATCGAGCCCAAGAATAGTTAGAACCTAAAACTGGTGAATGCCAAGCAGGCCTTATACCAAACAGACCCTGTCGGGAACAAATTCTTAACATAAAACTAATCCTTAGGCACCAAAGGATTTGTGGGTATTAAAAAGGCCTACGACTCAGTTGATCATGAAAATATTTCCCAAATTTTAATGGAACAAGGGATAGACAATAAAACTCTAACACTGATTAAGGAAACGTTAGTCAACACTATCTCTAAAGTTAAATTCATGGGAGAAATTTCTGAACGATTTGGTATAAAGACTGATGTTACACAGAGAGCTGGACTCTTCCTATTACTATTTAACTGTGTTTTGGAAAAGGTAATTACAGAATGGCGAGATCAAGAGACGACTCAAAATATGGATCAATCAATCAAGTTAGAAGTAATGTTAGAGTAGATTGCCTCCCCTTTGCAGATGATCTGCTAATTTTAACTAGGGATATTACAATGGCTCAAAAACAAATTGAAATTTTTAACGAAGTTGCGGAAAAAGCAGAACTACAAATATCATTCGAAAAAACGGAGTATATGATATGCGCCGGTCGCTGTGGCCGAGTGGTTCTCGGCGCTTCAGTCCGGAACCGCGCTCCTGCTACAGCCGTAGGTTTGAATATTTGAATACTGCCTCGGGCATGAATGTGTATGATGTCCTTAGGTAAGTTAGGTTTAAGTAGTTCTAAGTATAGGGGGCTGATGACCTCAGTTGTTAATTCCCATAGTGCTTCGAGCCATTTGAACCATATGACATGCAACAAACACAATATGTGGAAAAATAAAACGGTTTCCTCGGTATAAATACTTTGGGGAAATCGTATTAGAAAACGGCCTGGGGAAAGCTGCAAACGATGTTCGCTGTCAAAAAGTGGCAACTGCTTTCAGATTAACACAAAAAATTTACAATAAAGAATCACTTTCTAAATTCAGTAAATTTAGGCATTACCGCACTGTAATGCAACCTGAATGTCTTTATGGAGCAGAAATTTTAATGTTAAGTAGAAAGAGGGATATTGAAGAAATTCAAAAGAGCGACAGAAAAACTGTTAGGTAAATATTAGGCTCCACAATTAGTAATAAGGGAATAGAAGCATACACAGACACACACGGTGACTTGAGAAATCGAAGACTTAAATTTTATGTATACATTAAAAGAATGGCACCCGACAGGTTGACAAAATAAATAGTAGAATTCTACGAAAAAAGAATTAAGACCAAAACTGAGCCAATTAAATGAATCGCTGCGATTAAGGAGGATCTTAAAGTAGCCGCTATAGCTCAGGCAGACGTTACAGACAGAAGAAACATTCAGACGAAAGATATTTGATTGGAATGTTCGTGAGAGGGAAATCAGAAAACAGGCTGGAACACTGTGGTCTGATGAAATAAAGAGACTTCATTCTGAAAGGATGAAACAGATCTGGACACAAAGGGAGGCCAACCATCAAAAGGGACATTGATTGATTGTACCTCGTGTGGTCCTATTGGGCCTATACTTGAGCAATAATAATAATAATAATAATAAATGGAAAAATTATTTGAAGAAGCTTTCGGTGAAATTCCGTTAGTGTATCTTGATTTATTATCAACTGCAAGCTCCAGTTTTGAAAAATGGTTCAAGTGGCTCTGAGCACTATAGGACTTAACTTCGGAGGTCATCAGTCCCCTAGAACTTAGAACTACTTAAACCTAACTAACCTAAGGACATCACACACATCCATGCCCGAGGCAGGTTTCGAACCTGCGATCGTAGCGGCCACGCGATTCCAGACTGTAGTCCAGTTTTCGCTAAAATGATCCGTTGTGTGGGATTGGCAGCGAAATTATTACCAACGTGTGATATCTTGAGCAGTGTTAGCGACGTTCCTTTCCCGAGTGAGATTCATAGGAATAATGTCACTTAGCAAACTTGCCTTCGAGCGTTGCTAGTGGTGCTCGGAATTTCTGTGTTTCGAATGTTTTTACCATTGGTATCATCAGAGGGAATGCACCAAACCTTCCGGAAGACTCAACCTGAGAATAAAGTATGTGAATTAATATAAGAACTGATATAAGAATGAAATTCTCGAATATGAGAATTTAAAAAGACTGTAACTCCTGAAAATACAATCCGTTCGTATACTGTACAGTAACTGAATGACAGTTATTGTGAAACACAGTTGTAAATTTATTATTAATGCAACGCCCTTGTAGCCCCTAACTTGATAAAAAACATTGGCGTAGTGACCTAAGGCGGACATTGATAGATAAAAGAAAAATTTATAAATAAAGTATATAAAATAAAAACAGTGGTCGACGCAAAAGTGAGAGGCAGCGTCGCTATCTACTGTGCTGCCATTTCGACTCAGATTAGTGGGTGCTAACAGGCATTTAATTACGTCGGAGACTTTGACCGTAGTTTCCTCGGGAACGGTCTCGTATCCACAGATAAGCCGAACCACATGTTCGCTTATTTTGACACCTCTTCCACCGAGCGAAGTTTTTGGGACATTGGATTGCGGACTTGTCGTGTTCTCCTCGTCATTATGTGGAGAGCTACTGTAGCAATAAAATCGAAGCGAAGAAAAAGGGGGGGGGGGGGGGGGGAGAAATTCAGATGGGAAGTTGGAAAGGAGGCTGGCTTATCTGGAGCTCTTGACTTTCATGGAGCTCTTCCCTTCCTCCGCCTACCCTTCTACGCCCGCTGGACTGGCCCGTGTCGCCAGTAATCAGAGGTGTGCGCCGGTGCGTGAAACTGCTCCTGTTCTCCACGTAACAGGGATCCTGCACGGTCTGTCGCGCGTCTTCCCCGTAGCACGAACAGCGTACCGTGTCTTACATTATGTCCGTGCTGGTTGTCTGGGGAGGCGGGCGCAGCCAATAGCACGGGCGATTGATCGCCGCGTTCGCTGAACGAGCAGTAGATGGACTAGTCTGGACCGTCTACTTGACTCAATCATCTCAGTCGCTTTGCAAATAACACTGTACGTGCATTCTGAGGCGTCATCAAAATTACCATTAATTGAAGAGCGTACTTTCCACAGTAACGTGCTTCACAGAATTAAAATTTGCAGCGAAGCGATAGCTATTAAAGTTCAGTAAAAATTAGGGAAGGTGAAACGAAACGACCATTCACGTTGGTCTGTAGAATGTATGAGTCTGGCGACGTACCGACAGATTTTCGGGAAAATATAATCCACAAAATTCCGAAGACTTTAAGAGCGGACAAGTGCGAGAATTATCGCACAATCAGCTCGACAGATCATGCATCACTGTTACTTACAAGAATAATATGCAGAAGAATGGAAAAGAAAATTGAAGATGTGTGACATGACGATCAGTTTGACTTGAGGAAAGGTAAAGGCACCAGAGAAGCAATTCTGATGTTGCGGTTGATAATGGAAGCAAGAGTGCAGGAAAATGAAGACATGTCTATAGGATTTGTCGACCTGGAAAAAACGTTCGACAATGTAAAATGGTGCAAGATGTCCGAAATTCTGAGTAAAATGGGGGTAAGCTATAGCCGGAACGGGTAACATACAATATTTACAAGAGCCAACAGGGAATAATAAGAGTGGACGACCAAGAACGAAGTGGTCGGATTAAAAAGGGTGTAAGACAAGAATCAAAGAAGCAATGATGGAAGTAAAAGAAAGGTTCAAGAGTGGAATTAAAATTCAAGATGAAAGGATAATCTATGATACGATTCGCTGATGACATTGCTATCCTCAGTGAAAGTGAAGAATAATCACACGGTCTGCTGAATGGAATGAACAGCCTAATGAGTACAGAATATGGCTTGAGAGCAAATCAAAGAAAGACGAAAATAATGAGAAGTAGCAGAAATATGAACAGCGAGAAACTTAACAGTGGGAAAACCGGAATCGAAGTATTTCAGATGTGGTACTACAGACGAATGCTGTAAATGAGGTGGACTAATAAGGTAAGGGATGAGGAGGTTCTGCGAGAGGAAATGAATATGGGGAAAACACTGACAAGGAGAAGGGACAATATGAGGACATCTGATACATCAGGGAATGAGTTCCAGGGTATTAGGGCGCTGTAGAGGGCAAAAACTGTAAAGGAAGACAGAGACTGGAATACATCCAGCAAGTAACTGAGGACGTAAGTTGCAAGTGATACTCTTGAGACGAAGAGGTTGGCACAGGAGAGGAATTCATAGCGGGCGCATCAAACCAGTCAAAAGACTTGTGAGTCAAAAACTAAAAAATCCTAATTGATGTAATTTACACACAGCTTGTCTAGCACGTTCTCAGTTTATTCCAAATTTGGAACAACATCTACATACACAAGGATATTAATTGTTTATTTCTATTAATCTGTATACCAGAATTTACTTCCTATCGCCAGATCTTAATCAAATCACCTTTACATACATTAAAAATGTTGGTGACAGGCTACAGCCTTGTCTAATTCCCTTTTTGTCAGGAATTTCTTAACTTTTATTAGTGCCCATTTTTATTATTTTTGTAGCCTTGTGCAAGACTTTAGATGTAGCTTTAATGAGATGTCCAGTTTCATTCCGTATATCTCATAGTTCCTTTCTGTTCCCAGGAGCGCCAAGTAATGTTACTAGTTGGCGTTCCTACCTTGCGACTGGCTGGCGGCGGACGGTTTCTGCCAAAATGCAATGGTTGGAGCTCTTGCATTACCTGGCCCGACCACTGTTATGTATTACCAAATACAATAGTTTCATACACCTGGGGATGGGATTTTAGAATCTCGAAACTGGTCGGTGTTCGCGTAAATAATTAGTACAACTGAAATGAATCCCTCTAAATTATCAAGCGACAACAGTAGTTCATATATATGTTCCTACGTCGCAAGCAGAAGATGTATACATAAAGTATATGAGATTTTCGTTTTGGAGAATGTATGAGGCAGTCCATGTAGCACACTACTGGAAAAACATCATCCACATAATTCCGAAAATACCAAGGGGCGTGGAGTGCGAGAATTATCATAGAATCAGCTTAACAGCTCATGCACCCAAGTTGCTGAAAAGTCTAATATAAAGAAGAATCAAACAGAAAATTGAAGGTCTGTTCGATGGCGATCAGTTTAACGCTAGGAAAGGTAAAGGCACCAGAGAGGCAGCCCTGACGTTGCGGTTATTAATGGAAGCAAGACTGAGGAGAAACCAAGACATGTTCATAGGATTTCTCGACATGGAATATGCATTCGACATTGTAAAATGAAAACAAAAAAACCTCCGTCGTAGGAGATTTTTTTATTACAGGTAGCACCCGGTTTCGGTCTATAAATTCAGACCATCTTCAGGCCGTGAACAACGTGATGGTGGCTTGTAGCGGTGGGCGGAGCAAGATCTGCAAGAGCACGGACGTCGACTCATCTGTTCAGTAGTGATATCCGTCTTCTTACCGATCTTGCTCCGTCCACCGCCATTGATTGTGGTTCTACGCTCGAGGAACTCAAGGAAGGAAGGGCCCCTGCATGACGAAGAAGAAGGTATTCATGACCTTACCGAAACCTGTTTAAACAGCCTTCGATGTCTTTGGTGGGGGCGATGTCGGAAGTTTCCTCTGTTGACTTTGACGTTTGGTCTCGGGGTCGAAATGGTGGCACCACGTAAAGTGAATGTCTATTTCCGTTATTTCGGTCGGGTGAGGAAGTAAAGGAGTGGGTGTGCTTTTGGACCACGCTCTAAGAAAGTAGAGTTGATCGTCTCGCACCCCCCCCCCCCCCCCCCCCCCCGCGCGTAGAATAAATGCCTTAAACCGTTTGATGATTGCTTCTGAACGGAAGCATTCCGTGGTACTCGTACTTTAAACACGACCAGAATCTCTTTCAATTTTTTTGTTCCAGATTCAGTAAAACATCGCAGATTTTGGCGGTATTGCGTTCCTCTAAATTTGGCATGAGTTTTTAATTGCTTCTTCAGCAGTGTTTTTGTCCTATGGGGAATCGCTACCGCCTCTTATTGATGTAATCGGTATAAATCTTTCAGTTGCCTTCGATGTACGTTTTCACTGTCCCCATAGCGTGTACGTACAAAGTAAGCCACTGAGAACTGCTGCCGCTGAACATTTTTCCTTATTTATTTGCTATAATTTCCTGGACCAAAATAGTATTATTAGTAATACTGTTCAGCTGAAGGCTATGTTTAGGATCGTAAAGCTTTAGTAGTCGCTAGCTGACAAATTCGACCTTGCCCAGGTATTCATTTTTCCAGTTTTCTATTGGAAAAATTGTTCAAATAGCTCTGAGCACTATGGGACTCAACATCTTAGGTCATAAGTCCCCTAGAACTTAGAACTACTTAAACCTAACTAACCTAAGGACATCACACACACCCATGCCCGAGGCAGGATTCGAACCTGCGACCGTAGCAGTCCCGCGGTTCCGGACTGCAGCGCCAGAACCGCACGGCCACCGCGGCCGGCTTTCTATTGGAAACGTTAACAAAAACTACCAGTATTTTTAATGAAGTATCGAAAAAATTTCGTATACATGTATTCGTGAAAACGCCTTTGATATTATGAACAGTCGTACAAAGAAATGTGCAACAAAATGTACAAATGTTTAAGGACAATATCCAAATTAGGAAACATGATCACGGCCAGTTTCTATACACTGGGCGCAGCTGCTTTTTGCGCCTACAACCCGATTTTGTAAAAGTCTCTATCGAAAGGTCTCTTCATAGCTCTATAGATGGCTACTGTTCTCGCCTGCCGCCGTTTGCGCTTCGTATTTGAAAGCTGTGAAAAGCGGTGCCATATGTCGGGGATTTCCTTCCTGTAGAAGTATCATCTACGTCTACATGATTACTCTGCAATTCACATTTAAGTGCTTGGCAGAGCGTTCATCGAACCACAATCATACTATCTCTCTACCATTCGACTCCCGAACAGCGCGCGGGAAAAACACCTAAACCTTTCTGTTCGAGCTCTGATTTCTCTTATTTCATTTTGATGATCATTTCTAGCTATGTAGGTTGGGCTCAACACAATATTTTCGCATTCGGAAGAGTAAGTTGGTATTTTTCCACGTACCTCAGAGTCTATGATATATACCTTGAACTATGTGTCTTACAATAACGTATTGGTGTAGGTACACTCAGCAGCATTTGTAGCTACTGTCAGGGAAATAATTTGCGAACAGAGTTAGTAGAAAAGAATTAATAAATTTAAACGCCATGCCTGATGCGGCAGTTTTTCGCGCATCTCAGTGTTTATGACATTAAATCTCCTGACCTGTGGGTCATAAAATGACATAATTTTCTAGGTAAACCCAGCGGCATAAGTGGACACACTGTGAAAATTGTGTTGCGAATAGAGTTAGCAGAAAAGCAGTAAAACACTTAAGGTTTATGCACAATGTGGTAGTTTTTCACACATCTCAGTGTTTGTGACGTGAAACCTCCTGAACTATGTGTCGTACAATTATACACTAGATGCGTTTAGCGGCATATGTGGTTATTGCCTGCGAGATTTATTACTGACAGAATTAATAGTACTGGAGCAGTACATTTAAATGTCGTGCATGAGGTGGCAGTTTTTGACGCATCTCTTTGTTTATGACGTCATATCTTCTGAACTATGAAAGGAAGGTTCACCACTGGCCATTAAAATTGCTACACCACGAAGGTGACGTGCTACAGACGCGAAATTTAACCGACAGGAAGAAGATGCTGTGATACGCAAATGATTAGCTTTTCGGAGCATTCACACAAGATTGGCGCCGGTGGCGACACCTACAACGTGCTGACATGAGGAAAGATTCCAACCGATTTCTCATACACAAACAGCTCACGTTGATCGAGATCCAATGACTGTTAGCAGAATATGGAGTCGGTGGGTTCAGGAGGGTAATACGGAACGACATGCTGGATCCCAACGGCCTAGAATCACTAGCAGTCGGGATGACAGGCATCCTATCCCCATGGTTGTAACGGATCGTGCAGTCACGTCTCGATCCCCGAGTCAACAGAGGGGACGTTTACAAGACAACAACCATCCGCACGAACAGTTCGACGATGTTTGCAGCACGACGGACTATCAGCTCGGAGACTATGGCTGCGGTTACCCTTGACGCTGCATCACAGACAGGAGCGCCTGCGATGGTGTACTCAACGACGAACCTGGGTGCACGAATGGCAAAACGTCATTTTCTCGGATGAATCCAGGTTCTGTTTACAGCATCATGATGGTCGCATCCGTGTTTGGCGACAGTGCGGTGAACGCACATTGGAAGCGTGTATTCTCCGGATCTCTCACCAATTGAGAACCTCTGGTCAATGGTGACCGAGCAACTGGCTCGTCACAGTACGCCAGTCACTACTCTTGATGTTCTGTGGTATCGTGTTGAAGCTGCATGAGCAGCTGTACCTGTACACGCCATCCAAGCTCTGTTTGACTTAATGCCCAGGCGTATCAAGGCCGTTATTACGGCAAGAGGTGGTTGTTCTGGGTACTGATTTCTCAGGATCTATGCACCCAAATTGCGTGAAAGTGTAATCACATGTCTATTCTAGTATAATATATCTGTCCAATGAATACTCGTTTATCATGTGCATTTCTTCTTGGTGTAGCAATTTTAATGCCCAGTAGTGTAGATCATATCCTCATAGTGATTGTTGGCTGACAGTAAGTGATATGTGTACCACGTTTGGTTGCAATCGGTCCATTTATTTAGAAGTAGTTGTGGAACACACACACACACACACACACACACACACACACACAAACAAACAAAAAAACAAACATAAACACAAGCAAATATACGTGGATTACGTTGCCTCATTGTGTTTACAGAGTTACGGCCATCTCTAATACATTCAATGTTCTACCATTCTATTCCTTCCCGTCAAGAGCGTCCAGTTGCGTGTTGCTCGTCTGGTTGAGGATAAGCAGGTTGCGGTGGGTGTTTAATAGCTGATGCGGGCAGCCTAAAGCGCGAAGCCGCAGCAGCAGCAGCCGCCGCTGCCGGAATTCCTGAGGTTGCCGCTGGTCTGCCACTGTGTCCGCAGCCCTCACCACGGCGACCACACCCCTATCGGCCTATCGGCAGGTACCTCGTCTGGCGCAGCGTGCGCCGCTAATGGAGCTGACTACGCTAACACTCCATTAGTCGCGGCTCCCGTCCAGCTCTACCGACCGCGCACCACCTCTGAGATGCCGTTCTTTGTTTATGCTTAAATGAAACCACACAGTAAATTAAGGCACTCTTGGACGGAATGAAGACATGTGATTAACTGTATGAACCTTCATTAATCCTTCTTTCCTCACGAAAGTCGCAGTAACCTGTATAACAAACAACAAACACCAAAGCGGTGGCTATCATTAGATATTTGAGCCCATAACAAGTTCTGATAGCTCATCGTAATAAAACTAGTAATTTCCGTCGTCTTAAGGTTGTACATTTTCTGTCCTCACACTAGGTTTTGGATATTCAGGTACAGCGAAAGCTCACTATTTCTGGAAACTTAGGGCTACTTCCAGTCCAAATTACTAACAGGCCGAATTATAGAAATGTTATATAAAGTAGTTACCTGAAGGAAGAGAACCGCTTGACTGGTACGGTCGCAGGTTCGAATCCTGCCTCGGGCATGGATGTGTGTGATGTCCTTAGGTTAGTTAGGTTTAAGTAGTCCTAAGCTCTAGGGGACTGATGACCTCAGATGTTGAGTCCCATAGTGCTCAGAGCCATTTGAACCATTTTTGAAGGAAGACCCGTCCTCGATGAGAATCGATTGAGTCAATTGCTTCACAATAACACACGCCAAACAACGCGGAAATTGGCACAAATTACGGAATGCCACCACAGAACCATGTGCGTCATTTGCATTCATTAGCATTTTGTTGTTGTCTTCAGTCCAAAGACTGGTTTGTTCAGCTCTCTAAGTTACTCTGTCCTGTGCGAGCCTTTCCATCTCCGAATAGCTACTCAACTTACATATTTTCGAAACTGCTTAATGAACTCCTCTCATGGTCTCCCTCTACAATTTTTGCTCCCTACATTTCCCTACAGTACTAAATTGCACAATTTTTACTCCCTACATTTCCCTACAGTACTAAATTGCATTTATTACTCCCTACATTTCCCTGCAGTACTAAATTGCTAATACCTTGATGTCTCAGGATCTGTCAGATCCCTTCTTGTAGTGAAGTTACTGTGCAGGCACCACTTGCTTAGAGAGGGTAGAGGCAGTAGATTTTTTTTAAATTCTTATGGAGAATTTTTATTGCTGTGTTAGCAACTTGGACGCCATGCAGAGCTCTCATAGCCTACCCAAGGCTTCAGTACGTGCTGCTGACCTGTTACCGCTCTCACGGTAAGGATTACTGATAGGACGCCTTCAATGGACTTCGTTCACCATCCCTGGCGAATGGGACTACGAGAGAGGGTCACGTGGTGTTCCGGAGCGCTCTCTTCCACACAGGCGCCTTACCAGCTAACACGTCACTCTTCCACTCTCCCATGCCACCCTCAGAACTTTAATCGTAATGAATTTAGGGGCATAGCATTTTGTGTATTCAGTGGCTAAATAAAAAGTAGATGGACTGTCTTTCCTGGTGCCATATTTATTTTTGTTGAGGATTTTCGAAACAAGCTATATTTTCATTTGCCTTCTAGCTCTATGTCGAAAACAATGTCTTGTCTTCTAAGACAGGCTTCAGTTCTTTACCACATATTTCAATACATGTCAGCACCTTTTGTGTTGGAGACGATGTTCCGTATGCCGATTACGGGATTTTATCAGCTATCCAGCACTACCCATGAAACCTGTTTGACCTATTTTATCCCCAAATCTCTCCGCTGCATCCTGTTATTCCACTTCTTTTACAGGGATTCTGGCAGAGGGTTGTTGTTTGTGTACCTGCGTAATCAGTGTTTGTGAATTTTGGTCCAGTTGTCTGAGCCATGTTGCTGTAGTTGCGAGGGCCACAACCTCGTGGTCCACCGGATCCGGAACGTTTGAGTTGAGTGAACACTAACTCAGTAATGAAACCTCCAGTATTTTGAGATCATGCCGTTTGTTCGCTTGTTGCTGCTCGCAGGGTCGCTGAGACGAAGAGCAGCTAGTGGAGAGTTTGGACTTGGCGAAGTTAGTTAGCCATCCTCCGATTCTTATTATTAATCATCGAATTCCTTGTGTTTAGTGGGTAAGTTCGACCAGCGGTAATTTTCTGCCTGCCCCAGTTACCTGCCCTGGAGTTTAGTGTATTTTCACGGAGTGTATCTTTCCTCGCCTTGCTGCTGCTGTCTGGTAAGACGTGTAGTTCGACAGCCTCCTTGATTGTGGTCCGGTTATGTTGTTTCTTTTGGACTACTATGGTCGTAGTGGTTCCTTCTGCTTCTGGATCCTCTAAACACCGGAATCTGAAGACGCAGTACTATCTGCCGGTTCCGCCTTGCCTGGTTTATTCCACCAATGTATTGGTTACCAGACGTTAGGTAGATTTTGCAAGAGTGTTGGTCTGCACTTAAATTGTCCCTAGTTTGAGTTGCCATCTGGTTAAGTGAATACAACTCTTGGCTGCCTGTCTCATCGTTTGCGAAATTGAGCGACTTCACCAGGTCGATCCTTGGAGCACTGGCTGAGGCCCACTCCTCTCTTGATCTGATAAGATTGTGATGATTGTCAATGAGGCCTTAGCTGTGAATGCAATTTGTCTTAAGAATTTTTATTTGATATTGTCTTTTAATATGATTGTATTTTTTATAATATTTTAGTAAGAATTTGCTATCCAGGCATTCAGCTGCGCCTAGTTTTAGAGTTATTACTATTGGGGCCTTCAGCCGACAAATAATTTGAATTGCTGGTCAATAAGGCCTTCAGCCATGAATGCAATTTGTCCAAAAATTTTTATTTAGGAATCGTCTTAATAGTCAAATTTGATAATTGTTCCTTATTCTCACCCTTATATGCGATTGGTTCCAAATAAAGTGTACGTGATTAAAAAAAAAAAAAAAAAGAAACTGTGCAACCAACGGTAACTGAGTAAGACTCCATCCGCACCGAATCATGTCTTTCCCAAGTACCATGTTTCATTGTCCGTTTTCGCTTTCCGGCTAGTTGGTCTTGTTTGAACAAAAAGTTTTACTTTTTTGTGATTCTTGTTTATGTCGTAATAGTTAGACTCAGTAGTACTAAATTTTGTCAAACCATTGTGGACAGAATCATTGGCTTGACAGGCACTCATTTTAATTCAAACTACACTATTTATATCTACTCTTAACACTCATCTTCGCTACTCTGTCGTGAGGTACGGCTCTTTAACCCACTTATATGCGATCACAAAGTTAGATCAAACACAGCCTATCACGTCCGCTTCAGCAAGCGAAATGAGCAAATTTTTATTTATTGCAGTACTTGTGACCAGCAATAGCTACACTATAACCAGGGAGTTACCACCAGGATGAATTTTCTACTCTACAACTGAGTGCATACTCTTTCAAAACATGCTGATATGCTAAACCCTTGTGCCAGACAGTGAGTTGAATCATGATAATTCAGATGGGAAGTGTATCGATGTGCCAAGTCCGAGTTCCATTACAACAGTTTTAAACAGTCTGGAGGATTCACAAAAGCACACATTAAGGTTCAGAGCGAAAGATTAAATCTGTAAACAAGTAACAAAAACCTATTACTGTACTAAGTGGGAAGTTGCTTTTTACTAAGCTCTTCCGCTGATAATACTCCGGGTATTATATCCATCAAAATTCAACAATAATTCCCGTTCCTGTACAGTCATATTCAGTGTAACACACAAACAGTGAGTCGGTCTGCATTGCCTTTTCAGATTCTTCTAGTTAATTTCTGTTGTTTCAGTGATTTCCGTTAAATGATGAATTAAGAAATGTGAATCAGCCGGTATCCTACCAAAGTCTTCGCAATGGTATAATTAAAGAGAAATAAAAATCTTGATAAAAAAACCTGTGACGCTTCACTGACAAATCACCGTCACGCATTCAATGTTAAGTGAGATAGATAGACCACATCCGCATCTAATGATCTACACCTACACCCATTCTTCACAAGCCACTATGCGGTGCATGAGTGAGGGTACTGATACATGCGAACGCGTATCCAACCCGGTGCCACGCGACCAAATAACCATAGGAAGGAATGTGCCGGTTTTTGTTCATTTGCACGCAGTTGATGGGTAGGTAACACACGCTTTATGTAACATTAAGTTGGTCTTGACAGTACAAACTAGTGGTCTTTAACAAATTATGAATTATTTTAAAGGACTGGTAATCACCTAGCCGGATAAAATTTTTCACACACAGCCTGTAGGGCTAATATAAAAATCAAACTAAGACGGAAATACAACAAATCCCAAAGCAAAACGCCAGAACGGCTGATTTTAAGGAACAGCGAACAACAACCAATAACGCCTGAAGGAGTGATTTAATGAAATTACCACCACCACAACCACTAACAGCTGTAGAACTAATTAAAAAAAATTGCAACTAACAACCAATGATGACGCTTAACTAGCTGATTTCAACAACTAATAGCAAACTGCAACCACTAACGCCTGAAGGACTGATTTTAAGAAATAGCAACTACAACCCATGATGCCTGAAGCGATAATTTAATAAATGGAACTAAAACTGAATAATTAACTAATACTCGAAAAGTTAATTTTAAAACAGGCCTGAAGGGCTAGGTTAAATACACGCTATTTAACAAAAAGGTATTTGACTGAATTATTAACAAGACACTTTAAACAGAAGCAAAAGGTTTAACAAGGAATCACAGTAATAGGTAGACTTTAAAATTTCCAAAGATAATTAGAATTACAAAAAAAAAAACTGAAGATTTGGTTCTGAACTCTAAATTAGTGCGAGCTGCTTCACATTTCGCTAGTAGATAACTTGTCCGGTACACTACAGCCGGTCCGCAAACCACCGGTTTAGGGTGGGAGTGTCCGCAGGCTTACAACAGACTAAAACATTCAATTACCAGCCGGTACTGACAAATACTATAATAACAGGAATGAGAACCTAAACTGAATTATGCTGTCTCCACGTTAATAAGTTGGCGCCGCAAGGAAACATCTTGCTACTGAAACACAAGTTCACGGCCCCAGCCGCCAATTAAACAAACACACGTGAGATACCAACACGTCAGACAAATCGTGCACAGCAAACACTATCTCCGTGAAGTTGTTAAAGAAACAGAGCAAAAATATCTTACTATGGGGAGGGGCAGATTGGGTCGGCACAGAGATCAGATCAATAAGTACAGTCAGGCAATTCAAATTGCGTAGCGACTAACTGGAGCGGCTGGCGAAAGAGGAAGAATCTTTAGGCGGTGGCACACACATTCGTAGTAGTCTGCAGAAGCAAGTAAGTAGCCGGCTGCTAGTTTCAATGCTGATCCAGCAAAACCGGAATGGATAGCCTCTAACGAATCCCGCCTGTGCGTCTCACACAAACACCGAGGCCATTATTCCATAATTCCTGAAGGGTTGCAACTAACAAATTGCACCTTGCCTACAGCTCGTACTGAAACCTCAACAACCAGCGAGTACGGCGTACTCGTTCCTCTCCAGTAAGGCCGGGCGTTCTTATTTCCTCGTACAGGCCACCACTTCCCACTAAACGCACACGCCTTGCAACCTACACGCCATCACGTACCAAGCCAATGCAGAAATCACTGCATGACCTTTCGCATTGACAGCCAAGGCGCGACCCTCTACTGCACACCCCTCCAAAGACCCTCCCCCTGCGCTCACTAACCTCTTTGACAAAATCACTAGCCGTGATGGGAAACATAAACTAGCCGATCGCTGATAGCCATCAGCGATCCGGCTGAGATACGTTGCACCCCTGCTAGTCGTTCTGTTTCTTGTCTCAGGCATAAACAGAGCGAGGAAGAAACGACTGTCTATACGCTACTGTACAAACCAGGACATCACTTATCTTGTATTCACGGTCTTTATGAGAGATGTATATTGGTGGCAGTCGGATGTTTTTGCAGTCTGTCGTAAATTCCAGTTCCCTCAACTTTCTCAATAGCATTTCGTGAAAAGAAAGTCTTCTTCCATCAAGAGATTGCCATTTGCGTCCCCTAATCTAACAGTAAAAATCTAGCTGCACGCTACTGCATTACTTCGTGTCTTTCTTTAAGCCGACATAATAGGGATCCGAAAGAAGCGCGCAATACTCAAGAATGATTCGTAGAAATTCTCTGCACGCGGTCTCCTTTATAGATGAACTAAACTTTCTTAGAATTCTCCCAATAAACCGAAGTCGACCATTTGTCTTCCCTACCACGGAGGTTACGTTCTCGTTTCATTTCATAACTCTTTGCAATGATACGGATAGACATATAAGTGACATGACTAGCAAGAAACACACCACCAATAACATTACAGGATTGTTTTTCCTACCGATCTGAGTTAATTTACATTTTTCCACCTTTAGAGCAAGCTGCCATTAATCATACCAAATACACACTGGCCAGTCACAGTAGTTGTGACCACCGCCGATGTTCGACTTAAACGTGTGATAACTATTCAGAGATTGCAAGTGGCAGCATTAGCAGTGGAGGCCGGCCGGAGTGGTCGAGCGGTTCTAGGCGCTACAGTCTGGAGCCATGTGGCCGCTACGGTCGCAGGTTCGAATCCTGCCTCGGGCATGGATGTGTGTGATGTCCTTAGGTTAGTTGCGTTTAAGTAGTTCTAAGTTCTAGGGGACTGATGACCACAGAAGTTAAGTCCTATAATGCTCAGAGCCATTTGAACCATTAGCAGTGGAGGATATTTAAAGCAAGTGGGGGAGGGGGATGCGGAAAACTATGCGGTCGTTCTCGTAATGTGACACAGAGCGATTTATCTGACGCCGAAAAGGGCATGATCATTGGATTTCGGGCCGAGGGTGGAAGCGTTTCCGGAATGGCCAGGTCTGTAAAATATTCATATGCCACCGTGGTTAAAGTATAACCTGCATGGCAAATTGGAACTATCCAAAACCGTGTCGAGGCCACTGTGGTACACAACGGGCCATAGATGACAGAGGTGTACGACGGCTGCGGAGATTTGTAAGGGCGAATAGACGTGCAACTGCTGAGCTTGTGATCGCCCAGGTGATCCACGGGGCTACCAACAGCGTCACGTCAATGACTGTTCAGCAGACGTTGCTGCCTATCGGCCTCCGCAACAGGCTAGTTGTTTATGCACCCATCATGGCTGCTGTTCATCGCTGAAGAACGCTAGAATTTGTACGTCAGCGCAACACGTAGATGTCTACTGAGTAGTAACAGGTGGCCTTTTCGGATGAATTGCGTCTTATGCTCCATCGGGCAGATGGTGGTTGGTGTGGAAGGCGTGAAACGTCTGAAAGCAAACACTCTGCAACAACCCTGTGATGGGTCCCGGCCGGGGGAGGAGCGTAATGATCTGCGGAACGTTTTTGTGGCATTCCCTGGGTCATCTCGACATTCTGGAAGACAGTGGATCAACGCACGTATTTACAGGGTGTTTCAAAAATGACCGGTATATTTGAAACGGCAATAAAAACTAAACGAGCAGCGATAGAAATACACCGTTTGTTGCAATATGCTTGGGACAACAGTACATTTTCAGGCGGACAAACTTTCGAAATTACAGTAGTTACAATTTTCGACAACAGATGGCGCTGCGGTCTGAGAAACTCCATAGTACGATATTTTCCACATATCCACCATGCGTAGCAATAATATGGCGTGGTCTCTGAATGAAATTACCCGAAACCTTTGACAACGTGTCTGGCGGAATGGCTTCACATGCAGATGAGATGTACTGCTTCAGCTGTTCAATTGTTTCTGGATTTGGCGGTACACCTGGTCTTTCAAGTGTCCCCACAGAAAGAAGTCACAGGTGTTCATGTCTGGCGAATAGGGAGGCCAATCCACGCCGCCTCCTGTATGTTTCGGATAGCCCAAAGCAATCACACGATCATCGAAATATTCATTCAGGAAATTAAAGACGTCGGCCGTGCGATGTGGCCGGGCACCATATTGCATAAACCACGAGGTGTTCGCAGTGTCGTCTAAGGCAGTTTGTACCGCCACAAATTCACGAAGAATGTCCAGATAGCGTGATGCAGTAATCGTTTCGGATCTGAAAAATGGGCCAATGATTCCTTTGGAAGAAATGGCGGCCCAGACCAGTACTTTTTGAGGATGCAGGGACGATGGGACTGCAACATGGGGCTTTTCGGTTCCCCATATGCGCCAGTTCTGTTTATTGACGAAGCCGTCCAGGTAAAAATAAGCTTCGTCAGTAAACCAAATGCTGCCCACATGCATATTGCCGTCATCTATCCTGTGCAGTATATCGTTAGCGAATGTCTCTCGTGCAGCAATGGTAGCGGCGCTGAGGGGTTGCTGCGTTTGAATTTTGTATGGATAGAGGTGTAAACTCTGGCGCATGAGACGATACGTGGACGTTGGCGTCATTTGGACCGCAGCTGCAACACGGCGAACGGAAACCCGAGGCCGCTGTTGGATCACCTGCTGCACTAGCTGCGCGTTGCCCTCTGTGGTTGCCATACGCGGTCGCCCTACCTTTCCAGCACGTTCATCCGTCACGTTCCCAGTCCGTTGAAATTTTTCAAACAGATCCTTTATTGTATCGCTTTTAGGTCCTTTGGTTACATTAAACCTCCGTTGAAAACTTCGTCTTGTTGCAACAACACTGTGTTCTAGGCGGTGGAATTCCAACACCAGAAAAATCCTCTGTTCTAAGGAATAAACCATGTTGTCTACAGCACACTTGCACGTTGTGAACAGCACACGCTTACAGCAGAAAGGCGACGTACAGAATGGCGCACCCACAGACTGCGTTGTCTTCTATATCTTTCACATCACTTGCAGCGCCATCTGTTGTTGAAAATTGTAACTACTGTAATTTCGAAAGTTTGTCCGCCTGAAAATGTACTGTTGTCCCAAGCATATTGCAACAAATGGTGTATTTCTATCGCTGCTCGTTTAGTTTTTATTGCCGTTTCAAATATACCGGTCATTTTTGAAACACCCTGTATCTATCCTTGGGGACCACGTCCAACACTGGATGCAGTTTCTTTGTCTTTGACTCGATGACACCTGACAGCAGGTCAGTGCCACGTGTCGCACAGCTCGTAGTTTACGTGCATGGTTCGAGGAGCGCCAAAATTAGTTTACCTTACTCCCCTGACACCAAACTGCCCGGATGTAAAACCAATGGACAATCTGTCAGACCTCCACGATCGGGCTTTGCGCGCCGTGGTTCCTCAACCAAGAAACCTAGCGCATCTGGCTACGGGACAGAAGTGAGAAGGCCCCACATCCCTGACGGTGCGTTCCAGAATCTCATCGATTCTCTTTCAGCAACTCTGGCAGCGGATTGCTCTGCAAAAGGTGGTTGCTCAAGGTTTTGACAGGTGGTCACATCAATGTAACAGAACAGTGTATAATCTGCCCAAGTCATACTGCATTCTCCGACGCTCACTCACCGATGACGCTTACCGTCCACTGCAGCTTAATTCGTGAACAGACGGAGGCTCTCACTTACCCAGTGCGTCAGACTGAAATGAACATTGGAAGCAGTCAGTTACTTGTTTACCTATCCATAGATCATTTACAAAATTACATGTGCCGTATCACCTCAACCGAGGAAAAGGGAATACTTTTAAAAACAAGTAATTCTTGCATACAGTAATATTATCTTACGAAAAAAATTGTTTTCCTCTATACATTTACATCATACCACTTCTCATTGCCCTCAGTGCACACGCAGTACAGTAAACTACACTGCACTGGGCACAGCACTACTCCAATGAACACACACACACACACACACACACACACACACACACACATACCCTAACTCAGTCTCACTATGTTGGTCACTTTTTAAGCCTCATTAGAACCCTAACCACCTATATTAGAATGGTGAAGTTTCTCCTTCGGCCCGCTGTTCTGTAACACTTCTCTGAGGCGCGTCTGCGTGACCACTCACCGTCCAGGACAACGTACTGAATTCCGTTACGTAAAATGGATCGCTTCACATATCTCAGAAACTATTCCGTGTAATCAGAACTTCGCTTTGCGGAAATGTGCTTACATGTAATCTGCCCGTTGCTCTTTATTCATGCTTCGGGAGGATATCATGCAAGAAAACGCAGTATCAGTTCCGCACCATTGAGGTTCTCTAAATCCGTGTTGATTTGTGGATAGAACTATTTCTCTGTGAAGGAAATGTTGTTATGTTCGAACTCAGAATACGCTCAAGAATTCTGCAGAAAGCCGATCTTAATGATATTGGTCTACAACTTTGCAAGTCATTTCTGTCACCCACCTTAAATACAGGAATCACTTGCGCCTTTTTTCCAATCGCTTGTGTGACTCTTTTTGCTATGTGACTCATAATATTCAAAGAGAAAAGTGAGCACTTAAACCCTATCGACGAATCCTATACTCTAGTGAAGGCTTAATACACACAAGAAATCTAGGCATTGAACTTCAGTAATACGCAGGATTCAAATGCTACTACACAATATCTAAGTACCCAGCCATTCACGTCTTACCCAAAACTAACTCTTGAATAAAATTACATACTAGGTAGACAAGCTGACGGCGCGCACGAACTTACAACATACCACAGATGATGTTATTCAGTTTCAAATCAGTAAAAAATAATAGAAAACGTCTAAACTGAAAGAGATTGCCAATAATCACTATTGTTTATATCATTTTCATTTGAAAAGCAATCAAAAGTCATCATGTAAACCATGACATAGAATGGTAGCCACAAGAAATGCAGTGTAATAGAGTTAATTATTCATTGACCGATAACAGTTAATGGAACAGAGTATTTTATTCATATTACTTTTCAACTGTGCCACAGTTATTAAAAAAAATGAAAATACGAAAAGTAAAGCCTCCTAATTTTTATGCAACAACTCTTACAGATTTTTACGTAAAACAAAAGTTATTAAAATTTTGCATCTTTACTCTTCATGTCTACATATTCGTTTCTCAATATAGTTATCATGGCGACGAACACATTTCTCCCAACGAGAGACCACTTCGTTGATACCGTCACTGTAGAATGTTTGACACTGTTCACGGAGCCACAACCTCAACTCTGCTTACACCGCTTCATCACTATCAAAAATTCTACGTTTTGGAAGCAAATGAACATCAGATGGGGCGAAGTCGGGACTGCATAGAGGATGCTTGGTAACAGTGAACGCAAGTCATCGAATCGTTGCAGATGTTGCAGAGGTCGTGTGTGGCCTAGAATTACACTCCTGGAAATTGAAATAAGAACACCGTGAATTCATTGTCCCAGGAAGGGGAAACTTTATTGACACATTCCTGGGGTCAGATACATCACATGATCACACTGACAGAACCACAGGCACATAGACACAGGCAACAGAGCATGCACAATGTCGGCACTAGTAGAGTGTATATCCACCTTTCGCAGCAATGCAGGCTGCTATTCTCCCATGGAGACGATCGTAGAGATGCTGGATGTAGTCCTGTGGAACGGCTTGCCATGGCATTTCCACCTGGCGCCTCAGTTGGACCAGCGTTCGTGCTGGACGTGCAGACCGCGTGAGACGACGCTTCATCCAGTCCCAAACATGCTCAATGGGGGACAGATCCGGAGATCTTGCTGGCCAGGGTAGTTGACTTACACCTTCTAGAGCACGTTGGGTGGCACGGGATACATGTGGACGTGCATTGTCCTGTTGGAACAGCAAGTTCCCTTGCCGGTCTAGGAATGGTAGAACGATGGGTTCGATGACGGTTTGGATGCACCGTGCACTATTCAGTGTCCCCTCGACGATCACCAGTGGTGTACGGCCAGTGTAGGAGATCGCTCCCCACACCATGATGCCGGGTGTTGGCCCTGTGTGCCTCGGTCGTATGCAGTCCTGATTGTGGCGCTCACCTGCACGGCGCCAAACACGCATACGACCATCATTGGCACCAGGGCAGAAGCGACTCTCATCGCTGAAGACGACACGTCTCCATTCGTCGATCCATTCACGCCTGTCGCGACACCACTGGAGGCGGGCTGCACGATGTTGGGGCGTGAGCGGAAGACGGCCTAACGGTGTGCGGGACCGTAGCCCAGCTTCATGGAGACGGTTGCGAATGGTCCTCGCCGATACCCCAGGAGCAACAGTGTCCCTAATTTGCTGGGAAGTGGTGGTGCGGTCCCCTACGGCACTGCGTAGGATCCTACGGTCTTGGCGTGCATCCGTGCGTCGCTGCGGTCCGGTCCCAGGTCGACGGGCACGTGCACCTTCCGCCGACCACTGGCGACAGCATCGATGTACTGTGGAGACCTCACGCCCCACGTGTTGAGCAATTCGGCGGTACGTCCACCCGGCCTCCCGCATGCCCACTATACGCCCTCGCTCAAATTCCGTCAACTGCACATACGGTTCACGTCCACGCTGTCGCGGCATGCTACCAGTGTTAATGACTGCGATGGAGCTCCGTATGCCACGGCAAACTGGCTGACACTGACGGCGGCGGTGCACAAATGCTGCGCAGCTAGCGCCATTCGACGGCCAACACCGCGGTTCCTGGTGTGTCCGCTGTGCCGTGCGTGTGATCATTGCTCGTACAGCCCTCTCGCAGTGTCCGGAGCAAGTATGGTGGGTCTGACACACCGGTGTCAATGTGTTCTTTTTTCCATTTCCAGGAGTGTATAATGCCGAACGAGATTGTGCTCAATGTGTGGACAAAGCCTCCAAATTCAAAACTCGATAATAGCACACTACTGCTCACGCACTGACACAGTTGCGTTACACACCAACATGTCACACGCTACAATTCGGAGTCCTCTAGCAGCAGAGAGCTGCAAATATGTAGACTTGAAGAACAAAGATTTTATTGGACGTGATTATGCAGCTAAAATGGTGCAATACGGGTCGTACTTACCAGCAAAAGACTTACAACTGAAGTAGACATATCTTCAAAATGACATAGAGCGTTAATAAATTTCGTTTCATTTAGAATGCCTTGAGAGGTTTTGCTTAAAAATATGGAGACATTACTTTTCAGCAACCACTTGCACTTACAAGCCGAAGGTATCAGGAATAGGCACTGGAAGAAAGGGATATTACTATATACAAACAGAAGTAAGGCGGCAAGATTTTTCCAACATACATTTAATATTCTTGAAGATTTATATTTACACTAGATCATTGTTCATGATGCACAGTTGGAGTATGAGTCACTTCATTGGCTGATACTGCCTATCGCCATATGCTAACAATTTCTGGAGTACTGCATGTTTGGGAGTTAATTAGGGCTGAGCTCTGACAGAAGCCGCTATGTACTAAAGAGTGGTTGGGAAGTGAAGGGGCGAACATTTACTGCCCTAACAGAGAGCAGAAGCTGGCGGCGGCGGTGTATGATCCTGGAGATGGCAGAACCCCTGTAGTGCCGACAGTGTGGATGGAGGATTGCAGTCCGGCGGGAAAGAAAAAATTTCAGAATAACGGACCTAGAGAAAGAGCATCAAAGATGGAAGAAGGCGAAACTATATTCCTCTAGTGTGAAAGAATGTGCGAGGAATCTTTTCACGAGCAACGCCAGGTCACGCTTCCTGCCGAAAAGCAGAGACGAGTTTTCTATTAATGGAGTGCGAAGGATGTAGGAGGGGAAATGGAACTTTCCAGGAAATTTTCTGAAAGGAGTATGATCTTCGGGTGGTTGTCCGGGAGATTCATGACACTTGTCATGGGAAGTTATGTTTTTGTAATGGCCACTTGGACTCGTCGCTAGGAGGGTGCGGAGTATCACTTGAGCAAGGATCCAGGGATCGATCGTGAGCACTTCCCTGCTGGTGGTAATTGCAGACGGCTCCTTCGGGAGTGAGAGCCAGTGTCGGGTATGTGGTGGTTAGATTTCGACAAGTGTTGCTTTTTACACAGGAAGTGCCTGAAGTCGTTTCTCAATGATAGAGTTGTTATTCTGTTTACACGAGTGACGATTCTTTACCTCTCTGTGGAGTCTGACAAATACAGAAGTTCTTCTTTACAGAAGAATAATCTCTCTTGAAATGAGGTTATTTCAGCCCTAGTAGTTTTCAGATGGCACAATGAGTCCTCTGTGTAGACAGAGAACTGCAGGTACGCCACATACCTCATCTGCACAGCAGACAACGTCTCAGTGGGCAGATCATCACCCCAGTAAAACGGCTGACCGTTCTGCATTAAGCACACTCCGCTACGTCAGATAGGGTTCCATTTGCTTGTTCACTGAGCGTTGTTTGGTGCCTGGGTGAAGGTCTTCTGTTTCGCACGGCTAAGCAATATCTGCCAACCTCGAAATTACATGTATGGTAGAATCCGATATTGTATTGTTCATCAATATATACACACATAAAAAAAGTTTTGCATCACCGTTTCCGAGAGTTCAGGAACCTGTAGAGAAAGTTGGAATAGAGATCAACATGAACATCATTTTCGAACTTTTTATTGCTCATGAAAACCACACATCGCATGTCGTACCACCATACACAGGTGGTATCTCTAACGCCCGGTAGTACGTCCTCTTGGATTCATGCATGCCTGCATTTGTCGCGGCATAATATCCACAACTTCATCAAGGCACTGTTGGTCCAGGTTTCCCAATCCTCAGAGTGGTCGGTGGATCACGTCGTCCATAACCAGCATTTTTCAATATATCCCAGCGATGTTCGATAGAGTTCCTGTCTGGAAAACATGCTGGCCACTCTAGTCGAGAGATGTCGTTATCCTGAAGGTAGTCATTAACGAGATGTGCACGATGTGGGTTCGAAGTGTTGTCCATGAAGACGAATTCCTCGCCAATATGCTGCCGATACCGTTGCACTATCGGTCGTAGGATGGAATTCACCTATCGTACAGCGGTCACGGCGCCGTCCATGACCACCAGCGGCGTACGTCGGCCCTACATAATGCCACCCCAAAACCTTCACTTTTCTACGCTTGCTGGACAGTGTGTCTAAGGCGTTCAGCCTGACCGTGTTGCCTCCAAACACGTCTCCAACGATTGTCTGGTTGAAGGCATATGGGACACTCATAGGTGAAGAGAACATAATGCCAATCCTGAGCGGTTCATTCGGCATGTTGTTGGGCCGGTGCATGGTGTCGTGGTTGCAAATACGGGCCTCGCCATTTACGTCGGGAGTGAAGTTGGGCATCATGCAGTCTATTGCGCACAGTTTGAGTCGTAATACGACTTCCTGTGGCAGCACTAACTGCATTATTCAACTTGACAGCGTTGCTATCAGGATTCCTCCCAGCCATAATCCGTAGGTAGCGGTCATCCACTGCAGTAGTAGCCCTTGGGCAGCCTGAGCGAAGCATCTCATCGACAGTTCCTATCTCTCTGTATTTCCTCCATATCCGAACAACATCGCTTTGGTTCATCCGAAACGCCTGGACACTTCCATTGTTGAGAGCATTTCCTGGCCAAAGTAACAATGCGGACGCGATCGCACCGTATTGACCGTCTAGGCATGGTTTAACTACAAACCATACGAGCAGTGATCCTCCTTCCTGGTGGAATGAATGGAACTTATCGGCTGTCTGAGCCCCTCCGTCTTATAGGCGCTGCTCATGTGTGGTTCTTTACATCTTTGGGGGGGGGGGGGGTTATTGACATCTCTGAACAGTCAGAGGGATTGTGTCTGTGTGTCTGTGATGCAGTATCCACAGTCAACATCTATCTTCAGGAGTTCTGGGAACTGGGGTGGTGCAAGACGTTTTTTGATGTGTGTTATAACAGCGCGACCAAAACTCAGAAATGAGTCAAAGTAGCCCTCTATCTCCCATCCATGAAGAATGTTCCCACTTTCACCTGAACGGCGTGCTTTTGAATTTTCGCCCTATGTAAATTTCTTGGACAATGCAGACCATTCGAGAGTACTCGAGAACGCTCCACAACATTCGATAATATTCAAGAGGATTCCAGAACATTACAGATTATTCCGGAATGTTCCACAATGATCTGGGATGTTCTAGAATATTCAAGAATAGTCTGAAACATTCGGGAACGCTCCAGAATGTTCAGGGCCATCCCAGGTCTTTCTGGAACATTCCAGAAAACTCCCGAATGTTGTGGAATGTTCTGGAACCCGGCTACCCTTTGGTAGGAGTATATAAAGAAAGACCTGTCGTGGGTTCGAACATCAGTTTCTTATCAGTGACGAAGGGAGGAACCGAAAACGTAGTGCAGTGAGTCACTAAAATAAACAGTTAAGTCTGAGTAGTCAAAGTAATACAGTGACTGAATGTAAAGTGTGTCAAGTGTGCTTAATGTATTTGAATAAAAGGTTGATTTGATTTATATTTCAGACAATGCTCAAACGTAAAAGACGAGGATAACCTGGCAGTTCTGAAGAAAAACGGCGAAAACAAGAAGAACAACGAAAAAACGAAACAGGCCAAAAGCGAGAAGCACGTTGAAGTTCCCAGCGAATGACAATGATCACCGTGAAAAGCAGAGAAATTGATCAACAACGAAATGAACGGACTGAAGAATCAAGAACTGCGACACAATCTTATAATAAAAGACTCCGAACTCAAGCCAGCCACGAAAGTACCACTCTACGAGAAGGGCAGACGAGGACAAGTAACAGTACAGCCTATCAAACTAAACATTCCACAACGACCCGACGAAAGAGTATAACAAACACAAACACGTCGTAATCGGGAAAATAGATGACATCTGCAAATTCTGGACAACGGAAAAATTAAGCAGAGACAGACGAGAACTCTGTTGCATGAATGTAAAAATCCGATTACGACCACTGGAAGCAACTTCGTAAGAATTTTTACATTACGTGACCGAGAAAATTCCATTACCGAAACACTCTCTTCAATATTTGAAAGCTTAAAACGCCTGCTTCCAAATTCCTTCTTTCGGTGTCACTTCGATCACAGTTACAGAAACGAAAACGATTATGTTTTATCCATCGCGGGACAAATCTGTCACAACGTGGGATCATTACTACCACTACCCAAAGATGACCACAAATTTCTGCAAGTATATTTCATCGAAAAAGAAGAAACAGAAATTGATCAACAATGCACAAATGTCAGATGATTGAGACGAGAAATAGTCCAAGATGTACAGAGGATCTTACACAAATACAGTCAACTGATTTATGTATTCAAAACAGCATTCTACCAAATGATTTATGATGACTATAAAGTTATATTTCGAGCCGAGAAAAGACCACCTCGAGAACACGAACGTCGATTTAATGCACCTCAGATAGGCGAAGTTGCCATCGTAATCGTGAAAAATGAAAACACAAGGCATGACACAATTGTACAACGAAAGAGAAGGACTACAACGTATTGCATAGACTCACCGTTCGTATGATGCCCACCAATATCCATTAATATTTCTGCACGGAGAGGCCGGATATCATTTTTTTAAATGAACACATTGTCGTTTATTTATTTACGACCCAGGATTCGGCCTTTTGTGCCATTTTAAAGTGATTGATTTTACATCATTTTAATGTGAAACAAGCACAACCTGAAACAGGAGTAGACACAAACCAAAGAAGTCACTTCTAAGGAGTTCTAAGCTTACTGCTTAATGAACAGAGACAACAAAACGTACAATCACATTCTCAACACTCGCCGTTCATTCCAACAATTCTTAGCAATCCTATCAAATATGTATGAAAAATAGAAATGGAACGGATGCTATACAGGAGACTTGTCAGACGAAACTGCTCACGGAAGACTACATCCACCTTCGAAACGCAATCATAAAAGACAGAAACAATGAAGATCTTGGAACAATGGTAATCTTAGTCTCATCATACAGAGGAAGTCCGAGAAATATGCACAATTATACTCAAGAGACCAAGACCTACATAAGAAAATATGGACTACGTTACCTCTTCATAACATTCACATGCAATTCGTCGGGGCCGGAAATCAAAGAACCATTAAGATCCGGACAAGCCTCCATGCATCGATACGACGTAATAGCCAGAGCTTTCCGACAAAAACAAATGAAATTTATTGAAGTCATTACAAAATACCACTCTTTGCAACCGTTAGATGCCGGATGTACACAATCGAATGGCAAACACGAGGACTACCTCACTCACACAATCTCACATGGCTACACGACAGAATAGATCCCACGGATATCGACAAAAATCATCCAAGCATAATTTCCAAACCCACAAGAAATCCGGAACTGTACAACATAGTAATGAGAAACATGATCCACGGAACATGAGAGCCATTAAGCACCAATTCGCCATGTATAAGTGATGGAAAATGTACCAAAAATACTCAGAACTATACTTGGACGACATCTTATACCAATTCCCAGAACTAAGCCGGGTAGTGCAGCTACTATTTATATAATTTCTTGCACTTTGCATTTTTTGGGAGAATAAATGTCAGACGCCCTGCTAAACTCGCAGGGCAGGACAGGTAGTTTAAATTGTGGAAAGAAGGCCAAAATAAATGGCTGTTAATTACACTCGAACATACAACTTTATTTATTTGACCAATCATTACAAGAGCGAAGAAAATTTTAAAAAAAAAAAAAAAAAAAAAAACTTAATTCTCATGCCGTAAGGGCAAGACCACTTCAATTTAAAATCGGCTGAAAGCCAGTAACTTAAGACTCAAACCAAAATCAGAAATTTAAAAGCAGGTGGCCTTATCTCAAATCAGTTCTTTCAGTTAGGCTGAAGGCCTAAACATTCTCACACCTTAAGAGCAAAACAACTTTAATTAAAAAAAAAAAAAAAAAAGAACAGCGGAAGGCCCATTTCTTAAGACTCAAACAAAAATTAAAATTTTAAAAGGCAAAAGGCCTTATCTTAAGACAGTTCTTTAATGAGGCTGAAGGCCCAAACAATCTCACACCTCAAAAGCAAAACAACTTTAATTTAAAAATCGGCTGAAGGCCCATCGCTTAAGACTCAAACCAAATTAAATTTTTAAAGGCCAAAGGCCTTACCTGAAAACAGTTCTTTAAATTAGGCTGAAGGCCCAAACAATCTTACGCCTTAAGGGCAAAACAACCTTAATTTAAAAATCGGCTGGAGGCCATACAAATACAAACAACAAGAACAAATAAGGAAAGGCAGTACACCCAAAGGCTCCCATAAGTTACCGAGGGTCGACCTGGAGTTCAAACACTAACGCTCGCTTAGGTGAGACAGGCAGTCGGCCCAACCACTCTCGATCAGACGACAACCCAACCGACAGAGAGTCAACGGACTTACCAACAAGATAACTTCCGCTCCACCCGACCAGCACACAACAGGGAGTTCAATGGAACAACGTAGAAGGTACAGGCGCCCACAGCCAATTATACATTGAGCTGTCAAACTACACACCGTGCAGGACAGCGACAACACGATGAGGCAAATACACTGCTTGAATTTACGTCAACGGCCAGGGCAGGTAACCGGAACGTTAACGGCCACAAGGCAGAAGATTCCATTCCGCTGGTGCACTTCAATTCAAAATAACTAAATACAGTTAAACTCCACCGGAGGGTAGCTACAATTTGCCAACTTGAAAACACACGTTGTTGCTCGCAGGATTGTCCCAACAGCCGACAACGAAATCTAAACGACCCGGTGTGAACAGTAGTAACTTGCTGGTAGATTAAGTCAAAACTCAACTCGGTGTCCAGGGTCGGTGAGCCACGGACCTCGTAGCAATGGGAACAGCCCCTCACACTCCGACCGCGCGTGGACGCCGCCAGCGGCCTCGGCGAAACCACACACCGCGGAAATATCCTTGCTGCTCGACGCCAACCGACCAACTGCCCGCACACAGCACAGCCGGAAACTATCAGCGCCAGGCCAAAGACAGTACAAGGTGTGAATATCGATACACACTGCTGCTGCCACTCGTGGAGAGAGAGAGGATAACAGCATAATCGCTATAACCCCGGGAGACTAAACACATAATAGCAACCCAGGTTTAATCCAACGCATAACATGAGCCAGCCATAGCTCAATCTGTACCTTTCAAACTTAACACCTGAGCTACCTGAACTTAACTTGACTAAGGTGAACCCGATACTGCTTACCTGAACTGTTCTCCATGACCAATAGATTTACCGGGCCTAATATACGCACGATAACGCAAGGCCCCATAAAACGAGGAGTAAGTTTACTAAGATTCCTTCGTCGCACCTGCTTCCCAGGGAAATTGCGGACATAAACTTGATCCCCTGGCCTACCCTTAAAGGTTTCTCGATTACGATTATAGAGCTCAGCTTTTTTATTGTGAGCTCTTACTACGCCTGGCCCGATTCCGGTTTTCCTTGATAACACGAGGACTAATATCGGATGGAATAAGATCTTGAATTCACCACAAATTCGTAAGCGGGCAATTAACGATCAGGAAAGGATCAAGAAGGCGAGCGTTGCTCGCAAGGCTTCATGACTCACGGTATTAAAGGCAAAATTAAGCCAGGGAAGACTGGAGTCCCATTTACTAGAGGTTTTCTGAAGATAAATAATCAACGCTGACTTAAGGTTTCGGTTGATTCTATCCGTGAAAGACCCCTGGGGATAGTATGGGGTGGTCGTGACATGCTTGACACCGTTCTGAAAACAGAAGGCCTTGAAAGGAGCCGAAAGAAATGCAGGAGCATTACCGCTAACAAGCTGTTTGTGTGGGCAAAAATACTGAAGATGTTAGTTAAATGGCCGGCCGCGGTGGTCTGGCGGTTCTAGGCGCTCAGTCCGGAGCCGCGCGACTGCTACGGTCGCAGGTTCGAATCCTGCCTCGGGCATGGATGTGTGTGATGTCCTTAGGTTAGTTAGGGTTAATTAGTTCTAAGTTCTAGGGGACTGATGACCATAGATGTTAAGTCCCATAGTGCTCAGAGCCATTTGTTAGTTAAATGATAAATAGTGATGGCAGCGGTAATGTTATGGCTCGGGAGGAGTCAAGTAAATCTGCAGAACGCATCGATAGTAAGTAGTACACATCGGTGAGCCTTCTTAATAAGAGGTAAACGTCCTAAATAATCAATATAGAGGTGTGCATAGGACAGGACGCTCGTTCAGAACTCAGCAAACCCTGTTGAAGAGCATTCTTGGGTGTGGCTACATTACACAAGCGGTATTGGGATATCATCTCTTTCACGTCCCGGTCTATAGAGGGCCAAGTTAAACTCTCCTTGATTTTTTGAGAGTCTTATAAGTACCTAAGGGGCCACGCACCAACGAATCATGAAAATAACGAAAAAACAAGTGCACCAAGGTTACAGGCAAACAGATCTTGCACTGCTCAGCATCGCCCACCCTCTCACAGAGAATACCACTCTTAACGACATACTCATCCGATAGCTCTCCGCCAACACACGTTGCTTAATGGGGGCCCAAACGGGGTCCTGATCCTGATGCTGAGCAACATCTTCAAACAAGAGAGGAATTTCACCCAACACCACACAATCAAGACTGTCTCCCTCTAACTGCTGGTTTCTGTCACTAGATGTAGTTTCGACGAATATCCGGCTGAGGACATCCGCTAGGATATTTTCAGAGCCCTTCACATGTTTAACTTCAAACTGAAATGCCGAAACGCGCACTTCCCACCTGGCAATGCAGCCGGTATTAGGCGGCCTAGCCAACACCCAGCTCAAAGCCTGGTTGTCAGTTTCTAATTGGAAAACCCGATGTTCAAGGTAGAAGTGGTACTTTTCTAATGCAAATAAAACGGCCAAGGCCTCGCACTCGTAGTCAGAGTACTTGAGTTCTGCGTCAGTCAACCGACGAGACGCATAGGCTAAAGACTGTCTCTGTCCCTTAACCTCCTGGACGAGAACAGCTGAAATATCAGCAGTAGAAGCGTCAGTTTGAACAACAAACCTTTTATTGAAATCGGGTACCCCAAGAACCGGAGGATTGGCTATTGCTGCCTCCTGGGCGGGTCTCCATTCATAGTGCACACCCTTCCGGCGTAACTGATTTAAGGGTACCGCCAACTGCGCAAAATTGGGAACGAAGCGCCTAAAGTAATTTTCCATGCCTGTGAATTTAGCAACTCCCCGCTTATCAGTAGGCGGAGGCAAAGCCCGTAAGGTTTTAGTTCGCTCTTGGTTAATGCGTATACTATGACCCGACATTATATAACCTAAGAAAGATGCCTGCTGCTTGGCTAGCGTCATCCTGCTAGGCTTAACGGTCAGCCCGGCTCCATGTAATCTCAAAAGAACTTACTGGATATGCTTCAAATGGTCCTCAAACGAACGACTGGAAGTTGCCCAAATATGTAATTATACACACAGACTAACTTCAAGTCACCAAGGATATTATCCAACAAACGAGTAAGCACAGCCGCTGCAGTTGCTGGTCCAAAAGGAACTCTGTCAAACTCAAACAAGTTCCAATCAGTATAAAAGGCGGTATCATGTTCACATTCTTCAGCCAATGGAATCTGATAACAGGCCTGATTCAAATCAAGGACCGTAAACCAATTAGCGCCAGCAAACCAAGTATAAGAATTATGCAGGTCAGGTAGGGGTACCGATTCAAGGACGACCTTAGCGTTTAAACGGCGGTAGTTAACCACAGGTCTGAAATCGCGCATCTGATCTTTAGGTACAAGAAATATTAGGGAAGCATAAGCAGATGGAGGAGGCCTCATCACTCCTTGTTGGAACATCTAGGCCAACGGGCCCACCGACTAGATACCTTACGCTCCATCCGGCCAGCACACAACAGGGAGTTCAATGGAACAACGTAGAAAGTATTGGCACCCACAACCAATTATACATTGAGCTATCAAACTACACACCGTGATGGACAGCGACAACAAGATGAGGAAAATACACTGCCTGAATTTACGTCAACGGCCAGGGCAGGTAACCGGAACGTTAACGGCCACAAGGCAGAAGATTCCGTTCCGCTGGTGCACTTCAATTCAAAATAACTAAATAAGTTAAACTCCACCGGAGGGTGGCTAAAATTTGCCAACTTGAAAACACACGTTGTTGCTCGTGGGAATATCCCAGCAGCCGAAAACGAAATGCAAACGATACAATGGCTGTGATGGTTCAAATGGCTCTGAGCACTGTGGGACTCAACTGCTGAGGTCATTAGTCCCCTAGAACTTAGAACTAGTTAAACCTAACTAACCTAAGGACATCACAAACATCCATGCCCGAGGCAGGATTCGAACCTGCGACCGTAGCGGTCTTGCGGTTCCAGACTGCAGCGCCTTTAACCGCACGGCCACTTCGGCCGGCAAACGATACAATGTGAACAGTCGTAACTTGCTGGTAGATTAAGTCGAAACTCAACTTCGTTTCCAGGATCGGTGAACCACGAACCTCGTAGCTACGGGAACAGCCCCTCACACTCCGACCGCGCCTGGACGCCGCCAGCGGCCTCGGCGAAACCACACCCCGCGGAGATCTCCTCGCTGCTCGACGCCAACCGACCAACTGCCCACACACAGCACAGCCGGAAACTATCAGCGCCAGGCCAAAGATAGTCCAAGGTGCGAAAATCGATACACACCGCTGCTGCCACTCGCGGAGAGAGAGGATAACAGCATAATCGCTATAACACCAAGGTTTCATCCAACGCACAACATGAGGCAGCTAGGCTCAAAATACTTTACTTTTTCCATGTTATGAACCATTATAGTAGCATCCCGATAGGAGTCATTGGTTTGATATGCTAATCTGATGTGAAGTGAAACCATAATATGATACTCCGTTTTATAATCCCTACGTGTACGTTGTCAGTGGAAGGGTCATCTTAATGATTTGTAGGCTTGAGGACTCCGTTCTGGAGATAACATTAGACGACTACATATACATAAGTTGTATGATATAAATACCACGGAGGCACACAAATTTTAATTATAATTCAGTGTATTTTGGCATTTACTGACTGTAAAAGTAAAAAAAAAAAAAAAAAAAGGGTGGACTTGCAGTGGAGTTAAACTAAACTGAGCCCATGTCATCCAGATGTTAAAGCAGCTCGCGGCTCACCTTCCAGTTGATGTCATCACGTCATCGTCTTCCAGTTCTGATATCGATTTCTTTCCAGAATCTTCAGCTGATTTAGTACACATTGTTTATATTGTGTAGCGGAGATCTCTTACTCAGTCTCCCTTCGAATAAGCCAAATCGTTCTTCTCTATACGCCGACCGCCCTCCAACGCATCCTTGACTACTCTCTTCCTTTGGGATTGCCTGTGTAACCTTCGGTATACGAGGTTATTACGACTAGTTTACATTCATCAAATATAACTCTGCCCGTCTTACACTTTTCTTTTAGGAGTCATAAGCCTCCTCACTGGTTCTATGTGGCCCACCACGATTTCCCTTCTTGACCAAGCTTGCGCTTGCACCCTACGTTCTCAACTGTTCGTTGGATGTTTTCCAGTTTCTCCAATCCTCTACAGTGTTTACCACCTGGAACTCCAAAAAATGGTTCAAATGGCTCTGAGCACTATGGGACTTAACTGCTAAGGTCATCAGTCCCCTAGAACTTAGAACTACTTAAACATAACTAACCTAAGGACATCACACACATCCATGCCCGAGGCAGGATTCGACCTGCGACCGTAGCGGTCCTGCGGTTCCAGACTGTAGCGCCTAGAACCGCACGGCCACCACGGCCGGCCCTGGAACTCCCTTTAGTAACATTAAAACTACTCCAGAGCGTCTTAATGCATGTCTTATCAACCTGCCTCTTCTTGTTGTCATTGAATGAGTATGGGATGTCAAGTGTCCCAGCTTGGGGTACTTTCGTGGTAAGTTAGTTGATTACACCCAGAAAACAGTTTATTGACACAATTATGTTCACCAATATAAGTTCTGCTATCCGTTAGCGCTTCAAAACAAATCAGAAAAGTCTTTCTTGAAAATCAAAGTATGACTTCTTGGCAAGATATTGGTACAGTCTGTATGAATTACTCGTCTTGCGCTCTTTCCATAGGCAAAGATTTAGCCACGCTTTATGAGTTTCGTGAGGAGCTGAAGGTTATCCAAATGGAGCAAAACATGTCAACGTCCGTAACCATTTACGATGTGTTGCATGATGGACAATGGCTTACAAAATTAACGTATGTTGCCGAAATTTTTGGAAAAGTCTAAGAAATTAATACATTTGTGCAGGGAAGAAATTTAAGTTCTGGATTACCTGCATAGAAATGGACAATATTTAATGTTTTCCACTTTTATATAATTTTCTGCAAGAAAATATATTGGAAGTACCAAATGAAATAACAAATATCAGCCGATCGCTGTGGTCGAGCGGTTCTAGGCGCTTCAGTCCGGAACCACGTGGCTGCTATGGTCGCAGGTTCGAGTCCTGCCTCGGGCATGGATGTGAGTGATGTCCTTAGGTTAGTTTAAGTAGTTCTAAGTCTAGGGGATTGATGACCTCAGATGTTAAATCCTATAGTGCTTAGAGTCATTTGAACCATTTTGAGAAATATCGTCACAGGCTATTTATCAAATCTGCTGAACTGTTTGTCAGATTACTTCCAGATACTGTATCGTTTGGATACAAAATACATTTATACATTAAAAGCCAACCAGCGATGCTAAACGTCCTGGAATACGAAACACTCATTCGTCTTCAAAGTCCATCCACATTAAAACTCACTTTGAATCTGTGTGAATGAACGATTTTTGTGTTATTCTTAAGAATGAATACCTTGAAGTACCCGAAAAGGCTGTCTTAACTTGAAACAGGTTTTTCAGTTTATACCTATGCAAAAAATAAGAATATATGTCGATAATGGATGATGCTCCAGATATGCGCATACAGTTGTCGGATATAATACCGAACTTTGAAACAGTTGTTAATAAAACAGTGAAACAGTACCATTTTTCACGCTAAAAGTTATCGCAAAGTGTGAAGAATGGAACTGTGCCACAGAGAAAATACTTCTAATAAAGGCTTTTCCTCTAATTTTAAATCACAGTGTGTTTCATTTATAATTTGATGTGGGATTCAAGAAGATAAAAGGGTATTTTTGATTGTCCCGTTAATTTAAAGTTGTTGGAACACAACGTAAGTAAATCTCTACGGGAGACTGTATTCCGAAAAGTTCTCTTGCAAACGGAACGGAGTATCTTCCTAGAGATCAACAGTAGGCAGAAAATTAAAGTGCTATCTCACGAGTACATCGAGGAAGCAATGATGGAAATAAAAGAAAGGTTCAGGAGTGGAATTAAAATACAAGGTGAAAGGATATCAATGATACGATTCGCTGATGACATTGCTCTCCTGAGTGAAAGTGAAGAAGAATTAAATGATCTGCTGAACGGAATGAACAGTCTAATGAGTACACAGTATGGTTTGAGAGTAAATCGGAGAAAGACGAAGGTAATGAGAAGTAGTAGAAATGAGAACAGCGAGAAAATTAACATCAGGATTGATGGTCACGAAGTCAATGAAGTTAAGGAATTCTGCTACCTAGGCATTAAAATAACCAATGACGGACGGAGCAAGGAGGACATCAAAAGCAGACTCGCTATGGAGAAAAAGGCATTTCTGGCCAAGAGAAGTCTACTAATATCAAATACCGGCCTTAATTTGAGGAAGAAATTTCTGAAGATGTACGTCTGGAGTACAGCATTGTATGGTAGTGAAACATGGACTGTGGGAAAACCGGAACAGAAGAGAATCGAAGCATTTGAGATGTGGTGCTATAGACGAATGTTGAAAATTAGGTGGACTCATAAGGTAAGGAATGAGGAGGTTCTATGCAGAATCGGAGAGGAAAGGAATATGTGGGAAACACTGATAAGGAGAAGGGACAGGATGATAGGACATCTGCTAAGACATGACGGAATGACTTCCATGGTACTAGAGGCAGCTGTAGAGGGCAAAGACTGTAGAGGAAGACAGAGATTGGAATATTTTTTTTTTCTTTATTGTGATTTTAAACACCTTATACAAAGGCGGGCTGTCAGCAGCACAATACGCCGCTCTTCAGCCTTGAGTTTGACAACAAGTAGTACATAAAGGTGGCACAGAGTAGACAGTAAAAACGGTGGGCAAAAAATGTCGACACTACAAATAGAAAAAACATGGAGCCGTTCACGTTGCACGAGAAACAACACGAGGCGACACGGTGCACATAACATGGATGATGGCGACGGCACGTGAACGGTGGTGGCGTGACGGCGAACAACACTACACACAAGCGAAGGCACACACATGAAACACTGACGGCGATGATCTCTGGCGCGCGAATGTTCACTGAGCGTGTACGAGTCCGGGGACCTGCCAAGAGAGGAGGTGGAGGAGGAGGAATGGGAAGGGGAATGGGAGAGGGGAGAACAGAGATGCCATGGGCAAAGGAGAGAGGGGGAGGGAGGAAGGGGGAGGGGAAGCCCGGGGAGAGGGGAGGAGGGAGGGGGGAAAGGAAAGAGAAGGGAAGGGAAGGGAGGGAGGGAGGGTGCCTAAAGGAAAGGACACAGGAGGTGGGGGGAGGATCAAAGTTGATAGGAGGGGTAGATGCAGGAGAGGAGGACATCATCAGGGAGGGGGAGCTGGCGGAAGCCACCTTGGGAGAGGGTAAGGAGGGTGGAGAGATGGAGACCGGGTGGGACGTGCGGCAGCGGGCGGGGGTGGGAGAGGATTGGGGAGACGAGCGGGTGAGGAGGATCGAGTTTGCAGGATGTGTACAGGATCCGTATCCTTTCAAGGAAAAGGAGGAGGTGGGGAAGGGGATGAGATTGTACAGGATCCGCGTGGGGGAGGGGTGACGGATGCGATAGGCGAGGCGGAGAGCATGACGTTCAAGGATTTGGAGGTATTTATTAAAGGTAGGGGGGGGGGCGGAGATTAAAGCCGGATGGGCATAACAAAGGATAGGGCGGATGAGGGACTTATAAGTGTGGAGGATGGTGGAGGGGTCCAGACCCCACATACGGCCAGAGAGGAGCTTGAGGAGACTGAGTCGGGAGCATGCCTTGGCTTGGATTGTCCGGAGGTGGGGAGTCCAGGAGAGGCGACGGTCGAGGGTGACGCCAAGGTACTTAAGGGTGGGAGTGAGGGCGATAGGACGGCCATAGATGGTGAGATAGAAATCAAGGAGGCGGAAGGAAGGAGTGGTTTTGCCTACAATGGTCGCCTGGGTTTTGGAGGGATTGACCATTAGCAACCACTGGTTGCACCAAGCAGTGAACCGGTCAGGATGGGATTGGAGAAGGTGTTGGGAGCGCTGGAGGGGGGGGGGGGGCAAGGGCAAGGAAGGCGGTGTCATCGGCAAACTGGAGAAGGTGGACAGGGGCTGACGGCGGCGGCATGTCCGCCGTGTACAAAATGTACAGAAGGGGGGAGAGGACGGAGCCTTGGGGCACACCGGTAGAGGGGAAAAAGGTGTAGGAATCTGTGTTATGGTTGGTGACATAGGAAGGACGGCGGGAGAGAAAGGAGCCGATCAGACGGACGTAGTTAATGGGAAGGGCGAAGGTTTGGAGCTTGAAGAGGAGACCGGAATGCCATACGCGGTCATATGCACGTTCGAGGTCCAGGGAGAGGAAGATTGCGGAGCGACGGGAATTAAGCTGTTCGCAAAGGAGATGAGTGAGGTGGAGGAGAAGGTCGTCGGAAGAGAAGGATGGCCGAAAGCCACACTGGGTAACGGGAAGGAGGCGGTGCTGGCATAGATGCTGGTGGATGTGTCGGGTGAGGATAGATTCCAGGACCTTGCTGAAGACCGAGGAAAGGCTGATAAGACGGTAGGAGGAGACGGCGGACGGCGGTTTGCCAGGTTTAAGGAACATGAGGATACGGGAGGTTTCCACAGGTCGGGGTAGTAACTGGTGGACAGGACTACATTGTAGAGCCTGGCCAGGGTGGAGAGGAAAGAGACAGGAGCTTCACGAAGGTGACGGTAGGTGACACGATCGTGACCAGGAGCAGTGTTGCGTTTTCTGCGGAGTGTATCAATGAGATCCTGTGTAGTGATAGAAGCATTGAGTTCCGTGGTCCAAGTACTGGAAACCAGGAGCGAGGGGAGGGACAGAGGTGTCATTTCGATCGCGGATATCCGGGAAGAGGGAGTAATCGGACTGGGGATCATCGGGGATGGAAATTACATCGGAGAGGTAGGAGGCAAAGTGAGTGGCCTTACTATGGGTGTCAGGGAAAGGGTGATCATCATGGAGAAGAGGATAATAGGGGGAGGGTTTGGTTCCGGCAAGGCGACGGAAGGCTGACCAGAACTTGGACGAGTTTATTGGTAGGGTAGCATTTAAATGGGTGCATGTCTGTCGCCAGTCCCGGCGTTTCTTAGCCGTGAGCAAATTACAAATGTGTCGCTGGAGTTGCCGGTGGCGTCGCAGTGTGTCCGGGTCACGCGTGCGGAGGAAGGCACGGTAGAGACGGCGGGATTCACGGAGGAGGAGGACAGCCTGTGGGGGTAAGGTAGGACGGTGGGGGTGGATGGCGACAGTAGGGACGTGGGCCTCCACGGCCTCAGACAAGGTCTGCTGGAGAAAGGAGGCGGCATGGGTGACATCGTCAGGGTGGTGGTAGGTGAAGGGGTGGCTATCGACTTGGGTGGAAAGGGTATCCCGGTAGGCATTCCAGTCAGCATGGGAATAGTCATGGACATACTTAGGGGGAGGGTCATGACGAGGGTCGGGGCGGGGGCGACGACCGTCTGAAATGGTGAGGAGGACAGGGAGATGGTCGCTACCAATAGGCTCCAGGACATCCACTGTTATGCGGCCAAGGAGGTTGGGGGAGGAGAGGATAACATCAGGAGTGGAATTGGATTCGGGACGGGTGTGCTGGGGGATGGGGATTAGGTCGCCTTGAAGGGAGGAGAGGAACCGATGCCACCGCCGTAACTGGGCGGCGGAACGACTATGGATGTTGAGGTCGGTGGCGATCACGTAAGAGGAGAAGGTACGGTCGATGTGGGAGAGGAAGTCGAAGGGAATAGGGGCGTTGGGGCGGACATAGATGGTGGAGCAGGTAACGGTAAGGTCGGGGAAGAAGAGACTAAGGATCAGGTGTTCGGTGGGGTCAGGAAGGAGAGGTTGGAGCCGAACGGGGATCTGGCGGTGGTGACCAGTGGCTACTCTGCCACGCGCAATTGGGAGGGGATTATCGGAGCGGTGGAGGAGATAGGGCGAAGAGTGGATGGAGTGGTGGGGTTGGAGGAATGTTTCATTAAGGAGGAAGGCATCCACGCGGTGGGTGGCAAGGGTGTGCAAGAAGAGGTTCTTGTTGGCGGGAAGGGAGCGGTTGTTGTTGAAAAGGATACGTTGCTGTCACGCCATGACAGGGATTTAGACGAGGGTGTCAAGGCGGGAGAAGGTGAAATGGGCCTGGTTGTTGGAGTAGGTGGCCTACATTTTGAGGTGGAAAATTGAACGGGCGGCGAGGGATACCTGTTGGAGGGTGTGGGGGCGCTGAAAGGGATGGACATTCTGGAGGACGATGGTGAGGAACCGGATGATGTCCTCAGCGGTTGGGGGGGGACGAAGGGAATTTCCAGGAGTGGTGGGGGCGTCCAGAGGACGGACAGGGACGGTGAGTTCAGGAGTGGTCAGAGTTGGTCAGGCTTTACACTTTTGGGAGTAGGTGGGATGGGGGAGATTGCAGGTATTGCAGGAAGGAGGGGATTGGAGGTTAGGGCACTGCCTGAGGAAGTGCACCTGCCTACAATGTGGGCAGGTGGGGGCCTTGCGGCACTCAGCTGTGGGGTGCGCGTTATAGTGCAGACACCTCTGGCAGTGCAGGGATTGAGGAGAGGAACGGGAGGGGTCGACCTTGTAACGCTGGTTGAAGAGGAGGGCACACTCCTTCAGGAGACAATCAATGGAGGGGGTGTCCTCGGAGAAAACCCGCGTAAGGCGGGTGGGGCCGGCCGAGTTGAAAATGCGGCGGACTGCCCGCACCTCCAGCATGGGATGCACCTTGAGCTCCGCCAACACCTCCTCCTCCGTGATCGACGGACTGAGCCGAGTGATCACGGGGGTGAGGGTCGGTGGGCGACGCGGAGGTTGGGGTTGGCGGGTAGGAGATGGGGAAGGAGCAGGGGTGAGGGAGGCGTTGGGGCCAAAACAGGTGATGGGGAGGTGGGAGAGGATGTCAGTATGGAGGGTGGGGCTGGGGGAGGAGATGAGAACGGAATCCCATCTGGGAGTGAGGAGAGAGATAGGTGCACCAGGGAAGTGTTGGCGGAGGAGGAGGGAGAGATTCCGGGCCTCAAGAAGGGAAGGATCGGGACGGGAGAGGAGGTATTTGTAGAAAGAGGGGGGGGAGGAGGAGGAGGCGGAGGAAGAGGCGGAGGGAGCAGGGCCAGGTGGGGAGACATCCATGGCACCATGGGGGGGGGGGAAGGAGGACGGGGCAGGGCCTTTTTGGGGGCAGAGGAGGTGGTGGTGCCACTAGGGCGCTTAATGGCGGCAGAAGGGCGGGTGGTGACAAGAGGGACGGGAGCTATAAGGAGGTGGTGGGAAGGGACAGGTCCTGGCGTGGACGCAGCAGTCGGCGCCGGAGACGGTGAAGGTAACGGTGACGGTGACGGCGACGGCGACGGCGACGGGGAGAGCTGGGCATGGACAGTGGCCCGACGGGCCACCACCCTAGCCGGAGCTGCAGTGACAGGCTGGGGGAGTGGGGGGAAAGGATCAGATCGAGAGGAGCGGGCGGAAGAAGCTGGAGAGGGGGCGACAAAGAGCGAGGGCGAAAGGGGAGTGAGAAAAGGTGGGATGGAACGAGGGGATTGGGACTGGGCACACCACGTTATAGTGGTGGAGGCGGCAGAAGGGGAAGTGTAAACTATGGCGGTGGTGGTAGCGGTGGCGATGGTGGTGGGGGTGGATATGACGTCAGGGAGAAACAAAAATGCACAGAACGAAAAGGAAAGGACACAAACAGGGGACAGAGGAAGACGAGGACGGAGGAAGACGAAGACGGCCAAAGGACCAGGGTGGGACGGCGGCGGCGGCGGCGAGCACCGGCTGGCGGCGACCAGGCGGCGGCGACCAGGCGGCGGCGGCGACGGCGGCGGCGGCGGCGGCGAGCACCAGCTGGCGGCGACCAGGCGGCGGCGGCGGCGGCGGCGGCGGCGGCGGCGAACAGACGGACGGACGGACGGACGGACAGCAGGCAGCAGCGGTGATGGACAGCGAGCAGGCAGGCGGACGGACGGACGGACGGATGGACGGACGAACGAACAGCTACAGCAGTAAGCGGCGGGCAGACGGGCAGACAGACAGACAGACAGACGGACACAATCTTCGAAGACGGAGATTCCAACCTGAGAGTAGCCCAGGCTTTGCAATCTGACGCCTTCGAATGAGGGGATCCAACCCTCTGAAGAGAGATTGGAATACGTCAAGCAAATAATTGAGGACATAGGTTGCAAGTGCTACTCTGAGATGAAGAGGTTAGCACAGGAAAGGAATTCGCGGCGGGCCGCATCAAGCCAGTCAGTAGACTGATGACAAAAATAAAAAAATAAAAAATCTCACGAGCAGTACAAGGAGTTCCAGCATCAAAATCCACGGCCGGAGCAGCGGGTCGCGATGCGCGTGGTTGCATGTAGCAAGGGCGACGTCGGCTCCGGTGGGCGGCGTACTGTTGGCAGAAACGGAAATACCTGCTGCTCGCCGCTAGAGGGCAGTTATACCTTCGTGGCGGACAGCTGTTGGTCTAGCGAAGAAGACTCGGATTGGCTGAGGAAAAAGGCTTGGCGGAAGCAGCAAAAGGTCCGTAGAAGCGGCAGCCTCTACTGATCTTGTACGGCCCTCTGAACTAGCCTGCTTTCTGCAGGTCAGGCGAAGTTCGGCTGACATCGGCCGGTGCGCCTGCTGAGTTTAGGCGATGACCCGCATAGCAGTGTTACGTTGCGTGATGGCGGCTTTGCAGGAGACTCCAGAAAGACGCTAGTATGTTCGCTTCTTTGCCGATGTTGCAGATCGCCTTTTTCATTATCGTATCAATCCGCTTACCAATATTGTGCTATAGCATCACATTTAAAACTTTTCATTTCCCTCCTTTCCGATTTTCGCACAGTCCATGATTCAGTACCTTACAATACCGTTTTTCAAAAGTACATTCTTAGAAATGTCTTCCTCAAATTGAGGTTTGTGTTTGATGGTAGTAGGCTGCTTCTACTAATCTTCTTTCTTTGTCCGCCTTGTTTCATGCGCTTTTTTTTTCCAAGACAGCAAAATCCTTTAACTTCGTCTATTTTGCAGTCAGCAATTTAGATGTTAAGTTTGTCGCCAATCTCATTTCTTCTATTCCTGATTCCTTTCGTCTTCTTCTGTTTACTCTGAGTCCATATCCCGTACTCCTTAGCCTGATCATTCCATTCAACAATTCTTCTATTATTTTTTCACTTTCGCTGCGGATGGTAATGTCACCGGCATGTGTTATCACGCTGAATCTTAATCCCACTCTTGAAGCTTTCTGGCAATTTCCAGTTTCATTTCACAACACAGTCTGATTGCAAGAATACAAGAGGTTCGTTCCTATCAAATAAGTAACGTGCAGAAATAAGGCACAGTATACCTAGATTTGGAAGTTTGGGAGTTCCGTCGAGAAATTAACAGTAAATGCACGAGTGACTCAGGGAAGTGTGACAGGACCGTTCTTATTCTCTATATATATAAATGATCTGGAGACAGGATGAGAACAGTTAATGACAGTTGGCTGATGATGTATGAGAAACTAGGATAACATAAAAGGAATTTGTATTTGAACTGATGAATGACAGCTTGTTCTAAACGTAGAAAAATGCAAATTAATGCAGGTGAGTACGAAAAAGAATCCGGTAATTTTTGAATACAACATTAGTAGTGTGTTGCTTCAGACAGCCACATGGGTTAAATACTGTATATAGGAGAAACATTGTAAAGCAATGTAAAATAGAAGAAAGACATCATGTTGGTTGTAGGGAAGCCTAATTGTCGACTTTTTTCTATTGAGAGAATCCTGTGAAAGAGTAGCTCATGTATAAAAGAGACAGGATATAAAACACTAGGGTAACTCATTCTTCAGTACTGCTCCAGTGTTTGGGATCCACACCAGGTCGGTTTTAAAGGAAAATGTTGTAGCAATTCAGAGGCTCGCTGTCAGATTTGTTACCAGCAGGTTTAATTAGCACACAAATGTTACAGATATGCTTCATGAACACAAACTGCAATTCCTGGAAGGAAAACAACGTTTTTTTCGTAAAGCACTGTTGAGTTTTAGAAATCATTCTGTAATCAGAACAAAGCAACGATCGATATAAAATGCTAAAAAATCAAATAAGAACAGTTTCGATCACGTTTTCAGATTTTTATTCCTTAGCAACGGGTTTCATTGGAGTTTTTCCCGCTACAATACAGTAATAGTACATATTCAGTATAGAGGGATGAAAATATGGCTAAAAACGTCTAAAATATCAGCTAAAATAATTAAAAAATACGACAATATACCCATTATGGCTGCTAATGGCGGCAGAGGAGCGAGATCCGTAGATGTAAGGATGTTAATGCTGAATAAGGCAATTTGTTTTCTTTATTGTTATATTGCACCTCATACGAGGTGGGCTGGCAGCGGAAAATTTTACTCCGCTCTTCAGCCACAAGCAGTACAATAAAATAGAAAACCAATGAAGACAAAAAAGTAGCACATGGCGGTTAGATACAACAATTAAAAAACATGAAGCAGTTCACACTCGACGAAAAACAAGAAAACTGTCTGCACTGTGCACAAACACTGATGATTTAGACGACACACGTGAACGAAGGAGCGTGGGTGGCGAAAAACACTGAATCACAAACACGACAGCACACACACGAAAAACTGATGGCGATGATCTCCGGCTCGCGAATGTCCACTTAATGTGTGCGAGTCCGGGGACCTGCCGCGAGGGGTAGAAGGGAGAGGGGGGATGGAGAGGGGAGAACAAAGGTGCCAATGGCAGAGGAGATGGGGGGGGGGAGTGAAGGTATGGTGGGTAGGGGAAGGCTGGGGTAGGAGGGGGCAGGAAGGGAGGAGGGAGGGAAGGGAGAGAGAAGGGGGAGAGGGTGCCCTGAGGAAAAAACACAGGAAGTGGGAGGGGAGGATCAAATTTGATAGGAGGGGTAGATGGAGGGGAGGACGGCATCATCAGGGAGGGGGAGTTGGCGGAAGCCACCTTGGAGAGGGTAAGGAGAGCGGAGAGATGGAGAGCAGGTGGGACGTGGAAATACAGGTGCAGCAGCGGACTGGGGTGGGAGAGGATGTGAGAGACAAGCGGGTGAGGGGGATCTACTTTACGGGAGGTGTAGAGGATCTGTATCCATTCTAGGAAGAGGAGGAGGTGGGGGAACGAGATAAGGTCGTACAGGATCTGTGTGGGGGAGGGGAGACGGATGCGATTGGCGAGGCAAAGAGCATGGCGTTCTAGGATGTGAAGGGATTTGTACAAGGTAGGAGGGGTGGAGATCCAAGCAGGGTGGGCATAGCAGAGGATAGGGTGGATGAGGGATTTATAGGTGTGGAGGATGGTGGAGGGGTCCAGACCCCATGTACTGCCTTAAAGGAGCTTAGGGGGCGGAGTCGGGAGCGTGCCTTGGCTTGAATCGCCCAGAGATGGGGGTCCAGGAGAAGCGACGGTCAAGGGTGACGCCAAGGTACTTAAGAGCGGGGGTGAGGGCGATAGGGCGGCCATAGATGGTGATACAGAAGTCGAGGAGTCCGAAGGAAGGGGTGGTTTTGCCTACAATGATCACCTGGGTTTTGGAAGGATTGACCTTGAAGAACCACTGGTTGCACCAAGTGGTGAACTGGTCAAGATGGGATTGGAGAAGGTGTTGGGAGCGCTGCAGGGTAGGGACAAGGGCAAGGAAGGCGGTGTCATCGGCGTACTGGAGAAGGTGGATGGGGGATGAAGGCGGCGGCATGTCCGCCATATACAAAAGGTACAGAAGAGGGGAGAGGACGGAACCTTGGGCACACCGGCGGAGGAGAAGAAGGTGTAGGAATCCGTGTTATGGACGGTGACGTAGGAAGGACATTGGGAAAGAGAGGACCTGATCAGATGGATGTAGTTAATAGGAATAAGGCAACTTGAATGGAGATTATATACTGTAGGTTCCGCCCGTCGCATACAGCACTACATCACTGAAAACCCATCATGCGTGAGATATGCTACATTGATTGCTTTAGTCGAATTTTTAAGAAAAATGGGTACAGAAATAAATACAAAAACTACATATATAAAATTTTATGTGTCTAATTCTACCGTAATTTAAGTAAAATTATCACAGTCACGGGCATATTGTAATTGCTACTGTATGGAGACTGCCCTCTTGTGGGCATTTGTATGTACTCGTTGCTATAGCAATGGCTTGCTAGTATCGACAGTTCCACTTCAGCGAGGTCCAGCACATGCGCCATGGCAGAGGACAGAAAGCTGTGAAGGCGGCGGATGTCTGGTGGCTTGGAAGTCGACCTTCGTTCTTCACTTTTGCTGGACGGTAGTAGCGAAGACTCACTCCTGTGGTCAGAATAAACCGCTTAAGTGATCACTTCCATTGACTGTAGGTTACTGCCAAAGATCCTGGTTATAAACTTGGACAATACTGTCTTCAAAATTTATATGTATTGCTTAGTATTAACGAAATACTCCTATAATAAGATAGTACATTGCTCTTATACGCAAAACTGTGTAAAATGACGTCAAAGTAATGTTATCTAAAAATGTAAAACAATAAAATAAAATAATACAGTAACTGGAGGCAGAAAATTTGTAAATAAAAGAAGCAAATTTAGTATCTGTAAAATACGTGTCAAATACATTAGCAAATCAGTAAATAACTATTACAGAAAACAGTTGATCCAAATCTGTAGTATATATCAGAATTATTGAAATGCTTGATGTTCTGTAAAAGTAAAAGAACTGGAGTGGCCATCCACGGGCATAACTATGGTGCAATAATATGTTCAGTCACAATTATCACTAAACATAGCTCTTGATTCCTTTGTTATGAAAGTGTAACGAAATGGCTGCAGCCACCCTAAAGAAATCGTCAAGGAGTTCGAAATAGTATCTTTGTCTAAATTCAAGATGTTCTTTCAACAGCGATAGTGGTTTATTTTTAAAATGTGCATTAATTTCCATCTCCTCAAGGGAGTTAAGCTGTAATCCCTTAGGTGCGTGATTAAGGATTCTCACATTATTATCAATGGAACCTTCTGAATGCTTACTCTGTGTGAAATGCTGGTCGAACAGTGATTTGTTGTGTGAGGCACCTACCGTACGTTCTTTAAACCGCAAGGTGAAATTTCTTCCATACTGGCCAGTATATTTCTTGTCATAGTCTTTGCATAATATTTTATATATGCCTGAATTTAAATACCTATTATTGCAATTGCCACACGAGGCACACGATGGTAATTGCAATAATAGCTTTTTAAATTTGTGATGAAGATAAGACGAGAGAAGTTATGAGTAGTAGGGAGTCGTATAGACAGTGGTTGTACTTGGCACCCCCCTCTGTACGCCGTACCATGGCTTGTGGAGTATGCATGTAGGTGCAGATGGAGATGAGCATGAGGTCAGTGCCTAACTGAAGTCTGTGTGAACTCGAAATGGGATTCCTCTTGAATCGTGCGACTCTTTCCGCTGCTTAGCAAATCGAGGGGATGCCTAATTCTGTGTCCTCCGTACGGGTTGTTTGGTGGGGCGGACATACGGCGGCGTGTCTGCACGATCGTCCTGCGAGGTGACGTCAGCACTGGATGGCTGTACAAGACCGAACAGGCAGCAGCCCGCTTCCAGCGCAGCCCGGCTGTGTACTCACCTGTGTGCACTGGCGCGCATGCGCTGCACCGCACGGTATGTGGCGACCGCTGCAGGCAGCAAGTGTTTGCAATGCACTCGCTCCGGCGGCGTCCAGCGCCGCGCCGGCAGTGACCGCCCGGCCGTCGTCAACAAGTCGCCCGCCCCCGCGGTAATTAATCGCCCTCTGCCAACACTCGCCTCGGCACGCTCCGCTGCTGCGAGATGTCGGTATAGACAGCACAGTGCGGCTACCTCAACCCGCCGCGCCGTCTTCCACAGCTCGTCCGATCCGAGGTGACGAAAATGAAAGGAAGCCTGCCCGTGAAGGCGATGCGCGGTAAATGTTAACAAGGTCCCGGGATTTGAAGTTGACGTCCTATCTACACTCCTGGAAATTGAAATAAGAACACCGTGAATTCATTGTCCCAGGAAGGGGAAACTTTATTGACACATTCCTGGGATCAAATACATCACATGATCACACTGACAGAACAACAGGCACATAGACACAGGCAACAGAGCATGCACAATGTCAGCACTAGTAGAGTGTGTATCCACCTTTCGCAGCAATGCAGGCTGCTATTCTCCCATGGAGACGATCGTAGAGATGCTGGATGTAGTCCTGTGGAACGGCTTGCCATGCCATTTCCACCTGGCGCCTCAGTTGGACCAGCGTTCGTGCTGGACGTGCAGACTGCGTGAGACGATGCTTCATCCAGTCCCAAACATGCTCAATGGGGGACAGATCCGGAGATCTTGCTGGCCAGGGTAGTTGACTTACACCTTGTAGAGCACGTTGGGTGGCACGCGATACATGCGGACGTGCATTGTCCTGTTGGAACAGCAAGTTCCCTTGCCGGTCTAGGAATGGTAGAACGATGGGTTCGATGACGGTTTGGATGTACCGTGCACTATTCAGTGTCCCCTCGACGATCACCAGTGGTGTATGGCCAGTGTAGGAGATCGCTCCCCACACCATGATGCCGGGTGTTGGCCCTGTGTGCCTCGGTCGTATGCAGTCCTGATTGTGGCGCTCACCTGCACGGCGCCAAACACGCATACGACCATCATTGGGACCAAGGCAGAAGCGACTCTCATCGCTGAAGACGACACGTCTCCATTCGTCCCTCCATTCACGCCTGTCGCGACACCACTGGAGGCGGGCTGCACGATGTTGGGGCGTGAGCGGAAGACGGCCTAACGGTGTGCGGGACCGTAGCCCAGCTTCATGGAGACGGTTGCGAATGGTCCTCGCCGATACCCCAGGAGCAACAGTGTCCCTAATTTGCTGGGAAGTGGCGGTGCGGTCCCCTACGGCACTGCGTAGGATCCTACGGTCTTGGCGTGCATCCGTGCGTCGCTGCGGTCCGGTCCCAGGTCGACGGGCACGTGCACCTTCCGCCGACCACTGGCGACAACATCGATGTACTGTGGAGACCTCACGCCCCACGTGTTGAGCAATTCGGCGGTACGTCCACCCGGCCTCCCGCATGCCCACTATACGCCCTCGCTCAAAGTCCGTCAACTGCACATACGGTTCACGTCCACGCTGTCGCGGCATGCTACCAGTGTTAAAGACTGCGATGGAGCTCCGTATGCCACGGCAAACTGGCTGACACTGACGGCGGCGGTGCACAAATGCTGCGCAGCTAGCGCCATTCGACGGCCAACACCGCGGTTCCTGGTGTGTCCGCTGTGCCGTGCGTGTGATCATTGCTCGTACAGCCCTCTCGCAGTGTCCGGAGCAAGTATGGTGGGTCTGACACATCGGTGTCAATGTGTTCTTTTTTCCATTTCCAGGAGTGTAGTATTCGACCGTGTAAGGCGTCAACAACGTTGCTACATGAAGAGAGTCCCCGATTTGTTGGACACTGGCTCAAATGGCTCGGAGAACTATGGGACTTAACTTCTGAGGTCATCAGTCCCATAGAATTTAGAACTACTTAAACCTAGCTAACCTAAGGACATCACACACATCCATGCCCGAGGCAGGATTCGAAACTGCGACCGTAGCGGTTGCGCGGTTCCAGCTGTAGCGCCTAGAACCGCTCGGCCACCACGGCCGGCTTTTGGAAACTGTTAAAAATGTTAGGATCTCGTAGCTCCAATAAGAAGGAAATAATGAGTAACAAAAATCTAGACATGTTATAAAAATGTGTGTGTGTATGTGCGTATTCATTCCACATCTTCTCCTAAACCACTGGACCGATTTCAGCCAAACTTGGTTCACATATCCGTCACTGGCACGCAACAATCGCTGTGTGGGTAAGAAATATGTATATATCACAGTTTAGGACACGTGACGTAATAAACAATGAGCTGCTTGAAAAACTGCCGCATCATGCATAACGTGTAAATGTATAACTCCTATGCTACTAACTGTTTCCATGATGGTATCTACATTAGCCGCTAAATGCATCTGGAAAGTATATCACTGTACCACACATAGTTCAGAAGATATGATGTTATAAACACCGAGGTGCGTGAAAAGCCGCGTCATCGTTCATGACATTTACATTTGTTACTTCTTTGCTACTATCCTTTAAATTTACTACTTCTTTGCTATTAACTCTTAATTGCAACATAAGACACAGAATGGACCTACGTAAATACATTGGTGTCAAAAATTAAAGCAACAATCCGCTATTTCCCCGTCCTGTGTCTCATTCGCGATACAATCACACTAACGGTCAAAAGAGGTCCATACGATCGTGTTCTGCACGGAAGATGGCATTCCGGTCACGGACGACCACGCCAACGATCAGGGCGGTTATCAAACGGTATAATGTTTGCCGGGTACTCCCACACCCACAGTCGCAGTATATACAGACACAGACGGTGCAGTATAGCACAGAGGACACGCCTGCCAGACTCCGTGGTGGAGGAACATATAAAAAATGGAAGCAGGATAGTCGCAATCTGATGTGACCCGATGGCTTAATGTGAATCATTTTGTTGTTTCTTGGGTGTGGCGGTAGTTTATAGTGACCGAAACGGTACCCCAAAGACCAGGGCAGGGCCGGCCACATGTGACGTTAGAAAGAGAATACCTTTATTTAACTGTACAGGAACTATGGTAGAGCCTTGGTACTAGAGCCTTGGTACTGCACAGCAACTGGCATCTGACTTCGCAGAATCCACTGGACGTATCGAGCAAATGGGGCACAGTAGGCTTCAGAAGAGTGACCTTTACTGTCGGAGACCTGCTGGATGTGTATCTCTGGGGTGGAGTCGTTCAACATGCCTCCTGGACGATCAAACAGTGAGCCAATGTTCTTTTCACAGACGAGTGCCAGTTTGGTCTGGAGAGTGATTCATGGCGGATTCGTATCTGGAAGGAACTCGGAACACGATTTTGGTACCCAAAAACTGTGGAAAAACACCTGTACCGAGGAGGATCCTTAATGGTGGGGGCAGGGTTATGTTGACCACGCATGCATACCTGAAGGAGCGAACACTACGGATAATCTACAGCCATGTGAAATAGAAGAGATGTATTTGCAGTTTGCGAATACAGTTTATGAGTAACGGATGAAAATTCGTACCGGACCGAGGCCCGAATACCGACTTTCCGTTTATCACGTGCGGTCACCGTAACTATTTCGGTTATCCATGCACACCTTCCGGACCGTGCACGGTCCTAAGTGCTCACACACTTACTGTGATTCCCACAGAATGACAGACCTCATTATTATCGTCGTTTTGACCTTACCGGCCGGTGTAGCTGTGCGGTTAAAGGCGCTTCAGTCTGGAACCGCGTGACCGCTACGGTCGCAGGTTCGAATCCTGCCTCGGGCATGGATGTATGTGATGTCCTTAGGTTAGTTAGGTTTAAGTATTTCTTTGTCTAGGGGACTGATGACCACAGAAGTTAAGTCCAATAGTGCTCAGAGCCATTTGAAGCATTTTGGCCTGTCTTGGCATGTAATACAATTTTCCAATGTCAGCATTTTCACAGTCCTGAATAGTACTATGCAACGTCCTTCAGTGCGCAGTAGTACGACCAACCAGGAGAGAGAGTAATGAACCAAGAGTGCAGGTCAAAGGGGAGATACCGGTGAACACACTGACGGAAGATTTTGCAACACCCAGAAGTAATTAATGTAGAGTAATGAAATTTGGGGAATACATTTTTAAGTGATTAACACCGCAAGATCACAGGTTAATGTAAGTGCGAGACAAGCCATTGAAAATATGAAACGCTTGCACGTTAATAATCGATGTAACCTCCAGCGTGTTGAATGCGTGCATGCATTGTGCCGGATGTCAGTTTGTGGGATGGAGTTTCATGGCTGTTGCACCTGGTCGGTCAATACAGTAGGCCAAGGCAACACGTCGACATTCTGTAGAGCATGTTGGGTTACAACAGCGGTTGGAAAGCACCCCTGGAATGCTGTTAATGAACGGCTGCACGACAGATTGATTTACCAGATTAGCGTACAATTGTGCAGTTAGGGTGCGTGAGATAACCACGAGAGTGCTCCTACTGTCACTCGAAATTGCACCCCAAACCATAAACTCCAGGTGTACGTCCAGTGTCTGTTAATCAGACAAGTTGATTGCAGGCACTCAACCGGCCTCCTTGTAACCAAAACACAGCCATCACTGGCACAGGCGCGGAACCAGCCTTCATCAGAAAACAAAACAGACCTCCACCCTGCTCTCCAACTAGTTCTGACTTGACACCAACGAAATCGCGAGTGGCGATGGTTTGGGGTTCAGTGGAATGCACGCGAGCGGGGTCTAGCTCGGAGCTACGATTTATAATAGTTTGCCGTGAGACGGTAGTTCCAACTGCTGCTCAAATTGCTGACGCAGGTGCAGTATGATGCACCAGAGCCATACGCCGTACACGATAGTCGTCTCTCTCGGTAGTGCCACGGAGCCGCCTGGAGCCCGGTCTTCTTGCCACCGTACATTCTCGTGACCACTACTGTCTGCAGTCATGCACAATGTCTACATTCCTGGAGAGTATAAAGCTTTACATGTTACTGGGGCATAGTCACGCAGTATTTTTTTAAACAATAAGCCTCAGTTTGACTGTATATTAGTGTATTTATATTCTTTAATCTCTAGATTTCGGCTTTATGTCATTACCGAGTACAATGCTAGAAGTTCTTGTCTAGTGAAATGAAGTGTTAATGGTCTAAGAACCTCTAGCGTTGTAGTCGATAATGTCATAAAAGCCCAACTCTAGGTAGCACATAAGATAAACACATTAATATGCAGTGAAAAGTTCTAGAAACGAAAGAAAAAGAAATTGTTCTAGCCAAAACTCTCTGCAATACCGCGGAAGAAAAATCCAGCTTCTCGGAAGTCTAATATACGACCTCGTTCAAAATCGGTTGTTGATGATGTCGTCTTTGTTACCTTAAAGGCATTCTTCTCTAACATCAACTTCCCACGTCCGATCTCAACGCTCACGACCTTTACTACGTATATTTAGAGCAAAGCAGATTTGTTACTTAATTAATGTTCCCTAGATCATTTTGCACCGTACATCGTAATGATGTGGAATGAGTCATTTTACATTCACATGGCAAATTTATTTGTACATACGGTTACATTCTGGACATTTCTAACTTTCTTTTGTTAAAAGCATACACATATGTGAGCTAGTAATTCCTATGTACCACCTCTTACACACTACAGTAATGGAAATTCTTCTACGGAATGGAAGGAGTTCTCTAGGAGAATCTTTCAAAGTTTGTTACCTGTCAGACATTTTGTATCACTGGTTAAGTGATCAAAAAATTTTGTTGCGCCATTGTGAACCCCTTTTTGTGCTGAAGGCAACGTTAATATGGTGTAATGAATGTCATTTTCCGTTCTGATATTGGAATAATGTACCTCATTGTTCCTTTTGAACTGTAGTGGATTATTTACAAGAAACATCATGAGGGAATAAAACTGCTATGAATCAATAGTTAGAATGCCCATTTCCTTAAACAGATGTCTACAAGATGATCACGGGTTCGCACAACATATTATTCTTACCGCACGTTTTTACATTTTCACCCAATGAAGACTTTCTTTCCCAAGTATGAGTTACCCCAGAATAGCATTCGATATGACATTATTAAATGAAAATATGCAAAATAGGTCAACTTACAGATTTGCCTCTCTCCAAAATTTTGCAACGATTATAAGCGCAAATGTGCCTGAACTAACTTGTCTACGAGTTCCAGAATGTATCATTTCCAATTTGAATTCTCATTAACGTCAACCTCCAAGAAATAAGAAGTTTCCACCTTATTTATTATTTTCTCATCATGTGTTGCACTTATCATTGGTATACTAGATGTGCAGAACTGTATATGTTGTGTCTTTTTAAAACTGAGGGTGAAGCCATTCGCAGAAAGCCAGTCAATGGTACATTTAAGAACTTTGTTTACCATTTCTTCTGTTTCTCCTCATATATTTAGACTGACTACAGCATTAATGTCTTCCGCAAAAAGAATGAATTTTGCTTGTTGTACACTAGATGGAAGATCGCTTACATATATGAGGAACACTATTGGACCTAAGACTGAACCCTGGGGAACCCCATACGTGATTTCTCCCCATGCAGAATTATATCCCTGGACTATATTGCTTGAATTACTAGATCCAAGTGTCTGCATTCTTTTGGTCAGATATGACATAATCCCTTGGTTAGCTACACAATCAGTCCTGTGAAACTTCAGTTTATGTGGGAGAATATTGTGATTCACACAGTCAAATGCCATAGATTGGACACTGCAATAACCATATGCGCTATTTCATTATTTAATGTTTGTATAATCTGTTGAGTAAACATGTAAATGGCTTTATGAGTAGAGAAACCCTTCTGAAACCCAAACTGTGATTTGCTAAAGATACCGTTGTTGCTAAGGTGAGATACTACTCCAGAATACATCTTCTCAACAATTTTGATGAATGACGCCAGCAGTGAATCCGGTCCATAGTTACTGACATCTCTCTTACCACCTTCCTTAAAGATGGATTTAACAGGGGCATATTTCCATCTCTCTAGAAAATGCCTTGACTTAGTGTTACATTACATACTTCTGATAAGACTGGGCTTATTACATGGGAATAAATTTTTGCTATCTATCGGAAGCACTACCAAAACCAGTTGAGCTTTTATTTTTAAGAGAAAGTGTAATTTGTTCTGGTGTAATCACAAGCGGAGGAACGAAGAAAAGGAACGCAAGACCAGAGAAGGCGGTGAGGAAACGTCAGCCAATAGGTCGCTGACAAGCACCGAGGTGCGCCAGGAGCGCCCCTTCAAGAAGTGAATATAAGCGCCGCTCCTGCCAGCCTCGGGGCCCCCTGCCCCCGGTGGCAGCCCCCCCCCCCCTTTGTGTTCAGTCTTCTTAGCGCCGAAGATCGTCACTAGTGTTTTGTGCAACAATGTTTTTCGTCACTACTGTGTGTCAGCGCTCTCTTCGGTGTGCTCCTTCGTTCGGTGAACAACTGACTGCCTTCGTTTGTGCGCTCTGTTGACCTTATTTATGTGTCATGTGCCTTCCACCGAACGCCCCCATCACATTCTTATGCATACCAACTGTTTTTAACATTCATGTCTATCTGTATTTATGTCTTCCTCTACGATTTCTGCTATACTATTGGCCGAAGAGCGGCGTCTGTTAGCCGATGCTGCCCCGCATCCCCCTTTTTCTATAAAGGGGAGGAAAAAACAGCCTCGGGACACAGATCGCCTAAGTGTACTGACATTAGTGGAACATATTTGCGGAGTGTGCTACAAGAACAACTAGTTGTGATCCTTATCAGTTACTTGTCTGGACTTTGACCGTGGCGATGACTATTTCTGTTGGCATGTTACTTGTGACACCGATGTATCTCCGACGTTAAGTACCGTCAATTGATTTACGGAAATAAAGCTACTAAAGTTATTTGTTTGAATTGTTGTATAGCATTCTGAGAACGCTGCATCCCTTAGGCACCCTATAAGTGACGAGCAGGCAAAATCCCACAATTTTCTCAATTTCAGAATGAAAAGCTGGTGATAGATTCATAAAATGGATTTTCGTGAAATGTACATTTTGAACATACTGCTGAGATTTTCATCTTCAGCTGTTTGCTCCTAGGCTTTCTATTATATTTAATAAATGATTATTAAATGCATTTACTTCCTGTGAGTCATCATAGCCCTTCCATTCAGGTTCATAATGCTACTGTCTTGTTCTGTGGCTGGTTGTGCTATGTACTAGCGCCACTAGGACTATTGTTATGCGACTGGCGCGAACTTTGAACAGAAATCATCTTTCAGACGTAGAAACAAGCTTACCAATTTCATTTATGTCGCTCAAATCGTTCTTGGTGTTGCGACCTTTTCCCCGTTAGCGTATTCCTCAATGGATGACGCCATTGGTTAGTGGTTGTGGTGCGAAACATTTGCACTTGTCGAGCCAGCGAAACAGCGAATGAACAATAGCAACACTGCTGCATTGTGTTGAGAGTGATGGACAATTAAACTGCTACAAACAGTAAGTCGATGAATTCCTGTAGCAAGACGCGTGCGTCCGCGACAATGCGCAGCAGGTCCGACTCGAAACTCAAACTGAATTTGCGCAGAATGGTAACCGTTAGAACTCTCATGGCTCGTTTGACGCGACACTCCCTTAAGCCTCCGACTTGAAATAAACTGAACCCTTGCCAACTTAGTGTCGCTCTTAGCAAAACAAAACTGACGGATGTAAAGATAAGCCGCACGGAGTGGCCGCGCGGTTAGAGGTGTAATGTCACGGATTGCGAGACCTCTTCCACCGGAGGTTCGAGTCCTCCCTCGGCCATACGTGTTTGTGTTGTTCTTAGCATAAGTTACTTTAAGTAGTGTGTAAGTCTAGGCATCGATGACCTCAGTAGTTTGATCCATTGGGAACTCACATACAACTCAAAAATGGTTCAAATGGCTCTGAGCACTATGGGACTTAACAGCTGAGGTCATCAGTCCCCTAGAACTTAGAACTACCTAAACCTAACTAACCTAAGGACATCACACACATCCATGCCCGAGGCAGGATTCGAACCTGCGAACGTGGCGGTCGCGCGTTTACAGACTGAAGCGCATAGAACCGCTCGGCCACCACGGCTCACTCACATACAACTATGTAAAGGTAATTTCAGGAGTAACCCAAGGAACTGTGACACTACCGTCATTGTATACTACAATATATCAGATCAAGCGGTTGTTTGTGAGAGGGCAATGAAGTCACAAGACTGTAGCGAATTGTTGGAAAACCTAAGAAGGTATGATGAATGGTGCAGGCTCTGACAGTTGATCGTGAACTCAAATAAAAAAAGCATATTGTGTATATGTAGGAGACGAAATAGACTATTCTACAACTACACAACTGTTGGCCAAACGTTCATCGATCTTGAAGTGCATCAGTACTCCACGGACATCCAGACCCTGATCTGCGGGTGCGGGAATTTTCTGCAAATGTCTGTGGTGGCACACAATCGACAGGTTGCGCCAAACATTTGCAACAACCGCTTGATACGTGCCTCTAGCTTCCCGCACGCCCGGAATAGGGACGTTGTTCAAACGGTTGAAATTGTTCAAAAGGAATACGCACTCGTCGGCAGGACATAGGACATAGTTGTACTGCAGAATGAATTTTAGGGGGACGTTGATGAAACTGACCAAAAATGTCAATTTTCAATTTATTTTTTATTTGTTAGTACAACTCATGGAGAATAAGTTCCCAAGGTTTCAATGTTGAAATCGCATCCAAAGTGCCTGAAAATTAATTAAAAGTGTGACGCGGCCCCCCCTGCCACGCCCACGTTTTGAAGCAGCACTTCAGTACCAGCTCAGTGAACAACGATTCTGTGTATTACTTTCAACCAAACGTGTGCGGGTACATCCAGAAGGTCTGACACTTACTCTTTGGTTATATAGATCATCTTTGACCGATCCTGCACTTCTCAAAAAGTGAGTTCATGACAAAACCCAAAATCCAAATGAGTGTTTGAATTCACTCATATGCAATCGATGCCCTAAAAACACATTTGAATCTGCTACAGTTGTCAGAATTGCAACTTATGATGCAGTGATTGTATTTAATGATGGGAGCGTCGGGAGGATGAAGGTATTAGAAATAATGAGCTTCAAGATAGGAAATTTTACTCAAGACATCCTGAGAAAAATGAATTGTACACATATTTCTGTAAACCTAATAAACGTGGTCTCAAGGGCAAATATTGAAATTCTGACTGAAAGCTGAGATATGGAGCAAAGTACTTGGACTTTTGCATTAATTTAAAATTGTACTTTTGGAACTATAATTAAAAATTATTGAAATTCTCTTGTTTGACCTGTTCCAAAAACCTCATGAGAGAAGCTTACAACATATATAGAGATGAAACAGAGAAGTTCTTGTGGAAATCTCTTGAATACTTTCTGAGAAAACGGATGATACATTATTTTTTGAAAATAAAATTTCAAATTTAATTTAAAAAAAGTTGAAAATATATATGATCGAAGGATTTTATATGTAAATGTGTTACTTTCATGTAAACCGCGGTACAAAATTTCATAGCCATATCTCCAAAACTGTGGATTTGATGGATTTTTGAAATAGTGTGTGTTTTTCATCAACGTCCCCCCTTAGCAAACACCAGTCCTCTCTAAACCCAACGAGTTACTAAGTGTAGGGCCAAAAAAGAATTTACGCAGACAATCCTTCAAAACGGCCAATACCCGATGATTTACACGAACGAATCACTAACAATACAGCCGCTCACTATCTGCGTATTATTATATTCAGGTGTCACTGAACACAGTCCTTGATGGCGCAGGGTGCTGTATTTTTTTCTGGCAGTGTACTATGAACTCGAGAATGAAGCCACGGAGAGCAATATGTATTTTGCAAGTTGACATTTATTTCACTAAGTGTTATTTCGGAACTGTAGAGAATGCCATACTGAATTCTAGGAACTTAGCAGACGCTTAACTGTCGCTATTTGAATTAGACTGTAGACATTCGAGACGTGTCCGCAATGCTGTTGAATTTTGCGTAGGGCAGTGAAGTCCTGGGGGAAGGTGCACAGGTAGCGGGAACCAGGGTAGTGTGTGGTGCGATGGGGTGGGATGGAGGGGGACGTTGGGATGGGACGGGCTGCGCAGCATTTCACGCATCTGGGGCTGGAGGCGAGGTGTTTGCTCTGCACTCGTGGCGTGGCGGCGGTTTTCGGCCACTCTGCCAGGCTCGGCGCTCGCCTCGTTTGCGACGTGGAACGAACGCGTGTGGGGGGAGCACAGCGGCAGTATGGTGAGGGGAAGGGGGGGGGGAGGGAAGTGGTGAAGGCGGCCGCGGTTGCAGAGGCTGTCCGGTGTCGGCCACAGCAGAGACCAGGCCTGGTCTGCAAAAAGCGGGCTGCACGCCGACTGCGGATACTGACCCGAGGTGTTCTTTGCGACGTGGAGCTGCGACGTCTCGAGCTATTTAGTAACGCACTGATCTTTCTTTGGCGTTCAAAGCTTACGGCGGTTCTTACCACAGGGAGTCGGATATTGTACCCATTTATCCAAACATATATAAATGTATGTATGTATGTATCTATGTACGTATGTAATAATTGAAATTCGTGTGCCTCTACAAAGATCGATGGGTGAAGCTTACAACTACTACCACTGTCGTACGTCAACAAAAGATATTCTCGAGAAAGCTCCGGTCCTACATAAAATCACTAAGTGGGCATAAGGTAAATATCCAGTCACTCTTTGCCAGTCTATTGTGGCAGTAGAAGACAGCAAAAATAAAGCATAAATTTTAAATTTCCCGTTTAACATTTCATTCACGCAAGAGAAACATACAAAAGTACCATCATTTCACCATCGCACAGACTCCCGTATGGAAGACATAGTAATGAGCATAAGTGGTGAAACAACTGAAAGAGATGAAGGCAACTAACTCGCCGGGTCCTGATGGAATACTAATTAGGTTTCACAAAAGTTTTCTACAGCATTGGCTTCTCACCCAGCCCCCCTCCCCCCCCCCCCCCAACTCCTTCTTCCAGAGTGCAAGGTCTTAAGCAACTGGAAAAAAGAACAGGTGGGGCATCTGTATGTACGAAGGGTAAAAAATAGGATCCGCAAAATTACAGCCCAATGACCTTAACATCAGTTTACTGAAGAGTCTATGAACATATTTTCAAATGGCTCTGAGCACTATGGGACTTAACATCTATGGTCATCAGTCCCCCAGAACTTAGAACTACTTAAACCTAACTAACCTAAGGACAGCACACAACACCCAGCCATCACGAGGCAGAGAAAATCCCTGACCCCGCCGGGAATCGAACCCGGGAACCCGGGCGTGGGCAGCGAGAACGCTACCGCACGACTACGAGATGCGGGAAAAACATATTTTCAGTCCGAATACAACAAATTTCCTTGAAGAAAAAAGTTCGGGAGATATGCTGTCATAAACACTGAGATTGGCAAAAACCTGCCACGATATGCATGACGTTTAAATTTATGACTTCTTTGTCACTAACTCCTGACGTCTTAAGCATTGAGCTGCTTCAAAACGCAACTGGAAGGCTACATCCGCTAGAGCTACAATTACGGGTGAAGTACAATATTTTAAATATATGTGAAATACAGGGTGTTTCAAAATGAATGTACGGTTTTCATCGCTTTGTAGCATTTATTATACTTAACTTACAACCATAAATTGTACATCAAATGAAATAGCGACTCAAACAGTTTCGTTTGTATACCTTTGCGCAAAGGGAGTAGTATGGAATGACCAAGAATAACTGAAGAAGATGTTGAACGAGGGAGTCTTTCACGCGGAGTTCCAAGAAACACCTTCGGAAGGCTAGTCGTGAATTAGCAATTCCAGTAAGTCTGTGTGGAAACGTTTAACGACACGCTTAAACTACGTCCTTGTTATTTTCAAAGTCCTAAACCCTAAAGCCTATAGTTTAAGTGCCAACTTTGACTGGGGGTCGTCCAGCTGCACACATTGGGTATGTTTCCCCAACTCCACTTAGGCGAAGTGTCGATTCATCGCTGAAGACGACACGGTCTAGAAGATCTTCATCGTCATACAGCAACTTTCGTTTGCAAAGTTAGCACAACTATAGTCTTTAGGCTTTAGAACTTGTAAGAACTGGAAACGACAAGAATGTAGTTTAAGCGTCTCGCTAAAAGTTTCCACACAGACTTTTTGGAATTGCTAATTCACGACTAGCCTTCCGGAGGGATTTCATGGGTCTCCGACTGAAAGACTCTCTCACTGGTTCAACGCGTTCTTCAGTTAATCTTGGTTATTCCATACTCTTCCCTTTGCGCAAAGATATACAAACAAAACTGTTTGAGTTGCTGTTCTATTTGATGTACAGTTCATTATTGTAAGTTGAATATAATAAGTGCTACAAAGCGATAAAACCCGTATATTCATTTTGAAACACCCTGTGTAGAAACATGTCGTATACCGGCAAAGCAGCGGGTGAAAAGTTCCTCCTATATTACTGAATCGATTTCAACCAGATTTGGTACTCGTGCTACATACTAATTGGAAATAAATACTGTACGGGTAAGAACCAGCAACCTCGTCTTAGGATAGGGGTGACGACGTGGTGAGAGAAGGGGGGGGGGGGGAGGCAGGAGGAGATGAACAGAGGGACAAAGGAGCAGGAGATTTTGGAGGATGACGAGGAGATAGAGGGTAACGAGGAGGTGCACAGAGGGGAAAGCAGCGGGTGGCCAGAGGGGGGAGGAACAGAAAGACAAGTTCCAAACTGTCTACTGCAGCAGGTGCAAGATCTAGGATGCGCTAGGCCGCACTAACGACAAGACAGGCGCTTTACAAATTGCTGGTTCTTACGATGTGGAATGTACACACCTGTGAGACCGGCAGACCGGCAGCAACACGCATACGAGAACATGAGCGAAAGATTCGTCTGTAGCAGCACAGCAAGTCTGCAGAGGCCAAACACCGGCAAGAAAGCGCGAAGGAAAGCAAATTTGATAGACCTGCGCACTGCCCAAGGAGCCAGCGACGACGAAGCCCAAGATCAAAGAAGTCATAAAAGTAATAAAACAATCTAAGAACATGAGCAGAGAGGATTGATACAAGCTTACCTTATGCTGGCTGTCAACCCTCAAAGTGCAACAGGCCGCATCGACAACACGTGGCGCTGGCGCTATCGGCGAGTAGCAGTCTGGGTCCAGCGGGTGGGAAACAAGAGACCGCGCCTTACTCGCCGATGAGCGCCAATCATATCAAGCAATGCAAGAAGCAACAGACAACGGCAGATCCCCATTACCCGCACCATAGCAAGCTATTATGACAAAGTTCCCGCTCCTTTCATCTCAAGTGACCAATCATAACAACGACCTTTTCCAAATTATGACCTAACTCACGCTCAGTGAGCAGGATGGCTAAATAACAGCTACTCCACACAGCTAAAGCACATCAGTAAGAAGACGACAGCTGTACACGCGGCTTAAACGTTAGTTTCTCCAGTAGAAGTACACTATGACGCAGTGCGATACACATAAATCTTCTATGTCAACTGACTCTGACTGTTTTAGCCTGCGCCATTATGTAAACCTTAGGTTGTTTTTCTGAGGTATATAGAACCAGATGCCTAAGCAATGGTCACGCATTTATCTTAAATTACGGACCCCGGATTTGCGGACGCGGAACTGGTGCCTGATGTGTTCTGTAGGATTCAAATCAAGCGAACCTGGCGATCAAGATATAAATGTGAGTTCACTAGCGTCTTGTGTTCAAAACACTGTGGCACGATTCTGGGTTGTGATACAGACAGTTGTCCCATTGTAAGACTACTTCGCCGGAGCTGAAGACATCAAATATGAAGATTTGTGGGTAATATGTAATAAGGTTCAAGTAGTCGGCAGCCGTTATGGTGGATTCGGTTACTACCACAGGTCCACCGAGCGAGGTGGCTCAGTGGTTAGCACACTGGACTCGCATTTGGGAGGACGACGGTTGAAACCCGCGTCCGGCCATCCTGACTTAGGTTTTCCGTCATTTGCCTAAATCGCATCAATCAAATGCCGGGATAGTTGCTTTGAAACGGCTCGACCGACTTCCTTCCTCGTCGTTCCCAAATCCGATGGGACCAATGACCTCGCTGTTTGGTCCTCTCCCCTAAGTCAACCAACCAACCAACCACGGGTCCCCTGGAAGCCTAAGTGAATGTCCTCCATAACGTAATACTGATCCCATCGGCCTACGTCCTCTGCACGGTACACGTTTCGAGCAGCCGTTCACCTGGACGAAGGCCGCTCCTTTCATCCACGGTCCCATCTCTATGATCCCACACCAACTGAAATCGCAAATGAGATGCCGCTGGGTCAACATTGCAACACGTAAGCATCGTCCATTGCGGAGCCTCGTGTTCAACGATCCGTCCTGATTGATTTTCTTCCACCAGAACCTCCGGAACACTTGCGCCTGTACCAACACTGTACTGTGTCGTCTGACCTGCCACAGATCACAGCCTATCGTGCAGCTCTCGGACGTTCACGTTCAGTGATGAGGTGCAGATGTTCAACAGTCACCTACACGTGGCTTCAAAAAATGGTTCAAATGGCTCTGAGCACTATGGGACATAACAGCTGTGGTCATCAGTCCCCTAGAACTTAGAACTACTTATACCTAACTAATCTAAGGACATCACACACACACATGCGCGAGGCAGGATTCGAACCTGCGACCGTAATAGTCCCACGGTTCCGGATTGAAGCACCTAGAACCACATGGCCACCGCGGCCGGCCACGTGCCTTCATCCCTGATTTACAATTGCTCACGACAGCAGCACGCGAATAGCCGATCAGCTTCGCGTATTCTAGTTGACTGTTCCCAGGCGCCAGAAAACAACAACCTGTCCTTCATCTAGGTCGCTTATGTGAGCGGATTCCTCCGTTTTCTGCCCGTATTTCACTATCGAGTTTCCCCTTTCATCGTTGCACATTTATATACACTACTGGCCATTCAAATTGCTACACCAAGGAGAAATGCATATGATAAACGGGAATTCATTGGACAAATATATTATACTAGAACCGACATGTGATTGCATTTTCACGCAATTTGGGTGCATAGATCCTGAGAAATCAGTACCCAGAACAACCATCTCTCGCCGTAATAACGGCCTTGGTAAGCCTGAGCATTGAGTCAAACAGAGCTTGGATGGCGTGTACAGGTACAGCTGCCCATGCAGCTTCAACACGATACCACAGTTCATCAAGAGTAGTGACTGGCATATTGTGACAAGCCAGTTGCTCTGCCACCATTGACCAGACGTTTTCAATTGGTGAGAGATCTGGAGAACGTGCTGGCCAGGGCAGCAGTAGAACATTTTCTGTATCCAGAGAGGCCCGTACAAGACCTGCAACATGCGCTCGTGCATTATCCTGCTGAAATGTAGGGTTTCGCAGGCATCGAATGAAGGGTAGAGCCACGGGTCGTAACACATCTGAAATGTAACGTCCACTGTTCAAAGTGCCGTCAATGCGAACAAGAGGTGACCGAGACGTGTAACCAATGGCACCCCATACCATCACGCCGGGTGATACGCCAGTATGGCGATGACGAATACACGCTTCCAATGTGTGTTCACCGCGATGTCGCGAAACACGGATGCGACCATCAAAACCTGGATTCATCCGAAAAAATGACGTTTTGCCATTCGTGCACCCAGGTTCGTCGTTCACTACACCGTCGCAGGCGCTCCCGTCTGTGATGCAGCGTCAAGGTTAACCGCAGCCATGGTCTCCGAGCTGATAGTCCATGCTGCTGCATACGTCGCCGAAGTGTTCGTGCAGATGGTTGTTGTCTTGCAAACGTCCCCATCTGTTGACTCAGGGATCGAGACGTGGCTGCACGATCCGTTACAGACATGCGGATAAGACGCCTGTCATCTCGACTGCTAGCGATACGAGGCCGTTGGGATCCAGCACGGCGTTCCGTATTACCCTCCTGAACCCACCGATTCCATATTCTGCTAACAGTCATTGGATCTCGACCAACGCGAGCAGCAGTGTCGTGATACCATGAACCGCAATCACGATAGGCTACAATCCGACCTTTATCAACGGCGGAAACGTGATGGTACGTATTTCTCCTCCTTACACGAGGCACCACAACAACGTTTCACCAGGCAACGCCGGTCAACTGCTGTTTGTGTATGAGAAATGGATTGGAAACTTTCCTCGTGTCAGCACGTTGTAGGTGTCGCCACCGGCGCCAACCTTGTGTGAATGCTCTGAAAAGCTAATCATTTGCATATGACAGCATCTTCGTCCTGTCGGTTAAATTCCGCGTCTGTAGCACGTCGTCTTTGTGGTGTAACAATTTCAATGGCCAGTAGTGTACGTATTTCTCTACGTCATGGGCCTGCAGCACCACAAGGTGCCTTTCAGTCTCTCCGAGGACAGTGATCATTATATTTTGACACAACAGTGTTACTGTTCATTGTTGCCAGCCTTGCGAAATTTTTAAATAAACAGGTGTCCGTTGTGCATTTTCAACTTCTCGCGGCGTAATGAATAACCCATTAAATTTCGGGCATGCAGCCGCGCAAATAAAATTTCCTCTACTGATATTTCGGCCGCGTATCGTCCGGCCATCTTCATAGCGAGGCACAAGACTGACGACAAGGTGCAAGCGGTGCCTACTATGCTCCACCCATGGTTTGTGAAGGGTGATGGCAGCTTCTGGCATGAAGATATAGATTTGTGTGCGTTGGTTTCCGATATACGGCATATCCTAATGTACCATCACTTTTATGGCGAACGACAACATCCAAAAAGGGGAGGCAGCCGTCTTTTTCTACTTCCATAGTCAATCTAATGCTAGCATGGATGGAATTCAGATGCTCAAGAAATCGATGTAATTCATCCATACTATGGGTGTCCTTAAGACCTTAGTGCATCGGGCGCACTGTATCTCCGATAAAGACAATTTGCAAGGAGAGCTAACATACCGCAAGAGCATTTTTAAATTGAATGGATATTCGTCGCAACAAATTCGTAGAGCATTCCATGCAAAACCTAAAAAGCAGGTATGTGATGGGCAAGAAGATAGTAAATTCTTCAGATCTAGTGTGTTTTTGCCCTATGTGGGTGCTCTTTCTTCAAAGATAAGCCGTATTCTTGAGAAACACTGTGTTAAGGTGATCTTCCGGCCCCCCACGAAGATTGCAGCTTTACTCGGCTCTGTGAAGGACGATTTACTGCTTCGTAAGGCGGGTGTTTACCAGATTGCTTGCGGAAGTTGTGAGCAGTCATACATAGGTCAAACAACACGCATCGTTCATGAAAGGTGTGTGGAGCACCGAAGATACACACGCTTATTACAAATAGACAAGTCAGCTGTGGCGGAACATTGTATTGATACGGGTCATTCCATGAATTACAGTGATGTGAAGATTTTAACATCCACCTCTTATTTTTGGGAATCTGTATTCAAGGAAGCTATAGAAATTCGATTAGCCAACAATTTAATAAACAGAGATAATGGTTTTAATTTGGACAAAGCATGGAATCCGGCACTTGGAGTTATTAAACTGCAGAGAAGTCGTCATCGTGTCACCGCCGCCGATCAAACATCGATAAGCGAGTTGAATGTCTGTACGCCTTCGCCACAGGCGGCGCATGTGTAAGCGTATGTCTCTGCCGCCGACCAGCCTCTGTGACCCCCATGCGCCGTACCGCCGCGGTGGAGAATATTAGGCCGCGCTTAGCACCTTGTCGTCAGTCTTGTGGCTCGCTCTGAAGATGGCCGGACGATATGCGGCCGAAATATCAGTAGAGGAAATTTTATTTGCGCGGCTGCATGCCCGAAATTTAATGGATTAGGTGTCCGTTGATTGACATTGGTGACCTAAGCACACATGCTTTTCCCGATTATTGTGATCTTTGAAATCGACAGTTTCGATACATGCGTAATCTTTGCCTGCGGAACGAATCTTTAACTCTGCAGTGCAGTGTGCTTTGACATGAAACTCCTGACACATTAAAACTGCGTGTCCGACCTGGACTCTAATACAGGGCTTTTTCCTTCCACGAGCAAGTGCTCCAACGACTGAGCTACCCAAGCATGATTCAAAACCGTCCTTACGGCCTTACTCCACCTAGTATATTTGCACCATGAAAATGTCACATAAATTTTCCTCAGAAACTTGCGGAACTAGCATTCCATAAAGGAAGTATAGTGCATACACATGTCTTTAAAAAAGCGCAGGTGACTTTAGTACATAAGAAGGGTAAAAGAACGAATAACCCTCCTACCTCTCCTGCTAATTAGGCTTTTCTATATGACCGCGTACATAAAGTCCCTAATTTCTGGGGAATAGGCATCTATCCGAAGAATAATGCAAAACGAGAGTAGATGAGGTTATAACCGAATTGCCACTGCTCAGTATTATTTATGATGATTAGAAAAATGTTCGGTTAACGTTATATATATTTTAATTGCGTAAACTAGTTTTTTTAATAAAAATTAGCTAGTGGAAAATTTGGAAGAAAGGTTTCCAAAGTATGTCATTAATAAAATAACCAACGGCCGCCAGTTCCTCGCCGGAACAAGAATAATTAAATTGAAACTGAACTTTATACTCGTAAGCAACCTTATGTAAGAATAGTCATTGGCGTCATAACGTAGGAAAAGCGCTTAACGCACACTTCACACCTCACATGTCACAGTAGTCAAATAATACAAAAATAGCAAACACATACAACATACTATATTAATTTGCAAAGGTCAATTAATGTATGATTGTTTACTGGCTCTGCCCAGAAAATTTTTGTTACGTTACTCACCGTAATACTGATTGTCGTAATTGTAGCAAGCAGAAAGATTGTTTGAATCTACCCATTGATAAGAACTGTCTTTTACCTAGCAGTTATCCTGATATTTCGTTGTAATAAAAGTTATAAATTATGCCACAAGCTATAAATTAGAATTGTGCTTTGACAGCGAAATTCATTGTTTACTACCAATTTTTTTATTATAAAACTTACTGCATTAAAAAAAATGAATTAATACTGGCTTTTGCATCATTCTACTTCTGCGGGTAAGCTACTAAAAACAGTATACTGAACGCATTATTGTGGCCAAGATAGACACGAAGCCCATGCCTAATACAGTAGTACAAGTTTATATGCCAACTAGCTCAGCAGATGATGAAGAAATTGATGAAATGTATGATGAGATAAAACAAATTATTCAGGTAGTGGAGGGAGATGAAAATTTAATCGTCATGGGTGACTGGAATTCGAGAGTAGGAAAAGGGAGAGAAGGAAACATAGTAGGTGAATATGGATTGGGGGTAAGAAATGAAAGAGGAAGCCATCTGGTAGAATTTTGCACAGAGCATAAATTAATCATAGCTAACACTTCGTTCAAGAATCATGAAAGAAGGTTGTATACATGGAACAATCCTGGAGATACTAGAGGGTATCATATAGATTATATAATGGTAAGACAGAGATTTAGGAACCAGGTTTTAAATTGTAAGACATTTCCAGGGGCAGATGTGGACTCTGACCACAATCTATTGGTTATGAACTGTAAATTAAAACTGATAAAACTGCAAAAAGGTGGGAATTTAATGAGATGGGACCTGGGTAAACTGACTACACCAGAGGATGTACAGAGTTTCAGGGAGAGCATAAGGGAACAATTGTCAGGAATGGGGGAAAGAAATACAGTCGAAGAAGAATGGGTAGCTTTGAGGGATGAAATAGTGAAGGCAGCAGAGGATCAAGTAGGTAAAAAGACGAAGGCTGGTAGAAATCCTTGTGTAACAGAAGAAATATTGAATGTAATTGATGAAAGGAGAAAATATAAAAATGCAGTGAGTGAAGCAGGCTAAAAGGAATACAAACTTCTCAAAAATGAGATCGACAGGAAGTGCAAAATGGCTAAGCAGGGATGGCTAGAGGACAAATGTAAGGATGTCGAGGCTTATATCACTAGGGGCAAAATAGATACTGCCTACAGGAAAATTAAAGAGACCTTTGGAGAAAAGAGAGCCACTTGTATGAATATCAAGAGTTCAGATGGAAACCCAGTTGTAAGCAAAGAAGGGAAAGCACGAAGGTGAAAGGAGTATATAGAGGGTCTATACAAGGGCGATGTACTTGAGGACAATATTATGGAAACGGAAGGGGATGTAGATGAAGATGAAATGGGAGATACGTTACTGCGTGAAGAGTTTGACAGAGCACTGAAAGACCTGAGTCGAAACAAGGCCCCGGGAGTAGACAACATTCCATTGTAACTACTGACAGCCTTGGGAGAGCCAGTCCTGACAAAACTCTACCATCTGGTGAGCAAGATGTATCAGACGGGCGAAATGCCCTCAGACTTCAAGAAGAATATAATAATTCCAATCCCAAAGAAAACAGGTGTTGACAGATGTGAAAATTACCGAACTATCAGTTTAATAAGTCATGGCTGCAAAATACTAATGCGAATTCTTTACAGACGAATCGAAAAACTGGTAGAAGCCGAATGACTTATCTTAGAAGAAAGATTAAGGAAAGGCAAACCTACATTTCTAGCATTTGTAGAGTTAGAGAAAGCTTTTGACAATGTTGACTGGAATACTCTCTTTCAAATTCTGAAGGTGGCAGGGATAAAATACAGGGAGCGAAAGGTTATTTACAATATGTACAGAAATCAGATGGCAGTTATAAGAGTCGAGGGGCACGAAGGGGAAGCAGTGGTTGGGAAGGGAGTGAGACAGGGTTGTAGCCTCTCCCCGATGTTATTCAATCTGCATATTGAGCAAGCAGTAAAGGAAACAAAAGAAAAATTCGGAGTAGGTATTAAAATCCATGGAGAAGAAATAAAAACTTTGAGGTTCGCCGAAGACATTAGGTTCGCCGAAGACATTGTAATTCTGTCAGAGACAGCAAAGGACTTGGAAGAGCAGTTGAACGGAATGGACAGTGTCTTGAAAGGAGGATATAAGATTAACATAAACATAAGCAAAACGAGGATAATGGAATGTAGTCGAATTAAGTCGGGTGATGTTGAGGGAATTAGATTAGGAAATAAGACACTTAAAGTAGTAAAGGAGTTTTGCTATTTGGGGAGCAAAATAACTGATGATGGTCGAAGTAGAGGGGATATAAAACATAGACTGGCAATGGCAAGGAAAGCGTTTCTGAAGAAGAGAAATTTGTTAACATTGAGTATAGATTTAAGTGTCAGGAAGTCGTTTCTGAACGTATTTGTATGGAGTGTAGCCATGTATGGAAGTGAAACATGGGCGATAGATAGTTTGGACAAGAAGAGAATAGAAGCTTTTGAAATGTAGTGCTACAGAAGAATGCTGAAGATTAGATGGGTAGATCACATAACTAATGAGGAGGTATTGAATAGAATTGGGGAGAAGAGGCGTTTGTGGCACAACTTGACAAGAAGAAGGGACCGGTTGGTAGGGCACGTTCTGAAGCATCAAGGGATCACAAATTTAGCATTTGAGGGCAGCGTGGAGGGTAAAAACTGTAGAGGGAGACCAAGAGATGAATACACTAAGCAGATTCAGAAGGATGTAGGTTGCAGTAGGTACTGGGAGATGAAGAAGTTTGCACGGGATAGAGTAGCATGGATAGCTACATTAAACCAATCTCAGGACTGAAGACCACAACAACAACAACAACTACACCCAAAGATTTCATTATTACGTAATTGTTCAAAAGTTGGATAAATTATGTTTTGATAATCTAATAATTTAATGTTCACTCCATTCTCAGTTCATTTTCTGATTATCTCTGTTCATAAAAAGGGATACTACTGGGATCTTGACTGGGGAAAATTATTTACGTGACAATATGCACGAAAACAATGTTATTCAAGCATTAAAATTCCAACTACACTGGTCAGTATATTACACTTCTAGTTACAAAAGTCAAGATCTTACTTCACTTCATTATGCCGTCGGTTTGTCGAGTGGCTTCATTTAACGGTAAATAGGGCACAGGTTGATCTTCTTGCCATACCATAGCAAGGGCCTGCAGTACTCTAGATGTTATGTGAATTACTCTTGCTGCCTTTGTACTGTGCCCAATAAATGCCATAGCTTGCCAATATTAAACATCCACCATAACAACCACTTCAGTTTTCACTACTCCGCACTTCGGAAGCAGACGTTTTGTCTCTGCACTTTTACATAGCCACATCGGCGAATACACCCAACCAGCGACACCAATCGTGCCCTCGCTACTCCGAAATGCTGCTCTTCTGGCGCCCACGAACGCCCAGCGATAATGCATTTACAATTTATTATACTCTTTGACAATAGCTTTTCCCTGGCTAGGTCGTTGTGTCTACTTACAAAATGTTAACATTCCATGCGTATTCTCTTTCTTAAACAACAAATTGCATTTGTGACGTTACAACATATTTTCAAGAATAATATTAAGCACAACTGATAAAACAAACTTCGCAAAAGATGTAGAAAATGTGTGATCATCCACAGAGTTGTGGTGTTATAAAAGGACCCATAAACTTATAGACCTATATCCAGAACTTCGGTTTACAGCAGAAGGCTTGGACATATTCCCAGCTCGAATATAATAAACTTTGTTGAGACTGAGACGCTTATGTCTACGAATCAGCATGCTTTTAGAAAGCATCGCTCATGGAAAACTCAGCATGCCCTTTCTTCACACGATATACAGCGAACTATGGATGAAAAACCACAGGCAGATTCCATATTTGTAGATTTTCGGAAAACGTTCGACCCGGTGCCCCGTTTGGATGCTGTTAAAGAAGGAGTTCACGGATATATGAGTGGCTCGAAGACTTCTTAAGTAATAGAGCCTAGTATGCTGTCCTCGACGGTGAGTGTTCATCAGAGACAAGCGTATCGTCAGCAGTGCCCCGGGGAAGAGTGGTAGGTTCTTGATTTCTCTATATATATATGAATGTTTTGGCCAACACGTTGGGCAGCAGTCTGTGGTTGTTTGCTGATGATGCGGTGGTGTATAGTGAGGTGTCGAAGTTCAGTGGCCGTGGAAATATGTAAGACGACTTAGACAAAATTGTCAGGTCATGTTTTGAGTGGCAGCTAGCTCTAAACGTGGAAAAATGTAAGGTAATGTGGATGAATAGAAAAGACAAACCTAAAATGATCGGTTACAGTACTACTAGCTTCCTGCTCGACACAGTCAAGTCATTTAAATATCTGATCGTAACGTGGCAAAGCGATACGAAGTGAAATGAGCATGTGGTACTGTGGTAACAAAGGTGAATGGTCGACTTCGGTTTATTGGGAGAATTTTAGGAAAGAGTCGTTCACCTGTGAAGGAGACTGCATATAGGACGCCAGTGCGGCGTGTTCTTGGGTACCGATCGAGTGTTTGGGATCCATAATAGGACGAACTGAAGGAAGACATCGAAGCAATTCAGAGGCAGGCTGCTAGGTTTGTTATCGTTAGATTCGAACATCACGTAAGTGTTACGGAGATGCTTCGGGAACTCAAATGGGGATCCCTGGAAGGACAGCAACGTTCTTTTCGAGAAAAACTGTTGAGAAAATTTAGAAACGGGCATTTGAATAAAGATGAGATTAGAGAAATTAGTGCTCTTACGGACGCAAATAGACGGTCGTTTTACCCTCTCTCTATTTGAGAGTGTAACAGGAAGGAAATGAGTATTAGTAGTACATGGTATCCTCCGTACTCACCGTAAGTTGGCTTGCGGAATATCTTTGTATATCTAGATGTAGAATCAGAGCCTGGGGGATTGTTTCTAGAAAGAATCTTTCACTATACAGAGTAAACACAGAATTTTAGTGTGTGACGAACGTTCAATCTTTGCCTCGTTATTAGCTATATTTCATTTCATTGTATTCGTATTTTCCGTAAGTAAGTGGCATCTAATATCTGAAATATTAAAGAAAGGTTTATTAATTTTCAAACTGACATTTTGTAATAAATTTAGTGTGAGAATGCTCATTAAAATATTTATTATTTGTACATAATACTGGTGACGTATCAGTAATTAAGTGATAATTGTCATTGCTTGACATATTCTGTTGTTGGCAACCGAGGCTAGTAGTGCACCACGAGATGGAGTGGTAGTTCCATATCAACTTACCAACGATGAAGACTACGCAGAGGTATTGCTTGTAATGTGTAGCGGGTTACCGGAGAGGCTGACTGACGTTGTATATGATCTCAGAATCTATACAAAAGCGAATTCGTAGAATTTCAATAGCATGGTCGTACTGGCTTAGTCGTTCACTTTTTACAACATATATACCACCACTTCGACCACTAGTAACACGTCAGATTAGTACTGCTGAAGCAGGAAAATTTGTGAATGTGCCTTCTGATTAATTTCAAGCAGTAGCTTGAAAATACGTCTTATGTTCAAATCCATTTCCTCCCGTTGATTAAATGTTGTTTCTCCGAGACGCGTACCCTTAATGGGGATTAGAAGCGGTGGTAAGTGAAGTTACATGAGTGTTAATTTTAAAATAGCAAAATACTTATTATCATTGTCAAAGTTGAAAATACGAGGTTATCTAATTACTATTTCATGCTGCACTGCATTAAAAAACTTAGTTAAAAATGAGAACGAAATTTAAATCACTACATTGCACAATCTTCGATTAATCTTGAACATGCTGAGCTTCACATTTCGATTATTTCATAGAATGATTCACCATTTCCCGTTCTTTGCTTTCCACATGTGAGTATTTTCGGATGACAACTGATTATATTGACAGGAATGTGTCTTCAACATTTATGGATTGAACAACATGTAAATGAAATAGATTTGCTCCGCTAGTCAGTGTGTAGTTTTAATACACGACCACGTCACATTACAATTTCCTCGGGATGCCCTAAAACCATCACCTGATTCGTCTACCAACCATTAATTTATCCAAGGTATTGATGAATGGGCCCCGTGTAACTGGATTAAATTACTTGGAGAAGAGGTAAAGTGATCATACACTTTCCACACATCTTTATTCATTAAAAGAAGCGTTCGTGTTTTCACCCTTTCTCAATCGGCGTAATATGTTCATATTTTCAAGGACATTATGTTATTATAAATTACATTTTGAGCACTGCTCAGAATAACGATGATTTTAGCTATCTCGTTTCCCGCTTTACATATCAATAGAAAAACGTCCAACATAGACCTTTGTGGTACACCTTTTTTCATCGCTTCTAATTTCTGTGTGAACGATATGGAACAGATATAGCCCACCTGCCGTCATTCAGACGACGAACGTGCTGTGCCTTCGATTTCGTAATAGTTTAACCACAGCACTTTTGTGTCAGACACATAATATTGACCATCATCATCTTGAACAGTTTTCAATCCCAGAGTGGATCTGTTAGGAACATAAGTCTCACCATCTAGTCCAGTTTTCTCACCATCTTTCTGTGTTCACTCTGGTCCAGGCCTCGCCTCTTTTCAACACACTCCTCCACACATTTCAGTCATTTGTCCCTCGGTCTTCGGCCGCGGTGGTCTCGCGGTTCTAGGCGCGCAGTCCGGAACCGTGCGACTGCTACGGTCGCAGGTTCGAATCCTGCCTCGGGCATGGATGTGTGTGATGTCCTTAGGTTAGTTAGGTTTAAGTAGTTCTAAGTACTAGGGAACTGATGACCACAGCAGTTGAGTCCCATAGTGCTCAGAGCCATTTTGAACCTCGGTCTTCCTCTTGGTCGCATGTTCTTAAGATCCCTCCTGTTTACCAATATTAAGTTCAAATGGCTCTGAGCACTATGGAACTTAACTTCTGAGGTCATCAGTCCCCCAGAACGTAGAACTACTTAAACCTAACTAACCTAAGGACATCACACACATCCATGTCCGACGCAGGATTCGAACCTGCGACGGTAGCGGTCGCGCGGTTCCAGAATGTAGCGCCTAGAACCGCTCGGCCACTCTGGCCGGCCAATATTAAGTGTACATACCAGCTTAGCTTTGATGTTTCTATCCTGGTCTGCAAGGGTTCCTCTTTCAATATTTCCCTTTCCCCTTTATTCGTTATCCTATCTCTCCTTGTCACTCGTAACCTACGTCTGAGGGACTTCATTCCACATGCCTGTAACCTGCTCTTTCCTTCATTAGCCATGTTTCAGAGGCATGGGTTAATAACGGGATGTAATCACTTCTTTGCTTTTTTGTGGGACCTCATTGTTCGAGCCCTGTCTCCTAACACTTCACTGAAATGCTTCTGCCTGTCTGTCACTTTCACTGATCTCTTTGTCATTTCTTCCATTCACTTCCAGAGTACTTGACATTTTCCATCTTCTTCAATTGTTCACCTCCAATCCTTATTCTGCCAGTCGGACTATCTTCCTTTTTAATTGTAACCATGATGTCACATTTATTTACGTAAATTTTATCGCATACAGTCTCTGAGTTTCTTTCCAAGCATCCAGCTGTTTCTAAATCTATTTCTCCTTGTTTCCGTGGATCAAAAAATGATCTGCCATTGCTTTCATTTTGTCTTCTCCAGTTTCCTCTGTTACGTTAGCCATTATCTCATCCAAGAAGATAATAAAGAGGAGAGATGACAATGCGCTGCTCTGTTTCACACCACGTGTTTGCTGGAACCAATCAGTCCTTTCATTTCCCATTTTCAGGCAACTCAGACTTCCACAGTACATCCCCTCGACTCTCCCTGTTGTCTCTTTCTCGAGTCTCTTCTTTTCTAGTTCTTCCCAGATCTTTCTTCTGCGAACGCTGTCAAATGCCTTTGCAATATCGAGAAAGACCATCGCAAGTTTCCACGAATTCACATTAGTGCTTTTGGAGAGGCCTCACTGGAAATGTGAGGTCAAAAGTTGACCTATCTGGTCTGAAGCCATGCTGTTCCTCTAACTGTTTGCCCTCCGACCCTTGTTCGGATTTTGCTCTCCAAGATACTTTTATATAACTTGGCGCAATGTGGTACAGTGTGATTCCCCGGCAGCTTCTGCAATCCTTCCCATTCCATTTCTTGAACAAAGGGACAATTAGTGTCCTCTTCCAATCTTATGGAGTCTTTTTCTCAGTCCACACCACCCTCATCATACAATACAGCCACAGTTTTCCAACCTCCTCTGCTGTCTCCATCATTTCGACACTAACTTCGCCCATACCAGGTGCCTTTCCTCTTTTCATTTTGTACAGTGCCATTTCCATTTCCTGCCATGTCTGGTCGTTCCCCTGGCCCCTCCTCCCCCAAGAATTTATTTTTACCTTTTTATCTCTTTAATGTTTTATCCTCATCTCCAAGTCCGTCCGAATTTAGCAAATGCTCGAAGGACTCCTTCCACACAATCTCCAGAGTCTCATTGTCATTAACCTATGTCTAATTTCTGTCTATCATTGTTGCCTGTTCTTTCAAATTCCTCTTCTTTTTCACCGTTCCCTATAGTACAGGGTGTCTATAAAGTCCCTTAACAACTTCAAATGTTTTTTACAACGGCAGTTGTTGAAATATTTTAACAAAATTTCTTTTATTGTAATCATTGTTTACTAAAGTTTTTATATAAATTAAAATTTTGTGTTTCAGATATTATGTTGATGGAAGGAACTGAACCTCTATAAAATGGCAACTCCTCAAGAGAAGGCACAATGTGTGTCCTGGTTTATTGAGACCAAAAGGAATGTTCTGACTCATCGAAACTTCAGAACGAAGAGATCCACCATCGCGCCCTTCAATCCGTGCGTGGCACACAAACTTTATGGAGACATGGACAGTGTTGGATAAAGTAAGGAGCGGGTGACCAAGAATCTTTGAGGAAAACATAGATCGCGTTTTAAACATCGTCACTCGTTCACCTACGAAGTCCATCCGCACTGCTGCCAGACAGTTGCAACTACCACGTTCAACTGTGCGTACGGTCCTCCACAAGAATTTACGGTTGTATGCTTACAAAGTGCAACTGTTACAGACACTTGAGTCAAACGACAAGCCAAAACGGACAGTTTGCACTCAACATGCTAGAACGCCTTTCGGAGGATGAAGCATTCCTCAAGCGAGTTTGATTCAGTGACGAGGCAACTTTTCATGTTTCTGGGATATAAGACAGAATGTAAGAATCTGGGGATCTGAATACCCCCATGTGGCTAGGGAGCTACAGCGGGATAGTCCAAAAGTGAAGTTGTATTGTGGAATCACGTGCAACGGAATAATTGCTCCATTTTTCTTCAACGAGTCCACAATTATTGCAGATGCTTACCTCGACCTTCTGACTGAATATGTAGCACCACAACTGATTAACTTACAACCAACTATCATTTCCCAGGAAAATGGTGCACCACCACATTGCGGACTGCAAGTTCGTCGGTTTCTCAATGAAACGTTTCCTGGCAGATATATTGGGACGGATGGGCCAATTCGTTCGCCAACGCGTTCGCCATATCACTCCTCTGTACTTTTTTCATGTGAGTATGTGAAAAATATCGTGTATTAAACACATATACGGATTCGTAATGCCAGTTGCCACCACTGACGATGCTATGCTGCAGCGAACATGGCAAGAAATCGAGTATCGTCTTGATGTGCTTCGTGTAACTAAAGGCGCCCATATAGAGGTCTATTAAACACTGTCAAAAAATTATAAACACTGATTACAATAAAAGAAATGATGTTAAAATATTTGAACAACTGCCGTTGAAAAAAAAATTTTTGAAGTTGTAAAGGGGCTTTAGCGACACCCTTCATTTTCTTATTGCCTCTGATATCTTCTTCAATCATCTTTGTTCATTCTTCCGTCTACTTGCTTCTCTCCTCAGCCACTGTCTTACTTGCTAAACTTGATACTGGAAATAATTCTAATTCGTTTCACACGAAAGATGAAATGTTTAGTATGCAGTCTTCTCGGTTTCCATTAGTGTAGCTGGGTATTGCAGTTAATAGTGTATGAAGTATCTGTACTATCTGTACCAGTACTTGGCTCACGGGCCAGCAACGAGAGCTGTGCTCCCGCCTGTGGTGTGGAAGATAGGAGGCCAGCTGCTGCTGGAAGCACGCGAGGCGTGCTTTAATATCGACCCCTGGCCTACAGCACTGGAACGGGACGTGCAGAGAGCCCGGCTAAACTGCCTCATAAACCGAGGGAGACAGATTAACCCCCGGGCCGGCGCTTGCACGTCCACGTCCCGTCACAACAGCGCTTCCAAACTACCGACAGCCCACGGCGCGGACCCTAATTTGGCGGTGGCGTACTGCGAGTCCCTGCTCCACTGCGCTGCCTAAGTAGGCTGCTCTGTCTAGATATAATAGGCGGATTTGTAGTAGTTCATAGCTGAATGAGATCATCAGAAAGTTATAACTGAAATGATGGTAGGAGAAGAGGAAGGACATGGTTGACCTGTGAGTGAACTCATATATATGTTCTAATTTATTTACCACATAAAATTTCAGTTCACAAAATGTAGTTAAAAGTTACTAACTTTGCATGAATCACCTGGATAGCCGAAACAACAACAAGAAGAACTTACTGAAGACTTCCTCTACAGGGGCCAAATGCAAGACAAAATAGCTTTTATTCACAACATCAGCAAACATTTTCACAAAAGAAACTTTATTTCTTTATTAGTTTTAGGCACCTAGTGCTCGTCTTCGGAATTATCGCACTGTTAGAGAGTGTCGAAAATAAGCAGGTATATGCAACATATTAGTGTAGTTATATGGAAGATAGTGCATGTGCAAATATACGAGGTGTGTTCCGTAAGTAATGCAAAACATTTCTTTTTTCTGAAAGCAGGTTGGTTTTATTCAGGATTTCAATACACCACATTATTCCTCACTCATTTGTCTACGAAACGCTATTTTTCAACATAATGTCCTTTCATTGCGGCGACCTTACGCCACGTTACTGCGAAGGCATGTATGACCGCATGATACCTCTCTAGTCATCGACGTCGGTGCCAATGTCTTCTTGAATCAGTAAACTCCTCATCATCAAAGTACTACTTCCCGCGGAGTGCATCTTTCATTGGACCAAACAGATGAAAGTGGAGTGGTGCAAGACAAGATCCGGGCTGTAGGGTAGATGAAGAAGAACAATCCAATGAACATTTGTAAGCTCATCTCGGCTGCGCAGACGTGTGTGAAGCCTTGCGTTGTCTTGCAGAAGAACTCAGTTTCCATTGTTTTGGTGAACAACAGGCTGAACTCGTTACTTCAATTACAAGAGGGTAGCAGAGCTATGTGCGGCCAGCCTGTCCGCAGGAAATCGGTCAGGTTAGTGCGACCTTGTTGCGATGATGAAGACGCCTCGCTCAATGACTCACCGTGCTTTTGTTCACTGCCAGGTCTTCGCAGATATTGTGTGAGTGCCTGTGAATATCTGCGACGCTCTGGTTTTCCGCCAAGAGAAACTCAATGACGGCTCTCTGCTTGGGACACACTTCCGGTATAGACTTCATTTTGAAGACCGCGTACAGAGAGGTTATGCATCCGAGCTTCATGAAAGTATAGGGGCTGAAGCGGGAATATTCTACGGTATCCACAACAAATTCTTCATCTTATAGAAGAAATTGGTCCAGAAAAAAATGTGTTGCGTTACTAACTGAACTCCCTTTGTAGTATACCAAATTTGTACATGCACTATGATCCATATGACATTTGACATATGACATTTGAAACTAGTTAATAATGTGATAGTTTTAATCTCCTGAAGAAGGGCACTAAGTATCTGAAACCTTTAAAGAAATAAAATTCCTTTTATGCCAATGGTTTCTGATGTTTTCGACAAATATATTTATAGTTGCTGAAAATGGATAATGCACTACAACAGCGAGTAATTTAAATTCATGATGATTGTGGAACCGATAATCTTACCAGATAATAAATTTACCTACCCTCCATGAACCATGGACTTTGCGGTTGGAGCGATTGCTTGCGTGCCTCAGTGACGGAGATAACCGTACTGTAGATGACAGCAGGCAATCTAACCCCACAGATGATAAAGAGATTAAATAAATATGTGATGAGGTGAAATAAATTATTTGGATAGTTAAAGAAGACGAAAATTTAAATGTGATGGGGGAATGGTATTAGATGTCAGGAAAAGGAAGAGAAGGAGCAATTGTAGCTTAATATGGACTGGGGAAAAGGTATGAAAGACGAAGCAACCTGGCAGAATTACGCACAGAGCATAATGTAATCATCGCTAACACTTGGTTTAAGAACCATGGAAGAAGATTGTATACGTGGGAGGGACACAAATACGAGAAGGTTTCAAACTGATTGTATAATGGCAAGATAAAAATTTCGGAACAGGATTTTAAATCTTTCCAGGCCCAGGTGTGGACTCTGATCACAATTTATTTGTAATGAACTGTAGATTAGAACTAAAGAAACAGAGAGGTAAGAAATTAAGGAGATGAGACTCAGATATGTTGAAAGATCAAGAGGTTGTTGAAATTTTCAGAGGGAGCGTTAGGCAACAATTGTTTAGAACAGGGTAAAGGAGCACAACGGAAGGTAAGTGGGTAGCTTTGAGAGATGAAATGGTGATGGGAACAGAAGCTCAAGTAGGTATGACAAGACTAGTAGAAATGCTCGGACAACAGGGCAGATATTGAATTCAATTGATAAAAAGAGAATATAAAAATCAGCAACTGAAGCAGGCTAAAGGGAACACAAATGTCTAAAAAATGAGATTGACAGGAAGTTCAAAACGGCTAAGCAGGAATGGCTAAAGGACAAATGTAATGATTTAGAATCATATTTCAGTGTGGGAAAGATAGGTATCGTTTACAGGAAAATGAAAGTGATCTCTGCAGAAAAGAGAACCAGCTCTGTGAATATCAAGAGCTCAGATGCAAAACCAGCCCTAAGCAAAGAAGGCAAAGCTGAAAAGTGGAAGGAGTATGTAAAGGATCTATGAAAAGGAGATGAACTTGAAGAAGATATCGAAATTGCAGAGGACGTTGATGAAGATGCTGCAAGATACTGCAAGAAGAATTTGACAGAGCACAGGAAGATTTAAGTCGAAACTAGATCCCGTGAGTAAACAACATTCTGACACAATTACTGATAGCCTTTTTAGAGCCAGCCATGACAAAACTGTTCCATTTGGTGTATAAGATGTGTGAGACTTGCGAAATACGCTCAGACTTAAAGAAGAATGTAATAATTCCAACTCCAATAAAAGCAGATGATGCTGGGTGTGAATATTACCGAACTATCGGTTTAACAACTCGTGGTAGCAAAATAATGATATTAGTCGTTTATAGACGAATGTAAAAACTGGCAGAAGCCGACCGCGGAGAAGATCAGTGTGGATTCCGTAGAAAATTATGAACACACAAGGCAATACGGATCCTACGACTTACCATAGAAGATAGTTCAAGGAAAGGTAAACATACGTTCATAGCATTTGTAAACCCAGAGAAAACTTTTGACAATGTTAACCAGAATACTCACTTTGAAATTCTGAAGGTAGCAGGGCTAAAATACACGAAGCGAAAGTCTATTTACAACTTTTGCAGAAACCAGGCGACAGTTATAAGAACCTAGGGGATTGAAAGGGAAACAATGGTTGATAATGGGGTGGGAAAGAGTTGTATCTTATCCCAGATGTTATTCAACATCGAGCAAGCAGTGAAGGAAACAAAATATTGATTTGGAGTAGGAATTAAAATTCAGGGAGAAGAAACGAGAACTTTTAGGTTTGCCGAAGACATTGTAATTCTGCCAGAGACAGCAAAGGACTCCGAAGAGCAGACGGACAACATTGATAGTATCTTTAAAGGAGGAATAGGACGAACATCAACAAAAGCAAAACAAGAATAATGGAATGTAGTCAAAATAAATCAGGCGATGCTGAGGGAATTAGAAGATGAGACACTTAAAGTATCGCATGAGATTTGCTCTTTGAGCAGCAGAATAAGTGATGACGACAGAAGTAGGGAGGATGTGAAATTTAGACTGGTGACGACAAGAAAACCGCTTCTGAAGATCATCGATTAGACATTTAAATGTTAGATAATTCATGGAGCCATGCATGGAAGTGAAGCATGGACGATAAACGGTTTAGACAAGAAGAGCAAAGAAGCTTTCAAAATGCTGAAGATTAAGTAGGTAGATCACGAAACAAGTGAGGCGGTACTGAATAGAATTAGGCAGAAAAGAAATTCGTGGCACAGGCTGAATGGAAGAAGGGATCAGTCGACTGAGACATCAAGGGATCACCAATTTATTACTGGAGGTAATCATGGGGGGAAAATTGTAGAGGAGACCAAGAGATGAATACAATAAGCAGATTCAGAAGGGTGCTATTTACAGTAGTTATGCGGAGATGATGAGGCTTGCACAGCATAGAGTAGCGTGGAGAGCTGCATCAAACCTGTCTTAGTACCGAAGACCACCACCACCACAACAATACTGAAAACAAAGAGAAGCCAAAAAGAATTCTACTGCACAATATACGTAATATTCAATAATAATTAAAATATTAAAAGCAGGAACTACACACAATAACATAAAAAAACAATTACTGTAATGAAGTTTCGGCAATACATTTTTCTAGGTAACATATTTAAGGGATTAACGTTGCAAAATGACAGCGTAATCCGAGAGCGACCTAAACCATAGGAAATATGAAGCGCTAGTATTTTAATATCAGGTGTAACCGTTAGAACGTTGAATGCAAGCATGCAGATGTGCATGTATTGTGTTGTACAGATGCCAGACGCCAGTTTGTGGGATGGTGTTCCTTTCCTGTTGCGCTTGGTTGGTCAATACAGGATCGGTTCATTATGTTTGTGGATGACGCTGAAGTTGTCATCAGATGATGTCCCATGCTTCGGTTGGAGGTGGATCCGGTAGTTGAGCAGGCAAAGACAACATGTCGTCACTGTAGAGCATGTTGAGTTACAACAATGGTATGTGGGTGGAGCGTCAGGCTGTTGGAAAGTACCCACTGGAATGTTGTTCATGAAAGGCAGCAGAACAGGTCGAATCACAAGACTGACGTACAGTTTCGCAGTCAGGATGCGAGGAATAAACACGAGAGTGGTCGTACTGTCATACGATATCGCATCCCATCCCATAACTCCAGGTGTAGTTTCAGTGTGTCTAGCACGCAGACATGTTGGATGCAGAACCTCGACTAGCAACCCTCTGACCAATACACGCCCATCACAGGGCGTCTGGGTCGGATTTTTTTTGGAAATTTGTGGTAAGGTCTTATGGGACCAAACTGCTGAGGCCATCGGTCCCGAAGCTTACGCACTACTTAATCTAACTTAAACGAACTTACGCTAAGGACAACACACACACCCATGCCCGAGGGAGGAATCGAACCACTGATGTGGGGGAGTCGCGTGGGCAGTGGCAAGTCTACCCCGCGCGTCCTTCTGGGTCGGAGCTTTCCTTGGAGTAACCGATTTGTAACAGTTCTTCAGGACACTGTAGTGCCAACTGCTGCTCAAATTGCTGCTGCAGATGTAGTACGACGTGCCAGAGCCAGGTAATGAACACGGTGGTCTTCCCTCTCAGTAGGCCGGCCAAAGTGGCCGTCCGGTTCTAGGCGCTTCAGTCTGGAACCACGCTACCGCTACGGTCGCAGGTTCGAATCCTGCCTCGGGCATGGATGTGTGTGATGTCCTTAGGTTAGTTAGCTTTAAGTAGTTCTAAGTTCTAGGAGACTGATGACCTCAGATGTTAAGTCCCATAGGGCTCAGAGCAATTTGAACCATTTGAACAATTTTTTTGAACCTCTCGGTAGTGCCACGTGGCCGTCCGTAGCCCGGTCTTCTTGCTACTGTACATTCCCGCGACTAACGTGGCCAGCAGTCATGTACAGTTGTTATATTCCTGCGAAGTCTTTCTGATCTCAGGAGGAACATCCAGTTTCTCGTAGTCCTACTACATGACCTCGTTCGAACTCAGTGAGGTATTGATAATGGAGTCGTTTTCACCTTAAGGGCATTCTTGACTAACATCAATTCACCAAATCCAGTCTCGAAGATAACTGATTCTATAACCGCTACAGCTTGTGTTTAAAGGAAACCTCAATTATATCCTCACGGTGGCACTACTTCTTGCCACTCGTATATGCCTGGCGCGAAATTTTAATAGACGTCATATCACGTTTATGTTACACAGGACGCTTTGCGCTTTTACAGTGAATGTAAATGAAATCAAAGAAGCAAATAAAATGAGCCAATAATACACACAGAAAGTTCATTGTCAGCTAACAGAGACTGCGGTACTGCTGAATTATACACTGCGTATTAATCGGAATTACCACGATGCCTGACATGTGTCGAAGTCTATTACTTAGATACGTTCGCAATGGTAAGACAGTGCCAGTTTGATACACTGATGACCGTCTTGTAAATCTGCAGTCCAACTTAGGGCTTCTCTTCAAAATCAGCCTTGCAAGAATTTGATCGATGTGTAATTTAATATAGTGACACACAGCGATTTTACATATAGAGTACACCGTTCCGCTTTTTTACTTCCTGTAAAACAACAGCGTCTGTGTCACAGGCAGACGGACAACATGCAACGTAGCCTGGAGCTGCATGCACCAATCACACACACACACACACACACACACACAGAAAGAGAGAGAGAGAGAGAGATAGTTCAAGTCTAGCCCCCATTTCTCTCATTCCAACTGGAGGGTTGCGCTTGCCATCTGCTGGTTAGCGATCTTCTTTCTGTTTTGCACAATGTTCTATCTAAAACGCATATTGGCCTCCCATACTGCCACCGGACGGCGCTGATCTAGAGTTACTTCCAATAGTTCATTTCCCGCACTGCAGTAATAGCATGGCCGCAATCCTATTAGCCATTCTTCAAATTGCTGCGGAAGTGTGACGTTTATAAAATTGTGACTATCATCAGAGGAAGTACATGAAGAAATAGAGGAAATGTACATTTTTATGTTGCCCTAGTTAAGCAAAGAAATGTTTTTTCATCTGTACGAAAGAAACATATATCGAGTTTATGGGAAGATAGTGTTAGGTGTTAAAGTGCAGCTGACTTCAAAAAGGCGAGCGGATTATTCGTCTCTAGAGACAAGCAACTTCGTCACATGAAAAGGGACAGTTACGTTTCACATGAAAGTAGCGCGCAATCCCACTTTGCAGAGCTGCTCGCGAAAATTGATGGCGGAAAATCCTTTCGCGTGAAACCGTGACAACTTTCGATTAGTGTCATTAGCTTCCGTAACAATGAGAACAAGATGAGTGAGATAGTGCTGACAGAAAAGACCACCTAACGTGCAGTCACAGCTTAGCAGGCACTAAGTCGGTGGTGTGAAGCTAATAAGGGAAGTGACATGAACGCGGCGAGTGGAGCAACGTTCTAGTGTCTCTGCCAAAGCGGAATAAGAAAAACGCACGAAATAAATGTTTCACTGACGATCTAGACTGTAGATAGAATTCTACGAAATTAATACAAAGCAAGGAAATATAACTTTTGAAAAAACTTCAAAATGGACTTCCAGGTTAGCAAAGAACTCTGTGTGATATTGTTCCATCTGCCAGCTTTTATTTTTACCTTTCAGTCTACCTCCTTTTCTACATTCTGCTACAGTAGCACATTTCAGATGCTTCTATTGTCCTCTGTTCTTATTTTCCTATAGGCTCTGTTTCAGTACCATATAATACTGTGCCCCAAAAATAAATTTCTTCGTCAAATAAAGGCGTATGTTTGACACAAGTAGACCTCTCATGGCCAGGAATGCCCTATTTGCCAACACTAGTCTGCTTTTTACGTCTTCCTTGCTCCGTCAATAATGCGTCATTTTGCTATCTAGGTAGGACAATTCCTAACCTTTGTCTACTTGGTGATCACCAGTTCCGATGAAAAGTTTCTTGATGTTGTCATTTCTTCTACTTCTCATTACTTGTGTTTCTTCGATTCATTCTCAATACATATTCTGTACTCAATAGATTGTTCAGTCAATTCTACAGATTCTATAATTCATCTTCACTTTCGCTGAGGGTATTAACGTCGTCTACGAATCTTGGTTCTTGTACGTGTTGTAGAACATTCTTCTTTCCCTACAAATTACTCCTGTTTTTCTTAGGATTTCGAACATTTTGCTTCGTTTTACAGTGTCGAACGCATTTGCCAGGTCGAGAAATCCTATGAACATGTCTTGGTTTCTCCTCAGTCTTGCTTCCTTTAATAACCGTAAAGTCAGGGCTGTCTCTCTGGTGCCTTTACCTTTCCTAGCGTTAAACTGATCGTCATCGAAAAAACCTTCAATTTTATGTTTGATTCTTCTGTATATTAGACTTTTCAGCAACTTTGGTGCATGAGCTGTTCAGCTGATTATATGATAATTCTCGCACTCGACGGCCCTTGCAATTTTCGGAATTGTGTGGATGATGTTTTTTCAGAAGTGTGCTATATCGCCTGCCTCGTACATTTTGCACAACGATATACTCATATAATTTATCTATCTCTACATCTTCTCCTTGCAACGTAGGCACATATATCTGAACTACTGTTGTCGGTTGGTAATTAATTTAGAGAGATCCGCTTCAGTTGTACTAATTATTTATGCAAACCACGACCTGTTTTGAGATTATGAGAAACCCATCTTCAGGTTTATGAAATTACTGTATTTGGTAACACATAACAGCGGTCTGGCCAGGTAATGCAGGTGAGTAACATTACTTGGCGGTCCTAACGTACAGCTGGGAACAGAAAGGAACTACGAGATATCATGAATGAAGCGGGACATCTCACTAAAGCGAAATGTTAAAAGCTTACACAAGGCTACAAAAATAATAATAAAAGTAAAGAAATCACTGACAATTAGGGAATTAAATACGGCTGTGGCCTGTCACCAACATTTTTTAATGTATGTGGAAGTGATTTGATTAAGATCTGGCGATAGGAAGTAAATTCTGGTATACAGATTAATGTAAATATTACCTAATATCCTTGCGTACGTAGACGTTGTTCCAATTTTGGAAGAAACTGATAACGAGCAGTTAGGATAAGGGTAATATAATCTTTGAATATGAACGAACAAAACTAAAATCATGGTTCATTATGTGAAATACAGCAACCACTCAAAAATAACAATAATAGATACGGCACCACTCAAGCAGGCCTCCAGCTTTATTTTTTTACTTTACGACGTAACCTGTGATATGTTAGGAATACAGAAAATAAGATTAAAAAACACCATTCAACATGGGGAATCATAAAACATTCCAGAACAAAATATGGAAGGAAACAAAATTAAATTTTTATAACACCCCGGCTACAACTATATGAATGTAGGTCATGGATTCCCTAAGAAGAGTGGTGAAAGTAAAATACAGACAGTCGAAATCATGTTTCTCGGGACAATTAGAGGTGTTAACTGGGAAGACTATGTAAGAGACCAAAATATTAGCATTAAGCTAGATAATTATAGTATTAATAAAAACTGAAGCAAATGAAATCTTAGGAAACATCAGTTACCACCACTGGTGTAGAGAGAATCCCACATCAGGCCATGGTGTACCAGCCAAGAGGAAGAAGGGACGTAGGAAAGCCCAGAAGGAGGTGACAGTGAAAGATGAACGCAGAACAGGAAGAGGCACAAGTGTCTAAACCTTGAAGTCCAGAGGAAGAAGAAGTTACAGAATAAACTTAAGCGAATGTAACTATCAACTTAAAGTAAATATATGTGCGTCTGTGGGCAACATGTTGAAACATACATAGTTGATGCACCAACAACGCACCTCCCATATAGTAAATTTTTCACTGTTGTTCCAGACATACTTCATCCTTACTCGAATATACTGATCAGCTAGACATTATGACCACCGATATAAACACATGCAGGCGATAGCAGCACCACCTGGCAAGGAATGACTGCTAGTCAGAAAAACGCACGGTGCATGTGGCATCGATGATGGTGGAAGGCGATCAATCTATCTAAGTTTCGCAAGCTGCGACATCGTCGCGGAGAAACAGTGACCCGTATATGTAATAAGTTTCCTTTAATTTACGTCTATGGAAACAAACTTTTTTGTTAACAGATTACCGATTTCGGTCTTTAATGACCATCATCAGATCTGCAGCAAGAATGGGAAAAGACATAAATACACTTGAAAACTGTATACAGCTCAAGAGCAATGTATAGACGATAATGAAAAGTAGTACTGACAAAATTTACATTTGTGCGCTTTAAATATGAAGAGGCATGCCTGTTTCATAAAAACAAAGTTCTAATGTACTGCAGCCATAGTGGCATCGTCAAATGTTAAATGCGGGATCAGCACCAGTATCGTCAAATACACACAAATAACATCACAAGCACGAGTCATGTTGTCAGTAGTACTACTGTTTAAAACAAGCTGCCGTAGAATAGCCACAAGATGTTTGTGTTGTAAGTTAACCAGATGTCGCTAATGTCGGCATACACTAGTTTTCAATAATTAATTGAAACAGCGAAAATAAAGGGGGATACAATAGTTGAAGTCTGTAATAAGCTTATAAAAGGTATTACAGTAATAAAAAGCAATAAAAAGAAGAACATGGCAAAAGTAATATTGTTAAAAAGAGGAAGAGTTAAGAAACAGTGGTTGACATGTGCTCTAGTGCCAATAGTCTAGATAATGACATAAATATTAAACACCGATGATAGTGCACCAGGTAATATTACACAAGCATAAAACAAATCGCTAAAGGAGCCACAAATGAAAGAAAACATAGTGCTGCGCATAATCAGCGCCCTCTGTTAGCGCTAACGCCAGAATTCCGCACAGGCGGGAAGTGGTTGGAGGAACGTGACCGGCAGAGGGCCCCTCGTACCCGCTCACTGACGATAGGTCTGCTCCTAAAGACTGGAAAGTAGCACTGGCCACACCAGTATTCAAGAAGGGAAATAGGAGTAACACATTGAATTACAGGTCCATATCACTGACCTCAATCTGCAGTAGGATTTTGGAGCATATACTGTACTTGAACATTATGAATCACCTTGAAGAAAATTACTTATTGATACATAGCCAACACGTATTCGCCGGCCTCGGTGGTCTCGCGGTTCTAGGCGCTCAGTCCGGAACCGTGCGACTGCTACGGTCGCAGGTTCGAATCCTGCCTCGGGCATGGATGTGTGTGATGTCCTTAGGTTAGTTAGGTTTAAGTAGTTCTAAGTTCTAGGGGACTGATGACCACAGCAGTTGAGTCCCATAGTGCTCAGAGCCATTTGAACCAACACGTATTCGGAAAATATCGTTCTTGTGCAAAACAGCTAGCTCTTTATTCCCATGAAGTAAAGAGTGCTGTCGACAAGGGATCTCAGATCGATTCCATATTCCCTAGATTTCCAGAAGGCTTTTGACACCGTTCCTCACAAGCGACTATTAATCAAACTGCGTACATATGGAGTATCGACTCATTTGTGTGACTGGATTCGTGATTTCCTCTCAGAGAGGTCACAGTTCGTAGTGATAGATGGTAAACCATCGAGTACAACAGAAGTGATATCGGGCGTTCTGCAAGGTAGGGTTTATAGGCCCTCTGCTGTTCCTGATATATATAAATGATCTAGGTGATAATCTGAGCATCCCCTTAGATTGTTTGCAGATGACGTTGTAATTTAACGTCTAGTAAAATCATCAGACGATCAATTCCAATTACAAAATGATCTAGAGAGAATTTCTGTATGCTGCGAAAAGTGGCACTAAACAAAGAAAAGTGTCATCCACATGGATATTAAAAGAAATCCATTAAATTTTGGGTATACGATAAATCGCACTAATCTAAGGGCTGTCAATTCGACTAAACACCTAGGAATTACAGTTATGAGCAACTTAAATTGGAAAGACCAAATAGATAACATTGTGGGGAAGGCGAAACAAAGACTGCACATTGTTGGCAGAACACTTAGAAGATGCGACAAACCCACTAAAAAGACAGCCTACATTACACTTGTCCGTCCTCTGCTATACTGCTGCACGGTGTGGGATCCTTACCAGGTAGGTTTGACGGAGGACATCGAAAAAGTGCAAAGAAAGGCAGCCAGTTTCGTGTTATCACGCAATAGGGGTTAGAGGATCACTGATATGATATTCGAGTTGGGGTGGTAGTCACTGAAACAAAGGCGGTTTACTCTGCGGCGAGATCTGTTTACGAAATTTCAATCACCAACTTTCTCTTTCGAATGCGAAAATATTTTGTTGACAGCCACCTACGTAGGGAGAAACGATTGTCATAATAAAATGAGAGAAATCAGAGCTGGAACGGAAAAATTTAGGTGTTCCCTTTTCCCACGCGCCATTCGAGAGTGGAATGGTGGAGAAGTAGTATGAAAATGGTTCGATGAATCCTCTGCGAGGCACTTAAGTGTGAATTGCAAAGTAAGCATGTAGATGTAGATGAACATCTTCACAAATTGTTGCAAGCATGTATTTGTATGAGTTTACTGATTCAAAATTTCACTCATTGATATTTGCAAAATACATTTCAATTTGTGAATGAGCAGTTTTGCCAGTAAGGTACATCTTTATCACCGGTCGTTTACTGAGTAAAACTGTGAGAGTATTCTGGATAAATAAAATAGTAAAAAAATAGGCTGTGTGTCTACAACAGTTATCTTCTCATTACTTGTTCTTTTTGTTGTAGTTCGTGTTCTTCTAGCCCTTCTTCTTCTCCTCCACCAAGTCCTCTTAAAACATCACGAAAAAGATTTCAGAAGTATGCTGGATTATGCGAAAAGAACATTGAGACAGCCGAAAAAGAAAAGTTTTTATTTAATTCAAATATGAGGTTCACGGGGTTCATCTTGAACGGATCTGCTTTGCCCGAAACACGATTTTATTGCGCAAAGCGAGGCGCTGGAAGATCCTGCTTAACTGAGAGGAAATTTCGCTCTCAGCAGTTTCACCCGTTTCTCTGAGTTTGCCAGAGAATTCTCGCTTCGCCGTGTAAATCGCAAAATCTCGCAAATGTTAAAGGGCTGCAGGCTCCACAGGCGCAGGGTCGGCCGGCCCGCAACACGCCTCGCCTCCGCCCTCGGTTTAGCGGTTAGCCGGTTCGTTTAAGCCGGTGAGGCCTCCATGCAAACCCGCGCTGATTCCGTAAACGTCGGGGGGAACGAATTTCTGCTCCTGTGGAGGCGTTAGTCACTGATGAGCGGTCGCGTCTGTCCCTTATACTCACCGTCCACGGCACCGGAATCACGACTGATACTCATTTGAGAAGCAAATTGCGGACGTTACAGTAATAATCCAGGTAATTGATTTGGAGGAATTCGTACACTATAGGTCAATTTGAACATTTCTGGTGGCTTATCAGGTATGTATCAGTAAACCGAACTACACGTGTAAAACGGCTTCAAACGTCTGATTACTTTACAAATGAGTTAATGTGTTGGACAGCAACTGCCCCGTCAAACTTTAACCAGCCTTTAACACATATACGACGAATTTAGCGCAAAACTCGCAAAACGCAAGTCGTAACAACACATAGAAATCATATTTGGTAGCTAAACAAAAAGGATCCACGCTTGCTTTGCATAGGAAGCATTTCCTAGCGAGACAAACAAATTAGGATTGCAGAGGTCGTATTTGCTTTTAGCGGGTCGCCTAACAAGAATCAGTTATAGGACAATTGTCTGAGATTCAACTAAAGTCTCGGTTTGACAAGCTAATGTGAAAACCACATTCGCCTTCAGAGCTTTGACCAAAGGCTTACGACAACCTTACCCAGAAACTATAGACCCCAGAGGACCCACTTCCGTTCTCTAGAGTCCCTGAGACTTAGTTCCTGTGGCCAAATCAACTCTCTAATCCCCCCCCCCCCCCCCCCCCATCATCTCGTTTCTTAGCAAGATAACCTGGAGCGTTCTTCCTGAACTAGCAAGCCTTGTACTCACCTCACAAATAAGCAATAAATAAACAGAAATGTAAATAAAAGTGCCATGTCATAGCGTTAAATATTTGATGTTTACTATGTACATGGGAAAAATGTGGAAAAGTTATGGAATTACGTTTAAAGCTTGTTGGAAGTCGTTACATGCTCTCACTCTCAAATACTGGATGAGTATATTCATAGAATTTGGGGGTGGGGAGCTATGCTGTCTGAACACGTCTAAGCAGTTTCTAACTGTAATACTTGTGTTGTTGTGTCAAACATGTAAGATTATACCTCTTAATGGGTGCATTATGAAAGCATATAATTTTTTTAATTTTGAACAATAATTGTATTAAATATTGAAAATCAAATGTTTGTTGCCCATGGAAGCCAATGGAAAGGCAACCTGGAATGAGGACTGTCAACTATTAACCTTGAACCGTGTTCATTGGTTATTAATACTCTCGGATGGAGACCTTGGTTCAGTATCGAACTGGGCACAAAACCTTGTTCTTAAACTAAACACTAAGAAATCACAGGTCATTCTGTCCCGTCAAAAGATGGTCAGCAGATATTTTTGTAAAACAGTTCGTCCCCACCACTTCTTCATTGTATACTATTGCCCAATTAAAAAAAACAGTAAGAGATTGTGGTACAGTTTTTAATAAGCGAGTAATGTAGTGAATCAAGAAATCTTTGATCTCTAGCTTAAAATGACATGAAGAATACTAATTATACTGCCCCACGTTGGAAATCAAACATGTGGTGAGTTGAGATTGCTTTGATCTCCTGTATAAATTGACATTTAGATTACTAATTATGCTGTGAGGTAATAATTAACATCAGTAATTATGTGAAATCAAAAAGCAAAAGGTTATGAGGGTAAGGGATTTACAAGCGAATGGACCATATTATTTGGATGACTACATTTCTTTCGGTAACTTTTACGCACATGGCAAAACATAAAATTAGTTCAAGCCTCAGGGCCGATTTCGCTGGGGTGGACGCGACTCAATTATTCACGGGAAGGAGGGGACAATGAATCATTTAACCACTCTTCAAAGTTATCTGTCGTGTGTCGGTACGGCGCGTTGTCTCGTAGCGGCAGTGGCAAGTCGGCGGCTCTCACCAGTGACTCGCGGCTCTTCGACGACTGGTCTCTGCATTGTCACCGTATGTTGCTGTAGCTGTGGCGGTGATATCACGGTGTCTGGAGGTGGACGTGGGCGATGGATGGAAGAGCCCCCGTATCCTCTTTCGTCCACGTTGTATCCGTCCTCTTCCCTTCTCATTACCTTGTGAAACTCAACGACTCCTTGAAATTTTCACGCTCTCGGCGTTATCTTTTGCGGAGTAAATTTTCAATGCCGTCCAATGACTGATAGCTGTTTTGTAACCACGTCTCCAAGTGCTCGATGGAAATTTTCTACATTGTGTGGAGAATTGGCGCCTTTCTCAGATTTTCGCTTTCAGGGCTGTTTCCAACATTGGTTACACATATTTTTTGGCGTGTTTCTTCAATCATTTGGTGCTGTGAAACCAGCCACACAATATTTCTTTGTAACGGATTTCTCTCTGTAAGGCCCCAAGAGTCTCATGTTCGTACTTCATCCAAGAATCTGCTGGAGTTCATGATTTATAAGCAATCTCCTCACTGTCCAAGAAACTTTTCTTTAAGCACACTTTTTTCCATAGTTGTTTAGTGTCAAACGCCACCCTGTGCGAATTCTTGGCACTTTGTGTCTATACTCTATCCTCGTATCTGCATGGGTCCCCCAGGTATTTGCACATTCCGCACTGTCCGCCAGGCTCCTTGCAAGATGTTCTTTCTTTAAGCGAGGCTATGGCCTCCGCCAAAACCCCTGTGTAATTGCAAAACTCATCCCTGGCGCTTGCTCTAGGGGCTTCAAGTTCCAACTCCCACTGAGTCGCTGGCACTGTGAGTCAGCGAAAGTGACTGACAAAGGAGGTATGACAGTAAACTGGAAGAGCCTGTAGGAGCAGCATGCAAGAAATCTCTCTATCTTTGCTACGAGCAGTCCAGAGATGTAGAGAATGTTTCCATCTCAAGTTAAAGAAAATATAGTCCAGACTTCAGTTCAAAGAAATCCTTACTACCATAGCTTATCAACTGTATTTGGTAAAAAATACGCCAGAGAGGAAGTGAACTGCAGCTGAGCAGCCGCAGGCAGGCAAGAGTGTTATTTATTGCGATGCAAAACACGGCTGACAGATGTGAAGTGGGATCACCTGGGTGTGGTATAGCAACAGCTGACACTGCAGTACGCTAGGAGAATGACAGAAGTCTTTCCTCACTTGCCACCATGAAAGTGTTCAGGGTACGTGCCTTAACACCTAAACGAGCATAGTATGTAGCATATAAGTACTTAACCATTCGTGTACTAAATCACTCTCATCTCAGTATCACAGTCTACACCACAATCCCGTGACACCTGGAGCGACATCGGAGAATGCGTTACGGGGTCTGCTGTTCGATTACGAGACAGGGCAGCCTGCTCTGAGTCACAACGGAACCACCGTCTCGCTGCAGGAAGTTCACGGCCATCGTCAGCTGTGCCGCTGTGCTGTCATCGTGGCCGCAGCCGGGGGTGTCGGTGACAGTGGCATTCGAGGGACTTCATTCACGGTCCTTCTCTTTGTAGTGTCAGCAATGCCAGACATCTATTGCTTTGTAAGAGGCGCAATTAGATGCCTCCTCCGAGCTGTTCCTGATGTACTATGACTGAGGTCTAGGATATACACTACTGGCTATTAAAATTGCTACACCAAGAAAAAACACAGATGATAAATGGGTATTCATTGGACAAATACATTATACTAGAACTGACATATGATTACATTTTCGCCCAATTTGGGTGCATAGATACTGAGAAATTAGTACCCAGAATAACCATCTCTGGTCGTAATAACGGCCTTGATACGCCTGGGTATTGAGTCAAATAGAGCTTGGATTGCATGTACAGGTACAGCTGCCCATGCAGCTTTAACACAATACCACAGTTCATCAAGAGTAGTGACCGGCGTATCGTGACGAGCCAGTTGCTCGGCCACCATTGACCAGACGTTTTCAGTTGGTGAGAGATCAGGAGAACGTGCTGGCCAGGGCAGCAGTCGAACATTTTCTGTATCCAGAAAGGCCCGTACAGGACCTGCAACATGCGGTCGTGCATTATCCTGCTGAAATGTAGGGTTACGCAGGGATCGAATGAAGGGTAGAGCCACGGGTCGTAACACATATGAAATGTAACGTCCACTGTTCAAAGCACCGTCAATGCGAACAAGAGGCGACCGAGACGTGTAACCAGTGGCACCCCATACCATCCCGCCGGGTGATACGCCAGTATGGCGATGACGAATACACGATTCCAATGTGCGTTTACCGCGATGTCGCCCAACACGGATGCGACCATCATGATGCTGTAAACAGAACCTGGATTCATCCGAAAAAACGACGTTTTGCCATTCGTGCACCCAGTTTCGTGGTTGAGTACACCATGGCAGGCGCTCCTGTCTGTGATGCAGCGTCAAGGGTAACCGCAGCCATGATCTCCGAGCTGATAGTCCATGCTACTGCAAACGTCGTCGAACTGTTCGTGCTGATGGTTGTTGTCTTGCAAACGTCCCCATCTGCTGACTCAGCGATCGAGACGTGGCTGCACGATCCGTTACAGCTATGCGGATAAGATGCCTTTCATCTCGACTGCTAGTGATACGAGGCCGTTGGGATCCAGCACGGCGTTCCGTATTACCCTCCTAAACCCACCGATTCCATATTCTGTTAACAGTCATTGTATATCGACCAAAGCGAGCAGCAATGTCGCGATACGATAAGCCGCAATCGCAATAGGCTTCTATCCGACCTTTACCAAAGTCGGAAGCTTGATGGTATGCATTTCTCCTCCTTACACGAGGCATCACAACAACGTTTCACCAGTCAACGCCGGTAAACTGCTGTTTGTGTATGAGAAATTGGTTGGAAACTTTCCTCATGTTAGCACGTTGTAGATGTCGCCATCAACGCCAACCATCTGTGAATGCTCTGAAAAGCTTATCTTATGCATATCACAGCATCTTCCTCCCGTCGGTTAAATTTCGTGTCTGTAGCACGTCATCTTCGTCGTGTATCAATTTTAATGGTCAATAGAGTAGAAATTAAATGAACAAATCTACTGTCATCCTGGTGTCTCGTTTCACTCTCTATGGATGACAATCCAAAGGTCATATAACACTACTATAATTTTGGGCTTGGTGGTCTATGGATAGAGTGCGAGACTGGAGACTGTAAAGTGGTGGGACTGAATACCTGCCAGATGGCAGAATTTTTCAGTATGTCTTACCTCTCAATGATACGAAGATATGCCAATATGAAATGTTTGAATATCACGTTAAACTGTACATCCCCTATCCCTGCCAGCATTACTTGGAGTAGGTTATAGGCAAGTTAGTGAAGTGGCATCCAAAGAACAATTAAACCAACTTGTAAACAGGTGGATGAACGTCTTTCTTGATGGACACCCAGCCAGTCATGGTATACGAACTACCTTTTTTTGTCGTGTAGTTCACAAATTATGAGATCTCGAAAACTTCAGACGGTTCGAGCTAGATATGAATTACGCAGAGTAATGTGACAGGAGTGTGGTCGTCCCCTGGGCACGTAAGAAGCCAATAAACTTTAAAAATCGCTACTATATTTAGTTAAACACTTTTTACAACAGTGTATGTAAAGAGAGACTTAGAGGTTGTTGCTTCGGGCGTTTAAGGCTCAGTTAGTAAGTTTCCGGTGGCAAGAAATATCTCACCACTACCGAAAGCCATAAACAGTATTGCAGTAGCGCTGGCACGACTAACTGCTATAAATTTCCTCAGTATCGCTGTTTAAGTACAGTACCTCCCTTTTGTAGACCGTCGCCGACTGAACTGTTCGTCAAAACGTCACAAACTTACGGCCGCTCCGGAGCGCATTCGTCGGCCAGCGCCCATGTTTGAGAGCGACACGGCGCGCAGATTAGATTTGCCTCTGCAATTACGCGGGCGGGCGTATCGTCGCCGCCACACAGAAGGCCCAATTAATTAGGAGGAAGCGGCTGCAGCGGCCTTGATTGATCTTCACGGCGCCGCCTTTGATGTTGCAGGGAAGAAGCACCGGGGAGCAAAGTAAATTACCACGCGAGAAGGGACTGCCACCTGCCAGCGACAGGGAATGGTGGAGAGAAAAGGGGGAGGGGAGGGGAGGAGGAGAAGAGGGTGGCAGGCGGATGGGGAGGGGGGGATTCCCCTGCTGCAACCAAGCGACAATATGGTTCTCCGGCAAGATTGCATAATCTAAACGATACTAATCAACTTTGTTAGTCTCTTACAGGTGTCTGTCTCTCAACTGAAAATTACGTTTGTCGAGTGTCGTGCTTGAAAAGCACTTTGTGAATAATGTGTGACGCCCGTAGCAGGTCAGCGACAGAATTTATACTTGCTTTGTCAGCCTTCTTCCGTACGGGGTGTTTATAAAACGAGTTTATAAATACTCTGGATGTTCATGCCGACTTAATCGTACGTTTCACACAGTTATTCATGCCGTAATTTTGTAGGAAGATGGATCAAGTTTTGATTCACGCAGAACGTTAATACGAATCATACCACTGCAAGCACTAGGCCCAATTTGAGCAAAAATTGCTGCTTTTACTTGTCCTGGACAAACTCGTTGTATTATTTTGGCTAGTAAATTGAAAATGTGCAACGTAATTTTTGTACAGAGTACAGTAAAGATCCTTCCAGTTTGTCAACCAACAAGCATATATGTTTCGTCAAACTTTGGGCTCGGTGATCCATAAACATCCCCAGGTTCTCCACTAGTGTCTGATGACTTTATAAAGCAAGTGTCAGCAAAGCTCTATTAATAGATTTACAAAATTAACCCAGGATATTTCTTGTGAGCTGGGTGTCTTACATGTTGCTGTTTGGGATGTGTTTACACGTCACATGACACATAATCATCTCAAACGATAAAAATTAATAATCGCGTATGACCTAAAAAATCTGACGGGATTGCATATGACGACTTTTTTGTGGAAGTGTTACATCGATTGGCAAAAGATGAAAATCTGATTGGAAACAATATCTTAAGAGATGAGTTGACGTTTTAGTAATGCGGTGAAGTTAATGAACATGACTCTGGGAGTTGGGGAAATGAAAATCCACAACAACGTTCGTAATGACCCAGACGTTAACGTCTTTTATGCACTGAGCAAGAAAAAAGTTGATGGCCCTTTGTTTTTCATATAGAATAGAATCTACAGATTAGTGTACTTAGATATGTTCGAAAAACTTTTGACCCTAACCAAGAACGCAGGAACACTGTAACTGACACATATGAATTTTACCTTCTGGGATTCATCACGGATACTGTGCTTATGTAACAAAATTTCCATATTACGAAAAGATTGAAAAGCTGCACATCATAATATGATTATGTCGCAGCGAATTTGGAAGAAAATAGACTTTCAGATTGGATGTGCATCGTATAATCAATTGCGGTCACATTCAACTTGTTTTTCTGTACAACATAAAATATTTTGGGTTGTTTTGCTGTAAGAAAGAATGGAAGCCAGATCAGACGTGTAAGTCATACGAAATTTTCAATGCTTGTAAAAGCACTTAAGTATCATTGCTAACATCAGAATCGATAGTTGCCCTTTCGAGAGCACAAGTTGTCACTGTTAAGGAGACGTTTGTAAGTTTTTATTGGCCACACCAGGTATACGACGTTCGGCCTCCAAAAATGACAAGTGTTGTGTTGTTAGGAAAGGGTAAAATGTTCACGATAGAAGCTGAATGTTTTATATTTGTCCTCATGAGTGATTGCATCTGTAAATTATTGTGAGGAGCTTACATTCAACATTCGTGTGTTTGTTGTCAAGATAACTATCAGATGCATCAGAATGTTTGCTGTGAAAGATTGATTAATTTGATCATCATACAGTGAGATTTCTATAAGTAGGCTGTTTAGGTTTCTATATTGGTAATGTCACGTAGCGCTCTGTATGAAAATCACTGGCTGTGCTGTGTGCAGTCTGTGGCTGGTTTGCATTGTTGTCTACCATTGTAGTGTTGGGCAGCTGGATGTTAGCAGCGCGTAGCGTTGCGCAGTTGGAGGTGAGCCGCCAGCAGTGGTGGATGTGGGGAGAGAGATGGCGGAGTTTTGAAATTTGTAAGACTGGATGTCATGAACTACTATATATATTATGACTATTAAGGTAAATACATTGTTTGTTCTCTATTAAAATCTTTCTTTTGCTAACTATGCCTATCAGTAGTTAGTGCCTTGAATCTTTTATTTAGCTGGCAGTAGTGGCGCTCGCTGTATTGCAGAAGTTCGAATAACGAAGATTTTTGTGAGGTAAGTGATTTGTGAAACGTATAGGTTAATGTTAGTCAGGGCCATTCTTTTGTAGGGATTACTGAAAGCCAGATTGCTTTGCGCCAAAAATATTGCGTGTCAGTTTAAGCACAGTCATGTATAATTGTTCTAAGGGGACGTTTCATATTTCGACCCTTAGCCGATGATACCTCACTGGAATCTTCTGATTTTGTTCCTGTAGTTAGTGTAATTAGTGTAGCTATTGTTTATTGCTAGCGCGTAATTATAGAGAGAATTTCCTGTGTAGTTGTAGTTTTTCATTGTTGTACAGTAAAACAGTTGTGGCATGCATGTAGATTTGCACCAAGTATTTCGCAGCTGCGCTTGCAATTAACGAGATATTATTTTCAATGCTATGTTAATGTGTTTTCTTATTTTTCTCTTCAAATTGTGCTTTTCTGTGTTGTCGTGTGAAATATTGTGACAATAATGGCGTATGGAAAACGTAATACTAGGCTCCAAAGTAAACTGAGAAATGACAGTGAAGACGAAAGCAGTGTGTTAGCGCCACTGTGTAATGAATTAAGTAATGGTCAAACTAGTAATTTGGCTATTGTGCATAGGGAAATGGAGCGGGCGGCAAACAATGGTGTGGACAGTGAAACAATTAGTGAACAGGGAAGCATTATCGATCGATCGGTCGGTAACAGCCCGCCTCAGGAATCGGGAATGACAGGACACAATCTTGCAAATACTGCAGATTCAGGTTTTGGGTCCTCACCGTTTTCTCAAATAAGTCAAGACACATTTTCTGCTTGTCAAAATGTTAATGTTGCCGTTGCAATTTCACTGCCGAAAAGCACTGAGGAACATGTTTCAGACACCAGTGCATTGTTATTACAGTTAATGCAACAAATGGGACAAAGGCTACAGAAGTTAGACACAACGCTTGAACAAAATCAGAAACAAATGGGACAAAATCTTCAAAAGTTAGACACAATGGAACAAAATCAGAGACAAACACAGCAAAAGCTTCAAAAGTTAGATACCACACTTGAACAAACACGTGAAGATTTAACTACTGAGTTACATAACATTGAATCGAAATGTCAAAAAGTCTGTAATGACGTAAAAACACAAATTTGTGAGCATTTCCAACCTATTTTTTCGCGTCATGAGAATGCATTACAGAATCACGAAGCAGCCATAAAAGAACTGCAAACTATTGTTCATGAAAATCACGACACCTTGCAAGCTAAAATTGACTCAGTTGCATCTACCGATTCGGTTACGCAACTTGCAAAAACTCAGGAAAACTTAAAGGACACAGTAGATACGATTTCAACACAAATGGACACTCTGAAACTTGGTTCATAAAAACGCACAGAGGAAATAATTTCACTATCAGATAAAGTAGCCGAACTTTCAGATCAGTTCACTAACTTATCTACAAAGGTAAATGATGATCTAAATGACACAAGACCTGTAGCCTTCATGGACACTGAAGAGGAAGAACAAATTAGAAAATTCAAACAAAATCAAAATCAAATCAATACACAGTACAAAAGAGAAATCCGGGAAGTACAAGATCAGATGGCACAAGTAATACAAGAATTACATATTTCAGAGGACACTCGCACTCCAGTACGGGAAGAGGGACATAGAAATACGGAACAACCACAAAATAATAGCGCAGGACACTTTGGAAATTATGAAAGAAATTGGCAAGGCGCATTGGATTTTGAGATGGAACCGCCGAAACGAAGTAACAATGAGCGTTGTGCGACTCGCCGACACGATGATTTGACTATAAGCTGTTCATTACTACACGTAAATTCAAAACATTTAAGGATTCTGGCAACGACATTCATCCACAAGCGTGGCTTCATCAATTCTCTCATTGTTCCCCCCCCCCCCCCTCCTGGTCATTAGAGCACAGATTAGAATTTATGTGTGGCTATTTAGAGAATGAACCAGCTGTAAGCATGCGATCGGTCATTCACGATTGCCACAGTGAAGGAGAATTTTATCATGCCTTCCTCTCAGCGTATTGGTCTCAAGCTATACAAGACCGAGTAAAACATAGCATCATAATGATGAAACGTTTCGAACAATCTGAATTTTCCAGTCTCATCAAATATTTTGAAGACATGTTGCACAAGAATCAGTACCTGTCAAACCCATACAGCCCCTCAGAACTCATCCGCATTTGCTTAATCAAATTACCTGAACACTTACAACATATTATTTTGGCAGGACGTTGCAAAGACGACATTGAAGCTTTTCAGGGATTCTTACAAGAATTAGAAATTGACACTGACAATCGCGGAACGCGAAAACAGGAACACAACAATTACAGGTCACATCCGTCGCAATTCCGCGATGAAAGAAATAATAACTGGACATGACAAGGCTATTCTCACAACACAAATCGTGACCAAAACAGACATCACCTGTATGACAACCATTGGCAGAGTAGTAATAATTATAGGGAAAGATCACCTCTCTGCGGTAGTGACTATCACAGAGACAATCAGAGAAACAGACAATATGGGAACCAAAATAATTATTATAAAGGGAGACAGAATAACTTTAGACGCAACGGTCCAGTGCGCAGTTACGATTCAGGGAGAAATTCTCCACCATGTGACCGACAAGAAAGAAACTATGGAATCTACCGACATGACGACAGACGATATGATCGTAACGACAGACCTGAATTGCATCAGAACTGGCGGGATTCAAAGAGGGCGTAGCCCTCTCGACAAAGTGAATTTGTAGAAGTTAGGTCTCCAAATCCCAATAACGATGCAAGCCAACAAAGAAACAGACAATGACTCGCACCCCAGGCACCCACGTGCGCCGGCTGGGCTTCAGAAAAATAACATAAGCTAACCTTGAGATAAATTCCAGTATTCCTTACCGATGCATACCACATGATAATTGCGTTGAAACTGAAACCCTGCATACTAGGAAGAGCAGAGGTTTACACCATATTTCACGTGTAAAACCAATTACTGAGAGATAATCTGCCATTTAACTTAGTCTTTGCGATAAAATCTTTCACTTCACGTTACTGGTACTCTTTGTCACTCTTACAAACTGTTAACATGCAACTATGTTTTAAGGTTAACTATCCATTCAAGAACCTAGGGAACTTAGACAAGTAATTACGAATGCATTGTTATAGTGAACAGACGACACAGTGTTGTTATTTGTACATTCTTCCTTGTTAGTTGCACGATTACGTAACGAATATACAGCTTACATACTTAGAACATACACTGTTAATGAGATTTTAATGCAACATTTTGGTTTACTTGAAAAGACATTCTTTATTTAAAGTACTTTATGTGAGATTACCGATGATATAGTATTTGGTTTCTTTGACAGCTACACGATTATATCACGACGCTACTAATGTGTGACACAATTTACATTGTTGCTTTTGCGGTGTTTCTGTTTTATATCTGCACAGATTTTCTGAATTATTCTGGAAAGTAAAACATGTTTTAGTAGTAACTTTTGTGGTATAGCTACAATGAGACAGCCTTTTTCGTAGCACAACAATACGTTACATTATAGAACTTTCTTGATCACAGTAAGGTACATAATAACTACGATATCTATACGCAAAGCATTTCACTTTCGTTTATGATGAGGTCAGTACATTGACTTCAGCAGAACTTTGCTTACAGAGGACGATAACTACGACATTTCCACAGAATTATCTTACAGCAAGACGCACATTTAGTGCTACAGGACACGCATTTCAGTGATTAATTTTGTACTTAAACCATTTATTTTTCAAGATTTTTGAATTACAAAGAAAGTTTTCCATGATACATTTCATTCCATTGCTGTAATCTGTAACACCTGAGGGTATAATTACATTAATCCTCATGTGGTACACGCCTACCTTGTGTACCATGTGTCTGGCAAGCACAAGGAGCCCCAGCTAATATGGTATTTGCTTATACAACTTAACACATCGGTACCATATTTCTCTAACACATAAATTACACAGCTATCTGATCATTTTACTGAGAGATAAACATTTTTTTTTTTACTACGTCAGTGACAAATGTTTGTGCAATTACACAGTTGGATAACTTCATACTTATGGAATTGTATTTTGTCTGTACTTAGTGAACTGTTCATATTTTTTCGGAACCATTGTGATATTATGAGAGCTTTGAATGATATATTTGGTATGGGATCACGATTTTTAAAGTACGTTTGAGGTAGATGACACTATTTAAACGAGCAGAGAACTTTTTTACGTTTTGACATCATTGCAGAAAGCTACGACGTTTTTGAGATTTGACTGAGGTTTTATGATGTTATTATTACGATGACGATGTGTATTATGTTGTTGAGGTACATTTATTATCAGTTAGATGATGCTATATGAGGAATCTGATTATGCTATGTATTTATTATGATGAAATATTGAAGACGTGTTGACGAATATGTATATGTGCAATAAGGTAAGGAATAATCAGTAGTGGTTAGGGATTCTGACTTGTGAAAAAGGATGTTGGAAACCAAGAATCGTACTTTAAGAGTTATGAAATGTATGTAAATGCGTGAATGTATCACAATGCTGGCGAAAATTTTTTGGACGCTGTTATATTTATAGGATTTTGTTTCTACAGATTTGGAACGCAAATATTTCGACCTGTGAAATCTTATTTCTATCAAACTGTCACTGTATCGGAAACTTATGTCGTAAATATTTCGGTAAGGAAGGTAGGTCACGGCAAGCACCCAGCTGCGCGACAGTTGCCTGGAAAAAAGCCATTAGTGTGTGCCTTTCAGAGGCACAGGTGGAGAAAAAAAAGAGGCCATTATCCTCGCTATTGACATTTCTTTGTACAAAGCATCGCAAATACGACACGCCTAAACTTGAAAACATATGATTACACTGTGGAGCTCTTAATTTATGATATTTACTGAAATGCCAATGAAATGATGAGAAATATTTTATGTCTATACACCTGATTATGGCTACTGTCTTTCTAGTTGAGAGATTTTTTTATTACCTTATGAAATGCCATATGGCTAATGAATGATGTTTCATGCCTTCCTTTGTACATATTTGCTCATTTTGTTTAATATCTAGTTTCTAGCTGCACTGCAGCATTGGTTAAAATAAAATTATATAGATGTACTAATATAGATATTTTCTGTCTACAGATCTAGTAAATAATAATTCTGTGATACTTCCAAAAAAGTGAAGGAGCACAAAAAGACATTTCCCTTCACAGGAACTGCATACATAGTTTTCTTTTCAAGTATTTGGTAATTTATTTCATAGAATAAGTTTCTGTGGTGCACCACTTTAATGACGTAGATATTAAGGTATGAATAGACATTTCCCTTATCTTCATTGTTGTCTTTAGTGTATTATTTTTTCTGCTTGAGCTTTGTCATGTTTAGGTATAAGTTATTGCATTTGCTGCTGCTGTGTACCAGGCATAGTGCTACTGAATTTCACTTTGTATTACTCTGTTAAGCCAGTTTTACTACTGATTAATTTTTCTTGTTGCTGCACATTGTCTCATATTAGTTGTAATGTTGCATTTGCTTGGTAATTTAGATTTACTGTAGCTTGCTTTGCCAGTTTGCATTTTTTTCATTGCTGTTTGTATTAATTGTTTTGTGCTGCTGCATTGCCTCTTCCCTTAGTTTAGCATCTGAGCTCAGTAGATTTAAGTTAGCTTAAGATGGGGTAGGCCATATAAGAGAACAAGTTGTGATGAATTGGAAGAAATGCATTGAGAAGCTATAAGAAAATGGTTTGGCCAAAAAATATTTTGAAAGAGGATATGAACCAAAAAAGTAGGGTTTAGGGACAACAGGTTTAGGTAGGATTTTCTTGGAAATAAATGATGAGGTAAGATAATGGAAAATAAATAATGAGGTAAGAAATGTGTGAACATATATATACAGAAAGCATGCTTGGCTAGAATTTTTTTGGTGGAAACAAATGTTGAAATAAGAGGAAAGATATATGGAATGAAGATTTGGGGTGGACTGCAGTACCAAATGTCACACTGAAAACAAACCCTGTCCTGTATTTTTGAGTTATTACACAATGTGAATTTTCGTTTTTCCTGTCTTAATGTGTTTAGCTAATAAGAGTTATGTTGTAGAATTTTTCTGATAATATGTTATTTTCTTTGTAAAGATGTTTAGACATTATTTATTCTGTTCTGTTTTAATGCTCATGTGTGAAGTTGATGTTTCGAAAATTATTCTGATCTTTTATGTATGTACTCATGTCATAATTCCTGTAACACTGATGTATATGTATATTTCTATTCTTTTGTAAAGCCTGTGTTACTACAAATGTTGTCTGTACTGTTATGTTATTTAATGATGTACTTTGTACCTTTGTAATTGTATTCTTATGTTGTAAATTTATAATTGTATAGACACCAGTTCTTCAAATTAAGTATCATTTCACTGCACACGATTCTGTTGGTCATAATATATGCACAGTATGTGAGCAGTTGGGACTGTTAGTGTTTGCACGTGTGTTAATAATTCAGCAAGGGACTGGATAACAGCATTGCTGGTTCTAAGGACATTTCAAAAAAAATTTTGTGAGTGCACAAGTGGTGGTTCATGGACTTGCTATATTGTCTGCAAGACTCTTCGATGGTGATTGTGCACCTGCACAGTCGCAACAGATGGTTGCTGGCCGTCTCTACAAGGACTACAGTGGGTCTGCATCTTTGATGGGCCATCAATACCATTATTTCTACAAGGACCGCAGTGGGTCTGCACCTCTGATGGGCGACCAATACCATAATCTCTACCAGGGCTGCAGTGGGTTTGCTCTGTGATGACCTACCTACCGATATTCTTCAAAACTTCGACTGACTCTGCTGTGGGTTTTCTCTGTTGTGGACCATTTCCTATCTGCATGTCAAGAGTCAGCACTGTCTTTCTGTTGGAAGGACAACACTACTTCTTCAAGATTGCATTGAAAGCGACTACTTCCGTGTGCATTGTCTTTTACTGCTCAGACTTTGAGAAAAAAAACTGCAATTTTACTGTGATGAATGATCAGGACTGTCTTTATGGACTGTGAGAAAATTTTAGCTTTTGACCAAGATTGTATCAATAAGTGTGTGCATTTGATTTCTTTGTTATTGTAATTATGAAAATTTTTTTCAAATCTGTATTGGCCACTGCCCAAAACAATTTGTAAAATTTTTTGTTGGGGGCATGGCGGCTATGTAAGTAGGCTGTTTAGGTTTTTATATTGGTAATGCCACGTAGCACTCTGTATGAAAATCACTGGCTGTGCTGTGTGCAGTCTGTGGCTGGTTTGCATTGTTGTCTGCCATTGTAGTGTTGGGCAGCTGGATGTTAACAGCGCGTAGCGTTGCGCAGTTGGAGGTGAGCCGCCAGCAGTGGTGGATGTGGGGAGAGAGATGGCGGAGTTTTGAAATTTGTAAGACTGGATGTCATGAACTACTATATATATATTATGACTATTAAGATAAATGCATTGTTTGTTCTCTATTAAAATCTTTCTTTTGCTAACTATGCATATCAGTAGTTAGTGGCTTCCGTAGTTTGAATCTTTTATTTAGCTGGCAGTAGTGGCGCTCGCTGTATTGCAGTAGTTCGAGTAACGAAGATTTTTGTGAGGTAAGTGATTTGTGAAACGTATAGGTTAATGTTAGTCAGGGCCATTCTTTTGTAGGGATTACTGAAAGTCAGATTGCGTTGCGCCAAAAATAATGTGTGTCAGTTTAAGCACAGTCATGTATAACTAATCAAAGGGGACGTTTCAATTCTAATTGTGAGAGACGAATAAATGTGTGTAGTTAAAATTCACGAGTGAATATATATATGTATTTTTTTTTCGAGTACAGTGTCATGAGATCAACAGATAGCTGTGTCGCGAAAGAGTCACATGTACACTCGTGAAAGAGACTGACACCATTGTTAGGATGAAATAGCGCTAATTACGAGAACCTGTGAAAAATATCAAAAGCAGAGCTGTGTATCCGAACAGAGACTTGCAAATAATCGAGGAACTAATAAACAAACAATAAGTTGTAGTGAATCGCAAATAGACCACTGTGAGTGGAGCGTTGCTTACAGCTTGTGACTGCTGTAATATAAAACCAGTTTACGAACAGTGCACCCCACACTAATAAATTTTAGTGGTAGAAAACACGCTGATCTTTACCAGCTATTTTTAGCAGTAGGGATAATAGGTAATATACAAAAAAAAGTTTTGCGTCACTTCGTTTCCGAGAGCTCCGGAGCCTGTACAGAATATTTGATTAGAGATCAACATAAACATCATTTATGCCCTTTTTGCTGCTCATGAAAACCACACATTCCATGTTGTACAACCACAGATCAAGACCATCAGAGGTGGTGGTCCCGATTGCTGTACACACCATTACCTCTAATACCCAGTAGCACATCCTCTTGCATTGATGCATGCCTGTATTCGTCGTGGCATACTATCCATAAGTTCATCAAGGCACTGTTGGTCCAGATTGTCCCACTCTTCAACGACGATGTGGCGTAGATCCCTCAGAGTGGTCGGTGGATCACGTCGACCATAACCAGCACTTATCAGTCTATACCAGGCATGTTCGATAGGTTTCATATCTGGAGAACAAGCTGGCCACTCTAGTCGAGCGATGTCGTTCTCCTGAAGGAAGTCATTCACAGATGTGCACGATGGGGGGCGATGTGTCGTCCATGAACGTGAATGCCTCGTCAGTATGCCGCCGATATGGATGCACTATCGGTCGGAGGATGGCATTCACCTATCGTACAGACGTTACGTCACCTTCCATGACCACCAGTGGCGTACGTCGACCCCACATAACCCCACTTCAAAAAAACAGCGAACCTCCACCTTGCTGCACTCGCTGGACGGTATGTCTAACTCGTTCAGCCTGACCGGGCTGTCTCCAAACACGTCTCCGACGATTGTCAGGTTCAAGGCATATACGACACTCATAGCTGAAGAGAACGTGATGCCAATCCTGAGCGGTCCATTCGGCATGTTATTGGGGCCATCTCTACCGCCCTCCGTGGTGCCATGGTTGCAGTGACGTTGGGAGTGCCATTATCCGTAGGTAGCGGTCATGCGCTGCGGTAGTAGCCCCTGGGCGGGCTGAGCGAGGCATGTCATCGACAGTTCCTGTCTCTCTGCATCTGCTCCATGTCCGAACAACATCGCTTTGGTTCAGTCCGAGACGCCCGGACGCTTCCATTGTTGAGAGACCTCACTGGCACGAAGTAACAATGCGGACGGTATCGAACCACGGTAGTGACCATCTAGGCATGGTTGAACTACAGACAACACGAGCCGTGTACCTCCTTCCTGGTGCAAAGACTGGAACTGATGGGCTGGCGAACCCCCTCCGTCTAATAGGCGCAGCTCATTCATGGTTGTTTACATGTTTGGGCGAGTTTATTGACATCTCTGAACAGTCGAAGGGACTGTGTCTGTGATACAATACACACAGTCAATGTTTATCTTCAAGAGTTCTAGGAACTGGGGTGATGCAAAACTTTTTTTGATGTGTGTACAATATTGACGATCCCTGCAATTCTTTGCAATTGCTAAATGAGTATAGTAATTGTACATTTCACATTCTGAAACCCTTCCCCCTCTCTATCTGTCATCTCCTCCTCCCCTCTCCCTCTTCGTCGAAGCCTTACTCCTCCCCACTCTCTCTGTGCATTGTCTCTCACTGTCTGTGTCCATTGTCTCCTCCCTCTCTGTCCCCATCACCCCTTCCCTCCTCTCTCTGTCCATCTCCTACTTCCTCCTTTGTGTAACCATTTCCCCACCACCCCCTCTCTGTTTATCTCCTCTTCTCCGCACACTCTGAACTTGAACAATCTATATTGCTTTCAAATTTCATTTTTTTTATTTTTTTATTTTATTTTTGTTTTTTTGTTGTGGCACAAAAACAATGCACTAATGTTTATGGTTACGTCTGTTACCCGACACAAACGAAACATTTATTATAAACTGAAGTCGCTTTAAAAGACTGGGAGTATGATATCTATGGTACATGATTTATGAGAAATACTTCGTGATCTGACGCATTTGCGAACATAGTTGCTTCGATGAATGTATGTACATTGTCTAATGTTCTGCTATCGATTAAAAATAACTGCGAGAAAGATAAAAAAGTTACACATTTTCACAGCATAGCATACTTCAGCATTTTATTTCTCGCAATGGGTTTTAAAAGAAAACCGGTATATTGCAACGGAAGTAATTGTTTATGTGGCTCCTGTAACGGTGACAAAACAGCGGGGCGATAGATAATTTTACTTGGAAATTTTCGTAGAGGTCGTATCTGAAATGTCAATAGTGCTACTTATTATTACGAATATTTTTATAATTTGTGCTTGTGAATTTTTACCGATTTTTTTTCATCAATCTTCTGACTGGTTTGATGAGGCCCGCCACGAATTCCGCTCCTGTGCTAACCTTTGTTCTCAGAGTAGCACTTGCAGCCTACGTCCTCAATTATTTACTAGATATTTTCCAATCTCTGTCTTCCTCTACAGTTTCTGCCCTCTACAGCACCCTCTAGTACCATGGAAGTCATTCCCTCATGTCTTATCATCCTGTCCCTTCTCCTTATAACTGTTTTCCACACGTTCCTTTCCTCTCCGTTTCTGCACAGAACCTCCTCATTCCTTACCATATCAGTCCATCCAATTTTCAACATTCGTCTGCAGCACCACATCTCAAATGTTTCATTCTCTTTTGTTCCGCTTTTCTCACCGTCCATGTTTCACTACCATACAATGCTGTATTACAGACGTACCTTCTCAGAAATTTCTTCCTCAAATTAAGGCCGATATTTGATATATTTGATATTACACGGCCAATAAAACTGCTACACCAAGAAGAAATGCAGATGATAAACGGGTATTTATTGGACAAATATATTACACTAGAACTGACATGTGATTACATTTTCACGCAATTTGGGTGCATAGATCTTGAGAAATCAGTGCCCAGAACAACCACCTCTGGCCCTAATAACGGCCTTGATACGCCTGGGCATTGAGTCAAACAGACCTTGGATGGCGTGTACAGATACAGCTGCCCATGCAGCTTCAACACGATACCACAATTCATCAAGAGTAGTGACTGGCGTATTATGACGAGCCAGTTGCTCGGCCACCATTGACCAGACGTTTTCAATTGAATAGAGATCTGAAGAATGTGCTGGCCACGGCAGCAGTCGGACATTTTCTGTATCCAGAAAAGACCGTACAGTACCTGAAACATGCGGTCGTGCATTATCCTGCTGAAATGTAGGGATTCACAGGGATCGAATGAAGGGTAGAGCCACGGGTCGTAACACATCTGAACTGTAACGTCCACTGTTCAAAGTTATGTCAATGTGAACAAGAGTTGACCGAGACGTGCACCCCATATCATCAAGCCAAGTGATACGCCAGTATAGCGGTGACGAATACACGCTACCAATGTGCGTTCACCGCGATGTCGCCAAACACGGATGCTACCATCATGATGCTATTAACAGAACCTGGATTAATCCCGAAATATGACGTTTTGTCATTCGTGCGCCAGGTTCGTCGTTGAGTACACCATCGCAGGGGCTCCTGTCTGTGATGCAGCGTCAAGGGTAACCGCAGCCATGGTCTCCGAGCTGATGGTCCATGCTGCTGTTCGTGCAGATGGTTTTTGTCTAGCAAAAGTCCCCATCTGTTGACTCAGGGATCGAGACGTGGCTGCACGATCCGTTACAGACATGCGGATAAGATGCCTGCCATCTCGACTGCTAGTGTTACGCGGCCATTGGGGATCCAGCACGACGTTCCGTATTACCCTCCTGAACCCACCGATTCCATATTCTGCTAACAGTTATTGAATCTCGACCAACGCGAGCAGCAATGTCGCGATACGATAAACCGCAATCGCGGTAGGCTACAATCTGACCTTTATCGAAGTCGGAATCGTGATGATACGCATTTCTCCTCCTTACACGAGGCATCACAACAACGTTTCACCAGGCAACGCCGGTCAACTGATGCTTGTGTATGAGAAATCGGTTGGAAACTTTCCTCGTGTCAGCACGTTGTAGATGTCGCCACCGGCGCCAACCTTGTGTGAATCCTCTGAAAAACTAATCATTTGCATATCACAGCATCTTCTTCCTGTCGGTTAAATTTCCCTTTTGTAGCACGTCATCTTCGTGGTGTATCCATTTTAATGGCCAGTAGTGTAGTAGACTTCTCTTGGCCAGGAATGCCTTTTTTGTCATAGCAAGACTGCTTTTGATGACCTCCTTGCTCCGTCCGTCATTGGATATTTTACTGCCTAGGTGGCAGAATCCCTTAACTTCATCTAATTCGTGAAAATCAATCCTGACGTTAAGTTTCTCGCTCTTGTGATTTCTACTACTTCTCATTACCTTCGTCTTTCTTCGATTTACTCTCAATCCAAACTCTGCACTCATTAGACTGTTGATTCCGTTCAACAGATCACGCAATTCTTCTTCACTTTCACTCAAGATAGCAATGTCCTCAGCGAATCGTATCACTGATATCCTTTCACTTTGAATTTTAATGATCTTCCTGAACCTTTCTTTTATTTCCATCATTGTTTCTTCGATGTACAGATTGAACAGTAGGAGCGAAAGGCTTCATTCTTGTCTTACACCCTTTTTAATACGAGAACTTCGCTCTTGGTCGTCCACTATTATTATTCCATGCTGGCTGTAATACATGTTGTGTACGACTCGTCCATCCCTATTGCTCAAACCTAATTTTTAGAATTTCGAACACCTTGCACCATTTTATATTGACGAATTCTTTTTCCAGGTCGATAAATCCTACGAACGTGTCTTGATTTTTCTTTTGTCTTGTTTCCATTATTAAACGCAACGTCAGAATTGCCTCTCTCGTGCCTTTACTTTTCTTAAAGCCAAACTGATCGTCATCTAGCGTATCCTCAATTTTCTTTTCCATTCTTCTGTATATTATTCTTGTAAGCAACTTGGAGGCATGTGCTGTTTAGCTGACTGTGAGTCAATTCTCGCACTTTTCAGCTCTTGCAGTCTTCGGAATTGTGTGGATGATGCTTTTCTGAAAGTCAGATGGTATGTCGCCAGACTCATACAATCTACACACCAACGTGAACAATCGTTTTGTTGCCACTTCACCCAATGATTTTAGAAATTCCGATCAAATGTTATTTATCCTTTCTGCCTTATTTGATCTTAAGTCCTCCAAAGCTCTTTCAATTTCTGATTCGAATACTAGGCCCCCTATCTCTTCTGAATAGACTCCTGTCTCTTCTTCTATCATATCAGACAAATCTTCCTACTCATAGAGGCCTTCAGTGTACTCTTTCCATCTTTCCTCTCTCTCCTCTGCTTTTAACAGTGGAATTCCCGTTGCACTCTTAATGTTGTCACCCTTGCTTTTAATGTCACTGAAGCTTGTTTTGACTTTCCTGTATGCTGAGTCATTTCTTTTTCAATGTCTTCACATTTTTCATGCAGCCCTTTCGGCGTAACTTCCCAGCACTTCCCATTTACTTCGTTCCTCAGCGATTTGTATCTCTGTATTCCTGAGTTTCCCGGAACACTTTCGTACTTCCTCCTTTCATCGATCTAATGATGTATCTATTCTGTTACCCATGAATTCTTCGCAGTTACCTTCTTTGTACCTGCTTTTTCCTTCCCAACTTGTGTGATTTCACTTTTAGGGGATGTCTCTTCAGCCGTACTGCTTACTGGTATTCCTTATTGTTGTATCTACAGCCTTAGAAAACTTCAAGCGTATCTCGTCATTCCTTAGTACTTCCATATCCCACTTTGCGTATTGATTCTTCCTGACCAATGTCTTAAACTTCAGCCAACACATCATCACTACTATACTGTGATCTGAGTCTATGTCTGTTTCTGGGTACACCTCACAATCCAGAATCTCATTTTGTAAAATATGTCTGACCATAGTGTAATCTAACTGAAATCTTCCCGTATCACCAGACCTCTTCCAAGTATACCTCCTCCTCTTGTTATTATTGAACAGAGTATTCGCTATTACCATCAGAAACTTGTTACAGAACTCAATTAGCCTTTCCTCTCTCTCATTCCTTACGCCAAGCCCATTTTCTCTTGTAACCTTTTCCTCTACTCCTTCCCCTACATCTGCATTCCAGTCTTCCATGACTATTAGATTTTCATCCCCCTTTACATACTGTATTACCCTTTCAATTTCCTCATACATATTCTTTATCTATTTATCTTCAACTTGCGACATCCGCATGTACACCTGAACTATTGTTGTCGGTGTTGGCTTTCTGTAGATTCTGATAAGAACAACCCTGTCACTGAACTGTTCACAGCAGCACACTCTCTGCCCTACCTTCCTATCCATAACGAATCCTACTCCCCTTATACCATTTCATTCTGCTGTTGAAATTACCTTGTATTCATCTGACCGGAAATCCCTGTCTTCTTTCCACTTCACTTCACTGACCCCTACCCTATCTAGATTGAGCCTTTGCATTTTCCTTTTTAGATTTTATAGTTGCCCTATCACGTTAAAGCTTCTGACATTCTCAACATCAGTTACTCTTTCCATTCGCTCCAGGTACTCAGTGAACCACAACGTCCCTACGTGCGGAAATGATTTTTTTCTGCCAATAACAAGGCAGCTTACCTTCGAGTCCCATGATCATCGTATCCGATTTCAACTTTCCTCTCAGATGTGAAAGCCGTGAAACACGTTTGAGAGAAATCTTTAACTGATAAGTTAACAGTCATTTAAACAACCTAAATAATGTCAATGGCAACGTGAACGCTAGAGAAATGGAAGTTTAGAATACACGACATAATTATCGTTGTCGAGGCTTGGTAGAGGTATAGGAGGTCGAAATCCACAGTGCTTCCGCAATTATTATTGTGACGAAGGCAGAAATAGAAATTATGTACCGTAGAGACAAGACGGAGAGCAGAATACTACCCGATCTGATTCTGAATCGAATTTGAATCGAATAGGCCGCGTGAGGGAATCTAAGTTCCGTCTACGAGGAAACTGGCACCCACAAGGCGGAAACAGTAACACAGGCAGTAAAGAAAGCGCAGACCGCAGATAGTCAGTACAGGCAAACCGAAAAGAGGGATGATGAAACAGATACAGGCAGTACCAGTGATGTACTAAACCGCTCTCATTACATAGCTGACAGCATTTTGGACACATTAGATACACGGGTCAAGAAGGAAAAGGTAAACCCTAACGTAGTAGGGAGGGACAGATTAACTGGATTAAATCACATGAGGACGAAGATGAGGTAAAGGCTTACATGAAGGCAACAGTGGCAATCTGAAGACCAAAGTTTTGAGAGAGGAAGAAGAGTGAATTTTGCAAGGTTTTGAAGAGCAAGAACTGTTAGATGTAGGGAGTAACAATAATAATGAGGTTAGGGTACGTATTAGCTGTACTGGCTTGCCACAAACTGTAAAAAGAGACGACAGTATTATAGATACGAATGCCGCGCAGGATTGCCGTTGCTCAGAGTACAAATTTCCACTCGCCGCTTAGACCACATAAAGAACATTTGTTCCGTTTGTGATATATGCTATTGAGAAATATATGGAGCGTGACTGCAATGTCATCTTAATATGGCATGTTCGCAGTTTCCCACTCTTCTTTCTTGGAGTGCATGGTGTGGCGGGGGGGATTGTATGCGGCCAGGCTGATCGGTATGGCACGCGAGGCGTCGAGTCATATGGTAATAGTAATAGCTCTATACTTAACAATAATATACAACAGCTCGCTCCAGCAAAAACTGGGAAGCTGCGTTGGTCATACCAGTATTCAAGAAAGGCAATAGGACTAATCCACTAAATTACAGGCCCATATCATGATAGTCGATATGCAGCAGAATTTTTGAACATATGTTGTTCTCTAACATTACGAATTACCTCGAAGAGACACAGTCAACACGGATTACGAAATGTTGAGGACTATTGACAAGCGGTTTCAAATTTGTTCAGTGTTTCTGGAGTTCCAGAGGTCTTGTGACACTAAATCTCACAAGTTGCTTGTGATGAATTTGCTTGCTTATGGAATAGCGTCTCAGTTACGGGACTGGATTGGTGATTTCCTGCCAGAGAGGTCACAGTTCGTAGTAACTGACGGAAAGTCGTTGAGTGAAATAGAAGTGATATCTGGCGTTCCCCAAGGTAGTGCTACAGGCCCTCTGTTGTTCCTTATCTATGAAAACGATTTAGGAGAGAATCTGAGCAGCCGATTTAGGTGGATTGCAGATGATGCTGTCATTTATCGTCTAGTAAAGTCATCAGAAAATCTAAACCAGTTGCAAAACTATTTAAATTAGGTATCTTTATGGTGCGCAAATTGGCAATTGACCCTAAATAACGAACTGAGTGACGTCATCCACATGAATGCTGTGAGTCCTTTCACTTCAGTTACACGATTAATTAATCAAACCTAAGGCCGTAAATTCAACTAAGTACTTAGGAATTTCAATTACGAACAACTTAAATTGGAAAGAATACAGAGAAACTGTTGTGGGAAAGGCAAACCAAAGACTGCGTTCTATTGGCAGAACACTTAGAAGATACAACAGATTTACTAAAGTGACTGCAGACTCAGTTCCCCACAGTCGTTTAATGAACAAAGTAAGAGCATATGGTCTATCAGACCAATTGTGTGATTGGATTGAAGAGTTACTAGATAACAGAACGCAGCATGTCATTCTCAATGGAGAGAAGTCTTCCGAAGTAAGAGTGATTTCAGGTGTGCCGCAGAGGAGTGTCATAGGACCGTTGCTATTCACAATATACATAAATGACCTTGTGGATGACATCGTAAGTTCACTGGGGCTTTTTGCAGATGATGCTGTGGTGTATCGAGAGGTTGTAACAATGGAAAATTGTACTGAAATGCAGGAGGATCTGCAGCGAATTGACGCATGGTGCAGGGAATGGCAATTGAATCTCAATGTAGACTAGTGTAATGCGCTGCGAATACATAGAAAGATAGATCCCTTATCATTTAGCTACAAAATAGCAGGTCAGCAACTGGAAGCAGTTAATTCCATAAATTATCACGGAGCACGCGTTAGGAGTGATTTAAAATGGAATGATCATATAAAGTTGATCATCGGTAAAGCAGATGCCAGACTGAGATTCATTGGAAGAATCCTAAGGAAATGCAATCCGAAAACATAGGAAGTAGATTACAGTACGCTTGTTCGCCCACTGCTTGAATACTGCTCAGCAGTGTGGGATCCGTACCAGATAGGGTTGATAGAAGAGATAGAGATGATCCAACGGAGAGCAGCGCGCTTCGTTACAGGATCATTTAGTAATCGCGAAAGCGTTACGGTGATGATAGATAAACTCCAGTGGAAGACTCTGCAGGAGAGACGCTCAGTAGCTCGGTACGGGCTTTTGTTAAAGTTTCGAGAACATACCTTCACCGAAGAGTCAAGCAGCATATTGCTCCCTACTACCTATATCTCGCGAAGAGACCATGAGGATAAAATCAGAGAGATTAGAGCCCACACAGAAGCATACCGACAATCCTTCTTTCCACGAACAATACGAGACTGGAATAGAAGGGAGAACCGATAGAGGTACTCAGGATACCCTCCGCCACACACCGTCAGGTGGCTTGCGGAGTATGGATGTAGATGTAGATGTAGATACGCTTGTCCGTCCTCTCTTGGAGTGCTGCTGCGTGGTCTGGGATCCTTACCAGATAGGATTGATGGAGTATATCAAGAAACTTCAAAAAAGGGCAGCACGTTTTGCATTATCGAGAAACAGTGGAGAGAGTGTAACAGATGTGACACGGGATTTAGGGTGGACATCATTAAAACAAAGGCGTTTCTCGCTGTCACGGGATCTGCTCATGAAATTTGAATCACCAACTTACAACGGAAAAATATTTTTTTTGACGCAGACATACATAGAGAGAAACGATAATCGCAATAAAATAAGGGAAATCAGAGCTCGTACGGAAATACGAGTATATAGGTGTTCGTTTTTTCAGCGCGTTGTTCGAGAGTGGAACAACAGAGAATTATAGTGACGGTGATTCGATGAACCCTCTGCCAGGCACTTAAGTATGATTTGCAGGGTATCCATATACATGTAGATGTAGATGTAGATGCAGATTCAGAGAGCAAAGTAGGAAAATATTCCTTGAATTCTTCGTTCCAACAGGTTCGATTCAGTTACGATCTGTGTATATGTCATTGTATCTCGTGCAGCATAAGGGCCATCCATGTTTCGCATTGCTGTATTGGCCTGAATTGTCGTTAGACATCATGGCATGTGATTTCTTTTTATGTTTATGATAGACTGCGTATTTGTGCCGACAAAATATATGGATAAATGGACGCTACACAGCAACAGCAACGAGATATCAACAGTATGGGACAATTCTGTCATTCGAAAGTTTATCAAGTGTGCTGGCACACTGAGAATCTGAGGAAGGTGAATGAAAGTGTTTACGCAAAATGTAACTGTAAAAAATAGGCTATGGTTGTGTGTATTATGTAAAAGTAGATTATTCTTTCTATTAAAAGTTCGTAGTGATATGTTCAAGCAGAAATTCATCCAAAGTTTTTATCTCAATTTATATAGAAGCTATGGCCTTCCGAAATCGGATGGATATTATTTCAATTACATTTTATTTTCTCCTGCAGGAGCAGTTTATTTACGAGTGTAGCAAAAATAAATAAAATGCTGATATGTGACTTGTACCAAAGACTGTTATTTTAATGCGTTTTAAAATGTTTCAAACATCTAGAGATCAGTATAACTCTGAAAGAACTTTCCAGGCAAGAATTCTAATACTTTCCCACATTCGTTAGTCTCTTGTCAGAATGGACTGTAATTGTGCATAACATGCTTATGAGACGTTAAAACAGTACTTCATGTATATTTAATTACCAGCAATGTCTCCATTCGGGAAGCCAATGCTTGGGCCTAATGAGCTTATAAGGATTAGTGAGATTACAGCGCATACTAATTAGCTAATGGGATAATTCTCTAATTGAAAATTATCACTGTCTGATGGGATGATTAGCGCTGGACTGTGGCAGAACTGATTGCACTCAGTGTACGTCATATCCTAGTTTAGATCCCCTGAATTGAATCGTTTCATTAATTTGTGAGATTTTGGAATCAATAACCTTTCATTGTTAGACAAATGAGTTTCCCTAAGTCAACTGCTTTTAGGTGTGCTGCCCTTATTAATACCATCAATGGTCTCTATAAATTTCATTCATAATCCTGTCTTGTATCTTCAAATGAAAATGATACTTGTATTTTGTTGAAGCTGAGGGAGACTGGGCAACACCAGTTAGGCGCAGTTTCTGATAAATGATAAGCGATATTAGGCAGTCCCACAATTAAACATTGTTCTGAGTATTTAAAGATTGTTGAAACGAACATAAAACTTCAGTCTTGCTTTATCCACGAGGAAGCACTTTAGAGGTGAATGTGACTTGTGACAATGTGCGGCGGTGCGGTTCCTTTTGTCCTTTTTTACCTGCACCTACCCAAGAACTCGTTGCAGCAGATCGCTGGCAGGAAAGCCGAGCAGAAACCTACCGTACTGCACCTCGCACCAGGCTGCATACCACGTTACTATTTTAAGAATCGGGAAAAGGTCTTTATTTTGAATGAAGGGTGGAAATACTGGGAAAACTTTGGTATATTCTTAAGTCAAGAATTACACGTTCACTGGCCAACCCCGTTCTAATCCTAACACAGTCGTGCACAAACTCTTTGACTCGTATTAGCAAGTTTATGCTAACGTATTCCCGAAATCTGAACAGCTACTAAGCACGGATTGTTCTTAAATGAAAATGCTCACCACACTGTTAAGTTTATCGCTGTCTAATGCACTCAAGTTTTTAGTCCCCGATCTGATCAATAGGCCACGGGGATTAATGTCTTTTCTCGTACACAGAATTTCTTAGAAAGTCCATACTTTCTGTTAAAAAAAATTAAAATAAAAAAAAATAAAACCACTCCGGAATAAATATGCCTTCACTTAAAAGCACTGTTGTGGCATGTAGCACAACTAAAATTGGCTCACACTACACACGTCCGTACCATTGAACTGCTGGGCTCCGACTACTTTAGACTGCTGTAAGAAATCTCTACCTCCAAGACAAAAAGACGCGCAAAGAATACTCCGTTCTGATTAGTCAACTTTCTTTAAGGCCAATAGAAAAACATTATTTTCTCGAGTTAGTCGACGCTTCACATGACTAACTTATCAACAAATAACACACATTCGAACTGTATTTTTTCGCGAAATAAATATTTAAAATTCTGATATTTTTTTATACTTGAGGTTATTAAATATTTTCATTTGCATTCGAATTAGCTTTACTTTTACCTTAAACTTACGTAATATTGGATTGTTTTGGGAGAAGAGACCAAATAGCGAGGTCATCGGTCTCATCGGCTTAGGGAAGGACTGGGAAGGAAGTCGGCCGAGCCCTTTCAAAGGAACCAGCCCGGCATTTGCCTGTAGTGACTTAGGGAAATTACGTAATATATAATAATACAAAATTCCCCATCGTCTGTATTCACAGTGTCTTAAAATTTCCCACGCTAGCTCGCACAGCGTTTATCTGTAGACTAATAATCTATGTAACGGGAGATCACATTCGCGCATCCCTCACACTACTAAAACCGTATACACAACTGTACAAACATAAATAAACAAAACAAAGCGTTCAAAAAATAAACGGAACAATTCACAAAAACATTCTGTTGACCGGTTTCTTGAGTCTCTCTGTCCGCTTCTGTCCCCTAGTAGATGAAAATTAGAACTACGTACTCGACTGAACGTGCTTCAGACCATCTGCCACTGTGCACGCATGAGTCATTCTCCCGATACACGGGCTCTAAGCAGGAGCAATATAAGGCTTCACGCCTCAAACGGACGGTAATATCGTCGTGATGAGGCAGTTTCGTAGAAGTTGTACCGTTCTCAACGATGCAGCTCTCCTGTATCATTCTTACATATTATTAACTTATAAGTAATTGCTGAAGTGGTACCTGAATAAAACCGGAACCGTTTGACGTATGATAACGATTGCCATTCAATGTACGGCAGGAAAACACAGATCATTTATTAGAGGAAATCTACATTTCCATATCTTATGAACGCAAATGGTATCTGACAGATGTACGGCGGTATAAGTTTCACATAGGGTGCACTGGGCTCTAGAGAAAGTTTTAATATTTTGCAATTTGATGCTGAAAGTTAATAGATAGATCTAATCAGCATATTAAATAAACCATAAATGACATCAGGAAATATAGTTTAATCCTGACTTTGGCCATTTTGAATTAACTTTCAGCTATGAAATAGGAGACAAATCTTGAAACGTTTCTGGCATCTTCTTTCCGTATGAACTCTGATTTGCCTTATTTTATCGTGATGATCGTTCCTCCCTAAGTAGGTCGGTGTCAACAAAATATTTTCGCATATGGAGGAGAAAGTTGGTGATTCGAATTTCGTGAGAAGATAACGTCGCAACGAAAAACGGCTTTCTTTTGATGATTTCCAGTCCAAATCCTGTATCATTTCTGTGACACTCTCTCCCATATTTCGCGATAATACAAAACGTGCTGTCTTTCTTTGAAGTTTTTCGATTTGCTAGGTCAGTCCTATCTTGTAAGGATCCCACACGGCGCAGCACTATTCTAGAAGAGGACGGACAAGCGTAGTGTAGGCAGTCTCCTTAGTACGTCTGTTACATTTTCTAAGTGTTCTGCCAATAAAACGTAGTCTTTAGTTAGCATTTTCTATGTGTTCCTTCCAATTTAAGTTGTTCGTAATTGTAATACCTAGGTATTTAGTTGAATTAGCGGGTTTTAGATTAGACTGATTTATCGTGTAACCGAAGTTTAACGAGTTCCTTTTAGCACACATGTGGATGACCTCACACTTTTCGTTATTCAGGGTCAACTGCCACTTTACGCACCATTCAGATATTTTTTTCTAAATCGTTTTGCAGTTTGTTTTGATCTTCTGATGACTTTATTAGTCGATAAACGACAGCGTCATCTGCAAACAACCGAAGACGGCTGCTCAGATTATCTCCCAAATCGTTTATATAGATAGGGAACAGCAAAGGGCCTATAACACTACCTTGAGGACCACGAGAAATCATTTCTGTTTTACTCGATGACTTTCCGTCAGTTACTACGAACTGTGACCTCTCTGACAGGAAATCACAAATACAGCCACATAACTGAGACGATATTCCATAAGCACGCAATTTCAATACGAGCCGCTTGTGTTGTACAGTGTCAAAAGTCTTCCAGAAATCCAGAAATACGGAATCGATCTGAAATCCCTTGTCAATAGCGCTCAACACTTCATGTGAAAAAAGAGCTACTTGTACTTCACAAGAACGATGATTTGTAAACAAATGTTAACTGTGTGTCAATAGACCGTTTTCTTCGAGGTAATTCATACACACTGTATGTTCTAAAATCATGCTACATATCGACGTTAAAGATATGGGCCTGTAATTTAATGGATTACTCATACTAACTTTCTTGAATATCGGTGTGACCTGTACTACTTTCAAGTCTTTGGGTACGGATCTTTCGTCGAGCGAACGGTTTTACTGTTTTATTTGACTCTTTGACTCTGACTCTTTTATTTGCAATTAAAACTTTCAGCTTTTTTTTCAATGTCGATTTCTGCCACGAATGGAATGGTGTTAGCCTGGAAGGTGATCGCTGTAACTCTTTCTATTTTCTGATCAAATACATTTAGGTAATCATTCAGGCACGATCTGCTTTCACAGCTCCTGGCTGTCCAAACCTACACTGGCCCAGTGAAGTGAGCCAAAGGCAATGTGCGTCTGCTGAGTGGGCACGCGCGGTGGTGGGTCGGCTGAGAATGGAGCCATTCTGCGCGCTGAGTTTGCCCGGCTGCTCAGTGATTCTGGCCGCTCCCCGGCCATGCGTCGTAACTGCGCAGGTAGCAGCTGGCAGGTGTGGGTGGTCGGTGGTGGTAGGTGGAGGCGGCGGCTGCGGCGGCTGTGGCGCGGGATATCGGCGGAGATGCTCCCAGCGACGCCTCGGCTCGTTCGCGGAAGCCATCCGGCCGACCGCGGCATTAGCATGCAAACGGGACCCGCGCGCACATGAGGCCCCAGGGAGGGTAGCTGGGCTGAGGGGCGCCGCAAATGACGACAGCCGCTCCCCTCTGTCTCCATCACACCTGGGCCGCAGCGCACTCACGCCGTTTCTCTCGAGTTCTCACAGCGCCCAGGCATCGTAAATACGCCGCCGTCTTCACTCCGAACACTTGTCTGATGTACCTCTCCACGCTACTCTGTACCGCGCAAACGAAGCCACGATTAAAACATAACTGACCATTAAAATTGCTACACCAAGAAGAAATGCAGATGATAAACGGGTATTCATTGGACAAATATATTATACTAGCACTGACATGTGATTACATTTTTACGCAATTTGGGTGCATAGATCCTGAGAAATCAGTACCCAGAACAACCACCTCCGGCCGTAATAACGGCCTTGATACGCCTGGGCATTGAGTCAAACACAGCTTGGATGGCATGGACAGCTACAGCTGCCCATGCACCTACAACACGATTCCACAGTTCATCAAGAGTAGTGACTGGCGTATTGTAACGAGCCAGTTGCTCGGCCACCATTGACCAGATGTTTTCAATAGGTGAGAGATCTGGAGAATGTGCTGGCCAAAAGAACATTTTCTGTACCCAGAAAGGCCCCTACAGGACCTGCAACATGCGATCGTGCATTATCCTGCTGAAATGTGGAGTTTCGCAGGGATCGAATGAAGGGTAGAGCCACGGGTCGTAACACATCTGAAATGTACCGTCCACTGTTCAAAGTACCGTCAATGCGAACAAGAGGTGACCGAGACGTGTAACCAGTGGCACCCCATACCATCAACCCGGGTGATACGCCAGTATGGCGATGACGGATGCCTCATGACGTGTCATATAATGGCATACCAACTTTTAGTCAAGTTCTGCCATAAATTTTTCTCCATAATTCTATTCTCCTCATGTGTTATTCGATCTACTCATCTAATCGTCAACATTCTTCTGTAGCACCATATATCAAAAGCTTCCGTTCTCTTCTTGTCTGAACTGCTTGTCGTCCGTAGTTCACCTACATGGTAAGCTACACTTCATACAGACACCAAGGAAAGACTTCGTAAAACTTAATTTTGTAATCGATGTCAACAAAATTCTCTCTTTCTGAAATCCTTTTCTTGCTATTGCCTTGCCACTCAGCAGTTTGTACCCTTTTTGGTCATCATCAATTGTTTTGCTGCCTAGGAAGCTAAACACATCTCCCACATTCAGTGTCGCATATCCTGATTTATTTCCATCAGCATCCTCCGAATTAATTCGACTACATTCTGTTTCCCTTGTATTACTTTTGTTGATGTTCCTCTTATAACCTCTTTTGAAGACACAGACGATCACAAATTCAGAAAATTTATTCAAGAGAAACAGATTCACAAATTGAGCAAGTCAATAACGCTTTGGTCCATCTGTGGCCCTTATGCAAGCAGTTATTCGGCTTGGCATTGACTGATACTGTTGTTGGATGTCCTGAGGAGTATAGTGCCAATTTCTGTCCAAGTGGCGTCTTAGATCGTCAAGCCAATAATACTCCAAACTTTATCAGTTGGGGTGATATGTGGCAACCCTTATAGCCAAGGTAATGTTTTTCAAGCACGAAGACAGGCACCAGAAATTCTCGCCGTGTGCGGCCAGGCATTATTTAGCTGAAATGCAAACCAAGGATACCTGCCACCAAGGGAAACAAAACGGGGCGTAGAATATCATCGAGGTAAAGCTGTGCTGCAAGGATGCCGGGGATGACAACCAAACGTGTCGTGCTGTAAAAAGAAATGGTGTCCAAGAATATCACTCCTGGTTGTTGGGCCATATGACAGGCGACCGTCGTCGCATTGCTGTCTGGAAGGGGGGTTTCCAGACACATATTCACTGTTCAGCGGGCCTCAGTTCAATTCGGCACTCACCTCCGAAGACAATTCTACTCCAGTTCATGTGATTCGACGTCGAATACATGTCTGGAGACGGCCTGCCCAATGGTGGGAGTCCAATATGATTTTCGCCCGAGTGATGGTCTGCAGTGCCATTTCTTTTCATAGCAGGTCCCATTTGGTTTTCCCTGTAACTCTATCTCTATATGTGATTGTTGCGGGACCTCGGCTGTTCACTATAAAATATCAAATAAAAATTCGAGGAGCCACCTAAATTTCCAGTTCTCTTTTATTTGTGCAACCAGTTTCAGCGTTACATTACACAGTCTCCAGGCCCTACGACCGATTTGTAGAAAGAATCCCACCTCTGATCCAGTCGAAATAGGTGCCAGCATTTAGTGACTGGTAACCGTAGATTTCTTCTTATCACAGCGATCCCTTCGATCATCACTTGGCGACTTTCGACATGCATTTTTCGTACTGTGGCCATTACGTTTTACATAAAATTAGGCCAGATGCATATATCTCGTTACTCGTACTTGAGTGCCTTCAGCATGTGTGATCTACGTGCCATATGACTGCCAGTAATTGTGAATAACTGAGAGTATTTTGAGAAGACCTTAGTATCTTGTATCTGGATCGTATGAGTAATATAGTTCTCGGCCTCTACAACTCCCTCTAGTACCAAGGAAGTTATTCTTTGATCTCTTAATAGATGTCGTATCACTCCGTCCCTTCTTCCTGTCAATGTTTTCTATATAGTCCTTTTCTCGCCGATTCTGGGGAGAACCTCCTCATTCCGTACCTTATCAGTCCACCTAACTTTAAACATTCTTCTGCAGTACCGCATTTAAAGGCTTCGAATCTCCTCAGTTCCTGTTCCCCAACAGTCCGTGTTTCACTACCATAAAATTCTGTGCTCCAAACGTACATTCTTAGAAATTTAATCCTCGAATTAAAGTCCATGTTTGATACTAATACACGTCTCTTGGCCTTGTACGCCCTTTTCACCAGTAGTCTACTTATGATCTCCTAGCTACGTCCATCATGAGGTCTTTTTTGCAGAATCCCTTCACTTCGTCTACTTCGTGTCCCCAATTCTTATGTCGTGATTCTACCTCCTCTCATTTCTGTTACGACTCTCGTCTTTCTTTGGATTACTCTCAATCCGTATTCCGTATTCTTCCCCACTGTCAATGACAACTTATGGTTGATATCCATTAACCTTGAATTATAATCACACTGTTGAGCCTAACTTTTGTTGTCATCATTGCTTCTTCGATTTATACATTGAACAATAGGCACGAAAGATTACATCTCTGTCTTACACCCTTTTTCATCCGAGCGCTTCTTTCTTGGTCTTTTAGTCTTATTGTTCGCTCTTGATTCTTGTACATGTATATTACCCGTTTTTCCCTATATTTTACCCACATTTTTCTTGGAATTTCGAACATCTTGCACAATTTTACATTGTCGAACGCTTTTTCCAAGTTGGCAAATCCAATGAACGTGTCTTTATTTTTCTTCAGTCTTGCTTCCGTTACCAACCACAACACCTGTACTGCCTCTCTGGTGGCTTTAACCTCCATAAAAAAATGATCGTCATTTAACAGATTTTCTTTTCCATTCTTCTGTATATGATTCTTCTCAGTAAGTTGGATGCGTGAGCTGTTAGACTGATTGTGCGATAGTTCTCGCACTTGTCGACCCCTTGCAATCTTCGGAATTGCGTGGACGATGCTTCTCTGAATGTCAGTGTATCACCAGTCTCATATATTCTACACACCAATACGAATATTCGTTTTGTTGCCACTTCCCCAAATGATTTTAAAAACTGCGATGGAATTTTATCCATCCCTTCTACCTTATATGGTCTTAAGCCTTCCAAGGCACCTTTAAATTCTGATTCTAATACTGCATCTCCTCTGTTTTCCCTATCGACTACTATTTCTACTTCTATCACGTCAGCAGGCAAATCCTCCCCCTCACAGAGGCCTCCAGTGTATTATGTCCACATATCCGTTCTCTCCTCCGCATTTAAGAATGGAAATTTCCATTGCACAGTGAATGTTACCACCCTTGCTTCTTTTTACTTTCCTATATGCTGAGTCAGTCATTCTAATTCTTCACACTTTTCCTGCAGCCATATTGCCTTGGATTCGCTGCATTTCCCTTTTATTTCATTCCTCAGAGACTTGTGTTTCTGTATTCCTGAATTTCCCTGGACATTTTTCTAATTCTTTTGTTATTCATGATTTTTTCCAGTTACGTTCTTTGTATCGATCTTTTTTTTCAACTTTTATGATTTCTCTTTGTTGAGATGTCCATTTGTCTTTTACTGTAATGCTTACTGAGCTATTCCTTATTGCAGTGTCCACAACCTTAAAAAACTTAAAGCGTATCTCTTCATTCCTTAGTATTTCCATATCCCACTTCTTTGCGTATTGATTCTTCCTGACTAATCTTTTAAACTTCGGCCTACTGTCCATCACTGCTACATTGTGCTCTGTGTCTATATCTTCTCCTCGGTACGCCTTACAGTCGTGTATCTTGTTTCAGAAACTCTATCTGACCGTGATGTAATCTAACTGAAATCTTCCCGTATCACACGGCATTTTTCAAGTATTTATCCTCCTCTTCTGATTTTTCAACAGAGTAATCGCTGTTACTAGCTGTAATTTATTACAGAACTCTATTAGACTTTTTCCTCTCTCACTGCTTGTCCCAAGCCCATATTCTCCTGTTATCTTTTCTCCTACTCGTTCCCTTACAACCACATTCCAGTCCCCCATGCCTGTTAGATTGTCATCTCACTTGACGTACTGGTTCAGTATCTTCATATACTTCCTTCGTCTCTCCATCTACTGCTTCAGATATCGGCATGTGTAGCTGAACTCTTCACGGTGGCTTACTCTCGCCCCAACACAACGAATCCTACTCCCGTCATACCATTTTCCGATGATGTTGATATTTTCTATACACATTGACTAGAAACTCTTATCTTCATTCCATTTCAATTCAGTGACAACCACTGTATCTAGATTCAGCCTAGCAATTCCATTTTCAGATTTTCTAACTTCTGTACCATTTTAAAACTTCTTATATACCACGCCGACATTTTTAGAACGTTATCCTTTCGTTGATTATTCCGTCTTTTTGTCGTAGTCACCTCCCCCCTCCCCACTGGAGTCCCCTCCCAGAGATCCGAATGGAGGCCAAGTCGGGAACATCTTGACAGTGGAGAGATCATCATGAAATTTGCGTGTTGTAACCAACATACAGCGAGACATTCAGAGGTAGTGGTTCAGACTGCTGTACTAATACTCATTAGCACGTCCTCTTGCATTGATGTATGCCTGTATTCGTCGTGGCATACTATCCACAAGTTCATCGAGGTACTGTTGGTTCAGATTGTCCCACTTCTCAACGGTGAATCAGCGTCGATCCCTCAGAGTTGTTGGTGGGCCACGTTGCCCATGAACAGCCCTTTTCAATCAATTCCAGGCCTGTTCGATAGGGCTTATGTTTGGGGAACATGCTGGCCACTCCAGTTGAAAGATGTCGTTATTCTGAAGGAAGTCATTCACAAGACGTGCACGAATTGTCGTCCAGGAAGACGAGTGCCTCGCCAATATCCTGCCGATATGATTGCACTGTCGGGCGGAAGATGGAATTCACGTATCGTAAGGCCGTTACGGCGCCTTCCATGACCACCAGCGGCGTACGTCGGCCTCACATAATGCCACCCCAAAACAGCTGGGAACCTCCACCCTGCTGCACTCGCTGGACAGTGAATAAGGCGTTCAGGCTGACCGGGTATATTTCATATACGTCTCCGGCGATTTTCTGGTTGAAGGCATATGCGACACTCATCGGTGAAGAGAACGTGATGCCAGTCCTGAGAGGTCCATTCGGCATATTGTTGGGCTCGTCTGTACCGCGCTGTATGGTGTCGTGGTTGCAAAGATGGACCTCTCCATGGACGTCGGGAGTGAAGTTGCGCATCATGCAACCTATTGCGCACAATTTGAGTCGTAACACGACATCCTGTGGCCACACGAAAAGCATTATTTAACATGGTGGCGTTGCTGTCAGGGTTGCTCCGAGCCATAGTCCGTAGGTAGCGGTCATCCACTGCAGTAGTAGGCCTTGGGCGGCCTGACCGAGGTACGTCATCGACAGTTCCTATCACTCTGTATCTCCTCCATATCCGAACATCATCGCTTTGGTTCACTCCGAGACGCCTGGACACTTCCAGTTTTGTGAGCCCTTCCTGGCACAAAGTAACAATGCGCACGCGATCGAACCGTGTACCTTCTTATTGGTGGAATGACTGGAACTGACCTGCTGTCGGACCCCCTCCGTCTAATAGGCGCTGCTCATGCGTGGTTGTTTACATCTTTTGGCGGACTTAATGACATCTCTGAACAGTCAAAGGGACTGTGTCTGCGATACAATATCCACAGTCAACGTCTATCTTCAGGATTTCTAGGAATTGGGGTGAAGCAAAAGTGTGTATGTTGGGCAACTAATACCGTTCAGTTTGTAAGGTGGAAAGTCTACTTTATCTTCGTAAATAACCCTGAATCCAAGTTCAAATAAATATTGAATACGTATCATCATATATTTTATCAAATTTTCATATATGTAACCCTGAATAACGCAGATCTCAGTAAAATACCAACCAAAAACGTAATAGGATATTCGTACGTGCCACGGGTTTGTTTTCTGCACAGCATTTCCAACTAGCTCTGAATATTATGCATATGTAGCACTTAAAGAATGACCGAGTGTGTACCTTATCTTCCTTAGAGCATCGATTCCTTGTGACCAAATTTGATTTCCATGTCGTAGAATCAGCTCTAGTAAATCTAAAAATGAATAAGCTACTCCCCCCAAGCTGCATTACTGCATTCTTACCTGATTGCTGAAAAATCTTACGTAAGACAGCTGGTATTTGCACTTAAAACTGTGTATGTGCTTCGGTTCTTGAACAGACTTCCCTGGAAATGGTGTTGGGTGCCATGAGAGCACCAATTATCAGTATGAATGAACACCACGTGGCAGTATGGGAGGCTACAGAAAAACTACATGAGATCCGAGAAATCTAAGGAAATGTATACTACTGTGTTTGGGAATATAACAAATTTGTACTCCCATATGGTCTGTATAGTCCACTTGCACACAAATTAACAAACCACTTAACTACTCAGTAAGAGCTATAACAAAAATTACACAATTTTCTAATGGGTTTTGTGGAAGAAAAGGAGATTTCTAAAACCACTTCCACTTGATGATGGAGAAGTTATATCTGGGTCTCGGGACTCACATGTCAAAGTGGCTGAAATAGTTCACACCAGAATCTCAAAATTCCCATAAGAGTCATAAAACAAGCGGTTCTTGAAATCACTTTGAATGAACATTGCAAGATATATATGTATGTAAAATGAGAATCCCAACCAAACCGCGAATTAAATGTGTGGTCAAGGCTCGCAACAAGCCACAGCCTTGCCCGTATAGTGAGCTGCAACCCCGACACAACACCATAGCCACCAACTGGAACACCTATTGGTTGTTACATGTGAAGTACCTGTCTCCACATGCTCTTCGCGTACGCTAGGATATAAACATCCAAATGTTTGTGACAAGGAAAAATATGCACGTTATTGGTCATCTTTTTAGCTTCAGAAATTAAAGCTGTCCTCTTAGGTTCCTGCCTAACCACACACTCGGAAATCGCCACATATTCAGAAATAAACAGCCAAATATTTATTTTATCTTTCGTTCTATAACCTGAGGGAAATGTAAAAAATATTGAATACTGCAGAATATACTTTTTTTAAATTCATAAGAAAGTCCCCAAACGTGTTAACAATGTTTCTAGAGTGAAATTTTCACGCTGCAGCGGAGAGTACGCTGACATGAAACAGCCTGCCAGATTAAAACTCTTCCTGATCGAGACTCGAACTCAGGACCTTTACCTCGTGCAGACGTATGCTGTACCAACTGGGCGACACTGGTATGTCTCACAACCCGCCCTCACAACTTTACTTCTCCCAGTACCTCGTCTCCCACCTTCCAAACTTCACAGGAGCTCTCCTGCGGTACTTGCAAGACTAGCACTTCTGCAAGAAAGAGTACTGCGGGGGGGACTTGGCTGAGCCACAGCCTGGAAGATGTTTCCAAAATGAAATTCCCATTCAGCAGCAGAGTGTGTACTGATACGAAACTTTCTGGCAGATTGGAACTGTATGCCAGACTGAAACTCGAAGTCAGAACCTTTGTATCGCGTTGTCACGTGGTCTACCAAGTGAGCTACCCAAGTATGACTCACGACCTGTCCAAGAAATGTATCAGCAGTATCCTTTCTTCCAGGCGTGCTGGTACCGTAAGTTTCGCAGGAGAACTTGCGTCAAGTCTGGAAGGTAGGAGACCAGGTACTGGCGGAGGTAAAGCTGTGAGGATGGGGCGTGAGTCGCGCTTGGGTAGCTCAATTGGCAGAGCATTTGCCCACGAAAGGCAAAGGACCTACGTTTGAGTCTCACTGCGGTACACATTTTTAATATATCAGGAAGTTTTATGGCTAGCAAGGAAAGAAATATTTGCGTATAGCATGACACAAACGTACATCGTTCGACTGTAATCCTCGACATTATCCATTGTTCTAGGCTTCAGTCATAGAACTGCCATATCCTGCATTGGTTATAACAGTATGTCTTGGAGGGTTTATATTTTGATGCTTTATTAACTGACATTTAGTGATGATGGTGACGTGTTTGGATAAATTTTCAATGCGACGTTGCCTTGAAACGGGAACTGGAAGTTATAACACAAAACAGTTAATATGGCAAAAGGAATATGGCACCTGCCGCATTGAATCAAAGATAGTACCAGTATGATATAAAAATCTCTGCTCCTAAACGGAAGTGGTCTAAGTCTGCCGTTAACGGATTCTCTGATGTACCGACTCTCCATGGTGCCGGGAAAGGCTGCCTGCCAAAGAGGTTGACGCAGAACTCCCCAAAACCCTTGATGAGAATAGGCCTCCTCTCCGCAGCACGCAGTACTGTGAATTATGTTCTCTGTGGCCTCCGCTAGTTATCTCTGACAAGCCCCACGACATCACGTGAGTGTACATTATCAGACGGGATAAGCTAACAACACGCACAGCTTAAAGGTAAGTGATGTAAAATAAAGTGTCACATGATGCGACGGATGCAATATCCATTTTGTCGTATTTCCCTGCTTTCGTGTTATGATTTCCAGTATGTCACTTCAAGGCAACGCCGGAATGAAGATTTATCACAAACACATTACCCTTGGTGCGATTTAAGCAATTAAATGCCAGTTAATGACATAAGGGCAGCAAAACCTTCAGCAATACTAAGATGAACAAAACTGAAGGTGAAAGTTGCATGTTTGCAGCTCAGGGTAGTAGTCAAGCACGTGGATTATGAAGCAGAAGGAAGTTGGCTGCCGTTCTGCTACATGTTAACATTTTTATCTTAGTGTTTTAAACATTTCTGTGACTTCGCTGTGAATGTAATTCAAGTATATTCTACAATATCGTTACGTAGACGAGCAGGTTGTCTCAGATATAAGTTTCTTTAATTTTGTGACTTCTGAGTAATTAGAAATCAAAGTATGAAACTGCTACAAGTGAAACGAGCAACAATGACTTTCGTATCTTTGCTTGTCACAAATACTTGGCCGATTTTTCAGCGCATGTCAATATTTCGGAGATTGTGGTTCAGCAGGAACCTAAGAGTACTGCTTCAATTGCAGCAAGTGAAATGTGAACCAATATAAATTCATGTTATTCTTAGTCACTAATGCTTGGCCGTTTATTTCTGAATATGATGCGATTTTCGAGGATATGAGTAAGCAGGAACCCAAGTGTACAACTTAAATTGTTGCGAGTGAAATATTTAGCTGTTGATTCTGGATTTCCAGGGGTCCAGTATATTTTTGTGTTCTGTGTGTCCTGTACCACACGGGAGAAGATAGTATCAGTGTCACGGTTGGCTTACTGGAAATGTGCTGCTGGACACGGATGCATCATTTTGACGTCACTTTCGGGCAAGTCGGGCGTGTAAATAGCTTCACCCACAGACAGATATGTGCTTGTTTTCAGTGCTAAAAAAAAAAAAAAAATTGCCAGAGTGTGTGAGCTATAACCTCTGATCGGACCCTTCCAACTTACGCTACATTGTTGGATTCGAAAGTAATTCTTCGCTAATAATTACTTAATATCGACGTGTACGAAGCTAGGGTTGCGAGATATCCCGGTTTTCATGGACAGTCCCGGTTTCAGATTAAAGAAATCAGTGTCCCGAAAAATACTTTTAGGACAGACCGCAGTTTCTCCCTGATTTCGGATTTCAGAGTAATATTCTTAATATTATCTATCATTTCTCCAAGTTCTTACTTCAACCTACATTTCAACTTGAGCTGTTTACCTAAGAAACGACAGCTTCTGTTATCGCAGGTGACTGAGTCTCTTAAGGAGTATTGTTGCACTGTAACGCTGCAGAGTTTGTATTATTATCCCATATCTCAGATTAAATTTCGCTTTACAGCAACATGGTTGTCTATTTCTACGAGTCGTGTAGCGGGTAATTTGATGTTCAGGCGTTCGGCTGTTTGACGTGAACTGAAAATGCCAAAAGACAGTGTTCATTCCAAGAAAAGTATTCAGAAGAATGATTCTTCTTAAAACTAGGAAGAAGTGACTATGAACGAGAATGTGTAATTTATAAGAGGTATGGGTGCACATGGGGGATGTTAAGGATCATTTAACCTAGCGTAAAGCAAAAATCGAAGAACTTAAAAAAGTCCAGTTATTTTGTTTCAAAATTCATTTAAACAGGGCGAATTAGTAACAGCAGCGGAATTAACGATGTGCTACAATTGCCTTATACATTATGTCTTTTAAATTAGTCGATTGTGTTTCTAGGCTAAGCTCCAGGCGCGGAACAAAATTAGCAGCAACTGTGAAATCAGTGTTAGCACCCAACACTGTCAAACAAATGTGTTATGATATTTCAAATGTCCGTTATTCTGATGTAGCTACAGACGCTGGTAATCATGTGGCCGAGATAATATTTCCTTTAATTATTCAGTATTTTATAACGAAAAATGGCTTTCGAGTGAAATTACTTAAATAAACTTCTCTGCCATATGAAACTCTCTCTGTAATAAGTACATTTCGTGTCACTGTCACAATAGAAAACTAAATTGATAAAAGAGCGTACCGTTTCGCCGTAGCACACTAATTTTCGAGGAGTACAACGAGGTGGGACAAAGGATGTTTTGTGAAACTGAAAAGTGAAGTAAACATGAAGTAAACAAATATCTTGTAAGAGTTCCATTCCGGACTCACACACACACACACACACACACACACACACACACACACACACACACACACACACATACACACACACATTGCATAATACTGCAAAGGCAGCCGCTGACGTGCTGAGTGTTGACGTGAAAACATTTGTAATTACACTTATCCACTCACGAAGCCGAATGGAGCGTCTAAAGGTCTAAAAGAATTTTTTGTGTTTGTTCACATAGAGTATCATACACTGCTGTTACAGACAAACAAAAACTGTTATCTTTCTTGCAATGGAGCGAGTACTAAAAGTGCATGATGGTCGTAGGCTATTCTTCGTTTCATTACTAAACGCACCTTAATTTGTGACAGCTGTTTTTGAATACGCTGAATGAGCCATATTTACGGTTTCTGCACAGTGAGATGAGTGTGTTTCAGAGACAACTAAATTTGAGAACGCACTGTAAGGGATTCGTGATCCCACGAACATACATATTAGTATCCGACACCCAGGTCGATAGCAGACAGGAGTCGATTGTCGAGGGCTGCAGGAGGCAGTGAGATTAGAGTCGGGTGAAAGCAGTACTGGGAAGACGGACAAGAATAGCGTTCGAGCTGAATACGGTGTCAATGGCGGGTGTGCCGAGTGAGGAGTAAATTGTAAATTCACCGGAGTGTGACAAATGAGCGCGTCCCCTTATCGTCGTGGGGTTTACACTCATCAATACCTATTCGCGAGTGATATAAAACGTGTTTCGCGTCAACCGCGTCGGCCAGCAGCAACCATGGATTGCAGTGAGGATTGTTTGTTAACCATCATCATTGTGTGTGACGAAGTACTTAAAATCAGCAACCAATAACACATATAACCGTAATTAAACGTGTAAGGCGAAGGTACCAACTGCCTCAGAATTTGTGTGTTAATAGAAAATACATATCAGTTTGTATATCGCAACCTTTGTGGTCTTTAATAATAGAAAAACTTTCAATCATCAAGTATTCCGTCTCAGAACATCCGCAGTCTGTTGAAAAACCCCCGAAACCACAGCAGAAAAACCGATGGCCTTTCATCCATTAAGCACACGGTCATATATTCATAATAATTAACTGTTTCGCGGATTTGGTAAATCACACAAAACCCCATAAGGGACATAACGGTGGGTGTTTCAGCAGGTAGCAAGATTACAGAAGTATCTGCGATTTTGGAAGGCGTTGTGGGAATGTTAGTATGGCGTAAAGAGGAAAAATTTGTACCACACAAAGTGACATGTACCGTGACACAAAACAGAGGTTGTATCAGCGAGAGAAATTCTGAAAAGTTTTAGGAAACAAACGTTCGCTCAACGAAAGATCCGTATGCAAAGACGAAAAGTTGCACAGGTCACACCAACATTCAAGAAACGTAGTAGGAGTAATCCACTAAATTATAGGCTGAAATAATTAACGTCGATACGCAGCACAATTCTGGAACATATTTGTGTTCGAATATCATGAATTAGCTCGAAGAGAACTGTCTATTGACACATAGTTAACAAGGATTCAAAAAACATCGTTCTTGTGAAACACAAATAGCTCTTTACTCACACGAAGTGTTGAGCGCTATTGACAAGGGATTTCAAATTGATGGCGTATTTCTGGATTTCGGGAGGCCTTTTGACACTGTACCACACGAGCGGCTTGTAGTGAAATTGCGTGCGTATGGAATATCGTCTCAGTTACGTGCCTGGATTCGTGATTTCCTGTCAGAAAGGTAACAGTTCTTAGTAACTGACGGAAAGTCATCGAGTAAAACAGAAGTGACTTTTGGCGTTCCCCAAGGTAGTACTATAGATCCTTTGCTGTTTCTTATCTATATAAACGATTTGGGAGACAATCTGAGCAGCCGTCTGAGGTTGTTTGGAGATGACGCTGTCGTTTATTGGTAATAAAGTAATCAGAATTTTAAAACAAATTGCAAAACGATTTAGAAAAGATATATGTATGGTGTGAAAATTGGCGATTGACCCCAAATAACGAAAAGTGTGAGGTCATCCACATGAATGCCAAAAGGAATCCATTAAACTTCGGTTACACAATAAATCAGTCAAATCTAAAGGTCGTAAATTCAACTAAATACTTATGTATTTCTAGTACGAACAACTTAAATTGGAAGGAACACATAGAAAATGTTGTGGGGAAGACTAACCAAAGACTGCGTTTTATTGGCAGGACACTTATAAAATGTAGCAGACCTACTAAGGAGACTGCTTACACTACGCTTGTCCGTCCTCTTTTAGAATACTGCTGCGCGGTGTGGGTTCCTTACCAGATAGGATTGACGAAGTATATCGAAAAAGTTCAAAGAAGGGCAGCACGTTTAGTATTATTAGCTAAATAGCGGGGAGAGTGTCACTGAAATGATATAAAATTTTGGATGAACACCATTAAAACAAAGGCGTTTTTCGTTGTGGAGGAATCTTCTCACGAAATTCCAGTCCGCCGGCCGGTATGGCCGTGCGGTTCTAGGCGCTTCAGTCTGGAACCGCGTGACCGCTACGGTCGCAGGTTCGACTCCTGCCTCGGGCATGGATGTGTGTGATTTCCTTAGGTTAGTTAGGTTTAATTAGCTCTAAGTTCTAGGCGACAGATGACCTCAGACGTTAAGTCGCATAGTTCTCAGAGCCATTTGAACCATTTGAAATTCCAGTCACCAACTTACTCCTCCGAATGCGAAAGCATTTTGATGACGCCGACCTACGATGGGAGAAACGATCACCACGATAAAATAAGGGAAATCAAAGTTCGCACAGAAAGATATAAGTGTTCGTTCTTTCGGCGCCCTTTACGAATTTGGAATGATAGAGAATTGTGAAGGTGATCGATGAACCCTCAGCAAGGCAGTTAAATGTGATTTGCAGAGTATCCATGTAGATGTAGAAACTTGTCCGGTTTATTTAAAGAAATGGTAGAAGAATTCGACATGTTTTAAAGACTGTTGCTGGACAGGGAGCTGGTTGCAAATGAAGTGACAAGGCCAGTAATATTTCTGCAACCTAAAGAATTATCAGTAGGCGACAGTGCATTCTTTGACCAGTTTTGGAACTTCATACAAGTCACTGCATCAGAACGAATAGTGACAACTTGTCTAGTAAATCATGTTAGGAGAAATGGATCAATTTCTCCGAAAAGTGCGGACGCATAGAGCAGTATTTGCAATTACTAAATCTGTCATATTCGTGTTTAGTGTTCCAGGACACAATATTAACTTGGAAATAGTACTCTCTCTCATCAATGTCGAGCAGACCGACGAACAGGATAAATTGCAAACATTAACAGTCGAGGCGACAGTAAATTGTGTTTTTAATTACGAAATGAAATGCTGTGACTTGTGACCATCTGGTATGCCGAGCGCTGTTGGCAAGTGGGGTGCATTCAGCTCTTGTGATGCAAAGTAAGGAGCTAATTGATCGAGAAGTAGCGATTCTGGTCTCGTAAACTGACGTACGGCCGGGAGAGCGGTGCGCTGACCACACGCCCTATCATATCCGCGTCCAGTGACGCCTGTGGGCTGAGGATGACACGACGGCCGGTCGGTGCCGTTGGGCCTACATGTTCGGGCAGAGTTCAGTTTTTTTTTTTTTTATAAGTCAGTGGAAGGATCTTACCTCTAAAGCTCAGAAATTCGATAAATATCAAATGTAGAGGAGAGCAGAGAAATTTAAATGAAATTGTGTTACTTGTGTACAGCCAAACCTCTGCATTTCAACACATTTAAGTATTTAATTTATGCCTAATAATGCAAAGTTGTTAAGAAAAGTAGCTGGGTAATTTATTATGTCGTCGCAAGTATTGTTATTATAATGTTCTATCTTTGATTTTATTACATTAATTATACTTAGTATTAAGTGCGTTTTATTTATTTTACTAAATCAGCTGAATGAGGCTTTGGGGCTTTCGCGCGAGAGAATACGGGCTGGCTGTAGTTAGCTGAAGCGATTCTCAATAGACTGGGTCAAATGAATCGCCTGCTACTCGCATTACACACTGCGAACAAATTTATAACCGACTGATCGCAACTTGCAATGTTGAGCATCTGCGGTGTGCGCGGGCGCAATAATATGAACGTGCTAGTACGGAAGAGCGATAATTCTAACAGTAACGGAATAGAGCCAGTACTAGATTCCGTACTTTTGAAATAACTGTTTCTAGACAGCAACACTGGAATGTGTAAATTTCGGTCTGTCTGATTTGTTAGGTGTCGTCTGTTTTTAAAAAAGGATTGAAAAAAAAAACACAAGAGAAGTCCCAAGGGTACGGTCGACTTTTCAAAACCAAATATACGATGATGCAGGTTAAGTTCCCAGTTATCACATCCTCCATCTGTACAACCTGGTGGCCCGTCGTTTGCCAGTAATAGACGTTAAAAGATATTTTGGATATTTGTGTGACACCCAATAGCGTTAAAAAGCAGAATTAAATAGTCTGGTTCTGTGGTGTAATCGGTAAGATAAGAGCTTCACATACTATAGGTTGTGGGTTTTAACTCGTCAGCTGCTGCAATTTTTCTTTTGTTTTTAAATCCATATCGAAATGACTTTGACCATTAATTTTATTCAGTTAATTGGTTTAAATGTAAATTTTTAATTGTTTATTTTTTTCTTTATATCATTCATTTTCCAATCGGAATTTTTGGGAATATGAATTTAATTATTTTCAAATACCGATGAGTTAAAAAAAAAGAGACCAAATAATCTACAAATATTGACTGTACAGTGGTGTGAGAAATATATTTTTTGTTACCAGATGTGCATTTTTTGCATGGTAATCATCATACAAACAATTAAAACATAACCTAAGTATCTATTGGACTATGAACGAAATAACGTAAATGCAAATTTAACTGAAAGAAGTTTTTAGAAGTAAAAAAAAATTCAAAGAAAATGAGAAATAGATATAATGAAATAATCTCAGTGAAAGAACAGGGCGATAAAACAGAGTAAATTAAATCGACATTAATACACAAAATTAGTTAAAAACACACGAATAACGATTTCAAGTGGAAAGATGATGATAATGATGATTGGTTTGTGGGGCGGTCAAGTGCGCGGTTATCAGCCCCAGTAAAAATTCCCAACCTTTACTCAATCCAATCGCGCCACTCTCAGGAATGATAATGAAATGATGAGGATAACAGAAACACCCAGTTATCTCGAGGGAGGTGGAAATCCATGACTGCGTCGGGAATGGAACCCGGGACCCCCTACTCGGAAACCGATAACGCGACCGCGAGACCACGAGCTGTGGACTCAAGTGGAAAGAAAGTGATAAGAAGCCAAATTCAACAAATGAACAAGTTGATATTATGATTAAAAGGATGTGAGAAAAGAATAGGGATAAAAGAACTAAATGTAATTCAAGCAGTATAATAGGAAAGATTATCAAAGTTATTCGATAAAGATTTTTTTCAAAAAGAAAAAACTTCACAGGACCGGGCGAGATTCAAATCCAAAATCCCTTGCGTGTGCAACTATTATCCTCCAGTTTACACCACAATACCTGCCTATTGGAACCACCTTTTTTAACGCTATTGAACGTCAAAAAAATTCTGAAATTGTTTTTTTGCCTCATTTACGAAATGAGGACCCACCAGGGTGAATGACTGCAATGTGTGGTACCTGGGATCTTCTCCTACGTAACCGCATAGATGGTTTCAAAAAGTCGATCGCACCACTGAAGACCTCTCCTTGTTAGGCCTACCAGTTCACCAAAAAATTTTAAACTTGTGCATCATGAATTTCAGTAATTATGGGTGCAGCTAACGGGCAAAACAATAAGAGCGCAATGTACATTTGCATTAAATCTTTTATTCTGCTAAATGCTGTACAGTTTTGTGACAACTTTCCTCTCCTCCTCTTTCTCTTTTTTAAATACTTCTTCCCCCTCGAAAATAGTGTCTGACTCACCAAATGTTAGCTGTTGTGTGATGTGTCTGCTCTGAGGATCTGCTCGTGTCAACTAACTCTCTCCTACCGTTAGGCGATCGCTGTAGTGGTTCGCAATCTCGCGACTAAAAGGGACAATTTGCTCTCATCTGCCACTTTGTGAAGCTTAAGAGATGTGTCTCTGTTTGTGCCGGTTTCTGCTTCCCAAATTACGTCAACTTTTAGTCACTTTAAGAGAAATGTCTCTGTCTGTCGCACGGAAATTACGGGAACCCTACGAAGCACCCTAAACCCCTTCATGAGACGGTAGTTTAGCACGGAAGACTAGGTGTTCTCAGAAATGCGTCCGACTCTTTTGATTTACCTCTTCCTCTCATTTTCCCTCTCTTTAAACAGACTGTGCCAAGCGTAATGGCAAGCTCTTGTTGAGAATTTCCAGGAATTTTAACACGCCAAGAGACGCGTTGGGTCCATTTACTTTGACACTTTTGTCTCCACATCGAGCTAAACATTAAAATTTCTCCGAATAGATGTCTCACCTCCCATTCATGACGAGTAAAACGGCTCGGAAAGGACAACATTTCACAGCGTTTCTGCCCTTTGATAAAAGAGACCTCTTTGTTGACTTCTGCATCGGGATAGAAAGTACTCGTTAATATATCAGCGATTTGCAGAGTAGAATTACAGTTTCACATCTGAGAAAAGGGAACATTTCAAACTACTCTTCACAAGGCCTTTGTGCAATGTCAGTGCGCGGAACTTTTATGAACAGAAGGGTCCAGTTATTAATAACACCAATTATCAAGGCATTGGGGGCTGGAAGCCGGTGCGTCTGTTTTAGTACTAATAAGAAATGTATATAACAAAAACATAAGTAGTATGTCGATTGCAAAGACACTTGTAATCCTCTAGTGCATCTTTCGCAGTACTGTTTGTTGGTTCTGTCAATTACGGTCTGTCAAAGATTGCAAGTTTAGGAAGATCTTCTCTCCATCTTGTCAAAGTAAATGTGCTATCGACTGAAAGGAACATTCACAAAAATTTGTAGAATTTTAAGTGAACAGTTATGCAGTTTACAAGTTTGAAATTGTAGTCAAGATTCTACGAAAAACTTTCTGACTGAAGAGCGATTTTGAGACCTAAATTTATAAAGTTATTCCGTGCTGTAACATGGTTAGGCGGTAAAAGTTAATCGTACAGTGGTATTTCAAGCATTTACAGTAAGATTTCTGAAAACAGCAGCACTCAGAAAGCGTGGTCCAAAACGATGGAAACCCAGACACTGATAAGGAAAGTTGCTATACGTCCTGTTGTCACCACCATCACACACATCTTCGTCTGCTGTTCGCTCCTAACCCGGTCAAAGTTGTACGGGGGACCGTTTCATGAAGTTATGACCCGTTAATATTCTTGGCTTTCGACATTTAAAATAGTAGTACATATCTCGCAAGTGCCGTTCTAAATGTGTTCGTCGCGGTCGTTAAAATGTCGCTATCATTCAGCCGGGTCTTCTCTATCATATAATCTTTCGAATTATTGTCAACGAATTTTGTTTAAAGATGATTTTTGTTTTTCATACGGCCCTACCACTCACTATGTTGAGTTCCCTGTAATCCATCCGACTCCTTTCTGAATAGATACGTTTTCAGATGCCGTCATTTTTCTGCTTCATCCTACTTTGCTTTTTGAAGACAAGACTGAAGAAACGGCATCTCAGCTCCCTGAAGGCGACTACTGATTCATGTTACCAATTTCGGTACTTACATGCCAACATTTCAAAAATTTGGCCAAATACGTTTTAAAAAGTCCGATCTTCTAAAGAGACGGGAAAGCTCAATCTAACCCTAACTGACGAAACAGAATAGAAGATTTAGGAAGCTGCTTGAATTCTGTTTGCTATTTCTTGATTGATAGACCAGATTGAGAAAACAAGCTCGCTAAATATTTTAAGTGGTTTGTTCGTTCGATTTCTAGTACCTAAAAGTGAAGTGATAGATATTATAGAGCTGCTGACATTCAGTCCCAGTTCGTAAAATTCTGTTTGCCAAAAATCTAATATGCCTAGGATTCTCCTTCTGATTCCCCCTGTATGAGGAAGTGAATCAACGAAAGCCAAAGCATTTCTGATATGTTTTCTTCTGTTAATTCTAATGATCAAGAGAAAGTGTAACAAGCAACTTCTCTGTTTGATTTTACTTCAAATTATATACCATTGTCCTCTTAGGAGGGTACCGTCAGGGGGAGGACTGAACAATCGACGATAGGCTAACACTCTACTAGTCAGCACGTGAAATGTAAAAGGTTGAATGTACTCCCGAGCGGTCGGATACACAGATGACAAAGCGTCGTGGGACATGCACATATACAGATGGCGGTAGCATGGCATACAAAGGTATAGAAGGGCAGTCCATTGGCAGGGCTGTGGTTCCTACTTAGGTGATTCATGTGAAAAGTTTCCGACGTGATTATGGCCGCAGAATGGAAATTAACAGACTTTGAACACGGAATGGTGGTTGGAGCTAGACGCATGGTAAATGCTTAGCGAATTCATTGTTCCAATATCCATTGTGTCAAGAGTGTGCCGAGAATACCACATTTCAGGCATTATCTCTCACCACGGACAAGAGGATGGCCGACGGCCTTCACTTAACGATCTAGACCAGCGGCGTTTGCTTAGAGACGTCAATACTGACAGACATGCAACACTGCGGGAAATAGCCGCAGAAATCAATGCAGGACGTACGACGAACGTATCCGATAGGACAGTGCTGTGAAGTTTGGCTTTAATGGACTATGGCAGCGAACCACATATACGAGTACCTTTAGTAATGTATAACGACATCGCCTGCAGCGCCGCTGCTAATCGCGTGACCATATCAATTGGACTCTAGGCGACTGGAAAACCGTGGCCTGGTCCGATGAGTCCCAATTTCAGTTGGTAAGAGCTGATAGTAGGGTCCGAGTGTATCTGAGACCCCAAGAAGCCACGGATCCAAGTTGTCAACAAGGCAATGTGCAAGCTCGTAGTGCCTCCATAATTTTGTGGGCTGTGTTTCCACGGAATAGACTGGATCCTCCGGTCCAACTGACCTGATTATTGACAGTATGTTACGCTACTTGGAGACCATTAGCAGCCATTCATAGACTTCATGTTCTTAAACAACGATAGAATTTTTACGAATGTCAATGCGCCATGCCACCAGGCCACAATTGTTTGCAGCTGGTTTGTAGGATGTTCTCGACATTTCTAGCGTATAATTAGGGCACCCAGATCGTCCTACATGAATCCCATCATAGATTTTTGAGAGATAACCAAGACGTCTGTTCGTGCACGAAATCCTGTACCGGCCACACTTGAGCCATTATGCACGGCTATAGAGATAGCATTCCTCAATATTTCTGCAGGGGACTTCGATCGACTTGTTGAGGCCATACGACATCGAGTTGCTGCACGACGCCGGGAAAAAAGAGGTCCGACACGAGGTTGGGTGGTACCGCATGACATTTTTCATTTCAGTAGAGTTCTTCCGGTAGTTACTTCATGTTCTTGGAGGATGAACCATAGGGTATCAGACAATACTGGGTCAAAAGGATTTTACAAGCAATAATGAAAATGCCGCGCGGGATTAGTCTAGCGGTCTAGGGCGCTGCGGTCATGGACTGTGCGGCTGGTCCTGGCAGAGGTTCGAGTCCTCCCTCTGGCATGGGTGTGTGTGTTTGTCAGCTTAGGGACTGATGACCTTAGCAGTTAAGTCCCATAAGAATTCACACACATTTGAACATTTTTTGAATAATGAAAAAGGTCGATGGTACACTCTCAACATATCGTAAGAACTACAAAATGTGAAATGAGAAATCCTAAGGTGTTAAACGAAAAAGATGAGTACATTCTACTGCTGAAGGATTAGGTTATCCCGTTTCTGTAGGTGTCCATAAGGTATCTGCTCTTTCTGCCCTTTTGCTCATCGTAATATTTGACACGCTCACCAAAGATCTTCAGAAATTAGCACTTTGAATATTGCTGTGTGTCGATGTAAAGGCCATTGGCTTGAACGAGCTATGCTGTCCTTAAATTTTGTGTGCATAATATTTTTGTTCTCACTTTTATATTCCTCCTGTTTCTGTAAAGGAGGGAAGTAGTGTGAACCATCTGTGTTTGCACTGTGTAAACTTTATTCCGTCTGCAAACGTAATTTAAAAAAAAATCAAGAGAAGGAGGTTCCTCAATAAAGTAGTTATTCGATTTGGCATTGATTGGAAGAGGTGCTAGATGTGTTTCTGAGGGATATCGTACCAAATTCAATTTTACTGGCGTGACAGAGCGTCAAAATTCCGAGTTGGTTGGAGAGCCTTTCCCATAACACTGGAAATGTACTCGACTGGGGAGGGGTCCGGCGGCCTTTCTGGTCAAGGTAGGTTTGGCATGCACGAAGACAAGCAATCGAAACTCTCTCCGTGTGCGGGCAGGCATTGATTTGCCGAAATGGTTTATCACGAACAGCAACAAAATGGAGCGTACGATATCGTCGAAATACCGTTGTGCTTTAAGGGTGGCGCGATAATTCTTGCACTCGTAGGCTCCTGAAAACTTAAGAATTGTGTGGATGAGGTTTTTCCAAAAGTCTGATAGTAGAGCACCAGCGTCATACAGTTTGCACGCCTACGTCAAACGCCGCTTTATTTGCAATTCTCCCAATTATTTTAGGAATATCCCAGCTACTTAGGGAAATATGACACACATCACAGACACTTGTGAATGTGGAGCATTCAGCACACTGGACCACATCGTCTGAGACGATATTTTTTTTTTTTCAGCTCATGAATTGCTAGCTTACTTGGATGAGAGACAACCAAGAAGAGGCCTTATACGATGACAGCGAGAAACGCCACGGCAGAACATCCACCTTCAACAACCTTCCGGAAGCAGTAAGGAGATGAGCCTCGGGGAGGACAAAGAAGGATTTTCTGAGACTGTGACAGCTATCTCCCAATATCTATGCCCTTCCAGAAAAATGAGATATCTATCTTGATTATGATACCGAGCACACCAGTGTAGTGTAGTTCTGTGTAATGTAGTGGCCTACAGTTGTGAATTCCAGATGAACATACATCTGCTCCAGGTGGTCAAAGGGTAATGCAGAAAAATATTACTATTTTTTTCACGTAGATATTTTATGTAGAATTTTTTGTCCCTAAACACCAAAATGTTTACTTATCCTTAGACATTTGAAAATATGTTAAGATATTACGGGCTACATTCGTGACAATTCATGCGAAACGTTTGATCTGTACTTGTATCTAGTCAACAGATTAAAATAAAATAGGAAATAAATTAAAAATTAATCGAATATTTTCGTTTAGTGATTATATTGCTACTTTGGCACTGAAATGATTCCTTCCAGATGTCGATTCATTAACTGTTGTTTCATTACGGTACTGAGATAAATGGCTGGGCACAGTCACGGTAAGAATTCGATAGTTTAATCTCAGCACTTATCCTTACATCATCCTTGCTGGTATGGTAGCAGTTGATTTACTTTCTATTGCCTTTGTTGCTTTTTTTTATAATTTTGATGATTCCATCCTGTACATGTTGCAACATTTCACTCGTTTTGGTCTGAACACTGTCTGAATGACTGACTCGTTTAAGTGCGTAAGCACGTAAGTTAACTCTCATTTTCAGATTACATTTCATTTTCTTGTTTCGCAGATTTACATTTATATCTCGTGCAGTAAGTTCAGTCAGAAGTGCTGAACCCATAGCGTGGTGTAAGGTTCAAGTTCCCACACTGGATGAAGTAGCCGCTGGACCATTCGGCGTTGATGGTAGACGCTTAGGTAAAGGGCTGTGGCTAGCTGTGAGAAAGACACTTACGCCAGATCACGACTGGTAGGGAAAGCACAGCCATTCTGGTGCGAAGGTCGTGATTTTGTTTAGTAAATATTTACTAATGAGAGCCACCTTTTCTATTACATGTATTAGGAAAAGCCTGTTGGTCATAAATACTTTCTTACAACAACATTACGACGGAAGAAAGTAGTCATATGAATAAACAAATGAACCTAAGTTTAAACTAAGTTTAAAGTAACTAATTGTACGAACAGTTGCCATTTTCCACGATGTAAGTAAGAGCCACAATCACCAATCACCAATAGGATGACTTCCAACCATCGGATTTTTTGTTGGGATTAGATTTTAAGCTTGAACTACAAGCAACCCAATAGGCCTATCGCAAAATGAGTTATAAATTTTTTTGTCGTACTCAGCGTTAGGCTATACGGAGCAATTTGGTTTTAAAACTAAATATATATTTTCTATTTCAGATTGTGGTGAGGACTGTCCGCCTTTCGGCATCGCTACGAAACGCTCGCTTCAAAACCAAACAGCTAGAAATGTATTTGTCTGATGTTAATGAAATTTTAGTAGTTTGTAAGCACATATACTGGTAGAGGAAATTTCAAGTTGCAGAAACATGGAACAAAACATGTTCTTATGAATTTTCTAAAGGAGCATTTTCTTACACACTAACATCCAGATGTCAGACACTCAGATGGGTTACCAAACGTTGAATATTGATAGAGTATCAACCAAAACACCGATTCAGTTTGTGCTATGTGCTGTCGTCCAGTACAACAAGCTTCAACGGTAGTTTAAAGTATCACCAGAGCTAAGTAGCACAGGAAAAGCGTATGTGTGAGTAATTGTATGTTATATCTCGCCTGGATGCGAAGGTAGAGCGTTAAAATCGCAGTGAAGGCAATTTTTTAACTTTTTACGCGTGAAGCTGTTACATGGACGAACATTTTCCTGATATGTAAAAGGTCTTTTAGGACATTGTAGAAATACTCTTTTGGCAGTCTGGTTTCGCTTCGTTAGTTAAAAGTTATGTACTTTTTAATGATCTTATTATTTTCTTTGTTATTATTATTCTTACTATTTCTTCCGCACGTGTGATTTAATTGTTTCTTAATTTTTCTGTTCTGGTTGTATAATCTGTGAACTACAAATTTACTCTTCAGGTTCACTACTTTCAAAGAAACGAAGCGAAAGCAGACAGCCAAGAGAGCATTGCTGTAAACTCCAAACAACCTTTCCACATGTCATAAACACGTTGTCCGATGTTGCACTTCCACGCATTACAGTAAAATAACTGGTCGTCTTTGGGGTTTGAATCAAGGTCCTTTGGAACTACCAACTTCCCCACAGAAGCAACAGCCGGCCGGAGTGGCCGAGCGGTTCTAGGCGGTTCAGTCTGGAACCGTGCGACCGCAACGGTCGCAGGTTCGAATCCTGCCTTGGGCATGGATGTGTGTGATGTCCCTAGGTTAGTTAGGTTTAAGTAGTTCTAAGTTCTAGCGGACTGATGACCTCAGCTGTTAAGTCCCATAGTGCTCAGAGCCATTTGAACCATTTGAACAGAAGCAACATGTGGTAGTTACTCACAGTTGCGCTTTTGATGTGCTTCGTAGTTCTGGTGATCTTTTGACTAACGTTTACGCCCGTTCTGGTGGGCGACAGCACGTAGTCCGAACTAAATCAGAGTTTTGGTTGATACTTTATCGACATACACACGCTGTTTGGTACAGACCTGAGTGTCTTATGTGTGGAGGTTTGGGTGTTAGCCACGGGTAAACACATAACACAAAGCTTGTGTTTGTTTTGATGGTCTCTTGTGTGGTTGTAAAAAGCTACAGCCACCGTGATCATACAGCATGACACGGATTTTATAAACTGTCATAGTTAAGACGGGTTCCGTGCGGGCTGGGCCTCACGATTTACAGTGTGCAAATGAATGCGTCGTTGCCGCGAAACCCGAGCTGTTGGAAAACGGTTTGCCTGCGACTAGCAACCGTAGCACCAATTTCAGCCATTGCGCCCACTGGTAGTCCCACGGTCCAGCACGCACAGAACAATAAACATCACTCTTTATAAAATACGTGTCACACTATAAAATCACAGTGGAATGGTACTGTGAGTACGCTTCATGAACGCAAACCATGCCTTAGTTGAATAAATCGCGGTTGAAGGACGTCGGAAGTTAATCAACTGATTGCAGAATTACGTACCATATGATACTCGTTTGTTAAGTCAGCAACCCAACTAAGGGACGTGGAGAAATGCAACTAAGTGTTTTATTTCGATTTCTTTTTCAATGTCTCACATTTTCTCATCCTCTCTGTAGCTTTCCAGTACGTATAATGGAATGATGTTTGAATGTGTTGGGCTTGGAAACGTGAGGGGCTGTTTAAAAAACTGTCAGTTGATGTAGTAGGCTTCTCAAAAGAGGAAGCTAAGTACAGGGATGGATTGAGAGACTTCGGAAAGATCGGTTCTGAGAAGTGTAGAGTGCGGAGCTTGGCCTTCAGACAATAGAAACGTTGCAATTCGAACAACGGCCGTGGCTTGTGGGTTGGTAGCCTGGACGTGCTGAGGAGAGGCTGCAATGCGAAGACACTCCGTCTGGAAGGTAATAAGGTGTAGTGAAATACAATACATCGTAGATACATTTCGCCATTTGGCTCGTCTCAAGTGCGCGGTTGAAAATTTATGTACTCAGGCATCTCTGCAGGTAGCTTCCCAGCTCTGTGCGATTGCGCTTTTGCATTAATTTATAGAGTAGCGGCATTTTTCGCAGTGCTTCACGGTGTACTTCAGCGGGTCGCCGGATGGGAAGGTCGTGCTCTAGTGTGTGATAATGATTTTTTCTGCGGCCTCCCTATAGTGTGACAATTGGTTAATGGGACGAGACCAATTAGATATTTCAGTACTTATCAGCACCGATTATAGAGTAGACCAATGATTCCAGATTATATTCAATTATGCCATCTTACTTTGTAATAAATTTCAGTCACGTAAAATCAGTGTTGGATTCTTCAAACAATTGTCTCTTGTATCCCCGTTGATTATTACAACCTCAAATTCATAGTTATAAAAGACTAAGAACCTCCTTACTACTTTATTAAATAATCCCAAACCAACTATACTATTTCCCCCTCGTGAACACCCAGTAGGAGTATGACCATAGGTTTGAATAATACTAGCGGCTACTGCCACCGTTACTGAGTGCGTTGGTTTTGGGTGTACGTCGCATTATTCGTTTGCTGCACTTGTGTTTTCTCAGTAACTAAAAATCAGGGGCGTTAATAATCGCCGGCCGTTGTGGCCGAGAGGTTCTAGGCACTTCAGTCCGGAGCCGCGCTGCTGCTACGGTCGCTGGTTCGAATCCTGCCTCGGGCATGGATGTGTGTGATGTCCTTAGGTTAGTTAGGTTTAAGTAGTCCAGGGGACTGATGACCTCAGATGTTAAGTCCCATAGTGCTCAGAGCCATTTGAACCGTTAATAATCACAAGGCGAAATTCTCACGCACACTCAACCACAGCATACATTAGAGGAGAGATATAGATAAGAATACAGTACCATCTAGTGAATGAGCACCAAACAAGCAGCAAGTAGCACAGGCAAGCGCGTTCGGAAAGACGGTTACTGCGCACCTGTGGTTCTAGATTTTTAAAACTACAACAGAGACCTTCAAAACGAACCCAGTGTTTCTTTCGTATGTTTACTTTGGGCTGAGAAAAAATTACTTTAGAAAAATCATAATAACTTCTTTTGAAGTTTGTATGTAGTTTTGAATGAGCAGTTCGTAGTGAAGACGCCGAAAACCGGACGGTCCTAACTAAAATGGAAAATAGAAAATATATATTGAACTTTCAAACGAAGTTGCTCCTTATAGCCCAACACTGCATAAAACAAAACAAAAAAAATCATTTCAAGATATTCCTATTGATTAGCTACCTGCCCCGTCAGGGGCCTCCCGGCCATGACGCCAAACGCTCATTTCCGTTTTTTTCCTATTGATTAGCTTATTGTTAAAGCCAAAACTTGACTCTCCTAAGGGGAAAATCCAATAGGCCCTCGACAAGTTGCTAGTTCTGGGTTAACGTGTAACACATTTACGAACTTCCAGAATGTTGGGGTAGCTTGGTTCAGCAACTTCTTTTGATCAGTAGAACGAAAAACCAGTCCGAAATTGCAAATTTTACTTTTTATTCTCTCGATTACTAGTTTCGGGACGAGACCCATTTTCAGACCATCGTAACTTAGTGGAAAATGGCTGTAGTAGTTCGTTGTAAATTTTTGACATCTTCGGAAATGCGATTTTTGACTATGTTACGATGATCTGAAAATGGATCTCGACCCGAAATTAGTCATCGACTGAATTTAAAGTAAAATTTGCAACTTTGGACTGGTTTTTCTTTCTACTGATGTAACATATTGTTTCAGTTATTGTCAGATTATGGTGTTCTCGTAAATAAAGACCTCATAAGGTCATCCAAGAAAATAATTTCAACTAATGTAAAGATCGTTTTCATCACTTAGTAACTGCAGGACATAGAATTTCACGTCCCAAAGAATCCGATAGTGCTGATACTGCTTCTGCACTGGACACCAACTAATAGAGCATTGCTGCAAAAGAGGTAAGAAGAAATCTTACGCGATGACTCACTAAGATAATCCAAAGACTGGTGGTCTTAATCTCTGTACGTCTCGGATGCAAAAGCATTGCCAGTCATACTTACTGTACACCTCTTACGCCATCTTCTACGATCTCCCTAGCTAAAGTGAGACACTTGTAGAGGTTTTGTTTGAAGGGGAGAGGGGGGACCTTACAAGCATTTTCGTAGATGTCATTTCCGTTTGAAGGGCTGTGTGGTTAAGTGTGAGTTGAGAAGGAACGTGTAGCTGTGGGGATAGAGAGAATCCACGTGGGACGGGCCGACGTGCTGGCGTGCTGGTGGTATTCAGTCGGCGGGCTGCGATGCGGTGCTCTGCGGGTTGCGGTACGGCGCGGCGCGGTGGTCCCGTATTAGCATTTAAACGGGATCGCCCGCGTCAGGACGCGGCTGATTTCCGGCACTCAGGCCCGGTCGCGACCTCCCCCCTCCCTCTTCACCCCTTCCCCACCACACTACCACAGCGCTCCAATATCAGAATGGGGGTGGGGGCAGATGTGCCGGCTTCTGCTCGAATGAGCCCGAATACCATCCGGTCCCGCTTCGTGGAGCGCTGTGCGGAGGAGGCACGTCTTCGGTTGCCGTGAGCCACCTAATGGCAGGTGCCACACGCTGTGAAGTTCTCTAAACGGATTACCTCGAGCTTCAACTTACTAAGGAAACTTGAGGCAATGTTTAGCAGCCATCTGACTAGAAGTGCGGAATTTTATTTATTGTAGAACTTACAATACATACCGTCATTTTGTTTTCGATTAAAAATATAGAAAATATTTACAAAATGTTTTAAAAGCAACTAATATTTACTTTATGGCTCTAGGCACCATTTACATACACTTAGAAATATGATTAAAGTTTACTGTGGAAAAAAATTATTTTCAAAATCCTTACTCTTTGTGAGACTAAAAATAGTTCCTAGAATAAGACCACTTCTGAAAATATTCATAATAGCACTGAAAAAATGGGGAAGAGAAATCATATCCTGTTTCCAAGCTAGTTACAAGAGACCATCTCCCAGAAGGTTATAAAAATTTCTCAGTCTTGTTTTTGCTGAAACCAAGAGACCTGCTAGAGAATACTTCTGTAGCCTTTTCTTCCAGCAAGTTTAGGTTTGTAGTGTTTAAGGATCTAGTTTAGGTATTTGGCCTTTAAGGAAAAGGTTAAGTCAGTGTTTATCAGCAATTTCGTCTTTGAAAGCGTGTTCAATGCTATTTCTGTTGGCCTGTTGTGTGGCCGCGCTTCACAAGTCATTATAAGTGAGCCAAAAGAAAGAAGGTTCCAAAGCAAGACGACACTAAACTAAATCATCTTTAAGATCCTTACCCAAAATTGCAGGTTGGCCTATTTTAGTTTTTCCCGATTCCTCACGTCTAATGAACTGGGTGATCAAAAAGTTAGTATAAATTTGAAAACTGAATAAATCACGGAATGACACACATGCTTGGAATGACATAGGGTTTTATTAGAACAAAAAAAAGTTCAAAAAAGGTCCAACAGATGGCGCTTCATCTGATCAGAATAGCAATAATTAGCATAACAAAGTAGGACAAAGCAAAGATGATGTTCTTTACAGGAAATGCTCAGTATGTCGACCATCATTCCTCAACAATAGCTGTAGTCGAGGAATAATGTTGTGAACAGCACTGTAAAGCATGTCCGGAGTTATGGTGAGGCATTGGCGTCGGATGTCGCCTTCCAGCATCCCTAGAGATGTCGGTCGATCACAATACACTTGCGACTTCAGGTTACCTCAAAGTCAATAACCGCACGGACTGAGGTCTGGGGACCTGGGAGGCCAAGCATGACGAAAGTGGCGGCTGAGCACACGATCATCACTAAACAACGCGCGCAAGAGATCTTTCACGCGTCTAGCAATACTTTTTTTGTTCAAATAAAACCCCATGTCATTCCAAGCATGTGTGTCAATTTTTACCTCTCTATCAACATTATTCCGTGGTTTATTAAGTTTTCAAATTTATACTGACTTTTTGATCACCCGGTACTTTGTGTTGGACAAGTGTTGCTTTTTTAACATCAAGCAGTTCACTCGCGCTCATACAGCCCATCTGCTTTGCCTGAACTCCATGAATAGCTTTACTAATTTTAGACGGACTCCACATTCTTTGATCAACCTTTCCCAATATCCCCTTAGAATCAGCATTAGAATTCCAAGAGAATGAGAGTGTGTACCAAAACAGGTCCACATTAAACTTGAAAAAGTAAGGGATTCAGTTAAAGCAAGTGAATGGGGCCCTGCTTACGTAGTTATATCTTACATTTAGTTAACTGTACAAATATTTAACTAAGCATCGAAATCAAATTGTTTGGTCATAAACATTAAAACTTAAGCTCTACTATTGCGTAACTGAAAGTGGGGTGGGAGAAAGGAAACGAAAGGGAAGGAACTACTAATATCAACTGCATTGGGACTATGTCCGGAATTAGCGGCGACGAGTGAAACATGTGTGGTGGATCGGGGCTCGAATCAGGGATCTCCTGTTTACTAGGCAGTTGTGTTAATAACTCCGCCACATCGCAGGCCTCCCGGCCGATCCGCACTCCCACCAAACGCCACCTGTCCACAGTCTCCGCCCATGTCCTCCATTCTCGCTACTTTGTCATTCCTGCAGGAGATCGAATGTAATTTGGCATCCGGACTGAAGGAGGTGGATTCATGGCCCATAGTGACGTATCAATTACATGAGCGCATGGCGTCTGTTCTTTCTGACCTGTCCGAGAGGCAGGGACTGTGGACAAGTGGCAGTCGATGGGAATTTGAGTCGGCAAGGGAGCGTGCCGAGTTATTCAATGCATTTGCGAGAAATTGCCTAGAACATAGGAGATTCTGGGATCAGATGCCAGTCCAGTAACCGTTTTCATTCGTCGCCACAGATTCCGCATAAAGTCCTGATGCAACTGATATCAATAGTTCCTTCCCTTTCCTCTCCTTTCTCCTCCCTCCACCTATAATTACATATGATATATCGGAGTTGAGGATTGCGCATGGTATATGTTCATTCGGGCATGTATATTATTATAATCAAACTTTTCTAGAATAATTAACTAAGCTTCATTATTGAAGAACAAATAGAAGCTGAGGAGAAATAACGTAGGAGAAATAACGAAGAGGATAGCCCAATGTAAGCCTTTTTCCATTGTCAGAAGATGCTGTACTGATAAGCAACAAGTGTGGTAGCCAACTTGTATACTCTGCTACAGAGTGATCGTAGAGTAAACTACTGTTTACATTTGGTCCCGCTAGAGTTAAAGAGAACAAGTGGCAACAGCGCAGAAGGTCCGCTTTAGAAGTGGTTCGGTGGGGAGTTCACTTTAGGGCACAGTCAAAAATAATTCAAACAGCTCTGACCATTATGGGACTTAACTTCTGAGGTTATCAGTCCCCCAGAACTTAGAACTACTTAAATCTAACTATCCTAAGGACATCACACACATCCATGCCCGAGGCAGGAATCGAGCCTGCGACCGTAGCGGTCGCGCGGTTCCAGATTGTAGCGCCTAGAACCGCTCGGCCACCCCGGCCGGCAGGGCACAGTCCTCTGCTACTTTAACAAGTCTCATTTAGTATCTGAAACTGCTGCAGGAATTCGATCGTTTTCAGTTGTGTATTCTGCAATAATTTTTGCACGCATTTCAGTCTACTGAACGCGTCTGAACACAAAAATGGTTCAAATGGCTCTGAGCACTATGGTACTTAACTTCTGAGGTCATCAGTCCCCTAGAACTTAGAACTACTTAAACCTAACTAACCTAAGGACATCACTCACCTCCATGCCCGAGGCAGGATTCGAACCTGCGACGTAGCGGTCGCGTGGTACCAGACCGAAGCGCCTAGAAGCGCACGGACACTCCGGCCGGCGTCTGAACACACAACCAGTCTATATTCGGATTCTGTTGGTGACTTAGTCTATCCAATTTTATGTAACTCCGTCTCGAATTACCGAAGTTCCTTATGGTATTCTCCTTTTTCAGTTCCCATCGTATGGATCTCCTTTCCCTGATCTTCACCACACTGCTCTGATTACTGTCCAAATACTTCCATTTAACTTTGCACATGTTCCGTCAGTTCATTTTTACATGGCGTAATTTGATCTAGACCTGCAGATCTTGCAGCACAATCTCTTTATTCCTCCTGTTCCTTGTTTCACTCTATCTCTCGTCTCTTTTCTCTTTCCCCACTGCCTCTTTCTGTGCCCTCCCATATTTTATCTCTCTCCGCCGTTCGCTATATGTCTTATTTCAATCCTTCCCTCTTTTTTTTGGGTCCTTAGACTTCCGACTGATTTGATGTGGACCTCCGCGAATTCTATTACTGTAGCAAATGCTTCATCTCAGGGTAGCACTTGCAATCTTCTTCCTCAATTATTTGCTGGATATATTCCAATGTCTGCCTTCCTCTACAGTCTCTAGCCTCTACAGCTCCATCTAGTACCAGTGAAGCTATTCCATGATGGCTTAACAGAAGTCCTATCATTTGTCCCTTTTTCTAGTCAATATTTTCCATATAGTCCTTTCCTCGTGGATTCTGCAGAGGACCTCCTGATTCCTAAGCTTGTCAGTCCCTTTAATTTTCATTATTCTTCTATAGCACCATATCTCAAATGCTTCGATTCTATTCTTTTCTGGTTTTCCCACAGTCTATGTTTCACTGCAATACAATTATGTGCTCCAAAAGTAAATTCTCAGACGTTTCTACCTCGAATTAAGGCCTACGTTTGTTACTAGCAGACTTCTTTTAACCAGGAATGACCTTTTTGTCATTTTTAGTCCAATTGTCTTATATCTTCCTTGCCCCGTCCATCACTGATTATTTTGCTGCCTACGTAGCACATTCTCTCAACTTCAACGACTTCGTAATCCCCAAATCTGATGTTAAGTTTCTCGCTGTTCTGATTTCTACTACACCTCATTACTTTCGTCTTTCTTCGATTTACACTCAGTGCATATACTATACCCATTAGAAGATCCTGTAATTTTTCTTTACATTCACTGAGGATGGTAATTCCTTGAGTGAATCTTATTATGGATACCTATTCACATTGAATTTCAATTCCAGTCCTGAACCTTTCTTTTATATCCGTCATTGCTTCTTCGAAGTATAGACTGAACAGCAGGGGGAAAAGACTACATCGCCGACTTACACAATTTGTAACCTGAGCACTTCGTTCTTGGTCTTTCACTCTTATTGCTCCCTCTTGGCTTTTACACACATTGTGTATTACCCGTATTTCCCTATACCTTACCTCTATTTTTCTCAGAATTTCTTACATTGTGCGGCATTTGACAATGTCGAACGCGTTTTCCAGGTCGACACATTCTATGAATGTGTCTTGTTTCCATTATCAACCACAACGTCAGATTTGCTTCTGTGGTGCCTTTGCTATTCCTAAAACCAAACGGATCGTCATCTAACAGATTCTTAATTTTCTTTTCCTTACTTCTGTATATAATTATTGTCAGCAAATTTTATGCATGGGCTGTTAAGCTGATTGTGCGATAATTCTCGCACTTGTCGGCCCTTGCAGTCTTCGGAATAGTTTGGATGAAATTCTTCCGAAAGTCAGATGGTTTATCTCCAGACACATACATTACACACAAGAATGTAAACAATTGTTGTCTTGTCACTTTTTTAGAAGTTCCTATGGAATTTTATTTATACCTTCATCCTTATTCGATCTTAAGTCTTCCAAAGCTCTTTTAAATTCTGAGTCTAATACTACATCCCCCATCTCTTCTATAACGATTCCTGTTTCTACTTCTACCACGTCATCAGACAAGTCTTCCCCTCGCAGAGGTGTTCAGTTTATGTTCGCCACCTATTCACTCTCTCCTCCGCATTTAATAGTGGAATTCCCAGTGCACTCTTAATGTTACCATCCTTGCTTTTAATTTCACCGAAGATTGTTTTGACTTTTCTATATGCTCAGTCACTCCTTCCGACGATCATTACTTTTTCGATTACTCCACATTTCTCATGCATCAATATCGTCTTAGCTTCCCTGCACTTCCTACTTATTTTATTCCTAAGTGACTTGCATTTCTATACTCTTGAATATCACTGAACAGTTTTGTGGTTCCTTCTTTCATCGATAAACTGAAGTATTTCTACTGTTACCCGTAGTTAATTCACAGCTACATTCTTTGTACCTATGTTTTGATTTGCAACTTCAGTGACTGCCCTTTCTTATCGAATTTGGTCGTCGGGACATCAACGTGAGTTCACTATAACTTTCCTCAAATCAGTGTAGCACGGTTATGACCCCGAGACACGGACAGTTATAATGCTCAAAGATGACATTGCCGGGGAAGTTATCAAGCATGAAGGGATACATCTGGTTCGAAGCTGTCAGCGTGTTTTAGATTACTACCACATGTCCTATGCAACCGCAGGAGAATGTCTCCCATAGCATAATACTTCTCCCACCAGCCTGCGTCCGTGGCGCGCTGCACGTTTTGATTCGCAGTTCACCTCGATGACGGCGTTTGTGGGGACGACCATTGACCTAGCGTAGCGAAAATGTGATTCACCGAAAGAACTGACCCGTTTCCGTTGATCGACAGTCGATTCCCGATAGTCCCGTGCCCACTGAAATCGTAATTGACGATGTCGTTGGACCAATATGTGAACACGTAGAGGTGGTCTTCTGTGGAGCTTCATTTTCAACCACGTACGATGAACAATGTGCTCCGAACACATGTGCGTGCACAAGCATTGTGTTCTTTCGACAGAGATGCCACACATCACCATCAATTCTACTTTACAGAGCAGACAAGCCTTCGAATCGCATGTTCTATGAAGAGACATTTAGCGCCAAACGGTAGTTTCATTGTTCTTCTATCTATTTCCGTAGATGCTCACGACAGTAGCACGTGAACATTCTACCAGCTTCGCCGTTTTGAAGATACTCGTTTACATGTTCTGCTTAATAATAATCTGCATTTTGTCAGAGTCGCTTATCTCAGTGGATTTCCCCATTTGCAGCCCATATCTTCTCTAAGGTGAGCACTGCCCGTGTCTACCACACTTTCGTACTTTTCGTACCGTGTCACACACACGCAACACCACCAGGTGGCATCCAGCGTCGCGATGAGCAGTGGTCATATTGCTTTGGCTAATCAGTGTATAGACAGATACTTGTAATTAACTTATATTGAGTGCCTGCCTTGTAAGAGAAATGCGTGTTAGTTAAAAACCGAAACAGCAGGGTACAGAATTCGACAACCACCATGACGTACTTCGTAAACAGTTGAAAACCTACAAAGAAACACAGTAAGCGACACCAAAATGAATAACATAGTAACATAACTGAGCTATTGTCTTTATAGTCCATATACAGTTTGAATCTACGTATTATGAACGGGCATCCACTCAAATACGAGGGTAAGTAAATTATTATCCGCAAAGTAGTAATAAAATGTTATTGTAATCATATAGGAAACTTACAAGGACATCATTTTTCGACATAGTCTTCTTGCGGTTCAACGCACTTGGTCCATCGTTGTACAAGCTTCCTGATGCCTGCATTAAAGAAGGTTGAGCTCCGGGTCAGGAATCATCGCTTCTTTCACTGCTTCGTCCGACGGCTCCTTAATGCCTATTAGAGTGGACCAAACAAGTGATAGTCAGAGGGGACACTATCGGGACTATATGGAGGATGATCCAGTACTTCAATTTTGAGTTTCTGGAGCGTCTCAGCGGTGTGGGCAGCAGTATGCGGACGGGCAGTGCCGTGCAACAACACAACACCTTTTGACAGCAATCCTCGGCGTTTGCTTCGAATTTCAGGCTTTAGCCAGGCAGTAAGCAACTCACTGTAACTTACACTGTTTATTGTTGTGCCCCTTTCCCCATAATGTTCTAGTACTGGACCCTGTGCGTCCCGAAAAAAACCGTAAGCATCAGTTTTCCTGCGAACGGTTTCTTGCACGACGAATTTGGATGTTTCCGTTCCATACTCTGCCGTTTAGTTTACAGCTCGTAATGATGGATCCACGTTTCGTCACCAGAAATGATGCTGTCTAAGAAGTAGTTCCCTTCGTTACCACATCGATCCAAATGCTTTTTGCAGATGGTCAAGGGCGCTTGTGTATGCAACTGTGTGAGATGTTTTGGAACCCATCTTACACAAACTTTATGCAACCCTAGACTAAACACAGTTCTACTAAAGAGCAATCCACACAACACGCACACCAAGCCAAATCAGTGTGCCAAACCTAAATATGCTGCTCTCCCATACATAGGCGCACTATCATACCAAATAGCAAACTTATTTAAAAAGAAAAATATCACAATTAGCTTTCCCACAAATAATAAATTATAACAAATATTGATCCATGTTATAAACACCTCCAAGAGCCCCTGTAGTAAATCAGGAATATACAAGCTCAAATGTGATACATGCCCAAAATTCTACATGGGACAGACTGGTAGAAGTTTTGAAGTTAGACACAAAAGACACATTGATGCTTTAAGGCAATCTGTATTTGTAGCCCATATTGCTGAAGAAAACCATTCAGTGAGAAACACTGAGAACAACTTAAAAATTTTACATCTAGCAGAAAAGGGAGACACTATGAATATATTGGAAGAAATAGAAAGACACACACACAAAAACAGCACCCCATACTATTTCCTTAATGAACAGACTGAGCTGGCTAACACCCCATTCCTGAAAAATTTCCAAAACTTAATTTCCACAATCCAGAGTAAATAGTATTCCTACACCTATCTGCACATCAAGTAGCAAATTTATCTGTTACTACAATTCTCATGATGCTAAATGTAAATGAATAATGTCTTGTCTTACCCATAAAAAATAAAGAAAATAAAAAAAGCGTTGATGTGGAACATCTATATAATTATTGTAGCAGTATTCGCTCTAATATTCACAAAATAAATATCTCTCTGTGCTAACGTAAAAGGCGTTTCAGTTCCATAAGTGAATGTATGATCTCTTCTCAAACATGTAGCATCTTTGTAATATTACCATGTATCGTAGGATCTTTGACACTCATATATTTGTAAACACTACATATCTATCAAAACAAGCAGTGCATGTTAGAAGCTGAAGTGCTCAGTGATACAAATTTACGTGTGCAACGATATAAATGTGATGGCAACGCATTCAGTGACAAATCTGAAGCGATGAATTATGCACGTTTATGTGTGCAATGACGTGAACGCGGCGAAAAATAGAAACGTTGTCTGCTGGACGAAAACTATGAAAACAAGTACTTAGAACCGACATTTCACGATAACTAATCAGTAAAAAATGCAGCACATGTTGTAATGAAAGCACAAAAGCAGTCTGACTATGAATCGTAATGATTCGAAACCGGTAACGGTACCCTTTGAATAAAAGAACTTAAAAGAAATTTGTGGCTAGTTGCTGTCTCAACACCATCAACATTTGTCTACAAATATATCAGCTGTTCTTAGGATGGAGTTGCTCAATACGCACTATAAAAGCTATGACAGACTAATAATAACAAGAGATTGTGGCATGCTGGTATCTCGTCAGTTAAAATACGAAGTAGTCGGCAGTCCACTGAAAGAGAAAAAAAAACACAATTTTTGCGCTAAGAACGGCGTTCTTACGCAGTAGGTGAAAGAAGGTCATAGGAGACAGAAAATAATATGCTCTTTGAAGATTCTAACCTGCCTCGCGTTTTATTACGTCGAAATAACGATTTAGAATTTTTTTCTGACCTCACCAACATCTGCAGTGATTTTGTTTGTAGTATCTTAAAAACAAAACAAAGGAAACGTTATAGTGGGTGATTCAAAAAGAAAAAATAGAACTCAATGTTTGTTAAAAACACTCTACAAAAGATAGAAATACGTTGCCCTTGTCAGTGGATGACGGAGGATTCAGAGTTTTGACAGTTGCTTCGTTGTTTGTGTTTAGCAAGATGGCGACCGCATCACATGAGAAATCATTTTGTGTGTTGGATTTTGCGCCAAGTCAACCCATTTGCTCAGATGCAACGTGCATTCCGTCATCAATTCAGCAAGAAGCTGCCTGTACACAAGCAGATTAATGAATGAAATCCAGCGTTTTCGAAAGTTGGTTGCACATGCTCCTCACTTTCACCTTCAGGTGCGACGATAGCGTAACAACACCATCCCACAACGTTCGGCTGAAAGAGGTGATCAACCAGATATTGTTCATTGCCTTTGGCCTTCTGGGTCACCAGACCTCATAGGCTTCTATTTTTTTCTGTGATGGTACATAAAAGACAGATTCTTTGTTCCACCTATGGCAGCTACACTTCAAGAGTTGAGAAATCAGTTCGTTGAAGCTGTCATTTCAGTAAACAGGGACTTGTTGATTCGCGAGTCGAATGAAATGGACTATCGTTTCGATGTTTCTCGAGCAACGCATGGTGCTGATGTTGAGTGTATTGTATAGTGTGTGTGCGAACTTATCCAGAGACATGCGTATTGGTTTCTTATCTTTCATAGTTTGCCTGTAATAAGCAATTGAAATATGTCCTTCCTTTTTGAATCACCCTGTGTTCTCCATGTATTTAAATGGATGTTGTAACATGCGATGTTTTATTCATCTGCTGTCAGTTGTACATTAGTAATCAGCTTTGTAAAAAGAGACCTACGGATGAATAAAGCTACTACTGCTACTACTACTACATTGTCGTCAATGTCACAGTTGTCAATACGATTCCTCGGTGCAAAAGGGATTTGAAGGCTCAATTTAATTACATGTAAATGATTAAGTAAAATATCACAGTCTGTTGCATCTATCTTAGACATTTTTAATTATTATTTACACATTAATACAATATTCCATATATACATTCAGACGACAAGGAGTCCTACTTGAAGCTCACACATACTACACATGGTATAACTCCTGCCGAAAATCTACTCCAAGTTACATTAAAGATAGTAATCTCAGTGAGCTCAATCACATATTTATCTGATTTTCAATACTTTTAATGATATCATTATCCTTGAATTATCACAACTAGACTGTAGGCAAAATTTACATGTGTATTTCATATTGATCTGTATGTCTGCATAACTGAAATGATATTCAAGCTATAATCAGATATGTAGAAAGAAGAAGGGAATTGTTTGTCAATTATTCATGTACCGTGTTGTTTACCAGTATGGTGTAATGAGCTTCTTAGGAGAAAATTAAAGAACGATTAACCATTTCCAGTACAAATGTAGCTTAAACAGATAACAGAAATTAAATCTCCAGATTTTTAGTGGAACGAGCATCAAGACACCCGAAGTAACTTTAATGCTATGTTACAACTCTTTTTAATCTTAATTTTATTGTGTTTTTGAGGTCATAGGTAAATGCCCACCGAACAGAATCAGTATTGGATTCCAAAGAGAATACGATAATCAATATGGGACAGCGTACCAGACAAGTAGATCACTGTAACCACCGTAATAGCGAATATTACGCCGAATAGTCTGGTCCAGTATGCAGCGTTTGTGAGACTACACTCAGGATGATATTGCACCCGCTAACCGAGCGTTAGCAATGCTGTAAATGAGGCACAATGTATGCAGCGAGCTATCATACCTTGCAGTGTATTTAGAGCACCGAGTAAGCCAATGAGCTTCATGGCTCGGGAGCAGCGTCGGAGGTCAACGAGTTTGCTGTAACGTTCATGGGTTGACGCCTGCAGAATAACTTTCAATGAGACACGAGGGAAAGGTTCGTTACAAACACCAAGATTCCTATATCGCACACTTAATGATGTATAACGTTTACATTTAATCTTTCAATTTCTTTTTAACATGCATATTATACCTATCAAGACTTCTGAAGAGAGAGAAGAAAAGAAAGGGCTGTTTTACTATTAAATATGCTGTCTACGTCCGGGATATTACAGACATAACACAACTATGGATTGGACAATGAAGGGAATGTAAACCACCCGCATTGCTTTCGAAGATTCATTACAGAATTAACTTTTAGTTGCTTAGCGAAACGACGTAGTGGCTGCCAAGGGGTCTGAATACCGGTTTTCTGGATACTTGCCCGTCGTGCAATGATTTCAGCAGCACAGCAGGTAGTATCTAATGCAGCTACTTACACCCTACGAATGTGAATTTCATCATGGTCAAGACGTCTGGCGCTAAATGAAAATTAGTGTGTTGGTAGAGCTGGAGAGGGGCTGCTACGTCTATATACACTATGGACTCTAAAAACAATTTACGGGTTTTGTCAACGATATTTTGTGATTATTTTGGTATAAGAGACCACTAGTCTCCGTTAGTTCATTATAAAGTACTAACACTTTTTCCCTATTGGCCAACAAGGATCACGTAACAGCCTCTTCTTCTTTCCTTGCTATTTCCTATTTTTCCAGCACTCCTTCATCTTCTACTCAAGCTTTATTTTCATTTATTCTGTGTAACAGAAGTCTGTGGGCTACCCAATTTCTTCCTCCCAAGTTTACTTTTCGATGTATTGTTTCTATGAATCGAAGTTCGTAAATAAGTGTAAACAATTGTATTAATCGTCATTTTTATCTGTTTTCCGTCTTTCCCCTAGTTGCTCCAAATTTGTGGAGGTATGTACCATCTGTGCAACTAAATGAAGGCAGATTGTTTCTTGCCATACGAGTTTCGTATATTTTATTTTGGAAGCATCATCAGTGGGCTGAAATGCATGTTTCTTTCTATACATACAATAAACGTATTATCTGATAGATTTAATATTCTGATATATTACATTTTGTCGTGTTTTTCGCTGCCTTTTTAGATTAGAAGCAACTTTTGTAGCACAAGTTACGTATTTTGAGTGTATCGTTCGACGTTAATTATGATTTTCAGCGCTGTTAACACATGTGTGTGGTCCTAGAGATGTATTTGTTAGACTTCATACTCTAGTTGGCCGTTTTCTGGCATTGTTTCAAGCCCATTTGTCACATCGCATGTTTCAATTTCACTTCCATTTGGTGATCAACATATGTGTGTTTTCGGTGTGTAGTGTTGCCAATTGTTGTTGTGTGTTTGTCTGTCTTTTGTTTCTGTTGGGTCTGATGTTTTTCATTTGATGTGTGTGTGTGTGTGTGTGTGTGTGTGTGTGTGTGTGTGTGTGTGTGTGTGTGTGTTTGTGCACGTGCGCGCACAAGCATGTGTCTTCAGCTTCTTATTTTTTTAATATGATTTTGTTCCTGTGTAATTTGCTGTGTGCAAATGTATTTTTTTAATAAGAATAAATATGGCTTTGTGTGTGTGTGTGTGTGTGTGTGTGTGTGTGTGTGTGTATTTCGCTGTGTGCAAAATGTATTTTCTTTTAATATATAAATATGAGTCTGTGTGTGTGTGTGTGTGTGTGTGTGTGTGTGTGTGGCTATTTTGTTGTGTATGAATGTATTTTTTTATAATAAATATGGGTTTATTTGTGTGTGTGTATTTCGCCGCGTGTATTTTTTTAACTGATCCTTTGTCTTTTTGATTGGGGGGGGGGGGGGGGAGAGGAGGGAGGTGACCATGATTATAGAGCGCCTCTACTGAACCACCTGCCTGGAAAAAATTTTATTCAAGATCTGGAAAACAGGTAACCAAATGGTTCAAATGGCTCTGAGCACTATGGGTCTTAACATCGGAGGTCATCAGTTCCCTAGACTTAGAACTATTTCAACGTAACTAACCTACGGACATCACACACATCCATGCTCGAGGCAGTATTCCAAGCGGAATGAAGCGCCTAGAACCGCTCGGCCACCGAGGCCGGCAACACCGGTAACCCCCCAATGTGGCGGTGCACGGTATTCATTAAGCACTACCCGCGGTTGAATTTGCTGGAACTGTGACGCAAAGTAAAGTTGCAACATGTCCCGGTGAAGTATTTCCGTCATCACACAGAAGAAAACATCACGCATATTTACTTTCTGGGAGATGTGTAAAGTCTTTTAATCGAAAAAAAAATTATGTGGGTAACAAGTGTCTGCACTGAGTCGTTGGAGCATGTTCCTTGCAAACTATATGCATGTGACCCTATCGTCTGGCTGCGAAGAGTTGCAATTAGTATTCAAGGAAATTCTGCCAGTTGTGCAAAAATCTTCACGATAGTGCATAGCGGTATGTTTTTTTTTACAGGGACTAGCAAACACGTGGTTTTCCACGCAATGCTCTGAAACGTACACATGGTTATCAGCAGTGTCGTCACTGACTCCATGACGACCATTTCATCTCTTCACCAACACTACCAGAGTTTGGAAGCTATTGATACAATCCTTTATTGCTGTTAGCATCTGGCGGATGTCGACCATAGGCACCTTGGAACTTTCTCTGAATTGTGATAGGCGACCGCGTTTCATGAAACAGAGAAAACATTGCTCCTTCTTTTGCGTCAGTGTGACGGCAGTACTCTTAATTTACACTACCCGTAAGAAAATAGAGAGGGAAAAATCAGGTGCTGTCAGAGCGTTTGTGGAAGTGTATCAATAAAAAGTTCACGGATTAAGCTACAATGTACTTCAAACCTTGTAGGTGTATACAGAACAGTTCCTTGGGAGGAAGTATTGTAATCCGGCAACGATTTTGTTCCTAACTTTATGTTGTCTTTGGCACGCTAGTATTGACGAAGGCTCCGTAAAAGGCCTACTCCAGTGCTGCTTTGGGTAATAATTCTGCAATTGTCTTTCTGTTATGCGCACTGACAGTGTGTGCTCGTTCGCAAGCGAATTTTAGTACTGCAAATGCGCTTATGTGTATAGCACTTATCTTCAACCCATTCATGAAGAATGTGTTGAGAGAAATCAAACGGAGCAACAAATGGAAATATTACAGACAAACAACAAAATATACTGGCCTATACATATGACATATTTTTCATACGAAATAACAGTGGTGAGACTGCGATGTTGTTCAAGAAGGTAAAGGAGACCACCACAAAAAAACGTTTAGTAATTCGTGATGGAAAAATAGGATATATGATCATATGGCAGGAAAATGTGACTAAAGGAAAACGTGATAATATTCAGACAGATTCGTGTAGTCAGAATGGATCAAGGCAGAATAATCCGTCAGATTTATGACAAGAAGATGGAAGGCTCAGGACCCCCTAGATCTAGAAGATCGAGAAGTAGATGGCAAGACGAGATAAGCTCACAATGCAGAGTTGGGAATCACTGAATTTCTGGATTCGGCACAAGACTGAAAGAAGTGGAGGAAGTGAGTGCAGCAAGGAATGGTTACGTCCCAAAGAAGTCAACGGAATGAGTGTAAAAGTGTGAGTGTATATTCGGAAAGAAGTCGTTCCACCATATATCCTTTTGCTTTCAATGTCTTTCCTTTTGTCAGCACTTCCTTTACCGGACGTTTCGAGCTTTGTATTAATGGTAGAGACACTCAAGTTGTTTCCATCAGCAATGTTTGCGGATAGCGTGGAAAACAACTGACTGAGATCGCTTGTACTCCTGCACCCGGACAGGTAAATGTTAACAGAAGCGTAAGAAAATGTCGTCAGCTGCCTCATATCTCCACGAGCTCCAGATACTACAGGAAGTGCTATACAGTATTATTCACGCGCATGTTTCAGTTACTATAATTCCTTTCAATTACAGGGGATGAAACGGTGAAGAACAGTGCAAATACACTAATTTGTTCAGTAGCTGTTCTGTGGCTTTATCTTCTGTTTATACGATAACTTCCATGAGATAATGACGTGTGTGATCGTATTCTTCTGCAACTGCACATATGAATTTATAAAATATAATATCATATTCATCGCATTATTGCGAGTCCTTTATGGAGTAGCAAATATTTTGTCTTGCAATGTATGTGATATATAATGGCGATATTTTATTAATCTCACGTATTGTATCTCCTCATTGGTTTGTAAGGGATTAGGCGTCGGTTTTGCAAAGTGGTATATGCTCTACGAGACAAGCGACACTAATTGTTTTCTCTTACACTGCATGTCCATTGATCTGGATGAGTGATACCACAGTGGCCGCTAATGGACTTCCACCGACGCTGATGCCTCTCGTATGATCCGCCATTAACTACACTCAATGTCATATTTAGTTTCTCCCTGGTGATCTTTCTTCGAAGAGAGTTATGGTGCTCTAACACTTCCTAGGTAATAGCAGTGTCGCCCGCGGGGGAGGAAAGAGGGCATCTACACCTACAGAAAATTCACTTGGTTTACGTATATTAAAAAATATCAATAACCACAAACCAAGGATTTTTATGACCTAAAATACCTGGACAATTATCACTGAAATCACCACAAAATATTGATAAAATGACATAAAAATGAAGCAAAACGGTTGTGAAGTGAATTAAAAGTGAACTAGAGTAACGAAAAATTTTGTAAGAAGTAGCACAGAAATTACAAAATTTCAATGAATTCAAAGTTGCTTTGTTTTCATGTAAGGAATCTGATTCTTTGAGGATGCACGTAAATTGTTGCATAACCATTTTCGAACTACTGCGTTGTATGACAATCAGGATGCGGAGTATATTCAAAAGTGAGGGAACGTCTCTTGTCGGACAACACTTGCTTGTGCTTAGAAAGTCTACCAACATTTCCTGAAACAGCTGGAGCTAATCTAAAAATTCAACACACAGATATCGATGTTTCACAAATGGGTGCGACCTATGGTAGAATACTCATGTGCCGTGCCTGGCATTAGTGAACAACTATACATAACTCGATGATAGCAGTGAACAGATGAACATCAACTTATTTTCAACATACACGATTCTCCATAAATATGACATCAAGATCATATTTTGCCCAGCCACGAAAATTAGGGCTATGCTGGGGAACGTAAAACATGACCTGGGCCTATGCAAGCCAGGTATTTACAACATACCATGCCAGTGTGGGATGTCATACATTGGCCAGACCACCAGAACATGGACGTTAGGTGTAAGGAACACCACAGACACACCAGATTCAGACAGGCATCTAACGTGACCGCTATGGTCGCAGGTTCGATTCCTGCCTCGGGCATGGATGTGTGTGATGTCCTTAGGTTAGCTAGGTTTTAAGTAGTTCTAAGTTCTAGGGGGCTGATGACTTCAGATGTTAAGTCCCATAGTGCTCAGCGCCATTCGAACCAGGCAACTAAATCAGCCATAGCAGAGCATTGTCTGGAACATGGTAATTCAATGAATTACAGTGAGACGAAGATTGTGACACAGACCTCAAGTATTTGGGACAGTGTCATTAAAGAAGCCATTGAGATTAAGGTCACAGACAATCTATTCAACCTTGACTCTGATTACGAAATCAGCACTGAATGGAATCCAGTGCTTGAACTTGTGAAAACTCAACGCAGGACACTCTGGGATTCTACAAGAAATAGAAGTGCAGATCGAGAGAACAGCCGTGAGACAAGGTGTCGGACACTAGAGACCAGATTTGACACACCCCAGATCATGGACTTCAGAAGACGGCCAGGTAGGGCGCGGACGGCGGTCGGAACGCCGGCGACCAGACAGGGCCTATGTAACCGTGTCTGGCGGGCGCGGACTGCAGACGCAACACACGACGTGGCGCGGACCGATTATGGATCGCCCAGCACGAAACATAAGTGGAAATCACAGTAACAGTCATGAGAAAGAGTACCCAACATCTCAGATTGGGTCTGACACACCTCAGATGACGACCACAACCGTTGAGGACGGCCAAAACGGGCGCGGAAGGCAGTCAGAACATCCGCGACTGGAGGGGTCCATTGAAGCCGAGTCTGGCGGGCGCGGACCACAGACGGAACACTCGACTCGGCGCGGACCGATTGGGGAACGCCCAGCTACTTTCAGGCATAAATACTGGACTCGATCGAAAATGCCTTCGGATAAGGGCTACATTTCCCCCACTAGATGTAGTTAGAAGGTTGTGAAACGGAGGATTCGATCGACCCAAGGGCCAGTGTCAGGTAGCACCTGAAGAGGACAGTGGGGCATGCTGTTGAAATATCGTGTGAGAACGACGCGAACATCCGGCTGGATTCCCGAATATCCGAGATGTCAACAGATCGCCGGGAAAGCATGAGGAATTACATCGGATGAGTCTATGGGGAGGAGATGTACCTCAACATCAAGAAGCTGGACAAGCTTTGACAAAGGAAAGGGAGGATGCTGAGCTCTCGCAGTTTCCTGCTGAGGTGCCAAGAGGGGTAGGTAGTTCCAGTTTTCGCCAGAATCAAGCATCACGTTAACTCCAGTGTGGCAAACAGGATCAAACACCGAGCTAGTCTCGCTCTGGCTAGAGAGAGAGTGTGCGACTTGCGCCATCGACTGCATGTGATGTCCAGGGATTTGCTGTATCTTCACCTAACTATAGCAGCTTCCTTGAACGCTCAAGACTGGGACCAGGTTGACAGTGCCTCCTGGTCTCTAGCAGAATGCACCAGCAAGACGTCAATGGCATGCCAACTAACCAAGTTTGAGCGCCTCAACAACAAGGTGCAACAGACTGGGGTCACACGCACGGTGGTCAATCTAAGTGACAAGCAGCTCTATGAGACCACCTTAAAAGTACTCAGCAAGGGTCTCAATATTGCAGTGACCCCTATAAATGTGCCTGTCGTAGCCTTCATCAGTGCAGTTGAGCAAGTGGCCAACACGCTACCTTCTATTGTGGCCAAAGAGATTCGAAGAGAGACCTGCAGGGTGCTCACCAAGACCAAGTCACCCAAATCCAACATTTCAGGTGATTTGATGTAAGGGTGGCACTGAGGCGACTCCTGAAGGAAGAGAGCATTGTGGTGATGCCTGAAGACAAGGGGAACTCCACAGTTATCCTAAAGAAAACAGAATATGACAGAAAGGTGCAACAACTTCTGAAGGATCCTGCACACAGGTCAATAGGAAGCGATCATACAGAGAAAGTGGACAAAAAGACCAGGGCTCTGTTGAAGGAGACAGGACTGCCTGAACAAGTCGTCAAGAAGCTGCGTCCCAAAGGGCCAGCATCACCTAGACTGTATGCACTCCCCAAGGTTTACAAGGATGGGGCTCCTCTGCAACCTATTGTCAGAAATATTGGCGCAGAAACATACCCTACTGCAAAACACCTGAAGAAGATGTTGACACCACATGTGGGTAATTGTGCACATCACATCCAGAACTCAGAGGATTTCCTGCAATGGCTGAGACAGCAACACATCACAGACACAGACATCATGGTTAGTTTCGATGTGGTGTCTGTCTTCACAAGGGTACCACTGAAGAAGTCACATGACCTTATTGGAGAGAAGTTCTATGGGGCTCTCCTTGATCTATTCAGGTATGTACTGACCTCAACGTACTTCCCATATGGGGGTCAATTTTACGAACAAACAGAAAGGATGGGGATGGGCAGCCCTCTATCACCAGTGGTGGCCAACCTATTTATGGAAAGGTTTGAAGAAGAGGCACTCTCTTCAGCCACATATCAACCCAAGTGCTTTTTTAGGTATGTGGATGATACCTTTGTCATTTGGCCCCATGGTAGGGAGAAGTCAGATTAATTCCTGCTTCATCTGAAGTCTTACCATCCGAACATTCAGTTCACAATTGAAATGGAGAAGGATGGACTACTTCTGTTCTTGGATGTTCTAGTGAAGAGAAAGGAAGAATGCACATTTGGACACAGTGTGTACCGCAAACTTGTGCACACTGTCTTATACGTACAAGCCAGCAGTTGCCACCGTCTAGCACAGAAGAATGGAGTGCTCAAAACACTGGTCCACAGAGCACAAACACTGTCAGATCCTGATAGTTTGGCCACAGAAATAAAACACGTAGGATCAGTGTTCAGCAAGAGTGGGTACTCCTCTAGAGATATCCAGAAGGCACTTCAACCTGACAGTCAGGCAAAGGATTCAGAAGAAGAACCAGAAGAGGCGAAGAAGATAGCATACCTGCCATACGCTGGACCTATCTCTGTCAAAATCAGCAGGATTCTCCAGAAATATGACATCAAGAGCACATTTTGCCCACCCACCACACTTGGGGCTATGCTGGGGAATGTAAAAGATGACCTGGGGCTACGCAAGCCAGGTATTTACAACATACCATTCCAGTGTGGGATGTCATACATTGGCCAGACCACCAGAACTATGGACATCAGGTGTAAAGAACACCACAGACATACCAGACTAAGACAGGCAACTAAATCAGCCATAGCAGAGCTTTGTATGGAACTTGGTCATTTAGTGGATTACAATGACACCAAGATTGTGACACAGGCCTCAAGATTTTGGGACAGTGTGATTAAAGAAGCCATTGAGATTAAGGTCACAGACAATGTAATAAACTGTGAAAACTCTACGCAGACCACTCTGGGATTCTGCAAGAGGTAGAAGTGCAGACCGAGAGAACAGCCGTGAGACAAGGTGTCGGTCATTAGAGACCAGATTTGACACACCCCGGATCATGAACTCGACTTCAGAAGACGGCCAGGCCGGGCGCGGACTGCGGTCGGAACACCGGCGACCAGACAGGGCCAATGTAGCCCCGTATGGCGGGCGCGGACTGCAGACGGACCATACGACGGGAGCGGACCGATTATGGAGCGCCCAGCACGAAACAGAAGTGGAAATCATAATAACAGTCATGAGACAGAGTACCCAGCATCTCAGATTGGGTCTGACACTCCTTAGATGATGACCACAACCGTTGAGGACGGCCAAAACGGGCGCGGACGGCAGTCGGAACATCCGCGACTGGAGGGGTCCACTGAAGCCGAGTCTGGCGGGCGCGGACCACAGACGGAACACTCGACTCGGCGCGGACCGTTTAGGGAACGCTCAGTTCCTTCTAGGCCTAAATTCTGGACTCGATCGACCCAAGAGCCAGTGTCAGGTAGCACCTGAAGAAGACAGAGAGGCACGCTGTTGAAATATCGTGGCAGAACGACGCGAACATCCGGCTGGATACCCGAATATCCGAGATGTGATAGAGGTTGTTTCTGAGCGACAACACGATGTAGTTTCCACATAAATAAAATTTAATATAGGTGTTAGAGCTGTGGTGGTATTTCAAAAGCGTAAAACGTGGGACGTGATATCCGTAAGTAATACCTAATAGCAGGGAAACATTTCATTGTTAGGACTGGGTGTACAACGGGACTAACAGAAAATAACGCAAATGGTGGGAAACCTAAAATCTGCGAATGTAAAAACAGATTTTTCTGTAATTATGCTGATAGCTTATTTATGTTTGTAACACACTATCCAGGTGCTAAAAGTGCATTGTAGACAACCAACAGGAGAAAACTATGAGCAGATAACAACATACTTGCAATTTGTAGATCGCATACACAGAGAAAATATTTTGCCTCTACTGTCATGAAAAGCTGCGAGCGCCCGTGGCTATTAATATATATACCCCTCCTTTTATACGGTGTATCTATGTATTAACATTCATTTGCATTTACCTACATTTTCCGCCTGACCTTATTTTCTGAGGCAACGGTCTCGCGAGACAGTGAACATCAATCTAAACTCCGCTCATTAAAACTTGGGATTACTTAAATTGCGTTAACGGCTCTGGAAGGAGGAACAGCGGCCCACAAACTTCAGCTTCTATAATAAAACCCCACTGGAACACTCTACGTAACTTAATGGTTTTAAAGAAACCTCTAAAGGTGTGTTATTATTTCTTAGTAACAAAGTTAGTGACTACTATGAGTCAGCTTTAAGTATACTCTTCAGAATCATACATACGAAATAGTTGCAAGTTAATTAACAGATATGAACGTATGCTTGTGAGATATGCTCAAAAGGAGAACGAGTTAGTTCGAGCTAATGAATGTCTCATCTAACTATGCCACCTAAAATAGCTCTGGAAGAAGAATAGATATTCAAAAACCGTTTTCACCAGCGTGCACTTACGGCAGGAAACGAAATTCCACGAGAAATTTTAAAACGTAAACAAATATTATTTTCAACACAAATTTGTGTATTTTTTAATGGACACCCCTTATTATAGCGTATATAACCAATAGCATGAAAAATCACAAAAATAATGACGTTGGTTGCATCGCAATACGTCAATTAAGTCCCGATAAATTGCGAAGAGAAGTTGACATTTGAAATAAATGAAGCGCACAGCTAGCTCACGTCCTGAGACTCAAGCATGCACCTCCCGCTGCCGGTAATCATGATGTAATTGATGTACTACGTCAGTGGAGTGTTAATGTATGGTGTGGTATTGTATGACAACTCATCACTGGCCCATACTCAATTGATAGCACTCCTAAAGGGGGACAGTTTAGCCCCTCTTTGAGCTGTACCTTACTTGAACCGGTCCGCCTCTTGTAATGTGTCAAATAATGCGGGATCAGAATGATGGATGTCCTGCGAATAATATTCATAGTTGCGAAATGACAACTGGAGGTACAATTAGTGGTAACACACTTGGTAACGCGTTACTAAACCTCATAAGTTCTGAAATATGTGGCTTGTAAAGGACAGCACAGTCACAGTTTCTGACGTAATGCATCGAACGTAGTACTGTGCTCAGAGCAGGTGTTGCCTGCACTGGCGCCTGTATCCTGCCATAATCATACCAATATCACCACGGCACGCATTACCTTCAGTATACAAGTGTCTCCTAATCTGGTCTGCTGAACTGCTCTCATACTGTAACGTAATTCACATGCGTTGCCACATTAAAACCTGTTTTCTTGTGGCTTGTTACATTTGCAGTCATCCAGTCAATATGCCGGCCTTCAGTAATCAAAAAACACTAGATGTTATTTTAGTTTATGGCGAATGTCACAGAAATACCACCGCAGCTGTGACACTGTATGCTGAACGCTACTCAGATCTGCGGTGTCCGTCACGTTGAACCATTGGCAACATCTGCAAGAGGCTCACTGAAACATGAAGTTGGGCTCCCACAAAACGTCGACGTACAACTCCAACGATTGTAATGGTAACGGGCCGGCCAGAGTGGCCGAGCGGTTCTAGGCGCTACAGTCTGGAACCGCGCGACTGCTACGGTCGCACGTTCGAATCCTGCCTCGGGCATGGATGTGTGTGATGTCCTTAGGTTAGTTAGGTTTAAGTAGTTCTAGGGAACTGATGACCTCCGATGTTAAGTCCCATAGTGCTCAGAGCCATTTGCACCATTTGGTTACCTGTTTGCCAGATCTTGAATAAAATTTTTTCCAGGCAGGTGGTACACACACACAAATAAACCCATACTTATTATTAAAAAATACATTCATACACAACAAAATAACCACACACACACACACACACACACACACACACACACAAAGCCATATTTATTATTATTAAAAAATGCATTTGCACACAGCAAATTACACAGGAACAAAATCATATTAAAAAAATAAGAAGCTGAAGACACATGCTTGTGCGCGCACGTGCACAAACACACACACACACACACACACACACACACACACACACACACACATCAAATGAAAAACATCAGACACAACAGAAACAAAAGACAGACAAACACACAACAACAATTGGCAACACTACACACCGAAAACACACATACGTTGATCACCAAATGGAAGTGAATTTGAAACATGCGATGTGACAAATGGGCTTGAAACAATGCCAGTTCTAGGGGATCGATGACCTCAGACGTTAAGTTTCATAGTGCTCAGAGCCATTTGAACCGTTTTTTGGCAATGGTAACGAAATAGACGTTCTGGTTGCTGTAGTGAACAATCTTCAGGTGGGTGTACGAGAAATTGCACTAGGTGTAGGAATAAGTCACAGTAGTGTGTGCAGAATCTTGCATCGGCATCGGTGCAATCTGTTCCATATCTCACTGCTCCAAGAACTGTACGGGAATGACTTTGAATCCCGCATTGCATTCTGTCGTTTTGTACTTCAGCAGTTGCAAGGTAATCCAGTATTCCTAAGCAATACATTGTCTACGGACGAGGCTTCATTTACGAATCATGTTAATATGAATCTGCGGCACATGCACTACTAGTCCGTGAAAAAGCCCCTCTGGATTTGCCAAGTTGCTCATCAACGACAGTGGAATGTCATTGTTTGGTGCGGTATCATTGCTAACTGTATTGTAGGTCACTACTTTTACCGTGGGACATTGAATGGGAAGCGATATGGATCATTTCTCCAACACACACTAGCGCTTCTCATGGAGGATCTAGGATTGGAAACTTGTCTATCAATGTGGTTCCAACATGATGGATGTCCCGCACACAATGCGAAAGTTGCCAGAGACGCTCTAGATGCGACATTTCCAAACAGGTGGATGTGGCGGGAGGTACTGTGCGATGGCCAGCACGGTCCCTCGACTTGATGCCATTAGACTTCTTTCTCTGGGGCGCAATGAGAGACAGAGTGTATCAAGAACCTCCAACGACAGTAGATGATACGCAACAGCGTATTGCTGCGGCGCGTGCGGAAATATCTGTAGAAACTCTACAGTCTGTTCAACACTCTCTAGTTATCTATTTGCAAACGTGTATTGTTGCAAACAGAAGACACTCCAAACATATGTTGACGTAACACAGTCTCATTGGTCAAGATGCAGGTGTATTCTCTATGATGGATGTAATGCACAACAATACAGTTTCTGCGGGCGACAGGGCACATGCAAATGTGTTTGGCAAAGTGAATTCAAGTGTGTTATCTCTAATTGTAGCTCTATTTGTCTTTGCACTAGAATAAACGTACATATACAATTTCAAAAACGAAACTTTGCGTTGGACGTGTTACTTGTTTATTTTTGTAGATTGTGCATAGCTTCCCATTGTGTGAGCTCCTGACACAGTCAGCGTGAGGCGCACGCTTCTGTCTCAGGACGTTTATTACAAGAGTCAACTTATCTTCGCAATTCTCGGGATGTAAATGACGTATTGCGATGCAACAAACGCCATTGTTTTTGTGATTATTCATGCTATTGATTACATACAAAATAATAGTGGATGACCATTCAAAATACACAAGTTTGTGGTGAAAGCAGTATTTGTTTACGTTTTAAAATTTCGCGTAGTATTTGGTTTCCTAAGCTCCTACCGTACGTTTATGTTGGTGAAAACCGTTTTTGAATATCTGTTGTTGTTCCAGAGCTATTTGAGGTGGCAGAATTACGTGAGACACCTTATATATAGATGAGACACCTATCAAAAAAGTTTTGCATCACCCAGATTTCCAGGACTCCTGAAGATAGAGATTGACTGTAGATATTGTATCACATACACAGTCCCTTTGACTGTTCAGAGATGTCACTAAACCCTCCCAAAAATGTAAACAACCATGCATGAGTAGCGCCTATTAGACGAAGGGGGTCCGGCAGCCGATCAGTTCCAATCATTCTACCAGGAAGGAGGTACACGGCTCGTGTTTTCTGTAGTTAACCATGCCTAGACGATCAATACCGCGGTTCAATCGCGTCCGCATTGTTACTTAGTGTCAGGAAGGGCTCTCAACAAGGGAAGTGTCCAGGCGTCTCGGAGTGAAACAAAGCGATGTTGTTCGGACATGGAGGAGATATAGAGAAACAGGGACTGTCGATGACATGCCTCGTTCAGGCCGCCCAAGAGCTACTGCTGCAGTGGATGACCGCTGCTGGCTCGGAGGAACAATGACAGCAACGCCACCATGTTGAATAATGGTTTTCATGCAGCCACATGACGTCGTCTTACGACTGAAACTGTACGCAGTAGGCTGCATGATGCGCAACTTCACTCCCGACCTGCATGGCGAGGTCTATCTTTGCAACCACGACACCAGGCAGTGCGGTACAGATGGGTAAAACAACATGCCGAATGGACCGCTCAGGATTGGCATCATATTCTCTTTACCGATGAGTGTCACATATGCCTTCAACAACACAATCGTCGGAGACGTGTTTGGAGGCAACTCGGTCAGGCTGAACGCCTTAGTCACACTGTCCAGCGAGTGCAGCAAGGCGGAGGTTCCCAGCTGTTTTGGGGTGGTATTATGTGCGGCCGACATACGCCGTTGATGGTCATGGAAGACGCCGTAATGGCTGTACGATACGTGAATGCCATCCTTCGAACGTTAGTGCAAACATATCGGCAGCATATTGGCGAGGCATTCGTCTCACGGACGACTATTCGCGTCACCAAAGCGCATATCATGTGAATGATTTCCTTCAAGATAACAATAGCGCTCGACTAGAGTGCCCAGAATGTTCTCCAGGCATGAACCCTATTGAACACAGCTGGGAGAGATTGAAAAGGGCTGTTTATGGACGACCTGACCCACCGACCACTTTGAGGAGAGGGACAATCTGGACGAACAATGTCTTGATGAAGTAGTGGATAGTATGCCACGATGAATACAGGCATGCATCAGTGCAAGAGGACATGCTACTGGGTATTAGAGGTACCGGTGTATATAGCAGTCTGGACCATCACCTCTGAAGGTCTCACTGTATGGTGGTACAACACGCAATGAGTGGTTTCCATGAGCAATAAAAAGGGCGGAAATGATGTTTATGTTGATCTCTATTCCAGTTCTCTTGGAACCGAGGTGATGCAGAACTTCTTTTAGGTGGATATATATATTCTACCACATCGCTCCTCTAGTTCTTACTGTCTCCATCTTTCCAGGACGGAAGTAAGTGGCCCTCAGTAAGGCTTTGTCTCGCAGACCCCCTCATCCCCGTAAGCCTCTTACGGCACTGCGTTGGCAGATATTCTGAAACATCCCGGTAATGGCTTTCCCCTCGGGACCGCGTCCCTTTCTGAAGCTCTCGGGGATTCAACGGATGCCACCCGATAAGCGAACGAGACGATTCCAGCAGCTTTCACTGTAATGGTGAGTGCGTTTATCTGCTGGCGCAGTCTGGATTCTTTATGTAATATACCGCGAACATTAGTTTAGAAAATGTTCTTTCAGAGCTTTCCGCTACGTTTCATATCGCTGTGTAAATAAACAGACGTTCAATAGCTTCTGCAGGAAACGAAAGATGTCACTTGTAGCATGATAGGGCTGTTTCTTCGAATAGAGAAACAAAGAACTTTGTAACTGCCATTTCAGAGCAGAATTACCTTTAGCGCGTGTCTGCAGATAGGACATAAAATCTCAAGGAACGTTGGAAACATGGGACTAATTCTAAATCACTAGATTACCTTAGTACCTTAGAAAAGGATAATATTCTCCGACGTAATTCGGCTATTTTGCTGCTGAATGTTTGTTTCCCACAAACAATACCAGCTACGACATTTTAGGGCTAAATGTAAAGAGAAGATTTTTTTTATTTCTTGTGAAATACTGTGCAGATAGTGGAGTCCACAAAATACCAGAACATTAATATTTGTAAGCAGCACATATGTATATAGTACAAGCATCAGCATTGCTCTGCACAGTGTTCCCACAACTGATTCAGATAAACCTCAGTAAACGAAGTCGTATAGTACTCTAAAAAGTAATCATTACGTATAATGAGTCTTAGGGAAGGAGAACTGAAGAATTGGGTTGTGTTGTTTTGGGGAAGGAGACCAGACAGCGAGGTCATCGGCCTCATCGGAGTAGGGAAGGACGGGGAAGGAAGTCGGCCGTGCCCTATGAAAGGAACCATCCCGGCATTTGCCAGGAGCGATTTAGGGAAATCACAGAAAACCTAAATCAGGATGGCCGGACGCGGGATTGAACCGTCGTCCTCCAGAATGCGAGTCCAGTGTTTAACCACTGCGCCACCTCGCTCGGTGGTGAAGTAAAGAATCAGATTTGTTGTAGTTTACATAAAAAACAATTAGGATCAGATTATAAAGAAAAGATTACATAATTTTAATCTTTCGGCAATATGTATGGTGTCAAACATCTTCTCTGCATAGTACGGTTCCTATTTTTGACCATTATTTAGAATTAAATATGAACTGTTAGTCTTTGAAGTTGGTCATGACAGTAGAAGGTTGATTTTGGTATAAATAAATAATAAGAACATTAATGTAAAGCTATGTAGCTACAAGACATATTTAGAGGAAAATTACTGACAGTTTAAGGTCTCCTCTGACAGTATATATGTAAATACTGTACCGAGTAGTTGCATGAGCGACTCTGGAAATATTTATTATTAACACACAAATAACGAAACAGGCTACCTGATCTGTCACTCAACTGGCTAATGCAAAAGCAGATGAAAAACGTAGTACACTAACAACTGAGTTATAAGACATAAATGTAAAGTAAAATAAAGTTCAATGTGTATTATAAAGTAGATAAGCAATTGGATGTAAAAGAAGGTGAAAAAACGAGATCAACTAAGTCCATTACACCTAGCAGTGCCATGCATTTTCCAAAGAGGAGTCTTTGCCCCTTCCCCAAAAAAATCTAAAAAGATTAAATTCTTTAATTGTTCTTGAATTATATTAACAAATCACATTTTGAAGCGGCACTGACGAGTAATTAGGATCCAGAACCTGAAAATATCTGTTAATAGACCAATAGCACGTAGGAAAGGGAAAAAATAAGATCAGCGAAGTTCATTAACTATAGCAGTGCCAAGGTATTTTCCATAACATGCATTACCAAAGGGGATCTTTGCACCCATCCCTAAAAAAATCTAAAAAATAAAATTCTTTAACTGTTTTGAATTATATAACAACATACTTTTTAAAGAGGTGCTGATGTGTAGTCAGGATCGAGAACCTGAAACTATCTTTTAACAGACTCTTAGCAACATCATTGCACATTCAATAATGGGTACTTCCGATTTTACAAGCACCATAAAAATATAAAAATGCAAATTTTGTTCATTGTTGTTGACTTTTACTCTCAACATATTTTTTCAAGAGATACTGCAGCTGATAATATTCTTCTCGGGTGTGCAGCCGGATCATAACGTCATCTTGACACAATATTTCAGCGGTCCACCTGGCCGCCATCTTCATGTGAGAGTGCTGGTACACGATGTCGCCGGAACTGACTTTTCAACGCAGAAGGCCCACAACGCATGCACGAGAAGGTGCCGTAACTGCCCTCTAGCGTAAGTAAACATACAGCGCCACAGTGGTGGAAACAGGCGAAATCGAGATATCGATATCAAAAATTATATTCTCACATTATGACGGTTCACCTTTCCATTTAAATGGAAGCGTGGAAGAAAACTGCCATCCTCCATCTTGTGAAGAACGAATTTACAGAACTGCACACGTTGTTGTTTGCTACCTTCACGAGAAGCTTGCAGTAGCTGAATTTTGTGTGGTTTCATGTGTGAACGTCGACGCAACACACGCCAGACGGCCATTGGGGGCATGTTGAACTGTCGAGCTGCACGGGAAACGGATTTCTGCGGACTCCTTGTGAAACTAGGGCGGGTGCGTTTGACGTTTGTGTCAGACACTCTGGGACGGCCCGGCGATTTGTCTTTACACAGACAACATGTTCCTTGGAATGATTGATGCCATCGTCTAATGCTCTGTGATGCAGGAGGATCCAAACCATACCTAGTATGAAAGTCAGTTATTACTGGCCCACAATGCGCAAAACGTAGAACACAAAATGATTTATGTTGTCTCTACACCGTTTTTCTAGAACTGAAGTAGGCGCACACTGCCGCTACCTAGCGGGAACCATGTAAAACTCGAGGGTTTGCTCTTTCCACCAGTACGTTGTTCACGCGCATATCTCAGATAATATAATAGTTATGATTTATTTAAAATTTACTGATTCTTTTTTATATATCCTGTATATTGTACCAAATATTTCACGGAAACCAGTGTTAGGTATCTCTTCGCTGCTCCTCTCCTATTCTATAATTGGACGTACTGCTGAAGAAGATCTCAGCAGTGGGTTTGAAACATCGAGCTGGTGAAGAATTACACGACATTATCCAATCAACCACAAGATTTTGGCTAAATTTTTAAACTGTTCCTAATTTTGAATACAATTTGACGACATTGTGATCGGAAATATTGCAAAGCTATATCGAGTGACATCTGCTCAATAGCTGTTCAGAAGCTAAGTAGTAGATTAGTTCGTTTCACGAGATAAAGATTGAGTATACATTTGTAGAATATTCCGTCGTAGTACCCCCATGCAAATAAGGTAAAAGTTGTAAGCTGGCTCGGTAATACCTGGTGGGAAAACGAGCGCAGTGGCTGAATCACTCATTATGACTTTCGTGATTCACAACTAAAAACTCGCTATGAATTTTAATTGCAGTTCGCGATTAACGTCGCGTTTTCAGATTCCACTCTGAGTGTCTGACAGCAGTGCATAGCACAAAGTTAAGCGACACACACGCTGCAGTAGCGCAACCGCTTTTGAAGCACAATCGAGTACACTGATGTAATAATCTGATATCTGCTTTTGTCATTGTATGCGCGGCATTCGCGCAATATCATCAGCCAATATGCAGCACACGCTAACCATTTCGTGCACTTCCGTGAACACCAGGAGCGCTTATTAGCACAGATTTCCATCGAGTGATGACTTGGAACGCTTGGAGATAGACATTCTGTCGTCAATTACTCTCTCACCATCGTTTCTAGAGCTCAATAAACACACTACACAGTCATTTTCACATTTAAAAGAGTTTTATTAAGTTGGAACGTTTCCCCTCGAAGATGAAACACAGATAGTTTGATGACTTTTGCAACATACCTTTGTGGGCACCATTCCTGTTAATCAACAGGCAGTGCTTCCAGTCTTCCAATCACGCTGCTTTCCAAAAACACATTACCCTAAATAAACCAACAATCAAATTAGTTTTAATTTTCATCTGAAATTAATCGGTAAATATTTTTTGGAATCATCAAAATGTGCAATATCAGTTTCTTTCTCTCAGCAAATACAATTCAAGTCTCGGCAGTAGATGTTACAGTATAATACATGTGACTACAGCATAGAGTATGATCGCTTGTAACAACGGCGTTGAGTGCCCTTAAGCTAACTCTAGGGTAACATTTTACTTTTGTTTCCCGAACTACTGTACCATTTCTTTTCTTTATTGTGATTTCATTCCCCTGCCCGATATCAGTGATGGCAGCGGCACAATCCGCCGCTCTTCGGCCGAGGGTCATGACAATTAAGAAAGAAGAAAACTATACATATAAAGGCGATAAAAAGGGGGACATAAAAACAGAATAACTGGAGATAATGGGGGTTAAAATATACACTGAGATGGAGACGTTCATTGTGGGACAGTCAAGAAAGTCGACATAAAGTTAAAATACACAGTTGACGATTTACTGTACTCCTGTTATCTTGATAGTAAAATGTTGCGTGGCTAAGAAACGGAGGATGTTACTTGTTGTTGTCGTGGTCTTCTGTCCTGAGACTGGTTTGATGCACCTCTCCATGCTACTCTATCCTGTGCAAGCCTCTTATCTCCGAGTAACTACTGCAACCTACGAGGTTCAGTCAAATGAAAACCCTAAATATTTTTTTTAATATTATTTATTTTGCAGAAGTGGTACAAAACTGTATCACGTTTCAATATAATCTTCCCCACGCTCAATGCAAGTCCTCCAGCGCTTACAAAGTGCATAAATTCCTTTAGAAATAATTTCTTTTGGTAGTCCACGCAACCACTTATGCACCTCGTGGCGTACCTCTTCATCAGAACGGAACTTCTTTCCTCCCATTGAGTCTTTGAGTGGTCTAAACATATGGAAATCACTTGGGACAGGGTCTGGTGAGTATGGTGGATGAGGAAGACACTAAAAATGCAGGTCTGTGACTGTTGCAACTGTTGTACAGGCAGTGGGCCCTGCATTGTCATGTTGCAAAAGGACACCAGATGACAGCAATCCAAGTCGCTTTGATTTGATTGCAGGCCGCAGATGATTTTTTAGGAGATCTGTGTAAGATGCACTGGTGACAGTGGTCCCTCTAGGCATGTAATGCTCCAAAATGACGCTTTTTTCGTCCCAAAAGAGAGTCAGCATAACCTTCCCTGCTGATGGTTCTGTTCGAAACTTCTTTGGTTTTGGTGATGAGGAATGGCCCCATTCCTTGCTCGCTCTCTTCGTTTCCGGTTGGTGGAAGTGAACCCAGGTTTCGTGTCCAGTAACGATTCTTGCAAGGAAGCCATCACCTTCTCGTTCAAAGCGCCGAAGAAGTTCTCCACAAGCATCAACACGTCGTTCTCTCATTTCAGGAGTCAGCTGCCGTGGCACCCGTCTTGCATACACTTTGTGAAACTGGAGCACATCATGCACAATGTGGAGTGCTGACCCATGACTAATCTGTAAACATGCTGCAATGTCATTCAGTGTCACTCGGCGGTTTTCCTTCACTATGGCTTCAACTGCTGCAATGTTCTGTGGAGTCACAACTCGATGTGCCTGACCTGGATGGGGCGCATCTTCCACTGAAGTCACACCATTTACGAACTTCCTACTCCAGTCGTAGACTTGCTGCCGTGACAAACATGCATCACCGTACTGAACCTTCATTCGTCGACGAATTTCAATAGGTTTCACACCTTCACTACTCAAAAATCGAATAACAGAACGCTGATCTTCCCTGGTGCAAGTCGCAAGTGGGGCGGCCATCTTTATACTGATACTGCGACGGATGTGTGAATCTGCACTATGCTGCCACCTACAGGCCATTCTGCACGGTGTTTGTAGCTCGCTTACCAACTAACAGGATAACGGCGCGAAATTTCGATTTGTTATTACAAATTTAATCATTTGACTCATCCTCGTTCATTCCTCTGAATTTGCATACTGTATTCATCTCTTGGTCTCCCTCTAAGACTTTTGCCCTCCACGCGGCCCTCCAATACTAAATTGGCGATCCCTTGATGCCTCAGAACATGTCCTACCAACCGATCCATTATTCTAGTCAAGGTATGTTACTTAACAAATTTAATTAGTATTTGTCGGAACTGTTTCGATTAACTAAACTCAACTGCTTTGACCTAGACAATATATAGGTTGAACATTAATAAAACACTGGGGATGGAGTGAGAAATGTCCTATGAACATGTGTTCGGAAACGCATCGTTGCGACGGTAGATGACGCTGACAAATGCAAGTTCCTCTGACCATGCGCCGTGTTTTCTTTGTGTGTTGCAGGCTGTGTAATTGATGCAGCGTACTGTAAGCAGCAGAATGGTCGAGAACGAGACGAGATGGTGTTTGTGTACGGCCAAGCAGATGGAAACGGTCGAGAAGCTGCAAGACTGTACGAAAACAAGTACGCCCACATACACCAATCACATCATACCACATTTCAAACCCTTTTAGGCCGTTTGTGTAATGATGGGTCCTTTCAGGGAGACGAACGTGCAGGGAAGCGGCAGACTGTGCGTACACCAGATTTTCAGGACCGGGTTCAATGCCTGTGACGCTATTCGGAGAGACACCGGAACTTGCGAAATGGTGCGGCAATCCCTGATGCGACTTGTGAACGCGACCATTGCAGGCGATGAAGCCCACGTAGAACATCTTGTAACACACCTGGGGGTGCAATTGGTGGGGGTCCCTTAAACTGGTTCTCGCTTTGACCATGCGTTCTGTCCACGCCACGTACCTGGTACTCCTGCGGCAGTCGTATTATTTCTGCTCCAAACAGCTGCTATCTTGCCTGAAATGACGTATATGAATCCGCAAGCGGGTTTAGGGGAGCCACTCAACACTAAACACAACACTGTCCGACGTCTGCTACGAAAAATTATATTCTGAGACGATAAGAAAATCGCAGGTTGCACTTGTAACACTTCTGTCACTAAATGTAACTGGGTTTTCTCTTTTGATGCTAGTCAATTGTCAGGATGAGCATTACTGCAAAGGGCATTTGATTCTAAAGCATTATGTCAGGGTGAAAATACTAAATAAATTAATTTTTCTCTGTTAACAACATGTGGGCAGGGTGGGTTCTTCCATGGCTCGGGAATGAGGTAGAATGAAACAGCATTATTACATAAGATAACTTTTATAGAAAGTTTTGTACAACTGTTTCCTTACTCGATGTTCTGGATCGGAGAGCGGCAGCTGTGTCGTTTGCGAAGCCTTCTGCTGCGGCAGCGGCGGAGTCTGATTACGCCTGGCGGTGTGTATCTCGTGTCGCCGTCTCGCCCAGTTGACTGGAGACGCGCATCGTGCTGTGGCCGGTTTAATTATTGAGAGCGAAGTCGTGCATCGGACGGTGATACCTTGGATGTGGTGTCCCAGTGTTTCTCTTCTCTAAACGGCCGCGTGTGTTGTGCGTCGGCCAGCGGAGCGGCGCGGCGGGGGAAGGCCAGTGTCCCGGACTCAAACAACGGACTCCCGCTTGTCAGTCTTCGGTTGTCAGATCTTCATTCCAGCTCACAGGTGACTGCTGGCGTGAAGCCGTCTCCTTCCCGTCCTCATGAGTCACCTGGGTACGTAAAAATCAGACTTCAAATACCTTTTAACTTCTGTCTTCTTGCGCCGACCTTTTAACTTCTGTCTTCTGGCGCCGAGGCTGCTGCTTGCTTTTCCATTACAGTAGCGGACTTGGTGCGTATGTGTATGATATAGTCTCTTCTTGCATGACGGTCTTGAGCACCGAAACTGACTGAAAACTAGTGCTATTCTCTTCTCTTCTCGAGCACACTACGTCTCGCGTATTTATTCCGTTCAGTTCGTTGGAGGTGAACGACTTCACGGTCATTGCCTCTTCTGTCACGTTGGAAAGCTTCTCGAAGAATCTTCTTAACGTCGATCATTGGCTCTTGGAATGTAGGCGAGGGCCGTTGATCATATGTGACAATTGAGAAACACGTGAGCCGGCCAAAGTGGCCGTGCGGTTAAAGGCGCTGCAGTCTGGAGCCGCAAGACCGCTACGGTCGCAGGTTCGAATCCTGCCTCGGGCATGGATGTTTGTGATGTCCTTAGGTTAGTGAGGTTTAACTAGTTCTAAGTTCTAGGGGACTAATGACCTCAGCAGTTGAGTCCCATAGTGCTCAGAGCCATTTTAGAAACACGTGAGCCGGTCGGGCGATGCCCTGACGACTGAATCGACAGCTTCCGCTTATGTGGGGAGGGCGATGGCTTCTTCTGTCACGTTGAAAAGCTTCTCGAAGAATCTTCTTGCGTGAGCCGGTCGGGCGATGCCCTGACGGCTGAATCGACAGCTTCCTGAACGTGCTGACTTCATGGTCATTGGCTCTTCTGTCACTGCTGCTTTGCGCACTGTTTGCCAGTGTGTAATTCTTCTAAAGTAAACTAAGTTTTTCATTTATTTTCTAATTTCTACTTCACTTTGATTTCACTAATTTATTTACTTATCTTAAGTACCACACAACACACTGTTTACACACTGAGTCGTAAGTGTTGATGCAAATTGACATTCTTGCTGATTTCATGAGAGGCGATACTTATCACTTCCTTATTACTGTACAGTATTCTTGACGATGTTAATGTCTGTCACTATTGTACTTTACGCCGTCACACGTAATTCGCAGTCTTACTCTGGCCGAACATTCAGTGCTAGATACATACGTAATCATGATGATTATCTGTCCAAATGCTGAAGATTAGATGAGTAGATCATATAACTAATGAGGTAGTATTGAATAGGACTGGAGAGAAGCGACGTTTTTGGCACAATGTGACTAGAAGAAGGGATCGGTTGGTAGGACATGTTCTGAGGCATCAAGGGATCACCAATTTAGTACTGGAGGGCAGCGTGGAAGGTAAAAATCGTAGAGGGAAACCAAGAAATGAATACACTAAACAAATTCAGAAGGATGTAGGTTGCAGTAGGTACTGGGAGATGAAGAAGCTTGAACAGGGTAGAGCAGCATGGAGAGCTGCATCAAACCAGTCTCAGGACTGAAGACCACAACAACAACAACAGTTATCACCTGGACGAGCGTAGCGTGACCGACACGACGCGGGTGATTGTTGATGCTGCGGAAGCCAAATGGTCGAACGAAAGTTCTCACGCTCGTCACACACACACAGATACCTGGTACCAGTCCTTCTTGACACTTGTAATAGTTTAACACTTTTCATAAAAGTTAATTTACAGTGCATTGTTCTCACTTTGTAAATAAGCTGTTTAGGTTTTTATGTTGGTAACACCACGTAGCGCTCTGTATGAAAATCACAGGCTGTGCTGTGTGCAGTCTGTGGCTGGTTGGCATTGTTGAAATATTCGCTATTGTACTGTTAGGCAGTTGGATGTGAACAGCACGTAGCGTTGCGCAGTTGGAGGTGAGCCGCCAGCAGTGCTGGATGTGGGGAGAGAGATGGCAGAATTTTGAGAGCGGATGATCTGGACGTGTGTCCACCAGAAAAAGTAAATTTGTAAGAGTGGATGTCATGAACTGATTATATATATATATATATATATATATATATATATATATATATATATATATGATGACTTTTGAACATTACTAAGGTAAATACATTGTTTGTTCTCTATGAAAATCTTTTATTTGCTAACTATGCCTATCAGTAGGTAGAATCTTTTATTTAGCTGGCAGTATTGGCGCTCGCTGTATTGCAGTAGTTCGAGTAACGAAGATTTTTGTGAGGTAAGTGGTTCATGAAAAGTATAGGTTATTGTTAGTCAGGGACATTCTTTGGTAGGTATTATTGAAAGTCAGATTGCGTTACGCTAAAAATATTGTGTGTCAGTTTAGTGTTGATCAGAATAAATAGAGAGAGAAATACCTGAGTACGTTCAGTTATGCTCAGCAGTTTGAAAATCAAATAACGTTAGGGGTTTACGAGAACAGTAATTCATAAATTTTTTTAAGGGGACTTTTCATATGTCTCAAAATTCTGCCATCTCTCTCCCCACATTCACTACTGCTAGCGGCTCACCTCCAACTACATCTACATCTACATTCATACTCCGCAAGCCACCCAACGGTATCTGGCGGAGGGCACTTTACGTGCCACTGTCATTAACTCCCTTTTCTGTTCCACTCACGTATGGTTCACGGGAAGAACGACTGTCGGAAAGCCTCCGTGCGCGCTCGAATCTCTCTAATTTTACATTCGCGATCTGCTAGGGAGGTATAAGTAGGGGGAAGCAATATATTCGATACCTCATCCAGAAACGCACCCTCTCGAAACCTGGCGAGCAAGCTACACCGCGATGCACAGCGCCTCTCCTGCGCAACACTACCCGCTGTTCACATCCAACTGCCCAACAGTACAACAGCGAATATTTCAACAATGCCAACCAGCCACAGATTGCAAACAGCACAGTCAGTGATTTTCATACAGAGCGCTGCGTGGTGTTACCAACATAAAAACCTAAACAGCCTACTTACAACTTGTACAACCGTGCAAGTAACCGTCGCGACGCGGCTGATTGTTGATGATGCGGAAACGCGATGACCGAACGCATGTTCTCACGCTCTCTACAAGACACTGGCACTTGATTGCTCTCCTATGTGGTAAACTATTTTACTGATGCACAACAGTTTCATTCTTGGATGCCGAACACGACGCAGACGATTGATGTACGGTACAACACGCAAAAGGGTGGACACTCAAATACGCTACCGGCGGCATGGCGCATTTTTAATTACTTCTTTACGCAATTTTCACTGAATCCACTTTCATATCTCATTACTTTACAGTAATAGTACTTGCAGCCACACTTGAACTTCCACAATAATGCCTTTCCCTTGCAGAGCTACCCACGACACAACATAGCAGCCCCATACGCTTACAATCTGTGGTGACGTGGGTGCGATGCAGCTGTGCAGTGTGTTCCAGGAGGGTCTGTTGTCGTTGCACGCACATTGTCAATTCCCGCACACATTTTCACAGGATCTTTTTCCCCTATTTCCAGTCAGAAATGCGTCTCTGCAGTTTGCCGTTTTTTTATACTAATCTCTTACAGCACATGCATCACTTCACAGCTATTCACAATTGATCACGTTGTAGTGACCGTTGTTGCTCAAATCATTTCAAATAACTACATTAAATAATTTTTTGTGGAATGCAATAGCAATATTAGGTACTCACTTTACTCATACATGTTTCAACTTTAATTAAGTAAATCGTAAATGTACGACTTTTTCAAATTAATCACTTACCTTATCACTACAAATTACTTTTTATGTGTCTTGTATTAATGGTATAACATCAATTTCGTGCCCTTTCTTTCATTTTGTAGATCCTTCCAATATTACTATTTATACTGACGAAGAGATGACCTTTGATGTGAGAGCGCAGTTGTGACTTACTGTCATCGTATGTATGCTAATCATTGTTACATTTTGTGTACAATTACGTGAAATTTCCTCTTCTTTGACTTGTTTACAAGTACAAAACGTCGCAGGTAACGCAAACTATTATTTTTTCTTTTTTTGTGCCACAATATGTCCAGTTAGCTGCCTGTATGTTTTGCATCTGAACATTTAAGCACACAGGGATGATCCAACCCAATTGGAGCCATACTGAATCACACACATTCTAGAGACACTAACCGTTACCGCTTTTGGAAGAAACTTACTATGTTTTTCGACGAAGAAGTCGTGTGGAGGAAACGAGTCGCTCAATGAGAAGCAAATAATAGAGACGTCTAATTGTCGTAGGTCACTTGGACGTGGACCAGTCGGTATAAAAGCAGGCGGGGGGTATTCTCAACAGAAAACGGTAACGGCAGAATGGGTAGGTCAAGAGAGGTTACTCACTTCGAACATGGACTAGTCTTTGGGTGTCAGCTGAGTAACAAGCCCGTGAAAACATTTCAACCTTTCTATAGCTGCCCTAGTTTATTGCCAATGGTGTGATATTGAAATTTAAATGCAGATGAACAAATCACAGTTAAACCACGACCAGCCAGACCTCATGCACCAACGGACAGGAACCGTCGAGAATTGTGGAGGGTGGTTGTGAAAAGTCGCATGGAATCGACAGAAGGAACCACTCGTTAGTTTCTAAGTGCTACCATGAGTCGAGTTATCACAGTAACTATCAGCAGGGAGTTAAAAATACCTGGGGTACAGTGGTCGCGAAGCTCCTCATAAGCCATCCATTTTTGTAGTCAACGCTGAAGTGACTCTTGATACGGTTTAAAGTGTGACGCCAGTGGACATTGGATGACTGTAAACGAAAGATTTGTTGTGATGAAACGTGCTGTCGCCTATGGCAGTCCGATGGAATAAATTTCTGAAGAACATCACTTCCTGTTATTAATGCTTATCAGTAAATAAGATCCCTAAAATAAGATTTCGCAGTAGACACGGTTGTCGACGCACGGCTCTATTTAGAATATCCGTCGTTCCATATAGACATAGCGTAGAGCTGTACATGTCTGCTTTCATGCCCAGCAGCTGAATTCGGTGCAAGAAATAGTTGCAACTTGGGATCCTGCAGTCTAATTATACAAGCATTAGCATGAAATGCGAATTATGAAGTAAAAATAAGTTACAATAAAATGGACTAATAAAAATGAAAAAGGATTACATTCTACTGGATAACTGATTCAGACGATACGAAATGGTTTATCTTAAATAAAATGATTTATTTAGTTGAACACAGAAATAGTTGAGAATGGTGATAGAACCATAATTCATTTAGACATATAATACAACGTAATAATGGTCAAGTGCACTTAATCTTGCTCAAATGCGTAACTGGATTGGTCGCAGAATCCCCAAATACTATCTAAACATTAGATAACCATTTGAAGAAGGAATGTTAACAGTACTGCCAGCTACATGTCATGTTTTCGTTTACATTTTCCTACACATCAGTGCTATGCCAAGGGACAGTTACTTTCCACTAAGCAAAATACCTGTTCTCCAGGCAGTAAAATACAGTATGGCAATCAACATATGAAAAGATGAAAAATATTAGTCTCCTAAATGCAAGAGGTACTAGTTAAAGTTCAGTGCCACACATCATCTAATGCTTATGAAATGTTAGAGTTCTAACCAGCTCTCACAGTCTGAACCCCATTTGGCTTGGAACTTTTGTAAGTATGAACTAATATTGAAGTAATCTCATGGTCGCTTGCCACCCAAGATCTATGACATTTGCATTTCTAAAACTACACAATCAGCTCATCAGTGTGTTACCTAAAGGTCAATCTGTACAGGGTGACTGCAGGACTTAGAATGACTAGGAGCGACCGCTCACTATTGTTTATGAGATCTTGCTTCCCCCAATAAAATGCATACCTTATTCCAGCACAACAGGATAGTATTCTTCATACACGAAGAAAAATGTCAAACTTCTTCCTTGGCATTGTCAGAGGTGCAGCAGAATGGGTGATTGACGACGCAGAAAATATAGCAAATTGTTATCAAGGAAACAGACAGATGGTGTCACTGTGGTGACTAGCGTCATCGTGGTGACTGCACTAAACATCACAAGAAACTTTAATTCAGACACAAGAGTAATTATTCAGTCATTGAATATAAGACAAAAAGTGTGTGGTGCAGTTGTTGGATCGTCTACTGCTGCTACAAAGGCAGGTTATCAAGATTTAAGTGGGTCTGAACGAGGTGTTATAGTCGGCGCATGAGCAATCGAATACACCACTTCCCAGGCAGCGTTGAAGTTGGCATTTTCCGGTACGAGCATTTCGCTAGCATACCATGAATATCAGGAATACCGCAAAGCAACTGTGGCCGGAAAAAGATCGTGTAAGAATGGGACAAATGATCACTGAAGAGAATCGTTCAACATGACAGAAGTGCAACCTGTCCGCAAATTGCTGTATATTTCAGCCATGAGCAAGTGTCAGCATGCGAACCATTCAACGTAACATCATCGATAAGGGCTTTCAGAGCCAAATGCCCACTCGTGTACCCTTGATGACTACTTGACACAAAGCTTTACCCCTCGCTGTTGGACTGTTGATGACTGGAAACACGGTGCCTCGTCGGATGGATGTGTACGGGTATGCAGACATCCTCATGAATCCATGGACCCTGCAAGTCAGCGGTGTTATATTCAAGCTGATGGAGGCCCTGTAATGGTGTGAGGCATGTGCAGCTGGAGTGATGTGGGGCCACTGATACTTTTATATATGACTCTGGAAGGTGGCATTATGTCTAATCACCTGCATCCATTCATGTCCATTGCGCATTCTGACGGACTTGGGCAATTCCATCAGGACTGTGCGATGCCCCACACGTCTACAATTGCTACAGAGTGGCTCCAGGAACACTCTTTGGAGTTTAAACACTTCCACTGGCCACCAAACTCCCCAGACATGAACATTATTGAGCATATCTGGGATGCCTTGCAACGTGCTATTCAGAAGAGATATCCACCCCCTCGTACTCTTACGGATTTGTGGACAGCCCTGCGGGGCTGATGGTGTCAATTCCCTCGAGAAATACTTCAGACATTGGTCGAATCCATGCCACATCACGTTGTGGCATTTCTGCATGCTCTTGAGGGCCCTACACAATATTAAGCAGGTGTACCACTTTCTTTGGTTCTTCAGTGTCTGAAATCCTAAACCGACCATGAGAGCTGACCAAGTGGGAAAACCAGAGTGAATGGTGTCTTTACCACTTCACTGTAGCAGAGCAAACAAGCTCAGCCATGTAAATACTAGTTGCGTTGTTGTGGAGCTCGATTTAGTTTTAGCAGTTCTGATGGGTGGGGAGGCCCTTGTCAGTCGGCCCTCTGCTCTTCTAGTAGCCTTGAATCTACTATGGAGCAGTGAGTTTTGTCTGCAGAGAGTTATTCGTTGTGAGCTGCAGCGTCAACTGCCAAGTCAAGACTGATGGGGTGCTGTGATTGTCATCATCTAGCAAGCCATCTAGAGGGCTAACCAGTAGGGCCTGAGGGCAACTCGTCATCCATCATCATGTGTGTGAGCCACAGCTGCTCCTTGCCTCTCGTTCTGTAGCAGATTCCCTACAGGAGACCCTGGCACTTCTCTCCATGGATTCAGGTACTCTGAGCATAGCTGGTAGATCCCTTCCCAACATTCAGTCTATGAGAGGGTCACGAGTTCCCTGGTCTTCTGCTCTGAGAAGCTGGTCGCCATGTTGAGCAGTCCAGGCAGCATGAAGTGCTGACACCACATGCAGTTATGGCGTAGCTGTTGCTACTGCTGTTGTGACTATTGGCGCATTCGAGTCAGCATATACCAGGTGAGTGCTATGGTTTGCGCTTGTGCCCATGCTGGCTGCTTGGATGTTGAGGAGTCAACTGTCATGCTTTGTGGACGAGAAATTCTTAATATTGTAATATCGTTTTACTAATGAATTTGGGCGTTAAACAACCATACCTCTGAGTCAGCAGACTCACATAACTGATGTGTTTCATCAACATGCTGACCTCGATCTGACATTAGCATACCAATCACCTCAGCATCCTGTCCAAAGGGCGCTACATTTGGCGCCAAAAGTGTTTCTCTCTCAAAATATGGTATCCCACATCAGGGCTGTAGTTGGAGCCAGCTGGGTCAGGATCACAACTGCAAACTCACCTAGTGGTCCTGTACTATTAATTGGTTAGTGCATCTTTGGCTAACTTTTCCTTTTGCTTGTTATAAACATGACTACTAGTCAGAATATTCGTTGTAGTTTCAAGGTGACTTTTGTAAGATCACCACAACCTGCTGATATGTCACATTTCAAGGGCAACTCTGGGGAATGGTACTTACTGCCTGTTAAGTGCAATATTGTTTCCAGTTTCCTTTAGAAGGTTTACAACGTAAGCTGCTAGAAAAGATGTTTAATTTTGTAGTCCATAATACAGCTGTCTACGTATTTCGATAGTATTTGTATTTTTAAAGCCTGTTCATTTGCTTTACATATTCTTTTTCATTCAAACTTCAGCAATGTGTGATAAGTCTACTGGTCGGTTTTTTGCGAATTTCACGAATTCAAGACGTTACATTACTTCTCCTGATCACTTACGATTCATCAGTAGCAAATTTGTAGTGAAAAAGCAGCTGCGGACAATATTAGACATTGTGAGGACCTGTATTTTCCGTATTTCCGTGCAAAGGCTGGCGATCAGGACAATTCACGTACCCCACACTAAACGTGTTCAGACTGAGAGGAAGGAACCCCTACTCCTTATGCAGATGGGACAGTCGCACTACAGACAAACAATGATCTCAAAATACGTTACAAAGTAGAATACCAACTGTTGGAGAGATTCAATGTTGGGCACAAAAAAATTTCCTTCTCCTTCAAATAAAACTCGGCACCACGAAACAGTTCATTAAATCCCCACCAAAATATGACGACTCTCTCAGGTATGTGGCAAGTAAGTTACTGTGGCTGTCAGAATCTAAATCGAAAGGAAGGGGTTTTTGTCAGACCTGACGTTAGTAAATTAATGAAAGACGTAGCATTTGAAGCCACAATGAATCAAATTTAAAAGATAATCTTGGGTATCCTTTAAAAAGTAGTCAACATTGTTCTTGGCAACTGCAAAGACGTTGATTGTAGAAATTAGTAATAAACATGCTGGATGAGTCCGAAGCACTGAATTCCTCAGTGAGATTGATCCTGCCCTTTCTGGACTCCTCCGTCAGCGGTTTTCTAAAAAGTCTAGGTGCTGTAAGTGATTGATAGGTAGATAGGTTCCAAGCATACATTATACAAATGGATGGGTACCAGCACCGATGGGTTGCCAGCATGATAGTTGACTTCTGCTGGATGCACATGGGGCGTGCCCTCAGTCAGTGCACAGAAGAAAATGTAATGGTGGTTTGGGACGGAAAAGAAGAGACGCTGGGGTATATGCCTTTATATTAAACCCGGAAAACGTTATACTTCATTACAATATTAGGAGTGCCTTATTTTATCATGTTATTGCTGTTGTTGTTATTATTGTGGTCTTCACTCGAAAGACTGCTTTGATGTAGCTCTGTCCTATGGAAGCTTATTTATCTCCGAGTAACAACTGCAAGCTACATCCTTCTGAATCTCCTCACTGTATTCACCTCTGAGTCACCCCTCACGGATTTTATCCCCCACATATCCCTCCAGTGCTAAAATGGTGATCCTTTGATGTCTCAGAATCTGTCCTACCACCCATCTCTCCTTTTCTCCCTGTTTCTATTCAGTATCTCCTCATTAGCTACATGGTCTACCCACCTAATTTTCAGCATTCTTCTCTAGTATCACATTTCAAAAGCTTTTTTCCTCTTCTTGTCTAAACTGTTTATCGCCCATGTCTCACTTCCATACATGACTATACTCCAGGCAAATACTTTCACAGAAGAGTTAAGTCTATGTCTGATGTTAACAAATTTCTTATCTTTGGAAACGCCTTTCTCGTTATTGCCTTTCTACATTTTATATCCTCTCTACTTTGGCTATCAGTTATTTTGCTGCCCAAATAGAGAAACTCCTCTACTACTTTCAGTGTCTCGTTTGCTAATATAATTCCTCAGCATCACTTGATTTAATTAGACTATATTCCATTATTCCTGTTTTGCTTTATTTGGAGTTCATCTTATATCCTCCTTTCGAGATACTGTTTATTCCGTTTAACTGTTTTTCCAAGACCTTTGCTGTCTTTGACACAATTACTGGTAAACCACAAAGATTTTAATTCTTCTCCCTGTACTTTAATTCCTACTGCAAATTTTGCTTTTATTTCCGTTACTGCTTGCCTAACGTACAAACTGAATAACATCGGAGATCAGCAACACCTCTGCCTCCCTTCTCAACCACCGCTTCCCTTTCGTGCCCCTCGACTCATAACTGCCGTCTGATTTGCGCACAAATTTCTCTGTGTCTTACCCCTGCTACTTTCAGAATTTCGAAGACAGTGCTTCAGTGAACATTGTCAAAAGCATATTCTATGTCTACAACCGCTGTAGACATAGGTTCGCCTTTCCTTAACTTATCTTCTAAGATAGTCCCATAGGCTCGTGAGTTCCTGCATTTCTCCTGAATCCAACTAGTCTTCACCAAGGTCGGTTTCCACCAGTTTCTCGATTCTTCTGTAAGGAATTTGTTTTAGTGTTTTGAAGGCACGACTTTTTGAACTGCTGGTTAGTTAATATCCACACTTGTCAGACAATTTTTTCTTTGGAATTGGAATTATTGTATTTTTCTTGAAGTCTGACGGCATTTCGCCTGTCTCACATGTCTTGCGCACCAAATGGAAGAGTTTTGTCACGGCTGGTTCTCCTAAGACTATCAGTATTTCTGACGGAATTTAATCTACTCCCGCAGGTTTGTTTCGACTTAGTTCTTTAACTGATCTATCGATTTCTTCTGGCAGTATTGTATCTCCCACATCATTAATATTTACGTCTTCTTACATTTCAGTGACACTGCTTTCAAGTTCATCTCCCTTGTATAGACCCTCTTGATACTCCTTCCACATTCCAGGCTTCCCTTCTTTGCTGAAGACTGGTTTCCATCCGTACTCAAGATATTCATACATCTGATTTTCTTTCTCCAAACGCCTCTTTAATTTTCCTGTAGACAGTATCTGTTTTCCCCTTAGTGATATAGGCTCCTAAATTCTTACATTTGTCCTCTAGCCATTTTTCCTTAGCCATTTTGTACTTCCCATCAGTGTCATTGTTTAGAAGTTTGTATTTCCTTTCGTCTGCTTCATTTGCTGCATTTTTATTTTTTCTGCTTTCGTCAGTTAAATTCAACGTCTGTTGCTTTATCTAAGGATTTCTACTAAGGCTTATGTTTTCACCTAGTTGATCCTCTGCTGCCTCCACTGCTTCGCCTGTCAAAGCTGTCCATTCGTCTTCTACCGTATTCCTTTCCTCTGATCCAGCCAAGCGTTGCGTAACCTCCCATCTGAAACTCTCAACAACGCTGGTTATTTCAACTTTTCCAGGCCCCAGCTTCTTAATTTCCTAACTTTTTTTCAGTTTCTTCGGTTTTAATCTGCAGAATAGAATCAATAAATTGTGGTCAGAGTTCACATCTGGACCTGGAAATGTCTTACAATTTAGAATCTGGGCTTGGAAATATCTTCTTACAATTTAGAATCTGGCTCCTAAAACTTTGTCTTACCATTATATAATCAATCTGCAACCTTCCGGTGTCTCCTGATCTCTTCTAAGTATGCAACCTTCTTTCATGATACTTAAAAGCGATGATTAAATTTAGCGACAAAAATGCATAGTTGGATGAAATAGCTCGGCAGCTTGCCTCAACGTTTAAACCAAAGCGAGTGGGAATATACGAAGAAGTAAGTAATGAAGAAGACACAGATAAAATAGAAAAAAGCGAATGCACTCACAAAAAAGGCCACCTATTCCGAGAGAAACTGTGTGTGTGTGTCTGTGTGTAGATATATACAGGAGAGTCGAAAGCGCTTCGAACAAAACAGGAGCAGCTAGTAAACGATGGAGTTAAGTTTAATGGGCAGGGAGCGCCTCGCGAAGTACAGGAGTAGCTAGTAAAAGTGAAATTGTTTGCAATAAAGTGAGGAACGTCGCAGTAGGTATCTACGGGAGCAGATGATTTTATCATGGCATAACAAGTGAAGCATTTCTATTCGGTAATGCCAGCTTGAAATAAATAAAGGGAGAAAGCCACGGAAACCTTATTCAGGACTACTGTGTACGGAAAATAGAAGCAAATGAGAAACTTACGTAGTATTAAGTTGAAGTTGAAGACTTAATAGCTGACTGTGATGAAAACACACAGAAAGAGATTGAAATAATAACAGGAGATAACATATTAGAGCCCCTACAGTGGCTCTCTTGAAAACCAAGAGACTGAAACTGAAGGGCAGTACATTTGCAGCACGTGATGGAAGTTGTTAAAGAAGTAGCAATTGAAAAATCGACTATGTCTCCAGAAAGTGCAACATTGAAAGTCTTTAATGTTTTTCGAAATGATTGAAGGTACGATGACAGTTTTTTATGAGAAGTTGTGGAAAATGGAGAGACCGAAAACATGAAATAGTCACTCACATCGATTCAAATATGCGATGTAAAACCACAAGTACAGTCGGATACAGGGTTTCAGATAAATACACTTTCACAAGCATTTTTCCGACACCCCGAAGACAAACATAGGCTAATCGCTATGCCAACCTCGTGGTGTGACAATGAAATTAAATGAAGCCATTTAGTGAAATGCAGACGTAGTTTTCACAATAGAAGGAAACACGTCGGAAAACGAATTTCTAGCTGTACCAGAACTTCGTAACACAGTTATTCTTGAGATCAATTTGTTAATAAAACAATAATGGGTATTTATTGAAACAACAAAGTAATTAAAGATCGAACAAATGGTTCAAATGGCTCTGACCACTATGGGACTTAACTTCTGAGGTCATCAGTCTCCTAGAACTTAGAACTACTTAAACCTAACTAACCTAAGGACATCACACACATCCATGCCAGAGGCAGGATTCGAACCTGCGACCGTAGCGGTTGCGCGGTTCCAGACTGTAGCTCCTAGAACCTCTCGGCCACCCCGGCCGGCAAAGATCGAACAGTCCTTAAAGTTTTGAGATAGGATTTGAAGAGCGATAAATGCAGCTTGCGCTGCAGTAGTATTAAATTATAACCAAATCCTATAACAATGTCACAGATCACGGATCTGAAAACTATCTTGTGCGGACTGTAACTGATGTAAACATGAAACAAGACGAATCGACAGAAATACTCAACAAGATGAAATATTTTTCATAATGTAAACAAATTATATGACATTTTAACTAAAGACAGTTAAGTATATTCTGAGGGTCTATCAGGCATTATGATGTATTTCGAATACCAAAGTGGAAGTGGAAGCAGAGGAACTTTTTTTTTGCACCCTTTGTGCTGTAACATATCCCTTTTCGTAAAGCGATATGTTACCGAACGTCTACAAAGCCGACCAATTTGATCGTTATAGTGAAAGGATTTATTATTAGGTAATTATTTTCGAATCATGAACTATTAGGAAGCTTCGTTGTTGAACGTGCATTGCATTGAGACTCTTGGACGCTGCTCATCTCCAAGACGGGATAACGATGCTATGCGTTGCAGTACCTGCTGGTTTCACAGTTACTTCGTGCTATGACGTCCCGGATCGGAGAAGTGGGGCGCATCACCCAATATAGAAACTCTTTGACAATGGCACTGACGTCATGGCTCATATATTATGATGCTATTCGAACTGTCAGATCTGTACAGAACTGTCATCAGTTTGGTCGGACTGAGTGTATACCATACCACACGAAATGTATGAACATTCCTTGTAGATGTGATGTTCCCTTATATACTTGCTCTTATATTCTGCCTAAATACTTTTTATAATTTACTGTGAAGGTCAGAAAAATAATCAGTCTTCTGATTGGTTTGATGTAGCCCGTCATGAATTTCTCTCCTGTGCCAACCTTTCTATCACAGAGTAGCAATTTCAGAATAGGTCTTCGACCATTTGATGGATGTATTCCAGTCTCTGCCTTCCTCTACATTTTTTATTCTTCCTTTACAGTCTCTACCCTCTACAGCTTCCGCTAGTATCGTCGAAGTTACTTCCTGACGTCTTAACACATGTCCGATCATCCTATCCCTTCATCCTATAAGTGTTTTTGCTTATATTCATTTCCTCGTCGATTCTGCGGAGATCTTCTCATTCCTTACTTTATCGGTCAACCTATTTGTCAACATTCTTCTGTAGCTTCACATCTCATGTTCTTCGATTCTCTTCTGTTACAGTTTCCCCGGAGTTCATGGTCACTTACATATAAATACTGCGCTCCAAACGTATATTCTCAGATATTTCTTCCTCAAACTAAGGCTTACGTTTGATACTAGTAGACTTCTTTTGGGCAGGAATGAACTTATTGCTAGTATAAGTCTGCTTTAGATGTCCTTGATGCATTCATTATGAGTCATTTTGCTGCCTAGATAGCATAATTATTTAATTGCATTTACTTCGTGATCATCAGACTTTATGTTAAGTTTCTCGCTGTTCTTAATTCTCATTACTTTAGTCCTTTTTCGATTTTCTCTCGCTGCGTATGCTGTACTCATTAGACAGTCCATTCAGTACAGGAGATCCTGAAATTCATCTTCACTTTTCCTGAGAATAGCAATGTCATTAGCGAATCGTGTCATTGATATCCTTTCACCCTGAATTTTAATCCCACTCTTAAACGTTTCATTTATTTTCGTCATTACTTCTCCGATGTATAGACTGACCAGTAGAGACGAAAGGTTGTCTTCCACCATTTTTAATGACAGCACCTCGTTTCAAGTGTTTCAGTCTTGTTGTTCCCTCTTGGTTCTTACAAATATTGTATATTACCTGTCTTTTCCTACAAGTTACACCTATTTTTCTTAGACTTTCGAACATGTTGCACTATTTTCCACAGTCGAAAGCTTTTTCCAGATCACCACGTCATAACTGCTTACTACACGGTTTGTTTGAATAGTATTTCAAAAGCAGCAATTCTTAATTCGAGAAAAACGATCCCCCGCAGTCTGAACACATCCACACTACTTCAGACTTAGGGAACACTGCGTCACACGCGATTACATTGTCAGAGAAGGAAACAGTGCAGAGAGAAATAATACAATTGTGTGTGATTGAAATAAGTAACAGTCCATAGAAAAACCCACTTATTTTAGGAATCAAGAGTGATGGAGGAGGGAGATTTGTGACAGATGCATGAATACTAAATAAAAGAATGACTGTCTCGAACATATAACACAGATATTTAATAACATATATAATATGACTAGCCAGGAGTTATCAGCAGGACACTGCAAAAATACCGTTAGCCCTGCAATCTCGTAAATACAAAGTTTTCCAGTTGGCAGTTAACGTTATCGAGCCGTGCCATTTAGTTTACGTCTCTTTCTGTGTTCATATGTACTTTAGATTTCGTCGTTGGGACTGAGTTGATCTCTTTGGCTGAGTACTTATGTAGATGACCCACTAATTACTAGGGAAACTTAGCCTGAGCACTACGAAGTACTGAATAAAGTTTTTAAAACTCTTCAAGTAAGTGGGATGACAGTAAAGCAGAAAAATGTTTATTTGTGAAAAAGGAAATTAAATTTTGAGGACACGCAGTAACTATGTGCCGGAATGATAAGGATCTTGAAAAATTGAAAACTATTTACAATCGTCCTTCACCTAAGATTACCGAAGATCACAAAGTTTTTCTCAGGCTGTGTGTGTTAAGAAAGGAATCTGGAAAGTAGCATACCTTCAGTAATAACAACTCGAATAATTTAGTCAGGAAAATCGTTGCTTCTATTGGGAAAGATAAATGCCATTCAGCTTTCGGGTCACCGAAGAAGGAAGTAATAGAAAATCACAAACTGTCCCATTCTGATACGTGAGTGCTTGACAGTAGATTTGTAGCGTAGGTGTGGAGATTCTCAAAGAAGTACATGATTCAGAGGAAAAATGTAAACAAAGTAACTGCATTTTCGAGTAGTATATTGGCCGAAAATGGTTATTTACCCCTTCTTGATGTAAAAGGACTTCGCTATAATATGATGTTTCAAGTAATTCAGATATTATTTGTGAGGGAATAAAGTGATTATACATAAAGACTGTACAGTACTAACTATCTTGAAAGAGTGTTAACTTTCACATGGGAGATTGATGTGATGGACAATGTTCACCTAATAATTTATGAAATGTAATGTGTGAAAGGAACCAATAACCACGTGGGAGATGCTGAAAATTTGAAAGAATCATCTCAAGAAAATGATGAAAAAGGAACTTTTAAAATAACATTTTTGAAAAAGTAAAAAGATAGAATAGACATGATATATATAAAAACAATCAAAATGAAGATGAGTTTTGGATATTGATAAAAATGATGATAATAGAAAAGAATGCAAAGTGCATACTAGCAAATTCATACCTGTCGCACTAGAACAATGTAAACCTGAAGGGTACATATGAACATGACCAGTATAAAACACCGCAAGTAAGTTTCAGCTTGAGAGAGTCAATTGCTTATGCCGTAATGTTCCCTATATTGCTGACAGGCTCTTTTGTACCGTTCCTCCAGAATTTCCAGCCGCCACATCCATACGCGCCTAACATTTGGGTCTAGCCACTCCTCACGCTGCTTCAACACCTGTGTCTCTTCAGTCATCCGACAGACATCCGCGTACATATCGTCGATGTTCTCCAGAACTTCCATCTCCCTTTCCCGCCACGCTGTTTTTCCCCTTCCGTCGTCCCTCTCCGATTCCAGCAAATGGTCACGGTTGTGTCTGGCCCTGACTTCGCGAAGTGCGTCTTCTGCAGAAGCCGAATGACTTTCATCTTCAGTAAATTCCTCGTAGATGCCAGGAAGGCAGGTATTCCCCAGCTGATCACAAATGACAGCAGCACAGCGGTACGGACCTAAAACGCGGAGGTCAGCGTGAACGGTTCCGACCACTTCGCCTGTGGCCACTCGATACAACGCAAATTTTCCAGGCTCCGCCACCACAAAGTTCAACTCGGCTTGAACCAAATGAGGATCGCAGCGGACCTTGTGATGACTGACGTTCATCATCGGTGGCAGTGCAGCCACTTGCTCCAAAACGTCTCCTCGGCGAGTGCAGACTTTCACCGTGCCAACCAGCCCAGATGGCGTAACGTTTTCATTCGCACTCTTAATAACGACTTTCGTTAAAACGCTTTGTTCTTCCAGTTGTGGATGCTGAAAACCAATGAACAGTATCCCGCACAGGGAATCGTCAAATACTATCATCTTCGTAACTGAATACCTTGCACGGTACATCAAATGTGAGCTCTTACGTTCATGGTACTGTGTTGTTAATTTCTCTGTGTAACTCCATTTCTTCGGTGGCGTCTCATGGTGCGAAGACTTTTCAGCCGCAGTTGTAGCAGCATCATTGAGATCTCTTTTGCAGGTAAGACACGTGTTTGGAGCGATTGGTGACTGAGGCTGTGATTTTACAGCACAAGTTCCAACACGGGTGGGTGATTGCGTCTTTCCATCGCGTTTGTTTTGTTTTACTGACCAGCAGTGACTGCCGGTCAAACTCTTGTCTAAAGCAAGAGATGAATGACAACGAAATATGTCCTTGTTCGAGGAGGAAGGTAGGTCCATTTCTATTGATGTGACAGTTTCTGTATCATTCAAAAGGGGCGACGCCAATTGATTATCCAAGGAAAACGATTGTACTTTGTTGTAAGTGGTTCGAATGGAATCTCCCTCCTTTGTGCTATGTTTCTTCTTCTTCTTCTTCTTCTTCACAGCCTTATAGTCACTGACATTCAAATCCGCGTCCAAAAGGAGATACGACTCGGATGAAGAAAACTCTTCAGCAGCTGCATGTGAGTTTATTACTGGCGGCACGGTGCCTACGATGGCAGAAGAATCGTCAATGGCTGCCCTAGAAACACTTTCTGTCAGACTTTGGTTTACAGGAAGTTCCCGTACACTTTTCGGAATTTCGCCAGAGGATGAGACTGGAGTCAAATCTACCAATGAAGAGCTTCCACTGGCAATACTGGTTGTCCCGTCTGAGGCTCCTTCACTCCGTTCACCGATACTGGCTCTGCTATGATATGGGGCGTGTTCTAAAATGAATCTTGTTTCACTGTCAGAAGGAGAAGGAGTACGCATGTGACCCGCTAAGCATGTGATGGATTGTCCAATCGTGTCACTTGCAGCTAATGAGGCAGTTACAGACGGTACAGATTCATCTGGAATAATGTCTGGAAAGCCTCGAGGCTTGTCTTGGGTGAGAGATGATGGGGAGGAGTGCACTACAGGTCTTCCATCATCTGAGCGATATTGGGTTGGCATTACTGGATAGCTACGACAGTGTATGTTGGACTGATCTGCAACTCCCCTAAATTTCTCTGCTGGAAGGCTTTGGCACGATCTTGAGTTGTTGGTTTGCTTTCTCCCCGAAGACACAGCAGGGTCTCCCGATTTGTCAACTGTTTCGCCTGTTGACTCTTCACTGCACCCCAGTGTTAACCCTTGAGAACGACTGGTGGAGGGTGGGGAGTAGTGTGCTGGAGACGGAGAGCTGGAAGACCTGTGGCTGGCGCCTTCGTAGTGCTGGACAGCGGTGCAGTTGGTGGCGAACTGACCACGGTGCTCCCATTCGGAGAGGGAGATCCGTCGCAGAGACGCCACCACAGTGACGGTCGGCACCGACCCGTCGGCGCCCTTAGGTATGGAGCCCTGTTCGTCGCACGCCATCGTCAGGACGTGTTCAGCCTCGAATATATTGCAAGCATCGCCGCCAGCGGAGAAATCTTTGAACAGCGGTCCGCTCAGCAGAGTGCTGAGTTGGAAGTTGGCGTGCCTGTTGAACGAAACGAAAAGGGCACTTCATCGTTTTGGGTCTGTTCAGACTAGTATTAGATTAGATTCAGTTTTCGTTCCATAGGCCCAAAAAGAGATGATTCTCGTGGGTGTGGAACATGTCAGAAAGTATAACATACAAAAATATAACATTTGAATATAATATTTACTATCCTGATCATTTGTAAGAAGATTGTCAAAATAGATGAATGCAATACAGTAAACTGGAACAGCTAATACTTACAGAATTAATATGCTGTCAGAATGGAGCTCTGTTATGTAGTATTAATAAATTTATCTTGACTGTTGCAACCAAGTTCTGTCAAAACTGAAATCTAACATACATTTTTACTTAAGCTGGCTTAACAGTCTCTGTTAAGATATTCATCTATAGAGTAGAAGGAACTGTCCGTCAAGAAGTCTTTCAAACTCTGTTTAGAACATGCTTTATCTGAGACCAAGTTACCAATGGTTGCTGACAATTTATTGAAAATGTGTGTTCCTCTATATAAGACCCCATTTTGGATTTTAGGTATTTATGTAGGTTGTTCTTATGCCTAGTACTGATACTATGCATTTAGCTATTGGTTGGAAATAGAGATATATTACTTCCTACAAATTCCATCAATGAATAAATATTCTGAGAAGCAGTTGTTAGCATACAGCGTTCCTTGAACAGGTTTCTACATGATGTTCTTGAATTTACACCACAAATGATTCTTATTACATTCTTTTGCACATTAAAAACTTTTCTTCGGTTTGATGAGTTACCCCAGAATATGATCTCGTATGACATAATAAAATGAAACTAAGTCTGGTATGCAAGTTTCTTTAATATTTATATCTCCTACATCTGACATAACTCTCACTGCAAATACAGACTTGTTTAGGCGCTTAAGGAATTCTATGGTATGCCCTTCTCAACTGAATGTATTATCGAGTTGTAATCCCAGAACTTTGACACTGTCAACCTCTTTGATCTGGATGACTTCATGTGTTATACACATGCTGGCAGAAAATCTCTTACAGGTTCTGAACTGCATGTAGTGGGTCTTTTCAAAAATTAATGACAGTGAATTAGCTTTCAACCATTTATTTATGCCAGTGAAGATTTGATTGGCAGATATTTCTGAATCTGTACTGGACTTGATTTTTATGGAAATGTCTGTATAATCTGCAAATAAAACTAACTTATCATTTGGCAATGTAACAGCCGAGAGGCTATTGATGTACACAAGAAAAGCAAAGGACCCAAGATGGAACATTGGGAAACATTACAACATTACATGTAAATAATTCCCAGTCAGATGAAGACTGACTGTTTACTGCACAGGTATTTTGTAGTGACGCCTTTTGTTTCCTGTTAGTTAGATAAGACTCAAACCATTTCAGAGCACTGCCGGTGACACCATAATATTCTGATTTACTTAAGATAATGCTGTGGTTCACGCAGTCAAAGGCTTTCGACCGGTCACAGAAAATGACAGTAGCCTCTAATTTATTTTCTAATGAATTAAGTACATTGTCATTGTAAGAGTAAATAGCTTTCTTTATATCAGAACCCTTAAGAAACCCAAACTATGACTTGGACCCAAGTGTGACAGGCTAATGAAACGTATTTTGAGCATGGAACCTAATAGCTGTGTGTTGCACATGGAACCAAACCTGAGTCATTGCCTTTCCATGCGGAATCTCCTGTCATTGGAAGAATGAGACGACGCCTTTCAGCCAAAACCATAGATAGAGTGGTACCATTCCTCTGTCTCAAAGTTAGTTTGTCCTCAAAACGAAGTTTGGATTGAGTATCGCAGTGTGTTAGCAGGCACGGCGAAGCTGGTTGTGGTAGATCCTTTTCTTCCTCCAACCTCTGAGTGTCTGGACAAAAATGTAGAAACACGGCGAGAAATTACGGGTGAATATGAATGCAGACGTTAGACAAACATGCAGGTAGCTATGTTGTACTTGAGTACGAACGGCACCTGTGCAATGCCCTAAATACATTTCAAGTGTCAGTTGTGGCCAGTATAGAGTTTCGTGTAGTTATGTAATATTTGTATTGAAACATAAAACATTCATCTCCTCTGTATGAAAAAAGCGATGTCCTAACTGACTGACTGACTCATCAACAGCGAGCCCAAACAGCTAAGGACAGAAATTTGAATTTTGGAGAGGGTGTGGACTTCATAGTGTAGGCGTCGTTTAAGAAGGGATTTTTCGAAATTTCAATTCTAAGAGGGTGAAATAGGGGGTGAAGGTTGTTTTTTTTACTGTCACTATTAAGGAAATTTTGAAGCTACACCTACGAAAATTGGTAGTTGGTTTCTCAGTCAGAAATCAAGAAATACGTGTTTCAGAATTATTGAAAATTAAACCCTATAGTGGGTAAATACTGGGCGAAAGCTTTTTTTGTTGAAAATATATCATTATTAATAAAGTGATAAGGTATTTTTAAAGCTACACCTATGAACATTGGTATTTGACGTCTCAGTTACAAATTGATAAAAAGATTACACATTTCAATTTTTTGGAAATAGAACCGGTGAGACAGGGGATAAGAATTTTTTATGAAAATATTTCATTATGAAGGCATTTTACAATTAAATCTATTAAAATTTAAATGTGGCTTCTCAGTTAGAAATAAAAAGATACTTTTTTCACTGTTTTTGGAAATTCAGTCCCTATGAGGATGAAATGGGATGGAATATTTTATTATGAAAGAGTTTTTGTAGTTTTTATGGAATGTTTTATTACGAAAGAGTTTTTACAGTTAAATCTATAAAAATATTAATTTTGTTTCTCAGTTACAAATAAAGAGTACGTGTTTCATTGTCTTCAGAAATTGAACCCCTAAGAGGGTCAGACAGGGGATGAAATTTCAACATTTTCGGAAATTAAAATACTAAGGAGGTGAATTAGTGGGCAAAAGTTTTTTTGAAAATAAATAAATAATAAAGAACTACTAAAGGATAATTAAGGCAACACCTATGACAACAGGTCTTTGGCTTCTCGGTCAGAAATAAAAAAAATAGTGTTTCACTGTTTCTGGAAAGTCAACCCATAAAGTAGCGTAGTTTGTGATGAAAATTTTAAACAAACTATTTCGCTGCATTAAAAAACAAGTTTAAAGCTAAATTTATGGAAACTGGTATTTCAGTTCTCCGACAGATATAGAAATATTTGTTAGGGTATGAAAGTTGCTATGGAAATATCTCCACAACAACGTAAAAGGCCTTATTCACAAAAACTTTGGTCTCCATCTACCAGGATCGGTTTTGGTCTGAAGTACATTCGGAAAAGATCATGCTTATATGGCCTTAAATACGGCGAAAAGCTTAGAAGGTGTTGCAGTTTGTGAACAACGAAGAAATTCGTGTAAATAAAAACAAAATCTCAGTAACCCATACAATCTACATGAGCGAAGCAGTGGACGGTAAGCTATCATCATCAGTTCCTTCGGCCTTTGTCCCTCTCCAGCGCGGGGTCGGCTCTGTTGCTACAGATTTGGCAATGTTAGTGTCTGAGGGTAGCCGGATGCTCTTCTTGTCACCACCCTGTACCTCCCGGGATGGAAGCAGTGCACCCCAGGTGTCTGTATCTAATGTAAATCATGAAATAGTACGGACGTGTTCAAAGGCAGTGGATGCTAAGCTAGTGAGTATATAAATATATATTTGCTCTTTTCTTAAGTATTACTCTCTGTTTACTGTTATGAATATTATCAAAATTTTTACGATTTAATTATTGGTATTGTTATTATTCCTATTTTTATGCTGACACATCACTTTGCATCCTGTAAAAATGTAACAACTTCAAATAAATATATTAAAACACGTCTTATTATATATTGAGAGAGAATAGGTCTAAAGGAAGCAGCAAATTAATTCAAACGTGAGGAAATTCTTGGTGGTCGGATGGTGGGTGCTTCCATAACCAAAGAAGCCGAAGTGTCATGTATGTCAAGAGGCACTGTATCAAATATATGTAAAGCAACAGGGAAAGCGGGGAAACATCATACATCATCCGCTAGGACACTGCGCGGACGAATGTGTAATTTGAGTGATCGTGATAGAAAGCACTGAAGAGGATTATGAGGAAAAATAAGAGGACGATAGTCGTGGTCAGTTAGGTGACGATATGAACTTCGTTTGTAAATGTGTAGGTTAGAAGCATAACTCACATGCTCAAAAAACATAAATTTTCACAAATGACTAAAAACGTGTTTTACATGCGTCGTGCGCATGTCCCATATATTGACATCAGTATGTGCAAGAACAATGGCTGTAAATCATTATGTATATTTCAGATTATGTCTGCTTATTGAGAAATTACAATTATTTAAGATTGTATTATGGACCATGTGAATTTTGTTAATGAGCTATGGAACATGTAAGTTTTGACAATCCCCATTTTGGATCTTGTGAGTTTTGGTACTGAACTGTTTGAACGATGTTGGTTTTGCGGGAACTATCGTGTTGCGACAGGATATGCAACACTTTTTGGTTCCGACTGCAAGCCACTTTCTCTTCTACAGTGTGTATATAATATTACATTCTGATGTTAATCGTGATAAATACCAATTAATCATCTTTTATCGACTTTGCTTGTGTTAGTTTGCAAAAGATATTCTCTAGTTTGGAATACCGTTTGCAATTTCATAAAAGCAATGTCTACCGTGCACACTTCTTCAGTTTAACGATCAGAGAAATTTACAAATTTTCCATTCATTAGAACTAATTATTGATCACAAAGGCGAGTAGAATATTATAATGAGGAAAATAATTCCAACTTGTTAAGCGTTATTTGAGAAGAAAGAAACTATCAAATACCAAAAGAAAACAAGCTACCAAAATAAAACTGAATATCTGAAGGAGATTCACTTCTAAAACTGAAAATAATTTTACTCTTCTATGTCTATATCACAACATTAAGTTCCTCTTCAATCATGTCACACATACACTCATGATCAGTTTGATCCGATGAACTCTCATCAATGACATGCTTATAGAACTTGAGCTCCTCAATTTCTCTCCAGTTTTCCCCATAATGGGCAGTCAGAAGTTTTTCAACATCCATCCTTTTCTCTAAAGAGATTGAATTCTTTGGTTGAATGAGTTCTGCCGCCCTCCTGAAGCAGCCTCTCTGGTCTTGTACAAAACCTTGCTGATGAAACTGTTTAGTGATATTATTTATTCTTAATCGTGTCACTCCCAATACATTTATAAAGGTTGACATGCAAACTGGAACTTTATTTTTCTGTGTGCTTCGTATAAAATATTCCGTCGCTGCTGCGACTTTTGGTTTTGACTTGATTTGTCTTTTCTAGGTCGACGTCTGATGACATTGCGAATTTCCACATACTTCAATATGAATTGATTCTGATAATCTCTTTCCGGTGTTTTATAAAACAAATCATGAAAGTTTTTAATATCGTTCATAGAAAGCGAACAGCAATTAAATGCTCCTCCACGGTGTTTACATGTCGGATACTGAGCAGCACTGAAGGTTTGTACCTATAATGATAGAACAAACTACACTGTGAGGTTCTGTTTATTTTTCAAAAATGGACTTAAAATATTGAATTTGCGATTCCTCAGTGCTAAGTTCCAAAGAAAGGGTCCTATATATTCTTTCGTGGAGGAACAAATCAAGTCAATAACAAGAATGAGTTTAATTTGAAAACAATGAAGAAAACAGGATATTCTAACCTCATTCGTTTGGCTTCCTGACTTTTCCACATTTCTAGATGGTGAGAATGTTTCCTTGTCCTTCCTCTTCCTCCAACTGGTGAAACGTTTTCTTTCATGACTTGTGTCTCAAATCGGTTTTATTCCAACCACTATATTGAATTATATTCCCCAAAATAACTGAACAGAACAGAGAACACACTCCACTGGCATCAATATATACTACTACAAAAGAAAATGGCGCCGAGTGAGCTAATCGCTGATTGGTCAAGATGAGGTAGGGGACAAAACTCACAAGATTCCGTGGATCATAAGACCTTTGAAACTAATCATGGAGTTTAATACCGATCTTGCGACAAATGTGAATAACTGTTTCGTGAATTATGTTCTATGTATAAAGCTATATAAGAATTTGTCGGCATCTCAATTTTCATTATTTTTGAGCATGTGAGTTTTGACTCTAACCTACACAAATGATGAGAAGATTGTACAGTTGGCAAGTTGGGGGACTTGAGTGGTATAAAAGTCGCAGAGCAGACAGTTTTGACGACTAGGATGACTGGAGTATAGTCGATGGTAAGTGCAATAAATCTGTCGGTAGGCAGTATGAGGGAGCAGAGGGTGAATTTTATAAACTGATTGACAGTTCATCTAGAGTTTGATAAGTGAGGCCAGAAAGCCAAGTATAGTGTACAATGTTTGAGAACGTTCACGGGGTCAAAGTGGTGATGCAGCACTGCACGCTAGTATTTTGTCTGTTTGTATGAAGTGTCTGAACCAACAAGTTTGATCTTCGATAACTATAATAATACACTGAGATGAAAATGTCACAGCATAGTGATATGCACATATACAGATGGCAGTAGTATCGCATACGTAAGGTATAAAAGGGCAGTGCATTAGCTGAACTGTCATTTGTGCTCAGGTGACTCATGTGAAAAGGTTTCCGACGTGATTATGGACTCACGACGGGAATTATCACACTTTAAGCGCGGAATGGTAGTTGGAGTTAGGCACACGCGATATTTCATTTCGGAAATCGTTAGGGAATTTAGTATTTCGAGATCCACAGTGTCAAGAGTGAGAGACGAATACCAAATTTGAGGCACTACCTCCCACTACAGACAATGCAGTGGCGGACAGCCTTCACTTAACGACCGAAAGCAGCGGCGTTTGAGTAAAATTGTCAGTGCTAACAGACAGGCAGTACTCTGTGAAATAACCGCCGATATCAATGTGGGACTTACGATGGACTTATCCGCTGGGACAATACAACGAAATTTGGCGTTGATGAGCCGTGACAGCAAACGACCATCACGAATGCCTTTGCTAACAGCAGGATATTGCCTGTAGTGCCTCTCCTGGACTTGTGACCATATCAGTTGGATCCTAGACGACTGGAAAACCGTGTGCAGGTCAGATGAGACCCAGTTTCACTCGGCAAGAGCTAATGGGTTCGAGTGTGGCGTAGACCCCACAAAGTGGAATCAAGTTGTCAAAAAAAAAAAAAAAAGACACTGTGCAAGCTGGTGGTGGCTCCATAATGGTGTGGGCTGTTGTATATGGGAATGACTCGGTCTCCTGGTCCAAATGAACCGAACATTGATTGGAAATGGTTTTGCCTGACTTCTTGGTGACCATCTGCAGCCATTCATGTACTTAATGTTCCCTGACAATGGAATTTGTATGAATGACAATGCGTCATGTCACCAGGTCACAACTGTTCGCAGTTGAGTTGAAAAACATTCAAGATAGCCCGAGCGAATGATTTCCGCAACCGGATTGTCCATCCTGAGTCCCATCGAACATTTATGGAACATAACGACTTCTGTCACCTCAGTGTAAAACATGCTCAGGTCGTATGAAGGTGGTGATCAGAAGGTTCCCATGCAGCCTCTCTCACGTTCTCACCCGATGCAGTTCCCGCGGCTGTCGACCAGTCGAAGTGAGACCGGCGAGCCGCAGGCCACCTGCCGGAAGCCGGCGACGCTGCCTCGGAAGCAGAGCGCGCTGCGGTCGTCTGCGGACGGTTCTGCCAGTGTGTTGGCCAGAGAGCCGGCGGTCAGCGCGGGAAATCCCGCCAGCGCGCACTCGAGGCGCAGGCCGCCGCCCCCTCCACGACCCCGGTGGCCCAGAACCAGCAGGTCCAGGTCTCTTGCCCCGCTCACGCGCGTCTGCAACACGCGTGGGAGCTGCAGCTGCTCAACTCAGAGATTTATACTAGGTACTCTACTGTGTCCGAAAAGGTCTACAAGGTACTGATCGATGTGGATTGCTGCACGTGCATTACACTTATCCTGAAGTATAGGCCATAATGTGGTGCACACTTACAAGGGAACCTCCCCACCGTATCTCCCCCCCCCCCCCCCCCCCCCCAGATTTAGTTATACGTCGGCACAGTGGATAGGCCTTGAAAAACTGAACACAGATCAATCGAGAAAACAGGAAGAAGTTATGTGGAACTATGAAAAAAATAAGCAAAATATACAAACTTCGTAGTCCATGTGCAAGATAGGTAACATCATGGATAATTCGTGCTCAGGAGCGCCGTGGTCGGGTGATTAGCGTGAGCAGCTGCGGAACGAGAGGTCTTCGGTTCAAGTCTTCCCTCGAGTAAAAAGTTTACTTTTTTATTTTCAGACAATTATTGTGTGTCCGTCCGATGGATTTGACGGTCTATTCACGGAAAAATTTGAAAACGTTAAAAACATATGTTTTGACAGAGCACAGGGAAAACTGTGCGACTGTGAAACTGTTGCATTCATTTGTTCCAGTTTACGTGACAAACTCTTATGTTTTCATCACTTTTTTGGGAGTGATCATCACATCCACAAGAAAACCTAAATCGGGCAAGGTAGAAGAATCTTTTTACCCATTCGCCAAGTGTACAAGTTAGGTGGGTCGACAACATATTCCTGTATTGTGACGCCATGCCGTCACCTGTGTCGTATAGAATATATCAGACGTGTTCTCCTGTGGAGGAATCGTTTGACCTATGACCTTGCGATCAAATGTTTTCGGTTCCCATTGGAGAGGCACGTCCTTTTGTCTACTAATCACACTGTTTTGGGGTGCGGTCGCAAAACACAGACACTAAACTTATTACCGTGAACAGAGACGTCAATGAACGAACGGACAGATCATAACTTAGCGAAAATAAAGAACGTAAACTTTTCACTCGAGGGAAGACTTGAACCAAGGACCTCTCGTTCCGCAGCTGCTCACGCTAATCACGGGACCACGGCGCTCTTCGGCTCGCACTCTCTTTGATGTTGCCTGTCATGCGCATGGACTACTCAGTTTCTATATTTTGCTTATTTTTTCATAGTTCCACACAACTTCTTCCTGTTTTCTCGATTGATCTGTGTTCAGTTTCTCAAGGCCTATCCACTGTGCCAACTTATAACTAAATCTGACGGGGGGGGGGGGGGGGGGTACGATGTGCGATGGGGAGGATCCCTTATCATGTCAGCATTAAGGTGTTCAAGCAACAAAAAATTTTACATGGAACATCTGCTTTAAAAGGATACTTATTTTTTTAAGTCATGAGTTTTCTGACCAGTTTCATGCGGCCCACCACGAATTCCTCTTCTCTGCCAACCTCTCCATCTCAGAGTAGCACTCGCAATTTACGTTCTCAATTGTTTGATGGATGTATTTCTATCTCTGTCTTCCTCTACAGCTTTTACCCTCCACAGCTCCCTCTAGTACCATGAAATTCATTCCCTGATGTCTTAACGGAAGTCCCATCATCCTGGTTCTTCTGCTTGTCAGTGTTTTCCACATATTCCTTTCATCTCCGATTCTACAGAGAAACTATTCCTTCCTTGGCTTATCAGTCCACCTAGTTTTCAAAATTCGTGTGTAACAACACATTTAGAATGCTTCGATTTTCTTCTGTTCTGGTGTTTCCACAGTCCGTGTTTCACTATCATACAATGCTGTATTCCAGACGTACATTCTCAGAAATTTATTTCTCAAATTAAGGCCTTTGTTTGATACTAGTAGACTTTTCTTGCCCTGGAATGCACTTTTTCCAGTGCTAGTCTGCTTTTGAAATCCCCCTTGCTCTATCCCTCATTGTCCTAGCTAGTAGAATTCCTTTATTTGATCTACTTCATGACCATCAGTCCTGGTGTTAAGTATCTCGTTGTTCTCATTACTGCTACTTCTCATCACTTTCGTCTTTCCTTGATTTACTCTTACTCCACATCCTGTAATCATTAGACTGTTCAAATCATAAAGCAGCTCATGTAATTCTTCTCCACTTTCACCCAGGATAGCAGTGTCATCAGCAAATCATCTCACTGATATCCTTTCACCTCCAATTTTAATTTCTCTCCTGAACCAACCTTTTATTTCCATCATTGTTTCTCCGATGAATAGAGTGAACGGTAGGGCTGAAAGACTATAATCCTGTCTTACACCCTTTTCAATCAGAGAACTTCGTTCTTGGCCTTATTCTCTTATTATCCCCTTTTGGCTCTTGTACGTATTGTGTATTATCCGTCTTTTCCTAAAGTTTACCCCTTTTTCCTCATAATCTAACATCTAGTACCATTTTACATTGTCGAAAGCTTTTTCCAGTTCGATAAATCCTATGAATGTGTCTGATGTTTCTTTATTCTTGCTTCCATTATCAACCGCAATACCAGAATAGCGTCTCTGGTGCCTTTACCTTTCCTAAAGTCAAACTGATAGTCATCTAACACATCTTCGATTTCGTTTTCCGTTGTTCTGTATACTATTTTTGTCATAAATTTGGATGCATGAGTTGTTAAGCTGACTGTGATATAATTCTCGAACTTCTCAGCTCTTGCAGTCCATGGAATTGTATGGATGACATTTGTCTGAAAGTCAGATGGTATGTCGCCAGACACATACATTCTACACACAAGTGTCAATAGTCGTTTCGTGTCCACTTCCCCTAACTATCTTAGAAATTCTGATGGAATGTTATCTACCCCTTCTGCGTTATTTGATCATAAGTCCTCCTAAGCTGTCTTAAATTCTTATTCTAGTACTGGATCCACTATCTCTTCTAAATCGGCTCCGGTTTCTTCTTCTATTACATCAGTCAAATTTTCCCCCCTCATCTAGTCCCTCAATTTACACTTCCCACCTATCCGCTTTTATCTTTACATTTAATAGTGGAATTCCCATTGAACTCTCAATTTTACTATGCTTGCTTTTAATTTCACCGATGGTTGTTTTGACTTTCCTATATGCTGAGTCAGTCCTTCCGACAATCATTTCTTTTTCGATTTCTTCACATTTTTCGTGCAGCCATTTCATCTCAGCTTCCCTGCACTTCCTGTTTATTTCATTCCACAACGGCTTTCATTTCTGTCTTCCTTAATTTCCCTCAACATTTTTTTACTTCCTTCTTTCGTCGATCAACTGAAGTATCTCTTCTGTCACCCATGATTTCTTTGCTGTTTACCCTCTTTTCACCTATGTTTTTCTTTCCAGCTTCTGTGACTGCCCTGTTTAGAGATGTCCTTTAATCTTCAACAATGCTGACTACTGAGATATTCCTTATTGCAGTATATATAGCCTTAGATACCTTCAGGCTTGTCTCTTCATTCCGCAGTACTTCCGTATCCCATTTCTTTGCGTAATGAGCCTTCCTGATTAAACTCTTAAACTGCGGCCAACTCTTCATCACTATTACATTGTGATGTGAGCTTATATATCTTCTTGGGTGTGCCTTACAATCCAGTATCTGATTTCGGAATCTCTGTCTGACGATGATGTAATCCGACAGAGACCTTTCCGTATCAGCCGACCTTTTACAAGTATAACTCTTTCTCTTGTGATTCTTGAACAATATGTTAGGCTATTATTAGCTGAAATTTATTACAGAACTCAGTTATTCTTTCTCCTCTCTGATTCCTTGTCCCAAGCCTATATTCTCCTGTAACCTTTTCTTCTACTCCTTCCCCTAAAACTGCATTCCCGTCCTTCACAACTATTAGATTTTCGTCTCCCTTTACTTACTGAATTACCCGTTCAATGTCTTCATGTACTTTCTCTGTCTCTTCATCTTCTGCTTGCGATGTCGGTATGAGAACCTGAACCATTGCTGTCGTTGTTGATTAGCTGTCAGTTCTGATGAGAAAAACCCTATCACTGAGCTTTTCAAATGGCTCTGAGTACTATGGGACTTAACATCTGACGTCATCAGTCCCCTAGAACTTAGAACTACTTAAACCTACCTAACTGGCAGAGCGGTTCTAGGCGCTACAGTCGACTGTTTAGGAATGTACCGCAATGCGAGTTTATCTGTCATTACGGTGTTAAATCAACAACTTTTCTAGGTGTTCTGCCTGCGTCACCGGCCTCTCGTTGTCTTCTTATCATATTGGGCTTGTTCTATGGCCTGCCGGCCGCGGTGGACGAGCGGTTCTAGAAGCTTCAGTCCGGAACCGTGTGACTGCTGCGGTCGCAGGTTCGAATCCTGCCTTGGGTATCGATGTGTGTGATGTCCTTAGGTTATTTAAGTTTAAGTAGTTCTAAGTTCTAGGGGGCTGATGACCTCAGATGTTAAGTCCCATAGTGCTCAGAGCTATTTTTTCCCTATGGCCTGAAAACGAGACGCGTAGGTAAATGTACGTAATCTGCGTGGTGAAACATCCAGCATTCCACTCTTCCAGAAGTACTGGCAAAGTGCATTGGTGCCAAATAGCCATTGGAAAGCTCTTGCGAATGGACGAATAACAAAACAATATTATCTATAACACATGAATAAGTAATGATATCTCTTGCATTACGGAAGAAGCCTGACGATTCCAAAAATAAATAAGAATAGGCTGATCAGTCGGCCCAATGTAAAGATCTTAGCATTTTGTTGCTGTATGCCGTTCTGGTCAATTGCCGAGTAAAACAAAGAAGACTGAAGCGATACGCATTGGTAGTCCAACGAGATCTCAGCCAGCAACTAGCCTTGCCTTGGACCACGAGACTACCGTGATGTCACGGAGAAAACATGATACTGTTTCGTTTAGCTTCCTGCCATTGCTCTGATGGTAGTTAATATAGACATGAAATGCAAAATCACTTGTAATTTAAGCGTGCAGTGACCATTCTCGAATTTAAATTTACGTTCTCGATGTCACATAAACGCGATGACTATTCATATTACTTTATTAGTATGTAAAGAGAATATTACGGGCATTTAGCCGGATCACTCAGCGCCAGTCCTGAAACTGAATGCACTACCATGAACTGCTGAACATTGTTTATAGAAGTGCCAAGTCTCGACTGCAGAAGTTGTACGAAGAATTTAACGGAGAGATCAGTATGCCCTCACTGCTATCCGCAGCCTGCTCCTACAGACCTCAGTGGAGCTGCGCTACCAGAGCCCGTTCAAGGGAACGCTGCAAACCAACGGCAGAGCATATCATTATAAAATACACTCCTGGAAATTGAAATAAGAACACCGTGAATTCATTGTCCCAGGAAGGGGAAACTTTATTGACACATTCCTGGGGTCAGATACATCACATGATCACACAGACAGAACCACAGGCACATAGACACAGGCAACAGAGTATGCACAATGTCGGCACTAGTACAGTGTATATCCACCTTTCGCAGCAATGCAGGCTGCTATTCTCCCATGGAGACGGTCGTAGAGATGCTGGATGTAGTCCTGTGGAACGGCTTGCCATGCCATTTCCACCTGGCGCCTCAGTTGGACCAGCGTTCGTGCTGGACGTGCAGAACGCGTGAGACGACGCTTCATCCAGTCCCAAACATGCTCAATGGGGGACAGATCCGGAGATCTTGCTGGCCAGGGTAGTTGACTTACACCTTCTAGAGCACGTTGGGTGGCACGGGATACATGCGGACGTGCATTGTCCTGTTGGAACAGCAAGTTCCCTTGCCGGTCTCGGAATGGTAGAACGATGGGTTCGATGACGGTTTGGATGTACCGTGCACTATTCAGTGTCCCCTCGACGATCACCAGTGGTGTATGGCCAGTGTAGGAGATCGCTCCCCACACCATGATGCCGGGTGTTGGCCCTGTGTGCCTCGGTCATATGCAGCCCTGATTGTGGCGCTCACCTGCACGGCGCTAAACACGCATACGACCATCATTGGCACCAAGGCAGAAGCGACTCTCATCGCTGAAGACGACACGTCTCCATTCGTCCCTCCATTCACGCCTGTCGCGACACCACTGGAGGCGGGCTGCACGATGTTGGGGCGTGAGCGGAAGACGGCCTAACGGTGTGCGGGACCGTAGCCCAGCTTCATGGAGACGGTTGCGAATGGTCCTCGCCGATACCCCAGGAGCAACAGTGTCCCTAATTTGCTGGGAAGTGGCGGTGCGGTCCCCTACGGCACTGCGTAGGATCCTACAGTCTTGGCGTGCATCCGTGCGTCGCTGTGGTCCGGTCCCAGGTCGACGGGCACGTGCACCTTCCGCCGACCACTGGCGACAACATCGATGTACTGTGGAGACCTCACGCCCCACGTGTTGAGGAATTCGGCGGTACGTCCACCCGGCCTCCCGCATGCCCACTATACGCCCTCGCTCAAAGTCCGTCAACTGCACATACGGTTCACGTCCACGCTGTCGCGGCATGCTACCAGTGTTAAAGACTGCGATGGAGCCCCGTATGCCACGGCAAACTGGCTGACACTGACGGCGGCGGTGCACAAATGCTGCGCAGCTAGCGCCATTCGACGGCCAACACCGCGGTTCCTGGTGTGTCCGCTGTGCCGTGCGTGTGATCATTGCTTGTACAGCCCTCTCGCAGTGCCCGGAGCAAGTATGGTGGGTCTGACACACCGGTGTCAATGTGTTCTTTTTTCCATTTCCAGGAGTGTACAAATAAGCGGTTTTTACCGTCAGGAATCAAACAGTGACAGTGAAAGGAACTGCCACAGCCAACAATTGGTGTAGATAGCAGGACTCATTGTCAGTGTGGCGATGTTATATGTCCCATGTTGCGATCGGCGTGGACTCAGCGGCGGCTGAGTGTCGGCCAAGTTTAACGTCAAAGAGTGTACATACAGAACTCGAAAAGCTCATTATTCTGCCCTACTGTAACGTGCTGTATTGCAAAATCTTGTAATTTCTATTTCTAGACTGCATTATGTTAGACAACACTGCACTACATAATGAAAGCTGTGGATTAGAGCCGAGGAGCGTAAGTGCTACGGTCATTATGAAACAGATCTCTGATCATACAAGACGAGAGACGGCAATGCCCTTTCTTGTCTGCGAATTCTTAATGTAACTGCTCATTGAGTTTGCCCACAGTGTACAACATTAATGCCGCCAAAGTGAGAACGACAAGCTTAGATGTGCATCAGGATAGATTTACGATTAGTTGGTAGCTTCAACATGGAAAAGTTATAGGAGATTGTAAACGACCTTGGAAATGAAGTTGAGACTGACATTAGCAGACATGTCTTTGGTTTACTAACTGACAAAAATAACGATAAAAATTAATAGAGACCTCAGTTCTCTAAAACTCAAATCACATTAGAAAAGGAGGGTAACAGTGTGGGGTGGCTAAAAAAGACGTATGAAAGACTTTATGGGAAAAGCACAACAAGATATGTGCATGTGGGTACCTCGTGAAATCAAAGTAAAAGCTGTAACCAGATACCAACAAATTACAGCCAAATTAAGGAAGTGAAGTAATCAGTTAACAAGCCTCTCGGAATATGAATCCCAGTACCGCAGTTGCGACAATTACATTTCCCCAAAATCAGAAACTCATGCACCATCAGCACCAAACCCTGCGCTTTGATCTACATCTACATCTTCACCTACGCGACTACTGTGCAATTCATAATTAAGTGCCTGGGAGAGAGTTCACCGAAACATCTACAAGATATTTCTCTACTGTTCCACTCTTGACCATCACGTGAGAAAAATGAACACTTACGGATCTTCGATTTCTCTAATTTTATTCTGATGATCATTGCTCGCTATGTAGGTGGGCACCAACAAAATATTTTCAGCCTCTGAGGAAAAAGTTGATGATTTAAATTTCATAAATTTCATGAGAAGGTCCTGCCGCAACGAAAAACGCCTTTGTTTTAAAGATTGCTACCCCAGTTCGAGTATCATATCTGTCGCACCCTCTTCCCTATTTCACGATAATATGGAACGAGTTACCCTTCTCTGTATATTTTCGATGACCTCCGTCAATGCTCTATAATGCGGATCCCACACTGCACAGCTGTACTCTAGAAGAGGGCGGACAACTGTAGTTTAAGGAGTATCTGTAATTGCTCCGTTGCGTTTTCTAAGTGTCCTCACAATAAATCACAGTCTTTGGCTTGCTATCATGACAACATTATATATGTGATCGTTCCAATTTAAGTTATTCATGATTGTAATTCCGTGGTAGTTAGTTGAAATTATCTACACAGAGGGGACAAACCAATGCTGTTGCCATTGTGAAGGACGAGAGTATCGTTTATTTCATGAAGAAATTGGGCAACGCTGCGGAAACTTCCCACAGTTGCCGCAAGAAAGGCATCTTAATAAGAGTTTGATGCTGCGACGGAGCAATGTCCCATCAACCGGTCGGGTTTTGGGCGCCAAACATAGTGGCAGGACGACTCTGTTCAACAGCATTAACGAAATTTTGGGACAAATCGAACAAACCTCCCCATGCTAGTTCAAAATGGCTCTAGCACTGTGGAACTTAACATCTGAGGTCATCAGTCCCCTAGAACTTAGAATTAATTAAACCTAACTAACCTAAGGACATCACACACATCCATGCCCGAGGCAGGATTCGAACCTGCGACCGTAGCGGTCGCGTGGTTCCTGAATGACGCGCCTAGAACGGCATGGCCACTGCGGCCGTCCCCATGCTAGTTGGGTGGTATCTCGGGGTCTCGTCCTATGATATCAAAACAGAATAGGCAGGAACGACCTGCTCAGTTATTCTCTTGGGTGGCTCAATGCCATCCATTCAGAACTCGGAGAGACGCCAGCTTTGCCAACAGAAGCATGAAGGTGGCTATAGCTCCCATCGAACCTTCATCCTTCCTAACGAGATTCGCTGACTGCCTCCTGCCGACAAAGAGACCCTAAGACCACTCCAGGAGAAAACCTTCCCAGTGAGAAATACGCAAGGCTTTCGTCATAGCAAACATGACCAGCACACTCTAAATAAAATAATCCACAGAATGGTACCAGAAATATATCAGTTCAAAAACTGTTCAAATGTGTGTGAAATCTTATGGCACTTAGCTGCTAAGGTCATAAGGCCCTAAGCTTACACACTACTTAACCTAAATTATCCTAAGGACAAACGCTCACATCCATGCCCGAGGGAGGACTCGAATCTCCGCCGGGACCATCCGCACAGGAAATATATCAGTATTTGACAATAAAGTCACAACAGCACTCCACTATAATCATTGGAGGACAAAACTAGATTTACTCACTGTGTTTTAGTGTGGTGAAGATTTCACAGGGGCTGGCTGCAGTGTCACTCCAAAGTACAGGTGGTGGTACACAGAAGCATACAAGTTGGCTGGCTCTGAGCACTATGGGACTTAACATCTGAGGTCATCAGTCCTCTAGAACTGAGAACTACTTAATCCTAACTAACCTAACGACATTCCACACATCCATGCCCGAGGCAGGATTGGAACCTTCGGCCGTAGCGGTCGCGTGGTTCCAGACTGAAGCGCCTAGAACCGCTCGGTCACACCGGCCGGCAGCATGAAAGTATCAGAGCTTTAATTTGTGCCCCAGAGAATACGTAAGAGTTGATAGGCAACATGAACTACACACCGAAAAGCGATAGAGCTCATCCCTCGAGGTGGGTGGCTCCATGCGGAAGAACTGCTTGTCGGCGTCCCAGACGAAGGCTACTGCGGGTTTCGCGGACTGCGGCCTGCTGTGTACGGGTGTCTTCTCGACACCAGCAGGCGAGTGAGGCGAGGCAGTGAGGGGGCGGAGGTCGCAGGCGGCGGCGGCGGCGGCCGGCCTGAAGAACGCCCCCACCAGCAGCTGGGCGCCGCGAGGCCCGCCCACCAGGCTGCGCCACGAGTGCCGCTCCGGCTGCAGACAACCGCCTGCCGGCTGGAAAAGCTCTACTCACTGCACGAGGCGAGGTCACCGTCACCACCAGGGAGAAAGCGCGGGAAGCTCTCAGTAACTGAGCACCGTCCTAGGGCAGGTGGTACGCCACTCCCTTCCTCCGACTTTCGTTAAGAGTTATAAAGTCGCTTAGAGGACATCTTACAACGGCATTTACTCTTTCGTAGAGCCATTACTTTATTCAGTCGGATTACACCTGAGTTGGACGATTCTGTAGCACCAAACTACGACGTCACAAGGTTGGATGAGGCAATGGAGACGAATGTACACTACTGGCCATTAAAACTGCTACACCAAGAAGAAATGCAGATGATACGCGGGTATTCATTGGACAAATATATTATACTAGAAATGACATGTGATTACATTTTCACGCAATTTGGGTGCATAGATCCTGAGAAATCAGTACCCAGAACAGCCACCTCTAGCCGTAATAACGGCCTTGATACGCCTGGACATTGAGTCAAACAGAGCTTGGATGGCGTGTACAGGTACAGCTGCCCATGAAGCTCCAACACGATACCAAAGTTCATCAAGAGTAGTGACTGGCGTATTGTAACGAGCCAGTTGCTCGGCCACCAATGACCAGACGTTTTTAATTGGTGAGAGATCTGGAGAATGTGCTGGCCAGGGCAGCAGTCGAATATTTTCTGTATCCAGAAAGGCCCGTACAGGACCTGAAACATGCGGTCGTGCATTATCGTGCTGAAATGTAGGGTTTCGCAGGGATCGAATGAAGGGTAGAGCCACGGGTCGTAACACATCTGAAATGTAACGTCCACTGTTCAAAGTGCCGTCAATGCGAACAAGAGGTAACCGACACGTGTAACCAATGGCACCCCATACCATCACGCCAGGTGATACGCCAGTATGGCGATGACGAATACACGCTTCCAATGTGCGTTCAGTGCGATGTCGCCAAACACGGATGCGACCAGCATGATACTGTAAACAGAACCTGGATTCATTCGAAAAAATGACGTTTTGCCATTTGTGCACCCAGGTTCGTCGTTGAGTACACCATCTGTGATGCAGCATCAACGGTAACCGCAGCCACGGTCTCCGAGGTGATAGTCCATGCTGCTGCAAACGTCGTCGAAATGTTCGTGCAGATTGTTGTCGTCTTGCAAACGTCCCCATTTCTTGGTTCAGGGATCGAGATGTGGCTGCACGATCCGTTACAGCGATGCGGATAAGATGCCTGTCATTTCGACTGCTAGTGATACGAGGCCGTTGGGATCCAGCACGGCGTTCCGTATTACCCTCCTAAACCCACCGATTCCATGTTCTGCTAACAGTCATTGGATCTCGACCAACGCGAGCAGCAATGTCGCGATACGATAAACCGCGATCGCGATAGGCTACAATCCGACCCTTATCAAAGTCGGAAACGTGATGGTACGCATTTCTCCTTCTTACACGAGGCATCACAACAGCGTTTCACCAGGCAACTCCGGTCAACTGCTATTTGTGTATGAGAAATCGGTTGGAAACGTTACTCATGTCAGCACGTTGTAGGTGTCGCCACCGGCGCCAACCTTTTGTGAATGCTCTGGAAAGCTAATCATTTGCTTATCAGAGCATCTTCTACCTGTCGGTTAAATTTCGCGTCTGTAGCACGTCATGGTCGTGGTTTAGCTATTTTAATGTCCAGTAGTGTAGCTGACATGGCGCACCGTTCGTGGGACGCTGCGTCAGCACAACCTACTTTTCTTCTGATAGATGTCTCTAGTGAATACTAGAGGGGATAGTCTAATTATATTCAAGCCAAGTTTCTTGTTTTCATTAATTAATGGTAACTAACTTACTTCCATGTCCGCAGCTCGCGGTATTGTGGTAGCGTTCTCGTTTCCAGTGCACGGGGTCCGGGATTCGATTGCCTGCGGGTCAGGGATTTTCCCTGCCTCGAGATGACTGTGTGATGTTCTGTCGTCTTCATCATCATCATTCACCCCCATTACGGTCGGAGGAAGGCAATGGGAAACCAACTCGGCTAGGACCTTGCCTAGTCGGCAGTGCGGGTCTCCCGCATCGTCGCCTGAGCTCCTCGGAGTATGGGACCTCATCATCACCAACTTACCTCCTATCCCCATGAACCATGGAGTCTGCATTAGGCAACGACTGAGTCGGATATGGATAAGGAATAAAGCAGAATGCGAATGGGTAGCTTTGAGATATGATACAGTGATGGTAGCAGAGGATCAAATAGGTAAGCAGATAAAAATGTATTCCGTCTTCAGGCTGGCCCATCGGGACCATCCGACCGCCGTGTCAGCCTCAGTTGAGGATGCGGATAGGAGAGACGTGTGGTCAGCACATCGCTTTCCAGGTCATTATGATGGTTTTCTGTGACCGGAGTCGCTACTATTCAGTGGAGTAGCTCCTCAATTGGGATCACGAGGCTGAGTGCACCCCTAAAATTGGCAACAGCGCGTGGCGGCCTGGATTGTCATCCATCCAAGTGCCGGCCACTTCCGACAGTAAGCAGATAAGGCCAAGTAGAGATCCTTGGCTAACACATGAGGTACCGAATTTAATTGACGAAAGGAGAAAATATAAAAATGAAGCAGATGTAAGAGAATACAAACGTTGAAAAATGAAGATGTGAAGAAGCGCAAAACGACTAAGCAGGAATCGACAGAGGACAAATCTAAGGATGTTGATGTATATGTCACTAGAGTTAAGATACATGCCGCCCACAGGAAAGTCAAACACACAGCAGCTGCATGAACGTCAAGTGCTAAAACGGAAGATCTGAAAGATGGAAGGAGTGTCTCTAAGAGGGAGAAAAGCTTGAAGGCCATATTACAGAAATGGAAGAGAAGGTAGATCAAAACAAGGTGGATGATACGATACTCTGAGAAGAAGTTCACAGAACACTGATAGGCCGAAGTCGAAAAAAGATCCTTGGAGAAGACAACACTCGTTTAGAACTACTGATAGACTTATCAGATCCAACCATGACAAAATTCTTCCATCTCCTGTGCAAGGTGTATGAGACAGGCCTACTACCCTCACTCTTCAAGAAGAATATATAATTCCAAACCGAAGAAAATAGATACAAATACTGCCTAACCATTGGTTTAATAATTCATGGTTGCTAAATAGTGCCGAGCGAGATGGTGCAGTGACTAACACACTGGAATCGCGGTCGCGAGGACGACGGTTCAAACCCGCGTCCGAACCACCTGATTTGGGTTTTCATGATTTCCCCCTAAATCGCTCCAGGCAAATGCCAGGGTGTGGCTAACACACTGGACTGGCAGTCGGGAGGACGACGGTTCAAACTCGCGTCCAGCGATCCTGCTTTATGTTTTACAAGATTTTCCTAACTCATTTCAGGCGAATTCCGGGACGGTTTCTCTGAAAAGGCACGGCCGATTTCCTTCCTCATCCTTCTGTAATCCGATCGGACCGATGACCTCGCTGTTTGGTCTCCTCCCCCAAATTAACCAACCAACGACCAAATACCAACATGAGTTACAGAGGAACGGAGAAACTGTTAGAAGCCGACCTCGAGGAAGATCAGTTTGGCTTCTGGAGAAATGTGGAAACGAGTGAGGCAATACTGACTAAGAATTATCTTACAAAACTGAGCAACGAATCGTAATCCTATGATTATAGCACTTCAGAACTCAGAGAAATCTTTTGACAACGTTGACTGAAATATTCTGCTGGAAATTCTAAACGTAACAGCAGTAAAATACAGGAAGCGCTTGGCTGTTTGCAGAAACCAGATGGCAGTTAAAAAGTCGAGGGGCATGAAAAAGTTCAGGGAGAAGAAATAAAAACTTTGAGCTTTGCAGAAGACATTTTCCTTCTATCGGAGACAGCAAATGTCTTGCAATATCAGTTGGACGAAAAGGACGGCGTCTTCAAAGGAGAATATAAGATGAAAATCGCCACAAACAAAACAAGGACACTTAAATCAGGCGATGCTGAGGGTATTAGGTTATGAACCAAGACACTTAAAGTAGTAGATAAGTTTTGCTATTTGGGGAGCAAAGTAGCCCGTAACGACCGAAGTAGTGAGGTTATAAAATGTAGACTGGCAATGGCAAGGAAAGCGTTTATGAAGAAGAGAAATTTGTTAACATCAAAAATGGCTCTGAGCACTATGGGACTTAACAACTGTGGTCATCAGTCCCCTAGAACTTAGAACTACTTAAACCTAACTAACCTAAGGACAGCACACACATCCATGCCCGAAGCAGGATTCGAACCTGCGGCCGTAGCGGTCGCTGTTAACATCGAATATAGATTTTAGTGTTAGGAAATCCTTTATTAAGGTATCTTTGTGGAGTGTATTCGTGTGTGGAAGTGAAACATGGACGATAAAAGCTCAGACAAGAAGAGACTAGAGGCTTTTAAAATGTGGTGTTACAGTAGAACGCTGAAGGTTACGTGGATAGACGGTGTAACTAATGAGGAGGTACCGAATACAACTCGGGAGAAAATAAATATATGACACAACCTCACTAAGAGAAGGGATCGGTTGATGGGACACATATTGAGACATCAAGGTGTAGGCAGTTTAGTATTGGAGGTAGAGTTGAATACTCTAAGCAGATTCAGAAGGATGCAGGTTTCAGTAGCTATTCGAGATGAAAAGGCTTGCAAGAGCTCGAGTAGCATTTAAAGCTGTATCAAACCACTCTTCGGACTGAAGACCACAACCAAAACTAAATTAATCTTAAGATGTATTCCAAAATACCGTCGGAGATCCTCTCAGTACTGTGCTACTACGACGTATTTACACCGTCATTTTTGAGTTACTTTAGATAACAAATTCATATATCACTGTCACTGTAGGAATGATCTCCTGGCGAAGCGGTTACTGCCAACAAGGCCCTACAGGTAGACGATATGTCGTTAAGTCTCGTACGATTAAGACTGTGACAAGCAGAATAAGGATACCTACGTGTTTGTGGAAAGAAAATGCAGAAGTTAAGAAGGTTTGCCAAAATCTGATGATCTGTTGATGCAAGTGTTATTAGCGAACGACGCGTTGGTGGATTAAGATGCCGGTGCAGTGCAGTGATTCGACAGCGACCTCAGAAACAGATGTAAACGGGTTATCTGAGAAGTCGTCATGGAGGTCTCTGAAGCCACTCGGGATTCCGCCCTTGGTCCACTGCTTTTATCATTGTATTTCTACATCTCATTCGTGCTTCACTCCTGTAAAGATCGCATCGATGCAGGTGATACCTAATTAAATTTTATAACTTAGTATACAGCCACAAAATTAATACCTTTTGCCTTTCAATTCACTAAAATTTCAATGTACTTGATTATTATTATCATAATGATGGATTCTGCTTCAGTCTTTTACTTTTATTTTCATGTGGAAAGCGAAGGTGATATAGAACACCTCGTAAACTGGTCAGTGTTGGACCTGACACACCAGTCATAGATCGTAAGCAGATGAACTTCAGAACATGGATCAGACACTGCTCTTAATTTCTTCAATAACCACTTTTTTAAATTTTTTGTTTCTGTGAAAAGTGTTTGAAGGAATGAAAATTTTAAAATTTCATTTAGGGTCACAGAGAATAGGAAAGTCGTAGTTCCACGAATCTCGAAAACTTCTTGGCCGATTTGCATCAGATTTTTACACGATACTCTAATGAACGTTGGGACGGACATAGATCACACTTTTTGTATTACGTATATACAATATTGTAATAAAAATTCAAGTGGACATAGGCTACATATTTTTCAAACGAGTTTCCTAAAACCAACTGTGAGAAATAAAATGCTGTTCTACTCTGTACAGTGATATAGTGTGGTTTCGTTTTCTTTGTCTCAGTCAGTTTCAACTACGGTGGCAAGCCATTTGAACCATTAGAATATTTGTTTCGCCGGCCGAAGTGGCCGTGCGGTTAAAGGCGCTGCAGTCTGGAACCGCAAGACCGCTACGGTCGCAGGTTCGAATCCTGCCTCGGGCATGGATGTTTGTGATGTCCTTAGGTTAGTTGGGTTTAACTAGTTCTAAGTTCTAGGGGACTAATGACCTCAGCAGTTGAGTCCCATAGTGCTCAGAGCCATTTGAACCAATATTTGTTTCTGGTATATCTATTGTTCCTCCTTGTACATAACGTTTTTAACAGAAAGCATGCAAGTTGTTTATCGCTTTATGGTTACAACACTACAACGGGATTTGTATCATGAGAAATTTTGTAATCGTACCCATTTGCACATTTAACTATGAAGAATAATATCATTGAACTTATTATTGTCACAGATACAGAAGCAGTGGAATTCTGTCATACCCCGTATAGAAATGATTCCAAGCTTTTAACCCGTTTACTTTAAACGAGTTCAATTTCGAACCAAGTTTGCGTTGACTGTAACACTAAAAAAGCAATGCTTCAGTTCAGCGAGAGGGGGAAGATAAGGTAGACAAGGGGGGGAGGGGGGGAGAAGGAATGGACGTAGAGATAGGGAAGGAGGAGATGGACACATGAGGGGAAAAAGGAGATGGACAGAAAGAGTGGACAGGGAAAGTTGGAAAGGAAGAGGGGGAATAACGGATCTGGACATATATCCAATCCCACACATATTTAGTGATTACGAAGCATTGCCGTTTTCCTTAGTGTTTGTATAAACAGTTCCATTAGGGCTGTAGTTATGTGAAATGAAAGTCATGGATTATGTTCACTAAATCACTACTTATTGAAACTAATCTTCTGCAGAATCGAACCACAACTGAAATCGTTTAAAAAGTGTTTTGAAACAATCCCTGTAATCCTGTTTGGAAGTGCATTTAGCGCCGCAGTTCAGTTTCCTTAGATATCCTTTCCTGCGTCAGACCGGTGTCCTTTCATTACCAATCTCAATTTGGGAAACAACCACAAGTCGGCTGGAGCCAAGTTGGGAAAATATGACGGGTGATACAGGACTGTGGCCCATGTTGTTGTTTTGGTCTTTAGTCCAGAGACTGGTTTGATGCAGCTCTCCATGCTACTCTATCCTGTGCAAGCTTCTTCATCTCCCAGTACCTACTGCAATCTACATCCTTCTGAATCTGCTTACTCTATTCATCTCTTGGTCCCCCTCTACGATTTTTAACCTTCACGCTGCCCTCCAATACTAAATTGGCCATCCCATGACGCCACAGAACATGTCCTAACAACCGGTCTTTTCTTCTTGTCAAGTTGTGCCACAAACTCCTCTTCTCCCCAATTCTACGCAATACCTCCCCATTAGTTGTGTGATCGAGCCATCTAATCTTCAGCATTCTTCTGTAGCACCACATTTCGAAAACTTCTATTCTCTTCTTGTCCAAACTATTTATCGTCCATGTTTCACTTGCATACATGGCTACGCTCCATACAAATACTTTCAGAAACGACTTCCTGACACTTAAATCTGTACTCGCTGTTAACAAATTTCTCTTCTTCTGAAACGCTTTCCTTGCCACTGCCAGTCTACATTTTATATCCTTTCTACTTCGACCATCATCAGTAATTTTGTTCCCCAAATAGCAAAACTCCTTTAATACTTTAAGTGTCTCATTTCCTAATCTAATTACGTCAGCATCATTCGACTTAATTCGACTACATTCCATTATCCTCGTTTTGCTTTTGTTGATGTTCGTCTTCTATTCTCCTTTCAAGACACTGTCCATTCCGTTCAACTGCTCTTCCAAGTCCTTTGCTGTCTCTGACAGAATTACAATGTCATCGGCGAGCCTCAAAGTTTTTATTTCTTCTCCATGGATTGTAATACCTACTCCAAATTTTTCTTTTGTTTCGTTTACTGCTTGATGAATATACAGATTTAATAACATCGGGGAGAGGCCCCAACCCTGTCTCACTCCCTTCTCAGCCACTGTATTTTACCCCTGCCACCTTTAGAATTTGAAAGAGAGTATTCCAGTCAACATTGTCGAAACCTTTCTCCAACTCTACAAACGCTAGAAACGTAGGTTTGCCTCTCCTTAATCTATTTTCTAAGATACCCATACGCTGGCCAAAAACTGATGCACAATCTTTGCTCTGTGGGCTGGGGTTTCATCATGGAGGGGCATCCAGGAACCTGCTTCCCGGTATTCGTCCAGAATTCGACGAATTCTGGCCCACGAAAGATCTGATGTGTCACTACTCCATTACCATTTTCCTATGAGTGCAAAACACTTGACTTTCTACAAAGCCGTTTTTGAAACGTCCAGGGTGCGGTAGCGTTCTCGCTTCCCGCGCCCGGGATCCCGTGTTCGATTCCCGGCGGGGTCAGGAATTTTCTATGCCTCGTGATGACTGGGTGTTGTGTGATGTCCGTAGGTTAATTAGGTTTAAGTAGTTCTAAGTTCTAGGGATCTGATGACCATAGATGTTAAGTCCCATAGTGCTCAGAGCCATTTGAACCATTTTTTTTTTTTTTTTGAAACTTCAAGGAAGGTAATGCCGCACTTCGCTACGAAATATCATTAAAGTTTGGAATTTCACACAAGCATTCCTAACGGAACTCGGGCAAACTGTGTATCAGGAATTCTTCTTCTTCTTCTTCTTCTTCTTCTTCTTCTTCAGTAGCTCTACAGCCCTTGGTGAGCCCTGGCTTCTTGAACAATCTGCCTCCACACTTCTCGGTTATTTGCTGCTCTTTTCCACCCCCGGACTCCCATATTGCTGATATCCATTATTACCTCATCGATCCATCTTCTTCTAGGTCTCCCTTTTCGCCTAACTGAATGGATCATACCTTTCATCATTTTTTTTGGAATTCTATCCTCTGCCATTCTCTCCAAGTGTCCTAGCCATCGTATTCGCTGTGATTTAACAAATTTTACTATGTCCCTGCCATGTATTAACTCCTGTAATTCAGTATTGTAGCGTATTCTCCAGCCTTCTTCCTCCCTTATTGGCCCATAGATTTTGCGTAGTATTTTCCGCTCAATGCTTCTTAGAGCATTTTTATCGTGTTCTGTCAACGTCCATACCTCTGAGCCGTATGTGATAACTGGGCGGACTAGGGAATTATATATTAGCAATTTAGTTTTTCTTGTAACAAGACTACTTTTGAAAAGCTGCATATTTGCAAAGTAAGCTCTGTTTCCTGCTTGTATTCTTTCCCTTATAGCCTTTCCAATACTGTTATCATTTGTTATTAGGGCTCCCAAGTAGTTAAAAGGGGACACTCCATTCAAGCATTTCCCATTGATGTTTAGATTTTTAGGGGAATTAAAAAGCTTAAAAATTAAATTTTGTCAGGACTAGCTGCCTTTTGTTTAAAACGATCACTGAACTTGGAATAAATGTGATATTAAGAAGGAGACATTACGATCTGCAGAGTGCAGATAGAGATGCACAAAAGCTGTAACGAGACTATTAACGAGAAACGCTTCAGTCTGAGATGAATGTAAACCAAGTGGACCCAAGTGCCACTGCGTGGGCGGGCACCTTGCTCGGGTGGGCGAGCACGTCCTGCGCCTCTCGCAGACTGAGGTGCAGGAAGGCCAGCCTGGGCGCCGCCCCCGTCTCTGCGGACACCTCCACCCTGACGTCGGCAGAGCGCATGCGCGGGAGCCGCTGGCGCCGCTGCTTCCACACGTAGAGCAGCGGCAGCCGGCCGGCGCGGCGCGCCTGCCTGCAGTGGCGCGTCTCCTGGCTGGAGCCCTACAACAGTAGCGCACGTCTTTAGGGATTCGATTTCTTAATTTGTCGTGCCAGAAACACATCGTTACTTAGAAATATGTAACAAAAGATTACACTGGTGTGCAGAACCGAACCCTTCGATGCATAGCGTCTACTACAGAGCAAGGCTGTTAATGGTAGCTTCGGTGGCGTTTTATATCAGTTCTAACTCTTCAAGTTGTAGCGTTGCTCTTGGGGGGCAAAAAGAAAGAGAACTTATTTTTTTTGAAAAAATGTCGAAAAATTGAATAATTTGGTAGGCCACTTGGCAACAGAATCAGGGATTGATTACACTATTATAATAACATACGTTGAGCATTAAATACCTGAACAAGAGAAACATGATCATTTCTGTGCATTTTCATATTCGCGATGTAGTCATACCCGGAACAACACTAAGGGACCAGAAGATTTATAGACTTTAAAAGAAATGCAACACTACACAATTAAAAAAAAGTTAGTTCAGAAATAATAGGAAAACGATAATGTTCCTTCCGCCTCATGCTGCGTTCGGCCCATCAGCGTGATCGTAAATTCTGGTAATGAACTAACACAAAATAATAATCGATTAAGTAAATGAGGAGATGGAAATCATCAAGGTTAATTTACTAAAATAAGCACACTTATCTTTAACACAGTTTTTTTTAATGCTACGTACCTTTTCATATTAAATTACAATAGATGACCATTGTGGTTCAACACTTTATACATACCAGTCAAAATGACCTCTTGATGCTGTCTGTTCGTAATCAGTTACAAGAAACTACATGTTTTCTGACTGTAAAAATAACAATTACCATGTTCACTCAATATTTTCACATGAAATATATAATACCGTTGCGGAACGCAGCAAGTCCGCGTCCGCCTTTCATGGAATACAAACAATAAAAGGTGAGGCGCCAAATGCCTCATTTGTCTTGAAACAACAGAATTCTTTTTTTTTATATCATTAATCGATACATGTACATAGACATTTACAGGCACCGCGCAAGAACGGCAAAGATAAAGAATAGTAGATTCTGTCGCTGCTATGCGATGGTTCATTTCTTTTACTTTACAATTGTTCGATAACTTTAGGCAATCAGGCGTTTACTATTGAGCGTATATTAATGCTTGTTAGGCGAAAATTACTAATATTACAAAGTGCACGCAGCGCTCTGCAAGTAGGCACTCGCCACAAGCATTGTGCGCCCTGCATGAATCTGCAGCCTTATGACTGATTGGAAGCATCAAGTGAGAGGTGATCGTTGAAAGCTGTCCACTGCAGTGAAATTCGTGCCCCACACGGTTAAGGTCCAAGATGCTACTCCTGGCGGGTGTAAAAAGAATCTGCGCAACGGAAAATAATAAACTCTAAAACGAAGATTTGTCAATGTCTGACTACCCCCTGAAGTAGATCTTAGGATCTCCTAATTCTATAAATTGCAATCTAAACTTAAATGAATGACGAAGGCAACTAATCCTACTAAATGACAAACGTTGTTTCTGCTTATATATTTATTTTAGATTAAAAAGAAACCCTTTATGTAACAAAGTTTACATTTCCTAAATAAAATTACTCATCAATTGCCCCACTCTGCGCCTTATTACGACTGCGCGGTCTAATATTAATAGCGCGAAATGATTGACATCATCTACGTACCAAACACTAGAAGACACTCCTTTCAAAGGTGATCTACGGTGGTGTGGAACTTCAGTGGAAATAAACTAAGGTGATAACAGCTGTTTAGCTTTTATAGCCCTAATAAGTAGAGGCAATTTGCGATATCACCGTATGTACTGCGTCCGGTGCGTCGAAGTGATGGTTTTCGTACTCGTCTGCGACGATGGAAGACCTCCATCCACAAATAAACTCTTTCAAACACTAGGACGGCAGAAGAATGTCCTCCGACTAATATACGCTAATACTGTCTTCTTCTCTCTGTGTTCTACAGACGAGAAACGCGAACTCCCAGCCACAAGGACGGAGTTTGGATAACGCTTCAACGTAAGTATAGGCAGAGAAAGTGCCCTCAATTATTAAACGCTGCGTACTGAACGACGACTTCCAACCCGGAGGTGAAGTCCAGAATCGTATAGGTTCGTAACAGTACAGTTTCTAATGGTCTAAGTATAAGCTCTACCGAGAGCAAATGTAGCAAGTCCGTCTGTATCAACAAAGCTGATATCGAGCGACCGTCACACACGGGAGCTCACAGTGGAAGACATCTTCTCTTCACCGCTGGTTTCCCAGCAAGGCTTGGCTCCCCACCACCGTAATTCTGAAAACGAATCATATTCCCGAAACCACGGAATATTCTCCCTCTCTACAGATTCTTCCGAACGCCGATCACCCATATTTTAGTCTTTTGTCGTCCAGTGCGGAAAGTTTGCGAGGAAAAACCTAAACTCGTACAATGGTACTCTCCTGAGTAAAAATCTTTGGAAATAACTTAGCCTGCGTGGTTTTCGAGGTCCTGCTTCTTCGTTCCTCTCACCTGCGTCCAAGATTTTCAGCGTTCGGAAGTATTATCCTGTTATCCTTCCGGCCCCTACTACAATAGCGGCCGGCCGTCATCCTATTGTGCTCCAGAGCTCATGTGCCACGACGTCTGTCTAGCTGCTTACTGTGTTTAAGCAGGACCAACACCTGTGCTGGCCTTCCACCCAGAGCTTGAGTTCTGCCGTTTCATCTCCACTGGCGTTACAACCTCTACTAGAATGGGCAATCATTCATTACTACGTTTTTTATAATAAAGACACTCCGTCACCTTTCATGCAATAAGCGTTAACAATTAGTTACAAGACGTACGTGACAATGTCAGTCGCCTTTATATATTCATATATACGACGTACAGCCTATCACCTGATACCTAATTGCGTTTGTAGATCACGGCAAAGTATGTGGATGAGTGGTTGTAAGATGGAAAGTATAGCCACCTTACAAAGGACGGAAGTGACTTTCACATGATGCGCCACTGCCGAGTAACAAAGCTCGATGTGACTTGACGTACACGGAAAGAACTGCTACAGTACAGCGCAGAGGATAACTAAAGGAAATACGCAGTGAGACAAGCAGCAATGATATTTGTATTACGGGACAATCATCGCAATGAAGTCGCAGAGATTTATTAAGACCCCTTGGAGATTGCAAAAGGCGGGACATGGTTCTTATTATGGTATCTGATAACTGCAGACAGCAATACATGTTCTGCAACGTGCCCCGATGCTGGATTGGAGATGGGTGAAGAGCTCTTATGGTAGGCTGTTCCAGTCCTCCGACAACTGCTGGATGGTCGACGGCGTACTAAACACCTTTTTCCAGAGCTGTTTCACAGAGAAAGACCGCACTGCAGTTCCTTCTCTAAATCCTCGAACGAACGAAAAACTGGCTGACATCGAAATAAGTGTCCAACAAACAGAAAAGCAACTGAAATCACTCACTGGACCTGACGGGATACCAATTCGATTTTACACAGAGTACGCGAAAGAACTTGACCCCCTTCTAACAGCCGTGTACCGCAAGTCTCTATAGGAAGGGAGGGTTCCAAATGACTGGGAAAGAGCACAGGTAGTTCCAGTTTTCGAGAAGAGCCGTCGAGCAGATGCGCAAAACTATAGGCCTATATCGCTGACATCGATCTGTTGTAGAATTTTAGAACATGTCTTCTGGCGCGTATCACGTCATTTCTGGAAACGCAGAATCTACTCTGTAGGAATCAAAATGGATACCGGAAACATCGATCGTGTGAGACCCAACTCGCCTATGTGTTCATTAGACCAAGAAAATATCAGATACAGGCTCCCAAGTAGATGTCATTTTCCTTGACTTTCGGAAGGCATTCGATACAGTTCCGCACTGTCGCCTGATAAACAAAGTAAGAGCCTACCGAATATCAGACCAGCTGTGTGGCTGGATCGAAGAGGTTTTAGCAAACAGAACACAGCATGTTGCTCTCAATGGAGAGACGTCTACAGACGTTAAAGTAAACTCTGGCGTGCCACAGGGGAGTGTTATGGGACCATTGCTTTTCACAATATGTATAAATGACCTAGTAGATAGTGTCGGATGTTCCATGCGGCTTTTCGCGGATGATGCTGTAGTATACAGAGAAGTTGCAGCATTAGAAAACTGGAGCGAAATGCAGGAAGATCTGCAGCGGATAGGCACTTGGTATAGGGAGTGGCAACTGACCTTTAACATAGACAAATGTAATGTATTTCGAATACATAGAAAGAAGGATCCTTTATTGTATGATTATATGATAGCGGAACAAACACTGGTAGCAGTTACTTCAGTAAAATATCTGGGAGTATGCATGCGGAACGATTTGGAGTGGAATGATCATACAAAATTAATTGTTGGTAAGGCGGGTGCCTGATTCAGATTCACTGGGAGGGTCCTTAGAAAATGTAGTCCATCAACAAAGGAGGTGGCTTACAAAACACTCGTTCGACCTATACTTGAGTATGCTCATCAGTGTGGGATCCGTACCAGGTCGGGTTGACAGAGGAGATAGAGAAGATCCAAAGAAGAGCGGCGCGTTTCGTCACAGGGTCACTTGGTAAGCGTGATAGAGTTACGGAGATGTTTAGCAAACTCAAGTGGCAGACTCTGCAAGAAAGGCGCTCTGCATCGCGGTGTAGCTTGTTGTCCAGGTTTCGAGAGGGAGCTTTTCTGGATGAGGTATCGAATATATTGCTTCTCCCTGCTTATATCTCCCGAGGTGATCACGAATATAAAATCAGAGAGATTCGAGCGCGCACAGAGACTTCCCGTGAACCATACGTGACTGGAACAGGAAAGGAAGGTAATGACAGTGGCACGTAAAGTGCCCTCCGCCACACACCGTTGGGTGGCTTGCGGAGTATAAATGTAGATGTAGATGTCCTCCCCCCCAAGAACCTTGGACCTTGCCGTTGGTGGGGAGGCTTGCGTGCCTCAGCGATACAGATAGCCGTACCGTAGGTGCAACCACAACGGAGGGGTATCTGTTGAGAGGCCAGACAAACGTGTGGTTCCTAAAGAGGGGCAGCAGCCTTTTCAGTAGTTGCAGGGGCAACAGTCTGGATGATTGACTGATCTGGCCTTGTAACACTAACCAAAGCAGCCTTGCTGTGCTGGTACTGCGAACGGCTAAAAGCAAGGGGAAACTACGGCCGTAATTTTTCCCGAGGGCATGCAGCTTTACTGTATGATTAAATGATGATGGCGTCCTCTTGGGTAAAATATTTCGGAGGTAAAATAGTCACCCATTCGGATCTCCGAGCGGGGACTATTCAGGAGGACGTCATTATCAGAAGAAAGAAAACTGGCGTTCTAGGGATTGGAGCGTGGAATGTCAGATCCGTTAATTGGGCAGGTAGGTTAGAAAATTTAAAAAGGGAAATGGATAGGTTAAAGTTAGATATAGTGGGAATTAGTGAAGTTCGGTGGCAGGAGGAACAAGACTTCTGGTCAGGTGAATATAGGGTTATAAATACAAAATCAAACAGGGGTAATGCAGGAGTCGGTTTAATAATGAGTAAAAAAATAGGAGTGCGGGTAAGCTACGACAAACAGCATAGCGAACGCATTATTGTGGCTAAGATAGACACGAAGCCCATGCCTACTACAGTAGTACAAGTTTATATGCCAACTACCTCAGCAGATGACGAAGAAATTGAAGAAATGTATGATGAAACATAAAAAATTATTCAGATAGTGAAGGGAGACGAAAATTTAATAGTCATGGGTGACTGGAATTCGGTAGTAGGAAAAGGGAGAGAAGGAAACGTAGTAGGTGAATATGGATTGGGGCTAAGGAATGAAAGAGGAAGCCGCCTGATAGAATTTTGCACAGAGCACAACTTAATCACAGCTAACACATGGTTCAAGAATCATAAGAGAAGGCTGTATACATGGACGTAGCCTGGAGGTACTGACAGGTTTCAGATAGACTACATGATGGTAAGACAGAGATTTAGGAACCAGGTTTTAAATTGTAAGACATTTCCAGGGGCAGATGTGGACTCTGACCACAATCTATTGGTTATGAACCGTAGATTAAAACTGAAGAAACCGCAAAATGGTGGGAATTTAAGGAGATGGGACCTGGACGAACTGAAAGAACCCGAGTTTGTACAGAGCTTCAGGGAGAGCATAAGGGAACAATTGACAGGAATGGGGGAAATAAATACAGTAGAAGAAGAATGGGTAGCTTTGAGAGATGAAGTAGTGAAGGCAGCAGAGGACCTAGTAGGTAAAAAGACGAGGGCTAGCATAAATCCTTGGGTAACACAAGAAATACTGAATTTAATTGAAGAAAGGAGAAAATATAAAACTGCAGTAAATGAAGCAGGCAAAAAGGAATACAAACGTCTCAAAAACGAGATCGACAGGAAGTGCAAAATGGCTAAGCAGGGATGGCTAGAGGACAAATGTAAGGATGTAGAGGCTTCTCTCATGAGGGGTAAGATAGATACTGCCTACAGGAAAATTAAAGAGAGCTTTGGAGAAAAGAGAACCACTTGTATGAATATCAAGAGCTCAGATGGGAACCCAGTTCTAAGCAAAGAAGGGAAAGCAGAAAGGTGGAAGGAGTATATAGAAGGTCTATACAAGGGCAATGTACTTGAGGACAATATTATGGAAATGGAAGACGATGTAGATGAAGATGAAATGGGAGATACGATACTGCGTGAAGAGTTTGACAGAGCACTGAAAGACCTGAGTCGAAACAAGGCCCCGGGAGTAGACAAAATTCCATTAGAAATAATGACGGCCTTGGGAGAGCCAGTCCTGACAAAACTGTACCATCTGGTGAGCAAGATGTATGAGACAGGCGAAATACGCTCAGACTTCAAGAAGAATATAATAATTCCAATCCCAAAGAAAGCAGGTGCTGACAGATGTGAAAATTACCGAACAATCAGTTTAATAAGAAACGGATTCAAAATACTAACGCGTATTCTTTACAGACGAATGGAAAAACTGGTAGAAGCTGACCTCGGGGAAGATCAGTTTGGATTCCGTAGAAATATTGGAACACGTGAGGCTATACTGACCCTACGACTTATGTTAGAAGCTAGATTAAGGAAAGGCAAACCTACGTTTCTTGCATATGCAGACTTAGAGAAAGCTTTTGACAATGTTGACTGGAATACTCTCTTTCAAATTCTGAAGATGGCAGGGTAAAATACAGGGAGCGAAAGGCTGTTTACAATTTGTACAGAAACCAGATGGCAGTTGTAAGAGTTGAGGGGCATGAAAGGGAAGCAGTGGTCGGGAAGGGAGTGAGACAGGGTTGTAGCCTCTCCCCGATGTTATTCAATCTGTATATTGAGCAAGCAGTGAAGGAAATAAAAGTAAAATTCGGAGTAGTTATTAAAATCCATGGAGAAGAAATAAAAACTTTGAGGTTCGCCGATAACATTGTAATTCTGTCAGAGACAGCAAAGGACTTGGAAGAGCAGTTGAACGGAATGGACAGTGTCATGAAAGGAGGTTATAAGATGAACATCAACAAAAGCAAAAGGAGGATAATGGAATGTAGTCGAATGAAGTCGGGTGGTACTGAGGGAATTAGATTAGGAAATGAGACACTTAAAGTAGTAAAGGAGTTTTGCTATTTGGGGAGCAAAATAACTGATGATGGTCGAAGTAGAGAGGATATAAAATGTAGACTGGCAATGGCAAGGAAAGCATTTCTGAAGAAGAGAAATTTGTTAACATCGAGTATAGATTTAAGTGTCACGAAGTCGTTTCTGAAAGTATTTGTATGGAGCGTAGCCATGTATGGAAGTGAAACATGGGCGATTAATAGTTTGGACAAGAAGAGAATGGAAGCTTTCGAAATGTGGTGCTACAGAAGAATGCTGAAGATTAGATGGATAGATCACGTAACTAACGAGGAGGTACTGAATAGAATTGGGGAGAAGAGGAGTTTGTGGCACAACTTGACTAGAAGAAGGGATCGGTTGGTAGGACATGTTCTGAGGCATCAAGGGATCACCAATTTAGGACTGGAGGGCATCGTGGAGGGTAAAAATCGTAGAAGGAGACCAAGAGATAAATACGCTAAACGGATTCAGAAGGATGTAGGTTGCAGTAGGTACTGGGAGATGAACAAGCTTGCACAGGATAGAGTAGCATGGAGAGCTGCATCAAACCAGGCTCAGGACTGAAGACCACAACAACAATTGTAGATGTATGTGGTCGCGCTGCAATGCGTCTTCCCAACGCATCCAACCCATCATTGATAGGATTTAAGCCGGAGGAACGGCCAGGGCATGCTCTTCGTTGAATATCCTGTAGTTTCAGGAGCTCCTCTTCCTGAGGTGCCCTATGAGATGGAGCATTGTCCTCAATAAAAAGAAGTCAGGACCGAATGGACCCCTGACAAGACACACATAGAAAGGGTCTGCATTGTGGCAATGTTGCTGGCCAGTGGCGTGAACCGTGTTCAAAGTTATGGAGGTCAGTAGGCCCGTACAACATTAAGCCTCCGCTCACCATAGCACCTGGACTACGAAGCGATCATAATCGACAATGTTCGTGATGTTCCTGGGTACATTACGTGTTCGCACCTCTCGTCACATGAGGGTACGTCCATAATAACTACTCGGACTGAATCTCCTGTCATCCGAGAAGATCACTCTACCCCAATCCTCGTTGGTACAGATCGTATGGTCTCGGCACCGTCAGAAACGGTGTCGGCGAGAACCACTCACATACTGTGGAGGGTGAAATTGTTTGCCTCGCAGCCCTGTTATCTGTGGTTGCATTTGTACTCGCTGTTTCACGTGCACAAATTCTAGCCTGTTGCACAATTAGCGGACATCAGCCGCTGTATTTGATCGCGGTACACAATTTCCTCTCCTTCGGTCAGCAGTAAGTGTGGCTCGCAATGCATCTAATACAATTGGAACAATGCTGTGACCAATACCAAATTCCGGGAGTACACTCGTCACACTTCTTCCAGTTTCCCGATTATTTCGCGTGTGAAACCATTGAAATTTCGTCTGCGGGCCACGTTATAGTGCATAATACGTCTGGAGTGCACTGTAACTGTTCGTTGATTGACAAACATTGTCTTTTCCCTGCATCATGTTGCATGGCCAGCCCCATTTTGCGCTATACTTACACTGGCGTCATGCGTTGTGACGTCCGCCTTTCTGTACGAGACTATGAGACACCTGGAAACATACTTTCGCACCTCTCAATCATTTCCGCCTAGTAGTTAATATGTTGTCGTGCTTTATCCACCCTGTCCTCAAGTTTTCTAGAGGAATATAATGAACAAACGCTCAAAGAGAAAAATATTAGAGAGCTCTTAAAAGAGCACAGTGATCACTTTGCAGTGCTCTTGATGGTGGAAAGATCGGTCCCAGTCTGTGATGTGACCCACGACCACCACTGACACCTGTCATGGTACTCAAGCGGTGTGTGTGTGTGTGTGCGCGTGTGTGTGTGTGTGTGTGTGTGTGTGTGTATGAGTCGCTTGTTTCTTACCAATGCCGTAAGGTAGAACCTATGTGCAGACTTCAGAAAAAGGTGGAACGGGTCTAACGTGTAAGGACATGCCCAAGGTCTGACCGTGAATGAAGCGGTGTGTGTGTGTGTGTGCGTGTGTGTGTGTGTGTGTGTGTGTGTGTGTGTGTGAGTCGCTTGTTTCTTACCAATGCCGTAAGGTAGAACCTATGTGCAGACGTCAGAAAAAGGTGCAACGGGTCTAACGTGTAAGGACATGCCCAAGGTCTGACCGTTCCATTTGTTGTACCAACAAGCACCGTCCATCATATCCAAAGAACTGTTTACCACTGGCAGCCAATTGAAACGACGCAAGAACGCTGGTCTTAGAAAGTTCCGAAGCGAGAGTCATCGGACACGTCTAGTCCCACGCCTTGTCAATGAGCAACCCGACAGGAATTTGAGCGGTCAGTGACTACAGGTTCGTGTAAACCCGTTTTCGAGTGAAAACTGCGAAGGAAATTGCTTGCAGTGTATATACTGATCAGCCATAACATTACGACCACCTACGTAATAGCTGGTATGTCCACCGCTAGCAGGAATAACAGCAACGATGCGTAGTGACGCGGAAGCAATGAGGCCTTGGTAGTTTGCTGGAGGGAGTTGAGACCATATCTACACGCACAAGGCACCTAATTCCCGTAAATACCGGGGATGGGGCAATGAGCTCAGGCGACACTTTCAATCGTATTGCAGATAAGTTTGATCGGGTACAGATCTGGTGAGTTGGAGGGCCAGCACATCAAGTGGAACCACTCCATTACACTGCTGGCCTTATGACATGGGGCATTATCTTGTTGAAAAATGCCATTGCCGTCGGGAAACATAATCGTCATCAAAGGGTGTACGTGGTCTGCAACCGTGTACTATATGGCCATCATGATGCCTTGTAGAAGCTCCACTGGACCCATGGATGCACACGTGGATGTTCCGCAGAGCATAATGGAGCAGCCGCCAGCTTGTTTCCGTCCCGCCATACAGGTGTCAAGGATCTGTTCCGCTGGAAGACGACCGATTCGCGCCCTCACATCGGTATGATGAAGAAGATATCGGCATTCGTCAGACCATGCAACGCTCTGTCACTGCGCCAACGTCCAGTGCCGATGGTCACGTGCTCATTTCAGTCGTAGTTGCCGATGTTGTTGTGTTAACATTGGCAAATGCATGGGTCGTCGGCTATGCAGACCCATCGTTAGGAGTGTTCGGTGCACTGTGTGTTAAGACACATTTGTCCTATGCTCATCATTAAAGTCTGACTTTAGTACCACCACAGTTCGCCGCCTGCCCTGTTTTACAGTCTGCCCAGCCTACAACATCCGACATTTGTAGTGAGGAGTGGCCGCCCAACTCCACAATGTCTGGACTTGGTTGAACCTTGGTTTCGCCACGATGTTGAAGACACTTACCACAGCACTCCTAGAACACCGACAAGTCGTCCAGTGTCCGAAATGCTCTTGCCGGGCCTCCGGACCATCACAACCTGCCCTCGGTCAAACTCAGATAGATGGCACTATTTGGCACGCCTTCCCTATTCTAAACACGGACAGCACGCTCACTCGTACTACACCTACCGTGCGTGGCTTTGACCAGAGGTCATTCGTCGCCAGGTGACGCTGCTATCGGCTGCACGAATTTATATCGATAGCATATCGGAAGTCTTAATGTTCTGGCTGATCAGTGTATTGTATAATTGACATATGTTCACCACGACGTTTTTGGCTGTGCTGAAATGCTATTGATTTTTACATTCAGGGATGTGGTACACTTAACGCAGTAAGTAGTTTGTAAATGCTGTTTACAAGGTGTTTACATGCGTGGTCGGCATTACACACATATGGTAAAAGATATCTCTTTACTTCTTTCGTAACCCAACAAAGGAAACCTTTGTCCTTCACGCAGTGAATTCTTGACTGAGATACACAAAAGAGACATGAGTGCAGCTTACACGACTCGTTTATCAAAGATATTTGACGCTGCCTTCAAACATTTGGGCATCAACGAAAAGGAAGACTGGGTACCCATTCCTAATCGGCTTACTGGATTGCGATTCAATTGACTGTGATCGCGTATGGCTAGTGAAATTTTACGGTGCGTAAGGCTATCTTTACCGAAGGAAAATAAAACCGGTTGGTAGGAGGAAAGCGTACAACAGACCCTTCTGAAGGAAGAATCTATTCTAAACCTAATACAAATACTGACGATAATTCTGGAACGGTTGGAATATAGTGCAGTCGCTCACGAACCACACAAGCGGCAAAGGTACCACGCAATATTTGGTTAACTTAACGGTCGTCATCTACTAGGGTAATGAATATCGAAAATCGTAAGAGTGATAATGGTAAAGCAAAATAAGCAAAAACTCTGGCGTTTCAACGTAAGGTTGTCACGCTTTTCCACAACACAACAGTTCGCGGGAAAATAAATGAATCAGACATAATGGAAAATTTACTAACTGGCAAACAATTTACTCTTGATTACTGAAAGACCGAACTGAATGCCCTCTAAACAAATGAGCAGTTTATTTTACTTTTAATATAACAACAATAGAACACATACCAAGCCACCAGAAGTCAGTCGCTCAGGTAAATACAGAATAAATGAAACTGCGCACTCTTAATTTGTACTGTATCTTTCGTTATCAGTTTCAGTGAAAGTAATAGTCGAAAATGGAAATTAGTTAAGCTTCTGTTAAGGAATACAAGGATGAACAGTTACTGAGGCAGAATAATTTAGCCTGAAACTTGTCATTAGCAAACAAACAAAACCGGCAGTAAGTAGTTAATCAGGTTTCATATTTTTACGATACCCGGTAATTACATGGAAAGGAAACGGACCATGCTTGGTGATAGTGTCTGAGGTGAATGACAACACAGGTGCCCTTCAAGTTTTAACTATTGCAGCTCATTATCCATTACAGTTAGTCGAAAATTGTGAAAGGAATACCACTGGGGAATGCCTGTACAATATTACTTATATTTTGTCACTCAACGGTCTTACGATGTTGTAGCTGGTCGGACGACGAAGAATGTAGCCGACGACAATTATGAGCTGCTACTATTGCTGCTACTGAGTATTCTCCAGAGCCACCGATAATTATGGGACAGGCAATAGTTAGAACTGCAGCTTTCTCCGCCTGTCCACTCATGTTCTGCTCTCAATACTCGCGGGCTAACAAAACACTTCCGCACTTTTTCAGCGCTCAAGCTGCTCTGCTTGCCCTCTGCTCGCGGCGCGAGAGGCTCTCCATACCCATAGATAAACAATGGAACAGCTACTGCTGTCGATACATTAAAATATATTATTTCTGTCACAAAGCTTACAAAGTCAGACTTAGCCGCACAGTGGAAGATATCAACGGATATTAAAAGGCAAAAATTTTTGCATGGTGCAAAGGTATTTTATCTGTATTTTCGGTGTTACAAATGATCCGAAGTACCGGAGCAGGCTTTGGAGCGACAGGAAAACGGGGAAAGGTGTGCAGATTCCGGATTCAAACTCTCAGTCGCCTGACGCTAATACCATTGAACGTGTATGATCTTACATCAAAACTAAGTTTCAACAAGAAAGTTCTTAATTTTGAAACAGCTGTCAATGCAGATGCGACACATTTGGAGGTCTCTTCCACGTGAATATGCGGAAAACGTAGTTTCTAGTATGCTTCGGAGATGTCAAGTGATTGTCGTCACAGCTTGTGACTGGACGTATTATTATCTGTAACTGTAGTTTTCTTTTCTTTATACATGACGTATGTATAAGAATTAGTTTGTTGTCAAGTACATTTTTCTACTGATACATCTGGCCACGATCTTACTTAACATACGGTGGCGTTGCAATTTAAACAGCGATCAGTGTAATCTCTACTCATCCGTAAGCTGTCCGTTAGAATGTTCCGCATATCTTTTTTCTGCGCCCATAATACACCCTACAGCGCTTTTGCTCCATAATGAGCAAGAAGCACATGCAGTTTCTGAGCGCATAGATATCCAAGACCTCAGAAGCTGCTTTGCCGTTTGGTGTGCGACAATTTTTCTAATTAACCGTGACCTCACTGAGCAGCTCGGTGGATTCTCTTTATGAAAGCAGGTGACCGCGGATGCCTCCTTGCTCCCTAATCAAGCGCAGTGGCTTCAAATTAACTCCACGCCACTTCTTTCTTTTTCGGGCCGCTGCGGTGACGCCGGCAGAGCGGCGTTATTAAAATTAACGACCACGGGCTTTTTACTGCAGTCGCTCTCTCGCGATTCATAAGGCGTAAATGATTTTAGCGCTGCTGCTACGCAGCTCTACGCAGGCCGTAAAACGTAATGCCATTTCGACTGACGTTGTAGGCTGCTAGAGTGGAAGTGTTGCACGCATTACGGATTACATTAGAAGCGGTCTGAGTGAATAATCTGTTATGAACGTCGTACTTTATGATAAAACAATGAAAGAGCGAGCTTGCTCTTACTCGTTGTCCATACAGTCAATACCATTTTCATTTATATAATGTGTGGAAACATAACAGTCTGTCACTGAGGATAATCCTGTTCGATGCGTGAAGTCGCTATTTCTCCTCATCTCTTGGCAAACATATCCCACGTATCACAAGAAACTTAAAATTATAAGTGGCGCTGGCCATTCAAATTGCTACACCACAAAGAAGACGTGCTACAAACTCGAAATTTAACCGACAGGAAGAAGATGTTGCGATATTCAAATGATTAGCTTTTCAGAGCATTCACACAAGGTTGGCGCCGGTGGCGACACCTACAACGAGCAGACATGAGGAAAGTTTCCAACCGATTTCTCATACACAAACAGCAGTTGACCGGTGTTGCCTGGTGAATCTGACGCCTCATGTAAGGAGAAGAAATGCATACCATCACGTTTCCGACTTTGATAAAGGTCGGATTGTAGCCTATCGCTATTGCGGTTTATCGTATCGCGACATTGCTGCTCGCGTTGGTCGAGATCCAATGACTGTTAGCAGAATACGGAATCGGTGGGTTTAGGAGGGTAATACGGAACACCGTGCTGGATCCCAACGGCCTCGTATCACTAGCAGTCGAGTTGACAGGCATCTTATCCGCATGGCTGTAACGGATCGTGCAGCCACGTCTCGATCCCTGAGTCAACAGACGGGGACGTTTACAAGACTACAACCATCTTGCACGAACAGTTCGACGATGTTTGCAGCAGCGTGGACTATCAGCTCGGAGACCATGGCTGCGGTTACCCTTGACGCTGCATCGCAGACAGGAGCGCCGGCGATGGTGTACTCAACGACGAACCTGGGTGCACGAATGGCAAAACGTCATTTTTTCGGATGAATCCAGGTTCTGTTTACAGCATCATGATGGTCGCCTCCGTGTTTGGCAACGTCGCGGTGAACGCACATTGGAAACGTGTAATCGTCATCGCCATACTCCCATATCACCCGGTGTGATGGTATGGGGTGCCATTGGTTACACGTCTCGGTCACTTCTTGTTCGCATTGACGGCACTTTGAACAGTGGACGTTACATTTCAGATGTGTTACGACCCGTGGCTCTTCCCTTCATTCGATCCCTGCGAAACCCTACATTTCAGCAGGATAATGCACGACCGCATGTTGCAGGTCCTGTACGGGCCGTTCTGGATATAGAAAATGTTCGACTGCTGCCCTGGGCAGCACATTCTCCAGATCTCTCACCAATTGAAAACGTCTGGTCAATGGTGGCCGAGTAACTGGCTAGTCACAATACGCCAGTCACTACTCTTGATGAACTGTGGTTTCGTGTTGAAGCTGCATGGGCAGCTGTAGCTGTCCATGCCATCCTAGCTGTGTTTGACTCAATGCCCAGGCGTATCAAGGCCGTTATTACGGCCGGAGGTGGTTGTTCTGGGTACTGATTTCTCAGGATCTATGCACCAAAATTGCGTGAAAATGTAATCACATGTCAGTGCTAGTATAATATATTTGTCCAATGAATACCCGTTTATCATCCGCATTTCTTCTCCGTGTAGAAATTTTAGTGGCCAGTACTGAAATGTATTACCTCCTAATTACCTATGAGAAAACATTTCAAGCGTTTGAAAGAAAACGAACGTTATTAACTTTTACATCTTTATACTTCGTGTCTACATATTTACAGCCTCTTGCCGCTAGACGGCTCAGAAATGTAGCGTGTAATATGGTGGTGTGTAACCTAACTACACTAAGGCGACGAAAATGTGGGACAGCGACATGCACAAATAAAGACGTGGGTAGTATCACGTTCACAAGATATAGAAGGGCATTGAATTAGTGGAGCTGTCATTAGCACTCAGGTGAGTCATGCAAAAAGGCGTCCAGCGTGATCATGGCCGCACTACGGGAATCAATAGATTCTGAACGTGGAGTGGAAGTTGTAGCCAGATGGATGCGATGTTCCATTCCGGAAATCGCTAGGAAATGCAGTATTCCGACAACCAGAATGTCAACAGTGTGTTGAGAATACCACATTTTAGGCATTACCTCTCACCCCGAACAATGTAGTCACCGACGGCTTTCACTTCACGACCGAGAACAGCGGCGTTAGCGTAGAGTTGTCAGTGCTAACAGACAGCAAAACTGAGTGAACTAACCGCAGAAATCGATGAGGGATGTATTAGGACTACTGTCGGCTATAGCAGCAGACTGTAGCCGCACCACCTTTTAGGGTTGGGGAAGTTAGTTTTGTGCGATATTCTGAGCACAAGTTACAGCCAGGTGTGGGCTTGATTGCAGTAAGTTACGCTGACCAGCGGTTGCGAAGTGGAATGGAGGCCACAGGGGCCGTCGAACCGCTGAAAAGCGTAAACGCAACGGTTTGCATGTCGCAAGCTACAGGCAGAAGGGGCCCACTGGCGCAACCGGGGTGTGGGGCTTACGTGACTCAGAGCGATGCGTTAGCAGAACAGAGGCGCGCAGCAGAGTATAAATAGGTGGTGTTTTCGAACGAGATTCATTCAAGTGTGGTAGATCTCCTGGACGGCGGGGCGTGTGATACAACCGGCGACACCCGGCAGCAGATGGGCTACAGCGTCCCAGACCATGGCGGGTCGTTGGTTCGACCCTCTGAGGCCGACGCGGGGTCCGGAGCCAGCCAGGGTGGGCCACTCTTCGGCTCGCTACCGAGGACAGTCCTCTCGTATCCCGACACACGCCGGAGACTTACAAGGTGAGGGCTGCAGGTTCGGACGCCGGAACGGGACGGTCGTTGCCGCCGCGTTCCCAGCTAAGCCAGCCGAGGAAGAAGCAGTAGCGAGGCTGGCCTACGGCTCCCGGCGGAGCAGCGCGGAGCCAACGGGCACGGTCGCCGCTGAGTCGGCCGCTGGCGCAGCCGTCCTCACGTAGTCGGAACTCTACAGTTGGCGAACAAGGCCGGCATGACACAGCATTGCTCTGCACAGGCCGCTGGGGGTACTTTCTGAGTACTGTGGGGCCTGTCACGCGGACCGAGGTCAACGAAGCTCTATAGTGGAAACGAATAAATCATTTGGAAAGTTCTCGCCGAGTTTCAATACGGCCCCTCCTGGCAGCCATCCACTACAAGACTATTGACGCGAGTGCCTTTGCTAACAGCACGACATCGCCTGCGTCGCCTCTCCTGCGCTCGTAACCATATCAGTTGGACCCTAGACGACTGAAAAACCGTGACCTGATCAATCACGATTTCAGCTGGTAAGAGCAGATGCTAGGATTCGAGTGTGGCACAGACCTCACGAAGTCGTGGGCCCACGTTGGCAACGAGGCACTGTGCAAGCTTCTGGTTGCTCCCTAATAGTGTGGGTCGAACTGAGCCGTCCATTCACCGCAAATAGTTATGTTCTGCTACTTAGAGACCATTTTCTGCTATTCATAAACTTCATCTTCACCTACAACGACTAAATTTTGATGGATGGCAATGCGCTAAGTCAAGTGTCCACAATTGTGTGAAGAAAATTCTGGAGAATTTGAGTGAATGGTTTGGCCACCCAGTTCGTCCGACATGAAACGCATCGAACATTTATGGGTCATAATCGAGAGGTCGGTTCGTGCACAAAATCGTGCAACGGCAACACTTCCGTAATTATGGGCGGCTACAGAGGCAGCATGGTTTAATGTTTCTGCAGGGGACTTCCAACGACGTATTGAGTCCATACCACGTCGCGTTGCTGCACTAAGACGGGAAAAATCGGTCCGACACGATTTTACGATATGTCTCATAATATTTGTCACCTCAGTGTATGTCGATGGGTAAGAGAAAGCGTGCTGTAATCCAGTTTTGAATTTTAAGATTTCGTCCACACATGTAGCACTCTCTACTTCAGCATCACAATGCCCGATCACACACTAGCGATGTGACATCTGCAGCAACCCGACGCCTTGTGTACAGTTTATCCTTCATACCATCCCGACTGCACCCCATCCGGTTTCCGCCTGTTTCCAGAAATTAAAGAATGCCTTCAACGAGTTCACTTTGATAGTGTTGAAGTGGTCCAAGTAGAAGTGTCGCGGTATCGACAAATGTCCTCTCTATAGGAGGAATGTGGTCGACGGCAGCGTACCTATGAATGAGAAATAAATAAGTCGACACAGAGAATAAAGATGTAGACCATTAATAGAGTTTGGCTTTTTAAATAATCCAAGCTTTAAGACGTAACACATTTGGAGGCATTACTTTCCAGCAGGCCCTTGTAGCTTAGTTTGGTTAGTAGCTTTAGTGACATGAAGTATGATGGATGAAACCGCTACTGTAGGAAGATATCCTTTCTATCAGTCACTTGAGACAGCCGATCGATGGATTTTCACAAAAAATTCATCTGTTTTACGCACAGAATATTTATTCCTTCGTCAGCAATCATTACCAGACTCGGATTATTTCGCTAACAAAGAACAAGTACGGATGAGAAAACTTTCTAGTGGTCGAAGAGTACTTCTCCTAGACAGTCTAGACTCGTCTAAGTATCAAAGAGCTTCCCAGGGCTTCACGGCAAATATTTATTTTTAGGATTAAAGTAGTAGCAGCATCGCTACCACAGGGGACCAGACCGGCTGAAAGACTCAGTTTTAAATCATTTTGTAGACTTGCTGCACACCTAGATACCGAGGATTTAATGACGGTTCCTCACAATTATAGGTTAGGGTCCTCAAATTCACAAGTGAAAGTGATATTTCCGGAAGATGTGAATTCCCGAGGCAGAGGTTGTGATTTAGCTCAAACGCAATATTCCTTTTCGTTGGCAGCTGTGTGCTGCGTTGTAGAGCCGAAAGAAAAGATTTTATTTTGAAGATTTGTAAGGATTGGTACATAGAAATGAACAGTAATACGTCCACGGAAAGCGAGGTGATTATTTCTGTGTGAGGAGTTTACTTCTATGCGGTTTAACTGTTATGCCAAGAATTCTCTTTTGAGACAGTTAGACGAATTTTCAGGAAAGTAGTTAGGGGTAGAGTTGGTTGGCTGATTTGGGGTAGGGGACCAAACAGTGAGATCATCGCTCCCATCGGATTGGGGAAGGATATGGTAGGAAGCCGGCCGTGCCCCTTCAAAGGAACCATCCCGGCATTTGCCTGAAGCGAATTAGGGAAATCACGGAAAATCTAAATCAGGATGGCCAGACGGGGGCGAATGCGAGTCCAGTGTGCTAACCACTGCACCACCTCGCTCGGTTATGAGCAGAGCTGGAGAGCAGTATTCTAGCGGACTATAGCTTCCGAAATAGTAGTCAGATTAAGAGTTTCTCTGAGAGAAATCAAATGGCTGTAGCTCTGAAGCTACTGACGTAGGAGTTGTGAATATACCAGAGCCTTCGATGCTATACTTACTGGAGGCCCACGAGAAAGACAGGCCGCAGCGCGTACGTCACGAAGGTAGGCCAGAGCTCGCTCGCTCGCTTAACTCAGCGGGTAAAATGCATGTCTAAACCTGTTTACTGGCAACTGGATGTGTACGTACTAACGAAAATTGAGTCTTCTACTGGAATCTGCTATTACAAAGTCTTACTGATTAGTACTTGAACAACAAAATTTAAAATCATCTCTCGACATAAATGGTATAAAAAAATTATAATTATATATTAATACCTTCAGCAGCTGATGGGCGTTGATATATATCAACGGGAACAGGTTAAAATGTGTGCCCCGACCTGAACTCGATCCCGGAATCTCCTGCTTACATGGCAGACGCCCTATCCATTTTTTTTAAAAAATCCCATTTTGTTCAATGGGATTTAACAAAAATAAAAAATAAAAAAGTTGTTCAAGTACTAATCAGTAAGACTTTGTAATTTTGTTCAATCCCCCCCCCCTCATGAACCATGGACCTTGCCGTTAGTGGGGAGCCTTGCGTGCCTCAGCGATACAGATAGCCGTACCGTAGGTGCAACCACAATGGAGGGGTATCTGTTGAGAGGCCAGACAAACGTGTGGTTCCTGAAGAGGGGCAGCAGCCTTTTCAGTAGTTGCAGGGGCAACAGTCTGGATGATTGACTGATCTGGCCTTGCAACACTAACCAAAACGGCCTTGCTGTGCTGGTACTGCGAACGGCAGAAAGCAAGGGGAAACTACAGCCGTAATTTTTCCCGAGGGCATGGAGCTTTACTGTGTGGTTAAATGATGATGGCGTCCTCTTGGGTAAAATATTCCGGAGGTAAAATAGTCCCCCATTCGGATGTCCGGGTGGGGACTACTCAAGAGGACGTCGTTATCAGGAGAAAGAAAACTGGCTTACTACGGATCGGAGCGTGGAATGTCAGATCCCTTAATCGGGCAGGTAGGTTAGAAAATTTAAAAAGGGAAATGTATAGATTAAAGTTAGATATAGTGGGAATTAGTGAAGTTCGGTGGCAGGAGGAACAAGACTTCTGGTCAGGTGACTACAGGGTTATAAACACAAAATCAAATAGGTGTAATGCAGGAGTAGGTTTAATAGTGAATAGGAAAATAGGAATGCGGGTAAGCTACTACAAACAGCATAGTGAACGCATTATTGTGGCAAAGATAAATACGAAGCCCACGCCTACTACAGTAGTACAAGTTTATCTGCCAACTAGCTCTGCAGATGACGAAGAAATTGAAGAAATGTCATGGGTGACTGGAATTCGGTAGTAGGAAAAGGTAGAGAAGGAAATCTAGTAGGTGAATATGGATTGGGACTAAGAAATGAAAGAGGAAGCCGCCTGGTAGAATTTTGCACAGAGCATAAGTTAATCATAACTAACACTTGGTTCAAGAACCATAAAAGAAGGTTGTATACATGGAAGAATCCTGGAGATATTAAAAGGTATCAGATAGATTAATAATGGTAAGACAGATTTAGGAACCAGGTTTTAAATTGTAAGACATTTCCAGGGGCAGATGTGGACTCTGACCACAATCTATTGGTTATGATCTGTAGATTAAAACTGAAGAAAATGCGAAAAGGTGGGAATTTAAGGAGATGGGACCTGGATAAACTGACTAAACCAGAGGTTGTACAGAGTTTCAGGGAGAGCATAAGGGATCAATTGACAGGAATGGGGGAAAGAAATACAGTAGAAGAAGAATGGGTAGCTCTGAGGGATGAAGTAGTGAAGGCAGCAGAGGATCAAGTAGGTAAAAAGACGATGGCTAGTATAAATTCTTGGGTAACAGCAGAAATATTGAATTTAATTAATGAAAGGAGCAAATATAAAAATGCAGTAAATGAAGCAGGCAAAAAGGAATACAAACGTCTCAAAAATGAGATCGACATGAAATGCAAAATTGCTAAGCAGGGATGGCTAGAGGACAAATGTAAGGATGTAGAAGCGAGTATCACTAGGGGTAAGATAGATACTGCCTACAGGAAAATTAAAGAGACCTTCGGAGATAAGAGTACCACTTGCATGAATATCAAGAGCTCAGATGGAAACCCAGTTCTAAGCAAAGAAGGGAAAGCAGAAAGGTGGAAGGAGTACATAGAGGGTCTTTACTAGGGCGATGTGCTTGAGGACAATATTATGAAAATGGAAGCGTATGTAGATGAAGATGAAATGGGAGATACGATACTGCGTGAAGAGTTTGACAGAGTATTGAAAGACCTGAGTCGAAACAAGGCCACCGGAGTAGACAAAATTCCATTAGAACTACTGACAGCCTTGGACGAGCCAGTCCTGACAGAACTCTACCATCTGGTGAGCAAGATGTATGAAACAGGCGAAATACCCTCAGACCTCAAGAAGAATATAATAATTCCAATCCCAAAGAAGCAGGTGTTGACAGATGTGAAAATTACCGAACAATCAGTTTAATAAGTCACAGCTGCAAAATACTAACGCGAATTCTTTACAGACGAATGGAAAAACTAGTAGAAGCCGACCTCGGGGAAGATCAGTGTGGATTTCGTAGAAATGTTGGAACACGTGAGGCAATACTGACCCTAAGACTTATCTGAGAAGCTAGATTAAGGAAGGGCAAACCTACGTTTTTAGCATTTGTAGACTTAGAGAAAGCTTTTGACAATGTTGACTGGAATACTTTCTTTCAAATTATGAAGGTGGCAGGGGTAAAATACAGGTAGCGAAAGACTATTTACAATTTGTACAGAAACCAGATGGCAGTTATAAGGGTCGAGGGGTATGAAAAGGAAGCAGTGGTTGGGAAGGGAGTGAGACAGGGTTGTAGTCCCTCCCTGATGTTATTCAATCTGTATATTGAGCAAGCATTGAAGGAAACAAAAGAAAAATTCGGAGTAGGTATTAAAATCCATGGAGAAGAAATAAAAACTTTGAGGTTTGCCGATGACATTGTAATTCTGTCAGAGACAGCAAAGGACTTGGAAGAGCAGTTGAATGGAATGGACAGTGTCTTGAAAGGAGGATATAAGATGAACAACAACAAAAGCAAAACGAGGATAATGGAATGTAGTTGAATAAAGTCGGGTGATGCTGAGGGAATTAGATTAGGAAATGAGACACTTAAAGTAGCAAGGAAGTTTTGCTATTTGGGGAGCAAAATAACTAATGATGGTCGAAGTAGAGAGGATAGATATAAAATGTAGACTGGCAATGGCAAGGAAAGCGTTTCTGAAGAAGAGAAATTTGTTAACATTGAATATAGATTTAAGTGTCAGAAAGTCATTTTTGTAAGTATTTGTACGGAGTGTAGCCATGTATGGAAGTGAAACATGCACGATAAATAGTTTGGACAGAAAGAGAATAGAAGCTTTTGAAATGTGGTGCTACAGAAGAATGCTGAAGATTAGATGGGTAGATCACATAACTAATGAGGAAGTATTGAATAGAATTGGGGAGAAGAGAAGTTTCTGGCACAACTTGAAGAAGGGATCGGTTGGTAGGACATGTTCTGAGGCATCAAGGGATCACCAGTTTAGTATTGGAGGGCAGCGTGGAGGGTAAAAATCGTAGAGGGAGACCAAGACATGAATACACTAAGCAGATTCAGAAGGATGTAGGTTGCGGTAGGTACTGGGAGATGAAGAAGCTTGCACGGGATAGAGTAGCATGAGGAGTTGCATCAAACCAGTCTCAGGACTGAAGACCGCAACAACATTTTGTTCAATATTGTTAGTTGCATTTGTTCGTTGCGGATGTCCCATTACACGCGTTCACGTTCAGTGGTCAGCCGTTGACTCATTTTTTTTTTTTTTTTATTGCAGAGGGCAGCTAACCCTCTGACCGAACACGCTGAGCTATCGTGTCGGCTATCCGTCTGAGCCACCGAGGGCACAGAGGATAGTTAATGCGTCTGCAGCGACTATCTCGCACACGCCTCCCGCAAGACCCACATTCTCACCTTATATGTCCACACACCACATTCATAGTGTCCCTACCCAACGCACTCATTACTCGTGGAAGACATTATTACCAAGCGCCGTAAGAGTTCGGTTACTATGTGTGCATCGGCACAGAAGAGGAAGGTCATGGCCAGTATTGCCAGAACTATATACTTATATGGATATGGTGTCTGTTCTTTCGGACATGTCCGAAATATCAGTATAAATGGTATAAGGGCTTGTTTTTAGCATTTAGTGTCCTCTGGGTAACAGTCCTCATTTCATACAAGATGTTCTGCCTTATGCAACTGATAATGATTTTGACATTATTTTAATTTTGTTGTACAGCAACAAATCGTTACTAGACCCATGGACTTTCTATCATTGTAGGACAAATAACAGTAAAATTCCATAATACTGGTTTCCAGTAGAAGATGCAATTCTCGTTTGTACTTATAAACGCAGTTACGAGTTAAAAGGTTAAGGAACGCAGTTTTTCTGTTAAGTTGAGCGAGCGAGAGAACTCGGCCTAACGTCGTGACGTACGCGCCGCCTCCTGTCTTCCTCATGGACCTCGATACTTACTAGAATGACATTATAACAGCCCCAATGTGCAATATAACATTATTTCAGAATGGGGACCAATGACATTTCCCGTTCCTCTGTCGCCTAAATGTTAACATAAAATTCAGAATGGTGCAAATTCTTAATAATGAATAGTCAAGCTAACTGGGCAACTACAAGAAATGTAGAGTTTTATGCACGGACAAAATAAAATGTACCATAAGATAGAGCAAAATTAAATACAAAACGAAACAACGAGGAACGCGATACAATAATTTGTTCCAAAGGTGCAAAAAATAAATAAATAAATAAATTAAAATAAAAAAAGAATAAAAAGATTAAATCAGCGTGAACCAACTACGACTGGTACCTAAAGTACAGCTTGCCTCGTATAATTCAAGTTAACGGACCGATCGCAATTTACGAAAGCCAAATGCAGATGACAGTACGAAGAGCAAGAAAGCGATACCAATACACAAAGCAAGAGCTAACGAAACGTGATATCGAAAGCACCATTTCATCTACACAGCAAAGTTTGAAACGCCGATACGGATACAAAAAGACGAAAACCGCAGGCTGTAATACTGCATTCATTTCGCTAAGGAGTTAAGCTATAAACTAAAATAGAAAACACTGGTTCCCGATTTTCCGTGTGTTCCCGAAATGAGCTTGAAACGGAAACTACTTACGATTGTTCTCTCTGTACAGGAGTAACAACTGGCCTGGTCAATTTTCAAACAATAATTGTAGATGGGGCAAGATGCCGGTGACCACCTAGAAATACTCCTTGGATCGAAAGAGGGCTCCAGGAGCGCAGGGATACATTGCTGAGAGGTAGTTGGCGGTTAGGACCAGCCAGGCAGCGGTAACCTAACAGATCTGGATAGTTTCCCCAGAAATTTGGTGGTATGGCACATAGCTTTTTGTAGGGAGGGTCGCATAGGGTGGGAATAAAAAACAGTTCCTACCCTGACCGTCTGCTGTTCTCTTGCTGGGACTGAGTTTTTAACTAGGACCCAACAGGGTCACTCACCCTTACAATTTTCGGTGTCCTGGAACAGACAACACGCCACAAAGTATTTCGTGGACAACCGCCCAACTGAAAAGATGTTACTATCTAGTGCAGGGGTTCCCAGTTTTTCTTAACTATTATCCCTGAGTGCAATGAGACGTTAGGTACTCCCACAGCCTGCAATCTGTGGCCCTCCCCCCCCCCCCCCCCCCCCTCTTACATTTTCACCACTTTAGTACCTAACTAAACTGTAGAATGATAGACTTTAATTGGAACATTTTATTTTTAGAATGGTGAAAGATGAATGATATTTAGTTTGTGTGTATGTGTGTGTGTGTGTGTGTGTGTGTGTGTGTGTGTGTCTGTGTGTGGGTGGGTGGGTGGGTGGGTGGATGGGTGTGTGCGCGTGCTAGAATGAATGACGAAGGAATTCGTGTTACATAGCAAGTGTTACACTCATAACCTTTACTCAGATAAGAAAGCTAACTATGCACAGTGAAGGCACACACTTGTTACAAAACATGCTTACCCGGTATTACTTCTCTCCATTGCGGCACTTGCTTGATCTGCAAACTGCAGCCCCATTTAAAATCAACCAAATTAAAATGTGTGCACTGTACGTACTGTTCGGAAATCACTTGATTGCTGCACTCCTTACTTGTGATCAGGCAGAAACTGGACGACTTCAGGCTTTTAATGCTTTGTGTCTGTCCTCAGCCACTAACAGTAGTAGTAGTAGTAGTAGTAGTAATAATACCAATAATAATAATAATACTGTTTATAGTACTATAGTACCCCCTATGTAGTTACTGTTGTGTCCTGCTGTCTATTAATTCATTTATCTTTTCGAAGCGAGTTGTTGAAGGGAGGTAGGAAGGAAGACCCGTCTACATCGAGGTCATTACAACCACGGATTGTGTCAAGGATGGAGAAGGAAATTGGTCGTGCCCTTTCAAAGGAACCATTCCGGCATTTGCCTGGGGCGATATAGCTAAATAACGAAAAAATCCTAATCCTGGATGGCCGTATGCGAGTTCGAACCGTCTTCCTCCGAATGCGAGTCCAATGTACTATCCACTGCGCCCGACCTCAGTCGGTTTCATGTTGAACATTAGCGCTTTCTTTCCCCCTGGTTTCAATGTTCAATATTTGTTTTGTATTTCCTTGTAAATCTTGCAAGCAAGAGCATCTAAAGCTATTAAGTTGAATATTGGGTCTTCTCACTGTGGTACTGCACTTCCTGTTCAACTAAGTCTCACCTACATCTCTATGGTTGGCTTCTATCAGTCAATGTTCAAAGTAAATTAAAAGTGTAGGGCCGCAACAAGGTCCCTGTAGCATCTTCGGAAATAGCGTAACCGAGGAATCGTTACAAGTATCTCTGAAAACACTCGTGTTGCTCGAGTGAAACGTGTAATATAAAGAGAAAGTTACATGCGACTTGTGGCGACTATACAATTTTAATTTCTAACTGTCGCTGTTACTCTGCAGGCAAATGTCTGGGCTCGCTAAATGTTCAAAGTGACTGCTTGATTCGTATCTACAACTAGGCTTCCAAATCCGCACGTTGTTACATGGCCTTCATTGGCTGCCATTTGCTAGCAGAAACCATTGGCAAGCGAAGTGTAACTCAAGTAGAAAAAGTAAACAGATGATACCCAGAGAAATAGAGAAAAATCAACACGAAAAACGATATTGAGATAATCACTTGACGTGTGGAGCCCAACTGAAAAAACTGACAGCAGTGCAGAAAACTAAAAAACCAATACCGATACGGACATACAAAAGGCTATACCAATACAAATAGCCAAAAATCACGAGAACTAACAAAACGTGGTATCAAAAATATTACTTTTCCTATGTTACTTAACTTAAAAGCCTAAAAAATGCAATAAACTAGAAACCAGTAGCAACAAAAAAAGCCAAAAGGCTGTACCAACACACACAGCTAGAAACAGTGAAACAAATGAAACGCTGAACCGAAAACAGCACTTGTATTTAGCCGAAGATAAAACACCGATATTCATACAAAAATCCAAAAAGCGATTGCGTCTAAGGGTCTAGTGAAGCAGGGATACAACTCGTCGGCTTTGACCAATGACGTCAGAATTGGCCAGAGAGCATTTATTACACAGATGAAAGAGCTGACAAGGCTGTTCAGAAACAAAGAAATACGAGAACGAAAAATATAGTTGACATGTATCAAGGCAAGTAGTATTTTCACGTTAAGGTTTTCCCGTGTTTGTATCGTATTATCTCTGTGGAAAATGAAGGGGAAAGAATGGATGGAAATGTTGGTACCATAGAATACCTCACGTGACATACACTCCTGGAAATGGAAAAAAGAACACATTGACACCGGTGTGTCAGACCCACCATACTTGCTCCGGACACTGCGAGAGGGCTGTACAAGCAATGATCACACGCACGGCACAGCGGACACACCAGGAACCGCGGTGTTGGCCGTCGAATGGCGCTTGCTGCGCAGCATTTGTGCACCGCCGCCGTCAGTGTCAGCCAGTTTGCCGTGGCATACTGAGCTCCATCGCAGTCTTTAACACTGGTAGCATGCCGCGACAGCGTGGACGTGAACCGTATGTGCAGTTGACGGACTTTGAGCGAGGGCGTATAGTGGGCATGCGGGAGGCCGGGTGGACGTACCGCCGAATTGCTCAACACGTGGGGCGTGAGGTCTCCACAGTACATTGATGTTGTCGCCAGTGGTCGGCGGAAGGTGCACGTGCCCGTCGACCTGGGACCGGACCGCAGCGACGCACGGATGCACGCCAAGGCCGTAGGATCCTACGCAGTGCCGTAGGGGACCGCACCGCCACTTCCCAGCAAATTAGGGACACTGTTGCTCCTGGGGTATCGGCGAGGACCATTCGCAACCGTCTCCATGAAGCTGGGCTACGGTCCCGCACACCGTTAGGCCGTCTTCCGCTCACGCCCCAACATCGTGCAGCCCGCCTCCAGTGGTGTCGCGACAGGCGTGAATGGAGGGACGAATGGAGACGTGTCGTCTTCAGCGATGAGAGTCGCTTCTGCCTTGGTGCCAATGATGGTCGTATGCGTGTTTGGCGCCGTACTGGTGAGCGCCACAATCAGGACTGCATACGACCGAGTCACACAGGGCCAACACCCGGCATCATGGTGTGGGGAGCGATCTCCTACACTGGCCGTACACCACTGGTGATCGTCGAGGGGACACTGAATAGTGCACGGTACATCCAAACCGTCATCGAACCCATCGTTCTACCATTCCTAGACCGGCAAGGGAACTTGCTGTTCCAACAGGACAATGCACGTCCGCATGCATCCCGTGCCACCCAATGTGCTCTAGAAGGTGTACGTCAACTACCCTGGCCAGCAAGATCTCCGGATCTGTCCCCCATTGAGCATGTTTGGGACTGGATGAAGAGTCGTCTCACGCGGTCTGCACGTCCAGCACGAACGCTGGTCCAACTGAGGCGCCAGGTGGAAATGGCATGGCAAGCCGTTCCACAGGACTACATCCAGCATCTCTACGATCGTCTCCATGGGAGAATAGCAGCCTGCATTGCTGCGAAAGGTGGATATACACTGTACTAGTGCCGACATTGTGCATGCTCTGTTGCCTGTGTCTATGTGCCTGTGGTTCTGTCAGTGTGATCATGTGATGTATCTGACCCCAGGAATGTGTCAAAGTTTCCCCTTCCTGGGACAATGAATTCACGGTGTTCTTATTTCAATTTCCAGCAGTGTATATGTGGGTTGTATTTCGAACCTCATTCGGATTCCATTCGTTAACTGCAGTGCGGGATACAAGTTTAGCGTAAGTTGATTTTCGTTTTCGTTAGCATTAATATCCTGTGTTCAGTTGAACTATATAGGTCAACTTAAGCAATGAATAAAAATTTTACATGTGTTGTTTCTTTCGCCACCGCTGTCACTAGTAGTCTGTTCTTACGTAGATTGTAGTACTACCGATGGTAGATGGAGCTACGTACATAATAGTTGTATCCCATACTTCCCTTGGCCTGTATATAAGTACACTGCTAACGAAAACGACGAAATTGACGTACGTTACATTTGCAACCTGTATCTCAGTTGAATTACGCGAAGAGGCAACAAGACGACACATATACAATTTGTATCCCGTGCTTCGCTATGGGGTAAATTTTTTTTTTTCGCTTTCGATGCTTATAGTTATAGATTTGATCACAGCAGTGACAATAGTATCCCATTGTTTAGTTGAGCTATATAGCTATACACAACATTTGTATCCTGCTCTCCAGTTGACATATATAGGGTGGTCCATTGATCGTGACCGGGCCAAGTATCTCACGAAATAAGCGTCAAACGATAAACCTACAAAGAACGAAACTTGTCTACCTTGAAGGAGGAAACGAGATGGCACTATGGTTGGCCCGCTAGATGCCGCTGCCATAGTTCAAACTGATATCAACAGTGTTTTTTAAATAGGAGCCACCATTTTTTATTACATATTCATGTAGTACGTAAAGAAATATGAATGTTTTAGTTGGACGACTTTTTTTCGCTTTGCGATAGATAGCGCTGTAATAGTCACAAACATATGGTTCACAGTTTTAGACGAACCATTGGTAACAGGTAGGTTTTGAAATTAAAATACAGAACGTAGGTAGGTTTGAAAACTTTATTTCAGTTGTTGCAATGTGCTACATTTTCCTTTGTGAACTTATCATTTCTGAGAACGCATGCTGTTACAGCGTGATTACCTGTAAATACCACATTAATACAATAAATGCTCAAAATGATGTCCGTCACCCTCAATGCATTTGGCGTAACGACATTCCTCTCAATAGCGAGTAGTTAGCCTTCCGTAATATTTGCACATGCATTGAAAGTGCGCTGACCCATGTTGTCAGACGTTGTCGGTGGACCACGATAGGAAATATCCTTCAACTTTCCCCACAGAAAGAAATCCGGGGACGTCAGATCCGGTGAACGTGCGGACCAATCCACCTGTCATGAAATATGCTATTCAATACCGCTTCAACCGCATGCGAGCTATGTGCCGGACACCCATCATGTTGGAAGTACATCGCCATTCTGTCATGCAGTGAAACATCTTGTGGTAACATCGGTAGAACGTTACGTAGGAAATCAGCATACATTGCACCATTTAGATTGCCATCGATAAAATGGGGGCCGGCTGGGGTGGCCGATCGGTTCTAGGCGCTACAGTCTGGAACCGGGTGACCGCTACGGTCGCAGGTTCGAATCCTGCCTCGGGAATGGAGGTGTGTGATGTCCTTAGGTTGGTTAGGTTTAAGTAATTGTATGTTCTAGGGGACTGATGGCCTCAGAAGTTAAGTCCCATAGTGCTCAGAGCCATTTGAACTTTTTTTTATGAAATGGGGCTGAATTATCCTTTCTCCCAAAATGCCGCACCATACATTAACCCTCCAAGGTCGCTGATGTTCCACTTGTCGCAACCATCATGGATTTTCCGTTGCCCAATAGTGCATATAATGCCGGTTTACGTTATCGCTGTTGGTGAATGACTTTCGTCGCTAAATGGAACGCGTGCAAAAAATTTGTCATCGTCTCGTAATTTCTCTTGTGCCCAGTGACGAAACTGTACACGACGTTCAAAGTCGTCGCCATGCTATTCCTGGTGCATAGAAATATGGTACGGGTGCAATCGATGTTGATGTAGCATTCTCAACACTGACTTTTTTGAGATTCCCGAATCTCGTGCAATTTGTCTGCTACTGATGTGCGGATTAGCCGCGACAGCAGCTAAAACACCTACTTGGACATCATCATTTGTTGCAGGTCGTGGTTGACGTTTCACATGTGTCTGAACACCTCCTGTTTCCTAAAATAACGTAATTATCCGGCGAACGGTCCGGACACTTGGATGATGTCGTCCAGGATACCGAGCAGCATACATAGCACACGCCCGTTGGCGTGATCACAATAGCCATACATCAACACGATATCTGCCTTTGGTAAACGGTCCATTTTAACACGGGTAATGTATCACGCAGCTAGACAAGTTTCGTTCTTTGTAGGTTTTTCGTTTGACGCTTATTTCGTGAGATATTTGGCCCGGTTACAATCAATGGGCCACCCTCTATAGGTAAATATCATCAATGATACATATGTCGTTCCTTTCGAATAGGTAGTGTCAGTGTAAAGGTCAACCGAAGCACGAGATAGAAATTTTAGTTGTGTACGGCGTTTCGCCTTTAATATTGCTACTACAGATTCGAAAAAAATTTACTGATACTAGTGCTGGTAAACTAAAGAACGACAGCTGATAAAATTTTTATTACGTACTGGAGTACACGAAAACATACGAAATGATGTAATACATCAATGAAATACGTCAAAAAACGTATGCAGTAAAAGGAAAAAATGGAAAGCCTAACTTACCACATGCGAACTTAAAAGAACCGAAGCTCGCCTAGAAAGACATCAACAAAAATCACATACCGACATACACAACAAACAAAACATTACGAAAACACACACACACACACACACACACACACACAGAAACAAACACATTCTCCCCCTGACCCCCTTTCCTCATGTGAAATTAGCAAACATACGAAAAACCATCTGAAATTACAATCGAACCCTCTGCAACGCAATCTTCAATTAAGCTGACCAAAACTTTCTTCCTTCGATTGGGTACTACTTTCAACACTTACATCGTCACACTCTTGACCTGAAACTACAGCCCCCAACCTCGTAATCCCATCGGAGGTTCCCCCCTGTTGTACTTCCTTTTGCCAAAATGCGACTCGACAGTTTCGACCATAACACCCGGTCCCCCCAACTGCCCCCTATATTTCGTGTATTCCCCACAAACGTCCCTACAAAAAGAGTACCAATCCACAACGGTACGCTTACTCACGCGACATTCATGGACACACAGCCACATAGGACATCTCAAACACCAACAGTGCGTAATTTCCATAAAGTCTCTCAAGGCGAGCCTAGATTTTTCGAACCACGTCCAACGTCTAATTGACCGCCACAAAAGATCTTTGCTGCAGCGCCGTAAGAATAAGTCGTGAGTACGGCGACGAGATACAATGTTCGCCGCACTCACGACATCGAACATACTCGGCAACGAGACCACACCTTTGTAAAAAACAAATCGTGGCCAACATGTCTACGCCCATGGCCTCTCTCAAATTATCCAGGTTCATCGGAACAGATAAATCCATACCTACAAACGAAAATGAGATACTAAAAATTGTCCTAAAACAAGAAACAAATATTTCAAATTACCTCAATATCACGAAGAATGAAATTAAGTACCGAATGAATTGCAAACAACCAATTATTTAAATAAATGCACACGAAGAATATTTTGAGCAATATGTAGCGATCTCCTTTAAAATCACATTCAATTATTTTAATGTACAATGACAGCGCTTATCCGGAACTCAGACTGTTTTATTATCTATGATTGAAAGTGAAGACATTATTATCTATGAGTAATGTATGACGTCATTGGTCAAAGCCGACGGTTTGTATCCCCTGCTTCACTAGACCCACGTATAAAGCTGCAAATAGCGATACCAGTACAACTATCCAAAAATCACAGTACTCTACAAAGTAAGGTATCGAAATAAATCAATGGATTAATGGTTTAACATCACTGTAATACACAACTATATTCGAAAAGAAAATGCATTCATAATTCCATGTTCAAGTGAAATGTAAACACTGTTTTCGCTCGTTACTAGGACAACCAAAGATAATGTTTAATCTCTGAATGATTACGAGTGTAAGCTCGTTGCAGCAGTATTATCACTGCTCAAAGCCGACACGTTGTATCGAAGGCTGAAGCTGTCCCGTAGTTGCTGCTAATTACGATAAGTACTAAATTACGAGTTCAGTATTTCTGAATATTTCTTAGGTGAAAGAGGCAGGTCAATTCTAGTGTCGGATACCACCCATCGGCTTTGACCAATGACGTAATGTATGATGTTATTTGTGCCGCAGACTGCTGTCGATGAACATTGATTTCTCTGGATTTCCTCGTTACGCGCATATATTAAAAATTCGATGTGGGTTGTTTTGTTTTCATCTCGTAATTTGTTTTCGGCATCTTTTGTTAATGAAAGTAGTCGTGATTTGTAAGTAGTCGTGATTTATAAGGTCTTGATTTCTGACGCTGTTCGTTATGGATGAGTGAGTTATTTTTACTGCGAAAATTCTGCTTCAGAAAATGAGTGACCGTAAATCAACTATAAAATTTTTGCAATCATTGGGCGTCATTACTGAATTTTGAAAGTGCAATGTCTGTGGAAATTATATGGTTTTGATGAAGGTTGCGTCATCACGAACTTCCGACGAATTCATGTTGAGGTGCAGAAAAAATAACATATGGAGACCCATACGCAGGGGGACGTGGTTTGAAAGATCGAGGCTACTATTTTTGCTATGAATATTCTTGCAAATCTGTCATTCACGAAGCAGGGGTTTCGTGTAGCACTGTAGTCGACCGGTTCTCGTTTTGTAGAGAAGTCTGCGGGGAATTTATAAAGTATAGGGGGTCATTGGGAGGGTCAGGGGTTATAGTTGAAGTAGATGAGTCACATTTTGGAAAGAGAAAGCACGAAAGTGGTCACGAGGTTGTTGGGATTTGGGTTTTTGGAGTAGTACTTTCTGGAGGAGATTGTGCTGATGTTGTATTTAGGGTTGTACCAAATCGGACAAAGGAAGTCTTGACATCTTTAATAGAAGAATATGTGGATGAAGGTTCTGTAGTCATGTCGGATGCGTTTGCTTCGTACAAGGGGTTGGGTGAAAGGGGTTATCATTTGGTTTTGAATCACAATATTCTGTTTAAAGATTATAAGAGCATGTACTAATATTATCGAGGAGTATTGAGGGGCTGTAAAATCTTTTGTAGGGCGGGGAAAGAGAAGGATATCTGTGTTGCAAGGCCATTTAGATTAATACTGTTGTAGGAAGACTATTCCTAAAGGTTATTGTTTATTTCTTGCAATTATGAAAGTAATCAGCAAAATGTACAGGCCTCATTTTGTTAGTTAGGTGTTATTGGGTGTGATACTTTTTTTCTTGTTTTACGTTGCGTTTTTTTATGTTACTGTATTGTGCCAGTACTATTTTTTTGGTTTCTCTGGAGGGAGGTTTTCTGCCGTTTTAATATTTTCTGGTTACAATGGTGAGCCGAGGGGTACTGCTGTGTCTTTGACGGAGGGCTTATGTTATTGACTCAATGGTTTCATTCTTTTTACTAATTTAATATTTTTCGTCTGAATGATGGCGGGTAGTAGGGAAGAACTGATTTGGGTGGTACCTCATTCGTGCTTGGTGGTTTGTGTTTATTATTATTTTTTTCATTAGTTATTCTGGATTTTGCTTCTTTCGCTACAGTTTGACCTAACATAATTATTTCTTGTTATGTCCTTATTTCGTACATGTCAGCCTCGATCTTTGACTCCTTTGGAAGTTCATATGCGGTAAGTTTCTCTTTATGTAGCCACTTTTATGTTTTCCTTTTCGATATTTATGATACACTTCTCTTATTTTTAGTGTCACTCCTGGTGTATCGATTTTACTCAGTGTTATTTGGAGCTACTGTAGTTGGTGTGACTTTGGCGTAGTATAGTTACCGGTTGCAAGCTTTGGTCATTTTTGCGTTTTATTTCTTTGCGTGTGCAGTAATGTGCGTAAAGAATTTCATTTCTTGAAAGTCTAGTCGTATTCTGTAGATCACTGAGAAGATCATTTTTAAGCACGTTTCTGAAACGTTATAAGATTTTTGCGTAACAAACATCAATATTGGAATCGGTAACTAGAAATGATGTCCTACATAGGTTGCTTCTAGTTACCGATTCCAATTAATCGACGGTTCATTATACAAAACGTTTTTGCAGTACTTGACGAAAATATAATATATGCACTCGTAATTGCTCTTGTGTTCTTATTTATTTCAGTCATCTTCAACTAGTTTAAATGAAATTCGTGCGTAAATAGTAGTCGCGTTAAATGCATTATTTTATGGCACGCTACATTCGTTTGTTTAAGGGTATGATGCGATGCATTCAAAGATTGTCCATTGCAGCATCTTTGCCTTACGTATGACGTCATTGGTCAAAGCCGACGGGTGGTATCGGACTCCAGAATTTATCCAAAGAGGCCTTGTAGTACTAGCCATCGACTACGACGTAATGGTACTAACTGCTATGACGTCAAATCCTGGTTCGCTCTTTGGAATCACTGTCTTAGTAGCGTTGCTGAGTTCATGAACCACGGGCAACGTATGCGTGGCCAAGGAAGTGGTCCCGACAGTCGGGATACCAGTTACTTTGGAATAAGGCTGGGCATCTCGGACATATTCTGAGTCGTGGTCACCTTTCTGGTCATACGGCAAAGACTACCAAATCCACCGGTTAGTCCCTCAGCCGTTAGGGGTAAAACCCAATGGGACTCGGGGCAAGTAAGGCTAGCAACCTGCTTCCCTGGTACTTTAAATACGATGCTGGCAACAGTCAGAGCAAAATGCCTCGGACCTTTGGAGGTGACGGAGTCCCGCCTCTAACTGACAAACCAGGGACTCCTAAGATACGACTTGGCAAACAAATGGTAATGAGATGGGGAGCTATTAATATCAATGGGGGCTACTCTGGGAAGAAGGTAGAGCTGGCAGAGGCTGCAAGCAAGATGGGGCAGGACGTTTTAGCTGTTAGCGACGTTCGGGTAAGGGGTGAGAAAGAAAAGGAAGTGGGAGAATACAAGGTCTACCTGTCAGGAGTCAAAGAATAGCACAATGGGGTGTAGGGCTTCACATCAGGAAAGATGGTTCAAATGGCTCTGAGCACTATGGGACTTAACATCTGTGGTCATCAGTCCCCTAGAACTTAGAACTACTTAAACCTAACTAACCTAAGGACATCACACACATCCATGCCCGAGGCAGGATTCGAACCTGCGACCGTAGCGGTCGCGCGATTCCGGACTGAGCGCCTTAACCGCGAGACCACCGCGGCCGGCTATCAGGAAAGAAATGGAACCCAGCGTAGTTGCAATAAGGTATGTAAACGAACGACTGATGTGGATAGATTTTACAGTGTATAGCAAGAAAATTAGGATTGTGTCAGTATATTCGCATTGTGAAGGGACAGATCAAGATAAGATGGATAGTTTTTATGAGGCACTCAGTGATGTAGTTGTTAGAGTAAAGGACAAGGACAGTGTTCTGCTCATGGGTGATTTTAACGCCAGCATTGGAAATCGAACAGAAGCGTATGAAAAGGTTATGGGTAAATTTGGAGAGGATATGGAGGCCAACAGGAACGGGAAACAACTCTGGGATTTCTGTGCCAGTATGGGCTTAGTAATCACAAACTCCTTTTTTAAACATAAAAACATTCACCGGTATACTTGGGAAGGCAGGGGAACCAGATCTGTCATTGACTATATAATAACAGATCAGGAATTCAGGAAGGCTGTGAGGGACACACGTGTATTCAGGGGATTCTTTTATGACACTGATCATTATTTAATCTGCGGTGAGATTGGGATTGTGAGGCCGAAAGTGCAGGAGGTCAGGTCCATATGTAGGAGGATAAGAGTGGAGAAACTTCAGGGTAAGGAAATCAGGCACAAGTACATAACAGCGATTTCAGAAAGTTGAATGTAGTCAATTACAGTCATTGGAAAAGGAATGGACAAGGTACAGGGACGCAGTACTAGAAGTGGCTAAAGAATGTCTTGGAACAGTAGTGTGTAAAAGTAGGATGAACCAAACAGCTTGGTGGAATGACACAGTCAAGGCAGCCTGTAAAAGGAAAAAGAAGGCGTATCAAAAATAGCTACATACTAGAACCCAGGTAGACAGAGAAAGTTATGTTGAAGAAAGAAACAAAGCCAAACAGATAATTGCAGCATCCAAGAAGAAATCTTGGGAAGACTTTGGAAACAGGTTGGAAACTATGGGTCAAGCTGCCTGAAAACCATTCTGGAGTGTAATTAGCACTCTTCGAAAGGGAGGTAAGAAGGAAATGAAAGTATTTTGGACAGGTCAGGAAAACTGCTGGTGAATTCTGTGGATGCCTTGGGGAGATGGAGGGAATATTTTGAAGAGTTGCTCAATGTAGGTGAAAATACGATCAGTAACGTTTCAGATTTCGAGGTAGATGGGAACAATGGGAGGAGGGTGTCCACAATGAGGAAATCAAAGAAAAACTGGAAATGAACTCTATAGATGTAGCAGTTAGGGCGAACAGGCTTAGATGGTGGGGTCAAGGTACACGCATGGGAGATGCAAAGTTACCCAAGAGACTCATCGGTTCAGCAGTAGAGGGTAGGAGGAGTCGGGGCAGACCAAGGAGAAGGTACCTGGATTCGGTTAAGAATGATTTTGAAGTAATAGGTTTAACATCAGAAGAGGCACCAATGTTAGCACTGAATAGGGGATCATGGAGGAATTTTATAAAGGGGGCTAAGCTCCAGACTGAACGCTGAAAGGCATAATCAGTCTTAAATGATGATGATGATGATGATGATTTCTGGTGCGTATTGGAAACAGACACTGTCTCTTCTGTTTCGAGGAGCATTCTAATATTGTATCTCTTTTTAAGTCTTTTATCATTACTAAGAATATCTACTACAGGTGGTCATTTGTAATTTACTTGGCTCATTTCCTTTTGTATCAGTAGTGAAATTTCTTCTTACGATGAACATTTTGCTTTATTCCCGACACATATATGAATTCGTAATTGCGTATCGTAGTCCACACTTAAACTACATAATATGTTTTGCGAAACTAGCTTCTCGTACTCTGTTTCGTGGTATCCGTTACGGCTTACATCATATTTTATTGAAACATCCCTGCCTTCGTCCTGAATATGTTATATCGTCGGTAGTAGGTGAGTTGGGCAACTCGCTTCTGCACGTAAAAAAAAAAAAAAAAAAAAAAAAAAATTATCCGTTAATTATAAGTAAGTTAGCCAAGAAGGTTAGTAAATGTGAATATCTTCGAGAAATGATGCAGCAGAGTCGACTAGAAAAAAACTGAATAAGAGTTAAGTAAATAGAAATAATTTGACAAAAATATCTACAAGAGTAAGTGCATATTTAGAAAAATTAACTGAAACACTATAGGACAGTCATGAGATCAGAATTTTTTTGAGCATGTGAACGTTTAACGATGAACTATAAGCTGTACAGATTAAGAGACGCTTGACGGATTATCAGAAAAACTAATAAATGAAATGCAAACTACAGATGTTTGGAAAATGAGAAGTAACGAGGAGAGCTGCGAAGGTATACCGAAAATATCAGAAGTAATTTGCAAGACTAAGATGACTTTTCTTTGGACACCTGCACTGAATGAATGAGAATTGGCTTATGACACATAACATCAGAAAAGTAAAGACAATAAGTGAGTGAGAATAGTGTCGGATATTTTTGTATATGTTAGTTTTTGTTCAGTTCTTTTTGTTTCCGTCCATGTGTCTGTAGCAGCTGAATTGTTCTTAAGTTTATGTTGTAGTAGGTGTGCAAAATAAATTGATTTTATTCTCCTTGTATGAGTTACATACTGTATCTGTTGCGGATGCTTTTTCCCACAACCCGTGATCTCACAATAACAATGAACAATGAACAACGAATAGTGCATAAAGTGCGAAGCTACGTCTGCTGGTTGCAACGGATACTCTTTCACTGGGATTCATTAGTGCGTTTGTTAGAGCGAAGGTGTTCATTGGATTTAATTTTATCCGTATTTCGCAGCTGCAAACTTGACTATATTCATTACACTGAGAATGTTAATTAGAAAACGAAATGCATCTTGTAGTTAATGAAAAACGAAAATTTGTTGCAGAAGATGTTTTTTAATTATCTTCCAGTACTCATTGTAGTTGTTTTCAAAAAAGCATACTACTAGAATCCAATGAGACACGTGGATGACAAATTGCGTATGTTCTTACAAGATTTTGCTGCAACTGACGCTTTATTAACTTATTATATTTAAATCGGGAGGAACTTGTTTTGTCAATTTTTGGCATTTGCAAGTGATCCAGCAGTAACGGTAGAATTTTTTGTTATATAATACGATAGAAATGTATTGCCTACGTCTATGTTTTTACTTGTTTGTCCTACAATATATGCCAAAATATGTTATACTACAAGACTACATGGCATAAGCCTTTGTTAATGGTTGTTTAGTTTAAGTTCCAATATAATGCAATATAGAAGCTTATGGCTTACATATAGGTTAGTAGTTGTTAGCTTTACATCTCAGGTGTTACCACGTATGTTACAGCATTGGACACTGGAGCGCATTTTTGCTTGTCTCTCAGTTTTGTGCTGTTGGTAATTATTGTTTGTGATCACTTTTATAACAGCACTTATATGTGTTTGACAGCTTTGTTTGACAGCTTTCTCCAGTGATGCTTACATGTTTACAATGAATTTTATTCACAGAATATCAGCGATAATAAATATATTACAAAGGTTGTAGAACTGCAATTTTTATTTATCGTACAAAGATATTTGTGTTGAATATTCTTTGTTTTCTATGTCGTGAAGTGTTGGCACTTCATCCGTTTTTCCTTTAGAATGTCAGTAAAGATTTCAGGTGAATTTAAGTTTTAGTCTTGTTTGTGCATTAAAAATTTCGTTTCGGTATGTATCTGTGTGGGTGTAAATTTGAAGCTCTTCCAGGATAGTCATTGAATGTCCTTTGCGTACTCTAAGTAGAATTTTTACTGTATTTTCTATTTTACTGCTCTGTATCTTGAGTTTCGTAGGTGCATGTAAAATGTAGATTGATTACTCTCACAGTGATAGGTGTGTTTCTTGAAATTTATTCTTAAATTTCTACATCTTTGTTTGATATAGAATTTGCTGCAGTCGTTGCGGGAGATTTAAGAAAATAGGTATTTTGGATTTTCGTGACAGAATTGTCATTTTCAAATTGTTATTGTTAAGAAATGCTAGTTTCACTTTCGTCTTTTAAGTAGATTCTTCAGATTTCTTGAAATTTGGCCGTTGTACGGTGCTGTTACATCCTGCAGGTACGTTTATTTGCGGGACCTTTCTCCATTTTTATCATTATTTCTCTATGTAGGTCATACGTATTTGGCTGTGTGTACTACTGTGGGGTTGCAAGCTTTCTTCTGCGCACTGTATTCTAACGTTTTAATTTCCGTTTGTAGTGATTCGGTGATAAGTAGTAGATTTGTGATTATATTAATTATTGATATGAAGTAGGCACATTTATGCGAATTTGGGTGGCAAGAGTGCATTTTCTTGACAGTGTCTGTTGTGGTGGGATTACTATGTATTTCAAATCGGTGGTACTGTCATTTATTGTTCAGTCTACAAAGTTCACTGGCTTGTTATGTTCTGAACACTGAATAAATTTTTAAAGAGAGAGACGAAGGATAATAGTTCCAAATGTGAGAAGAAACGTAATCGAATGATGCTAAATAGTGAGCAATTTCAATCATTTCATCCGTCGTATTCCACAACTGTCAAATTGTTTCCGGTTTGCCCTCTCTTAATGGACTTTCTAACCAGACCACGTCGAACGCTTTCAAACACCTTTGCTTCTTCTTATATTCGATACATTTGCTTGTACACTCTAAACGCTGACAAAAGAAAAACAAACAATTTCTGATCTTTCTCTTTTTTTCCCTTTAGTTCTATTATCCCCAGGAACATAGTTGTAGAAAATTCACTCTATTATTCTCGTCTATGTTGGTTGAACAGCTGCATTCCAATTTAACGTTTTCTCTTAAAATCATACTGTAGCTGAATTATGTTAGTCGTTGTACTAGAAACCGCCAGACTGAAACAGAAGTGAAATTTACTTGTGTTTCCATGCATAGATTAGAATCTGAATTTATTATGGACTACTCCTTTTATTTACAATTCCTCAGAATAACATGCAGATAATACTGCCTCGTTGTCTAGAATTTAGAGAAACTGAGCTAACTTTCAAATTAACTGAATGTGTATAGTTTTACGACATACCACTAAGCCATACGTTCAGCAATGATGTGGGAAGCAACTTTCACGTTTCAAGTATTCCTGTAGGGTGTTTTTTAGATTTATTTCATGTAGCCTGCATTTCCTTGTCCGTGGCGTATAAATCTCCGTGCTACTACTTTCTTTTATTTAAAAGCGCGACGTTCCAGCGATTATAATTTCCTGTCTTATTTCACTAGAACGTTGAGTGCATAGTTTAAACGCACAAAGAACATTTTAATGCAAACTATTTGGAGCAACGAAACAAGAAAATCAAGACCTGTTTGAAACATTATCACAATATGCTTTTCTGAGAAGTGTATGTTTAACGTTGCTGAGGGGACACGGTAGTGTTCGGAGTTCGTAATGTTTATTTGTAAATCACTGAGTAAAATATGTGTTGTACTTTTGAATATTTACTGACCCACAGAAAACTTAATTCATCTGCGGGCATTTATGCGTCATTTCTAGCTAAATTTTAGACTTACATCTGATCACATTTATTTCCGTGTTATCCGTAGTCTGCAAATGTAACATATGATTTTTAGTAAATGCTAGGATGGACAGTAAATTAACCAGTGTTAATACTTCCGTTACACACACGGAGGAACGTCAACAGCTGCCATTCTGCGGCAACAGCATTTAGTAACAAAATAACAAAATATAACTTTGATTGACAACTCTCTATAAACTTATAATTCAAACCTCTAAAGGTGGTCTTCAGTCCTGAGACTGGTTTGATGCAGCTCTCCATGCAGTATTAAATGATTTAGCTTAATTATGTATTTTTAGCTTCAATCAGGTTTCTCATTTTACTTTTATTCGTCAACAGTTGCTTGCAGCCATATGTTGTCTTTCACAGTATATAATACATAAACTGTTTGTGGTGTCATTACGACACTTAATACTTTAATGCGATGTTAAAAGATATTGGCGTTAATTGTTGAGTAGCGTAGGGAAATATTGCACTCGTTGAGGAGCTCGAAATGCACCAACTACAATCGTAAGAATTTATGCCCCATATATCTTAGACAACAGGCAAGAGAGAAGCTCGGAGAAATAAGGAAGTATGTACGGTCTTGCACATTACAATGCACTCGCTATAGCCACACAATTTGTAATACCAAATAAATTAAAGCATGCAACATATGCCTGCAAGCAACTGTTGACGAATAAAAGTAAAATGAGAAACCTGATTGAAGCTAAAAATACATAATTAAGCTAAATCATTTTATACTGCATGGAGAGCTGCATCAAACCAGTCTCACGACTGAAGACCACAACAACAACAACATTTAATACTATCCACAGAACTAGTTTCTTCAGTTAACGTCTATGAAGGAGCTTTGGGCCATTGTACTTGCACAACGAAAGTATCATAGAATGTAAGGGGGAAATAATCACAAAATTCACGTGACTTAAGTGCATAAGTAGAACTTGACTTGTATGGAAGGGAAAGGAAACATTATACGCTCTGGACCAGATTGTACTATTTAGGTGAGGTCTTTAGGTGAACTGAAGGACACCTTATAAGTCAGTTATAATACCGAATCCAGCTGGAAACAAAAGTAAGATAGTGTAATAGCATATAACCTCTCCCTCGAAAAAATGTGGCGTTCTTTTTGAGATGATTTTCATGGAACTGTTTGCATTTCACATGATAATGAACGAGTCGACTGATATCAGATAAATAATACAAAATACCCACCAGTACAACAAATTTCTCGGCTACACACCAGTTATTAATTATGATTAAAAGCCATTCTGTATACCTGTATCTCCGCTACATTTTTCTGTCCTCTACGATGTGCGTATAACGCTGAGTTTTTATGTACAGATTGAAAAAAAAAAAAAAGATCAGCTCTACATACTGCAATCGTACGAGACTGAAAACTACAGTGCTGTTATTACACAACACGGCAAATAGGGTAATTTGGTTTCTGGTACCTGAAAAGTTGCTGTTATACAGAAGTCTCCGAAAGACGCAAGGCATTTCCAGTCCTTCACCTGTAGCTGTATCACCACATCCTCGCAGCCGACCATTACTGCGTTACGTGGCACATACCCACCAGACTAGTTGCAAAGACAGTTACGCATCACTATCAACAGACAACAGACCACAGATGATAGATCCCACCTGACGTCATTATTTTGAAATCAACAACTCAGTCAGCTGACTACCATTTGAAGGTGACTTCTGAAATCGTGTTCAGTTGATCTTAGTTATAGTATTTTCTTTCAGTATTTCTTTATTACAATGGTGAAATGTTTTGCGGCGTTTGGTTGCACCGAAAGACCTCTGAAAGGATGAAGTATATCGTTTCAAGGTAAAATTTATTTTTGAATCGCCACAAATTTGCGTACACCTCTTAGGAGAGTAGATCAGTGTCTTTATAAGCTAACGTTAAGGAGTGAATCGTTACCAAGCAGATAGGAATGGTCTTCCATCTTGTGAGTATTCATTACGTTGATTAAGGGTCATCGTACGTGTATCTCATAAAACTATGCTCAGATTTAACGCTCAATGAATGACGAAGATTTAGACACTACATGATGTTACTATCTAAATACTACAAGAGATATCTCTATAATCAAAATTTTGTAATATTTTACGCTTCTTATGCTGTATTGTTTCGCTTCCAGCGCTGGATTAAGCAAATCTGCTAAAAAAATGAATACTTATTCTGCCTAATAACCGGGCACTTGGTATAAAATATTGAATTTTTTTTTTTTATAGAAGCATACTGAAACATTTTACACGTACTTTTGAGGGTGAAACTTGGTAATTAAGGAAGGCAGGATGGGGTTACGATTGTGGACGGGGCCCGAATCAATTACTATTCCTTTTTTTCTGCAGTTTCACTCATTTATTTTAATAAATAATTTTTGAAACCAAGCCAATGAGGTCGGAATCAGACTTTTAAGGCACGTAACCACAATCACGGTTGAAGATCTTTAACCCGAAAAATGGCAATTACTTAAAATTTCACAAATATATAAAATACAGACAGCCAATAATTTTGAAGACAAACCAATGTGGTCGCAATCAGAATTTCAAGGCAAGTAACCACAATCACAGCTGAAGGCCTTTAACGCCCAAAATGGTAATTATTAAGAAATTTAGGAAACAAGTATAAAATACAGGCTGCAAATAATTTAAAAACAACCCAATGTGGTAGCAGTCAGAATTTTAAAGCTAGTAACCACACTCATGGCCGAGGCCTTTAACGCCAGAATGGTTATTATAAAAAAAATTATACAAACGTAAATAAAATACAGACAGCAAGTAATTTTGGAAAGCAAGCCGATGTGGTCGCAATCTGAATTTTAAAGCAAGTAATCACAATCACGGCTGAATGCCTTTAACCCCAAAATGGCAACAAGAAAAAATTTAACAAATATACTGTCACATGGCGAATGGCATAGCAAAAGTTAATTTAAAAAGAAAAACATACAACAGATTACCAAACAGGTGAGACAAATGATGATAACTTAATAATACAATAATAAAATAAAACACAAGGGCCAGTGACAGACGGTGCTCCAAGAATCGACCTCTGAGTAGGACGCACCAAATGTTTTTGGTGCGAAGAGAAAGGCATCCAAGAGTGGCATTCAGATCAGAAGATGGTAACTCGGACAAGTGGCAGTCTTACGAGCGACTAATGATAAACTTGGTGAGGCTACCTGACATCCAACAAAACAAAGGTCAAATGTAAAATTACGCCAAAGCCGGAACCGGCGGTCTGGGCTCCGCCCGCAGAATACTGTGCTTAGAGCGCCCGGATCAAGAAGGAATGACTCCGACTATCGTAGAAGAATCGCCAACCAACCAACAAACACAACTGTCACCTCGCCCTAAGAGTACGTTGAGTAAAATCTGTGGCCCAAAACCACAGTACAATAAAACCACAGTCACGGGAGAATCGCGAGATTTCACAATGGTTAAGATTTCTCTGCGCGCATTGAAAACGCGTGGTCAGAGCACGGGGCTCACAACCCGAACCGCACGCCACTGTTAAGCACTAATGAAGGACTGGGTCCCCTACTTCGATTGCACATAATTCATTAAGTCAATACAACACATTTATTTCAAATACATAAATGGAGTTACATTTGGATCTGACATTAAACAGGAATAAAACAAACAATTTCATTATCAGCTGATTTAGTTCGTGATGCGCGAGTTAAGCCAATAACCAGGTAAACAAAATTTGAATCTGTCTGGCATTAAACAGGAATTAAGAAATCAATTTTTTCTTTATGTGTTTAAATTACAGCATTAAGGAATTCCAAATCTTTCCCTTTTCTAGGCGGAGGCTGACCTAGAAACACAGAATGCCACAAAAACACAGTTTTGCTGTGAAATCTTACAGGACACCCGGAATCAGTAACAGACAAGAGGTCGGCAACCACAAATAACACAGGCTAAGAGTCAAAAATGGCTCTGAGCACTATGGGATTTAACAGCAATGGTCATCATTCCACTAGAAGTTAGAACTACTTAAACCTAACTAACCTAAGGACATCACACAACACCCAGTCATCACGAGGCAGAGAAAATCCCTGACCCCGCCGGGAATCGAACCCGGGAACCCGGGCGTTGGAGCTAAGAGTCAGGCCGGGAGCACATCCTACGGGAACTTGTTCACACTATGCTCACCACAAACTGTAGACATTCCGGCCGAACATCCGCTTGCGGTGGCTGCCATAAGGACGAAGCAACCGACAGGCCCACACCGTGCTTCTCACACAGGCACCTCAATTTGTACAAGCATCTAGGCCAACACCAACTCCGGACTCCCTTCTCACTGCGAGGCTTGCCACAGTTTATACGAAATTCCTTCCAGGCAACCAGTAACCGCCGCAGGCGTTTCACGCTTCGCCAACAGCCCCAGCGTAACAGACATCACACATGTGCTTACGCCCGAGCCGCAACTCCGCCAGTCTCACCGGCCGCCCCAAACCCGACTGCCTCTCGCCGTCCCGCGCGCCCCAGCCGAAAACGCAAAGATGCTCATGCCCGGCGACGCACCAAAGATAACAAGCCGATCGCTGATGATCGACCAGCGATCTGGTTCAACGCGATCAACCTAAACTTACAGGATCCTATTCCGACGAGGTCGTGCACTCTCGTGACCACAGCCCTTCGATGCGGCAGTGCGTTCACGCCCCCAGCGGTCTCGGCATGTTATCGCTCCACGCGGAACTCGCTGCTCCTGTGTCCGCAATCGAACTCCACACTCACACCGCACGGAAGAAGCACGAGGTCGCCCCAAAGATAGGGCAGCAGAACTACATATCGATCAGCGCCGCTGCTGCCACTAGCGGACAGGCAACGCTTACGAAACCGAGTGGCTCCGGTGAACACGAGAAGGAGACAAACAAAGCAACCATGCCAACTAAACGATACGGTCTGGTAGAAGCCTACACACGGCACCAAAGCGAGCCGCAGCACGGCTCAAAGGAATTATCAGAAAACTAAATGTTTCTCACCGAAGATATATTTTTTCTTCTGCTCCTGTGACTATCAGTGCAACAAATACAGGAATTTTCCGAAAAATTGTCGCTTGTACAGAGAAAGAGCTGTCAATGCAGTGTTTCAGACAGTTACGAATTCAACTGAAAAAACGGTAACTGTCGCAATATTATCTAGAATTTCTACTGCATGTTTAATAACAATAGAAGAAGCTGCACAACTGTTAAATTCAGCTGTAAACGTAAAAATGTACAGCTGTCGACTCCGCTTTGCACAGCGCCAAAACGGCAAGAAGTCAACTTTATGCCTTTCATCGTGTGACTTGTATGTTGGTTTCAAACCTTAACACGATAAATATGTCGGCGCGCGTTGTTTATATGTATCTGTGTCCTAACACCCAAAACTCTAGATGTCAGACAGTCAGATTGGTAACATACGTTGTTTGTCGATAGAGTTTGAACCAAAACACCTATTTAGTTGGTGCTACGTGCTGTCGTCCAACAGAACATGCGTAAAAGGTAGTTAAAAATAATACCGGAACTACGGTGTACGGGAAAAGCGTATCTGAAACTGATAGTTTCGTACACCTCGTGTCGGTTAGTTGGTAGAGTGTGGACTCATCGCACCATCTGATGACAGTATCTTTAAACTATTTACACTGGACACTGTTATATGTAGCAACATTTTCCTCACATGTAAAAGGGCTTTACGGACTTTTGTAGCAATATCTTTTCGGCAGTTTGCTGACGCTACGTTAGTCGAAAGCAGAAAACCATTTGTATAGATATGTGTGGTGTTCTGTCGGTCATGTGTGACAGAACGGACACTACTCGTGAAGTAGTTAGTGCATTTGTAGTCTTACAGAATAAACATGAGGGATCGGAACAGTAGAATAAGTAAACAATTGCGTCACATATGCGGAGGTATGAATTGTCCTGTATAACATTTTCACTCATAATAGTAAAAACAAAAAAGTGTCGTCATTGGGGTTTGTACCCCACATCCCTGGTACGACGACCTAACGCTCTACGGACTTCTCCAAGGAAGCGACCCATGCCAGCTTCTCACAGTGCAGCGTCCTCTTAGAAAAATTATACATGACTGTGCTTAAACTGTCACACAATATTTTTAGCGCAACGTAATCTGACTTTCAATAATCCCTACAAAAGAATGGCCCTGACTAACATTAACCTATACCTTTCACAAATCACTTACGTCACAAAAATCTTCGTTACTCGAACTACTGCAATATAGCGAGCGCCACTACTGCCAGCTAAATAAAAGATTCAAACTACGGAAGGCACTAACTACTGATAGGCATAGTTAGCAAATGAAAGATTTTAATAGAGAACAAACAATGTATTTACCTTAATAGCGTTTGAAAAATCATAATATACATAGCAGTTCATGACATCCAGTCTTACAAATTTCAAAACTCCGCCATTTCTCTCCCCACATCCACCACTGATGGCGGCTCACCTCCAACTGCGCAACGCTACGCGCTGTTAACATCCAGCTGCCCAACACTACAATGGCAGACAACAATGCAAAGTAGCCACAGACTGCACACAGCCCAACCAGTGATTTTCATACAGAGCGCTACGTGGCGTTACCAATAAGAAAACCTAAACAGCCTACTTACAACAGCTATATAAGAACCATCAACATCGCAGCGCGTCAGCAATCGTTAGTTAATATATTAAAAAACTAGAAACCCGCTTCGATTGCGTAAAAAGCACCTAGTGTTAACCTAGGTTTCGGCGTAGATAACTACACCTTCTTCAGAACAATAAAACCCACAAGTGCCTAAGAAGACCTTTGTCAATAATTAAAAGAACACAATAGCTATACATTTATAAACGAATAAAAGGGAAAATACAAACAGTACATGTGTACAAAGTCTAGACCACTACTTAACATAGGCAATATAAGTTACAAATTGGGCCGTTTACTCAGAGCCCATAATTTCAGAGTCGCCTATTCTACTAGTAACAGTTTACATAGGAATTTAGTCCACTCCTTGCACAATAAGAGCGATAAACTGTCCCAATCAGGAGTATACGAAATTACATGCGGGGATTCTCCAAAATTTTACATCGGGCAAACGGGACGAGCTTTGGGTCTCAGGTATAAAGAGCATATTCCTACTAGAAGCGGTGACGGTACTAAGGGCTCTACTTATGCGGAACACGTTGTGCAAACGGCTCATGCGCCGAGCCCTCCAGTTCATATCGAGTTACTTCATGCCGAGGTTAAGGGCTTAAAACTGGATGTTTTGGAAGAAATGCAGATCTTTAAGCATCTGCAACATGATAAAGACAATATTCTTAACGACCAACTCCTACTAAGAAACAGAAAATTTTTCGAAGGTTTCGCACCATTAATTTATTCTTCATACTTGTAAATCTGATGATCTGGGGATTTTCACATGCGTGCGCTGATTGGTGAGCGCGGTTGGTCAAGCTGTTCATCTTTTTTTCTTTTTTCCTCATTTCCTTTTACGTCGAAGGTGATTTTAGCCGGTTGAACACCTCACGTTTTATCCCTATATCTTTCTTACCATGATGTCTTTAGATTACGTCCCATCAGCCCCCCCCCCCCCCAAGGGTACTATTGGCTTTAAGAATTGTTTTTAAGAGTTCCTCCTGTTGTCATAGGTAGCTTCATATATGTTTCTTTCTAGAATAAGCAACCGTGTGCGGCTATTTTTAGGCTTCATCTCCTATTCAGCTCGTCACTTATTCTGTCCATTCTATTTTTTGATATACGTTGATCCACGGTTGGGAATATAAGGGCTATTTAGCCACGACCCATGATAAACTTTCACGTATTCGTATGCACATGCGCATTCAAGTAACTTCCCTTGTCTTGCGCTTGTGCATAGGTAGCGAGTCGGGCGTGTAAGCGAGCGACAATTTGTAGGTGCAGTTTATGGCGGGTCATGGCCCATCGAACATAGGCCGGTGTGAGGTGGAGGTTACACCATTAAGTTAAGTAGTGGTTTAGACTTTGTACACATGTACTGTTTATGTTTTCCCTTTTATTCGTTTATAAATGTATAGCTATTGTGTTCTTATAATCATTGACAAAGGTCTTCATAGGCACTTGTGGGTTTTATTGTTCTGAAGAAGGTGTAGTTATCTACACCGAAACGTAGGTTAACACTAGGTGCTTTTTACGCAATCGAGGCGGGTTTCTAGTTTGTTAATATACTCACAGCTATGCTTCTCCTGTGCTCCTTAGTTCTAGTGTCACTTTTGATTAACGTGTACGCTCGTTCTGCTGGACAACAGCACGAATTAAATTGGTGTTTTGGTTGGTACTCTATCGAAACAGAACGTTTGGTACCTAACTGAGTGTCTGACATCTGGAGGTTTGGGTGTAAGCAACGGATGAATGTTGAGCCCCACACCAGTCACAGTACTTCACAGAATACTGTAACGATTATGACTGCATGGAATACTCTTTTGCGAGACTCTGTTAACAATAATTTCGTGTGGCTTTATGGCCTGGTGCAACTATTGCAACTGGACGCCATTCGGTGACTTTCACGTCCCTTACGTAATCTAATTATACAAACGTAGAAAGGAGACTTACAGCTTAATACGGGAACTAACCCACGTCTCGTTTCTGGCAAATTGACACATCATAATGCGGGCTTTCAATTAAAAAAAAAAAAAAAAGTGACCCTCAACCACGTACCCTCAGGCTCAGAGTTTAAATACTAAAAGTTTTGGTTGGTTTCGTTGTCTAGGGGCTGGGATACGTAGTTGCCGCATTACAAGCCAAATACTGATGAGTCTACAGTATACACATGAATTGTCGAAGGTTTCTATCACTCGGCAGTTGCGAATTTCTAATGTAACATACAAATTTATAAATGAAAGATTGCAGTTAAATAAAATGTGCAGGTACTATTTTTAACGACTTTAAATGATGACTACTAGCAGAAGTACCTTTAAGCATGCCGTTTATTACTGCAAAACACTTAATGGTGTCGATGGTCCAGCGGTTAAATGAAATATAAGTGCCGGCCGGAGTGGCCAAGCGGTTCTAGGCGCTACAGTCCGGAACCGCGCGACCACTACGGTCGCAGGTTCGAATCCTGCCTCGGGCATGGATGTGTATGATGTCCTTAGGTTAGTTAGGTTTAAGTAGTTCTAAGTTCTAGGGGACTTATGACCTCAGCAGTTGAGTCCCATAGTGCTCAGAGCCATTTGAACCATTTTTTGAAATATAAGTTAAATAACAGGGAAACAATAGATTCATACTTCACGTAATTAGTTATGAATAACAACATAGCTCACGAGATATTCACTTCTAAATGCATACTACGTCTTCACTGCAGAAGCCACGGAAATCTCACAAGTGCAAAAGTCGGCACTACGAAATATTTCTATCTGCCACGACCACGCGCAAACTGCTCAACGCTCTCCAAGTATTTCCTGCGACCGCCCGTCGCGCCTTCCCGTCCAGCACTCCCCCGTGTCCTGTGCTACCCGTTCCTCCTCCCCCACTTCCATACAGTCTCTCCAATGACTTCAGTAATAGCTTACCGTAGTAACGAGCGCTGTGATTGCCAAAGCGCTCCCGTCATGTCTCCAAGCCTACACACTCACACAAACATATTGAAACACATACGAAATACTGGATTTACATTTAAATAACTTGAAATTATATAAATATTACTACGGCTGGACCATAAACATGCTCTAACACACATTATTAAATACATCAACTAATTAAATAAACATATATCAAAGGAATATAAGCAAAAGTAGCCCAGTAGCCTAATGTTTCTCTGCTTTATAAAATACAGTAAATAATTGACCAATTTCTTCATGAATAGTACATATGTTGCTGACGAGCCGCTGCTTGCCGAGCGGCCCGTGCGGCCACGCCGACTCTGAACTTAGAACAGTTTCAAGGTGGCCACAACTCGCCCGTTACCTCACAGTAGAGAAGTAAATGCTAGGCTAAGGGCAGACTAAAAAATCCGTGTTTCGATCGGGTTTCGATCCAATGAATTTTAATCCAGCGACCTTACGATTTCCAGCCACGAGCTTCACCGCTAGATCTTTTTCATGTTATTTTTTTCTCCAGTTATGGTTTCACTGAGGAGATGCAGCGAGATGTTTTATTATTATTTTTTTAGTTTCCTTCGAACACAGTGACAGTAGTTTCAACTTCAAAAGTCTATGCCTCTTTACATGTGGGAGTAATAAATTAGGACAGGGCCGGCCAAACGCTGCACAGTGTGCAGACGTGCGGAAGTGCTGCACATGTGCGCACGTGTGCGACAGCGAGCGACAGCGACATCTGTTATTAGACATGTGTCCTAAATGAACGGCGGCGCCTTCACTTCCCTGTTTATGTGGTACAAGCAAGAGCGCAACATACCCAGTCTCGTTTACCCTTGGTACCCGTAACCTTAACAGAGAAGTACTGAGAAATGGCAGGTACTGTGAAGAAGCAAAGGACGGGAGATCTATGTTCTCAGTCGTTTAAAAATGACTGGGAACTGCAATTCTTTTTTGTAGCCGTTGGTGAAAACTCAGTGTTTGCTATGCCGCCGAATAATAGGCGGCCAGCGTAAGTTTTAAATTGAAAGACACTACAATACATACCACAAAGACGAGTGTAGTGTACTCAAGAGTGAAGAACAGCAAGCAAAATTAAATGTCCTTAAGAAAATGGATGAGACACATCAACTCGATTACCATTTCTCATGACCAGTGATAAACGTGTTTGGATTTATTCCTTTCGTAATTAAAAATTATTGCTTACTAACTATGCATTAGTGCCTCATTCTGCTCCATGTTACATTATTATCAGGAAAGTTAGTCATTAAACCGATTGTTCCAATGTATATTTACATTTACGGTTTTTTTTAATGTGTGAAGGTCTACGCTCAGCTGAAGTCGATAAAACGTAACATTCATCTAATTGTCGGTTATTATGCAGATTTCAGACGGAGCTGATGAAAGATGTAGCAATAATGGTATTGAAATAACAGGTGATCATCGAGAGGTCCGCGGTTATCATTCTGTTCAGAGGTCAGTGAGACAGAAATTATGTGGGTGTAACTGAGGCTTCCCACGCCCGGGTTCCCGGGTTCGATTCCCGGCGGGGTTAGGGATTTTTCTCTGCCTCGTGATGACTGGGTGTTGTGTGCTGCCCTTAGGTTAGTTAGGTGTAAGTACTTCTAAGTTCTAGGGGACTGATGACCATAGATGTTAAGTCCCATAGTGCTCAGAGCCATTTTTTTTTTTTTTTTTTTTTTTTTTGTAACTGAGGGCACCGAGAATTAGTTATAGGAAACCTTGCATTAGTTTAATGTTATCAGAAATCATGAATAAGGTTCGTTGGAAGTCGCTAAGTGCTTTCTTTCTTAAATAGTAGATCAAAAACATTACTCGTATTTACGTGCCGTCAGTCAAGCTGCCTTAATAAAAACCCACGGTTGTTAACTGTATTACTTGTCTTACTGGGTTAAACTGTTAACATAAAAGTAGACGTCTCAATGAGTAGACTGTGACAGTATTTTAAATGTTTAATACGCGAAATACGTTCCCATGGTTGGCTTGCAAGCTGTGGAAAGAGCACTAGAATGCCCCGGTACAGAGTACCCCAGCAAGTGGATAAAGCGACATCTGGGCGTAGAAACATGCACTACATGAACGCTGACGGCTGCGACGTGCATTCTGTGACCCGGAAGTTGCACATGTGCAGGAGCACCGCACGCGTGCAGAATTTCTGGCCGGCCCTGAATTAGAACGTCTTCTTGAAGTAAATAACATGTTCTATGTATCGTTCCTACTTTTAGCAGTAAACATACACTGAGGTGAGAAAAGTCATGGGACAGCGAATGCATACAAACAGACGGCGGCAGTATCGCGTAGGCGAATTACGGGTGTAAAAGGGCAGTGCACAGGCGAATCTGTCGTTCGTACTCAGTTGATTCACGTGGAAACATGTCCGACTTGTTTAGGGCCCCACGATCGGAATTAACAAACTTTAAACGCGGAATCTAGTTGGAACTAAATGCATGGGACATTTCACTTCCGAAATCATCAGAGAATACGGTATTCTGAAATCCACAGGGGCAAGAGTGTGTAGAGAACACCGAATTTCTGGCATTACCTCCCACCATGGACAAAGCAGTGGCCGATGGCTCCACTTGACGACTGAGATCAGCGTCGTTTGCGTAGAGTTGTCAGTGCTAGCAGACAAGCAACACTGCTTGAAGTAACCGCAGAAATCAATGTGAGACGAATGAAGAACGTACCCCTTAGAACAGCGCCGCGGAATGTGGAGGTAATCGGCTAAGCAGACCACTGACGTGTTAGTGGGCTTTGGCAGCAGACTACCTGCGCGAGTGCCTTCGCTAACAGCGCGACATCGCCTGTCGCGGGTTCGTGACCATATCGGTTGGATCGTAGATAACTGGAAAACCGTGGCCTGGCCGGATGATTGCCGATTTAAGTTGGTAAGAACTGTTGGTAGGGTTGGAGTGTAGCGCAGACACCAAGAAGACATTAACCCAAGTTGTTCAAAAATGGTTCAAATGGTTCTGAGCACTATGGGACTTAACATCTGAGGTCATGAGTCCCCTAGAACTTAGAATTACTAAAACCTAACTAACCTAAGGACATTACACACGTCCATGCCCGAGGCAGGATTCGAACCTGCGACCGTAGCGGTCGCGCAGTTCCAAACTGAAGCGCCTAGAACCGCTCGGCCACCGCAGCCGGCAACCCAAGTTGTCAACAAAGCTCTGTGGAAGTTAGTGGTGGCTCCATGATAGTGTGGGCTGTGTTTGCATGGAATGAACTGGGCCCTCCGGTCTAGATGAACCGATTATTCTTTCTCTTCAGTAAATTTTCCAATTTTTCTGAAATTATCATTTATGTCGGTATATGTACATCACATTTATCGATTTCTACCCAATTCAGGTAATTCCTTTGTGGTGAGTCCGCTTTTTTTGTCTTAGAATTTTTGTGGCGACTACTGCCACCGAATGTATCAGGATGACCAAATGTAGTGGGAAGATACCAAATGCAGTGGATGGGGCCAGGAGGTGCCGTATTAAAACTCCGCAAGAACTTCCAAATGATTTATTTGTTTCCACTACAGTGCTCCGTTTACCTCGGTCTGTGTTACAGGGCGCCACAATGCTGAGGAAGCACCCCAGTGGCCTGTGCAATGCAACGCTGTGCCATGCTGGCCTTGTAAGACAGCTGCAAAGTTCCGATTACGTCACGATGGCTGCGCCAGCAGCCGACTCAGTGGCCACAGTCCCTGCTGACTTCACGCTGCTCCGCCAGGAGCCGTAGGCTGGCCCTGCTGCTGCTTCATCCTCGCTGGCGTAGCTGAGAATGCGGCGGCAATGACTGCCTGTGATCCGGCGTTCGATTCTGCGGCATTCGCCTCAGAAGTCTATGTCGTGTGTTGGGAGCTGAGACGACTGCCCGCAGTAGCGAGTCGAAGAGTGGCACACCGTTAGCTGGCTGCAGACGCTGCATCGGCCTCAGAGGGTCAAACCAAAGACCCGCTGTGGACTAGGACGTTGTCGCCTCATCTGTTGCTGCGTGTAGCCCGGCAGTGTGACACGCCCCGCTGACCAGGAGAGCTGCCACACTTGAATGAATCTCGTTAGAGAACAGCACCTATTTATACTCGGCTGTGCAGCTCTGTTTTGCTAACACGCCGATTTGTGTCACATTTTCATAACACTTAGGTTGACCAGTGGCCCTCTTCTGCCTATGACTTGCGCAGTGGAAACTGCTGTGTGCGCCCTCTCCAGAAGTTCTATGCCCCTGTGACCTCTATTCGCTTTTGCAACTGCTGGTATGCAATGCGGCCCATACCTGGCTGTAACTCGTGGTCCGAATATCTCGCAAAACTAACTTTCCCTATCCTAAATAGTGGTGTCGCTACAGAGTCTATTTTATGAACTGATGGGAAAAACTTCAGATACTAACGACTTCAAATCAGTTCCAAATGATACATGAGATGTCCCATTCTACCAATGGAGTGACGTATATCAACTTTTTGCACACACCTTTTATCGCCCACTTTCGACTTCCATATTAGATTACACTTCATAAAATATCTTTAGAAAATGTCTCAAAACATTTGAATTCATATTCGATCCTAACGAAAAACTATTTTTCAGAAACACTTTGCTTGCTGCGGCCCATCTGCAAATTCATCCTCTCTTCTGTGGTCATATTTAATATCAATAAAAAGAAGTCCGATCCTTCACTTAACATACCCCAAGCAGACCACAAATCAGATTATTGAGTTCTTGAAAATATTGTAAAGAATTTTTTGGCTGCAGTGGATTCAGTTTCTCCAGTCACAGAGTTGTCCTGTGTGTTAGGTTTAGTAACTATGTGAAATGTAAATACTGATGAATGAAAATTGAATTAAAGCTTGTTATTATGGTTCAGTATTTACTCATGTTTTGTAGAAAACTATTAGAAACTGTTTGTGACACATCAGACATGTTGTTCTGGTATCTACTGACTAACTGTTCCTTTTCAAAACAATCATTTAATTGACTTTGAAACTTACACAAGAGCACCTTTGTTCATTTGTGATGCAATTTTGGAATTAGGGAAACAGTTTGGTCACCCATGAAAGATATTATCTTATTACGGTCTTTAGTGGCTACAGATCCTCAATTCCTGGCAGCAAAACTGAACTGATAGAGAGCTAAGATCTGTTAGTAGCAAGGTAGTGAGCGAAAGTCAAATATTAGAAGCAAAATTATTTATTGATTCGTCACAGAAGGTGATTATTTGTTATTTAAAAAAGTAAGTCACATCTGTTCGCCGCCGAGGCTAAGATTGAAAAAAAATTCGTCAGGTTCTGAGAAATACCCACAATTTATCAAAATTTTATTCAAAAAGATTCTGTAATACATATAGGCAAATACCCGATTGAGGAAATCAGGAAACACCATATACACGCCTGTGAAGAATACATAGTAGCATCAGTAAACGCCAAAACTTTAACATAAATCACATATACAGTTGGAAAAAAAGGACCGGACATAATAGTTCTCACTAGTTGGGAAAGTAAGGAATCGTGGGAAATTAAATCAGTATATGCGTTTCTCAAGGAGACTTTTGGACCTAGTAATACCAGTCACCAGATAGAAAAATTAGTCGGCTTTGAAGCAGCTGAAAGGAATTTCTGTTGGCTGATATTTATATAAACCAATGTCTACGTCTATGAAGAAAACTTTAGTACCAATAAACATCAATTTCATAAAAGCTGAATTTAAAAAACGGAAAAATAACCTTCACGTCTGTGAAACAGGTTTTTGGTTCAACAGATTCAAACACACAGACAAAAAAATATTGTTACATACAAGGCTGTGAATCAGCCAAACGAAACTGCTATTTCATTAAAATGAAAATTTATACCTGACAGTGAATTTAAAATAATATATATGAGTGTGAAGCAGACATTTGCTTTTGATTTTACATACATGGCCGTGAAGAGCCTATTTTACTAATATATGTAATCACAGAAAATGGGAAATTTAAAATAATGTGTTTTTCTATGATGCAGGCTGAGCGGTTTACCAAGAATTTTTATAAGCAAAGAAATTACGGGCAAGTGAAAAGACTGAAGCAGACGTATTAGGAACATACTGTACGGTTCAATTTCGGCTGCTGATACACACAAAGGCATCGGCCAAAAACGGCCAGTAGAAAGATTCAAACCAGTTTAATGTTAAAATAAACGAACGATATTCAGAGTGACTGCACAGTTAGTGGGTGTCGTCTCCTGAACTGACGAACAATTAACACTCGCAAAATATTGGTCAGCCTCGTTCGTGTACCAGGCAAAAGTAAATGGTAGACAGTTCATGTGGCCCCGTCCACCAGCTAAGGCAGCAGAAAAAAACCCCAACTTCAGAATATTGCCCTTAACTGCGCAGGCAGGACCAAAGTTGCGGCTCCCCAGCAGCCAAAGCCTCGGCCTGCGATGCAGCAATCAGACGTGGCGACACGATGAGCATTCACTACGGCTCCGAGGTACGAGCCAGTACACTGAGCGAGTTTCCGTCAAAACAGCGTAACCCAGCCGATCACATCTGAGCTGGGCGCGTGCCTAAATTCCTCGCGGAGTTTCCCCAGCTGCTAATAAACGGGACGCCAAGAAAGCCATAGCTAACAAGGGAAACGCCCCATCGCATCCCCCTCAGATTTAGTAGTAAGACGGCCCAGAGCACAGCCCGTCAAAAACTGAACACAGATCAAGCATGAAAACAGGAAGAAGGTGTACTGGACTAGGAAAAAAAGAAGCAAAATGAAAACAGTAAACGACCCAAGCTCAAGACGTGTAACATCGAGCGAATTTGAATATCTACGGCGTCGTTGTTGTGTGGTCACGGTGTTACACTACGAAGGAGGAGATCCGTGTTCAAATCGTCATTATGACCCTGTTTTCTTATAAAGTTATGAACTGTCCATTCAGTTGTTGACACGTCTGTTGGCTGTATTCAAATTTGTGTCTGTGTCGTGGTTTAACGTTCGCTTACAAAATGGAGGTCTAAGGAAGGGGCCTCCGAACCTACGTACAACCTATGTGTTCTGCACTAGCACCACTCTTGTATTCCGTTTTGAAACTTTTGATTCTTGAATTCCTTTGTTGTAACATAGTTCACATCCGTTAATTCGTTGCTTTCATTTAGTGAGAGGTCTATGCTGAAACTCGCCCAGCCCCAATATTTATCACATTTACTTGCGATGGTAGTAATTCTTACTGAATGACTCATATTCTATAGTCAATCTATAGTATGACAATTGCCGAGGCTGCAGAAGAAGAACAGACACGTCAATAACCGGACGGAACTTTCATAGTTTCTTGAAAAAAGTTGGGAACGGGGTACGGTTGACCACGAATCTTCCACTCTGCAGTCCAACACTGTGACGGCACAGCCACGACGCCGCGTTTCTTGCAGTTAGCTCGATATTGCACATCTGGAGCTTGGACCGTTCACTGCTTCTGCGTTGCTTCTTTTTTCACAGTTTGGTACACCTTATCCTGTTTTTCAAGCTTGATCTGTGATCAGTTTTTGACGGGCTATCAAGTGGGTCGTTTTAACCCTAAATCTGATCGAGGTGCGATGGGGAGTTCCCCTTCTATGTACGGCTAGGCGAAGATACAAAGGATTTAAAGACATTACCTGCTATTGGGCATTGATTTATCTGAAGGGGGCAGGTTGGAAATCTGCCCTGGACTAGGTTTCGAATCCGGGTCTCCTTCTTACTAGACAGATACGCTGACCACTACACCATCCGGACACTGTGGTCACCGCGAACGCATGGGCTAAGCTAGCATTGCTCCCATCAGACCAAAATTCTAAACTTATACCACATACTACTGATGTGCTGCCCCTGCTTGTTAGCCTTACCGATTTCCGTAATAGTTGGAGCTAAGTGTGCACCTGCATGGCAATTGGCGAGAGCCTGTGAGCGACGGGAGGCGTGCTGGGGTAGGAACTAGCGACCACTGTGTCAAGATGGCGTAGTCGTCAGCGCATCTGCCTAGTAAACAGGAGACCTGCGTTCGAATCCCTGTCAGCTACAAATTTTCAACTTTCCTCATTGTTATAAATCAATGCCCACTGGCAGTTAAGGTATGTAATTCCTTTGTGTCTTGGTTCATAGTGGCTGCAGGATCAAAATGCGGTCTGTTCTTTCGGACATGTCTTAAAGAACAGATCAACATATATAGAAGCTGGACAAAGATTTTACTCAAGCACAAGGATCTTATAATCATGCACTTGGCTCAGGTGTATATGTGGGGCAACGTGTTAGCGTGTTTCAACATTCTCACAGTAACTGTGAAATTCAACTTTGGGCGATTGTATCACATCAGTACTTTGAAATTTTGCTTCTTGCCAAAATTTATAATTCTAGGTGAAGGCGAAGTATCCTACATGGTTCAATGAGTAAATGGTCATATCTTTTGGTTGCACTGACTTAGAAGGTAAACTTTTTATATCACCAAGGGACCACATAGCTCATATGTGACAGAAATGCCAATCGGATATGTCCACCTGTTCCTGACGAAAAGGCGTTTTAACAGACGAACTTACAGAGAGACAATCGGATAACAAATGACAAAAATGATTTTTTTCGTGTGACGTAATTACAAATTAATGATTGTAGGATTATTTCCCTCGGTTGTACAGTGAAACCTTGTTTTTTGCCAAAATTCATGATTCTACATCAACGCAAAGGACTCTATAGGTTTTCATGGGTGAATTTGCGAGTATCAAGATTTATGACATAAGCAACTGTATCTTTTGATTGCGTTGACTTAGATTCTAAAGTTTATTACACCGCCAAGGGGCTACAGATTTTAGTGTGTGATATAAATGTCAACTTGATACATTTACCAATTCCTGTGAAAACCGGGTCTTAACAGATGGATGGACAGACACACACTTGTACAGCAAACGGCAAAACTTTGGTTCGTGTGATGTAATTTGAAATAACCAGTTTTCGAATTTCCACATACTTTGCCGTGATATCCAAACACAATTAGGTATCATGTGATAGATTGTACATCGTATATATGAATATATGAAGGTGACTGACATTTTCACGTATTGTAAATAATTGTTAACGCTTATTGCATGAAAGGTGACGGAGTGTCTTTATTATCATACTAGTAGAGGTTGGAGCGACAGTGGAAATGAAAGGGCTGGCGGAACTCAGGGCCTGGGTGGGAGGCCCACACAGGTCTGTTGGTCCTGCTTAAACACAGGAAGTAGCAAGACGGATGTGGGGACACCTGAGCGCTGGGGTGCAATAGACTTGCAACCGGCCGGTATTGCAGCCGGACGGAAACTACGAAAATCTAGGGCGCATCTGAGAGGAACGAGTAAGCGTCACCCAGACTTGGTTATTTCCTACGATTTTTACTCAGAAGCATACCATTGTTCCGCACACCGTAGATCATCTTTGAAAGTAATGTCTTCAAGTGTTTGGTACGTGGATGATGTCACTCATTTCGCGTTATTGATATTATATCGCGCAGTCATAATAAGGGACAGAGTTGGGCAACTTATCAGTAATTTTATTTAGGAAATGTAAACTTAGTAATATGAAGGTTTTTTTTAAATCTACCATAAATATGTAAGCAGGAACAACGGTTATCATTTAGTAGGATTAGTTGCCTTCATCGTTCAATTATGTTTGGATTGTAATTTATAGAATTAAGAGATCCTAAGATCTGCTTCAGGGCGTAGTCATACAGGGCCATATCTTCATATTAGCGTTTATTATTTTCCGTTGCGCACACTTATTTTTACACCCGCCTGGAGTAGCATCTCGCAACCTTCAAAAAATGTTCAGGACAACAAAGTTATTATACAATTGTTGCCTAAAATCGAATTAACTTCTCATACATTTTGGTGAGGTTCAGAGAGTTGATGTTATAGGCCACGATCGACTGTGCTCTGATAATCGGTCACGAAACTGTTACCATACTCGTCACTATACTAAGTTGCAGTGATGAATATGACTACGTGTTCGTCGAAGTTGAAGTCTAAGATTACGTCAGATGGGACGGACGCCACATCAGGCATCTTTCGCTCGCCGCTGCGTCCCCGGCGTCAACTGGAAGCCCTGCTTGGGGGAGGAGGTTTTCTCGTCAGCAGGGAGATGAGGCGTGATCCTCTCATCTCGTTACCCGACACGCCGCGCGCTCCAATTACCCTGTCGACAGGCAGCTGGCTGGCTGGCTGCCTGTAATGAGCTGCCCTACACAGCTTGTCGCCACCCCTCCCTCCTCGCCGCTCACAACTCCTTCCCACCCCCCCACCCCCTCACCATCCTGTAAGCCGGCCGCAGTAGTCTGGGAAATGTTGCCGTATCGCGAGGCCAATTTGTCGCTCGGTCCTGCGTGTCACCGGCCGATAATGTGCTCCGTTCCAAACAGCTAGCAGCATGAACACACGTCCGACAGCATAGCTGTGTGGGTGCGTGTGTGTAGTATTATGCATAATCGACGCTCAGCCCTTTGCGGGTATCGACCACACACAACGGCGGAGGTGTATCAGCCGTACGGTCTCCTAATGCTTCCACAACATTAGAACTCAGAGTGCTGAAAAAAAAAAGTCTCTCCAGACTCGCTCTGACTATATTTTGCATTTTTTTTGAAAGGGATAGTGTTTCACTTTGAGATAATTCTCATTTATTTTTTCAGTTGCACATTTTTTAATTAGATTACGTATCTCGATCACTCATGATTTGTGTAAACCCTCGTCGCCAGTTTTGCAAAGGCCCCTTCGCTGTTTCTGTGGAGGTCGAGTTGCCACTGTTGTTACAGTAGGCCGAGTTTGTGAGTTCGTGAAACGGCTTCTTACCCCGCTAAGACAATTGCTCCTTGTCATTACTACACAGCTATTCCTCAGCGTCAGGTAACAGGATAGGAGAACGAAGGTTCTATAACATTCCAACAAATTAGTAATAAAGTCACAAAAATGAGTTAAAAAGGTTTACTTATCTTTGTGACTTGTTGAATAACGAAATCCGCAACACTGCATGTAATATAACACAAAAATGGCCATCAATGACTAAGTGCGAATAACCGTAGGTAAACTTATCAGTACATAGCGAATGCATTTACAACTGTCTGTTCACTTCTAAGAGTCCGCTAAACGATGTTTCCTGTCAAACTCGGCCCTCGACGATGACGTATAACCAAGTGGGCCGGCCGAAGTGGCTGCGTGGTTCTAGGCGCTACAGTCTGGAACCGTGCGACAGCTACAGTCGCAGGTTCGAATCCTACCTCGGGCATGGATGTGTGTGATGTCCTTAGGTTAGTTAGGTTTAAGTAGTTCTAAGTTATAGGGGACTGATGACATTAGAAGTTAAGTTCCATAGTGCTCAGAGCCATTTGAACCATTTTGCTATTCCAGAACATGGACAGCCTGTTCGTGCGGAAGGAGGAAATTAAAGTAGAGTGGGCCGGCAGTGAGAATTTGGATCGAGGAGGGTAATCTGTGCAGCTGTCTGGAGAGCTGTCCCAAGGTGGCTTAGTGGCTAACACACCTGACTCGTAAGCAGTAGACCTGGCTTCGATTCCCGGCCTTGGTATACATCTTCGCTCGCTGCTTCAGTCTATGTACATAAAATTTAAAACAGGTGCAAGCGCGAAAATCTTCTAACTATTGTATTTGTTTGTCTATCTATTACAGTATTGGTCTACTACACACCAATAATCAGTAACGGAAATCAAAGTATTTTTGAAAAGTAATTACAAGTTAGATACGTGTAGTAACTGAAGCTGTTGGAAACGAACACAAATTTCAGTTTTCAAGACAGATACACTTGCTACGACATTAAAGAAACTCAGTCCGTTTGCAAGTATCACATGTTCCACGGTAAAAGACATCCTTCTGTTTCCAGACAGAAGATGGACCACGACTGACAAAGTATGGTTCAAGAGTACAAATCTTATAGAGGGTGCCCGAAAACAGTCTCAAAAGCTTATATTGGAAAGTAGGTTGTGCTGCGAAATAACTTTTTAAGAAAAGAAATCTGCACCTTGTGCATTTCCGAGTCAATTAGCATTGAAGTTAGCCAGTTAGGCTGTTGCGCGTGCGATTTCAAGCGGTGTCTCCAGAAGTGTTCTTCGTTCGGTTTGCTAAAAACTTACCAGTGAGAGACACAAAAACTGGACTTACGACGGTAGTAAGGATCGAATTCGAGCCAAAGGATGAGCAGTCTCATGCAGAATCATCTGGCTATGAGACCAGCTGTTACTAATTTTATATTGAATTTGCGCACACGGCCGGCCGTTGTCGCCGTGTGGTTCTAGGCGCTGCTTCTTCGCAGGTTCGAATCCTGCCTCGGGCATGGATGTGTGTGATGTCCTTAGGTTAGTTAGGTTTAAGTAGTTCCAAGTCGACCTCAGATGTTAAGTCCCATAGTGCTCAGAGCCATTTGAACCATTTGCGCACACAACGGCCTGATTGGCTAACGTCAATGCTAATTAACAAGGAAACGGCGCGAAGTATTGAATTTTTTCGGATCAATTATTTCTCAGCACAAATTACCCTGAAACTCCATTACAAGGTTTTTCAGACTTTTTATGACCAGGCTGTACAACTAGCTTTAAAATTCTTCAGAATTTTACATGGTGTAAAATCTATAACTTATCTACAGGGGGTTTCCGTAAGAGCGTGAAAAACATGTAACAGGACATAGACAATGCTCCACTAAGCAATTTGAGGTAGGGGACCCGAGGTCGGAGAGGCCAGCTTAAGGAGATATGCAAGTAAACTTGTCTGCCGCTTTGTCTAGCAATTCTCTTCTCCAGCTTATTAAAAACTAACATGGGTACAGGTTTACACGTAGTGTGCTGCTTATTTACATGTACATTCTAAATTTCCTGCAAGGGAACAAGGTGGACGATCCTGATTACCAGGAAGTTATGATGCAGGCTTTTTTGCTTTACATGTTCATAAGGTGGCTCTGTTGTCTCGTATTTACATTATCCAATGACCGAACGTGCTGTGAATAAGCGATAGACCCATTCATTAATCAATGGTATTCTACATCTACACCTACATTTACATCTACATACATACTCCGCAATCCACCAATCCACCATACGGTGCGTGGCGGTGGGTACCTCGTACCACAACTAGCATCTTCTCTCCCTGTTCCACTCCCAAACAGAACGAGGGAAAAATGACTGCCTATATGCCTCTGTACGAGCCCTAATCTCTCTTACCTTATCTTTGTGGTCTTCCCGTGAAATATAAGTTGGCGGCAGTAAAATTGTACTGCAGTCAGCAACAAATATTGGCTCTCTAATTTTTCCTCAGTAGCCATCCACGAAAAGAACGTCTCTTTTCCTCTAGAGACTCCCACCCGAGTTCCTGAAGCATTTCCGTAACACTCGCCTGATGATCAAATCTACCAGTAACAAATCTAGCAGCCCGCCTCTGAATTGCTTCTATGTCCTTCCTCAATCCGACCTGACACGGATCCCAAACGCTCGAGCAGTACTCAAGAATAGGTCGTATTAGTGTTTTATAAGCGGTCTCCTTTACAAATGAACCACATCTTACCAAACTTCTACCAATGTACCGAAGACGACTATCCGCCTTCCCCACAACTGCCATTACATGCTTGTCCCACTTCATATCGCTCTGCAATGTTGCGCCCAAATATTTAATCGACGTGACTGTGTCAAACGCTACACTACTAATGGAGTATTCAAACATTACGGGATTCTTTTTCCTATTCATGTGCATTAATTTACATTTATCTATATTTAGAGTTAGCTGCCATTCTTTACAACAAATACAAATCCTGTCCAAGTCATCTTGTATCTTCCTACAGTCATTCAACGACGACACCTTCCCGTACACCACAGCATCATCAGTAAACAGCCGCACAGTGCTATCCACCCTATCCAATAGATCATTTATGTAGATAGAAAACAACAGTGGACCTACCACACTTCCCTGGGCCACTCCAGATGATACCATCACCTCCGATGAACACTCACCATCGAGGACAACGTGCTGGGTTATATTGCTTAAGAGACGTGCAGTATTCCCTGGTCGCTGGATTGGAAGGGGAGGCCCTATCCCGTGACCTGCGAGGTCACCTAACCTGAATCCCCTTAATTATTTCCTATAGGGATATCTAAAGTTACTTGTGTATGACACTCCAGTGGATACGGAAATGGAATTAGTTGCCAGAATGGTAGATGCCTGTGATGTGATTCGAAACACACCAGGGATATTTGTTAGAATCTTTTCCGCCGATCTGAAGCTTGCATTGAGGCTGATACCGTCAGTTTCACCACATTTTGCAAGCTACAGTACAAATGGTACGTTCGTTGTGTCAGTTAACTAATGTAAAAAGAAAAGACACAGTAATGTGATTTTATTCCTATTATCTCCTTAAGCTGGCTTCTCCGACCCCAGGTTCCCTGCTTCAAATTGTGCAGCAGAGCATTCTCTAGGTCCTGTTAAATTTTTGCACCCTCTTACGGAAACATCCTGTATAACTGAGTAGTTTCCAAAATATTGAAAACTGCTTTAGTACATTTTCAGCACACAAATCTGTAGAACTCGAAATAGTTACAAATGCTGTACAAAACACAATCTCATGTCTCACAACAATAAAAGCGGAAATGCCGGAAAGCTTTTATGACGTTCCCTCATATGTTTCGAAAGTCCGTCACTAGACTGAAGTACCGTCCACAAATCATCATATGTCCCTAGGTACACTATCCTTTAGGTACAACATACTCCCCTACTAACAATGAAAGCCGTAGGTATAAAACTTCTGTTATTAAACAAGGTAACAAAAAGTCCAAGCACAGAGATTTTACCAGCGAAGTAGGCACTGTAGGTGCTATTCATATCATTAAAATGCAAAATGGAAAGATGTCAATAACGACTTCCATCTTGCGTTGATCGAACTCGAAAATATCTTCGACTGGGTAGTAGGAAAGTTTATACGGCAGGCTCTTCGCTGCTGTTCAGTCTATTCACGATCTTTGTCAAAGAACATTCACAGAAAACAAATACACAGACGCTTTTATACGCTGCCGATATAGTTCTAGTAACAGAATCTCTACGAGAAATTCAAAACGGCCTTAGTTCCAGGTGGGCAGTCCTAGAACGTGGAGGATTTAAGAGTAGTTACGGCCAAGAACGACGCCCACTTGTAAACCGCATTTCGATCTACACAATTCCCATGTAATATCAACTGATCAGACCAAGTACCTCGGGTCGACAATAACTTCGACAGCTTCAAGAAACAAATACTTTGAAAGCAGTATAAAAACTGTGTCGATGAAATTCAGGTCACCAAAGTGTGTCAATCGCGATGCAAACTCGCCTATCCAAGCCAAAGGAAATACACGGAGTGGAACAGAATCAGGAAATACCAAAAATTAAACACATTAACATTCCAAACAAGGTATGGATAAATACATATCATTATGGTTTACAATGGAAAATTGCAGCATTATTCCTGCAAAATAGTGGAAAATTCGGGTAACGATGACGAAGATCGATAGCGATCACGCACACTTCTCTCCAAAGTAGACCACAAAGGCTCAATACACGGAGATTTGTTGACTTTGGCGGCAGGGAAAATGTGTCAGTTCATTCTCGTGGTCACAAAACCAGTCCTGGACGATGCGAACGAGCTGTGTGAACAGGGGTGCTGTCGTCTTGGAACACAGACTCACCATTTGGGAACAAACACTGCACGACGCAGAGCAACTGTCTACATCTACATCTACATGGATACTCTGCAAATCACATTTAAGTGCCTGGCAGAGGATTCATCGAATCACCTTCACAATTATCTATTATTGCAATCTCGTACAGCGCGCGAAAAGAATGAACACCTATATCTTTCCGTACGAGTTCTGATTTCCCTTATTATATCGTGGTGACAATTTCTCCCTATGTAGGTCGGTGTCAACAAAATATTTCCGCATTCGGAGGAGAAAGTTGGTGATTGGAATTTCGTGAGAAGATTCCGTCGCAACGAAAAACGCCTTTCTTTTAATGATATGCATCCCAAATCCTGTATCATTTCAGCGACACTCTCTCCCACATTTCGCGATAAAACAAAACTTGCTGCCCTTCTCTAAACTTTTTCGATGTACTCCGTAAGTCCTATCTGGTAAGGATCCCACATCGCGCAGCAATATTCTAAAAGAGGACGGACAAGTGTAGTGTGGGCAGTCTCCTTAGTAGATCTGTTACATTTTCTATGTGTCGTGGCAATAAAACTCAGTCTTTAGTTAGCCTTCTCCACATCATTTTCTATGTTGTCCTTCCAATTAAGTTGTTTGTAATTGTAATTCCTAGGTATTTAGTTGAATTTACGGCCTTTATATTTGACTGATTTACCGTGTAACCGAAGTTTAACTGATCCCCTTTTAGCATTCATGTGGATGAGCTCACACTTTTCATCATTTAGGGTTAAAGGGCCTATAATACTACCTTGGGGAACGCCAGAAATCATTTCTGTTTTACTCGATGATTTTCCGTCAATTACTACGAACTGTGACCGCTCTGACAGGAAATCACAAATTCAGTCTCATAACTGAGACGATATTCCAAATGGTTCAAATGGCTCTGAGCACTATGGGACTTAACTTCGGAGGTCATCAGTCCCCTAGAACTTAGAACTACTTAAACCTAACTATCCTAAGGACATCACACACATCCATGCCCGAGGCAGGATTCGAACCTGCGACCGTAGCGGTCGCGCGGTTCCGGACTGTAGCGTCTAGAACCGCTCGGCCACTCCGGGCGGCGACGATATTCCATAAGTTCGCAATTTCACTATAAGCCGCTTGCGTGGTACAGTGTCAAAAGCCTTATGGAAATCCAGAATACGGAATCGAACTGAAATCCCTTGCCAATAGCACTCAGAACTTCATGTGAATGAAAAGCTAGTTGTGTTTCACTAGAACGATGTTTTCTAAACCCATGTTGACTGTGTGTCAGTAGACCGTTTTCTTCGAGGTAATATATAATATATAATGTTCAAACACAATATATGTTCCATAATCTTGCTACATATCGACGTTAATGATATGGGCCTGTAATTTAGTGGATCACTCCTACTACCTTCCTTGAATATTGGTGTGACCCGTGCAACTTTCCGGTCTTTGGGTACGGATCTTTCGTCCAGCGAACGGTTGTACGTGATTGTCAAGTATGGAGCTAATGCTTCAGCATACTCCGAAAGGAACCTAATTGGTACACAGTCTCGACCAGAAGACTTCCTTTTATTAAGTGATTGAAGTTGTTTGACTACTCCGAGGATATTTACTTATACTTTACTAATGTTGACAGCTGTTCTTGATTCGAATTCTGGAATATTTACTTCGTCTTCTTTTGTGAAGGCATTTCGTTAGCCTGTGTTTAGTAACTCTGCTTTGGCAGCACTGTCTTCGTTAGTATCTCCATTGCTATCGAGCAGAGAAGGCATTGATTGTTTCTTGCCGCCAACATACTTCGCATACGATGAAAATCTCTTCGGATTTTCTGCCAGGTTTCGAGACAAAAGTTTCTTGTTGAAACTGTCATAGGCATCTCGCATTGAAGTCCGCGCTAAATTTCGAGCTTCTGAAAAAGATTGCCAATCTTGGGGATTTTTCGTCATGTTTGTTTCTTTGTTTCTGCAACAGTGTCCTGACACGTTTTGTGCACCAAGAAGGATCAGCTCCGTCGCTTGTTAATTTGTTTGGTATAAATCTCTCAATTCTCTGAATTTAAGCCACATCTGGTCTAAACTTATATGATTAATTTGGAACGAGTGGAGATTGTCTCTCAGGAAGGCGTAAAGGCAATTTTTATGTGCTTCTTGTAGTAGGTATGTTTCCCGTTCATTTTTGGAAGATTTGGGGATTACAATATTCAATCTCGCTACGACCACCCTGTGTTCACTAAACCCTGTATCTGTTTTGATGATCGTTACTAACTCAGGATTATTTGTTGCTAAGCGGTGAAGTACGTTTTTACAACCGTATACTATTCGCGTGGGCTCATGAACTATCTGCTGGAAATAATTTTCAGAAAACGCGTTTAACACAATTTCGGATGATGCTTTATGCTTACCTCCGGAATTAAACATGCATTTTCTCCAACATATCGAGGGTAAATTAAAGCCACCACCAACTATTATCGCATGAGTCAGGTATGTGTTTGATATCAAAATCAAGTTTTCTTTGAACGTTTCACCAACTGTATCATCTGAATTGGGAGGTCGTTAAAAGGATCCAATTATTATTTGATTCCGGTTGCCAACAGTGACCTCTGCCCATACCAACTCACAGGAAGTATCTGATCCAGTTTCGCGACCAGTTAAATTACTTCTGACAGCAACAAATACGCCACCGCCAACCGTGTTTAGCCTATCCTTTCGGAACGCCGTCAGGTGCTTCGCAAAAATTTCGGCTGAGCTTATCTCCGGTCTTAGCCATCTTTCAGTGCCTATAACGATTTGAGCATCAGTGCTTTCTATTAGCGCTTGGGGCTCTGATACTTTCCGAACACAACTACCACAATTTTCTACTGTTATACCGATGGTTTCTGTATTACGTTGTTCCTGAGTTTGGCCTGCACCCTTTGTGGCTGAAGCCCTTCTTGTCTTTTCCCGAGACCCAGTCCACGCTATATAGCCCCTGCTACCCGTGTAGCCGCCTACTGAGTATAGTGGAGCTGATCTGTTCAGCGGAACCCGAAACCCAACCACTGTTTGGCGCAAGCCTACACGGTCACAGAACCGTCTGAGCCTATGATTCAGACCCTCCACTCGGCTCTGTACCAGAGGTCCGCAAGCGGTCCTGTCGACTATGCTGCAAATAATCAGATCCGCTATCATCTTGAAGGCAAGACTGGGAGCCTTTACCACTTCTGTTAGTCGCTCGAAACCAGAGAGAATCTCTTCTGATCCAAAGTGACACACATCATTGGTACCGACGTGAGCAACCACCTGCAGTTGGCTGAACCGTGTGCTCTTCATGGCTTCCGGGAGGACCCGTTCCACATTTGGAATGACTCCACCCAGTATGCACACTGAGTGCACGTTCGTTTTCTTTCCCTTCTTGGCAGCAGTGTCCCTATGGGGCTCCATAACAAGCGTAACATTGGAGCTCCCAACTATCAATAATCCCACCCTCTGTGATTTTCCGGATCTTGCAGGCTGAGAGGTCTCCTCTGAAACAGGCCAAGCGACAGCCTCTGGCCCAGGGACAGTGTCAACCACAGACAGCACCTGTAACCTGTTTTACGTGCGGCGGCCTGGGAAGTCTTTCGCCACCTGCTACGTCCCGGGACGACCTCCCACTCAACTACAGGTGAGGGGTCAACCTCAGTGAGAGCAGTAACTGGGCTGCCCACCGGTGAGGACAAATCGGAGAACTCGGTCGTGATAGACGTCGGTTGGACGTCCGTTGCATCCCCACGGCCGACCCGCAACAGTGGTGCCCATCCACTGCAGCCTTACGATGTGTAACCGAGGCCATCACAGTGTGAAGCTGAGAGGAAAGTGTCACCAACTCACCTCGCATCCATACGCAACAATCGCAGTCCCTGTCCATACTAAAGGCCGTGGAAAACGTAACGTGTTGCGCAACTCTACTGCAAAAACTGACGGAAACGAAGGAACTGTGTCTAATAAATTAGGTTAACACCCAGAGATTCAAAAACACAACTATCGAATTTCGCCCCCAATTAGGAACTTGTAATATGTCACAAAATCGATTTACTTTCAGACGCAACAGAGAACGCGAGAACTGTGGCTACTAGATATTAAATAAACACACAGAAACACAAGGAACTAAACTATTAAAGCACACAGATGATGTTATAAAATTCGCTCCTGCGTTGGAACTCGTAAAAGTCACAATATCGGTGACTTCCCTGTTGCTGCGTCTGTCTCGGCCGGTTGCTGCTGCCTCACTGACCATGGGACCGATCACGATGTGGATACCCAAACCACCATCGAACTCAATTTTTCACTCCTGGGCCGTAAACTCGGCCAGAAGTTGGAAATAGTGTGCAACAAGACTAATCTGACCAAATTACATTCCTCCGTTGCTTCAAAGTCCAGGTTCTATTGCTTCAGCGCCACGTTTTACTGCTACGGGCGTTTGCATCACTGACGAGTGGTTTTGGAATTCCAGCTGGCCCTATTAATTCCCTGCTTATGGAACTGACTTCATGTTGTTTTGGTGCCGAAAGTGTTCGCGTGTGCGACATTCAATTCTGTAGTGACTTCTGTAGCTTTCGTCCTCCAATTTTTCGTCACTGTAGTCTTCAGTGACTGACTGTCGCGATCACTCTAAACACGTTTTCTTCCACCTTGTGACTTAATGGAAGATGCTTTGCCTGTATTCGATATAGGTATTCGATACGGTGCCCCTCGAAATTCCAGACACTGCGGCTACCTCTACGAGGTGTGGCTAGAAAAAAACCGGACTAGTACTGGTGAAACAATAAAACGAATGCAATAAGGCTGAAAGTCGCGTGGCCTGTCACGTGACTCTCGCTCCGCCTACTGCTCGAGTTTCATCTGCTTCCTGCACTCAGTCTGCCCGTGGCGTCTGTTTTAAGTAGTTGACGTTTTGTCTGTGCGTCGGAAAATGTTGAGTGTACAGAAATAACAGCGTGTTAGCATCAAATTTTGTTTCAAACTAGGAAAATCTGCAAGTGAAACGTTTGTAATGTTACAACTAGTGTACGGCGATGATTGTTTATCGCGAACACAAGTGTTTGAGTGGTTTAAACGATTTAAAGATGGCCGCGAAGACACCAGTGATGACACTCGCACTGGCAGACCATTGTCAGCAAAAACTGATGCAAACACTGAAAAAATCGGTAAACTTGTTCGACAAGATCGCCGTTTAACAATCAGAGCAGTGTCTGAGTTAACAGGAGTTGACAAGGAAAGTGTTAGGCAGATTCTTCATGAAAGTTTCAACATGAACAAAGTGTGTTCAAAAATGGTTCCAAAGTGTCTCACAATTGAACAGAAGGAACGCCGAAGAATGATTTGTTCTGACATCCTGGAAAACATTGAAAGTGATCCCACCTTCTTACAAAATGTTATTACTTGCGATGAATCGTGGTTTTTTACTTACGATCCCGAAACTAAACGCCAATCGATGCATTGGAAAACTCCTGGTTCTCCACGACAAAAAAAAGCACGAATGTCAAAATCGAAATTCAAGGCAATGATGATTGTTTTTTTTTTTGACATCAAAGGGATTGTGCACATTGATTGGGTACCAGAGGAACAAACAGTGAATCAGCATTACTACATTAGCGTCCTGACTACCCTACGTGAGCGAGTACGGAGAAAACGGAACGATTTGTGGAGAAAACAGTCATGGATCCTTCACCAAGACAATGCCCCAGCTCACAGTGCGTTGTCAGTGAAGACGTTTTTGGCAAAACACAACATTCCCATCTTAGATCATCCACCCTACTCACCTGATTTGGCCCCCTGTGACTTTTTTCTTTTCCCTAAAGTCAAGTCAGCTTTGAAAGGAACTAGATTTGAGACTGTTGAAGCAGTAAAAGAAAAAGCGACGGAAGTAATGTATGGACTTACCGAAAATGATCTGCAGCATTGCTATGAACAGTGGAAAATCCGTATGGAGCGGTGTAGAGACCGAGGAGGGGAGGACATTGAAGGAGATAACATGAAATTGTAAATAATTGTAAATAAATATTTTTTCCAGCATCAGTCCGGTTTTTTTCTAGCCGCACCTCGTATTACGGAAGCACCCACCATACGGGCACCAACACGTTGCCCGCGTTCGAAATCACTTAGTTCCGACACAGTGCACTCTCAATTACACAGATCACTGCTTTGACTACGAATGACTCTTTAAACGTGTTGAGTGTATTGTAAAGGTGCCATTCGTGGTTAGATACAACAACGCCACCCGCAGGCATTTGCATTTATGTTCAAGCATCCATTTCTAGCGGTTTCTCCTTATTTTTGTCCACCCCGTGGACTTTTAAACGAGCGAAACGTCAAGCTCTAAGGTACCATTCCGAATAATGGATCAAGCGCAAATTCGAGAAACGAAAATTCCACGTTACGCAGAAAAGAATGTTGCGCTGCCCTGGAGCTGTGACGCTAAGAGACAGAGTAAAAAACGATCACATCCTAGGCACATTGGAGGTAGCAAACGTAACAGAACAGATTTAAGACGTACCATCTATGCTGATGCGGGCAAGTCATACGCGTATCAACGTGGATGGTATGTCTTAAGGCTTCACTGGGCATGCCATGCACTGTAAGCATAATCATAATAAAAAGACAGTAGAACCAAAAAGAGTCCCTGAACGCTGAGAGAATACATGGATTTTGATCCTAAAACCGACTGAACTTATGCTAAAAAGACATTCAACAACCAATATCGCATAAAATATTTCTTTATTTAAGACAACCGGTTTGAGCTGATTTTGCTCTCACCTACAGGTCTTAAAATCTTTTGTTGTAAGACACTCATTTTTCGCTGAACATTAAGTACAAATGTCAAAAGAACATAAATCAGCAACTTTTGAAAGCGATGACAAACCTTTTGTAAGTTGTTGCTGATTTTTATGCACTTCATATCATGTGCGTGATGTGCAGCGTAAAATGAATATGTTTTACAAGAAAAGATTTTAACACATGAAGATAACAGCAAAGTCTTTCGAAACAGGTTGTCTTAAATAAAGAAATACTTTATGCGATCTTGGCTGCTTGTTACCATTAACACAGACCGCCCTTCAGTACTCTCAAAATGAGAAAACTCAGTGGACCTACGCAACTGCATACTGAAATGACTCAGATACGTTTAGAACGGCGTAAAAAGAAGAAGAGGGCTGTCTTCAAGAGACATGTGAAATAAGGCACGGGAGAAGAAAGGGAAGAAGGCGTCAAACTTGTACTAGCTTTGTTAAATTGATATAGTTTATCTTTCAAAAATTTAATCATTAAGCTGGCAGAATGCTGAATATACTAAATCGTACTCAGGAGAATTGGGGCATAATTCTTATCCAGTTTAAATTGAAACTCTTGAGACTCAGCTCGCTCTCTTCGACCATAAGATCCAAAGCACTGTAAGTATCGGCATCCATGTTCATGAGTGTAGAGAGGTATTTCCTACAGTTTGACATCGCCATTCAGCTTACCGAGTATCGGGCCGTATTTGTGGCAGGACAGACCTCAACACGTCGCTCGTAACGCTATAAAATCGACAGATATAAAGCTAATTTCACTAGGAGCGTTATTGTTTACAAATTAGGTTGCACACTAATTGTAGAGATGATAGAGGCATCGAAATGTACCAGAACCGTAATAAGGAGTCATTGGTTTTGCAATTAACCCTGAGCCAATGGCTGTAATTCAGGAAGCTACCATAGCAAGGAATACCACAGCTTGGGTCATCAAATGTGAAAGGTATCACCAGTGACAGGATACCCTCCGTTTAATTTTCTCGCTAATTACAAAAATGGATTTTAGTCAAGGATACTGGATGAGATGGAAATTAAATTCGTAAAACTGTAGGGGATGCTCAGCCATCGCAAACCTAATCAAAAATTCGTTTACTGGTTTTGGATTATTTAGAGGTGTGTTCTAGATGCGTTCTCGGAAGAGGAGAAGCAAATACGACTTCAAAACGAGTTTTGAAACGGAACCATGTTACAGGAATGGTGGCGTTTCAGTGACTGAAATTTGGTGCACATAAACTGAGCTATGGGTGTGTTGACAGAGGTTACAGTGCTCTAAAGACGATTTACAGATATTTTACATGCTTTCTGCATAGTCCATCAAAGCCGATCGATGAATATTTTGAAATTTTTAGAGAAGCTCGATTGGGTGGTATCACACGAATAACACAATTTTCATGCGAAGCAGAGCAACGGAAATCAAAATAAGCATCAAGTTGTTTATGGGAACAGCTACGCGAATAGGAATTTTAAGCAACGTAATAATCATAACAATTTTCAATTCTGAGATCACGATCAACAGTGAAAGCCTGACAGACCAGTGATTCACAGACCATAAAATCAAGACAGGAATTCAGAAAACTACGATGAGCTGCATCTCAGGTATTAAAATGGAAAACTAAGTCAATGACAAGAAGAATGCAGACGATGGAAGTGAAGGCATTAAGGATGCCGGGATCTTGGAGTGGTAAGTGGGTGAGCTCACACTTAACAACAAACAATTCACAAATTGACTTGACTTAACCCAAACACTTTACATAAGGCTAAGCACATTTAATTATTTACTTTACATCCAAATAGGGAAACCTGCCACGTTTCAAAACCAACACCCTCCACTGTCCTGGAAATCGTTCATGTATACCTGGATGCCAGCACACTCGCTGTCCATATCCTACGTCCGCTACTCTTTTTTTGTACAGCATATGGGCGTCTCCTTTGAATGTGGCACATGTATGACAAATTGAAAGTCAAAGCACTGCTGCTACCTTACCCGAAATACACTCCTGGAAATGGAAAAAAGAACACATTGACACCGGTGTGTCAGACCCACCATACTTGCTCCGGACACTGCGAAAGGGCTGTACAAGCAATGATCACACGCACGGCACAGCGGACACACCAGGAACCGCGGTGTTGGCCGTCGAATGGCGCTAGCTGCGCAGCATTTGTGCACCGCCGCCGTCAGTGTCAGCCAGTTTGCCGTGGCATACGGAGCTCCATCGCAGCCTTTAACACTGGTAGCATGCCGCGACAGCGTGGACGTGAACCGTATGTGCAGTTGACGGACTTTGAGCGAGGGCGTACAGTGGGCATGCGGGAGGCCGGGTGGACGTACCGCCGAATTGCTCAACACGTGGGGCGTGAGGTCTCCACAGTACATCGATGTTGTCGCCAGTGGTCGGCGGAAGGTGCACGTGCCCGTCGACCTGGGACCGGACCGCAGCGACGCACGGATGCACGCCAAGACGTAGGATCCTACGCAGTGCCGTAGGGGACCGCACCGCCACTTCCCAGCAAATTAGGGACACTGTTGCTCCTGGGGTATCGGCGAGGACCATTCGCAACCGTCTCCATGAAGCTCGGCTACGGTCCCGCACACCGTTAGGCCGTCTTCCGCTCACGCCCCAACATCGTGCAGCCCGCCTCCAGTGGTGTCGCGACAGGCGTGAATGGAGGGACGAATGGAGACGTGTCGTCTTCAGCGATGAGAGTCGCTTCTGCCTTGGTGCCAATGATGGTCGTATGCGTGTTTGGCGCCGTGCAGGTGAGCGCCACAATCAGGACTGCATACGACCGAGGCACACAGGGCCAACACCCGGCATCATGGTGTGGGGAGCGATCTCCTACACTGGCCGTACACCACTGGTGATCGTCGAGGGGACACTGAATAGTGCACGGTACATCCAAACCGTCATCGAACCCATCGTTCTACCATTCCTAGACCGGCAAGGGAACTTGCTGTTCCAACAGGACAATGCACGTCCGCATGTATCCCGTGCCACCCAACGTGCTCTAGAAGGTGTAAGTCAACTACCCTGGCCAGCAAGATCTCCGGATCTGTCCCCCATTGAGCATGTTTGGGACTGGATGAAGCGTCGTCTCACGCGGTCTGCACGTCCAGCACGAACGCTGGTCCAACTGAGGCGCCAGGTGGAAATGGCATGGCAAGCCGTTCCACAGGACTACATCCAGCATCTCTACGATCGTCTCCATGGGAGAATAGCAGCCTGCATTGCTGCGAAAGGTGGATATACACTGTACTAGTGCCGACATTGTGCATGCTCTGTTGCCTGTGTCTATGTGCCTGTGGTTCTGTCAGTGTGATCATGTGATGTATCTGACCCCAGGAATGTGTCAATAAAGTTTCCCCTTCCTGGGACAATGAATTCACGGTGTTCTTATTTCAATTTCCAGGAGTGTATATCGACACGAATGTATCAGGAAGAACCGTATAAATGTCATAAGCGTGCAACAAAGGGCTCAAACAAATTTTAAATTGTGCAAAGCAGATTTGCCCCCCCCCATCCTAATTAGTCTTTTACACTCCTAGTTACAATAGCTAGGATCTGTAAAAGCTTTTCTTTCTTGCTGTTATTCTTCCCAAAAACTGTGATGATAAAACCCTTATCTGAGCACACATTATATGAATTTACAAACAAATGTAAATTAATTTTCCCCGTGAAACCTATTTATTCAGATTATGCAGTTCACTATTTCAAACATTTTATATTAATTAATTTCACCAGAAATGATGTTTATCAATAGTTGCTGTGTTTCAAAGACTTCTACCTAGAAGGTATCCATAAACATCTATTAACAAATAAACAGATTCAGAAAAGTATCTCTAAACTGTAGACCAATGTTTGCTCATTTCCAAGACAGGTTTGTGTTGTTCAATCCTAATCAATTCCAGAGATGTAATTAATGCTTTTACTTTGACCAAACGACTATAAATTTCAGGAATATATTAACATACTATTGATGGGCCAAATTTTCTGTACTCAATGATACTCATAACAAATATGCAATTGGCACAATTAAAAACTGCATAATTTTTAATATCCGAATTTTAATAATCAATGTGGATTCCATACCGAAAAGTCAGAAATTCGCCAGGATAGCCGAGAACGCTAGTACGCTGCTTACTGGACTAGGGTGGGTGCGCCAGCCCTGGATCAAATCCACCCGGCGGATCAACGACGTGGGCCAGTATGCTGGCCAACCTGGGTATGGTTTTAGGCAGTTTTCCACATCCTGCTAGGTGAATACAGGGCTGTTCCCCACGTTTGGCCTCCGTTACACGACTCGCAGACATTTGCAACACGTTTGCACTCTCCCATGGCTTACACTGGATGCAGACAGCTGGGGTACACTACTTCCGTCCTGGGGGAGTTCGGGGTGGCGGCAGGAAGGGCATCCTGCCACCCTCTGCAACTGACATTGCCAAATCAATAGCAACAAGGCCGACTCGCATTGCAGCGGGAATAAAGCCTCAGGAAAGAAAGAACCCAAAAGTCAGAAATTCATACAGTGTAAGCATAAGTTGGTTAACAGCTACTGCTCATATCACTTATTTGATAAAGAAAATCTGGCAGGGATTATTACATTTTTTTAAAAAAGGGTTAATTTGACATAGAGGAATTAGAAATAATAATCAAATAATCAAAATCACATAATATTCCAGCGCGCATCTACATAATGACGAAGCGCGCGCAGTTCCGTACCCTTCAGGTTTTTTCTAGGAACTAAGTCTTGGTTAGTGTGTAACTTGCTCCAAGGAGGAGGAGGAGACTAGTGTTTAACGTCCCGTCGACAACGAGGTCATTAGAGATGGAGCGCATGCTCGGATTAGAGAAGGATGGGGGAAGGAAATCGGCCGCGCTGTTTCAAAGGAACCATCGCGACATTTGTCTGAAGCGATTTAGGGAAATCACGGAAAAATCTAAATCATGATGGTAACTTGCTCCGAGATTTCAGTATTCTCTACACTGTGTGCTCTAGTCTTGTTGTCTGAACTAGCCTCGCGATTATTCGAGCATATGAGCAGTGACTATTAGACTCAGTGGTAGGCTTAACAATTAACATTCGTAGACATGCCTCTGTGCCTTGAGAAACTATTATCATTTGTCTGCCTGGTAGACAACTTGTTGATCTGAAATAGAAAAAATTACTTTATGGGTCAATTAATTCATGATTCTTATCCTTTTGCTGGAATGTATTTTAAAGTTTTCCGTCAAAAAGTGAGTACATGGAAACCTGCATAAACACTTTTGATTTGTAAAGAGGCCTGGTTTTTAGTGATGCGAGTAAAACTCCGTAAGTAAATATGCGAAGTGATTTCTTGTCAATATTTTACAAGCACTACTAGACTCCCCTTCTCATTTATATAGAGATACAATCCCATCTCGTACACTTTTAGCTAAATGACCAGTGACGCAGCTACCGAGAGGCAACATTAATACAAAGGTAGGTTTCCCTGGTATCCTTGCAAAATAGACGCTTTTTTTATGTGATAATGAATTCTGGAGAAGTCTGAAATTACAGAAGTGATAATGGAACAGGTTTAATCACCTAACGTTTCACCGCAAATATTTCAAAAGTAGAGGGAGCTATCGATACGCGGTTTCCACAGAATTACATTGCAGGCAAGACCCCGTACTTGCAGCCAGTAAACAGATTTTGAGACGTTTAAGAAAGTGCAGTTATTCACAGCAGTTACCACTTTTTAAATGGGACAATCCTTATTGGCAATAAAATGCTAAAAGTAGCATAAATGAGAATGTTTTTGGTGTTCGTTACAGGAAGCTAGTGTAAGTACTTTCCGAGTTATCATGTTGTGAACTTTGTAAAACACCGACAGTTGTTTGTTGCATCCTGTTTCTGTTGTTTTTGTTTACAATGTGTTTTGTTGAACACAGATTGTACAGCGACGGTTTTGTCAGTTATTGTGTGATAGTGGGCGCGATAGGACGTGCTCGAAATATGGTACTTCCTAATGCGGAAGAAGCTGATATGCTCGTTGTTAATGGTGAATGTAGGACGATGCCGTTCGTTCGTATACCATACACGCCGAATGACATCTCAATAGACGTCAACCATCGAGACAATTGTTTTTGAACCTCTTCAAACAGTTACGAGGTAGTGGTAGGGTAACGGATGAACTGCGTAACGGAACGAAACGTGTGACTAGATAGGAGACTGACATTAATATTCTGTCTACGTAGCAGTAGATCCGCAACGTGATTTCCGTACAATCGCACAAGCAAGCTGCGTGAATTAACCGAGTGTACAATGCGTTCTCCATCGTCATTAGTTTCCATCAACATCACGTCTGTCTCCATGGAAACGATTTTGCGAAGTGTGGAATCTTTCGTATGTGGGCATTAAGACATGATACTCCGGACGTTTCATGTATTTGTTTACGCAGGAAGCAACACCTACTAATCATGACCAAGGACATCTCAGAAACATGCATTAGTGGTCTGCTGACAATCCCCGTCCTTCATCAGGTGGAACGTCAGTGACCATGGAATGTGGTTTGGAGTAGTGCACCATCACCTCATAGGCCATTGTTCGTAGAAGGAACACTAAATTCGCACAAGCATCTCAACCCCCTAACGGATCATCTTCCACGGATGTTAGATGTTCCCCTTCAAACAAGGAGGAACATGTGGTACCAACATTATGGCTTTCCAGCCCACAGTGCCGAATTACAGCTGCGTGATTTCAGGTATTGTTTCCAGATCAATGGACGCAGAGGACCTCTCCCTTGACCAGTCCGCTCCCCAAATCTGGCGTCATTGGATTCTTTTTCTTTCGGGGAAAGCTATCTGCGAAGACACATTAACGAAACCGGATGATGTGAAACGGCTTATTACACCTCCCTGAGCTGCAGTTTCAGCTTAAACAATAGAACGTGTCCAGCAGCCGTTGCGTGGCAGGCTGCAAGCTTGTATTTACGCTGGTGGCTTTCGTTTTGAGCACAAGCTTTGAGAGTACATTGGTTCTTTGCGTATAAGACCCCACAGAGGTACTGTATTTAGTTTTGTTTGCCTCTCGTTTGTCATACGTTATGTCCCATTTACCATCACGGCGTCTCCGGAAACGTATTAACATCTGTGTAAGGCTGCACGCACGCACCCATGCATAATTCACATTCCTTGAGCTACCACATGGAACAAACAACAGTCGGTGTTTATAATGTTCAAACTGCAATATCTCGTAAACTACTTGCACTAGACTCCTGCAACCAAACCATCACTTTCTAATTCACTCTACTTTGATCGTGGTACTGACCGTAAGCACTGTTCCACTGAAATATTTATACCTTTTGTAAATAAATGTACGTTCTAAACTGATGACACTCTTCACATGGGTTGCAAAGCTAGGCTCCTGCCTACAGTTCTGTGAAATCCACATGTCGATAGTGCCTTCAATTCCAGAAATAATTTCGGTGCAAGTTATAGGTTATCCACCCCATCTAACTTTAATTTAGATATTGAGTCTATGGAGTTCGATACTACATTCAGTTTAGGGGTAGAAAAGGTAGCGTGGGTTCAATATGGGTGGAAAATTTCGTATGCGAAAGGGATTTAGGAGCGAATCTTAGCAGAAATTGGGTGTGTTGAGGAGTCTTATGGAGTACGATGTAATGGTAATAATATTAATGATGTGTGTGGAAGTGTATTAGTGGAGAATTCTGATGAGGTACTCTGTAGTGGCAATAATATTGGTAGTGTATGAGAAAGTATATTAGCGAAGAAGTCAGTTAAAAAGCCGTTGCCGTGGGCTCGTTAGCTGGACACGAAGTTATTATGCGTAAAGTTACAGCTAGTGTACGAGAAATATGTCATCTTATCTATTAAGTTTTCGACAATAGCTGAGTTGTGGTAGTATTTTATTTCACGAGGCTAGTTTAGGGCGTTGCCCTTCATCAGAGAGGCAAATCTGCTTTCACTGAAGTATACTAATGAAAATTTTAGATGAATTTTGTACGACCTTCCAGCATGCAGCAGTAGCTTGGGTCAGCAACTTCCGTTGATCAGTGGGGCGAAAATTAAGTCCAAGTTGAAAATATTTTGCTTTCTGTTCATTCGAAGACTATTATCTGGGCGAGACCCATTTTCAAATCAGCGTAAGAAAGTCGAAAATGCCAAAAAAATGTGCACTGTACATTTTTTGACATCTTCGGAAATGCCATTTGCGACTTTGTTGTGTTGATTTGAAAATAGGTCTCGATCCCGAACTAGTCATTGTATGTATAAAAAAGTAAAATATTTGCAACTTGGACTGGTGTCTCGATCTATTGATGAATTTTTTTATTATTTTCGATTGGTCTATTCGTTGAAAATCATGGTTCAAATGGTTCTGAGCACTATGGGACTTAACTTCTGAGGTCATCAGTCCCGTAGAACTTAGAACTACTTAAATCTAACTAACCTAAGGAAATCACACACATCCATGCCCGAGGCAGGATTCGAACCTGCGACCGTAGCGGCCTAGCGGTTCCAGACTGTAGCGCCTAGAACCGCACGGTCGCTACGGCCGGCGTTGAAAATCATGTCGGGGTGTTTCGCTATACGTGTGTATGAAAATTTCTATTTCTTAGAAGATATATAGTAAACTACATTTTTAGTTTGGTATATACTTAAGAGAACAAAACCACCCAGCCAGTGACATAACACAGTGTCCATCAATTCCGTGTACGTGTACGCCCGTAAACGACAGTTTGCTAAGTACTCGTATTTGGGGAGAAATGGAGATTTACAGCTATGTAACGAAACATCATGACACTACTCTTGTTAGTATCCTTAACGGAAACACGTTTCTTTCTTATACTAAGAGGGATAATACAAAGTAGAAGTAGCATTATGTATATTCTGTGACGTATACCGAAAGTTATCTTTGCATGCACAGCATTTGCCAAAGATACGTACGAAATTCCCTTAACCTGATTACATAAATGTACATTACGTATTTATAAATACATAAATGATGTAATCGTGCTATTACATGAACACTATTAAATACTGTCAACGGGATATGCCAGAGAATATTGCATATACGGAAAGACCAATTACAGTGAATTATGTAAAACTAGTGTAAGTAACTTATTACAATGAATATGTGTCTTTTGTTGGATACTGACACCGCTGATGATGAGCAACGTCCGAAACCAGTCATTTGAAATAAAATACTATCACCAACCACCTTTTTCAAATTAATAAGATGACATATCTGCAAAAACAAGGAACATTTTGCATTAAATCACTCGCCATTAAGTGTCTGTACACTGAAATTTAGTTTCATTACGTCCGTACTGCTACCTGCAGGACTGTAAAGAGACAACTGCTGATTCAAATAACGAGGCGAAAGAGCATTTCGTCGTGGGCGTATTGGCCCAGCACAGAAGGTGAAACGCGGGCGAGCGAGCGTTTGATTGCCTGCCGGCTAAGCGGTTTTGCCGCCGGTAATTGCTACCGGACGCCCGGCGGAGTGGGAGGAATCGCGCGGCATGGGTGCTGGCGCCGTTAGGGGGCGTGGCGCGAGGCGCGACCAGGTCGTGGGTCGTGGTCGGCGACATCGATCACCGCAGAGCGCGCGGGCAGTCGCGGCGGCTGGGCGGGCAGCGGGAGAGCAGGCGCGCCAACAGAGTTGTTAAATTAATTACGGCAGGCGGCGGCGAGATTACGGCGGAATTTGTGTGCAGCGGGCGGTCGGAGCTCAGGACCAGATCCGTCCTCTGTGGCGGGGGTGGGGGGGAATCACACCACTGGTACCGGTGGAGGGCCAGCACCCGTCTGTGCGATCGACGCCGGAATATATGTGGAGAGCTTCATCCAGGATTCCTCTGCCGTGAAGGACCAACAGTGAACAGGGCAAAGGAACAGCAGAACGCTTGGCATTCCTGGATGCTACCCAGTTCGCTCACTTTACTTTTCTATTGCACTTCATTCTAACGGCGACTCTTAACAAGAATACATCTACATATATTCATACTCCGCAAGACACTGTACTGTGCAATACGGAAGGTTTCTTCTAGCACTTGTAAAGGAACAGGTTTACCTTCACACTTAAGTAGTGTGTTGTCGCTATCGTAAATGATTTAATAATGATTATTTGAGGTGTTATGAGGAGTGTTCTCAAATTGATGTCAACATAGTAACTGAATGCTACTATTAATTCAGCACAAATATCCGCAGTAGCAGAAAAATGTTAACGGTAGTCGTTGCACACTATCATTATTATGTAAACATTTGCTGTGACAGGGAACTCTACAACAAAGACGTGGAAACAAAATAAGAAGTAACAAACAACACATATTGAGAATATGATAAATAATGGCACTTTGGTACTCTATGACGCATGACACTTGTTGTTCCTTGACAATCCCAACCATATTTAGACCATTACCCCTGAGTGCAATCAGACATTAGCTAGTACTCCCTCCGTCCCGCCTCCGTCTTTTGCCCCCTCCCCTCCCCCTCCATCGCAGTTCCCACAATAGCACCACCGTTAGCACCTGACGAAATTGTAGAATGAAAGACGTTTCTTAGAACACTTTCATTTTTAAAATGATGAAAGTTGAACGATCCCTAGTTTGTGTGTGTGTGTGTGTGTGTGTGTGTGTGTGTGTGTGTGTGGTGGGGAGGAGGAGTGAAGGACGGGGGATGCTAGAGTGAATGACGAAGGGATTAGTGGTACACTGCAAGTGCTACCCACAAGTCCTTCTCTGATGAGAAAGCTAGCTACCCACAGTGATGGTAGACAATTGTTACAAAACATACACCCCATCCCTTAGTTCCCGGCACTGCGGCACTTGCTTGACCTGTACACTACAACCCCATTTAAAATCAACCAATTTAAAATGTGTGCACTTTATTTACTAGTCGTAAATCATTTGATTACTGCCCTCCATACTTCTGAACTGGAAGAAATTGGACGACTTCAGGCTGTTAACGCTGTGTCTGTCTACAGCCATTAACAGGAATAGTAAAAATAATACTGTGTGCAGCACTATAGCAGCCCTTATGTAGTTATTGCCGTATCGCGCTGTCAATTAATTTATTTATCTGTTTCGAAGCAAGTAAAGAAGCAGCTTCTGGACTACCGCAGGTGCCGTCTACAGCTTGGAGAAGACATTTTCTTGAAATATTTAGCACTTGTTATGTATATGTGTCACTTTTATCATCAGTGATACACGGGACAAAGTACAGTATATGTGTGTAGTGCGTGGAGATCGACTTATATAATCCAATAATATATAATAGTCCTAACAAATGCGGTAATGGTAGTGAAGTTTTGAAAATAGTTTTGGTTTCGTGACTGAAGCAGAATCTAATCATTTAGTTTTTACCCATAAGAAAATTTCATTTAACCCCTCAGAGAGTAGTTACCACCAGGTTGCCATCTGCTGGTTTATCATATGTGAACTATCACTGATACTGACAGACAAGCTGTTACTGGTCGTAGTTCTCAGTAAATAGCGACTGTTACTTCAATACGCAGTCGTCAGAGCACTGTCTAATTGCAGGCACTGAATTTAAAGGTCTGACTGTTGGTGTAGAACAGACCGAGTGTATGTGGTGTGGCGTGACTTGGTGTCCGTGGGCTGCAGAATTTTTAAGCCATCAACACAAGGCGGAAGCCGAGTAGTCCGTTGTTGACAGCGTTTCATATTGGTTGTCTCCACTATTGGTGGATGTTCATACTACATGCTAACTATGGCATATTACATCTCCATACATTCATACTCCGCAAGACACCTTAATGTGCAATGCTCATTTGTAATGGAGTGATGTCACTTTTACAATTACGTCGCGTGTTGTCTATATCTCAATTGATTCAGCAGTGATTATGTGAGGTGCTATGGTGAATAACTGTAATGAAACTGTTGTGAATGTACACTGCTATGAGGACTTGGGGGAACGTGGTATTCGTCGTCTCCCACACTCAGCTGACCAATGATTGACGACTGGCTATGATGCAAATTATATCTCTATCTTTCACAAATTAAGTAGACAACGAAACATCATTACATACTCGAACGTCCACACAAGAGTAACTGAAATCCGCGATGAGTGTCGAAAACTAAATGGAAATAATCATTCATCCCGTCATCCTGAATGCTTATCATTGGAGTTTCAGAACTTCAATAATGGGTAAGAGCTGCATGGGCATTTATCTCTCCCTCACCTGTACGTGGAATGTCCCATAAAAGACTACGGAGGTCAGCTTGTAGTACCCACTTGCACTCTTCAATGAGAGCCCAAGAGAGTTCTGTGACAGTCTGTGGTGGTACAAGACGACCGTAACACCTCTGCCAACCATGACCCACACACGCACGATGGGGCTTTAGTCGGGACTCATTGCTGACCAATCCATTACTTTTGAGACGCCCTGCTAAACCTGCAGGACAGGACACGTGGTTTAAATTGTGTAAAGGGGCCAAAATAAGCGGTTGTTAGTTAAACGCGAACATACAACTTTATTTATTTGACCAAACATTACAAGACCCAAGAAAACACAGCATTAACTTTTGGAACTTAATTACCCGCTGAATGCACCTTACAATCTCATGCCTTATGGGCATTTAAAATCGGCTGAAAGTCAATAACTTAAGACTCAAACTAAATTCATGAATTTAAAAGGCAGAAGGCCTTATCTTAAATCAGTTCTTTCAATTAGACTAAAGGCCCAAACAATCTCACACCTTAAGAGCAAAACAACTTTAATTTAAAAAAAATCGGCTGAAGGCCCATCTCTTAAAATTCAAACCAAAATTAAATATTTAAAAGGCAAAAGGCCTTATCTTAAAACAGTTCTTTAATTATGCTGAAGGCCCAAACAATCTGACACCTTAAGAGCAAAACAACTTTAATTTGAAAAACGGCTGAAGGCCCATCACTTAAGACTCAAACGAAAAAAATTAAAAGGTCAAAGTTCTTTAAATTAGGCTGAAGGTCCAAACAATCTTACACCTTAAGGGCAAAACAACCTTATGCTAATTTAAAAATCGGCTAGAAGCCATACAAATACAAACAACAAGAACAAATATGAAAAGGCAGTACACCCAACGGCGCTCAGAAGTTTCCGAACGTCGGCCTGTAATTCAAACACTAACGCTCACTTAGGTGAGACAGGCAGTCGGCCCAACCATTCTCGACTGACGAAATCCCAACCGACAGGCAGTAAACGGACCCACCGACAAGATAACTTCCACTCTACCCGACCAGCACAACACAGGCAGTTCAATGGAGCATCGTAGAATGTATTGGCGCCCATAACCAATTATACATTGAGCTGTCAAACTACACACCGTGCTGGGCAGCGACAACACGATGAGGAAAATACACTGCCTGAATTTACGTCAACGGCCATGGCAGGTAACCGGAACGTTAACGGGCACAAGGCAGAAGATTCCGCTGGTGTACTACAATTTAAAATAACCAAGAACAGTTGAACTCCACCTGAGGGTGGCTAAAATTTGCCAACTTGAAAACACACTTTGTTGCTAGCGGGAATGTCCCAATAGGCGACAACGAAACTCAAACGACACAATGTGAACCGTCGTGAATTGCTGGTAGATTAAGTCAAAACTCAAATTTCGTGTCCAGGATCGGTGAGCCACGGACCTCGTAGCAATGGGAACAGCACCACACACTCCGACCGCGCGTGGACGCCGCCAGCGACCTCGGCTAAGTCCGCAGCTCGTGGTCGTGCGGTAGCGTTCTCGCTTCCAACGCCCGGGTTCCCGGGTTCGATTCCCGGCGGGGTTAGCGATTTTCTCTGCCTCGTGATGACTGGGTGTTGTGTGATGTCTTTAGGTTAGTTAGGTTTAAGTAGTTCTAGGGGACTGATGACCATAGCTGTCAAGTTCCATAGTGCTCAGAGTCATTTGAACCATTTTTGACCTCGGCTAAAATACGCGCCGCAGAGATTTTCTCGCTGCTCCACGCCAACCGACCAAGTGATCGCACACCGCACAGCCGGAACTATAAGCTCCACGCCAAAGATAGTACAAGGTGCGAATATCGATAAACACCGCTGCTGCCATTCGCGGAGAGAAAGGATACAAGCATAATGGCGATATCCGCGGGAGACTAAACACAGAATAGCAACCAAGGTTTAATCCAACGCACAACATGAGCCGACCACGGCTCAACTTGAATGTCCAGGCTTCTCAAGACGTCCTTCTCCATTGACCTCTGCCACACGAATCCTAGCATCATAAGGAATTCAGGTTCACTACCGTATGCACGAAAAGAAAATTAAAGATGTGTTAGATGACGATCAGTCTGGCTTTAGGAAAGGTAAAGGCACCAGAGAGGCAATTTTTACGTTGCGGTTAGTAATGGAAGCAATACTAAAGAAAATTTAAGACACGTTCACAGAATTCGTCGACATGGAAAAAGCGTTCGACAATTAAAAATGGTGTAATATCATCAAAATTCTGAGAGAAATAGGGGTAAGCTGTAGGGAGAGACGGGTAATACACAATATATACAAGAGCCAAGAGGGAGTAATGAGAATGGACAATTAAGAACGGAGTGCTCCGCTTAAAAAGGGTGTAAGACATAGATGTAATCTTTCATCCCTACTGTTAATCTGTACATCCGAAAATAATAATAAAAAAAGGTTCAGGAGTGGAATTAAAATTCAAGGTGAAAGGATATTAATGACACAATTCGCTGATGATATTGCTATTCTGTGTGAAAGTGAAGAAGAATTGCATGATCTGCTAAATGGAATGGACAGTCTAATGAGTATAGAATATGGATTAAGAGTAAATCGAAGAAAGACGAAAGTAATGATAAGTAGCAGAAATGAGAACAGTGAAAAACTTAATGTCAGGATTGATGGTCACGAAATAAATGAAGTTAAGGAATTCTGCTACCTAGGCAGTAAAATAACCAATGATGGACGGAGCAAGCAGGACATCAAAAGCAGACTAGCACTGCCAAAAAGGGCATTCCTGGCCAAGAGAAGTATTTTAGTATCAAACATAGGCCTTAATTGGAGGAAGAAGTTTCTATAATAGTTTAGGATTTACTGTTAAAGTGAAATTCAAAAGTTTTGTAACAAACACCTGAAAGCTAAAATCTGAACACTTTAGTTGATCTTAACTATCGACATTTCATATAGAATTGCATCACTAAAGTGACACATGTTGTAAATATCAATTCTGTAACTTTGTTTGTTTAAAAGATATAGTAGATTTAAATTATCAGTATTTTCAGTTAAGCATCAGATCATCATTTACCCCACACTGAACAGATTTAACGATGACAGCATGACACTTTATTCAACTATTGGGTGATAGATATTTGTTGTAAAGTCTAGTGCATAATAGTTACTTTTGTTCTTTGTTTATTTATCAGAAAGCACATTAGTGCAAGGCTACTGGCCATGACATTCAAAGTTAAGAAGGAAATTGTATTGGTTTTACATTAAAGAATATAACATTTATTACGTATTGGATATTATTGTTACTTTATTTAGAACAGGGAAGTGGTGAAGCTTTGATTACTTAAATACGTTAAAATGCAAAATAATGTAGAATAAGCTGCAGCCAATCAGATGGACAGTTCAACAGGAGACACCAAAGTGAACAGATCGGATGCAGATGCGAAACCGGACGGCCGGTCTTTAGAAGATAGAAAGTGAAACGACATAGAAAATTTCGCGTTGTGTCGTATCGCGGGACTCTCTGAGCGGTGAGCCGGCGCGTGCATGGTGTGAACTCTAACTTTTCGTGTAAATGACGACGTGGAGTATCGGATTTGTGTTTCGCGATGGGATTGTGAATGATCGAACTGCATTAAAGGAATAAGCGCTCGAGTGTAACAGTAGCTCTAAATACGACCATTTTCACTACTGTTTACTTTCTGAATGAACATCATGCTAACCAAAACGCAACTGTGTGGCCTACATCATTTATGGATTGTTAATTTAGTTCCCGATATTATTATTACTGTTATTATAAGTTACATCAACTTTGTATTTCGCAAACTTGCCATCAGCCAGACAGTTTAACCAAAAGTTCACAAATGTCTAATTTAGGGCGTGTAATGCGACAAGTGCGGTTCAACCCTTAGACGAGTTTGAGCCAAGACATTTCGACGAAGGCGAACATCACGTGAGACCGAACATCTTTGGGATGTTAGCTCACAATTGGGGCTTATCCGACATAGGAATTTCTAAAGGGTTCGTTGAGGGGTGAGAATCCTGCAAACTTCTGGAACAGGATTGGATTTTTTAAAATGTTTGTTGCGAAATATGAACTCTGGAAAGTTTAGAATTGGATTTGAATTCTGCAAAGTGTTTCCAAAAGTATTATCTGAACTTCGATAGGCAGGACCTCTCGCCAACGTTAAATCTGAGGCTGGTTCATGACTGAATATTAGGTTTCTTTAATAGCTGTGAAATTATAATTGTAGTTTTCGGAGTTAACGACATTCTGTAACTTAGGTCCCAAGTCCTTGGCAGTTTAGGCAGTTTGCGTGGGGGCTCAGAGCTACGAATTTTGCAACAGTTGTGTGCACCGAGTTTTGGCAGTGGTTAGGAGTGATAAAAAAGAAATGCGGAAGAAGAGGCGACCTCGAAAGCACGTGGTTCCAGCAAGCTGTGGCATCGTCAATGTCGATTTATCGCGCAGCGTGTAACCTCCCCCTCACTTATCGACCTCACTGACAGTGGAAAATTAAACCGCGTGTACCTAATGGAAATTTGGGAAAAGCAATCGTCACCGAAGTTAATTTGTCGGTAAAGAGGAGGAAAGGGTTACATCTAAATGAAAGGAACAATGTAAATGAAATTGGTGCAAACTAATTTTGAGAAAATGGTAAAGTTAATAAAGGAAGTAAATGCGCGGTCGTTACGTTAACAGTTAACTGGCGTTAATTAGATATTTGAGATTTGGGGAAAATTACGGTCGCCGGTCCTACGGACAACTACTATAATAGCCGGCCGCGGTGGTCTCGTGGTTCTAGGCGCTCAGTCCGGAATCGCGCGACTGCTACGGTCGCAGGTTCGAATCCTGCCTCGGGCATGGATGTGTGTGATGTCCTTAGGTTAGTTAGGTTTAAGTAGTTCTAAGTTCTAGGGGACTGATGGCCACAGATGTTAAGTCCCATAGTGCTCAGAGCCATTTGAACCATTTTTGAACTACTATAATAACTGAAAAAGAATGGTTATTGCACATATAATTAGCACTAAAAGCGTGGCAACTGAAGGTTGACACGTTTTGTGTGAAAACTGAATGTTTGTCAGAAGTAGTAAATTTCGCTACACTCTGACTTAATTTAGCAAAAGAATTAATAAAACCGGAAAATTGAAAATTAATTTAGTGACTGAAATTAATGGTGAATTTTGTTTCTGAAGCACTACGAAATTCAATAAAATAAGGTTAGTCTTGAGCTACCTCAACAATCATTTCAAAAGCTACTTGAATCTACGCAATTCGGAAATAAGAGATTTAACTTTGAACTTGAATTAAATGGTTCTGAACAATTAACAATAGTAAAATTTAGTACGTACCAAGCCGAGCTGCAGTCACAGGTAGCTAAAATATGGTAACAAAACTCGCACTCTTAATTTGTGCTTGTGTAATGTAAATATTGTAGCCAGCTATGAATACCTTAACTAAACTTTGAAAGTGAAGCAGGGAAATGCAATGATATTACTTTAATGCTGGCGTTTGAATTTCAACGACACTCGGGTTCATTCCGGAAAAGGAAGGGACCCCTGGTTGGTAATGCAATTTGGACATTGAGCAACAAAGGTTCATGATACGTTGCTGTAATTTTGTGAGGCAAAAGGTCCAATTTTAAAAGCTGAGGTCTGCCATACAGTTCTAAAACTTTACGTGCTTCCAGTCTTCCTTGTTGGTTGATTTGAGGTTTGAAGTCGTCGGTCGAGGAGGTGGCGACAGTCACTCCTTGTCGGTCGTCGCCGTTGCAGAAGCTGGATGTTGGCGCGCCTTCTTCTCGACACTGTCACCAGGCGAAACGGGCTCTTGATGTGCGCCAACTAATGCTTCCCGTCCGCGACACAGTGTCAGAAACTATCATAGCAAGTTGAGCGCAATTACATGCTGCCAAACCCCGAAAGCGCGGCAACTCGCGGTAGCGTCACACAACACCTGCTCTGCTGCCCTACTCCCGCCAGACACCCCCTTTGCCCGCGCTCCATGCGGCAGAGTTAACACTACCAAAGATCCAGAACACTTGTTCTCCACACGACCTATCGATTTAATCGTTCGAGAGCATAGTTTTCCCTAGGCCAGACCCAGTGTTAAATACAAGTAATATTTACAAAACAAACCAATTATACATCGATATAAAGGCATATATATATATATATATATATATATATATATATATATATATATATATATATATATATACAAATAGTAAAACAATTCCAATATATAAAGACACAGAAATGTCATATCTTCAGGTAACAAAATATGGAAAAAAATTATAGTACAATAGATGGAAATAGGAGGATATGCATTTCCGGCGTTACACGTACCCTACATTGTCTGAGGATGTTCGTGTAACCTAAACAAACTCAGAAAATGTCCCAAAAAGGAAAAAAAACAAAAGAAATGGATATGCTCAAAACATCAAGAAAATTTAGCATTAGTCTAATTAACCATAAACCAATTTTTAGACCATAATAACTGAGTGGAGACACTCCTAGCCTTTTTCTACTCTGTCATCTTACACAAAAGAAAAACAGGTTGACAATTTATTAATATTCATAGAAAACATAGGAAATGGTTTAGGTATTCTAAAATCAGCAAAATTCCTATCAGTATCAAGAAATGGAATACTATTTACAAAATTAATCAGAGTACATGGTCATAAAAACAGGTAGATCAAAATACGCAAATTAATAATTAATTACATAGAATACACATTTTTGTATAATCTTTTCATGATTAATATTCTTGTCATGAGAGTTCACTTAACGCTGAACAAGAAAATTATACACAGCAGATCGAAGAAAAAAACATACATATTGACAGCAGAATTCTTTCACATCAGCTGTCCGGGAAGAAAAACATCTTCGCCTTCCGTACCCGCAAGTACAAAGAATGCCGACAGCGGCACAAGAGCCGACAGCGGCTCCGCCTCGCCAGCACGGTTGCGCCCGCCTGTGCGGCACGCTTGATCTCACTCGCCTGTGTAACGGCATTTCCAGAACGTCCGTTTCACTCAATTCTTTCGGAAAAACTCACTCCCGAGTAATCTCAAGGAGTCCATTAACACTATCACAGTAGATATCTCAACACTGTCCATCATCACACGGATGTACTAGCCTGAAACGTAAAACAGCGTCTAAGCACATCGGCAATGACTAGTAAATCACATATTTATGAAATCTTACAGCTAGTTACAAAATCATATTTACATTCCTTAATCTACTGTGACTCAGCTGAAAACGTAAACTAGCAGCTTGGATTTTTCAATTGATTAATAATCAGTTACTCTTAAATCATTTAGTCAAAATTAATTACTTATTAATTACAAATTCTTTATGTCCTCTTGGTCAGGCAAAAGCATGGCAACCTAACAAATCGTTAAATATTACACTGTATATTTACATACTGTACAAATTACCCATTCGGTGTTATTAATCAATCCTAGGTTGGTACAATTTCTAGTCTACAATATTCCTTATACCAAATAGTTCTCCAGAGCTTGGATACTCTAAGCAATAAGCATTTGTGTGAGGTATACCAATGACTTTATATGGTCCACTATAAATAAACTTAAATTTAGAGATTTCATTGTATATCTCGCTCGATTTCTAATGAGCTTTTACAAGTACTAAGTCTCGGAATTCAAACTTAGCAAAACGCGCTTTAGCGTCATGACGACGTATGCGAGCATCTGCTTTTAGCTTCATTATTTCTCGCAAACGATCTTTTTTCACAACAACACTGATGTCAATCCACAAGTCCCGGTTTGTCTGAAAACACACTCTTATTCCTCATTATTACTTCATACAGGCCTCGTCTTTGTTCGTGTGTTACGTTCGGCACACCGTCTACAATACTTTCCAATTCACTTTCTGCACTATTGTCAACGCCGAGATTCCTCACGTTACAGTAATTCAAATTTATACCTACGTCAATGGCGTCCGGCCAGTCAACAGTGTGTATAGGCTGGTATTGCCTATGCACACCATCTTCTGCCTAGTCAAAACTAACTACTATTTTTTTATCTTGTGACGTACATGTCAAAGTTTTGCTTTCGCAATTAATCACTGCACGGTACTTTAATAGCAATTCTAACCCGATAATTACTTCCGTAGTTAAGTCTGGCACGACGGCAAACTCTTGTTCAAATCGTGCCCCACATATCTCGAAGTTGACAAAAATCTGTTTTGTGACCGGTTTACTGGCCTTCCCAGTAGCGCTGACAATTTTCACTCCTGTTACTGGCATAACTACGATACCAGGTCTGTCTTTCAGTAACTGAAATATTTTCCCAGATACAGCACTCAATTCTGCACCGGTGTCAATCAACACGTTTAGTTGTAGGCCGTGCAAATTAACAGACACTACTATCTGTCTACACTTATCCTCGACTGTTTCTTTATTTTCCCACAGTAAATCCTCTTCTATATCCAGGTCATTCCAGAAAAAACCATCCGGCTTTGATCGTAAATCCGGCTTATCTGACGGCTTTTTCAGCCTCTGTTCACATACAGTTTTAATTTCAACACGTTTGTCCTAAGGCTTCGTCAGTAGTTTCGCCTCCAATACTGAAACCTTTTCCTGTAACTCGTCAACTACTGAATGTTGCCTTGCTATCAATTCACTAATTATCACCTTCGTTGATTCCTCTTTGGTCAGATTGATCTCATCTGCCAATCTACCTGGAGGAATGTGCCCAGTAGTATCTGCAATTACTTCCTCTGGATCTGCGCTACCCACACTGCTACCGTCCGGCCGTATAACGTCAGCTCTAACCTCACACACGCTGTAATCTACGCGCTTTTCTACCAGTCGTGTCCGGCTATCACTAAAATTTTCGTAATCTTTCTCCTTAATACTCTCGCAATGTTTAAACTGGAGTTTTGCGTCGGATGGGTCGGCTACTTCTGCCACTATAACTTTCTGTAAGGTCTGCCGGTTAGGGCCAGAACTTCCCGTTACTACTTCAACATCCAACTCCTGTGGGACAAAACACGACGAATCTTGCTCGTGCTCCCCATTAAAATCAAATATTTCTGGTAAAGTCTGCCGGTTAGGGCCAGAACTTTCTATCACTTCACAATCACTATCTTCCTGCGGGACGAGACGCGGCAAATCCTGCCCGCGCTCCCCATAAACACTTCTCCCGTACAGGCCCCTATAATCTCTTAGTTCGTCGTATGAGCGATCGAACTGCCTTAACCAGACCTCATCCCTCTCTGCATCCCCTCGCTCGATGACGGACGTGTTATCCGACATATGATCTTCTCTCAACAATTGCGAATCATTCTTAAACTCAATCTCCAGTTTCGCTGTGGGTGTTACAGCTGCCACTTTATAATCGATTTCCGGAACACTACTTAAATTGTTCTCACTGACGGTGAATGTATTTTCTAGTGCCGTGTCTACAGCTGATCTACTACTTGTGGGCGCACTCTTTTCTCTTAACACTGGCACACTCTCCCGCCGTTGATTATTCCATACGGAATTTTCATAACGACGACACCTGGGTTTTCTCCTGTTATTGGGCCGCCAAAATTTCTCCACACCCGGTCGGCCCCTCACCGGCGCGGCTAATGGTTTCCCTGTCTCGTCCCAGCAGATCTGCTCCCCAGATGCTGCTGAGGCGGCTTATCACACCCTCTGGCGTTATTACTATTCTGCGAAGCCTGTATCACCCTAGTATGATACTGGTTTCCGTCATTCCTGTTATTATTTGCATATATATATATATACATATACACACACATATATATATATATATATATATATATATATATATATATAGTAAAACAATTACAATATATAAATACACAGAAATGTCATATCTTCAGGTAACAAAATAAGGAAAAAAATTTATAGTACAATAGATGGAAATAGGAGGATATGCATTTCCGGCGTTACAAGCGGCGGTTGCAGTAACACAGCAAAAATGTAAATGTCTTGTGACTAGGGCCTCCAGTCGGGTAGAACGTTCGCCGGCTGCAAGTCTTTCGATTTGATGCCACTTCGGTGACTTGCTCATCGATGGAGATAGAATAATGATGATTAGGATAACACAACACCCATGCCTGAACGGAGAAAATCTCCGACCCACCCGGGAATCGAACCTGGGCTCACTCAGCTACCGGGGGTGGACATTACTACCGAATAGACTGAAAGATCTTCTACGCCGGCTTCAACTGCAATATCGGCAGCAATATCATGACAGAAGGATCCAACGCGAGAAAGCTAAATACCTGTGCTGATAGCGAAATTATGTATGATTCTCTATTTCAATCCCCAGTAATAAACGTCGCTAATATTAAGCAGTTGGCCAGTTTGCGTGGGTCCGAAAATAGTAGCGAGCCGCTTAGCCGTAAGTCGGAGCGGGAGAGCTTGATCAGCGGTGAATTTACCAGGGCAAATAGTTCGGAATCAGGCAAGGGAGATGAATTTTTGGGAGACGGGATGTCGTAATTAATGCAGATAAGAAGAGGATTGGGATACAAAATTTATTCTGTTAAAACCGATATGTTTGACGCAAATTTAAAAATTGAATCAATTCAATCCGACAGTTGTCAAATACGAAGTAGGTAAACTGGATAGTGGAATCGAGGAATTGATAGACGGAAAATTAGATACCATTCGGGATGAAATGGGCAAAATTTCTGATGAAGTTAGGATACTTGACGCTAAGGTAGATCAATCAGAGAAAAATTCAGTGATAAGATGGAGAAGTTGAAGGCACCTCATGTTCCTGTTGCTAAAAAGGCGAATACACCATTCGTTTGTTGTATATTTTTACGAGCTTCCAGCAGGAGCGACTGTTTTATTGACAGATACCTGTGAAGCTACTAGATTATTTTTGTAATTTCATGTGTGTTCGTGTGCTTACTAGGCACAGGCTTTTATTTTAATAACAGTGAAGCGTACCATACCGCCATTGCTATCGACCCTTTCATCGTACAGGCTTTTGTTTGTTTTTGTTAGAATAGCTCAGTGTCAGATAGACTGTCAGTGACAGAGCAGCTTGCGTTCCTGCTGCTAAGAAGGCGAGTACAAAGTTCGTTTGTTGCATATTTTTACGAACTTCAAACGGGAGCGACTGCAGTAATGGATGTGTACAGATGCGAGCTGAGTTGGCGACCCTTCGCTCACAACTACAGGCTGCGTTGATTTCCGTCACACAGCTTGAGGCTGCTGCCAAGGGGCATCACTGGGGGGGGGGGGGGAGGGGGGGGGAGGAGGGGGGAGGGGGGGATGTGAGGGATGTCGAGCATCTTCCACGTGTCCCCCGTTCGGTACATTGCTGTGGCTGCCCCAGATACTGGCTGTGATGAGGTTGACCCCTCACACCTGTTTGAGTGGGAGATCATTGCAAAGGCTGGCAAGCAGTGAAAAACTTTCCGAGGGACCGATCATAGGGCTCCCTTGGTTTGTTTGACGAACAGGTTTCGGGCGTTATCAGTGGCTGACGATGTCTCTGAGCCGGATGCAATCATCCACCATGTTCTATAGGAAGCTTCTCAGCCCGCAAGGTTCACAGAAGGTTTGTTTCCTGTCAAGGGGGGGGGGGGGGGGGAGGAAGCCAGCGATCACTCCGTCCGCATACCGGTGGGAGTCATACCGGATGTGGAAAGGCTGCTTCTGGATGTCATGAAGAGTACAAGGTGCAGCAAACTGCAGGTGGTGGCTCATGTCGGTACCGGTGACGTATGTCACTTTGGATTGGGGGAGATTCTCTCTAGTTTTGGGCGGCTAGCGGAAATGATAAAGACTGCTAGATTTGCTTACGAGATTAAGGTGGAGCTCACCATCTGCAGCATCGTCGACAGAACCGAATGTTGTCATTGGTGGAGAGCCGAGTAGAGGGTCTGAATCAGAGGCTCAGGCGGTTCTGTGACCGTGTAGGCTGCAGATTCCTTGACTTGCGCCATCAGGTGGTGGGTTTCCGGATTCCGATTAATAATTCAGGAGTCCACTACACACAGGAAGCGGCTACACGGGTAGCAGGTTCCGGGGGCTGTGTGGAAGTGACTGGGTGGTTTTTTAGGTTAGAGGGCCTCAGGGAACCACAGAAAGGGCGTCTGTCTAAAAGAGGGCAGGTGAAACACATTAAGTTAGTTGCAGAAACTATTGGTACTGTAGTTGTAAATTGTCATAGCTGTGTTGGGAATGAACCAGAACTTCAACTCCTAATAGAAGGCACTGAAGCTCAAATAGTTACAGGTACAGAGCTGATTAAGCCGGAAGTAAGCTGAGCAGAAATTTTTTTTAACTATCTAAGAGTGTACGGAAAGCATAGATTAAATACAATTGAAGGTGGAGTATTTATTGCTGTCAGAAGTTGTTTGCCATGTAGTGAAATTGAAGTAGGTAGTTCCTGCGAAATAGTATAGGTAGAGGTTATACTTGACAATCGGATTAAAATACTAACTGGGTCGTTTTACCGATCCCACGATCAGAAGATACAGTTGCTAAACAGATCAAAGAAAACTTGGAGTGTCATTTCAAAATTTCATGCAATTATCGTCGGTGGTGACTTTAATCTGCGCTCGATATGCTGGAAAAATTATACGTTTAAAGCCGGCGGTAGGCATAAAACGTCATCCGAAGTTGTACTGAATGCTTTCTCAGAAAATTATTTTGAACAATTAATTCATGAGCCCACTCGAAGCGTAAATAGTTGCGAAAGCATACTTTACCTCTTAGCAACAAATAATCCTGGACAAATAGTGAGGATTGTGACGAATACGGGGATTATCGACCACAAGGCAGTTGCTGCTAGGCTGAATACCGTAACTCCAAAAACCACTAAAAAGAAACGTAAAGTATATATATTTTAAAAAACTGATAAAATGCTCTTAACACCTTTTTAACAGACAGTCTGCACTCCTTCCGATCTGATCATGTAAGCGTAGAAAAGTTGTGGAATGATTTCAAAGAGATAGTATCGACAGAAATTGAGAGATATATACCACATAAAGCAATAACTGATGGTACTAATCCCCCATGGTACACCAAACGGGTCAGATCGCTGTTGTAGAAGGAACTAAAAAAGCAAGCCAAATTAGAAAGGACGCCAATTTCCCAAGATTGGCAAATTTTTGCAGAAGTTCGAAATATAGTACGTACTTCAATGGGAGATGCTTCCAGTAATTTCCACAACGAAACTCTGTCTCGAAATCTGACAGAAAACCCAAAAAGATTCTGGTCATACATAAAGCAAACCAATAGCAAGACGCAATCAAGATCTTCACTGTGCGATAACAACGATGAAGTCACTGAAGACAGTGCCACTAAAGCAGAGTTGTTAAACACGGTTTTCTGAAAGCCGAAGTCAATATTCCTGAATTCCAATCAAGAACAACTGGAAAGATGAGAAACATAGAAATAGATGACCTTGGTGTTGCAAAGCAGCGTAAATCACTAAATAAAGCAAGGCTTCCGGTCCAGATTGTATACCAGTCAGGTTCCTCTCAGAGAACGCTGATACAATAGCTCACGGAAAGATCCGTACCTAAAGACTGGAAAATTGCTTAAGTCACACCAATACCCAAAAAGGGAAGTAGGAGTAATCCATTGAATTACAGGCCCATATCACTAACGTCGATTTGCCGTAGGGTTTTGGAACATATACTGTATTCGACCATTATGAAGTACCCCGAAGAAAACGATTTATTGACACACAGTCAGCACGGATTCAGAAAATATCGTTCTTGCGAAACACAACTAGCTCTTCATACTCATGAAGTAAAGAGTGCTATCGTCAGGGGATGTCAAATTGATTCCATATTTTTAGATTTCCAGAAGGCTTTCGACACCGCTCCTCACAAGCGTCTTCTAACCAAACTGCGTGCCTAGGGAACATCGCCTCATCTGTGCGACTGGATTCGTGATTTCCTGTCAGAAAGGTCACAGTTCATAGTAATAGAAGGAAAGTATTCGAGTAAAACGGACATAATATCCGGCGTTCCCCAAGGGAGTGTTATAGACCCTCTATTGTTCCTGATTTATAGTAACATGGGAGAAAATCTCAGTAACCGTCTTAGATGGTCTGCAGATAATGTAAAGTCATGAGATGTCCATAACGAATTTCTAAATGATTTAGATAAGATATATGTATGGTGCCAAAAGTGGCAATTGACCCTGAATAAAGAAAAGTGTGAAGTTATTCACATGAGTACTAAAAGAAATCCACTGAATTTAGATTAACTGATAAGTCACACAAACCTGAAGGCTGTAAATTCAACTAAATACTTAGGGATTACAGTTACAAATATTTAAATTGGTATGATCACATAGATAATGTTGTGGGTAGAGCCAACAAAAGACTGTGATTCTGTGGCAGAACACTTAGAAGGTGCAACAGGTCTACTAAAGAGACTGCTTATACCACGCTTGTACAACATATTCTGGAGTATTGGTATGCTGTGGGGGATCCGCATCAGATGGAACTGACGGATGGCATCGAAAAAGTAGAAAGAAGGGCAGCTCGTTTTGTATTATCGCGAAGTAAGGAAGATAGTGCCACAGGCATGATACGTGAACTGGAGTAGCAATCATTAAAACAAAGGCGTTTTTCGTTGCGACGGGATCTTCTCGTGAAATTTCAATCACCATTTTTCTCCTCCGATTGCTAAACCCACCTAAAAAGGTAGAAATGAGCATCACGATAAAATAAAAGAAATCAGGGCTCACACGGAAAAATTTAAGTGCTCTTTTTTCCCGCACTCAGTTCGAGAGTGGAACGGTAGAGAGACAGCTTGAAGGCGGTTCATTGAACCCTCTGCCAGGCACATTAGTAGTTAATAGTAAAGTAATCACGTAAATGTAGATGTAGATCTAGGAGGCAACATAAGAAATTGTATGAGTAGAGTAATATGCCGTAATGACTGACGCGACAGGGGTTATTAGCAACTTATCCGATCGAATAGGTAAAGGGGAGAAAGAAGTCGATAAAATAAGAAGTAGAATCTGGCATTAAAATTGAAAATATATACTAAGATCTGTTAATTCGGACATGTCCGAAAGAACAGATATCATCTTAGTATATATAAATATATATACAGGGTGTTTCAAAAATGACCGGTATATTTGAAACGGCAATAAAAACTAAACGAGCAGCGATAGAAATACACCGTTTGTTGCAATATGCTTGGGACAACAGTACATTTTCAGGCAGACAAACTTTCGAAATTACAGTAGTTACAATTTTCAACAACAGATGGCGCTGCAAGTGATGTGAAAGATATAGAAGACAACGCAGTCTGTGGGTGCGCCATTCTGTACGTCGTCTTTCTGCTGTAAGCGTGTGCTGTTCACAACGTGCAAGTGTGCTGTAGACAACATGGTTTATTCCTTAGAACAGAGGATTTTTCTGGTGTTGGAATTCCACCGCCTAGAACACAGTGTTGTTGCAACAAGACGAAGTTTTCAACGGAGGTTTAATGTAACCAAAGGACCGAAAAGCGATAAAATAAAGGATCTGTTTGAAAAATTTCAACGGACTGGGAACATGACGGATGAACGTGCTGGAAAGGTAGGGCGACCGCGTACAGCAACCACAGAGGGCAACGCGCAGCTAGTGCAGCAGGTGATCCAACAGCGGCCTCGGGTTTCCGTTCGCCGTGTTGCAGCTGCGGTCCAAATGACGCCAACGTCCACGTATCGTCTCATGCGCCAGAGTTTACACCTCTATCCATACAAAATTCAGACGCGGCAACCCCTCAGCGCCGCTACCATTGCTGCACGAGAGACATTCGCTAACGATATAGTGCACAGGATTGATGACAGCGATATGCATGTGGGCAGCATTTGGTTTACTGACGAAGCTTATTTTTACCTGGACGGCTTCGTCAATAAACAGAACTGGCGCATATGGGGAACCGAAAAGCCCCATGTTGCAGTCCCAACGTCCCTGCATCCTCAAAAAGTACTGGTCTGGGCCGTCATTTCTTCCAAAGGAATCATTGGCCCATTTTTCAGATCCGAAACGATTACTGCATCACGCTATCTGGACATTCTTCGTGAAAATGTGGCGGTACAAACTGCCTTAGACGACACTGCGAACACCTCGTGGTTTATGCAAGATGGTGCCCGGCCACATCGCACGGCTGACGTCTTTAATTTCCTGAATGAATATTTCGATGATCGTGTGATTGCTTTGGGCTATCCGAAACATACAGGAGGCGGCGTAGATTGGCCTCCCTATTCGCCAGACATGAACCCCTGTGACTTCTTTCTGTGGGGACACTTGAAAGACCAGGTGTACCGCCAGAATCCAGAAACAATTGAACAGCTGAAGCAGTACATCTCATCTGCATGTGAAGCCATTCCGCCAGACACGTTGTCAAAGGTTTCGGGTAATTTGATTCAGAGACTACGCCATATTATTGCTACGCATGGTGGATATGTGGAAAATATCGTACTATAGAGTTTCCCAGACCGCAGCGCCTTCTGTTGTTGAAAATTGTAACTACTGTAATTTCGAAAGTTTGTCTGCCTGAAAATGTACTGTTGTCCCAACCATATTGCAACAAACTGTGTATTTCTATCGTTGCTCGTTTAGTTTTTATTGCCGTTTCAAATATACTGGTCATTTTTGAAACACCCTGTATATATATATATATAGTTCAGGCTCACCGGCCACTTGATCATCTCTTCTTCTGTGCGAATGCACAAACAGTGCCCGAACTCTTACGGGAATCGGCAACGCGCCACGAGTAATGAGTATAATGGGCGGGGGCACTACGAATGTAGTGCGGGACAATACGTTGAGAATGTGGGTTTCGCAGGAGGCGTGCCAGAGATAAGTCCCTGCAGTCGCGCTATCCTCAGATAGCTCAGATGGGTGCCGGCACGGTAGCTCAGCGTGTTCGGTCAGAGAGCCGGTTGGCCTCTGTAATAAAAAACTGAGTGTAAAGATCAACCACCGAACTTGAACAGGATGTCTTACGACGTCGCGACGTCCGCAACAACCAAACACAACGATCAATAACGAAAAAAAAAGAAAAAATGGATAGAGCGTCTGCCATAGTAAGCAGAAGATCCCGGGTTCGAGTCCCGGTCGGGGCACACATTTTCATCTGTTCCCGTTGACGTATGTCAACGCCTGGAAGCAGTTAAGGGTGTTCATTTCATTGTATAATTGAAAATAGTGACGTTCAAAAACAAATCAATGAAATAAAAATCGAATTGAATTCTTTAGCTGCACATCAAACCTCTACAATGGTCAGTGTTCCGTGGATGAAATCGGGTTCGGTCGAATGTTTTGGAGTCGACGGGAAGTACCACCCAGTAAATTTTACAGCAGCATGCAGGAATGGTTTTATAAGGGGAATATCCGACGAGCCGAAGATAAAATTCATGAAAAGACATTTGGAAGGTGAGCCGCAATCTTGGGCAAATATACACAGCAATACGTTCACTACCTACGAAATACCTGAAAGCAGTTTTCTGAACAAGTTCTGGAGTGGAGCGAAGCAAACGCAACTCCAAAATGCGCTTCTGAACGGCCAACGTTTAAATACTGCAACGGGTCGATGCGAGAATTTTGTAAATGTGAATCTGCGAGATTAATGCTTGTGAAACGTGCATTGGGAGTGCTTCCTGAAATTACGACGCTGAGATGGCAGTTAACGGAAAATTTGCAGTTAGATCTAGTGCACAGTTCTAGTAACTTTACAGACGAATTTTTGGAATTTGTAGAAAAATTAGAACTGGCGTTGAAATTTAAACCACCAGGTAAGCACACAGATAGTTCCCAGAGTGGAAATCATAACTACAGTCCGAGTAACTACTATGAAAGCCATGTGGAAAGTTATCAACGGAACGCAAACGGCAGTTCTGATAAGGGAAACGGTAACAGGAACACATCCAATGATAAATTTGAATGGGGTAATGGGAATGGATACTTTCGCGACAGGGACCGACACCAAGAACATAGATTTGATGAACCGGCACCAGGCGAAATGAACTAGTATAATGGGAGATCGGGAAACTAAATTTCGTCGCAACTCAGGTCCGGAGATGGCAAAATAAACCGGCAGTGAATAGGACGTGACCGAACGGAAATGCGAAAGGTGTGAGTAAATCGGCAGAAAGGCGTCAGAATATTGAAATGAAACTAGTAACAGATCAGAATCAGATAGGTAAATTTTCAAATCAGATCGTACATGAAAGGCGTCATCGTAAGATAATGAAAGATAACGATAAAGACGATGACGACTATTTAGGGCTAAATGATTTGTTTTATGAATGTGAGACAAAAGAGTGTGTGAATGTTAATACAATGAAAGATTCTATGTGTCAAAAGGAGGCTGAGATGGAGATCAATTTGGTGGAGTTAGATGGTAGAGAAAATTCTAAAGAGGTACTAATCAACGGTAACGATTATTGCGATAAAGGTGATGATGTTTCAGGAGATATTGTGGCGGTGAAAATTGTTAAGGAGGTTAGTAAGGGTGACGTAGCATTAATTTCGTCAGCTGCTGAAGAATCTGTGTGTGTATAGGCGGATATTGGCGAAATAGTTTTGAAGGAAGGCAGTAATGATGTTTTATGTGCTGAAGTTAAGAAAGTTGAAGCTGCTGATATTGATACTTCAGAGGAAGGAATCAGTGCGTATCTTTCTACTAATGGATTAACCCGAAAGTCTAGATGGATCTGTGGATCTTGAATGTTTGAGAATGAATGTGGATCTGAATTTGCTTCACGATCTGAAATTAATTTGGTGCAGGAGTGTGTAGGGGAGGAAATGATATTATGCTCAGGTTTAAATCAAAACACAGCGGAATTTAATAGTACTGTTGATTTGAAAATTGAACGACGTTGTAGCTGTAGTTTATGTGATGTAATGGCAGAGGGCGGTGAAACTATGTATGGTTCTTGTATTCGTGACTTGTCGATGGAGGTAAATGAGGTTTTATGTAGCGAGTTGTCTGATGGATCAGCGGCTGTTGAAAGTGCTGTTTGTGGAGGTGTTTGCAATGACGTGGAAGTAAATGACAATGATGTTGCAGCTGCTAATGATGATAATTTTAAGGGGGAATACAGTGAGTTTGATTGTAATATAGAAAGTAATATTTGGACAGAATGGCATCTTAACGAGGAATATGATTTTACTGTAACTGATTGGCGATGGTACAGAAGAAAATTACGATCGTTACTGCCTCATTTGTGGATTCGAGGGAAGTTTCAGATAGCGAGAATTTTAGAAGGGAGAAAAACTGAAATTGGGGTGAAAGAAGCATTTAATAAATTTTTTTTGGGATGAGTACGAAATTGAGGGATGGATTGAACAGGATATGTGTACTCTAGAGATGGAAGAGAAGGGGAAAGAGGTTAAGAAATAAGTGTATCTGTGTTTAGATTGTAAGATTGTATACAGGGGTAATTTGCAATGTTTTATTTCAGGATTTATTGTAGCTTGTTTGCTGTTTTGTTGCATATGGTATTTTTTGGCACAAGGTCTGTGCAGTTATAAAGAGATAGTTTAGATGCACATTTGCTTGCGAGGATGTTGGAGAACTCAATTATTGGTGAACGGTATCAAGTAAAAAATCAGTGCTCACTATGCATATAAATTAGGTTTTGGGTGTATATAAGGGTTTTATTTTTGTATATGCATGTGTTAGACTTAAATTTTTGGGTGGATTTATATTAGTTGTAATTTCCAATTATAAGTTATGGTCATAGCAATTTGGGTGCATGGAGTTCGGAGAAATTTAGAAAATGAAAATTAATAATACTTCCCTAGGAATACAGATGTATGTTTGTCTACTTATTTGAGAATATTCTGGGGGGTTCATTTATTATTGTATGGAATAACGAAATGTGTACGCAGCTTCACTGCACGGACTTAAACGAGGGGTGAGATTTGTTCATATTTGTTGTTAGTTTTGAGTCTAAAGGACTTATTTAAAATAAAAGAGAAAATTTGCCGACGAAGTCGATAGGGCATCTGTCACGAGATGCATGTCTCTAGTGGGACTTGAATAACGTGTCAGAATCATTGAAGAGTTTGCGAGCATCTTGCAAACGCTGTAAATCAATTGTTTACTGTGTAGTTTGGATCTGTTTGTATCGCTTCCACTGGGGAAAGCGTTCAGTGTAGATCGTGGGTGGCTTCGAAAAGTGTTTGTTTTCTGGTATCTACACCAGATTCGGATTTCAACAGATTTGTTCCTGAAAAACGATGGCGATGGAATGCAGAGCCATACAGAATATCGGCGGGGTACTCGGCTCCGGATCTGTGGAGCGCCGCTGGAGACTTGGTTGTGACGAAAAGGTCCTGTGAAAGTGAGCGCAGAGGCGCTGATACTTCTGCGGCATTTCAATAGACAGTCGATTTTGATAAATTTGCAGCTTTATTTGGCATTAATTAATATGCTGCAATTCATAATTCATGTCACATATAGATTTCTTTAAATTTAAAGCATGCTGCATCAACACCGCTACAAATAATTACACTATTGATCTGGCGCTTAGGATATTTATGTCATTTTGAATTGGTGTCTTATAAATTTGGGTGCTACTTCATAATATATATGGCACGCCGACATATCATGAAGTGGAGGTATGTGAGTTAAAGAGCATTTCGCTCCTATTCAAGTACGAGTATATGGCCAAAAGAGTCAGCCTCGAGGAATTGTGAAACGAACCCTGTCGTCCAGGACCACAAACGGCGCAAATTCATCACGAGATGGGGAAATTCGCTGGCGTTTATTGTCTATTGATGCCTAAGTACTGCAGTGTGTGGTTGAGACAGACGAGAACCATATCATAGGGAAACCCAGTAGAAGGCGTTTGTGGCCAAGGAGATGTATCAGTGTTAAATATGGCGGACCTGAAATCGGCCATAAAGTGAAACATTAATGGAAACCATTAATTCTTAGTAATGCAGGGAATGAAGTCACAGTAATTTTAATCTACCACCCTACACAAATTCTCATGGTGATCCCAATAAAGCTTGAATACTGATCGAATCTATAATAGTTTAGGATTTACTGTTAAAGTGAAATTTACAAGTTTTGCAACAAACACCTAAATTCTAAAATCTGAAAGTTTTACTCGATCTTAACGATCGACATTTCATATAGAAACGCATAATTAGAATGAAAAGAGTTCTAAATATCAACTCTTTAACTTTATTTGCTTAAAAGATATAGTATATTTAAATTGTCAGTATTTTAAGTTAAGCATCAGATCATCATTTACCCCACACTAAACAGATTTAACGATGACAGTATGACACCTCATTGAATCATTAAGTGATGGAATATATGTTGTAAAGTCTAGTGCATAATAGTTACTTTTGTTCTTTATTTATTTATTAGAAAGTACATTGGTGCAACGCTTCTTGTCATGACATTCAAAGTTAAGAAGGAGATTGTATTGGTTATATGTAAAAGACTTTAACGTTTATTATGTAATGTATATTATTGTTACTTTTTTAGAACATGAAAATGGTCAAGCTTTGTTTATTTAAATATGTTAAAATGTAAAAAAATGTGGAATAAGCTGTAGCCAATCAGGAAGGACAGCCTTAGGAAAGGGAACTGCTGTAGGCAGTCGTGCGAGGATGTTCGGCGTGCGGAGAACGCGGCCGAGGACGTGCAGAGGGACAAAGCCGATGCAGACCCGAAAGCGGACAGTTTGGCTGGAGACAGATTGGTTGCAGACGCGATCTTTAGGCAGATAGAAACTGAAACGACTTAGAAAATTTCGCGTTGTGTGGTATCGCGGGACTTAGCTTCTGAGCAGTGAACAGCCGTGTACTTGGTGTGAACTCTAACTTTACGTGTAAATGACGACGCGGAGTATAAGAGTAACTCAAAATACGACCACTTTCGCTATTCGATTACTTTCTGAATAAACATTATTCTAACCAAAACGCAACTGTATGGATCATTAATTTAGTTCCCGACATTTTTATTACTGTTATTATGTGTTATATTAACTTTGTATTTCGAAAACTTGGCATCAGTCAAAGAATTTGACCAAAGGGTCACAAGTGTCTAATTTGGGGCGTGTAGTGCGACACGTGTGGTTCAACCCCTAGATGAGTTTGAGCCAAGACATTTCGATGAAGGGGAACCGATTGTGAGCCCGTACATCTTTGGAATGTTAGTTCGCATGCTATAATGCATGACGTCACAAACGTGACTTGCAATTCCTACAGAGAAAACTAGCATAATAAAAAGGCTGTATAAAATTAAGAATCGAATTGTGAAAGAATAACGAAACAAGATATTTCCACAAAAATCACCTGTAAATTCACGTACTCAAAACAGCCTAACAGATTTCTAAAAACTGAATAACCCCATGGGGATGTAGCAGTACGGAACACCTGTGTGCATATGAAACGATAACTGAAATAAACTTCCCCAAACTGGTTGTAACATTTTCTTTTTTTTTTGAAACATTTGAAATTACGAAGTATTGGCACACTTAAAATTTCTGTTATGAATTACGCAATACAGTACCGGTTACTATGTTTATTCCTGGATTCATTTATGAAATAGTAATCGAAAGTAATATTGTGACAGAAACCAGTAGATACGGTTATTTCCTTAGAGTGTGAGAGCGCAGTGCATGAAACGGGTGTAAAACTATTCTAAACGTATCACGCTTTGTGTTTAGCCACTGTGTTCCGCAGAGTGCAGTGCGGCGACACGCAAAATCATAAAATAAAATTTCTTGTGAGGAGATGATGCTGCAGTTTGAACATGTTGAATGACTGAAGTTAGACTGACATTTAAGAAAACTGTATTTGTGAGAACAAGCTTATCGCCTAGCTATAACAGTTACCTTACATAATTTATCCCTTATAACTAATTCTACGCGGCCAAAAATATTTACTGAAATGGCAAAGGCGTGATAAATCTATAATTTCTGAGAGCAAATGTGATTTGATTAGTTACTCAAGTCTAAGCAATAAAACTGACTAACTCAAACCAATAAAGAGAGATTCCACTAATACCTTCGGTTCTTCATACCCACCACAATCACTTGCAAGCAAGCAATGCAGTGACACTATACCGCAAAGAACCTTCACTTGTCCACTTAATATCTACGAGAATCGTAATTCATAGTTCATTCTTCTCTGTATCTTTATGTCTTGGCTCTGCAAGCCATTTCCAATCGCTCAGTAGCATAGCCAATACCCCCCTCTCTATCTAGATACTCTTAGAATCTTATTGCAACGATAACGCTACTAGCAACCAAAGATCACACTGCTTGTACTCAGAACGTCTGTGGCGTTACATATCGACTACTGAAACACAGTGTTTGAAAAATACCCATTGTACACACGTGAAATATGGCACATTGAATGAAAATAGAGCTTACATAACTTTTCTTCAGTACCAGAAATAAACTAGATAGCTTACAAAGTCTATGAGATCCAACAGTGCATGATTAATTTTTTGTTTTAAATATCTGTCACAATTTGCCTGTTACGTGAAAATAGATCAATATGGCAGCATGTTATTGGTCAAAACGCTTATCGCTATTGGTGGTAACCATACCTGATTGTGACTGGCGCTCAGCCTCTAACGTGACAAGTTTCGTGACACATCTGTAAATACTAATTCTTCACTCTGCAACGATAACCATTAGAAGTACCACATGGGTAATTTTTGAGCCACGAGGGTTTTTAGAGGGCCCGACCTCTCTCCACAATCATCGCAGGACCAAACGCTCCCGTGTCTTTTCATAATTTATGGGATTGTACAAGTCAACTAAATTTCATGTCCCTAGCCCGCCTAGAAGTATAAAAAAATTACCTGTTATATCAGTAACATAATGTGGCTCATTTTTTACTCACACGCATTCTAACACAGTTTGATATCAGTAAGACCGGTTATGAGACACTAAATAGTTTATAATGTTACTTAAAATCCGTCTTGATTGCAAATTTTTTATTATTCGTATGACCGGTTTCGGTTCATTCAGAACCACCTTCAGATCTGATATTTCAGTTACAGGAGTAACCCGTCCAAATCTAGCAACTTTCACATGCTACGTCACATGTGACGTCTGTGGCGTTACATATCGACTACTGAAACACAGTGTTTGAAAAATACCCATTGTACACACGTGAAATATGGCACGTTGAATGAAAATAGAGCTTACATAACTTTTCTTCAGTACCAGAAATAAACTAGATAGCTTACAAAGTCTATGAGATCCAACAGTGCATGATTAATTTTTTGTTTTAAATATCTGTGACAATTTGCCTGTTACGTGAAAATAGATCAATATGGCAGCATGTTATTGGTCAAAATGCTTATCGCTATTGGTGGTAACCATACCTGATTGTGACTGGCGCTCAGCCTCTAACGTGACAAGTTTCGTGACACATCTGTAAATCCAGCAACTTTCACATGCTACGTCACATGTGACGTAGCATGTGAAAGTTGCTGGATTTGGACGGGTTACTCCTGTAACTGAAATATCAGATATGAAGATGGTTCTGCATGAACCGAAACCGGTCATATGAATAATAAAAAAAAATTTCAATCAAGACGGATTTTAAGTAACATTATAAAATCACTGATTGCTGTTATCCCATAACACAATATGTCTGTTTTTGCAAACTAAATAGTTTCTTGGCGTGCCTCATGGTATTCATAAGATGTTGGAGTATATTATGACACTTTGAGCCAAAATGAATGTGAAGTACGAAGAATTCTAAGGTTGGAAGATATTTATATCAGCGCGGCTATCCATTTTCTACGGGCTGGTGACATGCAGATCTACGAAATGACACTGGCAATTGACAGAACAACAAATTATACAATGGTGAATCCCCCCTCCCCCCAACACCACTTTCTGGGGCTCTACTAATAGTTCTCTTATACGACAGCAGATGTCAGGAGCGTCGCCCTAACGGAAATTTCCTCCAAGTATATCTTTGGCTGTGGTCAAGCCGAGCGTGTTGAAGCAGTCCCGACGCCAGCGGCTTGAGTTCTCCGTTTATTTTCGCGACTTCGCATCATTGAGGCATCGCTGGCAAGACGACGTGGTCTTACGGAGACCGAGATTCTCTACTATCTGGAGAACATTTCACCGACACAATCGAGTGATGAACCCGGTAGTGAGACGAATGTGAAAGAGGACAACGATTTTGTTCCAGTGGAAACTGGTGCCACTAGTGATTCAGATGCATCAAATCAACAGCAAGTACAATCTGATCTACGTGACGATGAGCTACCCTTAGCACAACATAAGCATGAAACACTCTTCCTAAGGTTTTGAACCAATCAGCGCCCAGTTAACTGTACGACTTTGTTTCTCTTATTTTTTAGGTGTAGCATTTGCGGATTCCACCTGAGGGCACGGACATCTCTCCCAACGACAAGCCAAACGTGTGTGCGATGAAGGATGGGACCTTCGACAAGGACGAGGACTGTGGGGTGAAGGAGTTACCGGTCAGTTACCTGATGGGGTCGGTAAGTCACTGTTAAATCTTCATTCAAAACTCAAATGCAATATCTCTTATCATCTAATGTAAACGCATAATACATATTACATCATGGCCTGTCTTTTGCCGTCACTCCTTTTCTCTCACGAGTTACAGAGAATATTGACATACGATTTTATTTGCAGCTGATAATGACGATGATGTAGATACTGTGATAGACTCACGAGACGGCGGTGGCCTGGCGGTCGATGCAGATGACGGAGCGGTGAGCGTTGGCCATAGTCGCGCTACGTTGGATGTCAGACGTGGCGTGGCAGCTCCGTGAGGGCGAAGAAGAGGAAGCGCCGAGGGTGGAAGTGGACAGTTCAGAAATATGCAGTCATCAAGAAGACGACATTAGGAAACTAATAAATTTTGCCTTGCTTTAGAAGTATGGAATCTATTCACTGACAACTGCGTTGCTTGATACAAGCCAGACGAGAACATGACTGTTGACGAGCAACTGCATCATTGCAAGTGCAGGTGCCCATTTATAGAGTACATACCAAATAAACTTGGTAAGTATGGGACTGCCTTTTGTGTGATGCTGACAAGTGCTACATTCTGAATGGATTTGCTTACCATGGTAAAGATGAAACTCGTTATCCAAGCAAGGGTCTTGGTCACCACGTCGTTATGAAGCTGGCACAGCCACTCCTCTACTGTGGTCGTAGCATCGCAATTGACACTTCTTCATCTCCGTGATACTGGCGGCTGAGCTGAAACAAAAAATGAGAAGTTTAGTTGACGATCTTGGGAGATCACTCACAAAGGTCCCTCCTACGGCGTGAAAGGAGACGATGCATAGTAGGCAAAACACATGTACAACTCAGGCAACAATCTTCTCACAGTGTACCAACAGAAAAAGAAAAAAAGTCCTTTCTCTGTAACATGCATGCTGGATGTCAGGTGAACGAGAATACTGATAGGAAACTTCCCGGAACTGTGAAGTTTTATAATGAAACTAAGGGTGGAGTGGATATAGTTGACCAACACCGATGACCAATGCAGGTCTTATTACAATATTCTTGACCTTGGTATAGTCAATGTTCGTACAGCTTTTAAGTTACGCCGAGACTGTATCTTCAGAGTAGCGGATGAGCTTGCTTCCCCTACAAACTGCAGAGAGGAGCTATGCTCTCCTTCCAGACACTCGATACCGGAGATGGCCAATATGAAAACAGAAGGCGTTGTCAAATTCAGGTTTCCAGCAAACAACAAAAGAGGAATAAGACATCAAACGTATGGTCACAGTATAACAAGTATGTGTACAAATGCTGGCAATCAAAAACTCTTGTCGAATGACTGAACTGTGAGCCCATCCCACCTTAGACAGTTCTGCCAGCTCTTGGTTCCTAAATATTTCCAAATATTTATAATTATAGACTGACATTATTTGTTCTCATGTTCTTGTTCCTTGGTTGCAAGAAGCAAGAAAACATTCAAAGTGTTTTAGGCACCTGCTGTGTTTTAAAATCTTTCACAAATACTCCGGACTTACCTTATTTGTCTGTAAAAGTACTATTAGTGCTCATAAAAATAGAAGTTTTGACTCTGTTTCCATATTTTTATAAAGAAAAAGGTCGAACATTGTTTTATTTACTTGTTCTAACGAAGATTGATGAAAGACTGTGGAATATCTTCTGTAAAATTCAAAATAAGAAACGTTTATCCCTGAAAATTTATGTCTGACAGCGTACTATTCATTTAAGAGAGCAAATTATCATTTGGTTATACTTACAAGTCTTCCTGGACGTATTGAAAACTAGGGGACACTCAATACACCACTCAAATACAAATAAAACGTTGCTTCCCTACTGTGGATCAAAAATGACTCGCATGCTACTACTAGGGGTATGGCGTGGTTCGGTATTTCTAATGTTAAGGGGGGTAGGACGTCAAGCGGGCCGACTTGGAGCAGGAGAGTTACCACAGGACATTTTAATTTCCACTGTTTATTCTTTTACAAATAAATTCATAAGACTTTGTCGGCATGACAAGGAAGGATTCAGAATTGACATTCATAGCCGTGGAAGTTGAAAACATAACGTAATAATTTTCTTTACATGTGAAATTTCATCATTTTTTCACTTACTAATGGCAGAATTTGTTGCTACAGGTACACTTTTCTTCATAAGTAAGAGAGATTCTTCGATTAATTTTGCACAGCATAAAAACCATACTTAAAGGTGTATGAAACTCTAGAATTTTCCAAATCTATTAAAAACTGTGCTAAAAATTGAGGTAATTAACTATAAAATTTGTGTTTTTTCTAAACATGAAGTTTAAAATATAACAGTGCATTCGTTTTTTCATAAATGAAATAAATTCTAGTGTTTCATACACCTATGAGTATGGTATGTATGCTGTCCAAAATTCATGAAGAAAAGTGTACCTATAGCAACAAATGCAGCCATTAGTAAGTGAAAAAAAATGATGAAATTTCGCACGTAAAAAAATTATTTTTTATGTTTTTGAACGTCCACTGCAATGGGTGTGAATCCTGAATCCTTCCTGGTGATGCTGGCAAAGTTTTATGAATTTATTTCTGAAAGTATAGACACCGGAAATTAAAATGTCCTGAGATGCCTCTCCTGCTCCAAGTCGGCCCGTTTGACGTCCTTCCCCTCTTAAGGAAGATCGACGGTCCAGTAAATGGAAAAAAATTACAAGAAAGTGTGAGACAAGTGGCTAATGCAAAACAGGAACCAATCAGGAGTGCTGCATTTTCCACCTCTGTATGTAATTGCCGTCCGTAATCAGACAGAGACGAGTGCGGGGATTCCTGTGACTGCAGTAACGAAGCGAAGCCCAGTCCCCGGTTGCGGTGCCCTTTGGTGGCCGTCCTCCACGGCCTCAGGGCTCGTGGTGGGACGGCGCCCGCCAGTCCGCCTGCCCTTGCTGGCAGCGGCACTTAACCACGCCCGCCCTCAGCGGGGCGCGGCCGGCCAGATAATCATTTTGGGCGCACAATGGCCCTCCACACAGCCCCCTCCCACTCCTCCCCCTCCTCCCACGCAGGCCGGCAGCGGACGCTGACGAGGCGGCACGACGGTTGCTGCTGCTGTCTCAGGCCTCACTACGATGAGCCTGTACAGCTCCACAAAACAACACAGCACTGCACTTGTAACGGGACACACTCCTCTAGCGGTACTTTTCCTCAACAGTAGTTGTCGATACCAGTATTCTTTTTCGAATTTTGGACAGGTCAGTATTATCTCAGTGTTGGCAGGTTCAATGGTTCAAATGGCTCTGAGCATTATGCGACTTAACTTCTGAAGTCATCAGTCGCCTAGAACTTAGAAGTAATTAAACCTAACTAACCTAAGGACATCACACACATCCATGCCCCAGGCAGGATTCGAACCTGCGACCGTAGCGGTCGCTCGGTTCCAGACTGTAGCGCCTAGAACCGCACGGCCACTCAGGCCGGCAGTGTTGGCAGTATTGGTTAAAAACTGTCTTGGTTGCAATTTTAATTTTTTTTATTTTTCAAGGACGCGTTTCGCCTTATTTAGGCATCTTCAGGTTATCTTTTCTAGATGGACGCGAGAGACACCAAAATCTGCATAACACGTTGCCTTTCACAGGAGGGCGCAACAGAATCTATTTCTGTTACTCGCTCCTGTGAACGGAAACGCGTTATGCAAATCTTGGTGTCACTCGCGTCCATCTAGAAAAGATAACCTGAAGATGCCTAAACAAGGCGAAACGCGTCGTTGAAAAATAAAAAAATTAAAATTGCAATGAAGACTGTTTTTAACCAATTACGTTAAGCACTGGTTTGCTGTATGCCACATATGGATTGGAAGAGTTTCTATTACGTCAGTCGATTTTCTGAAAACTTTCCTATCACGTTATGTTACATAGGACGTTATATTTCAAACTAAAATTTATGAAAATGAATTACTTTATAAAATCTTTTAGTCTCGATGTTATAATCGAAAAGTACTGCTTCTGAATCTACAGTTAAATTTTTTTTTTTTTAGAAACATTTGAAATTACGAAATATACACACATTTAAAATATCTATTATGAATTACGCAATAGAGTATTGGTTATTATATTTATTCCTAGTTTCATTTGCGAAATAGTAATCGAAAGTAATATTATAAAAGAAACCAGTAGAAATTCACTTACTCAAAATTGTAAACTCTTTGTAATACGGTTATTTCCGTAGAGTGTGAGAGTTGTAAGCATGCTTCTGATGGGATCGGACCTATATTTGTATTTTGTGCGGAAAATATAATTTCGGCTTTGTTAACATCAAAAATCAAAATACTGTATAATACACTAAAATGTGACAAAATATATTTACCTTAAAAACAGCCACGTGGCGTAGCCGCGTAGTCTGAGGTGCATTGTCACGGTCCGTGCGGCTCACCCCGTCGGAGGTTCGAGTCCTCCCTCGGTCATGGGTCTGTGTGTTGTCCATAGCGTAAGATAGTTTAAGTAGTGTGTAGTCTTAGGGACCGATGACCTCAGCAGTTTTGTCCCTTAACACCTTACCACAAATTTCAAAATATCCTTAAAAACAAAAATTCTGTAACAACAGCCTTCAAAAATATTTAGTTCAATTCAACTGTGAGAATCTAAAATGTAAGAATTTCTGCTTTAAGAATAAGACCCCTTGGCAAGAAGAACTGGAGCGAACTCAACATGACCAGCTAAGTAAACTAGAAAGTTTACTGTAATCTTCGCTCCTCTCCAACTTTTCATAAAATACTTTACTTATTGTGGCCAATAGCTGCAAGTAAGACGAAGGGGTTGATTACACACTGAAGTGGTCGATTTCGCATTTACTAAGTATAATATGTTAATTTTATTTGAGTGCGCCATTTACATACGAAATTAACGGATTGGCATCGTCAACCGGAAGAATATAACTAGATTGGTCACAATCACTTATTTTGACAAGCAAAACAGTTTTACACCATGGCTATCCCTATATACACTGATGGAACAGAGAGTCGCCTCACCAGGCAGTTGCGCGACATAAACGATAGAGGGTAGGCATGTATCTCCATCTGAAAAATGACGTCTATTCAAGTTCCTTACCAGTTCCATAGCAGTGCCGCTACGTGTGTCGCTGTGAGGTTGCAAAGCAGGTTTCGTTTAGACACACGCTGTAACGCTCGTGACCGTTAGTTACCCTTCAGATTGGGCGTGATGAGTTGATGTTAGTCAAGAATGAATTTAAAGTGACAGTGCCGCTATTATCAACAGCCCACTAAGTTTGAACGACATCGTGTAATGTGGCTCCGAATGGCTGGATGTTCCTTCTGCGATACTGCAAAAAGACTTGGCAGGAATGTAGCCACCGTATGCTCTGAAAGTGGTTGTTACGAGAATGTGCGGTCGCAAGAAGACCAGGCTCCGGACAGCCCTGTTGTACTACAGAGAGGAATGACCACCCATCGTGTTCGGCGTATGGCTCTGGCTGAAGCAGCAATTTGAGTAGCAGTGGCCACAACGAACTGTTACAGATTGGTTACTCCAAGCCACTTGCCCTGTAGCGTGCATTTCACTGTTCCCAAACCACCGCAGCTTGCAATTTCAGTGCTATCAAGCAAGAGCCCGTTGGAGGGTAGGATGCAGGTCTGTTGTGTTTTGTGATGAAAGCTGGTTCTGCCTCGGTGGCAGTGGCAGTTAGAAACAGGCCAGTTGAGGACCTGCAACCAACCCCTCTGAGAGGCATACCACGAGTTATGGTCTGGGCTGAGATTTCGTATGAGAGCAAGAACAGTTTCGTGTTTACCCCAGGCATCCTGAATGCAAATTTGTACGTCAAATGGTTAAATCTGTGTGAAATCTTATGGGACTAACTGCTAAGGTCATCAGTCCCTAAGCTTACGCACTACTTAACCTAAATTATCCGAAGGACAAACACACACACCCATGCCCGAGGGAGGACTCGAATCTCCGCCGGGACCAGCCACACAGTCCATGACTGCAGCGCCTTAGACCGTTCGGATTTGTGCGTCACTCTTGTGATTCGATCTGTTGTGCTGCCATTTATGAACAGCATTTCACGGGGTGCTTTTCAAAACGATAACACTCGCCCGAATGCCATTGTTGTAACCCAGCATGCCCTGCAGAGTGTCGACATGCCTTGGCGTGCTCGATCACCAGACCTGTCTCCAATCAAGCACCTATGGGACATCATCGGGCACAACTTTAACCGTCCCTGTATCGACTGATCAAATGCAACAGGCATGGAACTGAAGCCCAAAAACTGACATCCGGCACCTGTACAACACAGTGATCGCGAGTTTTCAAACTTGCATTCAACATTCTCGTGGTTACAACGGTTATTAATGTACCAGCGTTTCACATTTGCAATGCCTTATCCCGCGCTGTCATTCACCCGCGATCTTGCAGTTTTAATCACTTAAGTACGTTGCATACTCAAATGTATTCCCGAAATTTTGTTACTCCACATTAATTATTTTTGGTGTTGCGATTTCTCTTCCCGTTAGCGTGTTTATCAAATCACTATTACTTATGAAATAACATAATAATGTGAAAAAACAAACAACAAAAAACATCTCAGTTTCATTACCAGTGTGCTAAATCGTGTTTGCTAAGAGAAAAATTACCACCGTGCGAGTAGCACTCGCGCAATAAATCTTCCGTACAAACTTCGTTATGTACGTGGACAATTAACCGCGAGTCTCGACGATTTTTACCGGTTGTCGACATTGATACCGGCAAAATATCCGTTCCAGAGATTTCAAGATGTTGAGAATTTCAATTCTGGAGTACGATAATAAAGGAAAAAAAATATTTTTGCGTGTGACATAATTATAGCTTAACAGTTCTCTCATTTTTTTCCGTCACTTGCACTGTGAAAAGTTTCTCGTTGCCAAATGTCGTAGTGCTACGTCAACGGAATATACCCGATAGGTTTTATGAGTGAATTTGCAAGTACCAAAATATGTGACGTAAATCACTGTGTATTTTGGTTGCATTAACTTAGAAGCTTACAGTTACCGTCAAGTGACTATATACCCTAGTACGTGACATAATTTTGTGTTGATATATGTATCAGTTCCTGAGGAAAAATAGGGATTAACACACGGACGGACAGACAGATAACAAATGACAAAAAATTTTCTTTCGTGTTTTGCAATTAGAAATTCACAACTTTAGGATTTTTTTCCTTTACTCATATAGTGAAACGAAGTTCTTAGGAAATGTAAGGATTTTTAACTAACGGCAAGTACCCTAAAGTTCGCGAGTTTCAAAATAAGTGACATAAATAGCCATTCATGTGTTTTGACTGCACTGACTTAGAAGCTAACGTTTTGTTACACCGCCAATGGACCATAGATCTTGGTATGTGACACAAATATAAACCTGATACGCCTATCCGATCGTTAGAAATAGGGATCTTAGCAATCGGATGGACAGACAATAGGATAACAAATGATAAAAAAATTTGTTCCTATGACATAATTACAACTTAATAATCTTGTGAGTTTTTTCCTTCCTTCTATTGTGAAACTTTGCTTGTTTCCAAATTTCATGATGATAGGTCACTTAGAAATGTGGTAAACAGAAAGTGCAGGGACGCTAAGGCGAAATGGCTGCAGAAAAAAGTCAATGAATGAAAATGAAATGGCTATCGGAAGGAATGACACAGCATATAGGAAAGTCAAAAAAACCTTCGTTGAAATTAAAAGCAAGGGCGGGAACATTAAAAATGCGATCGGAATTCCATTGTTAAATGCAGAGAAGAGAGTGGATAGGTGAGAAGAGTATACTGAAGGCCTCTATGAGGGGAAAATTTGTCTGATGTGATAGAAAAAGTAAAAATGGTCGATTTAGAAGAGATAGAGGATCTAGTATTAGAATATAAAAGAGCTTTAGATGACTTAGGATCAAATTACGCAAAAGGTAGAGATGATATTCCATTCTAATTTCTAATATCATTGGAGGAAAGAACAACAAAACGACAACTCACGCTGCTGTACAAAATGTATGAGTCTGGCGATATACCATCTCACTTTCGGAAAAACGTCATCCACATAGTTCTGAAAACTGCAAGAGCCGACAAGTGCGAGAATTATCAAACAGTCAGCTTAACAGCTCATGCATCCAAGTTGCTGTCTAGAATAATATACAGAGGATCTAAAAGAAAACAATGGATGTTTTCAATGGCAGATAATTTGGCTTTAGGAAAGGTAAAGACACCACAGAGGCAAATCTGACGTTGCGGTTGCTAATGGAAGCAAGACTGAAGAAAAATCAAGGCACCGTCATAGGGTTTTCCGAACTGGAAAAAGTTTCAACGATCTCAAACGGTGCAAGATGTTTGAAATTCTTAGCAAAATAGGGGTAAGGTGTAGGGAAAGACGAGTAACAATATGCACAAGAACATAGAGAGAATATAATAGTTGGAGATGAAGAACTAAGTGCTCAGATTAAAAAGGTTGTAAGAGAGGAATGTAGCCCTTCGCCCCTACTATTCAATTTATACATGGAAGAAGCAATTACGGAAATAAAAGAAAACATGGGTGGAATTAAAATTCAAGGTGAAAGGATATGAATGATAACATTCACTGTTGACACTGCTATCCTCAGTGGAAGTCAAGAAGAGTTACAGGATCTGTCAAATTGAACAAAGAGTCTAATTAATATATACACTCCTGGAAATTGAAATAAGAACACCGTGAATTCATTGTCCCAGGAAGGGGAAACTTTATTGACACATTCCTTGGGTCAGATACATCACATGATCACACTGACAGAACCACAGGCACATAGACACAGGCAACAGAGCATGCACAATGTCGGCACTAGTACAGTGTATATCCACCTTTCCCAGCAATGCAGGCTGCTATTCTCCCATGGAGACGATCGTAGAGATGCTGGATGTAGTCCTGTGAAACGGCTTGCCATGCCATTTCCACCTGGCGCCTCAGTTGGACCAGCGTTCGTGCTGGACGTGCAGACCGTGTGAGACGACGCTTCATCCAGTCCCAAACATGCTCAATGGGGGACAGATCCGGAGATCTTGCTGGCCAGGGTAGTTGACTTACACCTTCTAGAGCACGTTGGGTGGCACGGGATACATGCGGACGTGCATTGTCCTGTTGGAACATCAAGTTCCCTTGCCGGTCTAGGAATGATAGAACGATGGGTTCGATGACGGTTTGGATGTACCGTGCACTATTCAGTGTCCCCTCGACGATCACCAGTGGTGTACGGCCAGTGTAGGAGATCGCTCCCCACACCATGATGCCGGGTGTTGGCCCTGTGTGCCTCGGTCGTATGCAGTCCTGATTGTGGCGCTCACCTGCACGGCACCAAACACGCATATGACCATCATTGGCACCAAGGCAGAAGCGACTCTCATCGCTGAAGACGACACGTCTCCATTCGTCCCTCCATTCACGCCTGTCGCGACGCGACACCACTGGAGGCGGGCTGCACGATGTTGGGGCGTGAGCGGAAGACGGCCTAACGGTGTGCGGGACCGTAGCCCAGCTTCATGGAGACGGTTGCGAATGGTCCTCGCCGATACCCCAGGAGCAACAGTGTCCCTAATTTGCTGGGAAGTGGCGGTGCGGTCCCCTACGGCACTGCGTAGGATCCTACGGTCTTGGCGTGCATCCGTGCGTCGCTGCGGTCCGGTCCCAGGTCGACGGGCACGTGCACCTTCCGCCGACCACTGGCGACAACATCGATGTACTGTGGAGACCTCACGCCCCACGTGTTGAGCAATTCGGCGGTACGTCCACCCGGCCTCCCGCATGCCCACTATACGCCCTCGCTCAAAGTCCGTCAACTGCACATACGGTTCACGTCCACGCTGTCGCGGAATGCTACCAGTGTTAAAGACTGCGATGGAGCTTCGTATGCCACGGCAAACTGGCTGACACTGACGGCGGCGGTGCACAAATGCTGCGCAGCTAGCGCTATTCGACGGCCAACACCGCGGTTCCTGGTGTGTCCGCTGTGCCGTGCGTGTAATCATTGCTTGTACAGCCCTCTCGCAGTGTCCGGAGCAAGTATGGTGGGTCTGACACACCGGTGTCAATGTGTTCTTTTTTCCATATCCAGGATTGTATGATTAATGTGCTTTCTGTAATTTGGGAAATCCGAACTTCGAATAGATAGGTGCTCAAATTTCAGTTGAGTGCTAGCATGAGAATTCGTTGGAGCACGCGATGGCCGAATCCGACAATTCTATAACGGTATGATCTCGTAGGGTCCGATAAATCGCAAGTCACTCGTGGTAGGGCCGGAGCAGAGCATGGAAAGGGTTTTCGTGCAAAGTTACGAAGGGAGAGAACTAAAAGTGACACACAATTTGCAGGGGCAGACGTTACTTAGCAACAAGCCGTTGGACTCGTCTCAAGCACTGAAGCAAAGGAGAAGAAAAAATAGTCCATCTAGAAAAGTACGTTTTTAAGGAGATAGTTTGTCTGCAAAACTACACTTACGAAAAAATCACGAAGAAGAAGTTGTACGATATAAATCAAAGTCGCTCGTTTCTACATCTGAATGATGCTGTCTATTAACATTTTGTGCCACTTGCGTATGAGTGACCCTAGTAGCGCCACTATGAGAATGCAGAAGAGGTTTGCTTTAAATACACGTTGCAGCGATCGTGAGCACTATTACTTTTTAGTCTGGACGTGGTGAGTTGGTGTTAGCCAAGAATGCCTTTAAGGCGACAAAGACGCCACTATCAGCACCTCACTGAGTTTCGACAAGGTCGTATAACAGTGCTACGAGAATTTCTATGTTCCTTCTGCAATATTGCAGAAAGACTTGGCAGGAATGTAGCCACTGTACATGATGGCTCATGGCGGTGGTTACGAGGATGTACGCTCGCAGGAACACCGAGCTCCGGCCGGACACGTGGCACTACCAAGAGGGAAAAAGCATCGTGTCCGGTGTATGGTTCTGGAGCATCGTACTGCATATGCAGCAGCTACTGAGCAGCAGATGGTACTACAGTGACACAACGAACTGTTACAAATCGGGTAATCCAAAGACAGCTCCGAGCCAGACGCTCAGTAGCGTGCATTCCACAGTCCCCAGCCATCGCCATTTGCAACTTCAGTGGTTTCAAGCGAAAGCTCGTTGGAGCACAGAATGGAGGTCTGTTGTGTCTTCTGGTGAAAGCTGGCCTGCGTACGTGCCAGTGACGGCTGCGTGCTGGTTAGACGGAGACCAGTTGTAGGCTTGCAACCAAACTGTGTGCATGCTAGGCACACTTGACCTACAACTCACGTTATAGTCTGAGGTGCGATTAAGTATGGCAGCAAGAAGACTCTCTTGGTTATCCCACAAACACTGGATGCAAATTTATTCATCAGTCTTGTGATTCGACATGTTGTGCTGTCATTCATGAACAGCGCCCCAGGGGTGACGCTCGATCACATATCGCTGTTGTAATCCAACATGGCGACATGTTGCCTTGGCCTATTCGATCGTCAGATCTCTCTGCAATCGAGCAGATATGGGAAATTTATCCGACGATAACTCCAGCGTCATCTACAAACACTCTTAACCGTCAGTGTATTGACCGATTAAGTGCAACAGGCATGGAACTCCAGCCTATAAATACATCCGGTACATGTGCAGCACAATGCATGCTAACTTGCAACATTGTAGCTGTTACGCCTGTTACTAATGTACCAGCATTTCACATTTGCGATGGCTTATTTCGCTCTTACATTACTCTGTATCTTTGCAATGTTAATCACTCACATATGTTACCTAGACAAATTTACTCACGAAATTTCATTATTATACATTAATTACTTTTTGGTGTTGTGATTCTTTCCCGTCAGTATTTTTAGAGCTGATTTCGTATTGGAGGACCCAGTGTAGCATATAATGACGTCAAACGTATATATGCTAGGAAAAGTGATGCATCTGACTCCACAGTTGCCAGATAAGTTGTAAACGGGGGCAGCAGATGATTGTTTGAGACAGAACGCGTCGGATGGTGTCCGAGACAGGATTTGTAGGAGGAGGAGGAGATTAGTGTTTAACTTCCCGTCGACAACGAGGTCATTAGAGACGGAACACAAGCTCGGCTGAGGGAAGGATGGGGAAGGAAATCGGCCGTGCCCTTTCAAAGGAACCATCCCGGAATTTGCCTGAAGCGATTTAGGGAAATCACGGAAAACCTAAATCAGGATGGCCTGAGACGGGACTGAACCGTTTTCCTACTGAATGCGAGTCCAGTGTGCTAATCACTGCGCCACCTCTCTCGGTCAGGATTTGTAGCTGATGGCAGTGTCACCCCAGTGGCGCAATATGCTTCGTAACTCAAGTGGCTCAAATGGCTCTGAGCACTATGGGACTTAACTTCTGAGGTCATCAGTCCCCTAAAACTTAGAACTACTTAAACCTAACTGACCCAAGGACACCACACATCCATGCCCGAGGCAGGATTCGAACCTGCGACGGCAGCGGTCGCGCGGTTCCAGACTGTAGCGCCTAGAACCGCTCGGCCACTAGGGCCGGCTTCGTAACTGTTCACTGTATGTTGAACTAGCTGGAATATGAACTGTGCCATAGGTGTTGCGAATTTAAAAACTTAGAAGTTGATATCGTAAATGAAGAAAGGTTATGCCACACTGTTATGTCATCTCTACCTTGCGGCTGCGCGGGGTATCCACGCAGTCTAAGGCCCCTCCCTCGGGCATGGGTGTGTGTGTGTTGTTTTTAGCGTAAGTTGGTTTAAGTTAGGTTAAGTAGTGTGTAAGCCTAGGGACCGATGATCTCTGCAGTTTGGTCCCATAGGAAATTACCATTATTTTGATACGTTGCTGACAGTAAGGCAGACAATGTTTATTATCTGGTTGTGAAGTTTCTTAGTGTTGAATTAAATCGTCGCTGATGACCTTCCGGTCGCGAATGTGCGAATCAATAGTTAGTGTATATCGTCTTGGAGAATATCTTGGGTGTTGAAGCCAAGCCGATTCAGAATTAACCCGCCGTTCCGTTTTTCAAATCCCGCATGGCAGCAGTTGTATTGAAACTTCCTGGCAGATTGTGTGCCGGTCCGAGACTCGAACTCGGGACCTTTGCCTTTCGCGGGCAAGTGCTCTACCATCTGAGCTACCCAAGCACGACTCAAGCACCCCTGAAAGAAAGGATGTTGCGGAGACATGGCTTAGCCACAGCCTGGGGGATGTTTCCAAAATATCCTTTCTTTCAGGAGTGCTAGTTCTGCAAGGTTCGCAGGAGAGCTTCGGTAAAGTTTGGAAGGTAGGTGACGATGTATTGGCAGAAGTAAAGCTGTGAGGACGGGGCGTGAGTCGTTCTTGGGTAGCTCAGATGGTAGAGCACTTGCCTGCGAAAGGCAAAGTTCTCGAGTTCGAGTCTCGGTCCGGCACACTGCTTTAATCTGGCAAGAAGTTTCGTATCAGCGCACACTCCATTGCAAAGTGAAATCTCATGCTGGGAGCAGTAGTATTATTGTGGTCTTAAATGGAAGTCACCAGTGATCTAAATTTAAGAGTATTTCAGGTTAGTTAGAATCATCGTCTGCTGTGTTCTGTGAACTGTAGTGTGTGGCGATATGGTGTTTGGGCATTTCTTGTTATTAATGTATACCAAACTATTCGGAAGACATAGGACCTCAACAATATAGTGTGATTTTACCAGAATAGTATGTTATTTATTGACTGGTGTACGAACCTCTTCCTAAGTTGAGCAATTGCAAATGTTAACGATGCCATACCAGATGGAGCGCAATGTAAGAACGACTGCGGATCAGGGAAGGGTAGGTGGAGTTCATGTGGATGACCTCTAAGTACACAGAAGTGCTGGCCAGGATGGCCGAGCGGTTCTAGGCGCTACAGTCTGGAACCGCGCGACCGCTATGGTCGCAGGTTCGAATCCTGCCTCGGGCATGGATGTGTGTGATGTCCTTAGGTTAGTTAGGTTTCAGTAGTTCTAAGTTCTAGGGGAATGATGACCTCAGAATTTAAGTAGCATAGTGCTCAGAGCCATTTGAACCATTTTTTACACAGAAGTAAACAGGTAGCTCCTTGTTATCACTTGATAACATCCCTGTTATTTCTCTTCTTACTGTAGCAGGCAGTTGCTTACATGTTTCAGGTATGCTTTTGTGCTTTTTCCTTTGTTCGTTTAAAGCAGTGTACTAATTATTAATGGCTACCGAGTGTGAGAGATTTCTGGTGAGTGTAGTGTTTATTCTGTGCACTAAGAATAACCTAATGGTTCATTGGTAGGGTCGAATAACGTTACAATCGCACAACTAGTTCCCTATACTGTGTTACTTTTTCCACTTCTTAGCGATCTTGCAGGAGTAGATTAGATCTAGATCCTCTGTTCTTCTTACTGGACAGTTGTTAGCACTACTATAAATAGGACATTACGTAGAAAGTTACAAATATGAACTATCCCTCTCTTTCATTAACAGATTAGAATATCTTGAGACTAATACACACCTGAACAAAAGTTTGGAATATCATAGAGCTTACTACGATCAAACCTATTGAGGTTTGTATAATATCATATTAACAAAATAAACATAATTCCTTCTGAAATCAAGAAAGATTTAGGTTATTTAGAAAAGATCATTACAGAACAAAATGCGTCGGTTGCCTTGGTTCGCTGCAAAACCTCTCATTGGCCTTCTTGAATGAAGACCAGTCTGAGGCAATCTTCTATGCACTGCTTGGTCTGAGATACGAATCCTTGTTGCCCAGGAGAAGTTATTCCCAATGTGTCTGGCAATTGATGTTGGGCGCTTGCGAGCCCACAATTGGAGGAAAAGATCCTGCATTGGTGTAGTCACACTAGGACGACCACTGCGAGATATGTCATTCACATTTACCGTCCCTATGTACTTTCTCCACACCTTAGACACACTACTTTGAATGACATGCAACCGATCGGCAAAATCTTTCCGTGTATGACCTACTGAAAATGAAGCCACTATCCTGATTCGATCGAATTTTTGTACGCCATTGCGTGGCATGTTACTGCAGGGCTCAACACAAATTGAATGAAGCCGTTGTTGATACTGGACTGCTCGCAGTGTGCCGCTGCTGCAGATGTATGTTTACATGACTGGGAAACGACCACAAGGCATGCCAGTAATAAACTCCGTCCAGTATGTGGGCTCTAGCTGGATAAGGCATGAAACGCCTAGATCAATGAGACCTCTACCATCGTAGACTACATTTTATGACAGTATTCTAAAGTTTTGTATAACGTTAAAATTTAAACAAATTAAATACAGCCCAATAAAAATTGTGAAAACAAGAGAAAGGACAAAATCACGTTGAAACTCGGCAGAGGCCTCCTCGAAGGCTGCCATCTTACTGTGGTGAGGAGATTTGCTTGTCCTTTTACCCTGAGAGCTATGCTGGTGGGAGCTTAAGCTCATTGCAGGGTCACCGAAGGCAGGCAGGTCGAAGTGTTGGGACCAGACGAAAAGCAGACCACACGGAGGCCCCTGAAGGATTCTGATTAGACGGACTACAGCAGCGCTCAGAACTAAGACAGGATGGAGAAGTTGGTGAAGACAATCCTCCTAGGGCAAATAACACCGAAGAAAAATTAAACAGCTGCCGCCTTGCAATTACGTGATTGGCTTACCACATGCTAGAGGAAGTAAACTCGACCAAAAATTACTGACAAGTGATGATGCCAAAAGATGGCAGCCCCACCAAGTGTCTAGCCTGTAAGGAGGACTTTAATTTTACTCATAATCATCAAAGAAACCAGTCGCGCGTGTTAAATAGAAGACGACGCAAGCAAGGAAAGGGCAGACAATTTGGAATAGTGGAGAAGCTTAACATTCCGACTTGGAATATGAGAACACTGCACTAAAAGAAACAGACCTATTTAAAGAACTGGAACAAAGAAATATTAATATTGCAATAATTAAAGACGCAAAGAAAAATCTGAGAGGAACTGCAGATTTAGATGGCTACCTAATTATTTACACCAGTGAAGGAAGTGACAAAAGAGGAAATAATGGAGTAGATATATTAGTAACAGGGTTGGAACTTTGATAGTGGCAACTATTTATTTACAGCTCGTACAAAATAGATAAGTGTTTAAAGTTTTACTGACCTTCAAAGTAGTCACGAGCATTGTGTATAACCCGTTGCCAGCGATGTGGAAGTCGTAGGATACTCTTAGCAGTGCCAGTTGTGTTGACAGTTCGAGCGGCGCGGTCTATTGACAGCCGAATTTGTAGCATGTCTGAAGCGAATGCCGTCAAGTGTTACGGCAACACCGACTCAAAGGAAGGCCTCGGCGCTTGTTCGTGACGTCACGTCAGCTAGGCACGGCGAACGCCAGGTCTGTTGCAGGCATACTCATAATGGCGGTGTCTCCCTCTCTGACGCAGGAAAATGTGAAACTATTGGTGGTAGTTGACCAACTCACATTGTTCTAAGAGATTTCTGCAATCAATTAATTGTCCAATTCATTACAATTCTTAACAAATAGTGCACTCCTGAACTTAAATTTCCATTTGTTTTAAGGATTGACATACAAAAACAACTTCATGGTCCAGCAGCAACAGAGTTCGTACTTCTTTACCTTATTTGTAAATCTGAGGAAGTTACGTTTGTACTGGGTTGCTTTTACAAGAAACTGTGAACATTTTGGTGCTCTTCTTTAGGTATCTTGGTTGACTATGGGGTGAGGAGCATTTAATGTTAATGAAATATCTTGCGATTGTACACGTTGTGGGAGGGGGTGGGGGACAGAAGAAGAGGCAAAAGAGAGATACTTGTTTTATCAAATGAAATTTTTGTATCTTATAAAGTTTCTCCTTTCAGTTGCAAGAGGAGAATTTTTAGCTTTTCTAATGCGCATATTTAAAAAGTTTAAGCTCAGCAGTATTTTAGATGTATGACGCTATCTTGTTTCCTGCTTAGAATTCTTTTCGTTGAAAACGACTGTAATCTAATGACTGGCAACAGTTGGGCATTTACACATGTAAATTAGTTCACATTTCCAATGACGACGTCAAACGAAAATAAATAAATAAATAAAAGAAATGAGTTAATTGTAAGGGGGTTGGGGTAAGTTTCGATAACAAAATGCATCAAATAAATATAGTAACTTGAATGTAAAATTTCCGAAGCTTGCAATGGAGCAAAGCATCTTCTCATATTGATCTACGTTTGTTTCGACAGGATTCAGTAATACAGAACTATGATCTTCATTTGTAGCTTTAGGATAGTAAGAAAATCTTTCATATAAATAAAACTGCAGAATTCAAAACAGTACCCAACATTTTGTCCAAAAATAAGAGATTTGTAGTGATAAGCACGCCCAGGCGTTTCTGCCTGCAACAGACGTGGCGTTCGCCGTGCCTAGCTGACGTGACGTCACCAACAAGCGCCGAGGCCTTCCTTTCAGTCGGTGTTGGTTACGGCCGCGCGGAGTGGCCGCGCCGTTAGAGGCGCCATGTCACTAATCGTGCGGTCCTCCCGCCAGAGGTTCGAGTCCTCCCTCGGGCGTGTGTGTGTGTGTGTGTGTGTGTTGTTCTTAGCGTAACTTAGTTTAAGCAGTGTGTAAGTCTAGGGACCGATGACCTAAGCAGATTGGTCCCTTAGGAATTCACACACATTTGAACATTTGAAGTGTTTCCTTCAGTTTAGAAATGGAGTTGAACTTACGAGGACTTAAGTCAAGGGAGTGCAGTAGGTGATATAGCACTTAGCAGTCCCATCAGTCAAACAAATCGGTAACAGCTTGCACTGTACGTGCTTGAGCATTGTCTTGCAAAATGATGGTCAGGTCCTACAGAAAGAGACCGCGCCTCTCGTACAGTCAACACAACTGGCACTGCTAAGAGTATCCTCCAACTTCCACATCGCAGGCAACGGGTTATACACAATGCTCGTGACTACTTTGAAGGTCAGTAAAACTTTAAACACCTATCTATTTTGTACGAGCTGTAAATAAATAGTTGCCACTATTAAAGCTCCAACCCTCGTAGATAATAAATGGAAATCTAGAATCTAATATTATACTTACATAAATGACAGAATAATAACATTGAGATTCAGAGTAGATCGACGGAGTGTAACAATGACTGGGGTGTGCGCTTCTGACGGTGGAGAAAAAAGAAGAGACTGAAGCTTTTTAGGAAACCCTACAGAAAAAATAGATACCTAAAATAAAACGGGTCACCTATTAATCTGCTGAGATTTAAATGCCAGAATAGGAAATAATCTAGTGTCTCCAACGGTGGGAACTCTCGATGAACAGCACATTTGACCTCAAGTAATGGGGACGAAAATTACTAATTCTGTTTTTAGGAAGGGAGATATACGTAAATACATATTGAGCACTATGGGACAGACATCAGTAACAGACTATGTCATGGTCAACGGTAAAAGTATCCAAGCAAGTTCAGGATGTCCGTATTTACACAGGTAGCGACATTTACTCGGACAACTACCTAGTGGTAGAAGAAATAGCTACGCTCGATAGGTGGAAGAAACCAAAAGGAGTTTAAACAAGAAGGTAAGCTGGTTTTAAGGTCTATCTATTACACGATGAGAGCATAAAACTTCTGTACCAAAACAGACTGAATCTCTCCCTAAGCCGTTTCACGAGGTAGACGCGCGGTCTAGGGCGCCTTGCCGTGGTTTACGCGGCTCCCTCGTCCGATGTTCGAGTCCTCCTTCGGGCATTGGTGTGTGCGTTGTCTTTAGCGTAAGTTAGTTTAAAGGCCCGTCTACACGCAACGATCTGTCTGCGCAAATGTCTGCGCACATCACATCTGCGCAGACAGATCGTTGCGTGTGGACAGAAGATTTGCACCAACCTGAGGTGTGTGCAAACCTGGAAGTTGGAGTTGGAGGTTTGAGCGAAACCTCTCAAATCTGTGGGTTCAAACCACATCTGCGCAGACAAGTTGGAGCGTGTGAACAGGAGATCGCCGCAAATCTGGCGCGAAACAGCTGTTTGCTCAGTCTAGTGTTTGTATTTGTGCGCACAGGGCATTAAAATGGCTGATACTCATCAGTGTTCTCGAGAGTTTGTAAGTGAATTCATTGAACTATATAGAAACCACCCATGTTTGTGGAAGATTAAAGTAAAGAATATAGTGACAGAGACAAAAAGACAGCAGCATACAATGCTCTAATTGAGAAATTGCGGGTATTATTTCACTCAACTCTTGTTTCGATATTGCAGTTGAAAATTCCAAATTCTTGTGGCTCCTTCCTGTTGCTAGGAATCTTAATGTTACCGCTAGCCGTTCATAAGGAGAAATTGCCCTTCTCTATACAAGTATTTTGTCTCATAATATGAGAGGTTACAAGCTTTAAGAGATAATCATAAGTTTCGACATCCATCCGCAAATAATTTCACCAGTCGTTAGGTTCGCCCTGCAACTCTCGCAGTAAATTTACGTGAGAAAACTGCTTTCGCTTTAGCAGCCACTGTCTACACCATTTTGACCGCTTTCTCTGTTTCCTGCGGTTGGTCTGAATGTTTTTTTGCAGCACAAGTTGCGAACACAAACCACAACAGAACTTCCTCCATTTTTATATTTCAAAATAACTGAACTAAATTTTTGACGTTTTTGGGGAGCGTAGTCGCTTGCCACTGATATTTCTTTTCTATACCGACAGATGGCAGGCGAGTAGTAGATTGGGGTTTGTGTCGTGTGCACACACCATATTTGCAGCGATCTTTTGCATGTACACACATTTGCGCCGATGTCTGGGCAGACCGTTGCGTGTCGACTGGGCTTAAGTTATATTAAATAGTGTGTAAGCCTAGGGACCGATGACCTAAGCAGTTTGGTCCTAATTTCCAAATTTTCTCGCTAAACCAGGCAGATACAAATGACAGTTTAGAAACAGAATGAGAAAATATGAAACTTGTATTGACAAGTCACAAATGAATCACTAGAAAAAACCAATCCGTTGAGAAAAGGAAAAGAGCACATCATATATATTTACAGACGAATATAGAATCTGTGAAATCGGATGTAAGGAGAAAAGAAAGAAAGTAATAACTATTGTCAGGCAAACAAATGAAGAATCGTGGAATAATTTTGTGCACAGAACTGAACACGATATCCATAGAAGACAGTCTACAGGTTGCAAGATGATAAATCATTTGAATAAAATTGAAAAGAGACAACAAAAGTAAATGTAATACCAGAATATAAATAGCTTGCACATTATAAACAGCGCTGGTGTAACGAAAACCATGCATTAGGGTAGGAGCTGCCCGTAACGGACAACCCACATGACGGCGACCAAATGACATCCATGAACTAAGCGCCGCCGTGAAGAAAACTAAAACCGGAAAGCAACGGGACTTGAATCCATAAATGCAGATTTACTTGAACGTGGTGGATACTTCTTCATTTATACAGTACGTGTTGGCAAAGACACGAAACTATGACTGCTGCAGAAGTCAATCTTTAAAAAAAGCAATCGAAGTCAATGCAGTAATCACCGTGATATTAATTAGCAGACACAGCGTACAATATTTACGTCAAGAAATAAATCAAGGCCCAGAAGTTTTTTTTCCGAAAATCTGTTATGTGAAGAACAAAATGCTTTCAGAAAAGGAAGATCCTGTGCTGATAATATTTGCACACTTAAACAAATTATGGAGAAACAAAGACAGTCGATATGTAAAACACACAATGCAGTTATAGGCTTACAGGAAGCCTTGTAACATGTACATGGGAAAATTTATTGAACATGTTACACAAGAAAGGGTTGATTAATTACTTAATTGAGAGGAATTCCGAAGTGAGTCACACAGGAAAGAGGGTCTGCTAAAAGTGTACGGATCCAGTCAGGGCAGTCAAATTATAAAACAATGATCATTAAACAGACACAGTAAAGGTATAAAAGGTGAGACCAAATCTACAGACTAGAAAAATGGGAGGCAGACACTTGGTCACAGACCGAGAAGACTGTAAATGAAACCGCAACCACAAACAACCTGCCCTGCACCAAGACTAAAGTAGAAGCTTAAATCTGGAAATAAAAAGGCACTTTTACGGAGGAAACTGAGGACCAGTTCAACCATCAGAGGATCGTCTGCTAATATTAAATTTAAGGAATCGGGAAGACTATACTTAACACGAAGGAACAAAAGAAGGGGACATTCCACCAATATCTGAGATAGCGTCAGTCTGGCTCCACAAACACATTCTGAGGCTGGGTCGTTACATAGGAGGAATGAATCGGTGAGCCGGGTATGACCAGTGCGTAATCGGTATAAAACAGTGGACTCCTTCCAAGAGGAGCGGAGGGAAGAGCGCTAGTCTGCATTAAACTCCCTGATTTTATGGACGTTATTACTATTAGCAGTAGTGCTCCAGATGGCATTCCACTTTTGAGCAAAGAGAGATTTGACGTACATTCTCACACCCGCATCTGGAATCAGGAAAGGAAATAGGGCGTAAGTATCTGCTTCTCTAGCCACAAGGTCAGCCAGTTCATTATATGGGATGCCCACATGACTTGGGACCCAGAGAAAGACGAATGAATAGGTGGTACACTCAAGGGCAGAGAGAATGTCATGGGTAGCGGAGACCAAATTGCAATGAGAGTAGCATCGGCTGATAGCCTGCAGGCTGCTCATGGAGTCTGAATAAATTAAAACACTGTGGAAGGAGGCGTGAGAAACCAAAAGGAGGGCCCTGTGAATAGATATAAGTTCTGCTTTTAACACATTACATGGTCCAGGCAGCAAATTGTGTTCAAAGTAAGCAGGAAATGTGAAAGCATATCCCACCTTACCGATTGTCTTAGAACCATCAGTGTAAAAGATGGTGGCATCCTGGAACTCTGCAAGCATGGCACATATAAGATGTTGATAAACCATAGGAGTGACAGAGACCTTAGGACCCTGGAATAGATTGGTCCTAAGCTGTGGTCTAGGTTAGGCACCATCAAAGGGTGAGGGGGGTATCAGAGGACAGACATGGGGTGCAGTCCAGTGAGTGGAGATGGAGGTCCCGACAGGGGGAAATGAGTCACATGCCAACTGGCAATCCCACCTGTGGGCAGGTGTTAGGAGGAAAACATCCCGCATTGGCGAAGATAACAGGATACACTGGATGGTCAGGGAATTGGCGAATGGCGATTGCGTATGAAACAAGGAGTTGGCTCCATCAGATGTGTAGAGCGGGAATTCCAGTTTCTGTGAGGAGACTATCAATAGGGTTAGTGCAAAAGGCACCAGTAGCCATATGCACATCACAATGATTGAGAGGGTCAAGGCATTTCAAAGTGGAAGCAGCTGCTGAGACATAAACCTGACTACCATAATCTAGTCTGGACAAGACCAGAGCATGGTAAAGATGGAGAAGAGTGATTGGTCTGCACCCCAAAAAGTTTGGGCTAGTAGGTGGAGATCATTAAGCTTTCGCATATATATAGTCTTTAGGTGGTGAAAGTAGGGCATCCATGTCAGCTTGATATCAAAACTAAGGTCCAAGAAACGGAACTGTGCTACAACATCAATTTCTGGATTGAGGTTGACTGTGGGTCGACTACAAAAATACATAACCCGAGTTTTGGAGGGAGAAAACTGGAGGCCATGAGCAGTGGTCCACACAGAGGCCCATTGGATGGCGCCTTGGAGTGGGAGCGCACCAGATGCAAAAATCGTCAATATACAATGCAAGGGTAATCAGAGGCCCATCAGAGATCACAAGCCCATTGATGGCAATGAGGAAGAGTGTAACACTTAGCACCCTGTGGGATGCCATTCTCCTGAATCTGAGGAGCGCTGAGTAAAGTGATACCTTGAACCAGGATGAGCTCGTGAGATAAAACCTCGTGGCCAAAAATCGGAAGGGGACCACAGAAGCCCCAGTCATGGAGGGTAACTAAAATGTGATGATGCCATGCCTTGTCATACGCTTTATGTAGGTCAAAGAAGACTGCGACAAGGTGCCATCAGTGAGTGAAATCCTGTAATCCTGTAAGATGGCTGATTCCAATTGCAGCAAATGTTCAATTGAAGATCGCCCTGCCTGTAGGCTGATATGGCGACAAAAGGCCCCAAGATTCGAGTTCCCAACATAATCTGAAGCTGGCCATCCTTTCGAGCAGTTTACAAAGTAAGTTTGTCAGGATAATTGGTAGGTAGTGGTCTAGAGACGTTGGCTTTTTCCTGGGTTTAAGTATGGGATAACTATCCTGTCTCGACAATGTGATGGAAAAGCACCCATGAGCCAAATGTGGTTGAAGACCCTGAGGAGCTGTTGTCTCTGGGGAATGTCCAAGTGTTGGATCATTTGGTTGTGGATGGAATCTGGACCTGGGGCTGTGTCTCTTGAAGAGCTAAGAGCCTGCACAAATTCCCATTCAGTGAAGGGTGCATTATGGGGTTCAATGTGGTGCAGGATGAAACAGAGGGGGGGCGGGCTGTTCAACTGTGCATTTCTGCCAGAGAAAGGTAGTATTGTAGGAAGAGGATGACGATGCCATTGCAAAGTGAGTCGTGAGATGTTCTGCAAGGACCAATGTGGCAGTGCACAGAGCGCCATAGATGTTCAAACTCTGGACAGTTGACTGTCGCTGGCAGCCCAGAATGCTACAAAGCTTGGACCAAACCTGTGATGAAGAGGCACACGTCCCCAGGGAGGAAACAAAGCGCTCCCAGCATTCCTTTTTACTCCACTTAGTAAGGTAACGAGCCTTAGCACGGAGACGCTCAAAAGTGAGGAGGTTTGTCTGTGAAGGGTGCCGCTTAAATCTCGGCAGCGCCCATCGGCGGTCCTAGACAGCGATTGTGGCATCCTTGGTCCACCACAGTACCGGTCAATGACGAGGGTGACCTGTGGATAGGGGGACATCAGTACCAGCAGCGTGAAGAACAGTGGCACAGATGCCTTGCACGAATACATTAATGGAATTCGGGAACGTGGTGTCAAAGTTCACAACAAACATATATAAAGGCCAATCGATCCCGCAGAATGCCCAACATGGAGCCCTGTCTGCCTGATGTCAGCAGGGGAACGAGAGAATCACAGGAAGTGGTCACTGTGACAAAGGTCATGATGTGATGACCAATGTAGGGAAGCCACGAGGGCAGGGAAGGAGACCATGAAATCGATAGGAGAGAAGTTGCTATGAGCGGCACTGAAGGCGGTAGGGGAGCCATCATTGAGGAGATACAAAACGAGGTCCGTGATACATTGGTCAATTAGGATACCCCTGCTGAAGTAACACTCGTCTCACAGAGGATGGTGGGCACTGAAGTCCCCAGGAGGAGAAACAGGGGCGGGAGGTGCTCGATTAAGGTAAACAGTTCAACGTAAGAAAGTGGCCTACCTGGAGAGAGGTAGACATTGCAAATAGCGATTACTGGAGTCATTTGCACTCGAACTACTATTGCTTCTAAGTTGGTATGGAGAGGGATCCAGTCTCTAATTACATGAGAACAAACCGGTGTAGACCCCATCAGATGCTACCCAGGGACCAGCACAGTTCTGACAGAACACCCAATAACCACGAAAAGTTGGAGCGTGGTCATCACGGAAATGCGTTTCTTGAAGAACAAGACTGAATGCATTATAGGAGGAAACAAGTCATTGCATTTCTGGTAGGTGACGATAGTATCCGTTACAATTTCAATGGATGATCATGTGGCGAGAGTCCAAGGTAGACATGAAGAAGCCAAGGAGGAGTTCAGGTCGTTCAGCCAGTAGTCGTCTCTGACAAGGATGGGGTGACATCCATAAATAAGATGTCAGACTAAGGTTGCGAGGGGGGAGATGGCACCTCTGGGGGCACTGGATGCGCCTTGTCTTGGGATTTATGTTTCTTCTTCTTGTCTTCCTGAGGTGGACAAGGGCAAGGTACAAGGAGGAGTGCAGGTTTCTGCAAGCTCTGGAACCGAAAGAGAGAGGGTGACCTCGGGGTGCACAGATGGTGTGCCTCTTGATCAAGTGGTGGTAAGAGACTTCAGGCCTGGGAGACACTGGGGAAAGGGGTCATGGGAGGGGGCCCATTCATTGGCAGATGCCGAAGAAGGGGGCACTTGGTTGGTAAGGGAGGATGGGAGGTCATGGAAACAGCAGGGGAAGGGAGGCGAGAGAGGGAGAGGGCTGAGGGAGGAGAAGGAAATGTAATGACGGAGGCAAAAGTTGAAGATAGTGACACTGGATGTAGTCTCTCATATCTTTGGCGAGCCTCAGTATAAGAAAGGCAATCCTGGGAATTGTGTTGTTGGATCTCCCTTTCTCTCTTGTAAGCTGGGAAATCTGGTGAGCGAGGGGAGTGGCAGTCAGCCAATTGACACACACAGGTGGTGGAACACAGGGGCTTCCTCATGGAGTGGGTGGCTGCACTCACCACACAAAGAGTCCACCATACAATGGGAAGACATTTGCCCAAAACGTAAGCACCAAAAGCATCGCATAGATACAGGGACATACGGCTTCACATCGTATCTGTAGCACATAACCTTGGCCTCCTGTGGGAGGGTATCCCCCTCAAAAGCCAGAATGACAGCGCTGGTATTGGTGTGATTGTCTTTGCGACCCTTCTGCATATGTCGAACAAAATAAACGCCACACTGCTACAGATTAGCCCCGAGTTCCTCATCAATTTCTAGGATGAGATCCCTATGAAAAATTACTTTCTGGACCATATTCAGAGATTGTTGAGGAGCGGTAGACACTGGAATATTGCCAAGACAACAACAGGCATGAAGAGCTGTAGGTTGGATGGCAGGAGAAGCTTTGATCAACAGGGAGTCTGACTGCATCTTACTACGAGACTCCAACAAACTTGTCCTCGATGTTTTCCATGAAAAACAGTGGCTCTCTGGCGATGAATGTGTCCCCATCCGTCCTAGTACAGACTAGGTAATGGGAAAAGGGTTTCATCTCTAGATGGCGAGCCTGGCCTTCCTCCCATGGTGTAGCCTGGAAAGGGAAGGTCGCCAGGTCATACAAAGCAGCATTCAATGATCGTTCACCGTTCGAAGGGACAGTCCTTTGGGAATAGACAAATTTTTGTAGTTTGATACGCTTCATGGCCCCAACATCCGGCCTGATACCACTCAATCTGATCAGGGACTCTCCCAATAGGCGCCACACAGCTACAGCAAGGGCCATCTGTCACGGCGGCCATTGCTGGTAGTTTCGATGCTCCAAGAAAATAAGCAACCACTCGTTGGCGTAAATGGGGAGGGGAGAGATCCGGTACCAGTAGTGCGATCGCTGTGTTGTCAGAGGTCTCAGCCACGTGGGTTCATAACAGCCTCACCACAAGGACTGACCACATGTGCTGGTGACCTAGCAGAGTATAAAGGGACTACAGTATGGAAGGGAGAGGGGAAGAAAGGGGGGGGGGGGGGAAGGAATCGACACCGTAGATGCTAGGGCTCACACTCAAAACAGGAAATTTTGAAGTTGAGGTCAATCCTCAAGTCAGGGCCTAAACACCAAAAATAGTGAAAGAGCAGGAAAAAGTAACAAAATTGCAACCAATACAGGAACCCAGGTGAATAGTCAGTTTGACATAAATCAGAACACTGAGAGAGGAGAAGAAGGTGGCAATGATGAAGAAGCAAGAATAGGGACGGTGAGCAGTGTGAAGAAAATGCAGCTAGGGAAGGAACAATTGGCTGTAATAGATCAGGGCCCCGCGTGCACCATGCACGAACTCATGAAAGAACCGTGAGCCCCTGGGGGGCACAAGAAAGTATATCCTCAGCAAATAACAGAGGTGATGGAAAGCCTATATACAGATACAAAAATAATAATAAAATCTAATCATGCTATATGAGAAAAAACACCTACAAACCAAGGCATCCGACAATGGTGTAGCGTATCACTCACACAAACTGGCACACTTGTCTAAAATCATGTAGGGCCCTCGCGGGCACGCGGAAGTGCCGCAACACAACGTGGCATTGACGACTAATGATGGACGGAACTGACACCATGAATCCTGCATTGCCGTCCATAAATCCGCAAGGGTATGAAAGGATGGAGATCTCTTCTGAACAGCACGTTGCATGGCATCCCAGACATGCTGAATAATGTTCGTCTGGGTAGTCTGGTGGAAAGCGGAAATATTTAAACTCAGAAGAGTGTTTCTTGAACCACTCTGCAGTAATTCTGGACGTGGTTGTGTGTCGCACTGTCTTGCTGGAATTGTCCAAGATCGTCGGAATGCACAATGGACGTGAATGGATGCAGGTGATCAGACAGGATTCTTTCGTACATGTCACCTATCAGAGTCGTATCTAGACGTATGAGGGGTCCTATATCACTCCAACTGCACACGCACCACACTGTTACAGAGCCGTCACCAGCTTGATCAGGGTCAATGGGATCATGAAGTTGTCTCCATACCCGTACATGACCATCCACTCGATACTATTTGAAACGACATTCGTCTGACCAGGCTATAATTCCCAACCATCAAGAGTCCAATGTCGGTGTGGATGGGCCCTGACGAATCGTAAAGCTTTGTGTCGTATGGTCATCAAGGCCGCACGAATGAGCCTTTGGCTTCGGAAGCCTATATCGGTCATGTTTCGTTGATGGTTCGCACGCTGACACTTGTTAATGGCCCAGCAATGAAATCTGCAGCAATTTGCGGAAGGGTTGCACTTGTGTCACGTTGAACGATTCTCTTCAGTCGTCGTTGGTCTCGTTGTTGCCAGATGTTTTTCCGGCCGCTGCGATGCAGAAGATTTGATGTTTTGCCGGATTCCTGATATTCGAGGTACACTCGTGAAATGGTCGTACGAGAAAATCGCCACATCATCGCTATCTCGGGGACTCTGTGTCCCATCGCTCGTGCGCCGACTATAACACGACGTTCAGACTCACTTAAATCTTGATAACTTATAGCAGCAGTAACCGATCTGACAACTGCGCCAGACCCTTGGTGTTTTATATAGGCGTTGCCGACAGCAGCACCGTATTCTGCCTGTTTATGTATCTCTGTATTTGAATACGAATGCCTATGCTAGTTTCTTTGGCGCTTCAGTGTACATTGACGATCTGATTGAAACATGGACATAATAGATCGTTTCGGGATTACGATTATCATATAATATATTACTCAATATAATGCTTTTTGCTCACGTCCTTCCAGTTGTACACAACAGCTAAACTTTACTATAAAATTCCAGCTGTAAACTTAACAAGCTTCTAAAAAATATGAGAATACCCATTCCAAAAGAATACCGATAGCTTTCAAAGTGAGAAAACCGATGGGTACAAGATCATAACAGAAAACAAAACCATCGAACAACTTAGTCATTTCAGTTACATGGGAAACATTATAAGCCATCACAATGAACTGGACATTGACAACAAACTGAACAAATATCAAATCATATGCGGAGCAATCAACAGAACATTCAGAAATAAAGTGAGAAAAGACACAAAAATAAAGATTTATCCCCACAATGCTGTTTGGAGGTGAAACTTAGACAGCTAGTAAAAAGAAATTAGGATCCAAGCACCAGAAATGAAATTTCTAGGAGGAGTGCAAGGTTGCACAGATTAGACAGACTAAGAAATGAAGGCATAGGAGCAGAACTTGGTATATATGTTATAAATGATAAGATCAAATCTAATCCACAAAGTTGGCTAAAAGATCTACAAAGGAAGACAGTTTCTAGACCGCCAAAAGAAGCCTTAAATATCAGACTTTTAGGTATAAAATCCGTAGGAAGACCAAGAAAAAGATGGCTGGATACTTAGAAGACGGAACAGGCCTATGGCCTAGACCATGATGACAAATGAAGATGAGAAACTCGGAAACGCATAGGAACATAAGCCAGAAGCTACAATTTTAAATTCACAACACTTTATTACTATCTTTCACAACAAATAAATAGCTGTACCCAGAAACATTTTTAGTTATTAAGACTGTTATAAACGACCACAACACGCTCCACATTACGTATCATGACCACACTGATCACAGTTCGGTACAGGAAACGTGTAAAACAAGAGATGAGCATACATGTAACAAGAAACATAATGATATCACAAACAAACAACTCGTCCCGAGTTCGGTATTGCACAGCACTATGGAAATAACTATAATACATAGAAAAATGTAAATAGGAAAACTTTAAAACTCAACTTTACGTCAAATACTCGTATAAACAGCGTCCGTTACTGGGGCCGCAAAACCACTCAACCGCTACTTTAATTGAAAGAGGCGAAACACTCTAGCAACCACCGTCCAATAACAAACAATTAGTTAGCGGCTGCTGTGATAAGATAATAACGAGAGTGTCTTTCGATAACTAATCCCGCTTAAGGCAACTCAGTAAAATGGAAATCACGCAAAGGTTTAAAAGTGATTTTAAGACACATATGATAAAAGACGTTTTTTAAAAAGCAATTAGCCAATTGAGATTCCAAATTCAAGGCGAGTAAAGTTCAGTGCAGTTAGGATCAGGCAAAACACACAGAATAATTAAAACACAGTAAATGCACAAAGTTTTACAGACCTGCAGATTGTAACGAGATACACTCCTCTAGCATTACTTATTGTCAACAGCAGTTGTCGACACTAGTATAATTTTTGCAATTTTGGACAGGTCATTATTTTCACAGTGGTTTTTCTGAAACTTTTCCCATAATTTTATACACATTATGTTATATTAAAAAATAAAATTTATGAAAATGAATTACTTTATAAAATGTTTTATTCTCGATGTCATGATCAACAAGTACTAGTTCTGAATGTCCAGGTAAAATTATTGTGATTTTAGAAACATTTGAAATTACGAACTGTTGACACGTATAAAATTTCTATAATTAATTACGCAATACTGTACTGGTTACTATGTTTATTTCTGGATTCATTTATCAAATAATAATCTAAATTAATAATGTAACAGAAATTAGTAGAAATTCATTTGTTAAGAGAAACTGTAAACCTTTTGGAATGTGTCTATTTCCGCAGAGTATCAGTGTCGTAAGCATGCCTCAGATGTGATCGGACGTGTTTTTATATTTTGTGCTTACTATGTAATTTCGGCTTTGTTAATGTGAAAAATCAAAAGACTGTATGATATACTAAAATATGATACAACAGATTTACGTAAAATAAAAATTCTGAAGCAACAATCTTCAAATTTATTTAGATCAATCCAGCTGTGAGGGCCTAAAATGTAACGTTTTCTGCTTCAAAAGTCAGACCCGTAGACAGCAAAAACTGGAACCAACTCTACATGACAAGCAAAGTAAACTAGAAAGTTTATTGTAATCTTCGCTCCTCTCAAATTTTCGTAAAAGACTAAAGTGGACAATAGATGGAATTAGGAAAGTGGGAGGGGGGGGGGGCGAATTGGAAGATGCTTACGCACACTATACATACGCAAAACCAGTTCTGTTCAACCACATAGAATACCTTCCATCATAGTACAACCTCTGGCCTGTGTGACAACTAAACGCGGTTAACACTGATCGTATTTCACATTTGGCGAGCCAACAAATGCCGACGCCCAGTGTGGATAAAACCGAAAACCCCACCCGCTCCAACGACGAACTTGCTTCACGCCGACCGCTGTATAGACCCTTACCCGGCAGCTTAACAACACGCCACAACATTACTCAGCGTACACTGCTGTCTACTACGAGTGTTAAGGTATACTGCTGCACCACACCACCTCGTGCCTGTCATAAACTCAGCTTCGACGTAACACTGCAATCCACTCGGGGGTAAACCACCACACTCACATGCCTGTCCGCAACTGTCTCTCCACAAGCCCGTGCATTTTCTCCTTTAAAAAACATCTCGGCGAACGATATATCACGGTCCAACAGCAAGATTCTCTGCAATCGATTACGGACTAAATCAGTGCAAAGTAAATGTTCCTCTAAATACAAAATAAAATGTAGCTACTATTATTGAACTTTAACAAAGTGTCTGGCAATTCATATTGTAGGCTTATACTAGATACAGAGGGGACTTAAATGGTTCAAATGGCTCTGAGCACTATCGAACTTAACATCTGAGGTCATCTGTCCCCTAGACTTAGAACTACTTAAACCTAACTAACCTAAGGATATCACACACATCCATGCCCGAGGCGACAGCAGCCGCGTGGTTCCGGACTGAAACGTGTAGAACCGCTCGGCCACAGCGGCCGGCACCGGATGCTTGATATTCATGGTACACTCGTGAAATGGATCTACGGGAAAATCCCCACTCAATCACAACATCGGAGATGCTGTGTCCCACAGCTCGTGCGCCGACTGTAACACCACGTTCAAACCCAGTTAAATCTTAATAACCTATCGTTGTTGCAGCAGTAACCGATCTAACAACTGCGCCAGACACTTGTTTACTTATATAGGCGTTGCCGACTGCAGCGCAGTACTCTGTCCGTTTACATATCTGTATTTGAATACGCATGCCTACACCAGTTTATTCGGCACTTCAGTGTATTTGAGACACTGTTTTAAGTTGTGGACTGATGGTGCCTTGTTGTGAAGGTGCCGAACCACGTCTCGGTGACTTAAAACATTAACCTATGATATGAATCTTGCGGTAGTTAATTTGTGTGCAGTTATTGCGTGTTGCGCCACAAAGCGTTCTACCAAATTCGCAAAAGGCTGTGCACAGTCTAAATTGTGCTATTCCCGACTGAATTGGTGAGTTTGATTTATGGGCACGAAGTAGATGAAGTTAAGGAATTCTGCTACCTAGGCAGTAAAATAACCAATGACTAACGGAGCAAGGAGGACATCAAAAGCAAACTAGCTGTGGCAAAATTAATTCCTGGCCAGGAGAAGTCTACTAGTATCAAATATCTGCCTTAATTTGAGGAAGAAATTTCTGAAAATGTACGTCTGTACTACAGCATTGTATGGTAGTGAAAGCATTGGCGGCCGAAGGCTTCCGGCATAAGAAGTCCGCCTCATTCTGCCAACGGCCTTGTCAAAGAGGGCGGAGGAGCGGATAGAGGTTCAGGGCACTCTCTTGTCCTAGGGGTGGGAAATTGCCCCTAAAGGCGGAAGAATCAGCGATGATCAACGACATGAGGATGCAGAAGGCAATGGAAACCACTGCATTAAAGACACGTAACGTGTATCCACAGGACATGTGGCCTGTAATTGAAGAAGTGTCATGATGATCTCTCCATTGGCAAAAGATTCCGGAATAGTCGCCCATTCGGATCTCCGGAAGGGGACTGCCAAGTGGGAGGTTACCATGAGAAAAAGATTGAATAATCAACGAAAGGATAACGTTCTACGAACCGGGGCGTGGGATTTCAGAAGCTTGAACGTAGTAGGGAAACTAGAAAATCTGAAAAGGGAAATGCAAAGGCTCAATCTAGATATAGTAGGGGTCAGTGAAGTGAAGTGGAAGGAAGACAAGGATTCCTGGTCAGATGAGTATCGGGTAATATCAACAGCAGCAGAAAATGGTATAACAGGTGTAGGATTCGTTATGAATAGGAAGGTAGAGCAGAGGGTGTGTTACTGTGAACAGTTCAGTGACCGGGTTGTTCTAATCAGAATCGACAGCAGACCAACACCGACAACGATAGTTCATACATGCCGGCGTCGCAAACTGAAGATGAACAGATAGAGAAAGTGTATGAGGATATTGATAGGGTAATGCAGTATGTAAAGGGGGACGAAAATCTGATAGTCATGGGCGACTGGAATGCAGTTGTAGGGGAAGGAGTAGAAGAAAAGGTTAGAGGAGAATATGGGCTTGGGACAAGGAATGAAAGAGGAGAAAGACTAATTGAGTACTGTAACAAGTTTCAGCTAGTAATAGCGAATACCCTGTTGAAGAATCACAAGAGGAGGAGGTATACTTGGAAAAGGCCGGGAGATACGGGAAGATTTCAATTAGATTACATCATGGTCAGACCGAGTTTCCGAAATCAGATACTGGATTGTAAGGCGTGCCCAGGAGCAGGTGTAGACTCAGACCACTATACAGTAGTGATGAAGAGTAGGCTGAAGTTCAAGACATTAGTCAGGAAGAATCAATACGCAAAGAAGTGGGATACGAAAGTACTAAGGAATGACGAGATACGTTTGAAGTTCTCTAACGCTATAGATACAGCAATAAGGAATAGCGCAGTAGGCAGTACAGTTGAAGAGGAATGGACATCTGTAAAAAAGGCCATCACAGAAGTTAGGAAGGAAAACATAGGTACAAAGAAGGTAACTGCGAAGAAACCATGATTAACAGAAGAAATACTTCAGTTGATTGATGAAAGGAGGAAGTACAAACATGTTCCGGGAAAATCATGAATACAGAAATACAAGTCGCTGAGGAATGAAATAAATAGGAAGTGCGTCGAAGCTAAGACGAAATGGCTGCAGGAAAAATGTGAAGACATCGAAAAAGATATGATTGTCGGAAGGACAGACTCAGCATACAGGAAAGTCAAAACAAACTTTGGTGACATTAAAAGCAACGGTGGTAACATTAGGAATGCATCGGAAATTCCGCTGTTAAATGCAGAGGAGAGAGCAGATAGGTGGAAAGAATACATTGAAAGCCTCTGTGAGAGTGAAGATTTGTCTGATGTGATAGAAGAAGAAACAGGAGTCGATTAAGAAGATAGGGGATCCAGTATTAGAATCGGAATTTAAAAGAGCTTTGGAGGACTTGTAACAACAACAACTGTACATATAATAATTTTTTTGCTTCTGATTTTCGTTAAATTAGTGTAATCGATGTTCTGATTTGATTTCTTTTTCTTTTCATGCCATGATGTTAAAGGAACTGTAACCAATTTTCGATGTGAATATTAATGCTTATGTCAAATTGCAAGCAATATTATAACAAAATGGAAATGTAAGAAATGTTGAAACTGTTGTAAGATGTTTAAGTTGTACTTGTGCGTCTGGTCCATACGTAGGCAATGTATTAGGATATGTAAAATGCAAAACCTTTGGTGAATACCCTGTCTGTAGGGGAGCGGTAAAAGGTGGATGGCAGGCGAGCGCGGGAAAATGCACACGGGCGCGGCACGGCATAACGGGCTCAGCAGTAGTAGTCGGAGTTGGGCATCGGTCTGAGTAATACGTTCCGGACCGAGGAGGCTCTCTTGGAAAACGTGATTTCGTTGAGCCTCGGATGGGCCGTTTCCGACGACTATACAGCATGGCAAAATTCTATAGGCACTAAATGGAAAAATATTGCGACGCTGTGAAGAAGTAAAGTGCCGATACATCAAGAGCCATAGCTGTGATTGTATGTGTGCTCTGCGCCTCGCCATCTCGCCGCCCGCCAACCACCGCATCGATACGAACAGGTTGAATCTTTTAGTACTGTATTCGTGTGGACCAGTGTTACTTTTGTTCCTGACTGTTCAATGACAACTTAACTTTTACCAGAACTGTCCTATCATTTAATCATCCTCATCACTAACCTAAACAGGGTCCTTTCCACATGTTGTGCAATCCGAGTGTCCCGAAATGAAGATTTAAAGTTTATGTTAACAATACTTACCTGCAGACCTATCTATGTTAGAATGATGTTTAAAGAACTTTGTTGTTAAAGAATATATAGGTCTGGCAAAGTTGGAAGATAATGTTGAAATTGGTTAAGTAATGAAGTTTAATTATTTGAGGCAGATAAAATGGTAATTAAATGAGCAGGAAATAGGCTAAACAGAGTAGTAACTCACCTATTGGAAATCTTGAGTGCTTAATGAATCCTTTAATCAATATTTTCAATACAGTGATCATAAAAGTTTCAGGGTCTCCCCCTCTTTTTTTCTTTTGTATTCATTTAAATTCTGAAGTGTACTGAACTGATTTGACCAGCAAAGTTAAAGTCAATATAAAACCAAAATTTATTAGTGTTTTACCTTTTTCAAAATTGATATTGTATGTGTGTTTCGAAAGTGCTATTTCTAGGGTAACCTATGCCCGATTTTAATCAGATCAATAGACAGTACGAAGTTTGTAGTAAACATTATAGTGTATTGTTGTGTATATTTGGTTTGTCCATATTAGTACAGAAAGTGAAATTATTAGTTCAGTAGATTTTCTGGTTCTAAAATTTACTATATTATGCAGTGTAGTACGTGTTGTTTTGCATGAACGTACTTCAACTTGTACTGGGAAGAAACTCAGTTAATGCCTAATTAGGCTGGCGTCCGTATTATTAACAATTTGGTAGCATCAGCGGTGTTGTTTCTTGTCCGTCCTAACGTGTAGTTGCACTTCAGACTTGCTTGACGTATCATTGTTGTTACTGAGTTGGTGGAAGTCTGATTTTGGCCTCCATACAGGTACACGCGGTCCACATATATACCAAAATCCTTTCTTATAAGGTGGAGCCCGTCAACTTACCATAGTACAGGCTTTAATAAGTATCGTGCGCCGTAGCGCAGTGTTACAGACTTACGGTCAAATAAGGCAGAAGGGATACATAACATTCCACCAGAATTTCTAAAATCATTGGGGGAAGTGGCAATAAAATGACTATTCACGTTGGTGTGTAGAATATATGAGTCTGGCGATATACCATCTGATTTTCGGGAAAGCATCATCCACGCAACTCCGAAGACGGCAAGAGCTGACAAGTGCGAGAATTATCGCACAATCAGCTTAACAGCTCATGCATCGAAGCTGCTTACAAGAATAATATACAGAAGAATGGAAAAGAAAATTGAGAATGCGCTAGGTGACGATCAGTTTGGCTTTAGGAAAAGTAAAGGGACGAGAGAGGCAATTCTGACGTTACGGCTAATAATGGAAGCAAGGCTAAAGAAAAATCAAGACACTTTCATAGGATTTGTCGACCTGGAAAAAGCGTTCGACAATACAAAATGGTGCAAGCTGTTCCAGATTCTGAAAAAACTAGGGGTAAGCTATAGGGAGAGACGGGTCATATACAATATGTACAACAACCAAGAGGGAATAATAAGAGTGGACGATCAAGAACGAAGTGCTCGTATTATGAACGGTGTAAGAAAAGGCTGTAGCCTTTCGCCCCTACTCTTCAATCTGTACATCGAGGAAGCAATGATGGAAATAAAAGAAAGGTTCAGGAGTGGAATTAAAACACAAGGTGAAAGGATATCAATGATACGATTCGCTGATGACATTGCTATCCTGAGTGAAAGTGAAGAAGAATTAAATGATCTGCTGAACGGAATGAACAGTCTAATGAGTACACAGTATGGTTTGAGAGTAAATCGGAGAAAGACGAAGGTAATGTGAAGTAGTAGAAATGAGAACAGCGAGAAACTTAACATCAGGATTGATGGTCACGAAGTCAATGAAGTTAAGGAATTCTGCTACCTAGGCAGTAAAATAACCAATGACGGACGGAGCAAGGAGGACATCAAAAGCAGACTCGCTATGGCAAAAAAGGCATTTCTGGCCAGGAGAAGTCTACTAATATCAAATACCGGCCTTAATTTGAGGAAGAAATTTCTGAGGATGTACGTCTGGAGTACAGCATTGTATGGTAGTGAAACATGGACTGTGGAAAAACCGGAACAGAAGAGAATCGAAGCATTTCAGATGTGGTGCTACAGGCAAATGTTAATAATCAGATGGATTGATAAGATAAGGAACGAGGGAATTCTGCGCAGGATTAGAGAGGAAAGGAACATGTGGAAAACACTGACAAGGAGAAGAGACAGGATGATAGGACATCTGTTAAGACACGAGGGAATGATTTGCATGGTACTAGAGGGAGCTGTAGAGGGCAAAAACTGTAGAGCAAGACAGAGCAGAATACATCCAGCAAATAGTTGAGGACGTTGGTTGCAAGTGCTACTCAGAGATGAAGAGATTAGCACAGGGGAAGAATTCGTGGCACACCGTATCCGCTTCAAAGCAATCAGAAGACCGATGGCAAAAAAAAAGAAAAAAATACTTATCACAGTTTAGTTGTGGGTGCTGATAAATAGTTAAAGGTCTTTTGTAGAATTAGGCCGTCAGTTAAGACTTGTCAGTTTTCTATTACATCCATCCCTGGTCATCATTCTAACGATCCGTTTCTTTGTCTGTTAATCGGCCTCTAATCGTAAAATCTACTTTTAATTTTAGTTTTTTTATATATTTCGGCAGTGCTTTGTCTGGTCTGGCCGGTTATTAACTTGCCGGCCGCTGTTTTCCGTGCAGCTGCGTAGGCGTTCTACCTCACTGCAACGTAAGCAAGTGGCTTGAACATTCTATTGTTGTTACGTCTTAATGTTGTTAATTTCGGTCATGGACATTTTTAGTAAACCATTTCATTCAGTTGTTTTTTAAATTATTAAATTTTTCATTTTTTGTAGCCGGTAGCACCTTATTTAAACGAAAGTCTTTCAGACTATGAATTTCTTTTTTTTTACGTTTGTTAAGTTCTTTAACTTAACAGCTGCAAATAATTTTGAATTTCAATTAGAAGCTTCTACCATTGATGAGAAATAATTCAAACAATTGCAGTAAAATTTTCTTGCAATAATTCGTCACTATCACCTCACTAAACTTCAGTAGTCTTAATGTGTCGTCACATTTTGCTGCATGTTTTACTAAATCAAGTGTTGTATTTCTTTGAAACGTGAATGATTGAATGATGCTGTTGTTATTACACTCTTGGGTCCGTCATTCACCCCAAAGCCTAGTGACTCAGAGGCCGCACCTTGGGTGAAGGAGAAAAAATGTGTAAATCAGCTTGGAACGTCTCTCGTATACATGAACCTGTTCTGTGAAGTTTTAGCATAGATTATCATCCGGGTCGTGGAGGATCGGCGTCTAGAGATGAAACGTCGCACATGATTACACGGCAGGCGAAGTGCGATTGCGATGAAATACACTCCTGGAAATTGAAATAAGAACACCGTGAATTCATTGTCCCAGGAAGGGGAAACTTTATTGACACATTCCTGGGGTCAGATACATCACATGATCACACTGACAGAACCACAGGCACATAGGCACAGGCAACAGAGCTTGCACAATGTCGGCACTAGTACAGAGTATATCCGTCCTTTCGCAGCAATGCAGGCTGCTATTCTCCCATGGAGACGATCGTAGAGATGCTGGATGTAGTCCTGTGGAACGGCTTGCCATGCCATTTCCACCTGGCGCCTCAGTTGGACCAGCGTTCGTGCTGGACGTGCAGACCGCGTGAGACGACGCTTCATCCAGTCCCAAACATGCTCAATGGGGGACAGATCCGGAGATCTTGCTGGCCAGGGTAGTTGACTTACACCTTCTAGAGCACGTTGGGTGGCACGGGATACATGCGGACGTGCATTGTCCTGTTGGAACAGCAAGTTCCCTTGCCGGTCTAGGAATGGTAGAACGATGGGTTCGATGACGGTTTGGATGTACCGTGCACTATTCAGTGTCCCCTCGACGATCACCAGTGGTGTACGGCCAGTGTAGGAGATCGCTCCCCACACCATGATGCCGGGTGTTGGCCCTGTGTGCCTCGGTCGTATGCAGTCCTGATTGTGGCGCTCACCTGCACGGCGCCAAACACGCATACGACCATCATTGGCACCAAGGCAGAAGCGACTCTCATCGCTGAAGACGACACGTCTCCATTCGTCCCTCCATTCACGCCTGTCGCGACACCACTGGAGGCGGGCTGCACGATGTTGGGGCGTGAGCGGAAGACGGCCTAACGGTGTGCGGGACCGTAGCCCAGCTTCATGGAGACGGTTGCGAATGGTCCTCGCCGATACCCCAGGAGCAACAGTGTCCCTAATTTGCTGGGAAGTGGCGGTGCGGTCCCCTACGGCACTGCGTAGGATCCTACGGTCTTGGCGTGCATCCGTGCGTCGCTGCGGTCCGGTCCCAGGTCGACGGGCACGTGCACCTTCCGCCGACCACTGGCGACAACATCGATGTACTGTGGAGACCTCACGCCCCACGTGTTGAGCAATTCGGCGGTACGTCCACCCGGCCTCCCGCATGCCCACTATACGCCCTCGCTCAAAGTCCGTCAACTGCACAAACGGTTCACGTCCACGCTGTCGCGGCATGCTACCAGTGTTAAAGACTGCGATGGAGCTCCGTATGCCACGGCAAACTGGCTGACACTGACGGCGGCGGTGCACAAATGCTGCGCAGCTAGCGCCATTCGACGGTCAACACCGCGGTTCCTGGTGTGTCCGCTGTGCCGTGCGTGTGATCATTGCTTGTACAGCCCTCTCGCAGTGTCCGGAGCAAGTATGGTGGGTCTGACACACCGGTGTCAAAGTGTTCTTTTTTCCATTTCCAGGAGTGTATATTGTGTAAGGTGTAACAACTTAACACGTCATTGGGGGATGCCAGAAATTACTTTCACATCTGAAGATTTCTCTCCGTTGAGAATGATATGCTGTATTCCGTTTTCTGTTTGAGATAATGGTTCAAATGGCTCTGAGCACTATGGGACGTAACTGCTGAGGTCATCAGTCCCCCAGACCTTAGAGCTACTTAAACCTAACTAAACTAAGGACATCACACACATCCACGCCCAAGGCAGGATTCGAACCTGCGACCGTAGCGGTCGTGCGGTTCCAGACTGAAGCGCCTCGAACCGCTCGGCCACATCGGCCGGCTGTTTGACATTATATTTGGAATATAATTATATAGATGTCATAAAATTTTGGCAACTCTGAGAGCGATGTGTGTTGTTATATCGTTCGCAAAAACCAGGTTCGCCAAGTTCGCTTGTAAATGTTTTCATTAATTACCGGATTCGACCCGATTTGTGCTGTCATCATCGGATCTTGTAACACATTAACATTTCAAAACATGCAATCCACAAAGTGAAGTTGCGTCTTTTTACAGTAAACGTTAGCAAGGAACATCGACATAAGATATTACAATTAGAAACCACAATATGACTTTCGGTGTGTCCCGTAGCTGTGTACAGATCAGATGCCATTTACAGATCATAAAAATTCTTGTTTAGTGTTGGTGCCGTTACGGTTTCAAATGTTGTTCAAATCTTTCTTAAAATGACAACAACGAAGCGTGACATACCGATAATTAAAATTAACTTTTCATATGTTCGGTACCAGTGTAATTGAACGATGGTCATAAAACAAAAGCGTTACGCCGTTACAGCTTAGTAACTCACTCAATCAGTACTGAATGATGTAAGTACTGATTTTGTTAGTACTATATGATTGTATCACTTACTAAGTTTTAAGAGCCCAACACATTTATTTTATGATCACTAATCAATTACAATGGTCACGAACTATGAAAAGCTGATTTTAATTACATCATGTATGGATGATCTCATTTTAAAAAACATTTTAACAATGTGTGAAGCCGTAACGGCACCAACACTAATCAACAACGTTTTATGATCTGCAAATGGCTAGATTGTAGGCCGACACTAGTAATCAATCTTGTGCAGTCTTGAGTTTTCATGGGTTTTGAATCCCTAAAATAAATAAAAATTTACAACAGATCACGTGTCGTCTGCTCGACAATATGAACAAACTTGGCTGTCAGAATGTTCTGTCAGAAGGTGTTAAATATGCGCAGATGCCTGTCTGCCTATGCTTGACTCGTTCACGATGAGTGGTAAAAGAAGTGTGACCTGTGAAGAGATGTATCACGTCTTGATTCTGGGAATGAGTGACGTCCTTGTCATTATCAAGGCAGAAATGAGAGATCCCTGTGCATGGAAATTTGTACCTTCTGTCGGCCGAGCTATGGCAACCAGGAAACTAAAAGACGGCGTGTGCAGAAAGGCGACACTTAGCGTAAACGGCTAACACCGCCACACAACCAAAGATGACTAACACAGCCGTCGCGCCGGCCGAAGTGGCCGTGCGGTTAAAGGCGCTGCAGTCTGGAACCGCAAGACCGCTACGGTCGCAGGTTCGAATCCTGCCTCGGGCATGGATGTTTGTGATGTCCTTAGGTTAGTTAGGTTTAACTAGTTCTAAGTTCTAGGGGACTAATGACCACGGCAGTTGAGTCCCATAGTGCTCAGAGACATTTTTGAACAGACGTCGCAGGTACTCAAATATAACGTAACAGGGGGTGTCCAAGTAGCGTTCTCCCTTTTCCTCTGTAGTCTGAGACAGAGCAGCATTCCAGTGAGAGTTTAAGCAAGACTGTTGCCTCTGTTTACAAGGTCAGTTACGGGTTCAATCTCAACACAACGCTTAACAACACTATCCAAGTACCTGGAAACGTACGCCAGAACCTCTGCGTTGTTATATGGGCTGAAAATTATTTAAACCAAGAAATCCTGGGAGCTTGCATGGCACACCAAAACAAATATCTTTCTCTAATGGCATAACTTCCTGTGAGCATTATTTAATCCAGTAGAAGGAATATTCGCTCTGCAGTTGTAATGACAGATTTGTGGTCGTAAAGATTCTCGTTGTATTGGTAGAGGGGGATAATTCGCTCTTCAGTTCTAGAAGCTGATTACATTCACGTTTCGTTGTACGTCTTGACCCAGCACAGTATTTGATTACTGATGGAGCGACACACCTGGTGTGAGTACACCGATATGAGTGGTGCTTACTACGTGTCGAACCACGATGGGCGAATACCACAAGGGTTTTTGCAACACAGTATCCCAATCGCCGTACCTCACATTGTTTGACGTTCAATGCTGTGTATCAACGTCTGCGTGAGACGGGTTAATTTGCCAGATAAAACGGATAGGGACACAGTTCGATCTCTGTAATCTGAGCAAGCTGTTCTGCAGCATTTGGAATGATACCCTTACATCAACACTCGTGCGACTACCGATGACACGGGGACAAATCAGCCGAATGTAATAAAGTCTCTGTGTGTCCAACTTTCTTACAGATGGTTGAAGCCTTGGGTTTGATTTCATTGTTTGTCTAATAGTCGGCGGGTGTTGTTTGAAGTGATCACTGTCTCGGAAATCTACAGATACCAGTCACTGAATGCTGACCCGTATTTTAAATGGACCAGAGGTGGGAACCTTCCTATACGTCGGCCAGGGGTCCTTAAGATGGGTGTAACATAGCGCGGAAACTGGTTGCTAAATAAAATAACAATTTTTAAATTTGGACCGCTGAAAGGTGTTTCGATTTGGCATTCTGAATCTAAGAAACGACCTTCATGAGTAATTTTTACACTCATTTCACTTATAGAGTGTGCACAACCTGAAACCAAATGACAGTTTTCGCAGTGGTACTTGGAACAGTGTGAAATGCATCCTACAATTCCATCCTCTGTGCTGTTTACAGATGAAGCAACGTTTGGGCGTGACGGGGTCTTCAACATCCACACTTCGCATATTTTAGTTGTTGTAAATCCACATGCCACATTAACTCGCGCTCATCAGGTGCGGTTCTTCGTGAACGTGTGGGCAGATGTAGCTGGTGCTATGTAACTGGACCCTATCTCCTACCTAGTCCATTACATGACAAGCACTGTTAAAATTTCCTATCCGGAGGATTGCCGGAGTTGCTGGATGACGTGCCACTCGCTTCAAGACAGCGCATGTGTGTCCAACATGACGGGACGCCGGCACATTTCATTTGTCCTATGTGTCAATCCTTCTACCAACAGTTTCCAGGAAAGTGGATTGGTGGATGTGGTCCTTTACCATGGCCTGCTTGATCCTCTGATTTGACTGCTCTGTTTTGTGGGACGAGAGATGTGTAGGCTTTCTTTATAAAAGCCTGAGGATCGCTGGTCCGGATAGTAACAGCGGCAGGAGATATTTTGTACATCCTGCAGGCTATGGACGCCCTATACCGAAGATGAACTTCCGGTGTACGCTTTGTTTACAACTCAAAAGAAACATTTTGTAAAGTCTACTTTAATCGAAGAACTGTGATATCTTAATGTTCCTGTCACTTGGTAATTAACCGTTGTTTTGTTACTTTTTGTCTCCTCTGGGTAGGATTTGATGTCCTCGGAAAAGGTTTCTCACAGGAAAACATGTTAGACAAAGTGCTTTGAATTTTCCGTCCATCACCATCAATTTTCATCGAGAGAAAAAGAAATTGCTCAAAAGAAAATATGACATTAGAGAAAACTATTTGTTTTAGTGTCCCGTACATCCTCCCGAAGTTGGTCGGTTTAAGTGATTTTCTCCCTGTATTCCATCGAATGACTGGTAGCAAGACAATGCTCTAACGTCACATACACTATGTGGTCAAAAGTATCCGGACAGCTTCAAAAACACACGTTTTTCATATTAGGTGCATTGTGCTGCCACTTACTGCCAGGTACTCCATATCAGCGACCTCAGCTGTCATTAGACATCGTGAGAGAGCGGAATGGGGCGCTCCGCCGAACTCGCGGACTTCGAACGTGGTCAGGTGATTGGGTGTCACTTGTGTCACACGTCTGTACGCGAGATTTTGACACTACTAAATATCCCTAGGTCCACTGTTTCTGATGTGATAGTGAAGTGGATACGTGAAGGGACACCTACAGCACAAAAGCGTACAGGGCGACTTCGTCTGCCGGCCGACGTGGCCGTGCGGTTAAAGGCGCTGCAGTCTGGAACCGCAGGACCGCTACGGTCGCAGGTTCGAATCCTGCCTCGGGCATGGATGTTTGTGATGTCCTTAGGTTAGTTAGGTTTAACTAGTTCTAAGTTCTAGGGGACCTCAGCAGTTGAGTCCCATAGTGCTCAGAGCCATTTGAACCATTTTTGAACTTCGTCTGTTGACTGACAGAGACCGCCGACAGTTGAACAGGGTCGTAATGTATAATAGACAAACACGTATCCAGACCATCACACAGGAATTACAGACTGCATCACGATCCACTGCAAGTACTATGACAGTTAGGCGGGAGGTAAGAAAACTTGAATTCCATGGTCGAGCGACTGCTCGAATGCCACGAGACACGCCGGTAAATGCTAAACGACGTCTGGCTTTACGTAAGGAGCGTCAACACTGGACCATTGAACAGTGGAAAGATGTTGTGTGGAGCAACGAATCACGGTACACAATGTGGTGATCGCATCGCAGGGTGTGGGTATGGCGAATGCCAGCTTGTGTAGTGCCAACAGTAAAATTCGGAGGCGATCGTTTTACGGTGTGGTCGTGTTTTTCATGGAGGGGGGCTTGCACCCCTTGTTGTTTTGCGTGCCACTATCACAGCACAGGCTTACATGGATGGTTAAGCACTTTCTTGCTTCCCACTGTTGAAGAGCAATTCGGGGATGGGGATTGCATCTTTCAACACGATCTAGCACCTGTTCATAATGCACGGCCTGTGGCGGAGTGGTTACACGACAATAACATCCTTGCAATGGACGGGCGTGCACAGAGTCCTAGGACCTGAATTCTATAGAACACCCTTGGGATGTTTTGGAACGCCGACTTCGTGCCAGGCTTCACCGACCGACATCTATACCTCTCCTCAGTGTAGCACTCCGTGAAGAATGGGGTGCCATTCCCCAAGAAACCTTCCAGCACCTGACTGAACATATGCCTGCGAGAGTGGAAGTTGTCATCAAGGCTAAGGCTTCGTCAACACCATATTGAATTCCAGCATTACCGATGGAGGGTGCCACGAACTTGTAAGTCATTTTGAGCCAGGTGTCCAGATATTTTTGATCACATAGTGTATTTGCCAGGCTTTAGTAAGCGTGTATGACGCTTTTGGTCAACACACCGCTCCTCCGCGGTTGTGACGGATATACGACACGTCAAAACAGCAGACGATTCCGTAGACACTCACCGTACGAAAACCAAAATCATCCGGAACCTCACCAAGTCACTTTAAAGGCAGACATCTGAGAATGGAAAGGAAGACTAGTTAACAATTTCCGGTCGAGGACAATGTTATTGGAGATGGGCTACAATCTCAGGTTGCGTAATGGATCGAAAGGAAATGGGCTATGTCCACTCAAAGGACTTACTTAGGAATACCACGGAAAATCTAAAACTGAATACTGAATAACCGGAAGCCATTCGGAACGCCCATCCTCCCGATGTAAGTCCAGTGTGCTAAACATTGCGGAACCAGGCTCGGTGAAACACATCGAAGCAATTCAGAGGCTTTCTGCCAGATTTATCACCAGCACGTTCGATCAATACACGACCATTACGGAAATGCGCCACGGATTCAAATGGGAATCTCTGCGCGGAAGAAGACGTTCTTTTTTTGCGAATTACTATTCAGAATAGAGAATCTCCATTTGCGGCAGAGCGCATAACGATCCTACGGCCGTCAATATCCATCTTTCGTAAAGGCGGTGAAGGTATCTTGCGAAACTCAGCTCTCTCTTTTCCTCCATTAGATCGATAGCGCTGTAGACATGGTCGCTCAGGTTGATGGCGCGTTCCTTGACTTCAGGAAGGAATTTCACATCGTCCTCCATTGCCGTTTAGTGAAAAAAAATACTAGCTTACAGCGTATCGGACTTCCTGGCAAATAGAGTTCTTTACGGAACAAAATCGATAATTACAGGAATACCCCTAAAAAGGTGTGGTGGGACCATTACTATTTACAGTGTCTATAAATGTTCTAGCAGAAAGCGTCGGAAGCTCTTTAAGGCTTTTCACAGATGATGCGGCTGTGTGTATAAAGGTAGCAGAGCCAGAAGGCAGTAACAATCTGAAGAATCACCTATAGAGGTCTGATCAATAGTGCTGGTACTGGCAGTTTACCCTGAGTGTATGAAACTTATTGTGCATACACAGGAAAATGAATCCATTACTGTACAACTGCACTATTGGTGAAGAACTGCAACAAACAGTATCTACCGTAACTATCCGGAGCGACCTTAAATGGAATGACCACAAAAATCGATTAGTAGGAAAAGTAGATTCTTCGCAGGAAGAATCTTAAGGAAAAGTAATTAATCCACAAAAAAAAATTCTTACGAGACACTTGTAAAACCGATTCTTGAGTATTATACATCAATCTGCAGCCTTTACCATGTAAGACAGGAAGAAGAGACAGAGAAGATCCAAAGAAGAGAGGTGCGTTTCGTCATGGCATCGTTTAGTCGGCGTGTGATCGTTACACCCAAATAGTCAACGAACTCCAGTGGCAGACGCTACAAGAGAGGCGTTGCACATCAGGAAGAGATTTACTACTGAAATTTCGAGAGAGTATTTTCCGGAAAGAGTCGGACGACATATCAACGGGGAAGGGGGGATCAGTTAGTGGTGCCAGAAGCAGCCTCCGCTACAGATTGTCAGGTGTCATGCGAAATGTTGATATAGGTGTAGTTGCATAAGAAAATATAAGACAAATTATTGCTCGTATGGAATCACAGAGACAGTACTCTTCCCCATGCTCCACTTGAGCGTAGAGCAGGACAGAGGACGACTAGTAGTGGTGAAAGGTACCCTCCGCCATGTGCCGGGTGGTGGTTTGTGAAGTATGCGTGTATCTGATACTAACAGTGTAGATAACTATCCGCATGAGGCCACCAAAATAACGCTCTGTCCTCTAGAGCAAATAGTTTCACGAGTAAGTTCTCTTACCAACAGCGGTAGACACACAACCAGTACCTATGTGTTACCTTAGATTTTGTACAGTTGAAAAGACGCCTGCAGGACCTGCTCTCTTAATGATGCGACAGGGATTTGCGGCGGCGACCTCTTGTTACTATTTGATCAAACTCCACATACGTTAAACTGTGCAAGTCCATTTCGAAGGCTCTTACCAATAACAGAACCACGAAAGAAGAAGATTTTGGAAATAATTTAGGCATAATCTCAAGTTAAGAATTGAATCCTCTGCCAAGTTTCACTTTGTGAAGAAGCAAGTACGTCCCACTCCACAATTCATTCACCATGTTCCTGATAAAATCGAGTTTTTCATAATCTTGCATTCCAGCGAAAATGGAAACTGTGAACTGAACATTCGGTTCCTTGTGTAGTCAAGTATAAAAGCATCACACCGAAATCACTGTTTAAATATATTATTTTCTGAGCCATTTCGTAAAATGTGAAATTTGAAGGGAAACCACCCGTTTGGCTTAACTCACAAATTAGTACATTCAGCACCATATTCCGCATATAACATAATAAAGCTATACCACTTTTCAAGTAACATGTCAAGTAATATTTCAAGGTACAAATTGTTCATAATAGGCAGTTTCGTAAGTTAAAGTTTAAAGAAGTTTCATTTTAAAATCATAGTACCGAAATTTATTTGAGAAGAGGTTTCAAATTCATTCATCTTGTCTTCAGAACCGTCCTGCATTGTAGAAAGAAACTTATGTCGGATGGTTAAACGTTCATGTTTTGTTTGGAGGATATATATATATATATATATATATATATATATATATATATATATATAAATACACTAGTACGTTACCATATGTCGTATTTCGGTACGTTTTAGCGTGTCACCTGTTTAAGAAGCTGTATGGGAATAAAACTTTCCACTTGTTGGGAGAGCAAACTTACAACTGACGAAACTGACCAAAATTTAATGAAATTCGTAATTCTGAACGTGGATAGAATATATGACTTTCTAATCTGAAGGGTGGCAGATCCTGGAACTTATTTCGTTGTGAAACGATTTCTTTCTGTAAGGAATTGACGCATCCCGTAAATAAACAGACTTTCATGTCTTATCTGGTTTATAATGATTCGTTAATTTAATTGCTTTCTTATGTATTATTGTCATGTATTTTTACTTCGTTACCCATTACTGGCTCACCATCACTGTCAAGTTGTCCTAGCACCTGCCGGATTCAGTCTGTTTACAATTGTCGTCATGGTGGTGCAAAACCTAACGGTGTTTGACTGAAACAAGTTTCAGTTACTGGAGATTTACATATTCTAGATCATAGACATATGCTCTTCAATTATTGTTAAGTTGTCCTTAAATGGGTGATGGTTGGTTTCTAATTGATTGGCCCAGCGTTTGCTTTTGCTGGAGCTGTCTACTTCATCTATGTGCCAGCATTGTGTACACCTTCTTGTCTTTTTCGTTGAGTTGTCTATTTCATGCCGTCTTTAGTTAATTTGTGGAATTAGTACTAGAATTAGAAGTTTAGGTGTCTACACAAATTTGTATTTCTTTTTTAAATGTGTTCTACGTTTGTGCCCACCTACTGTGTTTCATTACTTTTTCTTCATTTTTCTTATAGGAGTAATTAAGTTGAGGTTATTTATTTTCCTTGCGCTCTGCAGTTCTCTCAGTCGCATTTACTTTAAGGGTCAGGTGTTTTTTCGATTTTGCATTTTATGTAAGATGTTGAGCTTATGTGTAATTGTTGGTTTTGGGTGCAAGTAAAATTTTCGTTTTTTTTTTGTGGTCATGTACACTGATTTGCTAGATTGTGTTGCTGAAAAATATCTATAAACGTGACAGCTATTTACTTCCCAACAAAGCCCCAACACTTACCAATTTCAACGTTTCCTGCACCACATTACAAAGACTAAATCCCTGGTAGTTTTAGAACTGAACATTGGTCGTGCAAAGGGAAGTCAGACTGACAGAGGAACATTAGTTAATAAATGCACATCCAGATGAGTTACATACTCTTCAGTGGAGGTGAAACTGAATGTTGAATTATAAACGTTTTCATACCTCACATCAGACAGACTTCTTCAATTTGCTATTTAATTGTAGCTGTCACACTGGAAACTAACTTTCCTTAAATACTCAACAGAAATTTTGAAACATCTTTCAGACTGATGTAAGGCCATTTTTCAGGCAAAACGGTGTGATTACCGTGTGTGACTCGAAAAATTTGGTGACAAACGGCTAAACTTTCTCAAGCCCAATGCAAATTTCGCTGACACGTGTATTTGTATGAAGTATTTGCATGAAGTTTCGATTTATGTTTTCCATATTAATTAGTGTTACTACGAAAGCTTGGAAAGCTAATGGATGCTTCTGTAGTGAGTCCCATCTCATACATGAAGACACGTGCAACGCAAATATCTTTCTGATTTGTACGATCTGAATCTAAGTATACAATAAAATCAACTTTGAAACCATAACAACTCTCGACCGAAATATCTAAGAGGGTTGATTTGAAGTCGCTAATGTCGGTGGAACAGCATTCAGTGACAAATCGCAAAACCTACTGGGAAGCTGAAGATATTAATAAGACAACGAATAATGCGTGGTGGAGCAAAACCGTGCGTTTCTTGTTTGTAACGGAATTGTTATAAGGAATCAAGAGTGATAAGAAACCCAGTACTGATCGCGAATAAGCAAAGGCACGTGGTTTCATGCTCACACAAAAAGAAATTTTAATACAATGAAGAGATGCTGATACTGTTTGTAGAAACGATCTAATATTCTAGTACTTTGATTGCCCTATATGGGCAACTGTAAAACGTCTCAAATGTCGCTCAAAATCTATGAAGTTCCAAATATCTCTACATAAGCACAAAAGAAAAGTGACATGACCAGCGAAATCTGCTTATTAATAGTTAAGAGAGAGAAAATCTAACTGACACGGGGCCTAGGGATGTGACAGACTCAACTGTATATCTGGTCTCACGATCTCGCACTTGTCAAAAGTATGATTTAAGCCAAGCGTTTGTAGCGATCTCGCGTTAGTATATGCTGCAGCATGACACGAAACAACAACACAGAATCCAAACTAAACACGGTTGCCTTTTGCAACAAAATGTCACTATTAATTCAGCCCAAACATCCACGGTATCGGAAAACTTATTTCCACTATACTCCACTAAAAAGGTGGCACTATGCATGCTGCACAAAATCTGTTGAACACTTCCTTGAAAGTGTGGCACTAGGACAGAAATATTGAAACACAATAAGAAATAATCGGTAACACGTATTCGTATTAATAATGGTGGTACAAGATCTTACGTAACTTGCTGTCCTGTACATAATGCAATCAAAATTTGAGTACGTAATTAGCTACCAGCTATGAGACATTTATAGAAAAGCATTTTAATTTGCCATTACTTGTATTTATTAAAAGTATTATTTCAACCATTGTGAACTGGAAGTCTGAAGAAACAGAACGTATGTAGTATGCACAGACTAAAAATTCGAAAAACAAATATTGTACTTTTGAATACCAACACCATATACAATACTATAAAAAGTATAACATCTGTTGATTTAAAAATGCATATTTCTCACAGAAGACAATGGTCGTTTATACAGCGCTATTATTATATCATGGCTCTTACGTTAGTTTCACATGCTCATTTTACTTGATTGAAGTTTTCTGTGAGATTGCGTCGTTTAGCCTTTGTTTTTCTTATTTTACACTCGCATAACATAGCAACAGCATAGTTCCAACGTTGAATATAGTCTTGTTAACTAGTACAGTATTTGTCTGACAGATCCTCTTGCGTTTTCTCTTTGTCATATTAGACTCTTTGGTCATTTGATGTTAGGAAGGCCTGAGATGGGAGTCGTCTGTTGTCAGGAATGCATATTCAACTTACATGAGTTTTTCAAGTTATTGTCAAAACATTGTTATATTACATTGCTTGTTTTGTCATTGTTAAATTTGATATACGAAATATGCATTTTTAAACCAACAGATACTATAATTTCGTAGGTCCCTTATATAATGCTAATGTTCAGAGGTACAACTCTGACATTTATAGTTGTCTATCAATACTATGTATATTTTTTCTGTTCTTTTCAGTCTTTCAATCGGTGGAGTATAAATTTGATATAGACACCTGATGGCAAATGAAAATGGTTTTCTATAATACAATGAAATCTAAATAACTTTGCTGTGTCTTGACAGTCTACAATAATGTCACTATGACTTAAAATACTGTGCAGACATTTGAAGCTGACTATTCTTATTGCTTCATAAAAAATTAAGTTCAGTATTCTTATTGTTCCATAAATGATGACTTCTAAGTCAGAGCTATGGTGTTCTAAAAGGAAATCAAGGGATGGTGGTCAGTATCATAATTTCCAAAAAAACTCCAATGTAGGAACTAGGAAAACTGTAACTGTAACTGTAAAAACTACCGGCGCTGCAGGAACTGGGAGCGTGTGCACGGCGAATCGACTTTTGGGCCTGTTCACTGTTGGATCTCCATCCATGCCAGTACTAGGAGGAAGGAAAATAGTCCACATTTGACACCGCTATCTCTGGCGATTGGCAACACTATTGGTGGACGAATATGACACGCTAATGGACATGGCGCCCGAATCAGCAGGTAGACCTAATCAGTGAGTGCCATCTGGAGGCTGCCGCTCAGAGCTAAGAAGGCGCCAGGTGAACGGTCCCTCTCGGGCGAGGGCCCCTCGTGTTATTTTTGTGTATCTCTTGAGCCTCGTACACTATAAAGAGATTCCAGCGACCAGCGACCATGTGTGTCAGCCGCTTTGGCAACACTAGAGCTAACTTCATTTCCCGCTAAGGCCTCCAAGTGGCTCTCGCAGTGGATAGTTGTTGAACTCAAGGAGACAAGTGACATGGTTCTATGAGAAGATGAGGTGGCAGCCAAATAGGCTTTTCAGCCTGTCAGAAGTACGAGAAGAAATCGGACTGGTGAGCTGTACACCTGCAGTACTTACGAAAGAAATCGGCTTGGATAACAGACATGTTTCAACAAGCAATAGCAACTTTCAGTTATTCATTAATTTTAAATAGTACCATGAGTGTGTCAATACATTCTTTAAAGCACATTACAAACAGCACAGAACGGAGTCTGTAGACAATGTTATTTACACGACCACTGTCTTCAGAACGGAGTGAAATAAGTATAGTGAGAGCCTTTTCCTTCACTGTGTGTTAGCCATGTTGGATTGCACTGAGGTGACAGAAGTCAATGGATACCTCCTAATATCGCTTGGAACCTCCTTATAACCGGCACAGTGCAGCAGTTCGACAAGAGATGGACTCAACAAGTAGTTGGAAGTCCCAGGAGAAAAATTGAGCCATGCTGCTTCTCTAGCAGTCTATAATTGAGAAAGTGTTGCCGGTGCACGAAGTGACCTCTTCATTACGCCCCATCCACTTTCGATGAGATTTATATCGGGCGATCTGGGTGGCCAAATCTTACTCTCGAAATGTCCGGAATGTTCTTCAAAACAATCATGTACAACTGTGGCCCGGTGACAAAGCCCATTGTCATCTATAGAAATTCCATGGTTTTTTGGGAATATAAGGTCCATGAATGACTGTTGATGATCGTCAAGAGGTTCTGTTGAACTCGAGCAACCAGTCAACCGAGTGTAACACGGTCCACACAATTATGGAGCCACCACCAGCTCACGTAGTGCCTTGTTCACCAGGCCACGCTTTTCCAGTCTTCTAGGTTCCAACCAATACGGTCATGAGCCCAGGAGAGGCCCTGCAGGGCGATGTCGTGCTTTTAGCGTGGGCACTTGCGTCGGTCGTCGGCTGTCATAGCCCATTAAGGACAAATTTCACCTCGCTTTCCTTACTGATACTTTCGTCTTACGTCCTACATTGATTTCTGCTGTTATTTCGGGCAGTGTGGCTTGTCTGTTAGCACCAACAACTCTACGAAAACGCCGCTGCTCTCGGTCGTTAAGTGAACACCTTCGGCCACTGCATTGTCCGTGGTGGGAGGGAACGCCGAGATTTGGTATTCTCGGCACACTCTTAAAGCTATGTATCTCGAAATATCGAATTCCTCAACGATTTCTGAAATGCTTATGTCCTGCTTCAGCTATCAATCCGCGTTCAAAGTCTATTAATTCCGGTCGTGCATCCATAACCACGTGAGGAACCTTTTGGAATGAATCATCCGACAAGGGTAGGCCAAAACGTTAGGATCTCAGATTTACTTCAAACTTTGTACGTCTTCTGTAGGTCATTAAAATAACATAATGCACCAACAGTAAGGTACACTACTCTGTAAATTCCGAGAAAACCGCAAGAGAAGTTTTATGCGCGTACTATGTGACTATGTACCTGTGCGTAGGAGTCGGACATAAAAGTTCATTGTCGGCAAGTGATTAGCGTTCAAGGTTCGTGCAATGAACTTGTAGGAGGTGATGGTTCGACTCCAACTCAACCTCAGTTTTTAATCTATTTTTTTTTTCATCGGTGGTCATATTATTTAATTTATACGATATTTAAGAGGTAATATAATGAAAAAAACCACGTGCATTTGCATGAAGTATTTGCGTGAAGTTTCAATATGTTTTCCATATTCGTATGAAAATTACTGTCCCGCAACGTATGATATTGAGAGGATATCCGGACGTATAATTGCACATTTCCCTTGTGGTCTGGCACTGTTGTGAATAACATCATTCGCGTAATTATTTATCGAGCTTTGACCTGGGCTTTCCAAGCCTGTCCCTCGTCCTTGAAAATCTAACTGGAAATAGTAAATAAGTCAAATAACATATTAAATTTACTACAGCTGAAATTTACTACAAATTAACGAAAAAGTACTTTTTCGTTATATCATATCTAAAATCTCATGTAACTTAAATAATGTGTCCAATAATGAAATAAATGGATTAAAAAATAATTGACGATCGACACTAGTATTACGCAAAACGGGGATGTAACAGATGAGACTTCTGCAGTTCTGAGTGAAGCCTTATGTGCTCAAAAATGCGGCATCGCGTGCGTTCATTACCTTGTCGGTGTTTAGGCAGCGTCAGGGCGGCGCAGCTCCTCACATCTCGCCGTCTCGGAAGCAACTCTTTTCTAACTTCTCCTTACTACCATTTACCGAAATTGGTTTTAAAAAAAACTATCGGGCTGTGTTTTCATCTGACCAATCAGGGTTTCAATGTTAACCTTAAGCTCCGCGTACAAAAATTCTGTCTATCCAATGAGAAACGTTATACTTTTCGTGGTGGGGCAATGTTTTTAAAGTTTGCAACGTAACAAAGACGTGAGAAAGTCTCACGCTAAAACTTGCAGCTGGTGTGGCCCTTTTTGTGTTATCGTAAGATCTATACTGTTCTTCTGGAGGGCTCTAGCTTTTAACATGGGCTGGGGGTGGTCCTAGCGGTTACCTGGAAACGTGGGTGTCCGTCCCTTACCGTAGGGCCTTCTACCTTAACACGGTTCTGCTCTCAGCTTCTGTTCTCTTTGTCTCACCTCGGAACTGCGTCTGTCTCACGGTGGGAAGGTATGACATGCATTTAGGCATTCTTGTGTTAGTCTGTGGTATTCCATTTGCTCACTCGTTACTCGTATTACTTTGGTTAATTTAATGTCACGATTTATTCGGAGCTATGTGTCATATTACTGGATTTGCTTATCATGTCAGGATTTTCGTGGAAGGTGTTGGATTTGCCTGACATCTTACACACGTCTTGAAACTGTGATATTGTAAAAAACTGTAAAATAGCGGAAAGTTGTGGAATCTGAAATATAAAAACGTGGCATTGACGATGCGGATGAAGATACACAGTAAGTAGACAGGCACAATTAAAAATAACGTGGCGAAAGTCTAGTTTCTATTCACATGAGATAAAAAAAACACAACTAGCGATAGTATGGTGGCTGTTTGCAACACTGACAGGGGATGTACAACACTGATCATTACTTCAAACAGCACCAGCACTGTAGAGGCGACATGGCGGCAGATGCGGGCGGGGGGAGGAGCCCGACGGATGAGAGGAAAGAGGTGGGGGGGGGGGAGGCGAGAAAAAGAAAAAAAATGGGGAGCCGATGGAGGGGGGCATGTGGACGCGAGAAGGAATGGGGAAGGCAGTGGAGGGGAAAGCAAAAGGACTTGGGGGAGAAGGGAGTCAGAGAGGGTAGGTGGGGAAAAAACAGGATGGAAGTGGGGGATAGAGGGAGCCTGGGAAAAGGACAGTGGGAGGGAGGGGCAAGTGATGATCGGAACAGATAGGAGTTATAAATGGAGAGAGAGAGGGCATCATCTGGGAGGGGGAGTTGATGGAAGCCACCTTGGGAAAGGAGATGAAGGGTGTTGAGGTGGAGGGTAGGGGCGACACAACTGTGAAGACGTGGCAGGGGGCGGGGATGTGAGAGGAGAGGAGCAACCAGGGGATGAGAGGGATAAAGTCAGCGGGAGGTTTAGACGATGCGGTTATGTTCGAGGAAAAGGAGCAGATGGGGGAAAGGAATCAGGTCATAGAGGATCCGAGTGGTGGATGGGAGGTGTATCCAGAAGGTGGGACGGAGTGCATGGCGCTCTAGGATCTGGAGAGACTGATAGCATTTGGGGGGAACGGCTTTACCAATACACTGCCCTTTTATATCTGGTGTATGCGATACCACCGCTATCTGTATATGTCCACATCGCTATCCCACGACTTTTGTCATCTGGGTGTAATGACGGGAAGACACAGTGGGGCTCTTGGCGCACAGGTGTTCCCCTGCTTCCGTGTTCGGTAGGCCAGGCGGGCTAACTCACCTGCCAGCCCCGGGTGCTGTGCGGGAAGCTAACGCTGTTATCCTGTAGCCGCGCTGCCGCGCCAGCGAGGGCTGTGCCGCTACCCCTGCTTGTAATACGGTTATTCCGCACGCCAGCCGGCTGGCAATGTCGTTACGTCAGCCAGTCCGCTGCATAATCAGTGTCGCGCCAAATTACTTTCGGTTTCGTTACGGCACAGTGCGGTGCTCGGTACACAGTGGAGCAGCACGAACGTCCGGTCAGGTTTCCGACGGATTCTGCGTGCTTACGCATCGCGGCTTCGTAGCTGGTCCGCTCGTTCACGTTTACACTGTGGCTGCGCGATCTTATTATCGATAATAATAATAACAGCCAGCGCTCCCTACCCTCTACACCCACCCGAAAAGTAACCACTGTACGTTTCATTCCGAGCAGTACGTAAAATGTGCTTCCGAGAGCGGTATCCCCGCCACCACTAAACTAGGGGGTCGTAATCCGTTTACAAACACAGTGCCGCACTAGCTTTACGAGGAAATTCTACTTGTACGTCGATATTTCCGATCTGCTGTGCGAAGTGAAGCATATTGGATTAACTTCTATGTGATGCATGTCCATCGTGACAATGTTTCCTCTTCCAATTTGATTCCACTCGTTTCGCTTGGAAGACTAAGGCTCTTAACTAAATTTGGCATCCTGATTGGATGATACGATCCACGTCATATTCCAGAATAATTAATTTCAGAATCTATATCACTGCAGGGCGAAAACTGTCACCTCTTCACTCACACCAATACAGATAGCTTACCTAAAGACTTCCAGGGGTTACAAAAATTCCATTTTCAGTATTTTATGTGGCTATAGATAGAACTTAAAAATTTAAAGTACTATAATAATGTACTCATTAAAATACATAATATCAAGTTAAACCTAGCAGTAGCGGGGGGAGGGGGGGGAGGGAAGGGATACTTAATGCCAACCTTGGGTAAATACTGTACTTCATATTTCAAAATTTTGAAAGAAAACGTTATTTTTAATTAATTCTCTTACAAGATCCTATAATTTTTGTAGTTTTTTTCAGTTATATTTATTCCAAAAATGTAAGTGGCGGATGTGACTTTCCACAACGAATGTGATATTCAGCACTTTCAGAAGGCTTCAGAAGGCCCCTACCTACATATCAATACCTCTTTAAATAGAATGTTGTTAAAAGAAATCAACAACAGTCAACGAAACTGTTATTATTTAAATTTTGTGGAGTAGCCTTAAAGTACGGCCAACGGCCTTGCCGCATTGGTCACACCGGTTCCCGTCAAATCACCGAAGTTAAGCGCTGTCGGGCTGGGCTAGGCACTTGGACGGCTCACCATTCCGCATAGTGAGCACTGTTGGCACGCGGGGTGCACTCAGCCCTTGTGAGGCAAACCAAGGGGCTACTTGATTGAGAAGTAGCGGCTCCGGTCTCGGAAGCTGACATACAGCCGGGAGAGCGGTGTACTGACTACATGCCGCTCCATATCCACATCCGGTGACGCCTGTGGGCTGAGGATGACACGACGGCCGATCGGTACCGCGGGGTCTGCCAGGGCCTGTGGACTGATTTTACGTTTTTACGTTTACAAGGCATAAAGTACAAACCTCAACTCATCTGATAGTATATATTATTGAATACGCTTTGTTATTGGTAAGACAAGTTCTGGGACCTGGTTACACATCAGTAAGTACGTTTTTAATGAAATAGAAATACAATTCTAAAAATTTATTTTTTTTCTGATCAAATAGTACCCATGCATGCCAAACCTCTCCCCCCCCCCTTCCCCCCTCCCCTCAGTTGGTGGAGTATATTATCGATAATGGGTAAGTATTTCTAGAGTTATACAGTTAGCCATTTGCTATAATTATAAACTGTGGAACTCATGAGGCGTAAATTACTCAGAAAAGTGAAATGTCGTGTGGCGAGGGCCTTCCGACAGGTAGATTCGATCGCCTGGTGCAATTCTTTTGAGGTTACTCCACTTCCGTGACTTGTGCGTCGATGAGGATAAAATGAGGCTGATGAAAACGACACAAACACCCAGTCCCCGAGCGGAGAAAATTTCCAACTTCGCTGGGAATCGAACCCGCCTCCTCCCCCCTCCATTTCTACTCCACCTCCCCCCCCCCCCCCCCGGTCCATAACAAGCCGGTGCGCTGTCCACTCATCCAATTTTTGAGCTCTACGGTACTTTCTCACTTACAACAAACTTTACACAAAATTTCAACGTTATCGAAATTTTTGTGTGACACCCCTCACAATATAATGAAAGTAAAGATGTTTACGGTTTTGTATGTTTTCACTGTTTATATAGTGAAACTTCAGTATCCGGCATGGAATTTTAATATGATGTAATATCTTCTGAACTACAGTTCATTGATATGCTTCTAAAATTAGCTATTTTATATATGTGAGGTCCGTTGTTTAAATGATCTGGGAGTAGAGCGAGCATTTTGTGCCTATGCTCTCTTTCACTATACTAGAGAAATTTGTTGCATACTCGTAGGACGCTTTTCAGTTCATTCCTCATCCCACTTTAGATAAAAATGTCAGCTTGTTCTTCAGTTATACTTGTTGATGTAACAACATGAAATGTAATATACTTCTAAATTAGTACGCTGCATCATCAGGTACCTTTCTACGACATTCAAGTCCAGATTTACAGGGACAGTCCAGTTTACGTTCCCTGCTAACAAATTTTACCTATGCTCATTATCAGGTGTACTGAGCTTGTATCTTACAATGTCACTCGGTATATATCTCCATTTACTGGTAGCCTCCCCGATATCGATGCGGTGGTTCTTCGATGTTAGCTGAAATTAATGGAAACAAAAAATGTTCAAACGTGTGTGAAATCTTATTAAGGTCATCAGTCCCTAAGCTTACACACTACTTAACTTAAATTACCCTAAGGACAAACACACACACCCATGCCCGACGGAGGACTCGAACCTCCGCCGGGGTCAGCCGCACACTCCATGTCTGCAGCGCCTGAGACCGCTCGGCTAATCCCTCGCGGCCTTAATGGAAACACACTTATTAAGTAGTTACTGCGTATGAAATCCATTTGTAAGGAACGAGGGGAATGCTGGTGTTCACAGCCCTATCGAGGATGCTTCAAGGAGTGTAAGTTTTGTGACGCTTCCTCCGTGTGCCACGCCCCAAATTAATAGAATTTTTGCGAACAGAATCTTCAAATTAGTTAAACATCAAAGCTGGGAGATACCCTTCGTAATAGTTGTCGGAAGACACACACACAGATGCTTTGAGAACTTGGCAGTTTCCACTACTAAATGCAATATTTACTCTTTATTTTTAAATTAATGAAATATCCCAATAGCAGAGGTTATAAAATTCAATACGGGTCCAAATGATTTTTCTTTTCACCAGTTGTTTGTACCAGGACTGCAGACACATACCTGCTAATGAAAATAAAACAATTACCTAAGTCCACTACTTCGATGCAATAATTAAAATTCTGTGACTTCCCGTCACTGCAAAGATTGCCTTAAGCCATTAGCGCTAAACATTACATTAAAGGTATGCCTGGCAAGACTCAAGACTGGTAGTTTAGTGATTTTATAAGCCATCAGTGAACTTATATATCTTCTTGTGCTCGTTTATGGACTGTTTTGTATTTGTTATTTCATCTTGTGTTAGTAGTTGTGAGCCTTTTTACTTTAATTAGGACAATTGGAAACTGAATTTAAACATCATTTATACAGCCTTAATCTCATCACAGCATGAATTTAGAGTAACTATAACCAGTAAAATAATTTTTCATCCTGCTTCAAAAACTGTTAATAGTTACTTACTAAACCAAGAATCTCATGTCATTTATTTCGGTTTATGCAATTTTACTTCTATCACAGGGACCCATGCTAAATATTCAGTATTAGATAAAAGTGACGCTACGCGCTTATGAGCTTCAATACTTTTTATACCATATTTTACGTTGTTTATTGTTGCTGTAATTATTCTTAAATGACAAGGTTTTGTGGACACTGGGAATGTGAGGAAAACCATCTTTCCATCATCATTGAGGGTGTATTCTAACATTAGTGTGGTGTGTGTGTGTGCGTGTGTGCGCGCAAGCGAGACCGAACTGCCGAGGTCATCGGTCCCTAAGCTTACGCACTACTTAATGTAACTTGAACTAACGCTAAGGACAACACACACATCCATGCCCGAGGGAGGACTCGAACCTCCGACGGGCCGAGCCGCACGGGCAATGACAAGAAGCCTTGGACCGCGCGCCCGCATCTCGTGGTGCGGTAGCGTTCTCGCTTCCCACGCCCGGGTTCCCGGGTTCGATTCCCGGCGGGGTCAGGGATTTTCTCTGCCTCGTGATGGCTGGGTGTTGTGTGATGTCCTTAGGTTAGTTAGGTTTAAGTAGTTCTAAGTTCTAGGGGACTGATGACCATAGATGTTAAGTCCCATAGTGCTCAGAGCCATTTGAACCTTTAGAGGTAAGCTATAAATTAAAAATTTCAGTAGCATGATCCATTCAAAATTCAGAAACTGTACTAACTGTCAAGATAATAATTATAATATTGTGTGGTAAGGAGTTTGGAAAGTTAGACCGCGCGTCTGTGGATGGGCTCAAAATGGTTTAAATGGCTCTGAGCACTATGGGACTTTTCTTAGGTCATCAGTCCCCTAGAACTTAGAACTACTTAAACCTAAATAACCTAAGAACATCACACACATCCATGCCACAGGCAGGATTCGAACCTACTACCGGAGCGGTCGCGCGGTTCCACACTGTAGTGCCTAGAACCGCTAGGCCACCCCGGCCGGCTGTGGATGGGTATCCGACCAATAATGACAATATAGCCTTATCGACACCAAACCTTAAGTCTCCAACAATGTTGGTTTGTCAACAGTTCTGTACCACTGTGGTTGGGCATAAGACCAGTAATGACAAATGTGCCTTTTTAATTCACCAATATCTGTAAGTGTGGCTTCATCTCAAAACATTACTAATGTGAACGCGTCTTCATACAAGGCTTCTTCGAACTTCCGAGGCGTTAGTTCTTGGCTCAGTCTGATATGGTAAGCATGAAGTTCCCATGATTTTAACAGTCTGAACCATTGACTTCTATAATCGTGTCCACCTGCTTAGCTAAGTGGTTACGTGCTTGCCTACCATGCAGCGAGCCCAGGTTCGATTCCTGGCCGGGGTGGATGTTGTGTTCTCCTCATCGTTATTTCATCCTCATCACCGGCATGCGAGTCGCCCAATTCGACGTCGACTGAAATAAAACTTGCACTCGGCGGCCGGACTTCGCTGGGTGGGGCCTCCCGGCCCACAATGCCATACGATCATTTCGTTTTAATTCTATAATCCTAGTTCCGTTTAAATTTGGCGTGAAATAGCATGTGGACTTGCTGGACCATTGCAAGAACGGATACGAAGCCATTGTCATTTTCCCCGTATTCGTGACGACGACGACTACGACTTAACCATCCATCCAGGGCTGTATTGAAGTGAGATTGCGAAAAGTGACGTTACTTGGGTGCCGTCCTTTGGGAAAACGTCTAGCATAAAGTGTGGCCGCGTGCGACGTAAACACCTCAGCACTCTCGTACAATCGTAATCATATCCACAATTTCGTTTGAAGTGTAGCTATGTGACTCAACCAAATAATGCCAGAGTGGCAGTTTTGACAAACTGATCACTCACATTGGTAGTGAAAGAAGAACGGTGTCCCAGAACGCGGGCGTACGTGGGCAACGCGTCTCTCCCATTTCGCACTCCACGAGGATTGAGCGCTGCTGCCACACACGACTGCCATCTCGTCCGCTCTGCCAGCGGCGCTATCCAAGATCACCAGAATAGACTGTGCGACGATCTGCAGCAAATCGACCATATAGTTCTAGTTAATAGTTACTCCATTTGATGAAAAACTAGTAAGTAAATCAGCCTTTTATCAACATTGTGTTACAGAGTAACGCCGGCAGCTCATCATTGTCTTCTCGAACTAAACACAGTCCACAGGAATTTGTTTTCTTTGTTCAGAAAGCATTTCATACTTAAAATCTTGAAAAAAAAATCCTGTTTAACATAAAATTATCTGGAAAGCCACGATTTAGTTGGGTCACCCCGCCCCCACCCCCCACCCCCCACCCCGCACCCCCACCAACAAAGAAAAAAAAAAGAAAACACACAAACGCAAAATTGTCTTGAAAGTAACGTTCAAGGTCACAGACATTAGTAGCAAAGAGCGAACTTCTTGCCATCTACAACTCTCATCTAAGAGATTACGCTGAATCTCATCTCTAATGAGTTATTTCCCATTGCGGACTGAAATGGCTTGCTCTGTATACACATTGTATATACAAGGTGATGAAAAAATGCCACACTTGAGTTCGGCATGCGATTCCTCATCCAGATTCAAGAAAAAATTTGTGTTGTAAAATCAGATCGGGTACATTATATAAACACGTGTATGAAAACGACGACTTGGCAACACCGGCACATCATGCGGCACACCTTAACTTACAGAAAAACGTGTATCACTCCGCACTGCTGTGCCAACCATTGTAGCCCACTTAGTAGACTGCTGGAACATAAAACCCATATCCACCAGGGACCTGTGAATCGAATCCTCGGCAGATTTCTTTCTTATTTTACAGGCGTCCGTTCATACGCAAGATATCATTTTTTCACATCAGAATAGCCGGTCACATGACTGGGAGATCCATTAAACTGCATGCGTGTGTCTACTAGCCGTGCAGTGCACAACCATAACTGGTCCTGTCAATTCATTTAGGGCGGCTTCCCGATGTAGTACACAATCTATGAATGCGTCGATACTATTTTGGTGCTGGGTGCATCTGACAACCAAGCTGCTGTACGGTTTCCTCCAAGGTGCCAGCCTGAGAAGAATGTTTTTCGTAACCTGGAACAACGCCTTCGAGAAACCGGTAATCCTCGACCATAAGTAATGGACAGAGGTCATCCAAGAACTAGACGTACTCGACAAACAGAGACCATGATGCTTGAAATGGTTCACCAGTCACCTCGGCGAAATACCCGTGATACTGAAAGGCAGTTTCAGATACCTCAGAGACTGATTTTCGAAGTGTTGCCCGATGAGTAAATGCACCCATATCATTACACGGTAACTCCATACCAGCGGCCAAAAGACAGCATTTGGCGAGTACACTTTTGTGAATGGCTTTTGACCATGGGGAAGATAACGAACATTTTATAAATAACGTGACATGGACTGAAGAATCTAGCTTCACTCGTGAAACTATTTTCAACCTCCAAAACAGTCACGTGTCACCCGTGAACATGGCTGTCTTACAAACCTAGGCACTAGCCTGTGGGCTGCAATCGTGGGAGGAGTCCTTTAGGGCCTTACCTGTTACTCGGAGTGGTGGACGCGCCCCTGTAGCATACGTTTCTTTGCAATACTTTCTCTGGCTTGATAGGAAACGTTTCACTTGGTGTTCGGCGACGACTATCGTTTCAGCATGGTGGTGCACGGCCACACAGTGCAATGAATGTTCGTAACTATTTAAATGAAGCGTTTCCGGGAAATGGACTGGTCGTGGAGGGTCCAATGATCTGGTCTCCACGTTCCCCGGACCCCAATCAGCTAGATTTTTATTTGTGGGCACACTTGGACACTTATACGCACAAGTTTATATACTCCATCCACGGATGTACAGACCTAACAGCTCTCGTGAATTCCGCTTCGACAGTGGTGGATCCAGGTGTGTTGTGTAGGGTCCAGCAAAGTATGAGACAGCAAGTGGAGAAGTGTTTGGAAATACAAGGTGGTCGCTTTAAACTTCTCTAAAGTGAACGTTTCCCGTACGTGTGCGAACAGGCTGTGTGAAGATAAGCCTCGACGTCAAACGTACAGAGTGAAATTATCGCGTATAGCGGAAGCTGCAAACAAGCATAGCTTACCTATCGTGTTTCTTTGGATGCAATGTCACTGTATCTACTATTGTTTTTTATTGGCTTTATTTATATCACGGACGATACAAAGTGGTCCTTCTACTAAGATCTACTAAGTTCTTGTTCTGTCTTAATGTTAAAATAAGATAACAGTAACAGAAAGAAACACAGAAGCTACCGCTTTGTGGAGGTGTAAACTAGATAAAATCTGATGCTCTAACTGAAAAAAAAATATGTTTCGCGCGAACGCTACTGGGGTATCTACGAGTACGTATATCCGTGCCCCACTGCTTTTCCTCCTCTCACTGAGATAATGGGACAGATCTACCTAAGCGCAGAGTTCATGCTACTTGTTCTTGACCATGATCTGCGTAGTTACAGCGTTGCCAGAGCATTCTTTTCTTTGTTTAAATCGCACTTCTATTACAACTAACCCTGTACAGTCTGTTTCTGTACAAATGACATGAACATTTCTTTGTTTCTGCGGAATCAAATAGAATTTACGAGAAACCAGTAAGTAACGTTAAAAAATATACCCAACAATGAGGAAAACAGGTCGAAGCTCTTCGACCCTCCATCCTGACAGAATACAGGAACATAGGTGGAACTGATCGTCAGGATGAAAACGTGAAACGGTACAGTACATATATCCGTAACCGGTTGGTTGACTGAGTTGGTGGAGGGGACCAAAGATGGAGGTCATCGGTCCCATCGGATTAAGAAAGGATGGGAAAGGAAGACGGCCGTGTCCCTTCAAAGGAATCATCCCGACATTTGCCTGGAGTGTTAGGGAAATCACGGAAAAACTAAATCAGGATAGCCGGTCCTGGTTTGAACCGTCGTCCTCTGTAATAGGAAATGGTTCTGGACTCCAGTGCAGTTGGCTATTATATTTCACTAAATACAATGCCTTGATACTCTACCGCGAAGATGGAAATACAATCGGTCATGTAAATTTTCGACGATAAGTCGTGCAGGTGTTTTCGAGGAGGTATGCAATGCCACCAGAAAGACCTGGAGGAACAACGCGTTTCAGTACTGTAGCTGATAAGCTCCAGTTTGATGGAGTGAACCATCGGATTGTAAAAATACAGGAACTCAAAAGAAGATAATGAGTTCGAATAAGCAGCAAGACATCAGCATTCACCTGTCGAAATAGCCTTTACACATAAATGTAAAACATTGTTCTGTAAAGTACTTAGCGTTAAATATGTGGCAAGATAGCCTCTATTAGAATTAGAAAGGTTAAAACCACTTTTCCACTTTGAATTCTTCTTCTTCAATGTAACCTTTGCGGGGCGCTCAATAAGTAATGCAACACATATCTTTCTGAAAACAGTTTGCTTTTATTCAGAGTTACGATAGACCATATTCTTCCCCACAACACTATTTATCAAAACAATCGCCGTTCCATGCGACGTCCTTACGCCACCATACTAGGAGAGCTTGTATGCCTGCTTGGCTTGGTGCCACTCAACTAGTCGACGTCGGAGCCGACGTCTTTCTGCGTCAATAACCTCCCCCTCCCCCCCCCCCCCCCCGCCCCATCATCGACGTACTGCTTCCACGGAATGCAGCTTACATTGGGCCAAAGTGATAAGTCGGAAACTGGGAGATCCAGGCTGTAGGCTGGATGAGAAAGAGCAGTCCAATGAAGTTTTGTGAGCTCCTCTAGGCCGCGCAGACTAGTTTGTGGCATTATGTTGTCATGAAGAAGGAGAAGTTCGTTTGCTTTTCTGTGGCGAAGAACACACTGAAGTTATTTTTTCGATTTCCTGAGGATAGCACAGTACACTTCCAAGCTGATCGTTGCACCATGAGGGGGGACATTAGAGAGAATAACCTCTTCAGAGCACCAGGAGACCGTCGCCATGACTTTAACAGCAGAGTGTGCGGCTTTCAGTTTTTTCTTTGGAGGAGAAGTGGTATGGCACCTCTCCAAGGATTACCATTTTGTTTCCGATTCAAAGTGATGCAGCCATGTTTCATCGGCTGTGACGACGTTTGACAAAAATTGACAAAACCAGCCTCATAACGAGCAAGCAATTCCTCACATATATTCCTTTGTTGCTCTTTATTATCCTCTGTTAGGTGTAGGAACCCAGTGGGTACTTACCTTCTAGTGCCCCAACTAGTGGACGAATGCCCGGCTGAACACTGAGGTGTCTCATTGTTATCCGTCAAGCACCTCCAGTGAGAGTGTCCGCACGTTTCACTGTTGCAGGAGTGTGCGACCACCCGGCACACAGTAGATCGGCAGTTTTACATGACCTTGTTGCAACGATGACAGACGCCTCACCCAACGACTCACTGTGCTTTTGTTCACTACCAGGTCTCCACAGGCATTCTGCAACCGCCTGTGACCGCCAAAAGAAACTCAGTAACAGCTTTCTGTTTGGAATGCACCTCCGTTACGGACGCTATTTAGAAAGCTACGAATAGTGCCGGCACCTATCAGCATTTCATGATACTCTAGGTGCTGTATCGGGAATTTTTCACAGCAAATTTTTTTTGAGAAAGAAAATGTGTCGCTTTACCTACTGAACTCCTCTCGTACTATCGCTTGAGCCTTGTCCCGCAGTTATACAGGGTCAGCCATCGTTAATCGGATTTGGCATGTTAATGTTTAAGGGGTGGCCGATGCCCTTCCTGCCGCCACCCCGTACCCCCCCACCCCGGGACGGAAGGAATTAGTGTACCCCAACTGTCTGTGTTTAATCCATGGAATAGTGCAAATGGGTTCAGATGCCTGCGAGCCCTGTAACAGAGGCGGAACATGGGGATCAGCCCGGTATTCACCTAGCGGGATGTGGAAAACCGCCTAAAAACCACATCCAGGGTGGCCGGCACATTGGTCCTCGTCGTTAATCCGCCGGGCGGATTCGATCCGGGACCAGCGCGCCTATCCGAGTCCAGGAAGGAGTGCGATAGCGTTCTAGGCTACCCTGGCGGGTTGAACTCCCCTCGTACAAAGTATAATAATAAACATAAAAAATTAAAGACATTATAGTTAATGTTTTTTCTTTTTATTATTTGTTTTTGAAGTAGACTAGTGTGAAATGTCCACATACGAATACATAGCAACAACAGTACCTCTGTCCTCGCGGGGAACGTGTCGCTGTCGAGCAGTCGAAAACGCCGACCTGGCGCTATTTTGCTTCTACAACGCCGCATGTTTAGGCTGCCCGCATCACAAGCGCCGTCAACACAGTGGCGTCCAGGGCAGCTGCCGGCGCGCGCGCCTCCACACGCGTGGTGACACAAAGGACGACGCCGCTGCAGAGCCTGCGGACAGTTTGCGCTCCCGTCGCGACAAGGCGACGCGCGCGGCCCACTTAGCCGCACCTGCCCCATGAATAAAAGATGGCGGCACGGCCCGGGAGGCACCAATTTGCATGGGCGGAGCCGCTACCTGGCCGGCCGGCGTGTTCTGTCCCGAGGGCGAACACGGCGACACCGGCCGAAACGTGCTCCGTAATTAATCTGGCCGCCGCCACTAGCCGACGGCAGCCACCGGCAGAGCTTACACGTAACCGGGGGCTACTTGTGCACGATATTGCACGCAGAGCCCAATATGAAATGTTAACACACCAAACGCTATCCTGCAGGTCAAAGAACAAATAAGCACTTCTACTGTCTAATTAATTATTATCATGAATAAGTATAACCATGGACCTTGCCGCTGGTGAGAGATATTGAATTTAACTGATGAAAGAAGAAAATATAGAAATGTAGTAAATAAAGCAGGCAAAAAGGAATACAAACGTCTCAAAAATGAGATCGACAGGAGGTGCAAAATGGCTAAGCAGGGATGGCTAGAGAGCAAATGTAAGGATGTAGAGGCTTATCTCACTAGTGGTAAGATAGATATTGCCTAAAGGAAAATTAAAGAGACCTTTGGAGAAAAGAGAAGCACTTGCACGAGTATCAAGAGCTCAGATGTAAACCCAGTTCTAAGCAAAGAATGGAAAGCAGAAAGGTGGAAGGAGTATGTAGTCTATACAATGACGATGTTCTTAAGGATAATATTATAGAAATGGAAGAGAATGTAGATGAAGATGAAATGGGAGATATGATACTGCGTGAAGAGTTTAATAGAGCCCTGAAAGACCTAAGTCGAAACAAGGCCCCGGGAGTAGACAACATTTCATTAGAACTACTGACAGGTTTGGGAGAGCCAGTCCTGACAAAACATTACTATCTGGTGACCAAGATGTATGAGACAGGCGAAATACCCTCAGACTTCATGAAGAATATAATAATTCCAATCCCAAAGAAAGTAGGTGTTCACAGATGTGAAAATTACCGAACTATCAGTTTAATAAACCACTGCTGCAAACTACTAACACAAATTCATTACAGACGAATGGAAAAACTGTTAGAAGCCGACCTCGGGGAAAATCAGTTTGGATTCCGTTGAAATGTTGTAACACGTGAGGCAATACGGACACTACGACTTATCTTAGAAAATAGATTAAGGTAAGACAAGCCTACGATTCTAGCATTTATAGACTTAGAGAAACCTTTTGACAATGTTGACTGGAATACTCTCTTTCAAATTCTGAATGTGGCATGGGTAAAATACAGGGAGCGAAAGCCTATTTACAATTTGTATAAACACAGAGGGCAGTTATAAGAGTCGAGGGACATGAAAGGGAAGCAGTGGTTGTGAAGGGAGTGAGACAGGTTTTTAGGCTCTTCCCAATGTTATTCAATCTGTATATTGAGCAAGCAGTAAAGGAAACAAAAGAAAAATTCGGACTAGGAATTAAAATCCACGGAGAAGAAATAAAAACTTTGAGCTTCGACGAGGACACTGAAATTCTGTCAGAGACAGCAAAGGACCTGAAAGAGCAGCTGAACGGACTGGACAGTGTCTTGAAAGGAGGATATAAGATGATCATTAAAAAAAAGCAAAACGAGAATAATGGAATGTAGTCGAATTGAATCGGGTGATGCTGCGGGAATTAGATTAGGAAATGATATGCTGAAATTAGTAAATGAGTATTGCTATTTGGGGAGCAAAATAACTGATGATGGTCGAAGTAGAGAGGATATAAAATGTAGACCAGAACTTATTTAAAGACCTGGAACTCGTTCGTTCGTACATTCTTACAATGCATTCCGTAAACAGTGAACACGAGTGACTGTGGAGTGTTTGGGAAACTAATGAATTTTCTTCCAACACTTACAGCAGGTATATTTACTTTATTACGCTGATGAACTGATACTCGGTGAAATGTTTACATGTTGCGCGACGCGGCGAGCGATCGGCGGTTGTCCTGTCTGGGCAGCGGACGCCGCGCCACGGCCACCGACCGGCAGCTGTTCGCGCCTACGTCACTGCTTGGGCCAACGAACCGGCGCCGGCTGCAAAAAGCGATTACACTCGCTACCGTCTACGCCAGCAGCCATGCACCGCCCGACCAGCAACAAACCGACGTCGGCAACGTTTACTTCGAACAGATCCAAAAATGTTGTAGTCGACGATGAATTGATATACAGATCCGAAAATGTTGTAGTCGACGATGAATTGATATACCATGTAAAATTGTAACAGTCAAAAACACAAAGACTAAAATAACGATCTGTACAAAAAAAAAGACTGTAGGACGTTATGTAATTTCATGTTTTAGTGATGATTTTTTGTAATGTAAATGTATACGTATATATTTGTCTGCTAATTGGTGTGCACATGTTACACATTCAATGTAAATCAAAATTAACCGTAATAACAATCCGAAGGCTGCGGGCGGTTTTTTTTTTTTTTTTTTTTTTTTTTTTTTTTTGCCCGTTATCTTCCTTTACGCCTGTAACCCGAATGGGGGAGCGTAAGTCAAAGTGCCTCGGGCTGCAAGATACAGGATTGTTCCTATTCATAATAAAAAAGAAAGACAGATGGGACTGATAGACGTACCCACCTGTAATTGTGAATTATGCATGACAACCATAATTGTGTAATGAACAGAGTATTGAACAATGAATTGAAATAGGTGGGCCAAACATAAACTTTTGGCCGTCCACAAAACTGAACTAAATATAAAACCGTAGTGAGTCTGTACATAAACAGTGGACTTTATTACGTACACCCTCAGTAGGGGGCCCATGTGACGGTACATCACATAAATATTTTACACTGATTTAGCATAACTGTAGTTTTAAGCTAAGTGTTCACTTGATAGCAGTACGCACTGTCACTATGGTGAGTGTTCAGATAAGTACGTCGCGGTGACACTTTTCGCTTCATATCACTTGGCCTGCGTCGCTTCTAGCGTGCATCTGCCGGTCGGGAAACCACAGTTCGCTGTACGCTACCTACAGCGTATTTTCACAGTCCACTGCTATGGCTGCGTTTATCAGAAGTCCCACTTCTTTGCCGAAACATTTATCCACACTGTGAATGTCTATCATGTTTCGCATCTAAATTGTTTTCTGGGAATGGCACACCATTTGAGCTATTAATTTTTATTCTTTTGCTCACTACACTTTCAGAACAGTCTTCCACTGTTAAACACAGTCACACATGTCATGTTCTTGCATAGTTAACTGTTCTCACTTTTATGTCGTTCCAATTCGTGGTTCAGTTCGGATAGTCACTTTTAAATTGGAACATGGTTTATAGCATTTTACTAGAATTACATAATTACATAATAAATTTGCTTTCCATTTTACATGTTAATATTATATATATATATATATATATATATATATATATATATATATGTATATATATATATATATATGGTACAATTAGAGTTCCTTCTAGGTCCGTTTATCACTTAGTATTCAGTGATTGACCTAGTTGTCACCTCTGATTTAAAGTGTTGACCAGTTGGTCATACTGGACCCGTGAGTTCAGTACGTTTTATAGCATGTGTATTATTTATTCATTCAACACTGATTCACAAACTTTTGTCATTGTTGCATTTGCAGCTGCCTTGCTTACGCGCGGGTGTACCTGCAAGCGCCTTCAAGCTGGAATCAGTGTGGAAGTTAAGAGATATTATTCTATTTGAAATTTTTATTACGCGAATTCTGGCGTTTGTACAGCGATTCGCTGTTAATTTGCGTGTCCGACGACCATGCACAATGCTTCTTCCCTTTTCAAGGTTTATCCTGTGCAGATCGTCCTTACGCAGATACATTTGCTAATCTCCTTTCTGTCACGGCACTTGTTTAAGTGCAGAATTTTCCTTCTGTCACAACTCTTTCATACATACAGTTAGCAACTAATATATATATATATATATATATATATATATACTCCTGGAAATTGAAATAAGAACACCGTGAATTCATTGTCCCAGGAAGGGGAAACTTTATTGACACATTCCTGGGGTCAGATACATCACATGATCACACTGGCAGAACCACAGGCACATAGACACAGGCAACAGAGCATGCACAATGTCGGCACTAGTACAGTGTATATCCACCTTTCGCAGCAATGCAGGCTGCTATTCTCCCATGGAGACGATCGTAGAGATGCTGGATGTAGTCCTGTGGAACGGCTTGCCATGCCATTTCCACCTGGCGCCTCAGTTGGACCAGCGTTCGTGCTGGACGTGCAGACCGCGTGAGACGACGCTTCATCCAGTCCCAAACATGCTCAATGGGGGACAGATCCGGAGATCTTGCTGGCCAGGGTAGTTGACTTACACCTTCCAGAGCACGTTGGGTGGCACGGGATACATGCGGACGTGCATTGTCCTGTTGGAACAGCAAGTTCCCTTGCCGGTCTAGGAATGGTAGAACGATGGGTTCGATGACGGTTTGGATGTACCGTGCACTATTCAGTGTCCCCTCGACGATCACCAGTGGTGTACGGCCAGTGTAGGAGATCGCTCCCCACACCATGATGCCGGGTGTTGGCCCCGTGTGCCTCGATCGTACGCAGTCCTGATTGTGGCGCTCACCTGCACGGCGCCAAACACGCATACGACCATCATTGGCACCAAGGCAGAAGCGACTCTCATCGCTGAAGACGACACGTCTCCATTCGTCCCTCCATTCACGCCTGTCGCGACACCACTGGAGGCGGGCTGCACGATGTTGGGGCGTGAGCGGAAGACGGCCTAACGGTGTGCGGGACCGTAGCCCAGCTTCATGAAGACAGTTGCGAATGGTCCTCGCCGATACCCCAGGAGCAACAGTGTCCCTAATTTGCTGGGAAGTGACGGTGCGGTCCCCTACGGCACTGCGTAGGATCCTACGGTCTTGGCGTGCATCCGTGCGTCGCTGCGGACCGGTCCCAGGTCGACGGGCACGTGCACCTTCCACCGACCACTGGCGACAACATCGATGTACTGTGGAGACCTCACGCCCCACGTGTTGAGCAATTCGGCGGTACGTCCACCCGGCCTCCCGCATGCCCACTATACGCCCTCGCTCAAAGTCCGTCAACTGCACATACCGTTCACGTCCACGCTGTCGCGGCATGCTACCAGTGTTAAAGACTGCGATGGAGCTCCGTATGCCACGGCAAACTGGCTGACACTGACGGCGGCTGTGCACAAATGCTGCGCAGCTAGCGCCATTCGACGGCCAACACCGCGGTTCCTGGTGTGTCCGCTGTGCCGTGCGTGTGATCTTTGCTTGTACAGCCCTCTCGCAGTGTACGGAGCAAGTATGGTGGGTCTGACACACCGGTGTCAATGTGTTCTTTTTTCCATTTCCGGGAGTGTATATATATATATATATATATATATATATATATATATATATATATATATATATATAACACAAGTATAAAATCAAATAAACATTAAATAAATCTTACTAACTAGGCATACAACTTACATCTACTTTTACACACTACACATTTTAGACTTAAACCCTTAAGTATCCCTGGATATAAACGGTTTTAAGTCCTTGTGCGGGAACAAGCCTCTTATCTTTCCTGTGTCCGGGTGTGCCAACAGGTAACACCCGTCATGTGGTATCTCTAAAATCCTATGTGGTCCTGTACACAAGAGTTGCCACTTTCTGTTGACTTTTTTGATACTCGATGACTTGGGATGACTCTTGAGCATCACCAAGTCTCCTCTGTTGTACGTGTAGGGTTTACTCAATATGCGATCGTACTTCTTCTTCCTAATGCTTGCATTGTGTTGCATTGCGAGGAGGGCTTGCTGTAGCTTTTGCTCCCTGTTTACAAGTCGTGGAATTCGTGGCAAAGGGTTTAACCACTCCTCGTCGGGTGAATCCTGTGTCATGAGTTCATTTGGTGTGCACCCAGTGGATTCATGGGGTATATTATTATGTATTTTCTCGAATTCAGGTACTAACTCAATCCACTTCGTTTGATGATTTGCCGCATATGTGAGAACAAACCTGTTGAACTCGCGGAAGCAACGTTTGACAGGGTTCGCGCTCGGGTTATACAATGACACACAAACATGCTTCATGTTATGTTCCCAAACAAACACTTTCTAGTCGTGACTTTTAAAATAAGTAGCATTGTCAGTTAATAAGGTCATCGGCTTTCCGACGTTCGGTATGTAACCTAATACCATTTTCCTCACTATTGCTTTTGTGTAGACATTTTTGTAGGATACAACTTCAAATGTTTTGAAAAAATGTCCAATGCTGCTACAACATACTTCAACCCGCCTCTTGCTATCGGCAAGGGTCCTGTCACATCAAGAGCAACAATCTGTGCTGGTGCTGTCGGAACTATTGGGTGTAGCTCGTGTCTCGCGCTACGAGTGCACGGTTTTGTCTTTTGACAAATAAGGCAAGTTCTCACTAGAGCCTTCACCCTACGATGTAAGTTTGAGAAGTAGCAGTACCTAGACAATAAGTCTGCGCATTTCTTTCCGCCAAAGTGTCCCCAAGAATCGTGTGTGTACCATATTAAAATTCTCTACTGACTGTGTTGGTACACACACACACTAGTTTCCAGATGTTTCAGCCCTTCGGTGGTACAAAATATAATTTTGTGTCATATACAATTTGGCAAGTTCCCCATACGGATCATTGCTTAGAGAATCCATTATTCTACGCCACAACGGATCATCATGCTGCATGTGTGCGATCTCTCGACACATACGCATATATTTATTCCGCCGGATGGAATCACGCAGTACCAAGATTTTGAATTATGTAGAATGTTCTACAAGCCCTGCAAATTCTGGTAATGCTCGGGGTAATCTAGACAACGCGTCTGCCACAACACGACCCTTTCACATGCCTGATTTGAAAATCATAGTTCTGTAGAGCTAAAATCCACCTCGTGAGTCGCTTGTGCAACAAACGGCACGTAAGCACATAGCTGAGCGCCTGGTGGTCGCAAAAAGTGATGACTCTTTTGCTATATACATAGTAGTGAAATTTCTTCAAGGCCCAAATTACTGCAAGCGCCTCTAATTCCGTTGCAGAATAGGACCGTTCACATGAATTTAACACTCGGCTGGCAAATCCTATTATCTTTACTTCTGTTTGCTGGCCATTGTTGTCTACCTGGAATAAACAACATCCTAGCCCGCAAAAAGATGCGTCTGTTGCTAGACAGAAATCTCGTGACATGTCAGGGTGGTGTAGGATTTCTGCATTCATTAATGCCTCTTTAATTTGGTCGTAGGCTCTCTTGCACTTTCAGCTTCTTTGGGTTAGGTAGAATCCCCGCCGGAGAAACAATATGTCCTAAGAACTTTATTTCTTGCCGTCCAAATTTTGACTTTTCGAGGTTGACAGTAACCCCGACGGCTGCAAATCTTGCCAGCACACGGTACAAAATCTCGATGTGCTCAGACCAGGTTTCTGTGGCGATGAGAATGTCATCGACATACACCGTTACCCTTTCAAGAAGGTCAAATCCTAACACGGAGTCCAGAGCTGCAATGAACACGCCTGCACTTGTATTTTGTCCAAACTGTAGAAATCGAAATTGATAGCTTCTACTGGCGAATATAAACGCGGTATATTTTCTTGAATTTGACGGTAACGGCACCTGCCGGTATGAACTTTTTAAATCCAGGCTTGTTAAGTACTTAACACCTTGAAATTTCTGAATTTGTTCGTCTATATTTTCCGACCGGGTCCGATCAGGTATTATTATATTATTAATATCCCGCGCGTCCAGCACCAGCCCAACGCTGCCGTCTGTTTTTGTAACCGCTAACAGCGGGCTACTATATGGTGATGTTGACGGTTCTATTATTTGCCACCGCAGCATTCTCTGAATTTCTCTCCCCACGGTTTGTCTTTTCGACCATGGTATTGAATAGGAGGCACGGCAGAAAGTTTGGTGAGGTTTTACTTGCATGTCGAACTCATACTCTTTTATTATCCCCGATTTTTCTGAAAACACTTGTACAAATTGGTTCAGCACTTGGCTCAAATCAGATTGCTGTGAGAGGCTGATGTACGAAGATTCGGCTACTTTTGATGCAATATCTTGCTTAATAACATCATTTTCCCGTTCCCAAACGGGTTCCGGTTCGCTGCTGCCTTCATTTACAACACAGTTGTTGTGATTCAACGCGTCAGGATCCTGTACAGTTACCCGGTCGTTCCGGCAGTAGTTCACATACGTGTCCGGAGTCCTCATAAATGCCAGATCAATTTGTTGGTTTGGATAGGTTAAGGTGCATCTGGCTCGGGGAAGGTCAATTTTTGCCTTCAATTCCCTCAGCGCGTCAAGGCCGAGGATGCAAGGTACTGTGAGATTTTTGACCACCAGGAATGAGCACAGTATGGCTTCGTTCTCCAGGGTAATGTCTGCCTGCACCTGATTCTTTATTAGCTGCACCCTGCCCCGTAGGGCACCTACTATCTTACAATTTTCTGCTGGCAGGCTCGGTAACTTTTTCACACGATCCACGCACTTGAATAACTGCTCATCAATACAAGAAGCACTCGCCCCTGTATCCAATATTATTATTACTTCGACCCCATTTATCTTTGTCACAAAGCCAGCTTGCACATGTTCTATTTCTTGTTGGTCCGCAGGTCGCGGATTAACTGTCAGTTCATCTTTCATCTCGCATCCGTCATTGTAGCGGAGCATATTCACCCCCACATTCTGTCTGCCCCCCCCCCCTCTTTCATCTTACCGACCGTCTGGGAAGGGCCTACAGAGGTCGGCCAGAGGATTGACGGCCTGTCGCACCCTGCCGACATGTGATCAGACTTAATTGGTGACGTACACTGCGGTGCGTACACGTGTGACTGATTGAGGTGGAGGCGGTGGCATTGGGATGACATGGATGTGATTAACAGGCACATGAGCTGACGGCATGTTTTGATGTGCCTGCCAGGTTGCTGGCCCTGCCCGTTGCCAATGCTCATTGTTAGTTCTCATTTTTACTGTCGAAGTTGGAGTTTCCTCCCCCTTCGCCTCGTCTCTTTCGATTGCAGTTTTCTCCACCTCTTTTTGGTGAAGACGAGTTTGACTGGCCCTGCTAGTACGTATTGTATCCAGTGCTGTGCCAGTGACCATCCACAGTGGGCACACAATTCATAGTGTTTCTTTTCTTAGTTAAGTTTTCCCATTGCGAATATCCGTCACTCTTAGAATATCCGTTCTTACGAGGGCTATTATTGGATAGTTTTTTCCTTTACCGTTCGCTTGTCCGTTGTTTCTACTCCCCTGATCTCCCTGCCTGGCATCCTCGTGTATTAAATCGGGGGAGTCTATGGTTGCCATAAACAACTCCAAGTCCGTGTCAAGGACGTGTACGAGTTTCTCTCTTATCGTTGTAGGCAGTTTACCCTTCAAAATTCTTAGAAGGTCCCTGGCAGGCATGGGTTCGTCCCAGTATCTGGTTTTGTTCAGGTATCTTTCAAAATATTTTCTCAAGTTACCTGAACGGGGATTGAATGGTTTCGGGTTGTACACTTGTTTCCGGAGACGCTCCTGAACAGACCTGGACCAGTATCTGACAAGAAATTTACTTTCAAATTCAGAGAACGACGGACACTGCTCCACGATTTCCATCGCCCACAGTGCCGCGTCGCCTGTGATGAAGGAGATCACAAACTGAACCTTTTGGTGCTCAGTCCATGATGCCGGGAGTACATTCCGGAAACTTTTTATAAATGTTACGGGATTTAAAAAAAAGTTTTTTATATTTTTTTTATATATATAAATATTACGGGATCGTCTGGCGTGAGGTCAGTCGCTTGACGGCGCGTTTCGGCGCGGGCCGCCCGTTGCCGGCGCGCCGTAAGGCACGGAAGCTCGCACTGGGGCGTATCGCTTCCAGTCGGGTGTGCAGCGGCAGTCCTCACTCGGGGAAGTGACGCGTCTCCCATAGCCTCTCCTTCCCAAGTGGCTCTTTCCGCCTTCCCGTGGTGCCAGACGTTAAGCTCGGCATTCTGCCTGGCGACAAAGGGAGAGCTGCGACCCAACCCGATGCGAAAGCGAAGGGTGCGTGGCACAGGGGGAGCTGGATGATGCTTTTCCGAAAGTCAGATGGTATATCGACAGACTCATACATTCTACACACCAACGTAATAGTCATTCTGTTGCCACTTCGCCGAATGATATTAGAAATTTTGATTGAATGTTGTCTATCCCTTCCGGCTGTAGTATAGTATCTGGCAACGAATCCGTTGAGAAACTTGTAGTACTGTTTTTGTGCCATGTACGCACAGAAGTAAGACATACTCTTGTCCACGGTAATACAGTGTAAAATGAAGCTGGAAGCTTAAGATACATGCTAAAATATGACGCAGGGTTGAAATTTGCCTGTTGTTGTTGTTGTGGTCTTCAGTCCTGAGACTGGTTTGATGCAGCTCTCCATGCTACTCTATCCTGTGCAAGCTTTTTCATCTCCCAGTACCTACTGCAACCTACATCCTTCTGAATCTGCTTAGTGTATTCATCTCTGGGTCTCCCTCTACGATTTTTACCCTCCACGCTGCCCTCCAATACTAAATTGGTGATCCCTTGATGCCTCAGAACATGTCCTACCAACCGATCCCTTCTTCTGGTCAAGTTGCGCCACAAACTTCTCTTCTCCCCAATCCTATCCAATACTTCCTCATTAGTTATGTGATCTACCCATCTAATCTTCAGCATTCTTCTGTAGCACCACATTTCGAAAGCTTCTATTCTCTTCTTGTCCAAACTATTTATCGTCCATGTTTCACTTCCATACATGGCTACACTCCATACAAATACTTTCAGAAATGACTTCCTGACACTTAAATCAATACTGGATGTTAACAAATTTCTCTTCTTCAGAAACGCTTTCCTTGCCATTGCCAGCCTACATTTTATATCCTCTCTACTTCGACCATCATCAGTTATTTTGCTCCCCAAATAGCAAAACTCCTTTACTACTTTAAGTGCCTCATTTCCTAATCTAATTCCCTCAGCATCACCCGACTTAATTAGACTACATTCCATTATCCTTGTTTTGCTTTTGTTGATGTTCAACTTATATCCTCCTTTCAAGACACTGTCCATTCCATTCAACTGCTCTTCCAAGTCTTTTGCTGTCTCTGACAGAATTACAATGTCATCGGCGAACCTCAAAGTTTTTATTTCTTCTCCATGAATTTTAATACCTACTCCGAATTTTTCTTTTGTTTCCTTTACTGCTTGCTCAATATACAGATTGAACAACATCGGGGAGAGGCTACAACCCTGTCTTACTCCCTTCCCAACCACTGCTTCCCTTTCATGCCCCTCCACTCTTATAAATACCATCTGGTTTCTGTACAAATTGTAAATAGCCTTTCGCTCCCTGTATTTTACCCCTGCCACCTTTAGAATTTGAAAGAGAGTATTCCAGTCAACATTGTCAAAAGCTTTCTCTAAGTCTACAAATGCTAGAAACGTAGGTTTGCCTTTCCTTAATCTTTCTTCTAAGATAAGTCGTAAGGTCAGTATTGCCTCACGTGTTCCAGTGTTTCTACGGAATCCAAACTGATCTTCCCCGAGGTTGGCTTCTACTAGTTTTTCCATTCGTCTGCAAAGAATTCGTGTTAGTATTTTGCAGCTGTGACTTATTAAACTGATAGTTCGGTAATTTTCACATCTGTCAACACCTGCTTTCTTTGGGATTGGAATTATTATATTCTTCTTGAAGTCTGAGGGTATTTCACCTGTTTCATACATCTTGCTCACCAGGTGGTAGAGTTTTGTCAGGACTGGCTCTCCCACGGCCGTCAGTAGTTCCAATGGAATATTGTCTACTCCGGGGGCTTTGTATCGACTCAGGTCTTTCAGTGCTCTGTCAAACTCTTCACGCAGTATCATATCTCCCATTTCATCTTCATCTACATCCTCTTCCATTTCCATAATATTGTCCTCAAGTACATTGCCCTTGTATAGACCCTCTATATACTCCTTCCACCTTTCTGCTTTCCCTTCTTTGCTTAGAACTGGGTTTCCATCTGAGCTCTTGATATTCATACAAGTCGTTCTCTTATCTCCAAAGGTCTCTTTAATTTTCCTGTAGGCGGTATCTATCTTACCCCTAGTGAGATAGGCCTCTACATCCTTACATTTGTCCTCTAGCCATCCCTGCTTAGCCATTTTGCACTTCCTGTCGATCTCATTTTTGAGACGTTTGTATTCCTTTTTGCCTGTTTCACTTACTGCATTTTTATATTTTCTCCCTTCATCAATTAAATTCAATATTTCTTCTGTTACCCAAGGATTTCTACTAGCCCTCGTCTTTTTACCTACTTGATCCTCTGCTGCCTTCACTACTTCATCCCTCAAAGCTACCCATTCTTCTTCTACTGTATTTATTTCCCCCATTCCTGTCAATTGCTCCCTTATGCTCTCCCTGAATCTCTGTACAACCTCTGGTTCTTTTAGTTTATCCAGGTCCCATCTCCTTAAATTCCCACCTTTTTGCAGTTTCTTCAGTTTTAATCTACAGGTCATAACCAATAGATTGTGGTCAGAGTCCACATCTGCCCCTGGAAATGTCTTACAATTTAAAACCTGGTTCCTAAATCTCTGTCTTACCATTATATAATCTATCTGATACCTTTTAGTATCTCCAGGGTTCTTCCATGTATACAACCTTCTTTCATGATTCTTAAACCAAGTGTTAGTTATGATTATGTTGTGCTCTGTGCAAAATTCTACCAGGCGGCTTCCTCTTTCATTTCTGTCCCCCAATCCATATTCACCTACTATGTTTCCTTCTCTCCCTTTTCCTACACTCGAATTCCAGTCACCCATGACTATTAAATTTTCGTCTCCCTTCACAATCTGAATAATTTCTTTTATTTCATCATACATTTCTTCAATTTCTTCGTCATCTGCAGAGCTAGTTGGCATATAAACTTGTACTACTGTAGTAGGTGTGGGCTTCGTATCTATCTTGGCCACAATAATGCGTTCACTATGCTGTTTGTAGTAGCTTACCCGCATTCCTATTTTCCTATTCATTATTAAACCTACTCCTGCATTACCCCGATTTGATTTTGTGTTTATAACCCTGTAGTCACCTGACCAGAAGTCTTGTTCCTCCTGCCACCGAACTTCACTAATTCCCACTATATCTAACTTCAACCTATCCATTTCCCTTTTTAAATTTTCTAACCTACCTGCCCGATTAAGGGATCTGACATTCCACGCTCCGATCCGTAGAACGCCAGTTTTCTTTCTCCTGATTTAGCCGTTCGCAGTACCGGCACGGCAATGCCGTTTTGGTTATTGTTACAAGGCCAGCTCAGTCAATCATCCAGACTGTTGCCCTTGCAACTACTGAAAAGGCTGCTGCCCCTCTTCAGGAACCACACGTTTGTCTGGCCTCTCAACAGATACCCCTCTGTTGTGGTTGCACCTACGGTACGGCTATCTGTATCGCTGAGGCACGCAAGCCTCCCCACCAACGGCAAGGTCCATGGTTCATGGGGGGGGGGGGGGGGGGGGGGAAATTTGCCTATGGCATAGATAATAAAAAGAACCCATCCTACTTGGACCAAATTTTCATTCTACTGCATGTATATGAGAGAGAGTGTGACGGATATAAGTGCAGATAACTTTAAATGTGGTACATTAATATACATCAGTATGTTACTTGTTTTTTCTTTGCGGTGAACAGTCTGCCCACAGACACGTCTCAAACGTTACGACATGATGTTATTTGCATGGTTGTAACTACACCACGTGGTGGACTATGCTTCTTATGAGAGGCTAACTTGTGAATCCACACTTTATCGCCTGACATGTTGGCCACCAAAAGAAATATCTACACTTATACACTTTACGTCCTATTTCAAAGATCATCATTGGGCTACCTGTAACAACATTTCATTAAAACGAGTGAAGATCACAACTTTTACTTACATTGATGTCATTATTGCACTAAAGAGCTGTAAGAATTAAACACTGCCATTCAGTAATACCTATTTGTCGTCATATTTTAGATATTTACCATGATAAGAAATCCAAGTTTTCTGTGACGACATCCTTGTGTAAAGCATTCTCAGTGTACATGTGGTGCCCAGTCTGGTAGCAGTTTTCAGCTTTAGACGAAATACCCCCACCCCCAATCATCACAAAAATCTGGCGGTCGCAGCTGCGATCACTGCAGCATATGTAGGCACAAATAATGCTACATAAATTGAGGAGACTAATTTCTTCAATAATTTAACAATGCTCCTAGATGACATTAGCCATATCAAAGAGCTGTATCTTTTAGCTAATTTTAAAGGATGAGTGGGTAACAAGGTCCAACCAGATAGTAAACAAATTTAGAGAGGATACTGTGAGTGATAATGGAGAGAGGAAGGTAGAAATATGTGGACTGTACAGTCTTAAGATATGGAAAGTTTTTCTTTAACACAGGGATACAACATACAAGGAAGTTACACTCTGTAATGGTTTATATAGCAGGGAAAGAGAGTAATCGTACTGAGGTGTAAGACTAGAGAGTTTGCCGGGGGTTGGGACGTTGATCTGACTCTTTTGGTGTGCACGTTCGCTTCTGTTGGAAAAAATTGTGAGATGCCAAAACAATTGTAATGAGAATGGAGAGAAACTGGACCGACCACAGTATAAATTGCCTTCTTGTGCAAATTTAGATTGGGTGGGAAGCTATATCAGACTAATGATACAACAATGCAAAGAGCGTGTAACCGCAGTTGTGAGAACTATTCATGAATCGGCCTGTGGAAGCGCCTGAGAAGCTGGGAGCACATCTGTCATATTTAAAAGTGATTGGTGAAGTGATGGCAATGCAGCAAAGGGGAACGATAAAAAGGCGTATAGCAGAAGGCTTATGAGCAATAAGACTGATGACAGAAGTAGGTGTGACGAGGCGCGAGGCAAAGAAAGCAGTGATTAGAGCAGGAAATGCTACATGGGAAGTTAAATACAAATAAGTTAATGACTGCATAGGTAGTTAAAAGTCCAAAGAATTATGCAATGTAGCAATAAAAAGAAACGGCAGTAGCAGCATAAATTGTCAGCTGATAAGCTTAAATAGATAGAAAACATAATATGAAGAACTTTTACTGCAGATAGATCCGAATTTCAGAATATACGTTCTTTTGCAAGCAACGAATACGGCACAGATAGCCTGGAGGTAACAGCAACGGGGATACAGGAGACAGCTAAACCATTGAGTAATGGCAATGTACCAGAATCTGGAGCTGTGTATATGGAGTTGTAGAAGGAGATGCCAAACGTATTATTTGAAAAACTCGGGAAGTTATTTAATTTCTGTCTTAGTGGAGCGGTAATCACAGTAGAGTTTAGAAAACAGTTGAGCATAAACATATTTAAAAAGGGAAGCAATGATGACTGATCAAATTATGAAGAAACTTCCTGGCAGGTTAAAACTATGTGCTGGACCGAGACTCGAACTCGGGACCTGCAAAGAACTGAACAAGGATATGGTTTAGTGCCCACCCTCTTCAAAATATTTTAGAACGGATCTCTTTAGACTGGAGATGAAGTGCAAAATCTTGGGAACTAAACTGGGCGATCATATTATGTTCTCCACAAAATTCACCGATGATCAGGTCTTTTTCGCCGAGGAAGGAAAGGGCTTGTATTTTGTTTTAAGAATGCTTAAACTAAAATATAAGTATTTGGGTATGAAAAAAATAAACTTCACGAAGACTGAATACGTGATTGTCGGAGATTCAGGAAGACATCTAGATACCTAATTATAGGTGATGGACTATCATTTCGGACAAGGGTAGCAACAACTAGGAAATAAAATAAATTTCGAATTAAAATACGCCAAAAAAATTTAAAAGGATGACGTGGTTGTTGTTGTTGCCGTCTTCAATCTGAAGGCTGGTTTGTTCACCTGTGATTGTCTCTTTGTCTCCCTGTATAACTTTTACCTCTCCTCCCATCCCCCCCCCCCCCCGGCCACTTCCATACTTCCATCCAATGCTAAACTGGTGATTCCTTGATGTCTTAGAAAGTGTACTACCAACCGATCCCTTCTTCTAATCAGGTTGTACCATAAATTCCTTTTTTCTCTCCATCTCTATACGAGACCAGTTTCGTAATCTACACACCTGATCTTCAGCATTCTTCTGTAACACCACATTTAATAATCTTCTATTCTCTTCTTTTCTATAGTGTTTATCGTCTATGTTTCAGTTCCATGCATGGCTACACTCCATAAAAAAGTACTTTCAGAAAAGACGGTCGCTGAACTGTGGGAAGTCGCCAGAGTAACTGAGATGAAATTAATGGCAATGGAAATGGAATTTTGGAAAGGAATCTGTGAAATAACAAGAGGAGCCAAAATAAAAAACTAAGAGCTACGAGAGCGGATGGGAGTTACCATGGATATTGTAGGTACATTTGAAAGCAAACGCCTGAAATGGTAAGGACATTGTAGAACTGGGCATCTAAAATATGGAACTGAAGACATTCACGATACAGGAAAAGATGAAGACGCCTGCTACGTTCCACCGATGCAGAGAGGAGTGCGATGCAGGACAGAGCCATACGAAAAGAGGATCGCCAATACAAAGGGAGGTGGAAACTTGGGTACGAGAGGCGTCTTGTGGCGTAGAAAACTTGTTAAAAGAACAGGGAAGACGGTTATTTACTGATCGTCGTACTGAACACAATCTCTAGCAGCATGACGTATTGATGATATGCTGTCTACGGATTGAAAATGGTTACTGTAGCAACAACCACGACCATTAATTGTTCCGCACAATGGTGAAATAGGAATTCGTCGAAAACTCAAAACTCTACCCAGAATTAACGCGACAAGTGAACCTATACTGTTTCATACGTACACCGTGACAAACAAACGTTTAGTTTGAGGAAAGCTTTACCTTTTTTTAAATGCTGTTTTCGTTGTTACTTTTGAATCGCTGTTGTTGTGGAAGAACAAATATATTTCCAAAGCACTTAGGCAACATAAAATCGGAGGGAGATGTTGCACTAATTCAGGATGCTTATGGGGCTGCATCAGAGTTAACGCCAGATGCCAGAACGAAAAGCAGTTTGTGTGTGTCGAGCCCACCAGAGGGAAACACATGTACGTAACAAGCCTCCTGCTACAGCTGCTCTGGGCCGCACGTTTGGTTTCCCCAGAAATGAGAACACAGCACTGCGGTCGTTTGATCGCACCGCTCCTGACGCGGACGGAAGTGTTATTACGTCAGCCGGAAAACTTGTCCTCGGGACCAAAAAACCGCAACCGAATTCTTCCGCCCCCTCCATCCCCCACCGCACTTCATTCCCTCCCACCAACCGGTCGCGTGAAAACTGTTGCCCGTTTTATTGAATCGGAAGCGAGGGTGCGTGGTGCTGGTGGCGGTGGTGAGGGAGGGGGTTGAAATTGGAGAAGGCGGGGAGGGACACAGCGGAACGTTACCAGCCGTTGTAAAACGCGACCCGGTGCGACGGCGAACTCTACAACAGACAGGAAACGCAGATTGTGGGAGGAGGGCAAGAGGGACGGTGTGCAGAAGGGAGAGGGGAGAGGGGAGGGCGTGGTATCGGAAATCATTTGCCCCGCGGCACCCTCCGGCGAACCGTGAAACTGCGACGATCACCGGAGGGCGCTGGGACACCTGGGGGGTGGAGAGGGTACCGAGGGAAGCGATTTCGATGCGGGCAGAGCACAGCGGGCATCAGCAGGAGCGGGCGATACGTCTGTGGAATACCTGCGGACTCTACGTGCAACATGGAGGAGACTACGGTACGTTAAGTAGTGTACGTAGCACAAGACTATGCACCTTTTCATGTGGAGCTTATATCACTACAACACAGAGTTTCATAATCACCAATTATTTCTTTTTGCATTTTTATATTCTTTTCAACTATATAAATGCACGAGGGTCGTTCAGTCTGTAAAGTAATAAATTTTTTTGCTGAAAGCAGGTTGGTTTTATACAGGAATCCAATACGTGGTACTATTCCCCAATCTTTTGGCTACAAAACCCCTCTGGTCAACATAATCTCGTCCGCAGCTCGTAGTCTAGTGGCTAGCGTTACTGCCTTTGGATCACTAGGTCCCGGGTTCAATTCCCGGCCGGATTGCGGATTTTCTTCGCCTGGGGAGTGGGTGTTTGTGTTATCCTCATCATTTCATCATCATCATCATCATCATCATCATTCGTGACAATGTCTAGGTTGGACTGTGTAAAAAATTGAACTGTGCAAGAATTGGACTTTGTACAGACCCTGATGATCGCGTAGTTGAGCGCCCCACAAACCAAACATCAACATCAACTAATCTCCATTCACTGTGACAGGGTCACGCCACCTTAATGGGAGGCCCGCACGCCCATATGGTACCATTCTATAGCGGAGCCAACGTCTTGCTGCATCAGTACACCTCCCTATCATTCATGTACTGCTTCCCGCAGACTGCATCCTCCATTTGGCCAAACAGATCGGAGTTTGAAGTTGAGAGGTCTAGACTGTAGGGTCAATGAGGAAGAACAGCCTAATGAAGTTCAAGAATGGTCCAAATATCTCTAAGTACTATGGGACTTAACATCTGACCTCATCAGTCCCTAGAACCTAGAACTATGTAACGTCCCCTTAGAAAAATTAATCAATTACTGTGCTAGTAAACCTCTCACATTATTTGATTTTCAAACAGCTGAGCAAAACTCAACGTTCTCAGACATTACTCTCTTTACTTATTCAGATCAACACTAAACTGACACACAATATTTTTAGCGCAACGCAATCTGACTTTCAATAATCCCTACAAAAGAATGGCCCTGACTAACATTAAACTATACCTTTCACAAATCACTTACCTCACAAAAATCTTCGTTACTCGAACTACTGCAATACAGCGAGCGCCAATACTGCCAGCTAAATAAAATATTCTAACTACTGAAGGCACTAACTACTGATAGGCATAGTTAGCAAATGAAAGATTTTGATAGAGGACAAACAATGTATTTACCTTAATAGTGTCCAAAAGTCATAATATATATAGCAGTTCATGACATTCAGTCTTACAAATTTACTGTCTCTGATGGACACACGTCCAGATCATCCTCTCTCAAAACTCCGCCATCTCACTCCCCACATCCACCACTGCCGGCGGCTCACCTCCAACTGCGCAACGCTACCCGCTGTTAACAGCCAACTGCCCAACACTACAATAGCGACTATTGCAACAATGCCGACCAGCCTCAGACTGCACACAGCACAGTCAGTGATTTTCATATAGAGCGCTACGTGGCGTTACCTATAAAAAAACCTAAACAGTCTACTTACATAGTGCATTTGATTTCTTTGTTATTGTAATTGTGAAAAAATTTTAACAAATATATATTGGCCAGTGCCCAAAACAATTTGTAAAATTTTTTGTGGGGAGCATGTGGGTTGCCATTCCATAGATTGCCGTTTTAATTGCAGTTCGAGGTCGTGAACCCATGTTTCATGTCCTGTGACTATTTTCAACAAATGTTATCACGATGAGCATAGTAAAGTGCTAGCAGTTCCGCACAGATGGTCCTTATATAGCTTCTTTTCTGTGTTTGCTTCGTAGATTCTTACTTAAATTGCGTGTAAGTTTCGTATAGGAGGTGTAATATCGAGTTTTAGTTACTGTAATCGTAAATTCAGGCAGGTTGTAGCGCAGTCGTTAGGCATTTGTTTTGTTTTGGTTCGTCAGTGGCACTTGTCTGTCTAGTAGGCTCTCAGAGACCAGTGTGGCCTGAGTTCCCAGTTGGTGCACATCGACAGCGCAGAAAGATATGTATATAGCTTCTTCTCTGTGTTTACTTCGTAGATTCTTACTTAAATTGCGTGTGAGTTTCGTATAGGAGGTGTAATTTCAAGTTTTAGTTACTGTAATCGTAAGTTCAGGCAGATTGTAGCGCAGTCGTTAGGCATTTGTACAGGTTAGTTCATACATTCTTTGCGTGTTTCCCTTGCATTATCTAGGCACGGACTCGTGTTTCGGTAACTGTTGGTCAACAAGGATTAGAATGGATAGGGACTGTGATTGCTGTGTTCGGATGAGGGCTGAGTTGGCATCCCTTTGCTCACAGCTGCAGGCGTCGCTGACTTCGGTCATGCAGCTTGAGGCTGTTGCCAATGGGCACCACTGTGGGGAGCCGGACTTGGGTACCACGGGGATGTCAACCTCGTCCCGTCTGTCCCCAGATCGGTCTGCCGCTGTGGTTGCCCCAGTAGCTGCCCACACTGGGGCTGAGCCCTCGCCTGTGGTTGATTGGGTGGTCGTTCCAAAGCGTGGCAGGCAGTGAAAGACGTCCCCGGAGGCTGATCAGAAAGCCTCCCCGGTGCGTCTGACAAACAGGTTTAAGGTACTGTCTCTGGCTGAGCCAGATGCAGCTGCCTGCCCTGTTTCAGAGTATGATTCTCAGTCTTCAAGGCCCGGGCAATCACAGAGGGTGGGCTTATTGGTAGTTGGTAGCTCCAATGTTAGGCTCGTAATGGGGCCCCTTAGGGATATGGCGGCTAAGGGGGGGACAAAATCCAGTGTGCACTCCGTGTTCATTCCGGGTGGAGTCATTCCTGATGTGGAAAGGGTCATTCTGGATGCCATGAAGAGCACAGGGTGCAGCCAGCTGCAGGTGGTGGCACATGTCGGCACTAATGACGTGTGTTGCTTAGGATCTGAACAAATTCTCTCTGGATTCCAGCAGCTATGTGATTTGGTGAAGGCTGCCGGTCGTGCTTACGAGATGAAGGCAGAGCTCACCATCTGCAGCATCGTTGACAGAACCGACTGCGGACCTTTGGTGCAGAGCCGGGTGGAGGGTCTGAATCAGGGGCTCAGACGGTTTTGCGACCATGTTGTCTGTAGATTCCTCGACTTGCGCCATAGGGTGGTGGGGTTTCGGGTTCCGCTGAATAGGTCAGGAGTTCACTACACTCAGCTGGCGGCTACACGGGTAGCGGAGGCTGTGTGGCGTGGACTGGGCGGTCTTTTAGGTTAGAAGGCCTCGGGAAAGTACGGGGTGGGCTGCAATCTCAAAGGGTGCATGGCAAATACAGGACGTGCTTGGATCAAGGAACAGTCGCAATTGTAGTTGTAAATTGTTGTAGTTGTGCTGGGAAAGTCCCTGAGCTTCAAGCGCTAATATAAAGCACAGAAGCTGAAATCGTTGTAGGTACAAAAAGCTGGCTAAAGCCTGAAATAAGTTCTGCAGAAATTTCTACGAAGTCACAGACAGTGTTCAGGGAAGATAGATTAGGCAGAATTGGTGGTGGAGTGTTTGTGTCTGCCAGTAGTGGTTTATCTTTTACTGAAGTCGAAGTAGATACTCCGTGAGAACTGGTATGGGTCGAGGTTATACTTAACAGCCGAACTAAGTAAATAATTGTCTCCTTCTACCGACCCCCAGACTCCGATGACATAGTTGCTGAACAGTTCAGAGAAAATTTAAGTCTCATAACAAATAAATACCCCACTCATACGGTTATAGTTGGTGGGGACTTCAACCTTCCCTCGATATGTTGGCAAAAATACTTGTTCAAAACCGGTGGTAGGCAGAAAACATCTTCAGAGATTGTTCTAAATGCTTTCTCCGAAAATTATTTCGAGCAGTTAATTCACGAACCCACGCGAATTGTAAATGGTTGCGAAAACACACTTGACCTCTTAGCCACAAACAATCCAGAGCTGATAGAGAGCATCATGACTGATACAGGGATTAGTGATCACAAGGTCGCTGTAGCTAGGCTCAATACCGTTTCTTCCAAATCCACCAGAAACAAACGCAAAATAATTTTATTTAAAAAGGCGGATAAAGTGTCACTAGAAGCCTTCCTAAGAGACAATCTCCATTCCTTCCGAACTGACTATGCAAATGTAGACGAGATGTGGCTCAAATTTAAAGATATAGTAGCAGCAGCAATTGGGAGATTCATACCTCATAAATTGGTAAGAGATGGAACTGATCCCCCATGGTACACAAAACAGGTCCGAACGGAAAAAGCATGCCAAGTTCAGAAGAACGCGAAATCCCGAAGTTTGGATAAATTTACAGACGCGCGAAATTTGGCACGGATTTCAATGCGAGATGCCTTCAATAGGTTCCACAACGAAACATTGTCTCGAAATTTGGCAGAAAATCCGAAGAAATTCTGGTCGTATGTAAAGCACACAAGCGGCAAGACGCAGTCAATACCTTCGCTGCGCAGTGCCGATGGTACTGTTACAGACGACTGTGCCGCTAAAGCGCAGTTATTGAACGCAGTTTTCCGAAATTCCTTCACCAGGGAAGACGAATGGAGTATTCCAGAATTTGAAACACGAAAGCTGCTAGCATGGGTTTCTTAGAAGTAGATACCTTAGGGGTTGCGAAGTAACTCAAATCGCTTGATACGGGCAAGACTTCAGGTCTAGATTGTATACCGATTAGGTTCCTTTCAAATTACGCTGATACAATAGCTCCCTACTTAGCAATCATATACAACCGCTCGCCCACCGATAGATCTGTACCTACAGATTGGAAAATTGCGCAGGTCGCACCAGTGTTTAAGGAGGGTAGTAGGAGTAATCCATCGAACTACAGACCTGTATCATTGACGTCGGTTTGCAGTAGGGTTTTGGTGCATATATTGTATTCAAACATTATGAATCACCTCGAAGGGAACCATCTATTGATACGTAATTAGCATGGTTTCAGAAAACATCGTTCTTGTGCAACGCAGCTAGTTCTTTATTCGCACTAAGTAATGGCCGCTATCGACACGGGATCTCAAGTTGATTCCGTATTTCTGGATTTCCGGAAAGCTTTTGACACCGTTCCTCACAAGCGATTTCTAATCAAGCTGCGGGCCTATGGGGTATCGTCTCAGTTGTGCGACTGGATTCGTGATTTCCTGTCAGGAAGGTCGCAGTTCGTAGTAATAGACGGAAAATCATCGAATAAAACTGAAGTGATACAGGGGCTCCCCAGGGAAGCGTCCTGGAACCTCTGCTGTTCCTGATCTATATAAATGACCTTGGTAACAATCTGAGCAGTTCTCTTAGGTTGTTCGCAGATGATAGATACTGTAATTTACCGTCTAGTAAGGTCATCCGAAGACCAGTATCAGTTGCAAAGCGATTTAGAAAAGATTGCTGTATGGTGTGGCAGGTGGCAGTTGACGCTAAATAAGGAAAAGTGTGAGGTGATCCACATGAGTTCCAAAAGAAATCCTTTGGAATTCGATTACTCAATAAATAATTCTCATGGCTGTCAATTCAACTAAGTACCTGGGTGTTAAAATTACGAACAACTTCAGTTGGAAAGACCACATAGATAATATTGTGGGGAAGGCGAGGCAAAGGTTGCGTTTCATTGGCAGGACACTTAGAAGATGCAACAAGTCCACTAAAGAGACAGCTTACACTACACGCGTTCGTCCTCTTTTAGAATATTGCTGCACGGTGTGGGATCCTTACCAGGTGGGATTGACGGAGGACATCGAAAGGGTGCAAAAAAGGGCAGCTCGTTTTGTATTATCACGTAACAGGGGAGTGTGGCAGATATGATACGCGAGTTGGGATGGAATGCATTAAAGCAAAGACGTTTTTCGTCGCAGCGAGATCTATTTACGAAATTTCTGTCACCAACTTTCTCTTCCGAATGTGAAAATATTTTATTGAGCCCAACCTACATAGGTAGGAATGATCATCAAAATAAAATAAGAGAAATCAGAGCTCGAACAGAAAGGTTTAGGCGTCCGTTTTTCCCGCGCGCTGTTCGGGAGTGGAATGGTAGATAGTATGATTGTTGTTCGATGAACCCTCTGGCAGCACTTAAATGTGAATTGCACAGTAATCATGTAGATGTAGATGTAGATAATTGCTCTTTACAGTCTTGTGTCAGGCAGCAAAGAACTCAGCGAGCATATACCTGTGAGAACCTCCAACTGTTGGAGGAGTGTGACGGCACTACTAACTGAGACGTGCAGTTGTGCGGTGAGGTGTACGATTGTCATCTGTCGATCACGTCGAATGGAAGTGTATTGCAGGGGTCACATGGGAGATCGGACGGATAGGTGCGACCATTTGGGAACGGTGACAGATGCCTCACCCAAAGATTCACCTTGCTTTAGTTCACTGCCATGTCTCCGCTGACATTCTGCACAAACCTATGAATTTCTACGATGCTCTGGTTTTCCTCCAAAATAAACTCAATGCCACAGCTCTGCTTGGAACGTACCTCCGTTACAGAAACCATTTTGAAGGTGACGTCCAGCGCCACCACCTATCGGAACTTCATGAAACTACAGAGGATGAAGCAGGAATGTGCCACCATGTCCTACAACAAATTCCGTATTTTTCTAACTGAAACTGGGCGGCCCTCGTACAGAGGCCTATTTTATTTCTATCTTGTCAGTACTTATTACTTGGAGGACTGGAAAGTAAACTTACAACAAACTGTTTAAAAACTTTTCAGTAAGGAATGTAGTAGATACAAGGGTAGAATCGCCCGCAGCTCGCGGTCTAGTGGCTAGCGTCGCTGCCTCTGGCGCAGGCGGAGTCCCTGATTCGATTCCCGGCCGGGTTGGTGATTTCCTTTGCCCGGGGACTGAGTGTTTGTGTTGTCCCCATCATTTAACCATAATACGTGAAAGTGGCTATATTGGGCTGTGTAAAGATTGGGACTTTGTACGGGCGCTGATGAGCGTGCAGTTGAGCGCCCCACAAACCAAACATCATCATTATCATCATAATCAACGCTAGAATCAGGTCTTTACAATGGGTAGTAACTTTCTATAAGCGACGTTACTCCCGGTATGGCACAAACATCTACATCTACATACCTACTCCGCAATCCACCATACGATGCGTGGCGGAGGGTACCTCGTACCACAACTAGCATCTTCTCTCCCTGTTCCACTCCCAAACAGAACGAGGGAAAAATGACTGCCTATATGCCTTTGTACGAGCCCTAATCTCTCCTATCTTATCTTTGTGGTTTTTCCGCGAAATATAACTTGGCGGCAGTAAAATTATACTGCAGTCAGCCTCAAATGCTGGCTCACTAAATTTCCTCAGTAGCGATTCACGAAAAGAAAGCCTCCTTTCCTCCAGAGACTCCGACACGAGTTCCTGAAGCATTTCCGTAACACTCGAGTGATGATCAAACCTACCAGTAACAAATCTAGCAGCCTGCCTCTGAATTGCTTCTATGTCCTCCCTCAATCCGACCTGATAGGGATCCCAAACACTCGAGCAGTACTCAGGAATAGATCGTATTACTGTTTTATAAGCGGTCTCCTTTACAGATAAACCACATCTTACCAAAATTCTACCAATGAACCGAAGACGACTATCCGCCTTCCCCACAACTGCCATTACATGCTTGTCCCACTTCATATCGCTCTGCAAAGTTACGCCCAAATATTTAATCGACGTGACTGTGTCAAGCGCTACATTACTAATATAGTATTCAGACATTACGGGATTCTTTTTCCTATTCATCTGCATTTATTTACATTTATCTATATTTAGTGTTAGCTGCCATTCTTTACACCAATCACAAATCCTGTCCAAGTCATCTTGTACCCTCCTACAGTCACTCAACGAAGACACCTTCCCGTACACCACAGCATCATCAGCAAACAGCTGCACATTGCCATTCACCCTATCCAAAAGATCATTTATGTAGATAGAAAACAACAGCGGACCGTCCACACTTCCCTCCGATGAACACTCATCATCGAGTACAACGTACTGCGTTCTATTACTTAAGAACATCTTTGGCATGCGACAAGAACAATGAAGAGGCGCAAGTTAACAGATAGTGATGTCAGACGTGAGTAACTGCGAAACCACGCTCAGAACATACAGGAGTTGGACAAAAACATGCCATTAAATTCTTCATTTGTGTGGCCATAGTGTCCGTAGTTGCTTTACAGTTATTGAGGGTATTTTATTCTGTCTTTGGAACTAGAAAAATGCATGATTTTTTCACAAGACCCGTTTCGCATTATTGAGGTAAAGCATCATCATTGGTGATGATTTTTCTCTTGATTCCTCGCTTACTTCGGGAAATACCGTCTGCTAGCACATCGTTGATTTTCTGCGCGAGACACTGATAGTTTCGACTTAATTTTTATCAGTGTCTAACGCAGAAAATCAACGATGTGCTAGCAGACAGCATTTCCCGAAGTACGCGAGAAATCAAGAGAAGAGCGCCACCAATGATGATGCTTTACCTCAATAAAGGGAAATGAGTCTGGTGACAAAAAATCACACATTTTTGTAGTAGCAGTGACAGAACTAAAATACCCTCAATAAAAGTTTGGAAACAACGAAAGAAACGTACGCTTGCTAGGAGTTCTTTTGCTGCTGTAGCTGCGGCCAGTAATAGTGACAAAAGTAATTATAATAATGATGAAAATGATAGCTACAGATAAAAAAAGAATTTATATGTGTACGAGATACATGTTTTATGATGTATCGCGTTTTGGAGAAAGGAAACTTAAGGCGAAAGCACCGGCTAAGAACACTGGGAAAGGACGAAGATTTGGTTGGAAAAAGGTACGTCCCAGAGTAACTAGCGCGTTCAGGGACAATGATATCCTTACTGTTGTTTTAGTAGATATGGCGTTAGTGTCTTTTGAAGCATCAAATGTTATTTAGTTCTCTAATATAATGCGGAAGGTTATTCCAGTGTGTCCGCCCCGATAGCTGAGTGGTCAGCGTGACGGATTGCAGTCCTACGGGCTCGGGTTCGATTCCCAGCTGGGTCGGGGATTTTCTCCGCTCAGAGACTGGGTATTGTGTCTTCATCATCATCTCATTCCCAACCGGCGCGCAGGTCGCCCAGTGTGGCGTCGAATGTAATAAGACCTGCACCAAGGCGGCCGGACCTGCCCCGCAAGGGGCCTCCCGGCCAATGAAGCCAAACGCTCATTTCCGTTTCCATTCTAGAGCCAGCTCCTGCTACAGAAAAGAACTTCGAGAGAGTGTCTGAACTATGGTGTGGGACAGAAAGGATTTTGTTATGATGGAAACGAGCGTTTCTTCATGTTATTCGGATAAGAGCGTTAATGTCAAGAAGGAGAGATAAGAGGCACAACGTTCCTTGATGAGACAGTGGAGAAGACGGAAGATGTGGAAATGTCTGATCTTGTCTCCGCGCACCAGGATAACTGTGTATATGACAGTGAAATGTGATCAAAGAGACGAATATGTGTAACTAACACAGTTTTCCTCAAAAAGGTGTTGAAAAGATAATATCACTGTCATCAGTAAGTGGAAGTGGAAGTGTTTCTGCAATATCCTTTTACAGGAGAAGAGGGAAAAGGTTTTTGTATTTTTGTAAGACATCGAGAAAAGGTGACGACTTCTTGCGCATTGCAGTTACGTGCTCAGTCCAGTTTAGATTTTCATCTGTTACGTTACTCTTACACTGTTTGCTGAAAGAGAGATGCCCGATATTCCCCTCATTTAGGTTTAAATGTCATATCGATTCCAGACATTTCAAGCTAATGGTCCTAGAATGGCTAATCAGTAGCGCTTGGGTTTTGAATGGGTTGAGAATTAATCCTGAATCCTGCCCACATTTTTATTTCGCACACAGGTCTGCACTGACAGTCTCCATAGCTGCCTTCAAGTTTATTGGTTTTACCATTTGATACAATTGGACGTCATCATTGTACATATAGTATTTCCAGTAGAACAAAACTAAAGAAACATTATTTACGTTCAGTTAAAGCGTATAGAACCTAATGTGGAACTTTGGTAGACATCTGATACCATTTGTCTCTACTGTGACTTTATGGTGCCGGACATGACGCATTGCTGGCGGGACGTCGGGTATGTGCGAAACCATTGCACTGAACTTGGAAAGAAACTTAGGCTGCTGAATTTTTCAACGAAAATGTCTAAGCTGACAGTGTCAAAGGCTTTTCTGAAATCTAAGACAGACGTAATAGCTGCCTCTTGTACATTCATGGTAAGCTTCAAGTCATCTGTTACCTTAATTAAGGCAGATCTGACTGGTATTCGTCTAGTAGTTTGTTTTTAGTTTCGCAGTTTGTTAGCTGATCGTGGACTATAATTCTAAGGCCGTGCACAGTGCAGGAAGAACGCAAATAGGCCGGTTATCATTGGGTGTTGAGGCAGCGTCCTTTTTAGCTAAGGCCTTAACTAGTCACTGTTTCCAGATCTCAGGAAAAACCGTTGTACTTAAGAGGTGGCTAAAGACATCTGTTATAGTTGGCAATAGAAGGTCAATAATAAGCTTCATAGTTTGAACTATGATGCCATAGTGTTTAGTAGATACTGATCTGATACTTATGTGCTTTGGATAGAATTTTTCCTCACTACAGTTGTTTATCCAATGAAACAATCAATGAGTCTTTGTTTCGTTTGTGGTCCAGTTACGGCTGTAGGTAACATAATACACCCGGTTCAGTTCTTCGGCTGGGACAATGGGATCAACAGCAGCGTTTACTTTGCCTACACCAAGACAACGTAGGTTTTTCGTAGGACAGCTGGTTTGATTATGTTGACAGTCAATCTTTGGTTATGCCAGAGTTTTGCATTTCTCACAGGTTGACTGACTCTGTTCAGTGTCTGCTTATGAGCAATATGATTTTCAGGCGTGGGGCGTAGTTTGTACGTCCGTTGTTCACCGTCTCTGAGATTCATGTGCTGTTTTAGTTCTTCAGTTAGTCAAAGTGGAGGTTTCCTTCTTAATTTTCCGGTCTTTATGGGAGCATAGTTGGAATTGTATTCCATGGAATTAATCTTTTGTTAGATCGTAATCTCTTCTTTCTTTACTTGCTCATCGTAAACCAAAAATAGAACAAATTAAGTGATATGGTTCCTTAAAGTGGTGTGGTCATCTTTTTTTCCCATAAACTTCATCATCAACAAGGAATATTTATACACAAAATTATTCGTGGGTGGACTTTGGAATGTTATAAGTTGTAACATTCGTAACACCTAAGTATATATAGGGCTAACGAGTTGCTACACAGGAGGAAGGTGGATTGGATTCGTAGCACCAATAAGGAACATCACTGCAGGTGGATAAAACGGGGATCAGAAGCTAAATTCTCCACGTTGGATGGAAGTCAAATAATTCTCCTGAAAAATAAAGGTAAATGGTGGCTTTCTCTTATGTTAAATAGTAAAGCAAAAGGTCCGATATCCTTCTACCTTCGCTTCTTTCTTTTTCATTTCTCAGTCGGTAAATCCATTTTGTTCCGCCTTATCTTCATAATATTGCAATTTATCATTTCCCTTTTGCTCTCTTCCGTCCACCTCTACTCTCATATTCATTGCAGATAGCTGTCAAGGGTTACATCTACGTTGGCGTAATTTGGCTCTAAGCACTATGGGACTTAACATCTGAGGTCATCAGTCCCCTAGAACTTAGAACTAATTATACCTAACTAAGCTAAGGACATCACACACATCCATGCCCGGGGCAGGATTCGAACCTGCGACCGTAGCGGTCGCGCGGTTCCAGACTGAAGCTTGTAGAACCGCTCGGCCACACCGGCCGGCGGCGTTATTTGATTCTATTGCAATACTTCACGTGAAGGAAAGAAACCTGTGTTTATTTTTCTGTGTCTCTGTTCTGTAATGATTACTAAATGTTTTATAATGTTGTATACTAGATGTAACTGATAATACTGTAACGAATGTAATGCAAAATGTGTTGACACCCTGGTTAGATATTTGAGAAGGCTTGGTGGCCGTACGCCTGCCAAGTGAAATGAATAAATATAAAAAGAATAAAAACACAATATCACTTCTTAAATCCTTCAGAAACAGCTTTTTAAAGGGACATTAACTTCAGAATTTCATATAGTTAAAGTGAGAAATGTAATTTTTTTCAGGCTACAGGCGATTTCTTTTAAACTTACTGATTAAATACAATATTATTTAAGACAATATTATTATGAATTTGCATATTGTAACATATTTATCTGAAATTTAGTGTCTCGTATTATACTCGTATAATGATGTGTCTTTCCATGACTGCTGTCAAACCATTAAATTAATTTCAGGCAAAAAATATTCCATTTGTCTTGTAGCGTTTAACCTGGTTTTTCCTCGACCTGCTTCATATGAAAAAGTGCGGTATTTTATGTGGAGCGTCGTGAAATAGTCCCGCTTCAGCCCCCACAATTTCATAAAGTCCCGATAGGTGGCAGCGCTATACGTATCTTCGAAATGCCATCAGGTAACCACGGGGCGCTCCCCGGAGGCAGCTGTCACTGAGTATATTCTGGTGCAAAACCAGAGCATCGCAGACATTCACAGGCACTTACAGAACATCTACAGAGATTTGGCAGTTAACAAAAGCGTAGTGAGTTGTTGGTCAAGGAGTGTCTCATCATCGAAACAAGGTCCCGCAAACCTGTCCTATTTCCCACGTACAAGCCTGTCGCACACAGCTGTGACTCTTGCAATTTTAGAACGTGCGGACACTCTCATTCGACAGCTGGGGTACTCAAAGGTGAGTGACCGCTAGGTTCCTCGCAGCCTAACAGAAGGCTACAAAGAGCAAAGAAGGACTATCTGTATGGAATTGCTTGTGCTCTACGAGGCTGATCGTGACAATATTTTGTCTAAGATCGTCACAGGCGAAGAAACGTGGGTTCATCACTTCGAATCGGGAAAAAATCGGCAACCCGCGGAGTGACGCCACACCTCTTGCCCTCATAAGGGGAAGAGTAAAGTCACGGTGATCGTCTTCTGGGACTCTGAAGGGTTACTCTGTTCATGTCCTGCCTAACGATGCAACGATCAACTCTGAAGTATACTGAGCTTCCGATAGTAAATTGCAGAAACAACTTCAGCGTGTTCGTCTTCACAAAAATATGAACGAACTTCTCCATCTCCACGACAACGCAAAGCCTCACCCTGAGAGGGTCACAAAACTTCATTCGAATGTTCTTCCTCGTCCATCCTACAGCCAGGATCTCACACCAACCATCCTTCATCTGTTTGGCCCGATGAAGGTTGATAACTCCGCGATAAGTAGTTCGCGGATGATTGAGAGGTTACTGATGGAGCACGATCTTGGTTCCGACGTCAACTAGTAGACAGGCTCTCCCAGTACGATGGCGTAAGGACGTCGCATTGAGCGGAGATTACGTTGAAAAAAAGAAAGGGTTTTCCAGTCGACAGAGTCGGAAACACACTACTAGCCATTAAATTCGCTACACCAAGAAGAAATGCAGATGATAAATGGACAAATATATTATACTAGAACTGACATGTGATTACATTTTCACGCAATTTACGTGCATAGATTCTGAGAAATCAGTACCCAGAACAACCACCTCTGGCCGTAATAACGGCCTTGATAGGTCTGGGCATTGAGTCCAACAGAGCTTGGATGGCGTGTGCAAGTACAGCTGCCCATGCAGCTTCGACACGATACGACAGTTCGTCAAGAGTTGTGACTGGCGTATTGTGACGAGCCAGTTGCTCGGCCACCACTGACCAGATGTTTTCAATTGGTGAGAGATCTGGAGAATGTGCTGGCGAGGGCAGCAGTCGAACATTTTCTCTATCCAGAAAGGGCCGCACAGGACCTGCAACATGCGGTCGTGCATTATCCTGCTGAAGTGAAGGGTTTCGCAAGGACCGAATGAAGGGTAGAGCCACGAGTCGTAACACATCTGAAATGTAACGTCCACTGTTCAAAGTGCAGTCAGTGCGAACAAGAGGTGACCGAGACGTGTATGCAATGGCACCCCATACCATCACGCCGGGTGATGCGCCAATATGGCGCTGACGAATACACGCTTCCAATGTGCGTTCACCGCGATGTCGCCAAACACGGATGCGACCATCATTATGCTGTAAACAGAACGTGGATTCATCCGAAAAAATGACGTTTCGCCATTCGTGCACCCAGGTTCGTCGTTGAGTACACCATCGTAGGTGCTCCTGTCTGTGATACAGCATCAAGGGTAACCGCAGCCGTGGTCTCCGGGCTGATAGTCCATGCTGCTGCAAATGTCGTCGAACTGTTCGTGCAGATGGTTGTTGTCTTGCAAATGTCCCCATCTGTTGACTCAGAGATCGAGACGTGGCTGCATGATCCGTTACAGCCGTACGGATGAGATGCCTATCATCTCGACTGTTAGTGATACGGGGCCGTTGGGATCCAGCTCGGCGTTCCGTATTACCCTCCTGAACCCACCGATTTGATAGTCTGCTAACAGTCATCGGATCTCGACCAACGCGAGCAGCAATATCGCGATACGATAAACCGCAATCGCGATAGGCTGCAATCCGACCTTTATCGAAATCGGAAACGTGATGGTACGCATTTCTCCTCCTTACACGAGGCATCACAACAGCATTTCACCAGGCAACGCCAGTCAACTAGTGTTTGTGTATGAGAAATCGGTTGGAAACTTTCCTCATGTCAGTACGCTGTAGGTGTCGCCAACCTTGTGTGAATGCTCTAAAAAGCTAATCGTTTGCATACCACAGCATCTTCTTCCTGTCGTTTAAATTTTGCGTCTGTAGCACGTCATCGTCGTGTTGTAGCAATTTTAAAGGCCATTAGTGTAGTATAGTGAATTGTAAAAATGAATAGAACCAAGTAGGTTTCAGAAAAAAATGATGTTTTCCTTATTGTATGCCCCTCGTACATTAGGAAGAAGTACTGATCTTATTTTAATACTAGGGCCTTAGAAGCCTACCACACAGTGCGTAGGAAATGAAAACCGAAAGCAAACTGTAGTATTGTAGAGAAACCACCACAGGCGAGATTTTAGCTTTCAATACAAAAGTAAAGTGGAACTTCAGCAGTGAGACAAAGCCAGTGAAGGAACACAGATCGCTTGCCACGAGCAAGCCAAACCTTTATTGCTTTTCGTTAATTGCTGTCTCCAGAGGATAGACTTTCATTGCCCCGTCATTCGAACAACAAGGGGATCATGGAAAACGACTGAGATCGATCCGTTCTCTCAGCTACCGGACGCCCCCGAGCCGACATGAAAGGTGTGGGCGCGCTCTGGAGGGCGACGCCTTCCGGCTTTAATCTGATCCGGCCCTCACCTCTCGGCTCTCAGCGCACGGAGGAGAGATTGTGAGCCTTGCGACAAAGGGGGAACAATATTGGAGGAGCGACACAGGCAGCATCCACAGGGAGGCGAGAGCGCACGTGGGCGTTCGCAGCGCGTCAGCCCAGCCGCGACCACGTCCACAAAGCATCCACCTGACTGGCATTCACCACGACCATCTGTCCGCCTCGACGTGGGCGAGAAGGACGTTTGTCACGCGTCCGGCTTTGGCCGAAGATGCCAGGCATTTTAACTTCGTCCGACTTCCGTTATGCTTTCTCGCGATGAAGTAGAAAACATACGACCAAGGCCCGTTCCAAGCCGATGACCTAAGCATAAGAAATACACAGGGTGGTCCATTGATCGTGACCGGGCCAAATATCTCACGAGAAAAGCATCAAACGAAAAAACTACAAAGCACGAAACTTGTCTAGCTTGAAAGGGGAAACCAGACGGCGCTATGACTGCCCGCTAGATGGAGCTGCCAAAGGTCAAACTTTTTTTTTAAATAGGAACCCACATTTTCTATTACATATTCGTGTAGTACGTAAAGAAATATGAATGTTTTAGTTGGACCACTTTTTTTCAATTGGTGATAGATGGCGCTGTAATAGTCACAAACATATGGCTCACAATTTCAGACGAACAGTTGGTAACAGGTAGGTTTTTTAAATTAAAATGCAGAACGTATGCACGTTTGAACATTTTATTTCGGTTGCTCCAATGTGATACATGTACCTTTGTGAACTTATCATTTCTGAGAACGCATGCTGTTAGAGCGTGATTACCTGTAAATACCACATTAATCCAAGAATTGCTCAAAATAATGTCCGTGACCCTCAATGCATGTGGCAATACGTGTAACGAAATTCCTCTCTACAGCTAGTAGTTCGCCTTACGTAATGTTCGCACATGCATTGACAATGCGCTGACGCTTGATGTCAGGCGTTGTCCGTGGATCACGATAGCAAATATCCTTCAACTTTCCTACAGAAAGAAATTCGGGGACGTCAGATCCGGTGAACGTGCGGTCCATGGTATGGTGCTTCGACGACCAATCCACCTGTCATGAAATATGCTACTCAGTACCGCTTCAACCGCACGCGAGCTATGTGCCGGACATCCATCATGTTGGAAGTACATCGCCATTCTGTCATGCAGTGAAACATCTTGTAGTAACATCGGTAGAACATTACGTAGGAAATCAGCATACATTGCACCATTTACTTTGCCATCGATAAAATGGGGCTCAATTATCCTTCCTCCCATAATGCCGCACCATACATTAACCCGCCAAAGTCGCTGACGTTCCACTTGTCGCAGCCATCGTGGATTTTCCGTTGCCCAATAGTGAATATTATGCCGGTTTACTTTACCGCTGTTGGTGAATGACGCTTCTACGGTAAAGAGAACACGTGCAAAAAATCTGTCATCGTCCTGTAATTTCTCTTGTGCCCAGTGCCAGAACTGTACACGACGTTCAAAGTCGTCGCCATGCAATTCATGGGGCATAGAAATATGGTACGGGTGCAATCGATGTTGATGTAGAAATCTCAACAGCGAGATTCCCGATTCCCGATTCTCTTGCAATTTGTCTGCTATTGATGTGCGGATTAGCCGCGCCAGCAGCTGAAACACCTACTTGGGCATCATCATTCGTTGCAGGTTGTGGTTGACGTTTCACATGTGGCTGAACACTTCCTGTTTCCTTAAATAACGTAACTATCCGGCGAACGGTCCTGACACTTGGACGATGTCGTCCAGGATACTGAGCAGCATACATAGCACACGGCCGTTGGGCATTTTAATCACAATAGCCATACATCAACACGATATCGACCTTTTCCGCAATTGGTAAATGGTCCATTTTAACACGGGTATTGTATCACGAAGCAAATACCGTCAGAACTGGCGGAATGTTCACGTACTTATACGTTTGTGACTATTACAGCACCATGTATCAGAAAGAGAAAAAAGTGGTCCAATTAAAACATTCGTATTTCTTTACGTTCTACACGAATATGTAATAAAGAATGGGGGTTCCTAATTAAAAACGCAGTTGATATCCGGTTGACCTACGGCAGCGCCATCTGGGGGGCCAACCACAGCGACAGAGTTTCGTTCTTTGTAGTTTTTTCGTTTGATGCTTATTTCGTGAGATATTTGGCCCGGTCACTATCAATGGACCACCCTGTATATTGGGAGGAATAAACGGTCAAACAGAGAGGAGCTCAGAATATAAAATACTTGTATCGTAGCACAAACATAAGGCTAAGGTGACGCAGACAGAGCTGGAGATGTAAATTAAGCAAACTAGTTTTCCGCTCATCCAGCAGCTTCAAAGACATTTAAATCAAAACATCTTGACATATTGGCACTTTGTTTGCTTATTAGTATTAGCAAATTTGTGGTAAGGTCTTATGGGACCAGAATGCTGTGGTCATCGGTCCCTAAGCTTACACACTAGTTAATCTAACTTAAACTAACTCACGCTAAGGACAACATACATACCCTTGCCAGAGGGAGGACTCGAAACTTTGATGGTGGGAGCCGCTCGGACCGCGACAAGTCGGCTTAGACCGCTCTTAGTATTAGTTACCATGTCATGTAGTATAACCTGCATCTACATCATACTCGGCAAGCCACCTAATAATGTGTGGCGGAGGGTACTTTCGATACCACTATCTGTTCCACTCGTGAATAGTGCATGGGAAAATTGACCGTCGATAAGCCTCTGTACTGGCTCTAATTTCTCGAATTTCCTCCTCGTGGTGAATACACGAGATGTATGTGGGGGGGAGGGGGGGGGAAGTAATATGTTGTCCGACTGCTCCTGAAATGTGCTGTCCCGAAATCTCTCCGTGATGCACAACGCCTCTCTTGTAACGTCTGCCAGCAGCGTTTGTTTAGCATCTCGGTAACGCTCTCTCGACAACTAAACGATCCCGTGACGAAACGCGCCGCTCTTCGTTGGATCTTCTCTGTCTCTTCTATGTCCTACCTGATAGGGATCCCAGATAGAGGAACAGTACTCAAGAATCGAACGAACAACCGCCTTATAAGCCACTTATATCGTGAATGAGTTACATTTCCTTAAGATTCTTCCGTTGAATCTGAGTCTGGTGTCTGCTTTTCACACTGTCTGTCTTGTACTGTCATTCCGCTTAAGGTCGCTCTGGCTAGTTACTCCTAGATACTTTACGGCAGACGCTGTCTCCAGCTGTTTATCATCAACAGAGTAGCTGTACAGTAGTCGATTTCTTTTCCAATATATGCACAATATGTTACATTTATTTACGTTCACGATCAACTGCCAGAGCCTGCACCATTCATCAATTCTCAGCAGGTCGTTCTGCAAATTCTTACAATCTTCTGGCGTTGCTACTTTGGTACAGACAAGTGCATCATCTGCGAATAGCCTTAAAGAGCATCCGACGCTTTCTATTAGATCGTATATATATATATATATATATATATATATATATATATATATATATATATATATATATATATATATATGTTGTAAACTCGGGGCGGTTAGTAGACCCGCAACCGAGCGCCTCCCCAGGTGGCGGATAGGGGAATGCCTCCTAGATATAGGTGGTACCGAGGAAATGAAATACTCGGGGCGGACCAAAACTACTAGTAGCGTCTGTTCCCACAGTGGGCGGCTACAAAAGGCGTCTGCTCCACATGTCAGTGGCGGCCTCAACCAACCTCCTGATCTGGAAAGTCGGGTTGTAGTCGGCAGCATGCCATACATCCAACTACTAAACATCATGATGGAACAACGAGAAAAATCTCATTACCCCGGGCCCCAGTCAATAGACTGGGATCGTCGTGAGCATCGGATTCCGGGGGCTCACGGACATCATGAGAAGAATCGGAGCTTCTCAAACTCCCTCAAGACCAAACGCAAACACTACATCGGCACACTCAACGTGAACACACTGATGAAGACAGGATAGATGAAACAACTGACAGACAATCTCGAAAAATTTCAAATCACAATATGTGCACTGCAAGAAAAACGATTCACAGACGAAGACCATTTCAACACGGAGAATTTCAGAATATACAAAGGAAAACCATCGAGACAACTGAAAAACCTAAGGCTTTTTGGCACAGGATTTGCAGTACACAGGTCCTTCACGGACAGCATAATCGACTTTTCGTCACCAAACGAAAGAATCAGCACCATCACAGTGAAATCAGCCAATAAATCCTACACAATAATCAACGCACATGCACCGACTAATGACTACAACAGGAAAAACCCGGACGAAATTGATGACTTCTGGTCGACAATGGAAGAAACTATCAGAAAAATTCCTGCACATAGAGTCAAAATAATATTGGGAGACTTCAATGCTAAACTCGGAAAAGAAAAGATATACAGAAATATCACAGGAAAACATACTCCACACAAGGACACCAACAAAAACGGAAAACATCTGATAGACTTTTGCAAAAGCCACGACCTCACCATTATGTCAACAAAATTCAAGAAACCAACACGAAAACTTACCACATGGAAATTCCCCAGCAGAAAGCAAGAACTACAAATCGACCACGTAATAGTCCAGAAAGACTCACAAAAAGAAATTTTGGACACCCGTAAAGGCTACTTCGACTCAGACCACCACCTACTACAGATCAGGATTCGTCTTTTGCCCAAGAAAAAGCTCCAGAAGAACAAAATTGTTAGACCAGATCCAGAATACGTTACTTTAAATCAGACACAAATATTACATAAAATTAAAATGGAGAAAACGACAGACTGGACACAACTTTCACGAAGAATCCGAGAGGCCATGAAACTAGCAAAAGCACCACGCACACGGAAACACCGTTGGTGGAACCACACATGTGACCAAGCTATTGACGAACGAATCAGTGCATGGAAAAAATTTAGTAGCCATAAATCCCAAGAGAATTGGATGAACTTCTTGAAAACACAGAAGCAATCAAGCAAAATCATTCGCAGTGAAAAACGACAGTATGACAAACGGCGACTGACAGAGATCGAATCGGACTTCATGAAGAACAATACAAAAAACTTCTACAGAACGTTCAGAGAAAATATGACTGGATATCAACCACCCAACTTGTGCTTCAGAAGACCGGATGGAACCCTAGAAACCAATACCAAAAACAATTGTGACACTCTGGCAAAGTACTTTGAAAAACTGCTCAACACGGACCCCCCTATGGAAGAAATGATGACAGAAACGAGCACATACAATCCAGATAGTGAACCTCCAACTCTAGAAGAAGTTAAAGAAATAATCAAGTCACTCAAGAATCGTAGAGCAGGAGAAGATGGCATCATCGCGGAAATCTGGAAGTTACAAGACCCAGAACTCACCAAAGACATCCACATGATCTTGGAAGACATCTGGAAGACCATGAAAATTCCTGACGACTGGAAAACTGCCCTGATACACCCACTACACAAAAAAGGTGACAAGACTGACCCGAACAACTACAGAGGAATATCCCTACTACCGGTCACATGCAAGATACTCTCTAAAGCTTTACTGAACAGACTAGAATGCCAGACCGACCACTTGATTGGGGAATACCAAGCAGGCTTCCGTAAAGGGCGGTCTTGTGCGGAACAAATTTGGAACCTGAAAATGATTTTACAACACAAACAGAACCTGATATTACCTTTGTTGACTTCAAAAATGCGTACGCCTCTATCGACCGAGAAACTCTCTTCAAAATTCTAGCAGAATACAAAGTAGACAACAGAACACGGGCTGTCATAGAGCAAACTTTAACCAACACGACCTCCAAAGTAAAGTTCTGTGGGGAACTATCAGAGCCCTTTGAAATTCGCACAGGTCTCCGACAAGGTGTTAGATAAGGTCATAAAAGAATGGGAAACATCACAACAGGGGATAACTTTAGGAAACCTCCAGATTAAATGCCTGGCTTTTGCAGACGATTTGGCGATTGTCACGAAAGGTATAAAGGAAACAAAAGACGCTATTGAAAAACTGCACGAATTCGCTTCCAAAACTGGACTACAGATCTCTTACGAAAAGACACAGTTTATGAGCACAAAGAAACTCTCATCTCTGAACACAAAGTATGGCACGATTTACAAAACGGCAAACTTCAAATACCTCAGTGAAACACTACAAATGTGTGGACATAACAGAGACTCAAACGAAGAAAGAAAGACTAAACTGGACAAGGCATACAAAGTAGTGTGGAATCATTACAACAAGAAGTCTATCTCACAAAAAGCCAAATTACGCCATTACGACACGGTGGTGCTCCCTGAGGCACTATATGCAGCAGAGACCACACTAATCCTAGGGCATACACGTATCAGACAATTAGAAAAAGTAGAACGGAAAATACTTAGGAAAATATTTGGCGCAACCAACAACAATGGAATATGGATCAAGAAACCTACAGAGGAACTGTACAAACATATGGAGACAATCACAGAAAAGATTAGAAAACGGAGACTACAATTCTATGGACACTTATACAGAATGCCATCACACAGGCTGACCAAACAGATCTTTGACTGGGTAATTACTAGAAACAACAAATGGGTGGCAGAGGTAGAAAACGACCTGAACCAACTCAACATAACAGCAGACACAATAAACGACAGAATAAAATTCAGAAACATCATTAAGAAAAGTAAACTACATGAGATACAATGTGACAAACAAACAGGCATAAAATGGACCGAAGAACGCAAGCAAGATCACAGCCAGAAGATGAAAGAAATATGGGCAACCAAAAAGGCAATCAAGGTGAAGCCGAAGACACAAAGCCGACAAAAATCATGGACAGAGGACCGGAAACAGAAACACAGCGAGCGAATGAGGGAAGTTTGGGCAGCAAGGAAGGCAGCAAAAGGAACTGGCCATGTAGTTTAGTCCAAATGCGCTCTTTAAGGGCAAAACACCAATAATAATAACAATATATTGTAAACAGCAACAGTCCTATCACACTTCTCTGTGTTACTCCGGATATTACTTTTACAAATGTCGGTTTAGTTCCATTAAGAGCGACGTGTTGAGTTGTATCTGAAAGAAAGTCTTGAATCCAATTGCAGGTCTGCTCCGATACTCCTTGAGCTCGTATTGTTTTCAGTAAACGGCAATGCGGGACGGTGTCAAACGCCTTATTGAAATCAAGGAAAACGGCATCAACCTGAGCGCCGTTGTCCACTGCTCTGTGGATCTCGTGGAGGAACAGAGCGAGCTGAGTTTCGCAGGATCTCTGTTTGCTGAATTCATGTTTATTTTAATAGAGAAGATGTTCATTTTCCATAAACGTCATAGTCCTTGAGCATAAAATATGTTCCATAATCCTGCAACAGATTGACGTCAACAATAAACTACATTTCTATACTTCTGTGGATCTGTCTTCCGACCTTTCTGAATGCATCGTGTCAAGTAAACTAACATAATACATGATGTCATATCGTATGACACGACACATGCCATCGTGGCCTCCGACACGGTATTTGTCATGTCTTGCTATGTGACACAATGCGTCATTAAAGTTTAGGAAGCGAGCATCGTCTCTGTGGTATACTCCCTATTATAGATGCACCCCCATTCTCAGATGTTTCCTATTGTAGGTACATCAGACACTCTAGAAGCACGTAAGTTTATGATGAAGTCTTCTGGGGTTATCAGTCGAGTCAAGACGTCCTTCGGCGGCAAGATTTCAACACGTTTCCTACTTGTCATCTTCAGGCGAATATGACAAGTAGGGAACTTGTTGAAGCGTTGTCCCAGAACAACGCCTTGACTGCTAACCCGAGGCGATATCATTTTCGAGATTCGCCCATAATGTCTAAATTCGCATTTAGCACATACATTTACCTCTCTTTGTCCTGACACCCTCACCATACACTGAGGTGGCAAATGTAATGGGATAGCGATATTCGCATATATCAATGGCGGTAGTTCCGCGTACACAAGCTATAAAAGGCATTGCATTGGCGGAACTGTCATTTGTAGTCAGGTAAAGGATTTAGACGTGATTGTGGCCGCACTATGGGAATTTACAGACTTTGAAAGGCGGATCGTATTCGGAGCTAGAAGCATTGAACGTCCTGTTACGGAAACCGTTAGGGGATTCAATATTCCGACACCCAGAGTGTCAAGAGCGTGCCGAAAATATCACATTTCAGGCATTACTTGTCACCAGGGACAATGCAGTGGTGATGGCCTTCACGTTATGACCGAAAGAGTTGTCGTTTGCTTAGAGTTGTCAGTGCTAACAGACAAGCAACACCGCAGAAACCAATGAGCGACGTACGACGAACGTATTCAACTGGACAGTGTGCGAAGTTTAGCGTTAATGGGCTATGGCAGCAGACGACGAAAGCGATTGCCTTTGCTTGCAGCACGGCATCGCCTGCAGCGCCTCTCCTGGGATTGGCCCCAGACGTCTGGAAAACCGCGACCTGGTCACGTGACTCTCGACTTCATTTGGTATGAGCAGATGGTAGGGTTCGAGTGTGGCGCAGACCCCACGAAGCCATGGGCCCATATTGTCAGCAAGCCACCACGCAAGCTGGTGGTAACTCCATAATGGTGTAGGCTGGACTAGGTCCTCTGGTCAAGCTGAATCCATAATTGATTGAAAATGGTTATTTTTTGCTACCTGAAAGCCATCTGCAACTGTTCATGGTCTTTATGTTCCCAAACATCGATGGAATTTTTGTGTATGACTGTGTGCTATGTCACCGGGCCACAATTGTTCGATTGGTTCAAATGGCTCTGAGCACTATGGGACTTAACATCTATGGTCACCAGTCCCCTAGAACTTAGAACTACTTTAACCTAACTAACCTAAGGACATCACACAACACCCAGTCAGCCACTTCGTGTTCCTGCACTAAAATGGGCAAAAGGATGTCCCACACGATATTAGGAGGTGTCCCATGGCTTTTGTCACCCCCAATGTGGATAATCCATAAATATGGCTGGTAGGTGCCTGCCTTTAGCCGATATGACCGGCGTTTTGTCCGGTTCCTGTTGTGCCTTTTATCGATGAAGTAGCGAGCATACGACTAATGCTTAGTCTAAGCTAGCAACCTAAGCATAAGAAATAAATGTCAATATGAATAAAGGAATGAATCATAAGTGTACCAGAATGTAAATGCTTCTATCGAAGCACAAAAAAGGTAAATATTTCCTGGGCAGATTTAGGGATGAAAAGAGTTGAACGAGCTTTTCGACTTATCTGACAGCTTAATAGACATTTTAATCAAAACATCTTCACATATTCGCACTTTCTTACTTGTTGGTATGTTATGTAATATAATGAATCGTGTTAAGTAAAGGAATATGGTACATGATGTCATGTCGTGTATGTTGGATGACATGATGGCATTTGTCATGTCCTGCGATATGACACAAACTATTATTAAAATTTGATATGCATACGTCCGTACTCTGGGATACTTCTTATCATATATGCAACACTGCCCTCAGATACTTCCTAATGTAGGTGTAGAACATAAGTTTGTGTCCGTTTGTTCTTGCATCCCTCACCATAATTGTAACTATGGGTGGGTGTGACACCCAAACCTCCAGTTGTCAGACAGTCAGATCGGTACCAAATGCTGTATGTCGTTAGAGTATCAACCAAAACACCGATTTAGTTCGTGCTGCGTGCTGTTATCGAGTTGAACACGAGTAAACAGTAATTATGAGTATCACCAGAACTACGGAGCACAGGAAAAGCGTATCTGTGAGAGATTGTATTGTAGATCTCGCCTGGGTGAGAAGGTAAGAAGGTAGAGCGTTGGGTCCTGTACCAAAGGTCCCACATTAAAACCTCAATGATGACAATTTCTTTTTAACTGTTTACTCGTGAAACTGTTATGTGGGAGTACATTTTATTGAGATGTAAAAGGACTTTTCGGAGTTTGCAGCAATGTTGTTTTGGCAGTCTGCTTTTCCTTCGTTAGTTGAACGTTATGTAATTATTGATGATATTATTATTTTGTTTATTGTTATTAATAATATTACTTCTAACCGTGTGACGCAAATTGTTTCTTTATTTTTCTGTTCTCATTATATATTCTATGAAAGTACAAATGTACACATTAGGTCTACTACTTTCAAAGAAACGGAGTGAAAACAGACTGCCAAGAGAACATTATTGTAAACTCCAAACAGCCCTTTTACACGTCATAAATACGTTGTCCCAAATCACACTTTCAATCATAAAATACAGTAAAAGAATTTGTCGTGGTTGGGGTTCGAGCCAGGGATCTTCGGTACGCGGAACCAACTCTCTACCTATTTCCCCACAAAAGCAACATCTGTTACGTGCTGACAGTTATTCTCACGGTTATACTTTCGGTGTGCTCCGTAGTTCTGGTGTTTCTTTTAACTAATATTTATGCCCGTTCTGCTAGATGACAGCACATAATACTAAGTAAATCGGACTTTTGGTGGATACTCTAACAACATACAACTTTTCGTACCAACCTGCGTGTCTGAAATCAGGAAGTCTGGATGTAAAAGAGCTCACTGTGCTGCGGAAGTAGCGGTAACTCGTAAAAGGCCGCGAACATGTGAAGACAAAAATGGTTCAAATGGCTCTGAGCACTATGGGACTTGACATCTGAGGTCATCAGTCCCCTAGAACTTAGAACTACTTAAACCTAACTATCCTAAGGACATCACACACATCCATGCCCAAGGCAGGATTGAACCTGCGACCGTAGCTGTTGCGCGGTTCCAGACTGAAGCGCCCAGAACCACACAGTCACACCGGCCAGCTATGTGAAGACATTCTGATGTAAATTTCTTTGAAGTTACCAGACAAGTCGAAAAGGTGGTTCCTTTCTTGTAATCCCTATCTCCACCCACGACATAATCGCCTTATTGTGCTGCGAGAGGAGCATTTTTCGTTGTGCTTCCCAACCTTTTTTCGATCATAATTTTGACATTAGACCGCCATAGCAGGCAACCGGTGTGTCTTTTCACAAAACAAATTGACAACCATTAACTGTATGTATCTGTGCGCCTTGTACTAAAAATTTGAACCGAAACGCACGAATTTGTGACACAGAAGTGGCGCACATAAAACACCTCACAAAACACGTATTCTTAGCCAGTAAAACTCCAATGAAGCAGTATTTTTGGAAAGCAAGTTCTCAATTTTATCATAAGAATAAATTTTTTTACTGTTTGATTCACTGGAAATCGTTTCCTATCATTCAGTTCAAGTAAGAACGAATTTTTGTCCTAAATGTAGCTCGAGTTTAAACCATCGTATTTAGATAACGGATAAAGGTAATTGGTTCCAAAAATTTCGTTTTCCCTTTATCCATTTACCTGCCTTCGTGTAAAACTGTACACGATACGTAGAAGCCGAAATTAAAGAAGTGGTGTGCTTTAAAATCCTCCCAGGAAACGCACGTAAAATCTGAACAGTGCACATGTAAATGGTGTCATTTGCTGAGTTTTAATTTCAGTTCAATTAAAATCTTTTTCCAAAGTAATTAATCGATTCGCAAAATTTTCGTGGGTGCCAACTCCAGCTCGTCTTTCAGACCTTACTTAGTATAGTGAATCATAACTACAGTGAGACAGGTTATCGAGAGTCTATGCAAATGGCCGCTGATACGTGTTAAACCGAAAACTTCGTACCTTACGCTCCTAGCTGAAATAGGAGCCGAGCACCAAGACCCGCTCGAACAGCGAATTTGTGCGCCGCCTTGTCAGACATATTTATTACAGCGTTTCCGCGGTGTAACGATGACGATATACCAAGCAATGCTATTCTTATGTCAGTGTTCTGTTTCCTTTCGCCGGGACAACTAGGCTAGCACACACACACACACACACACACACACACACACACACACACACACACGTCACAACCACGCTACATGCAGATCAGGTGAGGTAAAGCAGATCTTGTCGATCAGCCGATGCATCCTGACACGTTCGGAAGTCTTTCCTATCCGTGTTGAGACACACAAGTGCAGCGAGAGTTATCCGACGCTGCGCCAGCACTACAAGAGCGTAGAACGTGCTTTTTTTTTCCATGAGATCATTCGTTTTGTCAGTAAACAATACACCAAAATTTTGGTAAGATGCTGTTTGTAATTTTCTTTGTTCTAGTATCAGATTGTGATTATTACCTGCTATTGTTCAACTCTAACATTAACCTAAAAATGGACTGATACAATTCGTTTACTCGTCTTAAACACTTTATGGTGTTTTATACTAATATTTCCTTTCAAATTTACCTGTGTTGGAGAGAAAATTTATATTTTCTGACAGTTTGCAAAGTCAACACAAAATATTTAAACTGAGGAAAGAGCCATGCGAAACAGTGTCTTATCTGTCACAAAACAATTCTCATTGCTGAAGAAGGGAAAGATCACTCATAAAAATACTGAAACAGCGACAAAAGCAAAATGAATAACAGCAGAGCAGCGTCTAGTTCGAAAATGCAAGTTCTCCAGTGATGGAACCCCTAATCTCAAAATTAAATTTCTAGAAAACTAAGATCTATAGACGATTGCAACAAAAGGTATATTCATTGTGAAAGGTTTAATAATTTTATGCAGAAGTTATACAGTAGTATCGCAACAGTTCGAAAAGCTTTAACAGATGACGCTGTACACTGTGCATCGTACAATATAGGCAAAAAGACTACATCACCTACTTTTAACGATGTAGGGCACCTCCTTCATCATATCATGCAGGCTCCCTCTGTTGAGTGAGAAGAATATTACTCTCTGAAGCTTGCCAGTTTTCTGGTGGCCTTCACTATATTCAGGAAGGATATCATTTATTGGTCATAAAATAGATACAGATGAACTAATATGATACGTAAACATCAACAGAGAAGGTGTTGCGCAAATGTTCAAATGTGTGTGAATTCCTATGTGACCAAACTGCTGAGGTCATCGGTCCCTACACTTACACACTACTTCAACTAACTTAATCTGACTTATGCTAAGAACAACACAAACACCCATGCCCAAGGGAGGACTCGAACGTCCGGCGGGAGTGGCCGCGAAATCCGTGTCATGACGCGTCGAACCGCTCGGCTACGTATGCCCAAGTGCTTCATGAATTCCTGTATTAAAAGCAGAATATAAGCAGCTGACAGAAGCGCCACTCCTTACCTGAAATTGAAGATAAAAAAAATAATAAGAGAGGATTTCAAATTACGCTAGGATTCGTTAGGTAAAAGTCGGCTGTGTTTAATAACGTGTGGTCGTGATATGAGAAACTCTATTATTATGGCAAAGATATCTTAAATGCTCATGAGAAATGTGGACGGCCGAAAAACAGGAAAGGTTTTGGCAGGTGCTGGACGGTAACTCGGGTCGTCATTGCTTTACTCAGAAAGAGATAAACAAAACGAGTAAACAAGTTGTATAGGATAGCTGCCGTCTTTAGCAACTGTAAACAGACACGCAAAATAACGAGAGGGCAGTGAATGGAAGTGTAAATGCGTTAAGTGCAGTGAAACTGCTGTGTGGAAATGTAAATACTCAGCACATACACATGGAAGACGAAGATGAATGGAATTAACAACAACAAAAACTGACCAATAAAGCTAAATGCGTATGGTCTGAACATGACTTTCATTACAGTTGCTAAAGACAGCAATTTACATATGCAACTTGTATATGTGCAACTGCGGAAAAAGAGGTCAAAAAACAGGAGAGGATACATGTAAAACTAGTGAAGGCGTCCAGCGCAACAAATATATACCTATTAAAAATTTTTGCACAGGGAAGAAGCCTCAAATAATCGACAAAACGCTTATGCCCAGAATTCCCTGGAATGCAAGAAACTCCGCCCGCTGTTTGGATTAGGCTTAAACATGCTGCAGTTCTGACAAAGAGTGACAAATTTCCTTACATCGCATTTCAAAGCGTCTGAAGCTAGATGCTCCGCAATTTTCATGACTGCTTTGTACGCGCCTGAATGGTCCCCGCATGATGATCGATGAAAATACTTAATGACAGCAGGAACTAGTTCTTCGGTAGAACAAATCTTCAATCTGCCGTCATAGTGTGTGCGGCAATAGAAAAGACCTTTGTTAATAGAATACCCTAATATCTGTCGATCTTCCTCAAGTTGCTGTTTAACTCAGCATCTCGATTCTGTCCTTCCATCAAGTCATCAAACATCTACGATATTTAATTAAACTCAGGAATGTAGAATTTCACGCGGGTGTCTGGCAGGCTCCTGGTTCTTCATTTAGTTCTGGCTCAGTTTGAAAGATACGTCTGAGTCCATCTGGTATATGATTATTGGTAACCATGCAATTAAAAACACATGTAACTTCATAACTTTCATTATCTCACATTTCTGTGTCGTCGACACTGTATCCTGTATTGGACAGTCCTGCTTTGTGCATGTCGCTTTTGCTAGACGCTTACTCAAAACAATGGTGGTTCTGGACGAACCTTTATTGAATCTTACCCTTGCAGACATATTAGCGCTGTATGGTCGTTACGGGTTGTTAAATTATACCCTTCTTGTCATATTTTTACCGGTTTAATAAAGAATTTACACTTACTTTTGTCGTACTCTTTTGCGCGGTGAAGACATATTCGCCGAGTTGCCTGTTTCGTATTTTATCGAGCTAATTCTTGAGGAATGCGACACACAATGGTCTGATTAACCACCAGAGTGTGCATTCTCTCCACGTTCTTTTGCGATCTAAAGTGTGGGCTGCTTTGCCTCCACTGCGTAATACTCCGCCTTGTAGTTCTTCAGACCTTACGTAACTGGAAACGGGAGATATCATGCAGCAACTGAATTACGCATCTGAACCTACTTGTAGTAACACGCTTAAGGCCAGCTCGTCATTCAAGAACACCATCTGATCAGTTGTATCCAGATGGCCACTTGTAATGCGAAATTGACCGCCAGGTGTCACAGGAGGCGGAATAGCCAGTGTAAAAGGAGGACTTAAGTATTATGTTGTCAGTAGTGAAGCAGTATCATCAGAATGGGTCGGAGACAACAGCTCACTGACTTCGAACGTGGACTGGTAATTGGATGTCACATGAGTAATAAATTCATCGCCGGCCGAAGTGGCCGTGCGGTTAAAGGCGCTGCAGTCTGGAACCGCAAGACCGCTACGGTCGCAGGTTCGAATCCTGCCTCGGGCATGGATGTTTGTGATGTCCTTAGGTTAGTTAGGTTTAACTAGTTCTAAGTTCTAGGGGACTAATGACCTCAGCAGTTGAGTCCCATAGTGCTCAGAGCCATTTGAACCAATAAATTCATCAGGAACATCCCATTTATTCCAAAGCTGCCCCAGTCGACTGCTGGTGGTATTATTGTGAAATGGAAACGCGAAGAGACAGCCACAGATAAACCTACGTCAGGTAGACACCTATGGTGACGGATAGGGACCGTCGAGCATTATCGGAGAGTAGTTGCAAAAATCACATGAAATCAGCATGCTCCACATCGTGCTTTCAAGATGATATACTCAGTGATGGAACAAAGCAGTAGGCTTCACCAGAAATATCGACCCTTAAACAATGTGTCTAATAGTGTATTTTAAATACGAGAATATGCCATCTTAGGCACTGTATAGCACTTAAAACACTTGATAATGGCACTTTGAAGCCGAAATCGTGATTGTGTAATTGTAAATGTAACACTGCAAATAAACAACAGTCTAATGGCGGTACTGACTTTAAAGAAATATGTTGTGACTGTAGCCCCGCATTATGAAAAAATTATTGACTGTATAAGTGTGACAATGGAACCTGTCGTAAATCGACATATGTGAGGCCGTGGTATGCGGACAATAACGTCCCTACATTGAACTGGCATGCCCAGTCTCCCGACTCAAAGCCAATGGAAGATCTGTCAGGTGAGCTCGTGCGTCGACTTTGCTGCAGATTCAAGTGTTCAACACATCTACCTTCTGTAATTTCGGCTCATGAGGAAGAATGGGCTGCCATTCCTCCACAAACTATTAGACATCCAACTGAAAGTCTCCCAAGGAGAGAACAAGCCGTCATATATGTCGAATCGTCCCATACTGAGACTTTTGATCGTATATTGTACGCTACTCTATCTTAAAGAAGACGTGACACTCTCAATTTAGCTTCATACGTGATCAATAGAAGCTGGAAATGTTGTATGAACATCTACCTAAATCACTTACTACAGCTGGAAACGTCAATACGGAAGTTAGATGGAAGAAACGGATGAGATTGGAAAAGAGACAGGAGAGAGAGAGAGAGAGAGAGAGAGAGAAAGAGAGAGAGAGAGAGAGAGAGAAAGAGAGAGAGAGAGAGCTGGAGCATGTTGAAGCCAATATTACTCTTCAGTAACCGTGAAATTAATAAAGTGCATTTGTTTTAGAGGTATTTCAGAATCCAATCAAATCCGCATCCGCCAATCCGGGTGCAGAATATCAGTTCCTAACGAAAGAACAGATTCAGAAACAGGCGACGCGTAAGCAGTTGATACATTCTGGAACTGGAAGCTATGAATAATTAATGATGCGAAAGAGTGCCTAATCACGTTGCACGAATGAGATTATCCGAGACAAAACAATTGGTCCATGTATTTATGGATGTTTATCTGGTAAGCTACTCTGCATAATGGCTACCAATATTAATTCCTCATTAATTTGCTTCACGCATGATTTACATTTGCAGGTCATGATTGCATACTCTGCTCATTCCGGCATATGCTCACGACGCAGAGCTATCACAGGGTCGACCACCGTACACAGGGTTTTCCTACCTGGCTGAGTCCGTGACCTGAGATTTCATTCCATATGAATTTTCCTGACAGAAGAGCAATGCGTCTAATTGTGTCTGAACAGCTTACGTAATCCACAAAAAAATCATAAAAAATTAGGCTGCATTAAAATATTGCATATATTGTACGACACTGTTTACTTTCGTTAACGTTTCTTACAAATGTACATTCTGCAATAACTTACATGGTGTTACTGTGCACATCTGCTTTTAATGAAATACACTCCTGGAAATTGAAATAAGAACACCGTGAATTCATTGTCCCAGGAAGGGGAAACTTTATTGACACATTCCTGGGGTCAGATACATCACATGATCACACTGACAGAACCACAGGCACATAGACACAGGCAACAGAGCATGCACAATGTCGGCACTAGTACAGTGTATATCCACCTTTCGCAGCAATGCAGGCTGCTATTCTCCCATGGAGACGATCGTAGAGATGCTGGATGTAGTCCTGTGGAACGGCTTGCCATGCCATTTCCACCTGGCGCCTCAGTTGGACCAGCGTTCGTGCTGGACGTGCAGACCGCGTGAGACGACGCTTCATTCAGTCCCAAACATGCTCAATGGGGGACAGATCCGGAGATCTTGCTGGCCAGGTTAGTTGACTTACACCTTCTAGAGCACGTTGGGTGGCACGGGATACATGCGGACGTGCATTGTCCTGTTGGAACAGCAAGTTCCCTTGCCGGTCTAGGAATGGTAGAACGATGGGTTCGATGACGGTTTGGATGTACCGTGCACTATTCAGTGTCCCCTCGACGATCACCAGTGGTGTACGGCCAGTGTAGGAGATCGCTCCCCACACCATGATGCCGGGTGTTGGCCCTGTGTGCCTCGGTCGTGTGCAGTCCTGATTGTGGCGCTCACCTGCACGGCACCAAACACGCATACGACCATCATTGGCATCAAGGCAGAAGCGACTCTCATCGCTGAAGACGACACGTCTCCATTCGTCCCTCCATTCACGCCTGTCGCGACACCACTGGAGGCGGGCTGCACGATGTTGGGGCGTGAGCGGAAGACGGCCTAACGGTGTGCGGGACCGTAGCCCAGCTTCATGGAGACGGTTGCGAATGGTCCTCGCCGATACCCCAGGAGCAACAGTGTCCCTAATTTGCTGGGAAGTGGCGGTGCGGTCCCCTACGGCACTGCGTAGGATCCTACGGTCTTGGCGTGCATCCGTGCGTCGCTGCGTCCGGTCCCAGGTCGACGGGCACGTGCACCTTCCGCCGACCACTGGCGACAACATCGATGTACTGTGGAGACCTCACGCCCCACGTGTTGAGCAATTCGGCGGTACGTCCACCCGGCCTCCCGCAGGCCCACTATACGCCCTCGCTCAAAGTCCGTCAACTGCACATACGGTTCACGTCCACGCTGTCGCGGCATGCTACCAGTGTTAAAGACTGCGATGGAGCTCCGTATGCCACGGCAAACTGGCTGACACTGACGGCGGCGGTGCACAAATGCTGCGCAGCTAGCGCCATTCGACGGCCAACACCGCGGTTCCTGGTGTGTCCGCTGTGCCGTGCGTGTGATCATTGCTTGTACAGCCCTCTCGCAGTGTCCGGAGCAAGTATGGTGGGTCTGACACACCGGTGTCAATGTGTTCTTTTTTCCATTTCCAGGAGTGTAGGTAGGATATCTCAGTACTTGAAGATACAGCTAAAACAATTTACCACGTGATTCCAGATATTTATAAATATTCGTTTACATATTATTGCGAATAAATTGAAATAAATATTTTCAAAATTGTGAGGATTAAATCTCAAGTTACGTAATCCTCTTACTGTATCACTAGCAGAAATATAAGAAAAACTGTTAACTGCGTAATAAGGAAGTTAAACAAACAACTCCTCAACGGTTTCCTTACTTATAAAGGTTATTAGGTGTGATGTACTGTTAACTAAAGTTCCCCATTGCCATTTAGTGCAGAGAAAACGAGCTTACAAAGTACTGAACCAGATTTGTGACTGAATGAATTACTTCCTTGCAGACAGAAGTAAACAAGCCGCTCTTAAGGCAAAATAATCGACGGGTCTATAGGTACTTGTAACTTCGTGTGTACACCAAGGAAGTGTTGCCGGACAACTGCTGTTTTCAGCTGATACTAATGGTTTAGTAAAATTTGGAAATTTGTGGTAAGCACTTTGGGACCAAACTGGATTACTCACTTCTGACGAGAAGGGCGACACACACACCTATGAGCGAGGGAGGCCTCGAACCTCGGATGGGGGGAGGCGCGCAAACCGTGACCAGACGCCTGAGACCGCACGCCAGCGGCTCCGCATGATGCTTTAGTTCCACACAAAAGTTACTCACATCTCAAATATGTCAAAAAGAACATCAAAAGTGTGAAATAACCTGCTTGAAATAACCTCAGAAGTCAATGTGAGACGTATGACGAACGTATCCCTTAAGACACTACGGCGAAATTTGTCGTCAATGGGATATCCCAACAGACGACCTACTCGAGGTCCTCGCCAATAATGAACACTAATAGTGCCTGGAACTTGTAGTAGACCCGGTATTCTTTTTGTGATGAGTAGTCTGTTTATAATGAGGGAAACGACTGTAATGAACACTAATGGTAGCCAATATCTTAACCCGTTAATCATTGACTACCACAGGAGCAATATGCTACCCCTTCCTGTACCTGTTTTTCAAATATCTTTCATTTCATGTTCCTTCGTGTTTAAAGAAACTATGAATCCTGTCCACAAAAAATGGTTCAAATGGCTCTAAGCACTATGGGACTTAACATCTGAGGTCATCAATCCCCTAGACCTTAGAACTACTTAAACCTAACTAACCTAAGGACATCACAAACATCCATGTCCGAGGCAGGATTCGAACCTGCGACCGTAGCGGTCGCGCGGTTCCAAATTGAAGCACCTAGAACCGCTCGGCCGCACCGGCCGGCTCCTGTCGACAATATGAGAACTTGTGCAACAGGCGAAACATTTGATAGCGATAAGTACATTTTCAGGTGCGGTAGTATCGCATACACAAGGTATGAAAGGACAGTACATTGGTGGAGCAGTATTTGTGCTCTGGTGATTCATGTGAAAAGGTTTCCGACTTGATTTTGGCCCCACTATGGGAATTAACATACTTCGAACGCAGAGCAGTAGCTGGAACTAGACGCACGAGACATTCCACTTCGTAAATCGTCAGGAAATTCAATATTCCGAGATCCACAGTGTCAAAGTGTGCCGAGAATATCAGATTGCAGGCATTACCTCTCACTAAACGACCGAGAGCAGCGGTTTCTGCGGAGAGTTCCCAGTGCTAACATACAAACAAAGGTGCGTGAAATAAGCTCAGATATCAATGTGGGACCTACAACGAACGTACGCGTTAGGACACTGCGGCGAAATTTGGCGTTAATGGGATGTATCAGCAGACGATCTACTCGGGTGACCGCGTCAGTTGGCCCCTAGCCGTACGGAAAACAGTGGCCTGGCCAAATGAGTCCCGATTTCAGTTGATAAGAGCTGATGGTTGATTCGAGTGTGGCCCAGACCGCAAGAAGCCATGGACCCAAGCCGTCGACAAGCCACTGTGCAAGCTGGTGGTGGCTCCATAATAGTGTGGCCTGTGTTTTCATGGAATGGGTTGGGTCCTTTAGTCCATACCATTAATATAGACCAGAAATATTAACCGACCAGGTACGGCTAGCAGCAAATATAATTGCTGGACACTTATATACGGGGTCACCTACAGCAATAAATTTAATTTCATTACTAATTATTGGGACCGAGCGAGGTGGCGCAGTGGTAGCACACTGGACTCGCATTCGGGAGGACGACGGTTCAATCCCGTCTCCAGCCATCCTGATTTAGGTTTTCCGTGATTTCCCTAAATCGTTTCAGGCAAATGCCGGGATGGTTCCTTTGAAAGGGCACGGCCGATTTCCTTCCCACTCCTTCCCCAACCCGAGCTTGCGCTCCGTCTCTAATGACCTCGTTGTCGACGGGACGTTAAACACTAACCTAACCTAACTAATTATTGGACAAATACTTCTACTAATTCTATAGTCAGCACTAGCTATAAATCAGGCTTACGTTTTCTCAATTCTAAGAACTTTATATTCTAGAGAAGTCTACTAAACTTATGTTAACAACTCACTATAACCACCCATTCCAATTAGTAGATTATAGACCTTGACCATTAACAGGAGCAATTGGAGCAATAGTTCTAGTATCAGGATTAGCAAAATAATTCCACCTATTTAATAACAACCTACTCATAATTGGATTTGGAATTAATTTATTAACTATAATTCAATGATGACGAGATGTAGTCCAGGAAGGAACATATCAAGGATTACATGCAGGATTTGTATCCACTGGATTATGACGAGAAATAATTTTATTTATTGCATCAGAAGTTTTATTCTTTGTATCTTTCTTCTGACCCTTCTTTAGCAGAGGACTGGCACCAACAATTGAACTAGGAATACTATGACCTCCAACAGGATTTCAACCTTTTAATCCTATACAAATTTCATTACTTAATACGGCTTTTCTTTTAGCCTCAGCGGTGACCATAACATTAGTACACCACAGTCTTAAAGAATCTAATCATTTCCAAGCGCTACAAGGACTATTCTTCACAGTACTATTAGGATTATATTTCACAATACTTCAACCATATGAGTACCGAGAAACACCATTTACTATCGCAGACGCAGTATACAGATCAACATTCTTTGTTGCTACAGGATTCCAAGAACTCCGTGTAATTATTGAAACAATTTGTGTTAACAATGACGCTGGTTGTTGTGGATTTGTTGCTTTGCGGGCATCTCATCTTCTTTGATAAAGGAAGCAGCGAAATGTAAACAATGTGATAGTGTAGGCTGTCTGAAAGTAACTAAACAACAAAGTAGCAGGAAGGGTTTAGCGTCAAAAATTAGTTGTTCTGTATAGATCCTGCAATAAATCTACCTCGAAAATAACTTAGGATATTGTGCATAATTCATATGATGTGAACTTAAATTTAGTGTATGCAATGCGTGCAATAGGAAAAGGAAAAAAGGCTGCTCAACTCTAGCGCGGGATTTAGCCATCCATATCGCCCGACTTGAGTTCCCATCGAACATTTGTGCACATAATCGAGAGGTCACGTCGCGCACCAGCAACACACCGCAGTTACGAACGACTGTAGGGGCAGCATGACTCAGTATTCCTGCAGGGGACTTCCAACGCCTTATTGAGTGGATGGCACGTCGAGTTGATGTACTAAGCTGGCAAAGGAGGTCCGACACGATGTTAGGACGTATCCCATGACTTTTGTCACCTCAGTGTACAATTGCAATAGAGAGGGTGCTCTCTAGAAAATGCAGAAGGCTTCCTTCTAATTTTGATATTACGAGGGACACAACTGTAATGAATTAGGCCTTATATGGTCTGAGATGTTGTGGAGATACTGAATGCAAATGCCACAATACATTATTGTAGGCGGACATCTTGATAAATTTGTTACTCACAGAAGTATGTGCTATTATGTAAGAGTTTTGAGCTGTTATTGTGAGTAAAATTTGTTATGGACTGCTATGACTGATTTTAAGGATATAAGGTATTAAGTTTCACTTATGTGTCCATAGTTTTTCTTGCAATTTTCTGAACTTTAGTTTTCATATTTAAGGATACAGGGTACACATAAATGGTGGAAATATCGAATTTTTAATGACTATATTAAATTCTGTAGTCTTTCCTGGTATTGATAAATACATTATAGGGTTTTAAATGAAAAATGACCTACATATACCAAATTTTAAAGCTACGGTCATGTATGCCACCACGCCCCCTTTACTGCAAATAGACCTTCTTCAGAGTTATTATGGACTGGCCATTAGACGAACTGCACCTCTGAATGATGGTACATCAATGGGAAAAGCTGTATGGGCCACCAACTTTCATAAGGTGTCCTCAGATGATCACCCTGGTTACCAAAATGCAAAAGAAAGAGGACAAATATACCATCATAAGCATACTCTCCCTGAACCTGTTGTGAATGAAATAAAACCAGTATTCAGAGACCTGAGTGACACTGTTTTGCTTAGTATATGTCTTCAAGGGGGCATCCAGAATACAAATGAAAGTTTCAACCATTGCATATTGGAAAGATTACCCAAGAATGTTTTTGTAGGACTAAATACATTAGAAGTTGGTGTACTAGATGCAGTCATATGTTTCAATAAGGGAGTGATAGATAGGTTAGAAGTCCTGAGAAATTTATGCATAATTGAGGCTTAATATGGAAGATCAATTGCTTGTGTGTGACAGACAACAGGTGCGTGAAGCTGAATGATTCGCTCTTCAAGTTACCAAAGAAGTAAGAAATGCTAAAAGTAATGCTAAGAGGAAGCTTGAAGATGAAGAAATACTGCAGGATGAAGACTATGCTTCAGGAATGTTCTGAGGCACATATTAATTCGACTCCTATCTTGATTCGCAATTTTCTGCAAGTTGTTTTTCTCAGAATTCAGGTACAAATATTTCCTACAGTTTATAATGCATTGCTCTGATTTTTTCTCTTACTTGCAATAGTCCATACTTATGTAGTATACCTAAGCTTTATTGCAGAATCAACTAAACTATAGAAATAATAACATTTTAGTAGGAAAAAGATTATAATAATAAAAATGTAAGAAGTTGTAATTTTTATCCTTGTAATATATATAATACGTGGAATTAAATGGGTCTAGTACCTCAGCCATCATGTCATGGATATCTCGTGAAAATTTGGTCTCCATCTATTGTATAACATTTGATTAAAGGGTACCTCAATTTGAGAAAGCATTTTGGAAAAAATGCGTCAAGTTCTTTGTATTTTTAATAACCCTATGCAGGTTCAAAAATATTCAAAATACTTCTTATTTGTTTAGAAAGTGTGTTGCATTACCTGATATCAACAAATAATCTACAAATCATATACATTACAAACAGTACCTGAAAGAAACAGATGTTGATTTTTACATAATATTGAGCTGGAAAAGTACCCTGTAGCATTAAACATTTATTACTGCGTAAATTGTGGGGGTGTTTGAAGGATAACAGGTTAAATAGAGACCGCATCATGATCTTTATGTTTTGATCAACTCATTTGATTAGGCAATATCATGTTTAAGTACTGTTAATTAACGACCTGTTCACACTCCACGAGAGCGCCTTAATGGTGCAGATGTGAATTCGCTGTTATGTATAGTCGTCTTTCAGAACTGATGAATGAACACTTTTGGTAATATACAGGGTATCTTCTGGTAAACCTTCCGGGATGTAAGGTCGTGGTCCATTAAACTCGGCAAGACTCACCGGAGGAGAAACACCCCTCTGAAGATGTCCAGCGCCGCTCTGGACGAAACATTAGGAGCTGAAGAGTTTAATGGACCACGACCTTAGATCCCGGAAGGTTTACCAGAAGATATGTCATCCGGTCGTGAAAGCCTTCATACTATGAATATACAGGGTGATTCAAAAAGAATACCACAACTTTAAAAATGTGTATTTAATGAAAGAAACATAATATAACCTTCTCTTACACATCATTACAAAGAGTATTTAAAAGGTTTTTTTTCACTCAAAAACAAGTTCAGAGATGTTCAATATGGCCCCCTCCAGACACACGAGCAATATCAACCCGATACTCCAACTCGTTCCACACTCTCTGTAGCATATCAGGCGTAACGGTTTGGATAGCTGCTGTTATTTCTCGTTTCAAATCATCAATGGTGGCTGGGAGAGGTGACCGAAACACCATATCCTTAACATACCCCCATAAGAAAAAATCGCAGGGGGTAAGATCAGGGCTTCTTGGAGGCCAGTGATGAAGTGCTCTGTCACGGGCTGCCTGGTGGCCGATCCATCGCCTCGGGTAGTTGACGTTCAGGTAGTTACGGACAGATAAGTGCCAATGTGGTGGCGCTCCATCCTGCTGAAATATGAATTGTTGTGCTTCTTGTTCGAGCTGAGGGAACAGCCAATTCTCTAACATCTCCAGATACTGTAGTCCAGTTACAGTAGCACCTTCGAATAAAAAGGGACCAAAAACTTTATTGGCTGAAATGGGGAACAAACGTACAACTAAATGAAACTTTATAGCTCCCTTAATTCGCCTACAGATAGTGCTTAGCTCTGCCTTTTGTCGTTGCAGAGTTTTAAATTCCTAAAGTTGTGGTATTCTTTTTGAACCACCCTGTACTACGATTAGCGCATATCAGCTCTGATGCAGTAGAGATTCGCTGAGGACATAAAGCAGAGGTACTCAGACTGGATTTGAATGGACAGAACGAAACTTTAGTAGCAGTTTATCGAACTTAAATAATATTTTTTCTGTTCTATTCACAAGAGAATGAGAGAGTGAGAGAGAGAGAGAGGGGGGGGGGGGAGGGAGAGGGAGACAGAAAGATCTTACTGCACCAAGCTAATTTAGTTATACCAACAGTTAGAAAAATCTGCGTCAGGTTTATATTATTGTAGAAATACGATAGTGGCTGGCTTGGAGAAGGTTATTCTGTTCCAGTTAACTCTTGGTTTTGGGAATGGCATCAGATGCTTATAATTCAACAGTATAAAACTGTTGTTGTTGCTGTAGAGCTCATATCGAACTATTCTTCACCGTCGCATTTTCAGTTTTGACAATCCAAATACTTTTGCTTCAGTATGCTGCTGACCTAAAAGTTATTACAAATTTGTTTGTGATGCGTTGCTCTGTCCCAAGTCTGTCTTATAGGTTTATGGTCTAATTGTTGAAATTGATATAAGTTTATTTTAAAAGCATATGTAAGTATTTTCATAGCTCTTGCCAACTAAAATGAAAATCTACATCTTAAAAAAAGTGATTGCAAAATATATCATTGCTTCAAGTTCCTTTGGCTCGCAACCCCTGTTTCTTATCTGATTCCACTCCTGTTCTAAAATGTTCATACAATATTCACATCAGGCAGATAAGCTACTAAAAGAATCCAGTGCTCTGAAATATTGGCCACAACTTTTCATATTTGATATTCTGTAATTTGTGCGTAGAAACATAAACGTGGTCCCATTCGCTACATTTTGTATACAGGAAAGCATTAAATCTCAAAACATCCAGCCACGTAAATTTCAATGGTTATGTTAATAGAAATGTCGGTTGCGTTCGTGTGTCATCGACGATTAATGATCAGGTGTATCGTAAACTGGTCTTTCGATATAATTACTGTGCATTATTATCTGAGTTGGGAGTCGATATTGAAATGCGTTTTATCAATACAGCCTGTACATCCATTGGTAATATACAAATGCTTCTAAAGCTTCTGATAGAGCAGTATTTAAATTCCTCATATATTTCACTGTAATTAGATTTACCGACATAATTCACCTTTTTTCTGAGGCAGACCGATAGAGTTTGAAACTATTAATCGTTCTACAACCCTAAAGCATAGTTTTGAATACCTGCATTACATTTATTTAAAAAAAGACGGACTGTAAGAGAAAGTATATTAATTGTTATTGTTGTCCAAGATGCCACTGTGCATCGTTGGCACGTTGTCGGGAAGGAATGTTGAGCTTGTAGTACTCGTGTAAATATAGAGGGCGTGGAACTAGCTTCAGTGATTAATTGCATATATTGGGTGGGAGCGTGCAGACACACACATTTCAACGGTAGCTAAAACAGTGACAATTTTCAAGTAATAAAACAAATCCTGGTATCATTTGTTGTGATTATACTTGGCGGTCACGAATAAGAATTAACAAATACATATTACAGAGAGTTTCAAAAAGATTCATCCGTTTTCCTATAGCTACAGCTTATAAATGAATGAAGACAGAACCTAGAAATGAATTCGAACTCAACGAAGTTAAGAGTTGGCCTTTGTAAGTTGCTGGTTGGTGCGGTTCCTAGTTAGCTTATTTATCACAAAATTTCGAGAACAAATCAATAATAGTATTGTTCAACAGTTCAGTGCACCTCCTCTGGGGCAGCTGCAAGGAAGGTCCCCTGATCTCACCATATGTGCCTTATTTGTGATTTTGGGGAGGTGGGGGAGGGAGAATATGAAAGATTCCACCTACTTGTCCATTCCTCCAACAACTCCACGTCATGCACTTTTGTCAAATGAAGACATGTTAGGAGACCATAGCTGTTCTGTGATACACATTGTTGGTGATGTACTCCAAAACAAATTCATCTCCCACAGAAGCTAAACCTATTCATATTCCCATTGACACACCGTATATCAAACTTATTCAGAAAGAAGGATATTGAAATCAGCTTCTCTACTAAAATTAAACTACAACAAAACGTTTTTGTACTTTCAACATTGCAGCCCAGTCAGCAATCGTGATAATCTAATATATAAGAAACTATCACCCTCAATTGCGATGATGAAACCAACCTTCACCTAGGTTTGAGCTCAAATAATTGTGCCTTCTTCAAAAGATATACCTGAATCTATAATTTGCCTAAGAGAGCATGGTCTACGCTGCTTTAGTTTTATGTATAGACCATGTTCTCTTAGATAAATTATAGATTCAGGTCTATCTTCTGAAGAAGGCTCAATTATTTGGGCTTAAACCTAGGTAAAGGTTGGTTCCATTACTGCAATCGAGGCTGATAGTTTCATATATACAACAAAAATCATTCCAAGGCCCCCTAAAACTGAACATTCCTCAGACACCCAGAAGTTTTGAGGTTAATTGTGAAGCATACCTTGACGCTTTTAGCCTTGGCAACCTAAACTCATCTGCATTATTTTCCACAGCTGAGCACGTTTGGAACATAATGGGCAGGGCCTTAGAACCGGCTCGAGGTTTTGATGATGCAACGCGCCAATTGGACAGTATTTTGTAAGGTGTCAGACAAATCCAACACCTTCCATGAAAACCCTGACACGATAAGCAAATCCAGTAGTATGTCACATAGCTCCGAATAAATCGTGACATTAAATTAACCAAAGTGATACGAGTAACGAGTGAGCAAATGGAATACCGCAGACTAACACAAGAATGCCTAAATGCATGTCATACCTTCCCACCGTGAGACAGACGCAGTTCCGAGGGGAGAAACGAGAACAGAAGCTGAGAGCAGAACCGTGTTAAGTTAGAAGGCCCTGCGATAAGGGACGGACACCCCTGTCTCCAGCTAACCGTTCGGACCACCCCCAGCCCATGTTAAAAGTTAGAGCCTTAGCGTGAGACTTTTTCGCGTCTCTGTTACGTCAGGACCACCCCCCAGCCCAAGTTAAAAGCTAGAGCCCTCCAGAAGAACAGTATAGATCTTACGATAACACAAAAAGGGCCACCCCAGCCGCATGTTTTAGCGTGAGACTTTTTCGCGTCTCTGTTACGTCAGGATCACCCCCCAGCCCATGTTAAAAGGTAGAGCCCTCCAGAAGAACAGTATAGATCTTACGATAACTTTAAAAGGACCACACCAGCTCCAAGTCGTAGTGTGAGACTTTTTCGCGTCTCTGTTACGTTGCAAACTTTAAAAACATTGCCCCATCACGAAAAGTATAACGTTACTCATTGGATAGACAGAATTTTTGTAGGTGGAGCTTAAGGTTAACAATGAGACCCTGATTGGTCAGATGAAAACACAGCCAGATAGTTTTTTTTTAAACCAACTTCGGTAAATTGTAGTAAGGAGAAGTTAGGAAAGAGTTGCTTCCGAGACGGCGAGGTGAGCGGAGGTGTGCTGTCCGCCGCCCCCTGACGAACACCGACAAGGTAATGATCACACACGATGCTGCATAACAGCGCATAAAGCTTCACTCAGAACTTCAGAAGTCTCATCTGTTACACCCCCTTTTTGCGTAATACTAGTGTCGATCTTCAATTAAATCTCATGGTGTTCACATTTGCGACTTGAAGTAAAAATCTGAAACACGATGATTTTTCTGTTATATAGTTATTGAGAAGCCACATCAGCCACTGTAATTTACGACAAGTTAGATAAGTAATTAAAGATAATTGAGGGTCACTGTAGACCATTTTGATAGTTTTCTCTTTTGTGAAACTTAATTTAAACCTAGATAATAGATGTGATAAGGCATAGGTCATCCTTCGATCCATTGTAAAACTTAGAAACCCATTCAGGGTATATTCGTTCACATTTTTGTTGAACGCAGTTGGTTTTTACCATCTTGTATTAAAACATTTCCTTTTATCAATAGTGCAATTTATAAACAATGTTTTGTGAGTAGAATAAAATTTCCAATGGTAAACTTAACTGCTTTTTCGACGTTATTTTACCAGCTAACTAAAAATCGGAAAGCCTTGAACCCCTTCCACTAAATTAAGTTAGTATTAAGATTCTTTTACAGGGAGTGTAGTGGAGCTGACGCTGAAATCATTAAGTATTTGGTTATATCATCGCTAGTCTCACTGAACTCATCTAAATTCTACATGTCATGTGTGGTCTGGCGTCTCCTTACCAGCAACAGGTCCCAGGTTCAAACTAGTCAATTCCCCAAAAAACACGCTCAGAGCGTCGTTGCGCGAAAGTGGTAGGGAGACACGATATAGAGCAAACAAACACCACGCAGAATGTTAGAATTTTCCACAATACCTCTCAGGAGGATATGCAACAACTTCATCAATTCCAAGGTGATTAATTACTTAAGTAGAGACAAGAGGTGGTATAACCCTACCTACACTATTGTAATTTAGTGTGCTTTTACCAAAATAACAGAAAACCTTGTCTCTATGTTGCCACATATAACCCTCTTACTAAATTTATCTTAGTTTTTAAATAAAGTACACTATGGGAGGATAGTCCTGCCAATATGAAAAGCTAATCAATAGAGTTACCCTTTTTACAGGATTTGACAGTGTGTTGTGTCTAATGGATAAGTAAATCAGACTATTAAATTCTTCTCCTAAGAGCTTACCAGCGTTTAGAAAGAAACGCAGTATGAATAGTATTATATTAAAGCTGGGACAACTCAGTCCCAAGTTCATTTAATGGTTTCAGACATGTACTAACTCTCGCCAGTCTATCCAGGCAATGAAACAGTAAAGTATTGGAAAAACAGAAGTATGGATTTTGCCTACTTTCTTGTTACTGTTGAAGTTGCTTCTTCAGTTAAATATTACTCCACGTAAATAATATTGGACTACACCCCTGTGCATTACGTTTTCGAAAGAGAAAAAGCTCAGTACGTAACTTCAAGGAAGCTAAAAAAATTTGGCCATGGGTGACCTTTAGCAAAGCACTTTCCATAATCATCAAACTTAAATACTAAAATACTTAGATACTAAAGCACACTTTTTATACTAAACATTTCACTTCAAGAAAACTTTCAAAAGCTATTATTCCTTAACTAACTCTGTATAGTCGTTCAATAGATTCTAGTAACTTTGCTTCACTCTGACTGAATTTACGTAAGCAAACTTTTACTATAACACTTTGCAATAGTCAAGAAAACTTTCTCATTATTTACACAAAAGCAAATTATATGGTGCTTCTTTATATTAACTTGGCACTTCATAAGTCTGTAAAAAAAGGATACTCGGAATAATCAAACATCGGAAAGAAACCCTATGTAGGTGTGTGATTAGGATGAAATAACAGGGTAAACCAGTTCCTTTAAAATTCAAGAACGATTACCGAAAGACAGTTAAAATTAATGGTTCACGCTGTACAAAACTAAAATGAAATTAAATCTTATCTGGTGGATGTAGGCTAGGGTGTGGCCAACAATTATGGCGGCTACAGTACCCACAGTACGGCCTGCAAGTATCTTGCTGTATGGCTTCAATTTCTCATCTTGGCATCGTTCAATTTTACATGCAGTGACCCAACTACTCGCAGGTATGCTGTAAGCCGTTTGCGGTCTTCATACGAGGCAATTTTGTGCAAATCTGCTGGCAAAGCTTCTCCTGCTCCGCAAGGGCGTTGCCTCAATCACTGCTGCCTACAGACTGCGTGACTTACTTCCCGCGCTAGCTCTAGGTAGTGTGCCAATTCGCCTTTGCCACCTTTTCCACTCCCGAGAGCCACTTTCGTTTCGAACAAAATCATACTATCTTCAACATAACACCTGTTCGTTACGTTGTTCCTAAGTGTGGTCATTTCTTAAAGTCGTCATACTTACATCAGCATGAACAGTTTATACACACAAATATTTTAAAATACAAAATGACATCAGGAAATTATTTAACGTAATAAACAATTTATATAGTATTTTACATACATTACTCACATAAATTCTAAGAACTTCAACCTCCAGTATAGCACACTTTACTTTACATATACAGAAAATATAGTACCAATATGCGAAAATTTTAAAGAAAAAATTATAAAACTTTAGATTAACCATAAACAAATAGTATTACAATGAACCAACGAATTCCGGAATTACTCAGTTTGCATACACATCACATGTTCAGAACTCCGTAGTACTCGGATGATTCCATCGTGGTGTGTAAGCTTTTGTTTCCTTTTTTTTGTGAATGTGTAACTACAGCCTGTAGAAATTTTGGAATGAAACTATTCGTAGTCAACTTTCTCTGACCCTGAGACTTTCCAAACTCCTTACCACACAATATTATAATTATTATCTTGACAGCTAGTACAGTTTCTGAATTTTGAATGTATCATGCTACTGAAATTTGTAATTTATAGCTTACTTCTAAAGGTTCTAATGGCTCTGAGCACTATGGGACTTAACATCTGAGGTCATCAGTCCCCTAGAACTTAGAACTACTTAAACCTAACTAACCTAAGGACAGCACACACATCCATGCCCGAGGCAGGATTCGAACCTGCGACCGAACTTACCTCTAAAGGTAAAATATCGTTTTTGATGGTTTTGTACTACATTTGGCATTTTTAGGAAAAAGTCGAAAAACAAGAACTATATTATGACAGGGTTTTTGGGAGTAACGGTTTCATGATAAGATAAACCTAGTATTGAATTTTTAGGTTTGTATATTTTAAACATCATCTACCTCCGTAGCTTAGTCGATAGCACGACATGCTGCCATGTGGCAGACTCGGGTTCGATTTCCAGTACTGCCACATATTTTTTTCCCTCAGGCCGCGGTATCCAAAGCTAGTGGGACCCTGGGCTGGCGCTGCAGCCAGTGGGATCTCCGGTGCAGACGAGCGCCGAGGTATCGACTGGGTGGGGCGGCCGGATCTCCCTGGGGCGGCAGCCACCTCCGCCTGCGCCGCCCCCGCCACCCATCCGCCCCACTTATCCCGAAATATGTATCCCTCTGTTCGCCGCTGCGCACGACTTTTCTTCCAGCCGTACCGCAGTCTGACGCGGAGATAACTGTACATTCCGGACATGCCCCTTTCGGTAAGGCAGGCAGTACTTCGTTTCCTTCCAAAATAAGCTCTGTCGCTTGAGAACTCTATCCAGAAATCTGGCAGAAAATCCAAAGAGATCCCGGTCATATGTAAAGTACACCAACGCCAACCCACAAAAAAATATCCTCATTGTGCGATAGCAATCTACATCTACATTTATACTCCGTAAGCCACCCAGCAGTGTGTGGCGGAGGGCACTTTACGTGCGACTGTCATTACTTCCCATTCCTGCTCCATCCGCGTATGGTTCCCGAGAAGAACGACTGCCGGCAAGCCTCAGTGCGCGCTCGAATCTCTCTAATTTTACATTCTTGATCTCCTCGGGAGGTATAAGTAGGGGGAAGCAATATATTCGATACCTCACCCAGAAACGCACCCTCTCGGAACCTGCACAGCAAGGTACACCGCGATGCAGAGCGCTTCACTTGGAGAGTCTGCCACTTGAGTTTGCTAAACATCTCCGTAACTCTATCACGCTTACCAAATAAGCCTGTCGTGCGGTAGCGTTCTCGCTTCCCGCGCCCGAGTCCCGGGTTCGATTCCCGGCGGGGTCAGGGATTTTCTCTGCGTCGTGATGACTGGGTGATGTGTGCTGTCCTTAGGTTAGTTAGGTTTAAGTAGTTCTAAGTTCTAGGGGACTGATGACCATAGATGTTAAGTCCCATAGTGCTCAGAGAGCCAAATAACCCTGTGACGAAACGCGCCGCTCTTCTTTGGATCTTCTCTATCTCCTCTGTCAACCCGACCTGGTACGGATCCCACACTGACGAGCAATACTCAAGTATAGGTCGAACGACTGTTTTGTAAGCCACCTCCTCTCTTGATGAACTACATTTCCTAAGGACTCTCCCAATGAATCTCAACCTGGCACCCGCCTTACCAACAATTAATTTTATATGATCATTCCACTTCAAATCGTTCCGTACGGATACTCTCAGATATTTTACAGAAGTACCAGTGTTTGTTCCGCTATCATATAATCATCCAATAAAGGATCCTTCTTTCTACGTATTCGCAATACATTACATTTGTCTGTGTTAAGGGTCAGTTGCTACTCCCTGCACCAAGTGCCTATCCACTGCAGATCGTCCAGCATTTTGCTGCAATTCTCTAATGCTGCAACTTCTCTGTATACTACAGCATCATCCACGAAAAGCCGTATGGAACTTCCGACACTATCTACTAGGTCATTTATATATATTGTAAAAAGCAATGGTCCCATAACAGTCCCCTGTGGCACACAATGGTGTTGCTACGGATGACAATGCTGCCAAAGCAGAGTTACTAAACACAGGTTCCGTAATCCTTCACCAAAGAAGACGAAGTAAATTTTCCTGAACTCGATTCAAGAACTGCCAACATGAGTAAGTTAGTAGATACCCTCGGTGTACGAAGCAGCTTAATTTACGTAATTCAGGTGAGGTCCTCGGTCCGGACGGTACACGAGCCAGGTTCCTTTCAGAGCATGATGATACAATAGCCCCATACTTAGCAATCACGTACAACCGCTCCTTCGGCGGAAGATCTGTACCTAAAGACTAGAAAGTATGATACGTATTTCTAACAAGTAAGTTCGGGCACAACCGGAAAGTAAGTACCGTTCAGGAAAAAAAAAAATAATAAAGACAATTCTGTCAAACCAAAATTTATTTTTGGAAGGAAGAGCATTTCTTAAACTATATTTCTATATAGTTTCCACAATTGCTCAGATATTTCAATAGCAGGAAAGCAGCTTTTCTATGCCCTCTTCATAGAAAAATGCCGCCTGCAAATACCGCCGCCTGCAAATACCGCCGCTGCTGAACACGGCGGCCGGCCGGTGTGGCCGCGCGGTTAAAGGCGCTTCAGTCTGGAGCCGCACGACCGCTACGGTCGCAGGTTCGAATCCTGCCTCGGGCATGGATGTGTGTGATGTCCTTAGGTTAGTTAGGTTTAATTAGTTCTAAGTTCTAGGGGACTTATGACCACAGCAGTTGAGTCCCATAGTGCTCAGAGCCATTTGAACCATTTGAACACGGCGTTTTTGCGTTGTCATCGCTGTTAAAGCGCAATGAAATTCGAGAACATGTTAAAACGCCCCCTTTGGAAAATTTGTGAATTACTGTCCTGATAAACCTCTTACGTTATTTGATTTTCCAACAGCTGAGCAGAACTGAATGTACTCAGACATTTCTCTCTTTACTTATTCTGATCAACACTAAACTAACACACAATATTTTTAGCGCAACGCAATCTGACTTTCAATAACCCGTACAAAAGAATGGCCCTGACTAACAATAACCTATACCTTTAATGAATCACTTACCTCAGAAAAATCTTCGTTACTCGAACTACTGCAATACAGCGAGCGCCAATACTGCCAGCTAAATAAAAGTTTCTAACTACTGAAGGCACTAACTACTGATAGGCGTAGTTAGAAAGATTTTGATGGAGAACAAACAATGTATTTACCTTAATAATATTCAAAAGTCATTATATATATATATATATATATATATATATATATATATATATATATATATATATATATACTCCTGGAAATGGAAAAAAGAACACATTGACACCGGTGTGTCAGACCCACCATACTTGCTCCGGACACTGCGAGAGGGCTGTACAAGCAATGATCACACGCACGGCACAGCGGACACACCAGGAACCGCGGTGTTGGCCGTCGAATGGCGCTAGCTGCGCAGCATTTGTGCACCGCCGCCGTCAGTGTCAGCCAGTTTGCCGTGGCATACGGAGCTCCATCGCAGTCTTTAACCCTGGTAGCATGCCGCGACAGCGTGGACGTGAACCGTATGTGCAGTTGACGGACTTTGAGCGAGGGCGTATAGTGGGCATGCGGGAGGCCGGGTGGACGTACCGCCGAATTGCTCAACACGTGGGGCGTGAGGTCTCCACAGTACATCGATGTTGTCGCCAGTGGTCGGCGGAAGGTGCACGTGCCCGTCGACCTGGGACCGGACCGCAGCGACGCACGGATGCACGCCAAGACCGTAGGATCCTACGCAGTGCCGTAGGGGACCGCACCGCCACTTCCCAGCAAATTAGGGACACTGTTGCTCCTGGGGTATCGGCGAGGACCATTCGCAACCGTCTCCATGAAGCTGGGCTACGGTCCCGCACACCGTTAGGCCGTCTTCCGCTCACGCCCCAACATCGTGCAGCCCGCCTCCAGTGGTGTCGCGACAGGCGTGAATGGAGGGACGAATGGAGACGTGTCGTCTTCAGCGATGAGAGTCGCTTCTGCCTTGGTGCCAATGATGGTCGTATGCGTGTTTGGCGCCGTGCAGATGAGCGCCACAATCAGGACTGCATACGACCGAGGCACACAGGGCCAACACCCGGCATCATGGTGTGGGGAGCGATCTCCTACACTGGCCGTACACCACTGGTGATCGTCGAGGGGACACTGAATAGTGCACGGTACATCCAAACCGTCATCGAACCCATCGTTCTACCATTCCTAGACCGGCAAGGGAACTTGCTGTTCCAACAGGACAATGCACGTCCGCATGTATCCCGTGCCACCCAACGTGCTCTGGAAGGTGTAAGTCAACTACCCTGGCCAGCAAGATCTCCGGATCTGTCCCCCATTGAGCATGTTTGGGACTGGATGAAGCGTCGTCTCACGCGGTCTGCACGTCCAGCACGAACGCTGGTCCAACTGAGGCGCCAGGTGGAAATGGCATGGCAAGCCGTTCCACAGGCCTACATCCAGCATCTCTACGATCGTCTCCATGGGAGAATAGCAGCCTGCATTGCTGCGAAAGGTGGATATACACTGTACTAGTGCCGACATTGCGCATGCTCTGTTGCCTGTGGCTATGTGACTGTGGTTCTGTCAGTGTGATCATGTGATGTATCTGACCCCAGGAATGTGTCAACAAAGTTTCCCCTTCCTGGGACAATGAATTCACGGTGTTCTTATTTCAATTTCCAGGAGTATATATATATATATATATACTCCTGGAAATATATATATATATATATATATATATATATATATTATTATTATTATTATTATGTGCGATTGGAGCCATACGGATCACGCAAAGCTTTTGCGATTCAATTTTTTAATTCTCCAAACTTCTCTCATTCTTTCCCCACGAATTCTCTTTCTTTCCTCTGTCCATTTTGTCCCCCGTCTCTTGCAAACTTCATTCTCGGGTTGTACTTTCCCACTATTGATTTTTTGCCTGTATACATTTCTGTTTATAACTTCTGAAGAATTTATTTGTGCATTTGCTAGATCTGTTTTGGTTTCTTGTATCCTGGGTATGGTTTTCAATTTTTCAATGTATATTAAAATTTTGTGGGAGAGTCTGCGTGTTGGGAGTCTGTGGATATAACCGCAAAATTTTAGTCTTCTTTTCCGGATGTCTGCGGCGAGGTTAGATAATTTTTCTGTAGTTTTCCGAGACTGTAACCTGTATCCATCTTCCGTTCTTTTTGGGCCAAGAATCTTTCTGATAATTTTGCGTTCCTCTTTCAGGATGCCTTCCAGGTCGCCTTTTCTAAGGAGTGTGAGTGTTTCGCTGGCATATAGTGCTTCGGGCTTGATTACTGTATTGTAGTGTCGTATTTTTGAGTGAATGGAGAGACACTTTTTATTGTAGATGTTATGGGTTTTCCAGTATGCTCTTTTCAGTTTTTGCAGTCGAACTTTTTGTGCAGTTTTCTCTCCCCCTGTGGGTTCTAGGACCTCGCCTAAGTATTTAAAGAATGGAACTCTCTCAATTTGTCCATATTTTGTAGTCAGTTTTTGAGTTTCAAATTTTGAGCAGTTGAATTTGGTTTTTTGGAAGGAAATTTGTAGCCCAACTTTTTCGGCGCATTCTTTGAGAATGTCTATCTGTTTAATTGCTGTGGTCTCGTTTTCTGCTAGAATGGCCACGTCATCTGCAAATGCCAAGCATGAAATTTTAATACCATCTTTAGATCTTCCTAGTTGTATAGGCTTCCAGTAATTTTGATTCTTCAGTTCTTTTTCCCATTCTCGGATGACTTTGTCTAAGACAAGGTTGAAGAGGAGTGGAGACAAGCCGTCACCTTGTCTGACGCCGGTTTTGATCAGGAAGGGCTCTGATATTTCACCGAGGAATTTTATCTTAGAAGTTGTGTTTGTGAGCGTTTCTTTGATAAGGTTTAGGGTTTTCGGATCGAGTCCTAGCTCCTCAAGGATAATAAAGAGAGATTGCCTATCGATTGAATCATAAGCCTTTGCGAAATCAAGAAAGGAACAAATGATCGGACTGTTTCTGACTGCTTTGTATTTTAGTGTTGTCTTCAAATTGAAAATTTGTTCTGCACAGGATCGGTGAGGGCGAAAGCCAGCTTGGTATTCACCAATACTGTGTTCGAGTTGTTCTTGTGTTCGTTGAAGAAGACAAGCTGAGAGTATTTTATAAGTGACTTGGAGAAGGGAGATTCCTCGATAGTTGTTTATATCTGCCATGTCTTCCTTTTTATGCAGTGGATGAATTAGGGCGCATTTCCAATCTTCTGGTAGTTTTTCTGTCTGCCAAATGCCTGTGATGATTTGAGTAAGTTCTTTGAGGGAATTTGGTCCAAGATTTTTAAGTAGTTCTGCAGTGATGTTATCTTCTCCGGATGCCTTGTTGTTTTTCAGTCTATGAATATGTCTTTGGATCTCCTCTAGTGTAGGTGGTGGGGATTCTGGATTTGTGTAGATAGCAGTTTCTTGAGGGAATCTTGAAGAAGGTTCAGGGCAATTGAGGAGTCCTGAAAAGTAACTTGCCAGCTCCTCACAATTTTCCCGATTTGTGAGCGCTAGTTTTCCATCTGGTTTTCTGAAACATAGCTTTCGTGAGCCGTATCCATTGATTCTCCCAGCAAAGGTCTTATAGAAGTCTCGTACATTATAGTTACGGAAATTTTCTTCAATAGACTCACACTGTTCCTTGAGGTACTTCCTCTTGACTTGTCTGATTGTTTTTGCCACTTGTCTTCTGGTGTTGTGGAAGTGATCTAGATTTTCTGGGGATTTTTTACTGTTGTACTTCAGAATGGCTTTCTTTCTTTCTTCCAGCGCTTTTTCACATCCAGAGTTCCACCAGGGGTGTTTTGTGTTCTTTTTCAATGAGATCAGTTCTTTTGCCTTCCTTGTAATTTTTGTTCGAAATTTTTCCCAAGAGTCAACTGGTTCCTTTTCCCACTCCTCCTTCAGATTGGTTTCTTTGATTGTTCGTGTGTCAAATTTCATCATGTGTGTTTTCTTCGGATAGAATTTTTTGGGGTGAATTTCACTTTAATGCGTGTTAAGTAGTGGTCTGAGTCAATGTTCGCCCCTCTGCGGACTTGGACATCATGGATCTCTTTCTGTACGAAATAGGAGATGGCAATGTGGTCAATCTGATATTTGCCGATCTCTTGTATGGGGGACCTCCAGGTCTTTTGTTTTCTAGGTTTCTTTCTCAAAGATGTAGACATTATTTTTAGATTATTTTGTTGGCATAGTTCAATAAATCTCAGTCCGTTTCTGTTGGTGAATCTGTGTGCTGGATATTTTCCTACAGTTTTTTGGTGTTCTTTCTCTCTGCCAATTTGTGCATTGAAATCTCCCATTAAGATTTTGATATCATCCCGGGGAATTTTGGCCATGACATCTTCAAGTTTAGTCCAGAATTTTTCAGTTTGTAGTTGGCGTTTTTTGTTGTCTATGTTTGTGGGTGCATGAACATTTGTCAATGTGTATTTCTTGTTGGCGCACTGGATACGCATGGTCATGAGGCGATTATTTATGGAAGAGACCTCTCTAATTGAGCCTAATATATTTCTGTGCACCGCAAATGCCATGCCCAGGAGTGGCGTACCATTGGCAATTCGTTTGTCAGTCTTGCTCTTGAAGATGCGATAGTTTCCATAGTCTATTGTATTTTCATCCGTGAATCTAGTTTCTTGTAACGCTAAGATCTTAATTTTTTGTTGGTCTAGCTCTGTTACTAAGTTGTGTAATTTTCCAGGTTGAATTAGGGTCTGAATGTTAAAGGTACCAATGTACATGGGAACCTTGGGGCGAAGTTTGCTTGAGAACTCTGATCGTGATGGCTCGGGTTCCCCAGAATCCGACAACCCAGTTGTCGTCTGTCGACGAGTGGATTGGTTACCACCTGGGGTAATTCTGTCATTACTCTCACGAATCATGATGGCTTGTAAGTTTTGGTCCAGTGGTTCCACTGGGTGTTTAGAACCAGGAATTGTCAGTTCCTGGAGCATATAATACAGCCGCACCTACTAGATGGACAGACACTGACCTCGCTGCCGCTCGACTCGAGTACAGACGCATTGAGGATTTGGAATGTGAGATTTTTTTTCAAGGTTTTCTCCTATAGATCCGCCGTGTTCTGCGTTAACAGGGTCACCTCGTGTAGGATGTGGCTCTTCACCACGCACGGACGGTGTTATATATATTGGTGAGCCGCCAGCAGTGGTGGATGTGAGGAGAGAGAGGGCAGAATTTTGGGAGCGGATGATCTGGACGTGTGTCCATCAGAAAGAGTAAATTTGTAATACTGGATATCATGAACTATATATATATATATATGTATATATATATATATATATATAGTTCATGATATCCAGTATTACAAATTTACTCTTTCTGATGGACACACGTCCAGATCATCCGCTCCCAAAATTCTGCCCTCTCTCTCCTCACATCCACCACTGCTGGCGGCTCACCAACTGCACAACGCTACGCGCTGTTCACATCCAACTGTCCAACACTACAATAGCAAATATTCCAACAATGCAAATCAGCCACAGATTGCACACGGCACAGTCAGTGATTTTAATACAGAGCGCTACGTGGCGTCGCCAACATAAAAACCTAAACATCCTACTTACAAAGTGACAGACAGAAGGTGTGAGATTGGGATTGTACAGTAGGTGACCGAACTGCTTCGAACCGATTTGCCGAAGAATGTTCTGAGTGACAACAGCAGAATGGGGACGTGCGTTATTATGGAGCAACAACGTGCCGCAACTGAGCGTTCCAGGTCTTTTGTTTCTAATTGCGACGGTTTCACCTCTGTAAAGGGACTCAACAAGCAAACTACGATTAAAAAACCGGTGATCAGCGGTGGATGTCTTCAGTGATGGCGTCTGTCTACGAAGAGGGCACAGAAAAGTGGGGTTCCCGCTATGTAAAAGTCTGGACTATAGTGGCGACCATATATACTCTTTCACGCAAAAATAAATTTTGCTTTGAAGAAAAGAATTTTTATCAGTTCTTTTCCAAAACGGTACTTACTTTCCGGTTTTCCGGACATGCCTCGTGTACAATCGGTTATATGCAAAAATTGTTATAAAATACCTTAGACGGCGGTTAAAAACGATGGATAATGACTGAGGGCACGAAAATCGGTCTGAACGATAAAGCGAAAGTTAACGCTAAATCGACGGTTTTTACCGACAGAACACATAAACGAAGTTTCCTAAAACTCTGTATGAGTACCTGACTGGTGTTCAGTGTCATATTTGCATTTTCAAGAGGCTGAGTTAAACTTGTTGTTTGTTGCCTTCAGTCCGGAGACTCCAGCTCTCCATGCTACTGTAGCCTGTGCAACCTTCTTCATCTCCCAGTACCTACTGCAACCTACATCCTTCTGAATCTGTTTAGTGTATTCATCTCTTGGTCTCCCTCTACGATTTTTACCCTCCGAGCTGCCCTCCAATACTAAATTGGTGATCCATTGACGCCTCAGAATATGCCCTACCAATCAATCCCTTCTTCTAGTCAAGTTGTGCGACAAACTTATCTTCTCCCCAGTTCTGTTCAATACGTCTTCATTAGTTATGTAATCTACCCATCTAATCTTAAGCATTCTTCTGTAACACCACATTGCGAAGGCTTCTATTCTCTTCTTGTCCAAACTTTTTATCGTCCGTGTTTCACGGCTACACTCCATACAAATACTTTCAGAAACGACTTCCTGACTCTTAAATCTATACTCGAAGTTAACAAATTTCTCTTCTTCAGAAACGCTTTCCTTACCATTGCCAATCTACGTTTTATATCCTCTCTATGTCGACCATCATCAGTTATTTTGCTTCCCAAATAGCAAAACTCATTTATTACTTTAAGCGTCTCTTTTCCTAATCTAATACCTCAGCATCACCCGATTTAATTCGACTACATTCCATTATCCTCGTTTTGCTTTTGTTGGTGTTCATTTTATGTCCTCCTTTCAAGACACTGTCCATTCCGTTCAGCTGCTGTTATAGGTCCTTTGCTGTCTCTCACAGAATTACAATGTCATCGCCGAACCTCAAAGTTTTTATTTCTTCTCCGTGTATTTTAATTCTTACTCCGAATTTTTCTTTTGCTTCCTTTACTGCTTGCTCAATATACAGATTGAATAACATCGGGGAGAGGCTACAGCCCTGTTTCACTCCCTTCCCAACCACTGTTTCCCTTCCATGCCCATCGACTCTTATAACTGCCATCTGGTGTTTGTACAAATTGTAAATAGCCTTCCGCTCCCTGTATTTTAGCGCTGCCACCTTCAGAATTTGAAAGAGGGTATTCCAGTCATCATTGTCAAAAGCTTTCCCTAAGTCTACAATAACAGAAACGTAGGTTTGCCTTTCCTTAATATATTTTCTAAGACAAGTCGTAGGGTCAGTTGCCTCACGTGTTCCAACATTTCTACGGAATCCAAACTGATCTTCCCCGAGGTCGGCTTCTACCAAACCGCTTATTTTGCGAGTACGCGTGATATCAGTCGATAACAGTGTTATACGAAACAAAAAACACGACGCACCACAAAGGAATTATCCGAATGGGACGGAACTCGATGTATGTGATGTACATGTGCCGAAAAGCAGACGACTACAGTCAGAGAAAAACTGGATGATTTATTCAAGAGAAAGAGCATCTCAAATTGAGGAACTCAGTAAGGCGTTGGTCCACCTCTGGTTCTTATGAAAGCGGATATTCGGCTTGACCTTGGTCGACAGAGTTGTGGAATGTTCTCCTGAGGCATATCGAGCCAAATTCTGTCCGGTTGACTAGTTAGATTGTCAAAATCCAGAGGTCGTTGGAGGACCCTGTTCACAACCCTACGAACGTTCACAATTCGGGAGAGATCCGGCGACCTTACTGGCCAAGGCGGCATTTGGCGAGCAAAGAAACAAGCGAGACAAGCAGTAGGAACACTCGCTGTGTGCGGGCGGGCATTATATTGCAGAACTAGACTCCTGGAAATGGAAAAAAGAACACATTGACACCGGTGTGTCAGACCCACCATACTTGCTCCGGACACTGCGAGAGGGCTGTACAAGCAATGATCACACGCACGGCACAGCGGACACACCAGGAACCGCGGTGTTGGCCGTCGAATGGCGCTAGCTGCGCAGCATTTGTGCACCGCTGCCGGCAGTGTCAGCCAGTTTGCCGTGGCATACGGAGCTCCATCGCAGTCTTTAACACTGGTAGCATGCCGCGACGGCGTGGACGTGAACCGTATGTGCAGTTGACGGACTTTGAGCGAGGGCGTATAGTGGGCATGCGGGAGGCCGGGTGGACGTACCGCCGAATTGCTCAACACGTGGGGCGTGAGGTCTCCACAGTACATCGATGTTGTCGCCAGTGGTCGGCGGAAGGTGCACGTGCCCGTCGACCTGGGACCGGACCGCAGCGACGCACGGATGCACGCCAAGACCGTAGGATCCTACGCAGTGCCGTAGGGGACCGCACCACCACTTCCCAGCAAATTAGGGACACTGTTGCTCCTGGGGTATCGGCGAGGACCATTCGCAACCGTCTCCATGAAGCTGGGCTACAGTCCCGCACACCGTTAGGCCGTCTTCCGCTCACGCCCCAACATCGTGCAGCCCGCCTCCAGTGGTGTCGCGACAGGCGTGAATGGAGGGACGAATGGAGACGTGTCGTCTTCAGCGATGAGAGTCGCTTCTGCCTTGGTGCCAATGATGGTCGTATGCGTGTTTGGCGCCGTGCAGGTGAGCGCCACAATCAGGACTGCACACGACCGAGGCACACAGGGCCAACACCCGGCATCATGGTGTGGGGAGCGATCTCCTACACTGGCCGTACACCACTGGTGATCGTCGAGGGGACACTGAATAGTGCACGGTACATCCAAACCGTCATCGAACCCATCGTTCTACCATTCCTAGACCGGCAAGGGAACTTGCTGTTCCAACAGGACAATGCACGTCCGCATGTATCCCGTGCCACCCAACGTGCTCTAAAAGGTGTAAGTCAACTACCCTGGCCAGCAAGATCTCCGGATCTGTCCCCCATTGAGCATGTTTGGGACTGGATGAAGCGTCGTCTCACGCGGTCTGCACGTCCAGCACGAACGCTGGTCCAACTGAGGCGCCAGGTGGAAATGGCATGGCAAGCCGTTCCACAGGCCTACATCCAGCATCTCTACGATCGTCTCCATGGGAGAATAGCAGCCTGCATTGCTGCGAAAGGTGGATATACACTGTACTAGTGCCGACATTGTGCATGCTCTGTTGCCTGTGTCTATGTGCCTGTGGTTCTGTCAGTGTGATCATGTGATGTATCTGACCCCAGGAATGTGTCAATAAAGTTTCCCCTTCCTGGGACAATGAATTCACGGTGTTCTTATTTCAATTTCCAGGAGTGTATAAACCCGGGATGGCTCGCCATGAAGGGCAACAAAATGGGGTGTCGGATCTCGTCGACGTATCACTGCGCTCTAAAGGTGTAGCATAAACAACCAAAGGAATCCTGCTATGAAAGTAAATGGCATCACTCCTTGTTGTCGTGCCGCATGGTGGGCGACAGTCAGGTCGGTTCCCCACCCCTGTTCGGAGCGTCTCCAAATACGTCTTCGACCTCGAATCTAATTCACTGAAGTATCTTCAGTGATGATTCCCGCTTCGGACTGAGCCCTGATGACCAGTGAAGACGTGCCTGCAGACGCGGTGGCATACCAGCCTCACTCTAGCCTTCCATGCGGCACGACAGCCAGGAGTGATGGTCTGGAGTGCTGCTTCATTTCACAGCAGGACGCCTTTGGTTGCATCCGCGGCATCCATACAGCACAACAGTACGCCTAGGATACTGTACGGGACGCTTTATTGCCCTTCATTTCGAGAAACCCTAGTCTTACATTCTAGCAAGATAACGCCATTACACAGACTGCTTGTCGTCGTGCTAGTCAAACTGTACCTTGGCCTGAAAGGTTGCCGGATCTCTCCTCAACTGAGAACTTTTGGAGCATTAAAGGCAGGACCATGAAACTATCTCGGTATTTTGACGATACAATGCGCAATTGCACAGAATTTGACACTATATGCCTCAGGAGCACACGTAACACTCTATGAATCAATGTGAAACCGAATAACTGCTTGCATATGGTTAAAAGCGGATCTAAATCCCCTATTCAGTCACTCGTTGACCACGATGGCACCGAAACAGAGGACGACCGAAGAAAGGCAGAAATACTGAATTCAGTGTTCCGAAACTGTTTCACTGCGGAAAATCGTAACACGGTCCCTGACTTCAGCCGTCGCACGGACGCCAAAATGGAAAATATTGAAATAAACGATATCGGAATTGAAAAACAACTGCTATCACTTAGTAGCGGAAAAGCATCCGGACCAGACGAGATACCCTTAAGATTCTACAGTGATTATGCTAAAGAACTTGCCCCCTTTCTATCAGCAATTTATCGTAGATCGCTGGAAGAACGTAAAGTACCTAGCGACTGGAAGAAAGCGCAGGTCGTTCCCATTTTCAAGAAGGGTCATAAATCAGATGCGAATAATTATAGGCCTATTTCGCTTACGTCAATCTGTTGTAGAATAATGGAACATGTTTTGTGTTCTCGTATTATGACGTTCTTAGATAATACAAATCTCCTTCATCAAAACCAACATGGATTCCGCAAACAGAGACCATGTGAAACTCAGCTCGCCCTATTTGCCCAAGAAATTCACAGTGCCGTAGACACTGGCGAGCAGATTGATGCCGTATTCCTGGACTTCAGGAAGGCATTTGATACGGTTCCGCACTTACGTTTAGTGAAAAAAATACGAGCTTACGGAATATCGGACCAGGTTTGTGATTGGATTCAGGATTTCCTAGAAGAAAGAACACAACATGTCATTCTTAACGGTTCAAAATCTGCAGATGTAGAGGTAATTTCGGTAGTACCGCAGGGAAGCGTGATAGGAGCTTTATTGTTTACAATATACATAAATGACTTAGTTGACAACATCGGTAGCTCCGTGACGCTATTTGCAGATGACACGGTTGTCTACAAGAAAGTAGCAACATCAGAAGACTCGTACGTACTCCAGGAGGACCTGCAGAGGATTAATGCATGGTGCGACAGCTGGCTTTCCCTAAACGTAGATAAATGTAATATAATGAGCATACATAGGGGCAGAAATCCAATCCAGTACGATTATGCCATAGGTGGTAAATCATTGGAAGCGGTAACGACCGTAAAATACTTAGGAGTTACTATCCGGAGCGATCTGAAGTGGAATGATCACATAAAACAAATAGTGGGAAAAGCAGGCGCCAGGTTGAGATTCATAGGAAGAATTCTAAGAAAATGTGACTCATCGACGAAAGAAGTAGCTTACAAAACGCTTGTTCGTCCGATTCTTGAGTATTGCTCATCAGTATGGGACCCTTACCAGGTTGGATTAATAGAAGAGATAGACATGATCCAGCGAAAAGCAGCGCGATTCGTCATGGGGACATTTAGTCAGCGCGAGAGCGTTACGGAGATGCTGAACAAGCTCCAGTGGCGGACACTTCAAGAAAGGCGTTACGCAATACGGAGAGGTTTATTATCGAAATTACGAGAGAGCACATTCCGGGAAGAGATGGGCAACATATTACTACCGCCCACATATATCTCGCGTAATGATCACAACGAAAAGATCCGAGAAATTAGAGCAAATACGGAGACTTACAAGCAGTCGTTCTTCCCACGCACAATTCGTGAATGGAACAGGGAAGGGGGGATCAGATAGTGGTACAATAAGTACCCTCCGCCACACACCGTAAGGTGGCTCGCGGAGTATAGATGTAGATGTAGATGTAAAAGTGGTGGGCCTTTTTTTCTTGTCTTAGTATATATGTTTCTGTTACAGGTAACTATTGTCGTGTCCCACTGACGAGTCCTGAGAGGGAGTGGAAGGATTGCAAGAATGTGAGTGAAAGAAATTACTTGGCAGGAGGTCTCGTGGCCGTGGGCTGCCTTCTGTGCACTTGCTCCACTGGAAAGAGGGCTGTAGGGTGAGTTAGAATACACGTCTCACCTGTTGGTAAGTAATATTCAGTATAGACAGCTTCTGGCGTTGCTCATCATTGGCGTACTTGGTCGGCCTAGTCCTTCCACAGCGATCTCTCGTTTCACGTGCTGAAATGTTGTCAGTTGTGGAAGACGTCACTGGCTGCATTCCTGTACGTTGTTCAAACATGGCTGACGTTTCTACGCATGTAGAACCGGAAACTCACTCTGTGAGCAGAAACATTACTACTGTCCACCACTAGACTGAATGCTGCCTATGGGATAGTATTTAATTGGAATAGGGACAAATGGAAAATAATTGTAGCGACGATGCGGATCACAAACAGGAAAAAAAAAAATCAATGCCAAAACGACTTTCACAAATGGCAGGTTGGTATGATCTGGATCCTGGGAAAGTGTATCTCGAAAATGACGAAGCTAGTCGACTGTTTTCGTGCTATAGACATGAGCATCTATAGATTGTGGTTCAAGGGCGGTACTGGACGTGTACGGAACATGGAGGTCTAAAGCTGCCCAGTTCACAGCCATGGTCTAGTACCTAGCATTGCTGCCTCTTGATCATGGGATCCCAGATTCAACCCCCAGTCAGGTAGGGGATTTCCTCAACCCAGGCACTGGGTATTTGTATAGACCTCATCATTTCATCATCATCTTCATCATCATTCATGACTGGCAAGACTGGACAGTGTAAAAAATTGGACTTTGAAAACAATTGGGACTTTGTATGGGCGCTGATGACCATGCAGTTGAGTGCCCCACAAACCAAACATCATCATCGAAAGCTGCCCCGTCTGTAAATCAGGACATTTAGCAGTGTGTGGTAGACCTCATGGCAGAGCAGAATTCTGGTGCTGGCACAAGTGTTTTTGAACAACTGTTGAGAGTGCACATTTTTGGAGAGCGTACATTGTTGGATAGCGCACATTGTTGGGTTCAGCAGCAGACGATCCCTATGTCTCCTATTGTTGATGCATCGACATCGTCCATTAAGATCGCAGACGGCGCGATATTACGATGATTAGATCTTGATGAGAAGAAACGCATTGCCTCATCGAATGAACCATGTTTCTTGTGACACGAAGTCGTGCCTAGATACGCAGTTATTCAGGGGAATGATGGTCGAAATTCGCACTGCTCCAAGAACATATTGGGATGGGGCCGTTATTATCCCTATAGGAGCCTTTCACCTGGGGATCCATTGGACCTGCAATAGTAAGCCAAGTCACTGTGACAGCTATGGACTGTTGTTGTTGTGGTCTTCGGTTCGAAGACTGGTTTGATGCAGCTCTCCACGCTACTCTATCCTGTGAAAGCCTCTTCACCTCCGAATTACTACTGCAGCCTACATCCTTCTGGATCTGTTTACTCTATTTATCTCTTGGTCTCCCTCTACTATTTTTATCCCGCACAATACCCTCCAGTACTAAACTGGTGATCCCTTGATGTCTCAGAAAGTGTGCCACCAACCGATCCCATCCTCTAGTCAGGTTGTGTCACAAATTTCTTTTCTCCCCACTTCTGTTCAGTACCACCTCATTAGTTGCGTGATCTACCCATCTAATCAGCATTCTTTTGTACCGCAACATTTCAAAAACTTCTATTCTCTTTTTGTCTACACTGTCTATCATCCATGCTTCATTTCTACACATGGCTTCACTTCATGCAAATACTTTCAAAATAGACTTCCTTACACTTAAATCTATATTTGATGTTAATAAATTTCTCTTCTTCGAAAACATTCCCATTGCCAGTCTACATGGACTACGTGAACATTTTTTGTGGGCCACCTGCTTCTGTTCATTATTGTTGTCTTCCCCGATGGCGATGGTATCTTTCCGAAGGAAAAGCGTCTTTATCACTAGGTCGGAATTTTGATATAATGGTTTGAGGTGTGTGACGATGTGCTGATGATTCCGTGGCTACCTAATTTCCCTGCTTTGAATCCAATGAAGCACTTCTTGGATGCTACCGTTGTCACCTCCGCGGCACACAAACCTATGGTCCGTAATTTACGGCAATTGCGTGACCTGTATGCACAGATGCGACACACCTCTACAAACCTACCAGGGACTTACCAAATCCGTGTCAAGAGGAACAGCTTCTGCATTTCGTTCCATAGGTTGACTAACATGTTATTATTCAGGTGGACATAATTGTTTGTCACACCAGTGTATAGAGGCAGTACTGGTCCGGCTACCAGGAACTCTGACTCGGACGTGGTTACTTTGCCATCACTACAGTGCCCACTACATTATGCAAAGTGTGCCAGAATCACCCTTAACTACTGTCCGAGAGACTTCGCATCCTGCTAACTCTGGACACAATACCCGGCTCCAGAGCTCCGCACGTCATCGCCATGTAACAGCTGTCGTCATTAAAATACACCGGCGATATCAACTTCACATGTTACATTTCCCTCTGGTCCCTGGGGCAGTTTGATTCAGGCTTTGGCAGATATTAACAAATCATCACTCGTCATATTTTAATAACGCTTTCCACATATCGCACACTGCAATTTGCATCACTCGAAATGAATGCTATAGAAGCATTGACGTAGTAAAATATAAATGGCGGCAAGAGTGAATCAAAATGAGTTTTAATACCTAACAGAGTGATCACATAACGTGGACTACCATTTTTTTAGGATTCTGTACCTCGATCATCAAAAAAGGAACCCATGTAGCGGCCACTTTGTTGTTCGTTTGTCTGTCTGTCTGTCCGACTGTTGAAAACGCTTTTTCTTAGGTATGAGTAGATGAATCAAGTTAAAGTTTATGTCACATACTTAGGGATACGGCGCTTCTCGGTCTAAGTAGTTATGCTACTAAGTCGATGGAGTCGAAGAATACGGCTTTTTATATCACGTAGTTTGACACCCGCAAACTAACTCATCGAAATCTACGGGTACTTCTCTTTCACCTAGAATCACGAACTTCGGCAAGAGGCAGGATTTCAAACAACAAACAAAGAAAAAATACGAAAACTATTAATTATCTCACCGAAAAAACATTTCTAATTTGATGGTCTGTTTTTCCATCCTTCTGTTAAGACTGTTTTTTCTCAGGAACAGGTGGACTTACCGAGTCTAAATTTACGTCATGTATTGCAGTTTATAGTCTTTTGATGGTGTTAAAATGTAAAGCTTCTAAGATAAGTCAGTCAAAATATACGGCCGTTTATGTCACATATTTTGATATTCGCAAACTCACACCTGTAGGATGCTTCCTCATGTTGTGGCTATACAAGTAAAGGAAAAATCCAAAAACTGTTAATTTCTAAGCATATCACAAGAATAAGTCTTTCTGTTGTCATTTGTTATCTGACTTAAAACATGAAATTACAACATCCTCAAGTTTTTGAATCCCTTGGACCGATATCTTGCCATTATCAATGTCGATAACATGGTGCTGTACCAACGCTTATTATTCACAACCTATCTTACGACGTGTGGCCGCGCTCCAACTATCTGAAGCCTCCCCCCCCACCCTTCCTTGCTCCATTCACATACATGACTGCTAGTAGACAATCACATTAGTTCAAATATTTCGAAGTTTTTAATTTTCGTTAGTTCGTTAGATGTATTTGGGACGAACTGTTTGGTGGAGATAGGATATTACTCTAACTACGTATGTAATGTGTTCCTAAGATGCCTTTCCAGCCGGTGTGGCCGAGCGGTTCTAGGCGCTTCATACTGGAACCGCGCGACCGCTACTGTCACAGGTTCGAATCCTGCCTCGCGCATGGATGTGTGTGATGTCCTTAGGTTAGTTCGGTTTAAGTAGTTCTAAGTTCTAGGGAACTGATGACCTCAGATGTTAAGTCCCATAGTGCTCAGAGCCATTTGAAACATTTTTTTAAGATGCCTCCTAGTTACACTCCACCCTCAGGAACACTACTTTGATTGAAAGCAAAGGATTGATGACGCAAATTAAGTGTGAATGAGCATTATCAGTGTCTTCATGAGTGGACACTTTCACATAATTCATAATCACTGCCTGATATACCGCCAAAATATGGCATTAAGAACAGGATTTACCATGGGTTAGCCTAGTTCTGTAATGACTGATGGTTTGAATATAGAAATAGATTTATTATATAACAACATATCATTGGTACCACAACATGTAGAAATAACTTCACTTACACTGCTGACACTTTTATATATATATATATATATATATATATATATATATATATATATATATATATACCCAAACTGGCTATATAGGCCCGTTGGTACCACCAGCCACTGTGTCATCTTCAGACCACATCACTGGATGCAAATATGGAGGGGCATGTGGTCAGCATCGGCAGACTAGTCTCCCATCCGTATGTCAGTTTACGAGACCGTAGCCACTACTTCTCAGTCAAGTAGCTCCTCAGTTTGCCTCACTGGGGTTGAGTGCACCTCACTTGCCAACAGCACTCAGTAGACTGAATGATCACCTATCCCAGAGATAGCCCAGCCCGACTTCACTTAACTTCAGTGATCTGATGGGAACCAGTGTTACCACTGCGGTAAGGTTGTTGGTGTACAGGTGAGGTGCCGTTAAAATGCACAACAGCCTGAAGATGTACCTGCAGACTGACTGCCACTAACAAGGGAACCTCCCCATTGCACCCCACTCAGATTTAGTTATAAGTTGGCACAGTGGACAGGCCTTGATAAACTGAACACAGATCAATTGAGAAAACAGGAAGAAGTTGTGTGGAATTGTGAAAAAATAAGCAAAATATACAAACTGAGTAGTCCATTGGCCTCATAAGCAGCATATTGGAGTATGTGAGTTTAGGAGCGCCGTGGTCCCGTGGTAGCGTGAGCAGCTGCGGAACGAGAGGTCCATGGTTCAAGTCTTCCCTCGACTGAAAATTTTACTTTCTTTATTTTTGCATAGTTATTATCTGTCCGTTCGTTCATTGACATCTCTGTTCACTGTAATAAGTTTAGTGTCTGTGTTTTGCGACCGCATCGCAAAACCGTGCGATTAGTAGACGAAAGGACGTGCCTCTCCAATGGGAACAGGAAACATTTGATCGCAAGGTCATAGGTCAACCGATTCCTCCACAGGAAAACACATCTGATACATTCTATACGACACTGGTGACGACATGTGCGTCACATGACAGGAATATGTTGTCGACCCACCTAACTTGTACACTTGGCGAATGGGTAAAAAGATTCTTCTACCTTGCCCGATTTAGGTTTTCTTGTGGATGTGATAATCACTCCCAAAAAAGTGATGAAAACATAAGAGTTTGTCACATAAACTGAAAATAAAAAAATTAATCTTTTCAGTCGATGGAAGATTTGAACCAAGGACCTCTCGTACCGCAGCTGCTCACGTTACCAGGAGACCACGGTGCTCCTGCGTTCCCATCGTCCTTAATGTTGTCTATCGCCCTTGAACTACTCAGTTTGTATATTTTGCTTATTTTTTCACAGTTCAACACAACTTCTTCCTGTTTTCTCAATTGATCTGTGTTCAGTTTTTCAAGGCCTATCCACTGTGCCAACTTATAACTAAATCTGAGGGGGGTGCGATGGGGAGGTTCCCTTGTAAGTATCTCAATTAGTTTTACTGCTCGCTTGTGTGCAACCAATACTTTGCAAATGATGAGTTAGCTAAAAAATTATCCTGCAAAACAAAATTGAGTTGAAGTATGCAGAACCTGTTAGGAAGTTGATTCACTGGTTTCGAAAGACTTGTAAGAAAATGATACGAGTACTGACAGTAAGTATATCGTCCGCTTACTTGTGGAATTTAATTGCAGACGGTCGGATGCTTCCAGCTTACATTGTGCCCCGGTTCTAATAGCATGGCTCACACGTAACTGTGGCTTTGACCTTCATATTCGGTGTGCTGTAGTTGGAAGGAATGGGGAGGGTCATCTGGTGCGAGCACCAGAAAGACGTTCGCGCCTGGTAGCTGAATGGTCAGCGTGACGGATTGTCAATCCTCTGGGCCTGGGTTCTATTCCCGGCTGTGTCGGGGCATTTTCTCCGCCCAGGGACTGGGTGTTGTGCTGTCGTCATCATCATTCTATCATCCTCATCGAGTGCAGGTCGCCGAAGTGGCGGCAAATTGGAAGACTGCCACCCGGCGACCAGCCTGCCCGACGGGGGCCCTAACCATACGATTAAATGAATAAATGAACCAGAAAGACACGGCAGTGCATCGATACTATTACGGCGGCAGAGGTTATGTGGGTCAGGAATAACTGTAGAAAGGCTCTAGGCATCCCACGCAGGCGGAGCGTACTGGCGCCTTCCCTCTGAGTGAGGTAGGGGTCTCTCGGTGACAAATGGCGAACCGGCCGACACTGTGCGCCCCTCATTTCCCCTGGGTCCAATTACGACGAGCCACCCTCCCCTCCCGTCCCTACTCCCCGACACCCGCCCCTCCAACACCCCCGCACTTTACGTTTCAGCAGACGCGGTGAAAGCTGGCAGCGCGGAGCCTCGGGCCGTCTGCAGAATCTCCACTGGCGCCAGCCTTTAACCTCCAGAAAGGAGTTCCCCAGCAGCGGTATAGGATGGGAGGCGGCGGGTGGGTGGGGGGTGCGCTGATTGATGAGAGCCGGGCGGGCGCAGGGCTTAGAAACAAATCGTTCCGATGACGGAGGCGTCGGAGACAGCGAAACGTCGCCTTATCGCACCTCGTAGCCAGCTCTTTTTGAAACTCCAAGAAATCGATTACCATTTCCGTCCACCCAGCCTTTCCTCCCCAGCAACTTTAGAAACTTTCCAACAACAAAACTTTGGGGTTGCGGCGACCCCAGCATTAAACGCAAGGAGCTTCGAAAACAGTAGAAAAACGATGTTCAGTTCTCTAAATCCGACTGAAACATACACAGACAATCAAGCATTTAAAACGCACACACACCACCCATGCACACATCAATGTGCACAAACACACGAACACACACACACACACACACACACACACACACACACACACAAAAGCACCTGAAAAAATAAAGCACCTTAACAGAGCACACGCATCGCTACCATATGGCCACTTGCACTTCACTAGTTTGTCTGAAGTTTAACTAATGTACTGGGTTATGGTTCTGTTTTATGTTGTTGTGGTGGTGTGTACGTATTATTGTGAAACGTATGAAAATATAACAGCAAGAATAGCAATACTAGTATTATTTGAAAGAAAGAGATAATCTCCGACAAATCTTATTTATGCGCTGCTGAGCCCGACTACAATGAATTATTTTGTCATACCTTATCACTACAAATAAATATTGAAGTGCTGCTTCACTAATTCAGTAAGTGACATTAAAATGTATGCACCAAATAATTAATATATCACACCACAATCTTTTCCCATAACAATACTGGTGTCGTAAATATTTTTATTTAAAGTCACTGATAAATTACTCTGATAAAAATTATTCTTACTCACCCACCTCAAAAAAATATTTCATTTCCTTGAAGTCTAATATTGTTCTACTGAATGCTATTTTCGCTGCTAGGATACAAAAATAACCAATTTCTGTGGGTCCTTGTCTTTGGAGTTCAAATATTGTAATAACGATCGAAAGAATTAATGTCTGATTATTTCTGCAGTTTGAAATTGTCACTCCATACGCTCACGTAATGGTGGCCGACAAAGCACAATCTGGACTGCTGTGAACACTAAACTTAAAATATTCATAGTCGGTTACCTGATTGCAAATAAAAGTCCGTACACTAGAATTCCATTTAGTAAATTGTACGTTATATTTTTCTTTTGATCACTTATGACTACCTTTCACAATATTGAAAAGAACAGACCTCAGCTTATATTCGATCTCATCCGCTTCATACAACATAGAGAACAATAGAAGAAGGTAAGTTTCACAGACAACACACTGCCAATACATTCTTTAAATGGCTCTGAGCACTATGGGACTTAACTTCTAAGGTCATCAGTCCCCTAGAACTTAGAACTACTTAAACCTAACTAACCTAAGGACATCACACACATCCATGCCCGACGCAGGATTCGAACCTGTGAGCGTAGCGGTCGCGCGGTTCCAGACTGTAGCGCCTAGAACCGCTCGGCCACACCGGCCTGAAATACATTCTTTGAGTGCTATTATCTTTTGTTATATGATTATTCTCTGTAGAAAACTGGTTATAAGAGTAATAAAACATATTGTTCCCAGAATGAGATTTTCACTCTGCAGCGGAGTGTGCGCTGATATGAAACTTCCTGGCGGATGAAAACTGTGTGCACTCCGCTGCAGAGTGAAAATCTCATTCTGGAAACATCCCCCAGGCTGTGGCTAAGCCATGTCTCTGCAATATCCTTTCTTTCAGGAGTGCTAGTTCTGCAAGGTTCGCAGGAGAGCTTCTGTAAAGTTTGGAAGGTAGGAGACGAGATACTAGCAGAAGTAAAGCTGTGAGGACAGGGCGTCAGTGGTGCTTCGGTAGCTCAGATGGTAGAGCACTTGCCCGCGAAAGGCAAAGGTCCCGACTTCGAGTCTCGGTCGGGCACACAGTTTTAATTTGCCAGGACGTATCAAACATATTGTTGTTCGAAATTATTTAAATTTCATAATATAATAATAAGCCACAACATTATAATAAGTCATTCCTCCGTTTTCACATATAGGCTTAAAAGCCATTTCTGGAAAAATATTCATCACTTCATAAATCTCGAACACTGTCGCATATGCTGGTGACACAAAATATTGGCTTTAACATTGCCTCAATGTCGAATTAATTATTATGAATCACACCCGCTGAAAATCTAGATAACTTAAAAATATTAGCAAGAAAGTCGGGGAAGTTCAATTAGAGGTGAAAAATGAGAAAACAAAATTCAGAAGGGTAGAAAGATGCAGTATGCCCTTCTCCTCCTCTTTCCTTCCTATATCCATTTCCTCTTCCTTCTCTTCCCTATCCACTATCTCCTCTTCCTTTTCTCTATCCATCTCCTCCTCCGCATACTGAGGGAAAGTAATACACTCCTGGAAATTGAAATAAGAACACCGTGAATTCATTGTCCCAGGAAGGGGAAACTTTATTGACACATTCCTGGGGTCAGATACATCACATGATCACACTGACAGAACCACAGGCACATAGACACAGGCAACAGAGCATGCACAATGTCGGCACTTGTACAGTGTATATCCACCTTTCGCAGCAATGCAGGCTGCTATTCTCCCATGGAGACGATCGTAGAGATGCTGGATGTAGTCCTGTGGAACGGCTTGCCATGCCATTTCCACCTGGCGCCTCAGTTGGACCAGCGTTCGTGCTGGACGTGCAGACCACGTGAGACGACGCTTCATCCAGTCCCAAACATGCTCAATGGGGGACAGATCTGGAGATCTTGCTGGCCAGGGTAGTTGACTTACACCTTCTAGAGCACGTTGGATGGCACGGGATACATGCGGACGTGCATTGTCCTGTTGGAACAGCAAGTTCCCTTGCCGGTCTACGAATGGTAGAACGATGGGTTCGATGAAGGTTCGGATGTACCGTGCACTATTCAGTGTCCCCTCGACGATCACCAGTGGTGTACGGCCAGTGTAGGAGATCGCTCCCCACACCATGATGCCGGGTGTTGGCCCTGAGTGCCTTGGTCGTATGCAGTCCTGATTGTGGCGCTCACCTGCACGGCGCCAGACACGCATACGACCATCATTGGCACCAAGGCAGAAGTGACTCTCATCGCTGAAGACGACACGTCTCCATTCGTCCCTCCATTCACGCCTGTCGCGACACCACTGGAGGCGGGCTGCACGATGTTGGGGCGTGAGCGGAAGACGGCCTAACGGTGTGCGGGATCGTAGCCCAGCTTCATGGAGACGGTTGCGAATGGTCCTCGCCGATACCCCAGGAGCAACAGTGTCCCTAATTTGCTGGGAAGTGGCGGTGCGGTCCCCTACGGCACTGCGTAGGATCCTACGGTCTTGGCGTGCATCCGTGCGTCGCTGCGGTCCGGTCCCAGGTCGACGGGCACGTGGACCTTCCGCCGACCACTGGCGACAACATCGATGTACTGTGGAGACCTCACGCCCCACGTGTTGAGCAATTCGGCGGTACGTCCACCCGGCCTCCCGCATGCCCACTATACGCCCTCGCTCAAAGTCCGCCAACTGCACATACGGTTCACGTCCACGCTGTCGCGGCATGCTACCAGTGTTAAAGACTGCGATGGAGCTCCGTATGCCACGGCAAACTGGCTGACACTGACGGCGGCGGTGCACAAATGCTGTGCAGGTAGCGCCATTCGACGGCCAACACCGCGGTTCCTGGTGTGTCCGCTGTGCCGTGTGTGTGATCATTGCTTGTATAGCCCTCTCGCAGTGTCCGGAGCAAGTATGGTGGGTCTGACACACCGGTGTCAATCTGTACTTTTTCCCATTTCCAGGAGTGTAGATGAGCAGGGAGAGGGAAGGGGAGAAAATGGAGACAGAGGAAAAGAAGATGGACATGGAAAGGAAAGAGGAGAAGATGGACAGAGAAAGAGGGAGAGGACATGGACAGAGAGAGGGGAAGTATCAGATGGACAGACAGCGTGGCAGAAAGGGACAGACGGAGTGTTTTGCCGGACGGGGGAGGGGGGGGGGGAGGAGGGGGCTTGGAGGACCTGGTGCCACAAACCGCCGTCAGTTTTTGGTCTTCTCAGACAGCCTCCTCTGCTGTATCCAGTCCTTGGCGTCTTTTTCTCTTGCTCCAAGCTCCAAGTATTTGAAGATCCTTGGGCACCTGATCTCTGTCCATCTCGTCCTTCCATCATATCTCCTGAGGTGTGTGTCGTACAATGATATAACTCTATAGGTAAATTCATCAGCACACGTGGATGTGGTCTGGTAAATGTGTTGCGAATATAGGTGGTATCAAAGAAGTTATAAATTTAAACGTCTTGACGTCATGTATGATGTAACAGTTTTATTACATGAACAGCGAAAGTGTTATAAGAGATTAACTTATATCCTCTCATCATTCTGTGGTATTGTCAGGTAGAAAATTTTTGTAAAGGCTTGAAATTATCTGGAAAGTATGTTGAAAGTCACTAAGTGCTCTCTTTCTCAAATAATGGATAAATAAAGTCTGAGTATTGGTGCGTCTTGGGCTACACTTCTTTTTCAGCCCCACCTCTTTCAAAGGTAGGTGTTACCTTCGTCCATTACCTGCACCTACCTGTGAAATCGTTGCAGCAGATCGCCGGTCGGAAAGCCGAGCAGAAACCTACAGTTCTGCAAGTCGCGCCATGCTGCATACAATGTAACTATTCTAAGTATAGGGGAACAGTCTTAATTTTCAAGGAGAATTGGAAATACTGGCCAATTTTCGGTATATACTGAAGTCGAGAATTACACGTTCACTGAAAAGCCAGTGGTAATCTTAACACAGTCATGCACAAACCATTTCATTCGCGTTAGCAAGTTTATGGTGAGATATTTCCCGAAATCTGAACATCTACTAAGCACGGATTGTTCTTAAATGAAAATTCTCGCCGACTATTAATTTTATCGGTGTCTAATGCTCTCAAGTTTTTAGTCACCGATCTGCTCAATATGCCACGCAGAACTACTGTCTCTTCTCATACACAAAATTAACTAAAAAATTCGTACTTTTTAAAAAACATACTGAAATAATTATGCCTTCACTTTAAAACACTTTTGAAACATGTAGCACAACTAAAGCAGCAAATTACTTATATAACTTCCTTCGGAGCTCATACTACACACGACCGTATACCATTGGACAGGCTGGGCTCCGACTGTTAGACTGCTATAAGCATTCTCTATCTCCAAGAGAAAAGACGCGTGAAGAATACTCCGTTCTGATTGGTCAGTTTTCCTTAAGACCAATAGAAAAAACATTATTCTCCCCCGTTTGTCCGCGCTTTTCATGACTAACCAATCAACAAATAATACACTTTCGAACTGTACTTTTTTCTGAAAGAAATATTTAAAATTTTGATACTTTGTTTATAATTTACGTTATTAACTATTTTCATTTACACGCGAACTAGCTTTCCTTTTACTATAAATTTAGTTAACATATTGTGATACAAAATTCCCCATCGTCCGCATTCACACTGTCTTAAAACTCTCTCAGACTAGTTCGTACAGCGTTCATCATGATCTGCATATTTACTTTAGGGCACATTCACGAATCATCCACACTACTAAAAGCGTATGCAAAACTGTACAAACATAAATACACAAAAAAGCGTTCACGAAGTAAACAGAACAATTCACAAAAACACTCTCTTGATCTGCATTTTTAATATCTCAGTTCTCTACTGGACTCTGGTGGTCAAAATCCTTAACTACATTGTAGTTTTTCTGTTTAGTTCTGTCCGCTACTGTCCTCTAGCAGTTGAAAATTTGAACTATGTACTCGACTGAACATGGTTCAGACCATCTGTTACTGTGCACGCATGAGTCATTCTCTACGACAGGAGCGATATAAGGCCCCAAGCCTCAGGTAGTTTTTACTCCCACAGCAATCCATTCCACGCACTAATTAATATGTGTACCAAGTTCGGCTGAAAACAGTTCAGTGCTTACACGTTATACAACATGTACATTAAGCAATTAATAATGTAGCAGTATCGATTAAAAACATTGAAGATTCTATAAGCACTGTATTCATTACTTTGAATCGTATCACATAAAAACTATCGACCGATAAAAGCATTTTAGTACATATGACGAAGTTCGAAATTCAAAGAATAAAGAGCTTCTTCAAAGTGTAAATATAGTTTCCTGCTAACGGCCTTGCCACAGTGGTAACACCGATTCCCGACAGATAACCGAAGTTAATCGGTGTCGGGCTTGACTAACACTGGGACAGAGGACCGTGCACGGTTGCCGACCGCTGTTCACAAGCGGGGTGCACTCAGCCCTTGTGAGGCCAATTGAGAAGCTACTCGACTAAGACGTAGTGACTCCTATCACGAAATCTGACAACGGCCGGGAGAGTGGTGTGCTCACCACAAGCCCCTCCACATGTGCAACCAGTGACGCCTATCGGATAAGGTTGCCGCGGGGGTCGGACAATACCAATGGACTTTTCTGTTCGGAAGGAGTTTATTTTATATTTGCGCTATATTCTTCAAATCAATAAGTATCTTGTACGACAAAATATCTAAAGCTTCTTGTTCAGTGTTCAAGCTACCTCCTCACCAGATTTAAACGTCATGCATGATATGGCAGTTTTAACACATCTTAGGGTTTACGGCGTGGTATCTGACTACTTGTAAAAAAAAATGGTTCAAATGGCTCTGAGCACTATGGGACTTAACATCTATGGTCATCAGTCCCCTAGAACTTAGAACTACTTAAACCTAACTAACCTAAGGACATCACACAACACCTAGCCATCACGAGGCAGAGAAAATCCCTGACTCCGCCGGGAATCGAACCCGGGAACCCGGGCGTGGGAAGCGACAACGCTACCGCACGGACTACTTGTCACACAATGATGTTATTTTAGAGGTACATTCACCGATATATGTGACCACTGTCTGCAAAATGTGTCGAAAATACTGTTAGTAATAAAGAAGTAATGAGCTAAAATGTCATGTCTGATGCGAAAATGAATAACGAAACTGTTGTGAGCGATAAACGTTTTCCCTGTTATAAGTTTTTGAGGGCTGTCAAAGAGAGAAAATTTTACAAGGGTTTGAAATTATGTGTAAAGTTTATTGTATGTCAGTAAGTGGTCTCATTTTCAAAACAGGAATGAGCAAAAATTCAAATAAACTGCAAGTTATCCGCGGAGTTATAACACACGAGGAGTTTGTTTATCAATTGTCACTTTTTATTTGTAGTTCACTGTTGCTGTTTGAGTTTACGTTTTGTCATTTTGAGATAGTGAGTGGAGCTGTGGACACTAGTAAACGGAGTGCCGAGTGAGGAAATCTGAACATTTCCGGCGTGTACTCCAGTTTGAATTCAATGGACGCTGACAGCAGTAGACGCAGGCAAAAATAATTGCGCCGTGTATGAGGACAGTATCATTGGACCGAACCGGACATGGAAATGGTTATCTTCTTTTAAGCAGGATAGTTTTGACATTAGTGACTCTCCAGACATTACTGACTCTCCAGAAGACCTAAGAGATTTGATCAATATCGCTTAAATGCATTAAACGACAATGGTCCACGTCAGTGTACTCGAGAACTGGCTGATGTGATGATCTGTGATCATTCGACACATCTTGCGACATTTCCATGCAACGGGGAAGGTTCAAACATTGGGTGTATGGCTACCGCATGCTCTAAGCCAAAATCACAAAAATCAGCAGATGGCCATATGTGCATCTGCTAGCTCACCATCAAGTGGTTTGTGAACAAATCCGGCCATTCCTAAACTGTATCGTTACTGGTGCCGAGATATTGTCCTTTCATGCGAACATAAGGAAAAGAGAGCACAGAAAGCAGCAAATTTCCCTAGGAAGACCTGTGCACGTCCACAAAAAGATAATATTATGCATCTAGTGGAACAGCGACGGTGTGCTATACTACAAATTGTAAGGTGGCAACGGCCTTGCGCCTTACGTGAGTCCATTTAACGTGACACTTTGGTTCAAAATGGCTCTGAGCACTATGGGACTTAACATCCATGGTCATCAGTCCCCAAGAACTTAGAACTACTTAAACCTAACTAACCTAAGGACATCACACAACACCCGGTCACTACGAGGCAGAGAAAATCCCTGACCCCGCCGGGAATCGAATAACGTGACACTTTAGGTTTTGTTGGAGTAATACTCTAAATTACGGTGTAGGAAATCTATGTGGAAACGCATCGGCACGCGAGAATTCCACAATTTTGTAGTTATAAGATTTTACGGAAAGGCAGTACGTGAGACAGAGCTCAGCTACGTCCCCGCCTAGCCGCCGAAGGCCACGGCCTGACAGTATGAATGGTGAACTGGGGGATTTCTGTAATTCGTTTAGAGAGGCCACAGCGGCCGCCAAACTCTGAGGGACGTGCGGCTGCAGGTGTTCAAGTGTTTACCAAAACATAGCAGTGGATAGCTGTGCGTGCTCTCGCCTATGTCCTACTAATTGCACACCTTCGAGTAACTCAAGTGGGGCAGGCAAGGAGTTCCAAATAACAAAGTTTCAATGCATGAATCTGTGTTCGCTACGATGGGGAATCTTGCCGGGAAAATCTCGAGTGGTCTCTTGGGAGAAAACTTCCAGTAAACGTGTTATTGCCCACAGCTGTGGTTCTTCCCAGCCGGCATGGGCGGAGTTTACTTGTGAAATTTTGTAGAAATAACAGAATTTTGGAAAAGAGTTCTGTTCCCAGGCTGTACATTGGTCGGCACTGGCAAACTGGGTATTTTGAGAGCTTCTAGTGATCGACGGCGACGGACAGCGGCCAATTGCACTGACGTTTTCAAAACACGTGACGTCACGCCGCGGCGCGGGGGCGCGCGGACACGGAATTTAGCGGCAGTCAGTAGCGAGCCAGTGTGTGTGTTGGACCTTCCATCAAGCTACGGACCCCCTTGAAGACGTCTCCCGCAGTCGGAGACGAAACGTTGGGAATCACCTCAGAATTCATCAACCGACCACGGCATAACAGCCTGGATAATTATAATGGACATGATATTTCCGGCCGTGAAAGTTTACATTTTAGTAATCCTGAAACGACTTACATCTTTTTTAAAAAACTTTGATGTTTGATAATCTGAGACAATCTATGTATTATGTCTTAAGTGTGATTTTAATTGTAATTTTATTCCACATGTACATTTTATCCATATTGTCATGTTTTGAATGCCTATGTTATGTTAATACACAAAATACTTATGTGGCCGTTCCATATTACATAAATATCGAGAGAACTTGTCAATTTTGCTCCTATGTGGATGTACACAATTGTACATCAGCCAAGCAGTGGACTTGGGCTGATATTGCTACGACTGTATAACTAAGACATTTACACCACAAACAAATAAATGTCCAGCAACAGTGACACATAGTGTGTTTAGAGACTGTACTAACGGCGATTTGCCTCACCTTAATTGTAAAAGAACGACCATGACATTACTGTCACTCTGATTTACATTTAGGTTATTTCAATTTGTATAGGGACGGACGTTTGAGATTTCAATGGACCTTCAGTCAAAATCATGGGTTTGCCATTCGGATGAAAAGCACAAAAGTGAGTACCTATGTAAATTGATTTTGCGACGTGAGTCCAATTTATATTTCCCTTTTACTTTGGCCATGAATTGTCCATAACTGGCTGAGAAATTACAGTCAACAATAACAAAATTAATGACCACATCAATAAATGTAAATTCCATCAACAAAGGCATTATCCCAGGTATGAGTGAAAGAATGATTGAGAAAGGGCAGCTGGCAGTCAATTCTCCATGAATAACACTCTCGAAACGGTTTTGAATCATTAAAATGATCAACATACTAATTTTGTAATACAGGAGATGACACAAAATGAGTCATCACCTACACTCCAAAATTGTCTTGAAGGAGGGGGCTATGTAAGGTGGCAACGGCCTTGCACCTTACGTGAGTCCATATAACGTACACTATAGGTTTTGTTGGAGTAATACTCTAAATTACGTTGTAGGAAATCTGTGTGGAAATGCATCCGCACGCGAGAATTCCGCGATTTTGTAATTACAAGATTTTGCGGAAAGGTAGTACACGAGACAGAGCTCGGCTATGTCCCCACCTAGCCGCCGAAGGCCACGGCCTGACGGTATGAATGGTGAACTGGGGGATTTCTGGAATCCGTTTAGAGAGGCCACAGCGGCCGCCAGACTCTGAGGGACGCGCGGCTGCAGGTGTTCAAGTGTTTACCGAAACACAGCAGTGGATAGCTGGACGGGCTTTCTTGTGCGTGCTCTCGCCTATGTCCCACTAATTTAACGCCTTCAAGTAACTCAAATAGGGCAGGCCAAGAGTTCCGAATATCAAACCTTCAATGCAAGAATCTGTGTTCGCTACGACAGGGAATCTTGCCGGGAAAAACTCGAGTGGTCTCTTGGGAGAAAACTTCCAGTAAACGTGTTATTTCCCATAGCTGTGGTTCTTCCCAGCCGGCGAGGGCGGAGTTTACTTGTGAAATTTTGTAGAAATAAAAGAATTGTGGAAAACTGTTCCCAGGCTGTACATTGGTCGGCACTGGCAAACTGGGTATTTTGAGAGCTTGTAGTGATGTGATTCGCTCGATAAAAGTTGAGATGAGAAAACAAGGGTGAAGAGCGATCTTGCTGGACTCTCGGTCATGGTCTTCCGTTCTGGGCTCTCGTACTGAGAGGACGTTAGCTAAGTCGTCTCCCCTCTTGGTCTTTTGTTCTGAGGGGACGTTAGCCGCACCAGCTCATTGCTGACGGATACATTGTCGCAATTAGAGAAGTTTACGGACAGCAGTCTGGTGCTCGAATACTGTAGGATTGTACTTTCCGAGACGCCACACGCCGACCGCACGGCCGCGTCGTCGCCGTCGGAGACCGCCGCTACAACAGGAATATTACGGTGAGATCGCTCCCGCTTCGGCCTGTGTTAGGAGTAACGTTAAACAGTTGGATCAATTGCAATTGCTGTTTCCACAGAGGTTTCACGGTACTTTGGAGTGTAGTGGTTCTTCGTTTTATTCAGCGTTGATCTGAAGGTTATAATAAAATTATTGTGATTCAGTAGAGCCTTTACTTTCAGTAGCTGATCCAGAATTCACCCTTTTGCTTTATTTTATTTTTGTGTATGTGTTTGATGTCATTGAACACCCTAAGTGTTCGAGATCGTTCACGTTTGCAAGTAAAAATAGGTGTGATTTATCGTCAACATTACCACCGCAGATTAATTAGGGGTGACAGGACCACATTTAAATCCAGCGTTATCCACTGTTGCGTACAGTTCCACTCCCAATTTCTCTGTAAATTGTTTGTCAGGTGCGAACACATGCAAAAATCGGACAAGCAACGGGTTGGGTGTTACAAATTTGTTGCACCGGCTTGTAACCGTCCCTGCTGACATTTATTGTCAACAACTGAGACTTCTTGCAGACGGAATCCAAGAACTGTGACCAGGAAGACTGCGAGAGATGATACTAAAAAAATAGTTCTAATAGTTCTAAGCACTATGGGACTTAACATCTGAGGTCATCAGTGCCCTAGACTTAGAACTACTTAAACCAACTAACCTAAGGACATCACACACATCCATGCCCGAGGCAGTATTAGAAGCTCCGACCGGAGTAGCAGCGGTGTTCTAGACTGCAGCGCCTAGAACCGCTCGGCCACCCGGCCGGTGACATGATACTACTCCACGATAACACCCTCCCACATTCCGCTAGACTGACGAAAAACACTCTACAGAAGTTGAGTTGGAAAGTAATTCCGCACTCACCTTATTCAGCTGATCTTGCGCCCCCAGATTTTCACCTTTTCCTCTCTCTATCGGTCGACCTTCCAGTAACTACCTTTTCAGATGAAAACGCGCACCGAACATAACTCGACGAGTTCTTCGCTCAATACCACGTGATTTCTACAGTCGCAGAATCGAAAAGTTACCGCAGTGTCGACAGAGTGTTGTAAGTAGCGAACGAGGATATATTAATGACCACTAAAGTTTCTGTTATGTGTTCCTGTTGTGTTGAAAGTATGGAAAAAGCCTATGAACTTATGCACCACCCAATATCTGTCGGCATGCGAATACATCTTTTTCCTATCGTAAAATATGACTGCGTGCGAAGTTATGTAAAATGTCACTATCGAATCAATGTATGGGGTTCATTGGCATGAATGACAGACCAACTACAGTATTTATGGCTCTGTATAATTGCGCCACGCTGTGGAACCGAACTTACTGCTAATTCTGACACCCCCGTCAGCGTCGATGTATTATTCATATACCCATACAAATCACCTCTTTTGCCATTCATTTCGCCTGGTTCGCCTCTGGGTGCGGTGTAATTTGCTATTCAGATAAAGAGCGAATTGTATTAGAATAAAAAAGCGCTGTTCTTTCGAGACGGCGTCCGGAATTCTGCTGCAGGCGGAATTATTCAGAAAACGGCAACGCGGAAAAGAAATAAATGAAAATGCTGCGAAGTAGCCCTGAAAATTCCCTAGCGGAAAAAATACAAACTTTTTTTTTATACATCTGCTTCTCTGCTGCAGTTTGGAAGCGTCGAATACTTTTTATTTGCAGAGAATCACTCAAGGCAGTTTCGTGAGAGTAACAAAAAACTGTAGAGTATCTACACTCCTTAGTATCTCAAATACACTCACGTGTGCAACAGATTGCAATCGAATGTACCACTACACCTGTTTTCAGGTATAACAAGGTATAAACGTCAGTGAAGGAGCTTAGTCATAGCACCTTAAAATTCCAAACGATTAATTTGTTGCTCGTTGTGCACAAGCGGAAGAATGTGAGTGATACGTCACATAGGTCAGGTTTAGGATTCATAAGTAGGTCTCTGACGTACTATTCTGATTGAACGATTGTTGCTAAGCACCCATGCGAGCTCAATCATTCACATTTTATCTTCATGTCCTTTTCGCAAGGCACCAGTAAACTACAGGTTCTCGAAAGAAATGAACCTCGATGTGCAAAACCGCTTCCTACTTCTGATTACTTTAAAAATAAGTTCGAGTCCTAAATATCTCTCGCGCAATACATAATCGAGTAAAAGTTGAGAAAAGGTTTGAATCTCCATCCAAGGTTTAATGCAAGTCGGCAAGTACTCTCATTGTCAAGTACTGGGTGAGTACAACTTGAAAAATTCCGGTTTTAAACGAGGTAACGCAACAGTTTTTTCTGACGGTGAGCCTCGGTTGAAAAATGGGAAATTCCTTGTGGGATATTGCGGAATATTTCATTGCCTATAGTTTCATGAAGTTTCGATAGCTGGTGGCGCTATACTAAGGCTTCAAAATGGCTTCTGTGACGGAGATACGTTCCAAGCAAAAGTCTGTCACTGAGTTTTCTTTTGGAGGAATACCGGAGCATCACAGATATTGAGAGGCGCTTACAGCATTTCAGCGGAGACCTGGGAGTGAACAAAAGCCAGGTGAGTCGTTGGGCGAGGCGTCTACAAGGTCACTCAAACATGTCCGATCCCCCGGCTGCCCGCACACAGCTGTGAGTAATGCAATGCTGGAACGTGTGCACTCTCTCGCTCGAGGTGATTGACGGATCACACTCTAAAACCTTGCTGCACAACTGGACGCCTCCGTTGGTAGTGTTAACAAAACGCCATTGGGCTATTTTTCCTCACTCACCCTACCGCCCAGATCGACAAACGTTCGACTTCCATCTGTTTGGCCCAATGAATGATGCACTCCGTGGGAAGCAACACATGTATGATTGGGAGGTTATTGATGCAGCAAGACGTTTTCTTCGACGTCTAACAGTAGAGTGGTACCATGCGGGCAAACAGGCCCTCGCAATAAGGTAACGTAAGGCCGTCGCATTAAACGGAGATTATGTTGAAAAATAGAGTTTCGGAGACAAAGGAGTGGGGAATAATATGGGGTATTGTAATCCTTTATACGTCCAACCTACTTTCGGGGGAAAATGGGTTGTATTACTCTATATTACAGAAGGATCCCACGGATCGCATAAAACAGACAACGCATTCACTTTTGAAGGAACTCGTTACCTCAGGACACTTATAAAATACTTCGTCCTGGTGCGGACGTACCACCTATATTATACGGGTTGCCGAAGGTCCATAAAGATGGAAAGATGGGGTCCCATTACGCCCGATTGTTAGTATGTCGTGCGCCGATATATAAATTGGCCAAATATGTAGCGACAGTCCTCTGCTCTCATGTGGACAAATGTTGACACCATATTTCCAATTCGATGAATTTTATTCAGCGTTTAAAATCGCTTCGTCTTGATCCCTCTGATTTACTTGTCAGTTTCGATGTGGTGTCTCTTTTCACTCGGGACCCTCTTGAAGATTCACTGATTTTAATTAATGAAAAACTGGATATGGAAATGGTGAAGCTCTGCCGTCATGTACTGATTTCTACTTATAAAAATATTTTGAACACACCGACTGTGTGGCTATGGCAAGTCCTTTATCCCTCATTAGTCGCTAATATTTTTATGGAGGGCTTTGAGGATATGGCCCTGAAAACACCTTTTTTGAAGCCTTATTGTTTTTTGAGAAATGTTGACGGTATGTTTCTTGTTTGGCCACATGGGATAGATTCTTTGCATCGGTTATTGGACTGTTTTAGTTGTTTACATCCTAACACCAAATTCACGACTGAAGTTGAAAATGAGGGTAACCCTATTTGGACTTCCTGGTTTATAAAAAAGATGAGGGAGCTCTTGGACACAGAGTTTAAAGGATAGCCACACATACTCATGCTGGCAGCTGTCATCCATTGTTTCAACATATAGGAATCCTACGAACCTTGGTCGAAAGAGAGTATGCTATCTCGGATGCTGAGAATTAATCACAAGAGCTGCAACATATTAAGGAAGTGTTTAAACATAATGGCTACACGGGTAAACAGATTCGACGTTTTTTTAACTTTCGATCACTACCTAAAATAGCTGAGGACACGTTTAGTTCTGTAGCTTTCCTTCGATATACTGGGAACGTGTCTCCCAAGATAGGTAGGAGTTTGAAGAAACATGATGCTAGATGTGTATCCCGTCCGCCAGGTAATATTAGAGCACTTCTTCTCTCTGTTAACGACTATTTGGGTTTGAGGAAGCCCGGAATTTACAAAATACTATGTGACTGCGGCAAAATATACACTGGCCAAACCATTCGCACCGTCAATGACTGATGTGTTGAACATCATGGCGGATTTTCATCTGGCGTGAAATAGGAACCAGATACCCACCCATTAATGTCCTTGAAAGGGACCTGTGTGGAGGTCATGGTTTGATGGTATGGGGTGGGATTATGAGTGGTGTACGTACAAAATGGTTCAAATGGCTCTGAGCACTATGGGACTCAACATCTTAGGTCATAAGTCCCCTAGAACTTAGAACTACTTAAACCTAACTAACCTAAGGACATCACACACACCCATGCCCGAGGCAGGATTCGAACCTGCGACCGTAGCAGTCCCGCGGTTCCGGACTGCAGCGCCAGAACCGCTAGACCACCGCGGCCGGCGGTGTACGTACAACCCTGCATGTCTTTGACAGAGGAACTGTAGCAGGTCAGGTGTATCGGGAGGTCATTTTGCACCAGTATGTCCGCCTTTTCAGGGTTATGCGGGTCCCACCTTCTTCCTGATGGATTATAACGCACGGCCCCACCGAGATGCCATCGTGGTAGAGTACCTTGAAACTGAAGATATCAGGCGAATGGAGTGGCCTGCCTGTTCTACAGACTTAAACCCTATCGAGCACGTCGGGGGTGCTCTCCGTCGACGTATCACTGCACCTCCTCAAACCCCTAGGACACTTCAGGAGCTCCGACAGGCAAGAATGGGAGGCTATACCCTAGCAGCTGCTCGACCGCCTGATCCAGAGTATGCCAACCCGTTGTGCGGCCTGCGTACGTGTGCATGGTGATCATATCCCATATTGATGTCGGGGTACATGCGCAGGAATAAGTGGCGTTTTGTAGCACATGGGTTTCGGGACGGTTATCTCAACTTATCACCAATACCGTGGACTTACAGATCTGTGTCGTGTGTGTTATCTATGTGCCTATGCTATTAGCGCCAGTTTTGTGTAGTGCCACGTTGTGTGGCACCACATTCTGCAATTATCCTTAATTTATGAGAATGAGTGTATATTAACCACGTTTCGTGTAATACAGGGTGAGCCATCAACTATTACTACCAAGAATAACTCCGAAAGTATGATAGGAGCTAAAGAGTTCGTGGGACAAAAGTTGCATGGAACAACGGGGCTATAATATGACGTTGGTTTTCTGTTGCTAGGTGAGGTCGCTTCAGAGATATGGAGGTCAACTTTGTTTTTATAAATGGTATGCTATAGCTTGGTACTTATTTTCTGATAGCGGCTATCGAGACGAATCCACTCATGTTTAACAGTAAGGTCTTTGAAGGTCAGCGAAGGTCACAAAGGTGGCATGAATGTCCATTTACTGAAGGTGTTCGAAGTGATGACCATTGGTATCAATGCAGTTAGCAATCTTCTTAACAGGGATTGAGTGGTATTCCTTATCACATCGGCACTTATCGAAGCACATGCTCTGACAATTTTCTCTCGAATATCTTCAGGTGTACATGGAATGTCTTTATAAACATTGTTTTTTACGAATCCCACAAGAAAAAATCCAGAGGCGTCAAGTCTGGCGAACGAGTCGGTCACGACACATCTTCTCCACGTCTAATCCAACGATTTGAAAATTGTCTCTGCAACTCATTTCTCGCCATCAGCGAAAAATGTGCCGGACACCCATCGTTTTGATACCGCATTCTGTTCCTTGTTCCTAAAGGTATTTCTTCCAATAACAGACCTAATGTTTCTTGCAGGAATGTGGTGTACTTTCCACCATTAAGATTTCCTTCGATGAAATAGGGGTCTATAATTCTGTCCCCCAGAATACCACACTATACATTCACCGTCCATGGTTTTTGGTGTGCAACTTGCCGCAGCCAACATGGATTTTCAGTTGCCTAGTAATGCATGTTGTGCAAATTAACATTTCCATGGTTGTCAGTAAATAAAATCAAATTAATAAATGTGTCATCCTTCTGAATCTGCAGTTGAGCCCATCGGCAGCATTCAGTGTGACGCATACAATCCGTACCAGTTAATCCTTAGTGAAAACTGATATAGTAAGGATGATATTTATGGCAATGCAGAGCACGAACAACACTACTATGTTTCATGCCAGATTCCCTTGCAATTTGACGCAAACTAACAAAAGGATCGCCGGCCACAGTGGCAAGAGTACCGTTTTCCGTTTCGCTGTTAGTAGCTTTCCTTTGTCGGATATGTTTTAGATGTGTTAAAGTTCCAGTTGTTCCCAAGTTATGGTACACATATTTAAATGAACTACGAGTGAGTACGTTGAGGATATCTTTCAGTGTATAAATCTCTAGCTCTCACTGAATTTCGTTAGCATTCTCCGTAAATGAGAAGCATATCGACTTATTCTTCGAAGGAATACATCATACACATTCGCTTGATTCGACGATACTAGTCTTACTGCTTCTATTAGTGTTGTATTGCGAAATCGTCGAATGGTGTTCACATGTCAATAGCACTTTAGACAGATACGCCGTTTTCGGCTAATATTTACTATTTGCATGATATACGAGAGAGAATTGTCACAGCGTGTGTTTCGATAAGTGCTGAAGTGATAAGGAATACCATTCAATCCATGATAAGAACATAGCAACACTGCATTGACATCAGTGGTCATCACTTCGATCACCTTCTGTAAATGGACGTTCATACCATCTTTTTCACCTTCGTTGACCTTCAAGACCTTACTATCAGAAAATAAGCACCAAACTATAGCATCCCATTTAGAAAAACAAAGTTGACTTTCATATCTCTGACGCGACCCACCTAGCGACAAAAAACCACCGTCATATTATGGCCCCTGCTCTCCCATGCAACATATGTCTCACAAACTTTTCAGCTACTATCGTACTTTCCGAGTTATACTAGGTGGCAATAGTTAGTGACTCGCCCATTATATGCATGTATTGGTTGACTCTTCTAGCAACGCACACTTTAGGAGCTACAACAGCTAACCACAGTGTAATATACAACTATTCTCTTTTAACGTCTGCCACTGGAGTTGGGTGTACACATCCTACGTCTTAATTAAACAACGAACATGAGTCAATGACTCAACTTCTTCGGAAGAGTCACAATAGTTTATGTGGACATTGGTAGTCTAATTTAGTTTACTGTATGCATCTTTTCTGCTACGCTAGACAGTAAAGGTATGAAATACTGTACGGATCATTTGGAAATGGAGCGCGGGGTAGTATCATAATTAGCATTTCTGTAAACGTTAACGCCACTTTACCGGCCAAAAAAGAAGCGTTTCCTTGATAATTTTTTGCGCGTAAGTAATGGTGATAGAGAAATAACACTTGTGGTAGTTATTTACCTTATATGTGAGTATATTACAAAATATTTTGCCGGAAAATCTTACAAAATGGCGAAAATGAATTTGAGGCGATCTGTGACGCGCAGTTTCACTGGTGTAAATTTGAATCTGGAAAAAAGAAAAAAAAAATCTTTACAGTCTGCATGAGTGTAGTTAGAAATATTGATTGTTTTCTTATTGACGAGTGCCTGAATAAAGTCCTTCAATTTTCACCAAAAATTAGTCATTTGTTACTAACTACAGTTTAAATCAAACGAAAGTCCCGAACGTTGTTCAGCGTGAAATGTTATTTCAAAGTCATGGTTAAAGCTTAAAATAAAAAATATTGAAAATTATTGCTGTGTGCGATCTTAAGAAAACATATTCCCAAAAAAAAGCGTTTGCAGTTTTGAAATATGCTAGATACATGAAAAAATGAAACAATTTCAATTTTAGAAAATTTTTTACCATTAATCTTCTATAACAGGACTGACCTCTGATGCCATTGTTGTTGCGATCGAAACTACATACACTAGTTTACCATAGAACGTTAGAAATATTGATCGTGGCAGCACCACAGAAGCACAAAACTTCATAATTCTGTTTAGCACTGCTCCAAGCAGTTGCAGTGGTAAGACAGTTCGGCGGATGATTTCATATGTATAAGTTTAAACTTAGTACTTGGTATAATAACCTCTGGGTGGTTTCCACAAGCAATAATTGTTATGAAACCTAAGCTTCGAGAATTTCGTCCTTCGAACGTGATGTGTACATTGCACCTTTTGCATTTCACATGTTGAGGAATGACACAGAAAATGGCAAAAAAATTTGTTCTCCTCTAGCTCAGTCCGTAATTCGCATCAAAATCGTCGTCACTGTCTTTAAATTTCTTAGTAGAAACACTGACTACTTCCTAACTACTCTCAACTTCACGTCTATTCATTGGACGCTTGGATGACGTACTGCTTGGACGCCCCTTGGATACGACGTTTTCCAACCTTTTACTGTATGAGTACATATTCTTACAACTCATTCTTTCTTGAAACACAAAACTGTATACAATAACATCACAAGTACACTAACAGCTCAATACTGCACACAAAAAACAAGACTGGAAGAGAAAGAGTTGTCTCTTTGATACACGTACTGACACCTGCTGACGCCAAGCTAAGGTAATCAGTTTTCTTACTGGTTTGAGAAGGCCCGCCACGAATTCATCTCCTTTGCCAACCTCTTCGTCTCAGTAGCAACTGCAACGTCCGACTTCAATTACTTGCTGCATGTATTCCAGCCTCTGACTTTCTTTACAGGTTTTACCCACTGCAGCGCTCTCCGGTACCACGAAATTATTCCCTTATGTCTTGACAGAGTTCCTATCATCCTGTCCCTTCTTTTTGTTAGTGTTTTCCACATAACGCTTTCTCTCCCATTCTGTGCAGAACCTCCTCATTCCTTACCTTACCAGTCCACCTAATTTTGAACATTCTCCTGTAAAACCACATCTGAAATTCTTCAATTCTCTTCTGTTCCTGTTTTCCCACAGTTCATGTTTCACTATCATACCGTGTTGCGCTCCAAACGTATATTCTCAGAAATTTCTTCCTCAAATTAAGGATTATGTTTGATACCAGTAGACATATCTTGGCCAGAAATGCCCCTTTTGCCAGTGCTAGTCTGCTTTTGACGTCCTGCTCTCTCCATCCATCATTGGTTAGTTTACTGCCTTGATAGTAGAATTTTTTAACTTCATCTACTTCGTGACTATCAATCCTGATGCTAAGTTTCTTGCTGTTCTCATTTCTACTACTTCACACCCAAACTCTTAATCACACTATGGGGTAGGACAAGGAAATCAAGAAAGGGTAGACCCACAATAGCAACGTCATTTGTCGTTTCAAAGTTTACGTTTATTTTACCACCCCATAATAGTACGAATAAATAAATACAACAATCACGAATAATTATGAGCGACATGGTAAGGTTAATTAGTTGCTTGTAGAATTAACTGAATTTAACGAACCATAAAACATACAAAACATAAATACAAAACAGTAACTTTTTTTAAATCAAAGGGGCCCTTAATATACATGAGGGCAAATACATTGCCAAAATCACCATAAAATCTAAGGTAAATTTTATCAAGGACCAAAATAGCCTAATGGTTTAATATTGTCCACACGTGAGACAAGTACAGTCCTAATGTAGGCTCATACCAGTAATTATGGTTAAATGATTTGGAAATATTCGTCCGATATAATGATCAAGACAGTACTTTGCTTAGTCTAGTGGAGATGTAGAACTTGAAGTAAAACCTTAAATAATTTTCCACAGACCAGAACATTAAGTAATACAGCGCTACAAGCCAGATAAGTCATAAGGCAATCGCAGACATGCATCAAACACAAAGGTAGTATATAACAGCAACAATCCCCTGCAGCCACCAAGCACTGGAAAATCGGCCCGAAGCTCAAAACACTAAGTAGGGCCACCAAATTTCAAAAATTTATCTTTAAACAGTTTTACAAAACATTAAGAATGTGTAGTAGTGGCGAAGGTAATGTCTCTTAAACATTTAGCTCAAAAAAATTTGAAGCAGTGCCTCCTTTTGTGGTACATAGACATGGAAATTTACAACAGAATTTTGCACATATATTGAATACAGGATATTTCTTTCAAAGCAAACATGTAAAATAGAAGATTAAATGCAAAATCCTTAAAAGCACTTACGATCACTACTTCACTTGCACATGTTTGCTACAGCTTATTACCATAACACTTCACCAGAATACTACGGAACAAAAAAGCCGGTGGCCATATTAATGGGAAAATCTTACATTAAGATTTACCACTGAAATTTGTCTTTCACAACGTATTTAGCCATCACAAATGCACTACAATGAATCTCTCGGTGATACACAGATATTCTCAATACAAGCACGATTACATATACAGCCAAATATTCTAGAGATCGGAAGTACAAATAATCAGAAGCAGCAGAGACTTCGCTCACATAATTACGCTCTAGCAGAAGTACTGACCATAAATCCACCATGTAGCAGATATTTGAAAATCCGGGAAATATCCAGTGCCACTCCCAGCACTCCTTACTGCACGGGATGGAATATCAAAGCTGGACAAATCAGCTGGCATGGACAAAAAGAAGTCCTACTGACCTCAGTGTGGCATCTCCGACTCCACCGGTTACACCAATTCTCGACATAACCAGAGCTAATGGCGGACTGACCCACTACGTCTGGAACACGGCGCGTGACTCTCTATTCCGCTGTTACTCTCACCCTAGCTCTTACTGTTTCAACAACGCTTCTCAAGGCCTATTTTAGCACTTGCTCTGTCAGAGATAATCAGCGACAAGATACAATAGATTCATCCTGCCAAAAGTGGCATCAGTGAATAATACCCGAACTGTAGGCACGCGAAATCCATTGCGAGTCCCCCACGGCTCACTCACTGCTTTCGTCTTTATTCAATTTATTCTCAATCCATATTCTGTACTCATCAAATTGATCATTCCATTCAGCATATCATGTGGATCTTCTTCATTTTCACTCATAATCGCCATGTCATCAGTGAATCGTATCATCATATCCTTTCATCTTGCGTTTTAATTCCACTCCTCAACGTTTCTTTGACTCTATCTTTGCTTCTTCAATGTATAGAATGAACATTAGGGACGACAGAGTACTTCCCTGTCTTACTACCTTTATAATCTGAGCACTGCGTTCTTGGTCTTTTCTTATTCCCTCGCCGCTCTTGTTAACGTTGTACATTACCCATCTCTTCTTATAGCTTACCCCTATGTTCCTCAGAATTTCAAACATCTTGCACCATTTGACTTTGTGTAGCGCTTTTTCCAAGACGACAAATCCTATGAACGTTAACGTGTCTTGATTTATCTTTAGTCTTTCTTCCATTATCAATCGCAACGTCGCAATTGCGTCCCTGCTCCCTTTACCTTTCCCGCAGCCAAAATGGTCGTCATATAACACTTCCTCACTTTTCCATTCTCCTGTGTATTATCCTTTTGAACACCGTGGATGTACGAGCGTGCATTCAAGTTCTAAGGCCACCGATTTTTTTTCTAATTAACTACTCACCCGAAATCGATGAAACTGGCGTTACTTCTCGAAGTAATCGCCCTGCAGGCATACACATTTTTCACAACGCTGACGCCATGATTCCATGGCAGCGGCGAAGGCTTCTTTAGGAGTCTGTTTTGACCACTGGAAAATCGCTGAGGCAGTAGCAGCACGGCTGGTGAATGTGCGGCCACGGAGAGTGTCTTTCATTGTCGTAAAAAGCCAAAAGTCACTAGGAGCCAGGTCAGGTGAGTAGGGAGCATGAGGAATCACTTCAAAGTTGTTATCACGAAGAAACTGTTGCGTAACGTTAGCTCAATGTGCGGGTGCGTTGTCTTGGTGAAACAGCACACGCGCAGCCCTTCCCGGACGTTTTTGTTGCAGTGCAGGAAGGAATTTGTTCTTCAAAACATTTTCGTAGGTTGCACCTGTTACCGTAGTGCCCTTTGGAACGCAATGGGTAAGGATTACATCCTCGCTGTCCCAGAACATGGACACCATTATTTTTTCAGCACTGGCGGTTACCCGAAATTTTTTTGGTGGCGGTGAATCTGTGCGCTTCCATTGAGCTGACTGGCGCCTTGTTTCTGGATTGAAAAATGGCATCCACGTCTCATCCATTGTCACAACCGACGAAAAGAAAGTCCCATTCATGCTGTCGTTGCGCGTCAACATTGCTTGGCAACATGCCACACAGGCAGCCATGTGGTCGTCCGTCAGCATTCGTGGCACCCACCTGGATGACACTTTTCGCATTTTCAGGTCGTCATGCAGGATTGTGTGCACAGAACCCATCGAAATGCCAACTCTGGAGGCGATCTGTTCAACAGTCATTCGGCGATCCCCCAAAACAATTCTCTCCACTTTCTCGATCATGTCGTCACACCGGCTTGTGCGAGCCCAAGGTTGTTTCGGTTTGTTGTCACACGATGTTCTGCCTTCATTAAACTGTCGCACCCATGAACGCACTTTCGGCACATCCATAACTCCATCACCACATGTCTCCTTCAACTGTCGATGAATTTCAATTTGTTTCACACCACGCAAATTCAGAAAACGAATGATTGTACGCTGTTCAAGTAAGGAAAACGTCGCCATTTTAAGTATTTAAAACAGTTCTCATTCTCGCCGCTGGCGGTAAAATTCCATCTACCGTACGGTGCTGCCATCTCTGGGACATATTGACAATGAACGCGGCCTCATTTTAAAACAATGCGCATGTTTCTATCTCTTTCCAGTCCGGAGAAAAAAAATCGGAGGCCTCAGAACTTGAATGCACCTCGTAAGAGCTATTAAGCAGATTGTGCGACAATTCTGTCACTTGTCAGTTCTTGCATTCTTCGGAATTGTGTGTATGGTATTTCTCCGAAAGTCAGACGGTATATCGCCAGATTCATACATTCTACACGCCAACGTGAATAGTCGTTTTGTTGACACTTCTTCCAATGATTTTAGAGATTCCGATGGAGTTTTATCCATCCCTTCTGCCTTATTTGATCATAAGTCTGCCAAAGCTCTTCTAAATTCTGAATCTAACACTTGATTCATTATCTTTTCTATATGGACTCCTGTTTCTCCTCCTACCACGCCAGCAGATAGGTTTTCGACCTCATAGAGGCCTTCAATGTACTCTTCCTACCCATTCGCTTTCTCCTCTGCATTGAGCAGTAGAATTCGCGTTGCACTCTTCATTTTACCAACCTTGCTTTTAATTTCACCTAAGGGAATTTTTGCTTTTCTGTGCTCTGAGTCAGTCCTCCCAACAATCATCCCTTTTTCGATATTTGCACATTTTTCACGCAGCCATTTCGTTTTAGCTTCCCTCCACTTCCTAATTATTTCTTTCCTAAGTAACTCGTGTTTTGCGGCATGGCATAGCCGCGTGATCTAGGGCGCCTTGCCACGGTTCGCGCGTCTCCTCCCGTCGGAAGATTCGAGTTCTCCCTTGGGCATGGATATGTGCGTTGTCCTTAGCCTAAGTTAGCTTAAGTCAGATTAAGTAGTATGTTAGCCTTCATCAATAAATGTTTGAGGACTATACTGGGAGTACGCTGGCCAAATGTTATCTCAAACCAAGAACTATGGCAACGCACCCAACAACAGAAAGCCGAGAAAATCGTAAAAGAAAGTAAATGGAGATGGATTGGACATACCCTGAGAAGAGGCCCGCAACATATTCCAAAGCAGGCTTTAGAATGGAACCCACAAGGAGCAAGGAGGAGAGGCAGACCGAGGTCGACCTGGCGCAGGACTGTTGAAGCTGAGGTGGCAGCCGTTGGCCACTCCTGGAGTAACATCAAGAAGATGGCAACGAAGAGGGTCAGATGGAGAGCTCTAAAATGTACCCTACGCTCCACATCGGAGTAAACGGAATTAAGTCAAGTGAAGCCTAGGGACCGATGACCTTAACAGTTTGGTCCCACAGGAACTTACCATTTACCCTACTTGTGTTTGTGTATTCCTGAATTTCCCTGTACATTTTTGTACTTTCTTCTTTCATCAATCAACTGAAGTACTTCTGTTACCCATGCGTTCTTCGCAATTACCTTCTTCGTACCTATGTTTTCCTGTGATTGCCACTTTTTAGAGACGCCCATTCCTCTTTGACTCTACAGCCCACTGAGCAATTACTAATTTCAGTATCTACAGGCATAGAGAACTTCAAGCTTATCTCTTCATTCCTTAGTACTTCCGTATCCCAGTTCTTTGTATATTGAAAATTCCTGGCTAATCTCTTAAACTTCAGCGTACTCTTATTCATTACTGCGTTGAGTCTATTTTTGCTCCTTTGTGCGCCTTACAATCTGATTTTCGTATCTCTGTCTGACCATTATGTAATCTCACTGAAATCTTCCCATATCTCCCTGCCTTTTTCGAGTATACCTCCTCCTCTTGTAATTCTTCAAAAGAGTATTCCATACTACTGCTGAAATTTATTACAGAATTCAATTAGTCTTTCTCCTCTCTCAAGCCTAGTACCAAGCTTATAATCTTCCGTATCCCTTTCTTCTACTCCTCCCCTACAATCTCATTCCAACCTCAATGACTAGTAGATTTTCATCTCCCCTTACGTACTAAATTACCCATTCAATATTCTATTTCTTTTCTGCCTCTTCATCTTCAGCTTGCGACGTCGGCATGTACACTTGAACTATCTCTGTCGATGCTGGTTTGCTGTCGATTCTGAAGAGAATAACCCTATTGCTGGACTGTTCACAGTAACACTCTCTCTCTGACCTATCTTCCTACACATATAGAATCCTTTTCTTGTTTTACGATTTTCTGCTGCTGGTGATATTACGCTATTACCATAAATCCTTGTCTTCTTTCCATTTCACTTCACTGGCCCCTATTATATCTAAATCTAGCTTTGTATTTCCCTTTTCAGATTTTCTAGCTTCCCTGCCACGTTCAAGCTTCTGACATTCCACGCCCCGATTCGTAGAACGTTACACTTTCAGTCTTTATCTGATGGTCACCTCCCTGTTTGCAGTCTCCTGCCGGAAATCAGAATGGGGACCTCTTCTGGACTCTTTTACCAATGGATAAGTCATTATGACACTTTTTCAATTACAAGGCACATGTCCCGTGGAAATACATCGTGTGTCTTTAATGTAGTGATCACGAGGGTGAATTTTTGCATCGCCTCTGACCACAGCAGTCACAAGATTACAACATTATTGAGCCTTCGTGGTATACTTTGGAGACAAGGAGGCGTCATCCCTATCCACCTCCGTAGTCGTTAGCTCAACTTGCATCTATTTTGGCTGACCTCAGATGTTAAGTCCCATAGTGCTCAGAGCCATCTATTTTGGTGGCATAATGGTATTAGATTCTCTTGTAAGGATAACCTGTAGCTTATACCCCAGAATGCTTTATGAAGCGCTCTTCTTTGGTGTGGTTATGGCCAAGTGAATTGTAAGTCTGTTTTCATCACTTCATCGGCCTTCGAGTTTTCGTTGAGTGCACAGCAGGAAAAATATTGCTAATGTAATTTTCTTAAAATTTTTGTTGTTATTACTCTGCGAGAGTCCGAAATTTACTGTTATCCACTGAATTTGGCCAGCGACGCAAGTGTTCTAAATTTGTTGTACCGACTGTTTTTTGGCGAGAGCACTAACAGAATCCAGACGTATAATTTATTCAGTAAATATACCGGCTTGTGTAAATTAATTTACGTCTCATGAGTGATTTTCCCCGAGATATAGTAATATAGTCTCCTTCACCATTACCAAATATCACCGTAGGTCTATGCCATGCCCCAGGTTTTCTAATAAGTAAAACTGATGATGGAATCCTCTGTTTGCTGCAGCCTTCTGCAGCATCTAAGCTATTTTACTCAATCGTTCTGTATAATTTTCAACTTCGTGGCGGTACATTAACAAGATGTGACAAAAGTGCGATACAAATCTTAATATGTGAGTCATCAATGGAATTCAGTTGGGGTCTATGGAGACAACCAAAGTTTTATCAATGCTTCATGGTTTTTGGTTTCGTATATAAAGCAGTATCGGTGCATTATGATAGTCAGATGCGTCTATAAATTTTCAATTACTTATACGTAGTTTTTACCTGATCAGAAAGCACAAACATGTACTTTGCTTATGTTGAACAGAGGCTGATTGTTTTACTGTTTTGTAGGTGATAAAGTATTAATCTTCTTCCAGAAGTGTTTTGCACGTTTAAATTGAAGATGAGAGCCTGCTCTTGAAATATGTCACAAACCTTGCGACTGTGTCACGAATTTTAACTAGTTTGGTCAAATTTCATTCTGTATTGGTGTACTCTAAAACAGTAATCTGATGCAAGTCGTAAGTTGCCTTTCCCATGGCTCCCAGAAGCAACAAATAATTGATTTTCAGTATTTCATATAATTACCGGGCGAGTTTAACGTTTTAAAATGGTGCCATAATCTACTCATTTAAGAGCTAATATTTAGGATCAAGTTTGCATATAATGCACGAAGGCGTGTGAAACTTAAGGACTAAAGTCAGGTCCACATGATGTGTCATTGCCAAGTGACATAATTCGATGTAATTTGGGTAAAAACATAGCCTGCAGCAGTGGCCGAGCGGTTCTAGGCTCTTCAGTCTGGAACCGCACGACCGCTACGGTCGCAGGTTCGAATCTTGCGTCGGGCATGGATGTGTGATGTCCTTAGGTTAGTTAGGTTTAAGTAGTTCTAGGGGACTGATGATTGGTTCAAATGGCTCTGAGCACTATGGGACTCAACATCTGACGTCATCAGTCCCCTAGAACGTAGAACTACTTAAACCTAACCAACCTAAGGACATCACACACATCCATGCCCGAGGCAGGATTCGAACCTGCGACCGTAGCGGTCACGCGGTTCCAAACCGAAGCGCCTAGAACCGCACGGCCACACCGGCCGGCAGGAACTGATGACCTCAGATGTTAAGTCCCATAGTGCTCAGAGCCATTTCAACCATTTGGTAAAACGTAGAATTAATTGCTATAGAATGGTATAGTATAGTATAGTATTGTGTGGAACAGAAAGCAAATGAAAGAAGTATACAATTAGACGAATATATTTGACTGTTTTATTCAAAGACACCGTGATTTATGGTGCTCCGCTGCACGTTACGGGAGGTAGGCCGTAGTTCTTAATAACGTAGTTGATCACCAAGGCGGCAATGCATGTTATGCAGCGTGCTCCCATGTCGATCACGTGGTTGGGAAAGAGTTCTTATGGTAAGTCGTTTAATTCCACTATGAGCACGGTTGACAACTGCTGGTTTGTCGATGGTGCATGTGAAAGTACTACAGTACTTCCCAATGCGTCCCACTCACGCTCGTTGGGATGTAAATCGGGGGAACGGGAAGGCCAGTCCATTCGCTGAATATCGTCTCGTTCCAGACCCTCCACCTGCACTGTTCGATGCGGTCCCGTATTATCATCCATAAAAATGAAGTCAGGCCGGAATGCACCTCTGAAATGACAGAGTCACAATAACGTTGACCCGCGAGTGTACAAGGATTTGGTCGCGAGTATGCCCATGCAACGTCTTGCCTCCCCATCACATAAAATGTGGACGATCAAAACGATTACATTGCATAATGCTCCTGGGTGTATAACGTAGCCTCATATGGGGAGAGGTGTAACTTAAGTGTAGTGTCCCGTATGGTGAGAGATCTGACTTTAGTGTCCTTGAATTTCATTTCCGTTCGTGTCGATGCGTTTTCTTTTTCCTTTTTTTTTCAGTTACCTCCTCGGCTAACCTGTATCAGTTCTTTCCACGTATGATCCAAGTTTGATCGAGCTGTGTAGCTTGACAGTGACAGGACATGTGAATGTTACTTTCGTCCTTGTTTTGCACACTGCAGTGTAAAAGTTACAAACTGAGTATATCTCATGAAGCAGCGCAACTCTTGGAGCACAAAATACTCGGACTATACTTAGGCAGTATTTGAGAATGCCAGCTGTTAGTGACTCTCAGCAAACTTTATACGTAATTTTAATCCCTTTCTAAGCCTTTTCCTCCCTGACATCTCCCACAAAATAATGAAAGGAGAAAAGTTTATCGCCTACTACTTTTTCTCTGTTCATGCAGCAAGACTTTAGCGTCAGCCATGGCGTTTTAATTTATAACTTCTTTGATAGTAAGTTTATCTGTAACACACTTTGCAAACGGTATCCACATACACCACTGAATGTACCTACCAAATTATGTCGCTATACGACACAGTTCGGGAGATATGACATCATAGGCATTGAGATGCTTGTAAAACTTGCTTTGAGTTCGATATTTTCATTAGTCAGTAGGTGAATAATCCAAAACTAGTAGGTGAATAGTCCAAAGCTAATGAACCCAACGTAACTACGGTTTAGCATATTCAACCGCAGAGGTCTACATATTGGAACGCGTATAGCACGGACATCACTGGGGTAGATGGGAGCAGGTTCCTGTTCTGTAGACCAGATGGGCCGAATCATGCGGCTGTTACACGACAGTCATTCCGAACAACTAAATGTTGAAGGGAATTTGCTGCTCTGAACTGGCATCGTTCATTGCTTGTTGTCACTATGTTTTGCCGGAAACTTAACTGGAGTTGAAGCATCATGAACTTTAATGTCACTCAATAACGGCTTACTGCTCATAAACTGTTCCTGCTCCCGAACCTAATCGCATTATCCTCTCTATGAAGGTTTTGTTATCATAATTGTTAAATGTGATATTAACGTTTTAGTAAATGTCATCCTGCACTCATTTTCCGAGTTTGAGTAGTTGAAATTCCACAGCACAATATTTAAAGTCAAATTTTTTGCACATTAACTCATTTTTAAAATAATCAGATGTTTCAAAACATTTCTACATTGGGGTTCGATTCTTTAAAGATTCGTCACTAGGAGGACTACTGTTATTTGACCAAAGTTTCACAACCGGTATCCCACTTCCACCTAATCTGAAATTCTGATTAAAGATAATTTATTAATGTATACTCTAGGAACTGCCTAGGACTAACCAAGGCCCTCTCAAAATGAAATGGTTATGACAATCATTCCTCATTCACCAGCTCTTCAGATTGGGCGCAGCAGGTAAAGCTATCTATGTAGCGAGCACCAACACACACAAGACTAGATAATGTCACGAGGAGACTCGAGTGAGATATCGGGCAAGTCTTTATTCGCCCCGTCTGGAGGGTGAGGAAGTGCTTCGCTCGTTACCGGCGAGGCAGTATAGAATACCACTCCAGCCACCGGCGCCTCGTCGCCGAATAAGTGAGCAGATAGGGTTGAGGCGGCGGCCTGATCCTCCTAGAGGTGCCCGGAGCGAGTTTTTGCCGCCGCGTCAGCAGATCCTTCGCCTCCCCTTCCCAGCGCGCCTCTGCCCGCAGGCGTGCCGCTCGTTACGGTTTACGACTCGCGCGGAAGAGGCCGGTGGCCCACCGCTGCCTCACACTACACAACCCCTCATCCCCTCCCCCCAGTCGGTCCGTCGCCATCATCTTCCCCTCCCCCTCCCACTCCTCCACCCCCACCCACACCACCCTCACACCGTCGAGGCCCGCGCCTCCACCTGCGGGCGCGAGAACGCGGCGCAGCCCCTGATGAATATGCATCCCCCCTTAATCCTGTGTACAAAGTGAATTTTGAAAGGAGCTGCCGCACGCTCTCTGAGTGCAACAACAAGAGGAGCCCGGTCGCCGCGGCGGCGGTGGAGGGAGAGGGGAAAAGGGCCAGCGTGCCGAAACAGAAGCAGGCGTGACCCGAGGGCGACGCTGCGCCGTTAAGTACACTCCTCTGTGCGTGCTTCAGGGGCGTGTCCAATTATCCTCGACTACTGTTTAAATTATTCAAATCCGGCGACGTACTTCTTTCACTATCCAGGAATCAGTAAAATTAGAGACTCTCCACTTTTGTGCACGTAAATAAAGGAGCGAGTAATTTATAAACGCTCTTACACAGCGGATAACGCATTCTCCGATGAATTCTTCCTCCTCGGTGCGCTAGCTTACTGAGGGAAGCCCAGAACAAGTGTCTGAAATATAGGTCAAATTCATTTGTGGATTAGAGCTTCAAAAGAAGGAATTATCAAATAAGTTCTTAACCTTTTACGGCTAGTGTCATTATTGATCAAATAATTGTGGATATTAGGCCACGCTATTACGAAACTCTAAAGCAGACACTAGGTGCTCAGTAATATTGCAAAGTAATATGTACAATATTATTTAGAAGCTGCCTAGAGTGCTCAATAATATTGCCAAAAACATGTGCACTGTTTCTGTGGTTTGGAATGTTGCACGATAAAGATGCTATTCTGTGATAACTCCTCTACTATGTCGGAAGCAGAAAGAAAGTTGGATGAAAGATTGGCTCATGGTGCGTTAAAAATCACTCAAGGAAAGGTTACTTATTGAGAGAATTAAAAAGACAAGGAACAAAAAGATTAACATAACTTCTTTGTGTTGAGGTTTCGACATTTGATACATTACTGAGAATGGTTTTGCCCATACATTCTCACCATTCTCGGATAAATTTCTACCGAGACCCATATCCCCATCATCACAAAACAAAATAATCCAATGAGGGAAACTATTTCATCAAATGAAGGTTTCTCTATTACGCTACGATTCCTTGCCTCTGGCAGTTCTTTCGAAGAGTTGAAATTTATCTTAGAGTATTTGAGTTGTAGTTATGCAAACGTGTCTTGTAATAATAGATGCACTAAAGGGCTATATTCGGGTAAGTGATGTATAATCATAGATAAATGTTTATACACACTTTCATACATAGCTTTGCAATAATTAATTTTTTAAAGACGCCTTCCTTCGTTGCCATTACTGTATTTCTGAGCAATAAATCATATGATTGGCCGTGCGGTTAAAGGCACTGCAGTCTGGAACCGCAAGACCGCTACGATCGCAGGTTCGAATCCTGCCTCGGGCATGGATGTTTGTGATGTCCTTAGGTTAGTTAGGTTTAACCTGGTTCTAAGTTCTAGGGGACTAATGACCTCAGCAGTTGAGTCCCATAGTGCTCAGAGCCATTTTTTTGAAATCATATGATTCATCATTCAGAACACTTTTCTGTTTTTGTACTCATTTGCCCTAGCACCTCCCAATGCCCGTAACAATTTATACATTTCGATGGACTCAAGTAATAATGCTCTATCGTCGTGTTTTGAACTCATTTTCCACACAGAAACAAAGCTAACCTAATCTTGGACTGCGTAGCACGCGAGCCACTGTCAAGGAACCTTCGATACTGCACACATACGGCACAATATTTCCACAAAGTCCAATATATTTCAAAAGTTCACGCGCAACCTCTCAATCTCGTCGTTACAGTTCAACATTATTGCGCATCAGAAAACATTCCGCAATGTTATTGACCATATAAGGGGTGCTCAAAGCATGTAACATCCCACGTTTCGACCGACTTTGTAGCTGTCCTCTCCAGGACGGTTAATGTCGCACACTACATACTGTTTGTTTCGATTGTCCAGTGACTACCGACGCCACATATCTGGGATGTCGCAGGAGAATTTGAAGAGAGGTACTTTGGAGTGGGTTAACTGTATAGTGGGCTGCTGCCTGTAGTGCTGTGGTGTCTGACTGGAAGGAAGTTCCAGAAGCTGCTTGGTAGGAGGCTGTGCCACCCTGCTGGCCGTGGTGGCCACGCGGTTCTAGGCGCTGTAGTCCGGAACCGCGCGACTGCTACGGTCGCAGATTCGAATCCTGCCTCGGGCATGGATGTGTGTGATGTCCTTAGGTTAGTTAGGTTTAAGTAGTTCTAAGTTCTAGGGGACTGATGACCTCCAATATTAAGTCCTATAGTGCTCAGAGCCATTTTTTTTGTGCCACCCTAATAAATGACATAGACAGCTCTCGTGGCTGACTGGAAGGCAACAGCAAATCAACAGTTTGTATCCAGGGCACAGTGTTTCGCTTCAGTGAAACGTTGAAGCCCCACGACGGTTCTCTCGTGGTCACTGTCTATGCATTTAAACCTGGGTCAGATACAGCTGGTGGCTGGCAAACACATGCGGTTCGGTGTGCTGGAATCGCTGGAATCGTAGGTAACCAGTAACAATTCTCTCTTGTTGATGCTGTTTTAGAGCTTTTAATTATTTCGATAGCCTCTCTTGCTTTCCGTTACGACATCCACTTTTATGTGCGGATGTTGCATGGTAGTATGTATGCGAGATGCCGGGGATAGCAGTGTATGTAACACTAAATTCTTCTAGAAGCTTCAGAAGGAAATGATGCTCTAAGCCCCCCCCCCCCTTTTGTAACTCCGACTTTTGCTGTTGCACACGGATTAAGAAGACACGCGAACTGATACTAATCAACCCTGCAAGTGGATTGGGAAAGAGTTTGGCACCTGCAATAATTTTATTTGATAAATAAGTTTCATTAACCTGGTGGGAAATGAAAGGGTTGCTCTACCGATCTACAGAATGAAAGTTCTGTCCAAAATAACTATTTGATTTATTATGACTAAACTCAAAACAATAAACACAACGCATGAAACATTTACAATACGTCAAATTGGATACTCAAACAAATGCTGTGAAGGTGAAGTTGTCCGTGAACTAGCTTGTGACGTTTATGACCAAGTGGTATGTGGAGCCAATTATTTGCAACTCAAATCTTAAGAGAAACACCCAACCAACCCAACATTAATTGCTGTTACAGTAGTGAGAACTCAGACAATGAACACGCTAGACAGAACCACGTAAGAAAAGACGGGAACAGGTGCGCTCTGCTGAGCTCTGATTATCACAGAGCAAAATTCCCTACTCTGCCGGTGCTGCGGACATACATTACCAAGCTGTCTTCTTAACTGCAAAGACGCAATCTGGTGTACCGGAAGCGATGGCTGGTTGCTTCGACGTCCAGTCGTGGTGATGATAATGTCACGAGTATAGTTCGAAACAAATTATCCTTGTTCCAGACTAAGGACTTCCTATCAGTACAAATGCGCCTCTGAGGGAGACGAAGAAGGCTCACCACACAATCACTGATGGTACAGTGATTGATTTTAACAACCGAAGTCACACAGTAACTCCGGTACAGTCAACTTTAGCCAAAACTGCTCAAGACGGACAACATAGGCCTCTTGTACGCAGAACACTCAATTACCAACTGTACTCGGAAAGTTATGTTGAAGTCGAAACTTCAGTAACTTCGCAAAACAGTTACAATTAAATGAAAGTATATTAGACAGCCAAAGGAAGACAGACTGTCCAGAGCAGCGAGAGCTCAGTCTTGTAACCTACTCCGACCGAAAGACGAGAGCCGACCTTCTCAAGAGCACCTGTACAATCCGAACACCGAACATTGCCGCCCCCACGACAGTGGCCATGGTTACACGTTCCAAGCCGGCCGAAGTGGCCGCGCGGTTAAAGGCGCTGCAGTCTGGAGCCGCGAGACTGCTGCGGTCGCAGGTTCAAGCCCTGCCTCAGACATGGATGTTTGTGATGTCCTTAGGTTAGTTGGGTTTAACTAGTTCTGTGTTCTAGGGGACTGGTGACCTCAGAAGTTGAGTCCCATAGTGCTCAGAGCCATTTACACGTTCCAATCACCAACTCGAAAACCGGCGGAAAATTCCACTCTATTGCCGATGCACTACTATTGCACAATGGAGATTCTTGGCGTCAATTTATGCGCCGATTTTGCTACGTAACGGAGCTATGCCCTGAGCAAGCCAATCACAGTTACGATGTTGCATAAAACGCAGGAATTTGCCCGCCAAGACCGCCTGGGAGCACAAGTCATTCCCACGCCTCGCTAGTAGCCCGCCAGAAAGTGTTTTCACTAAGTTTCTGCAAAGTAACGGAATCTCTAGCCCAGCCACCCCTTCTGGCCCATCTGGGCTTGTCGCTACCGCTATTATGACAATGTTGGCGTCTGGAAAGCATCCACTCGACTCCCTCACACCCATCGGCTTAACCCTTTCAAGCTCAGCAGATCTCGCCTGTCACCAAACCACCTGGGTGATGAGAGACGCTATGTGGGAAGTCCGCATGTGAAGGAATAGCAACCTTTCACCGCATGCAATTAGAGAGGAAAATCGGATTACTCAGAGTAAGATAGAAATATGAGAGGGGGCTCATGCCACCTCTCATGTATTGGAGTGACTAATGATTCCACTGTTTGTTTGACAACTATTGTTTATTGGAGTCTCACCATCAAAGAAGTGAAATTCCGTATTATAAAACGACAATGGAAGTGGTGGTCCTTGATCAGTATGAACGTAGCAACGGCGAGAGATTGTCATTATCTGGATCGTGACGTAGCTCGTGATGGGGGTCGGGACGTAGTCGCTGCTACGCAACAATGAGTCCCTGCGAAAGCTGATGGCTTCTGGGCGGCGCAACGCCCAAATGCGGCACGGTGCAGTCACCTGTCTTCCAACAAGTGAGACACCTTGAGCGATCAGAGGAAGTGGCCTGGAACGGAACTGCGATTGCAACTGGACGGTGGAACGTGCGCCTGTAATTAAATACACCGTGGTGACGGAATATCTGCCGGCTCTCGAGGACCACGTGATCCGTGGGTGTGAGGTAGTCCGTGGTAGCGAGGCTGCCGTTGTTGCTGAGCGATGGTAGCAGCTCATGATGGTGTTTGATAGCACTGAACCTGTGAACGGAATGTTTACAATCAGCGCCGAATACAAGCACAGGAAGTGATGGCGAGACGCATTACTGTTTGTCTCCGAAGGGGGAGCGCCTGGGGGAGTCAGGAGCGGCAACACGCAGTGCAGCAACGTTGTGATGGAACAATAGTAGCAGGGGACCAGCCCTGCGTATACTGCATCCGCGGCTGTCGGGCGAGAACGCTAGGTTCTCGATAACTACTACAACGGCCACATTAAGAACTGGAGTTTATTGTTCGTTGACTTTATTTATTCATTCATAATAATCCGTGGGACTATTGGAGCCAAGGAAACACTGCTAACCATTAACAATCTAGCACCGTGAAGGCAGCATTCAACACACGTTGAATACTCAAGAAGTGTACTAAATGCTTAGATATGCAAAGACTTAGTATTACAGAGAATCTCCACAAAGCAGGTGTGAGTAATGCCACATACATTCCGTGTTGACGGAAAGATTGAGCAGTGGGTTTCTCATTGAGATATCACGTGTTTGTTTCTGAGAAGGTGTGTTGTTTCTTATGTGAGAAAATGTGCAGGTACCTGCCAGAATTCGAGAGAGTTACAGCATGGTCGGCAATCTACATTGTGGTTAATCGTTTCGCACTATGCTGCTTGCTTTGGTCTGGATCTCATTACTACCATGCGCGTATGCAGTCGATATGTTGAGGAGGGCCTTTCCAGTACCATGCACAATCTCAGTGACCTGGAGCAAAAAGCGCCTCAGAGACCAGACATATTGTTCCCTGAGATCTGCAGCCTCATACAGCCACGTCGCAGGAGTTTCGAGGTAGACAAGTGTCCACATGGACAGCATGGCGATCTCCTTTGCACCATGGACTGTCAATAAGGCGACCATTGGACATGTAGTGGGCCAGTGCGTCAGAATGTATTTTATTTCACAAAAATTGTTGCATAAAAACGGATTACCAATGATAACTAAAATCGAGGCAACAACAGATTTTGCTTATTGTTTATGTATCACGTGTGGAATTCCATCGTTGAGTGCTAAAGATTCATATAACTGCATTGCTACCCCCAAAAATCTTTTAAACATTAACTGATTTAAAGTTAAGTTCTGTGCTCGACAATTTAAGTAATGGTGCATAACAATTTAAGTAAAACACATTTAACCATATTATCAGCTGAACTGCAAATAATTAAACAGAAAAATTGGAGTCAGACACCGTGTCACAAAAACATTAACTCTGTGTTTCTTTGGGAAATCATTAAGACCAGAACATGACCTTTTTTGTCTTCAGTCTTTTGTAAGTAGCCTGTTTATATGTTTGTATGTTGGTAGCGCTATAGACTGCATTAATATCAATGACAGCTCTGTGCGCCCTCTGTAAGAGGCTCTGTGACTGCAAGGACTCGCAGTTAGAAGTTAATAGCAGTGTTGGAGGTTGGCTGGGAGCCTACAGTAGTTAGAATCTTTTTATTTATCTGGCTGTATGCTTGCTGTATTTGCTGTAGTTCGTGTAATGAAGATTTTCTGCGAGGTAAGTGACTTACGAAATGTATGGGTTATTGTTAGGATCTCCTCTAACTCAGGGCCATTATTTTCCGTCAAATTGCGTTGCGTTTGTGTATTGTGGGCCATATATGAATTAATAAGTTTGAGTTGTATTTGTCGGGGAAAATTTATGAAGGCCAGTGTTGAAATGATAAAAACAAGTAAAGTGACTGTAGGTTCAGTTTCACCCAGCAGTTTAAGAAGGTTCAGTTGCGTTCAACAATTTAAGCAAAAACGCGGAAGTTTCATATTGATTGGTTTGTTACGGCCCCCTTAGGATTCCTCTCCTGTGTCAACCTATTTATCTCAGGGTAGCACTTGCAACTTACGTCCTCAACTACTTGCTGGATGTATTCCAGTCTCTGCGCATGACCTTAAATATCGTTACATTTGAGTGGCTTAACAACTGTCAGAGATAGCAAAGGACTTGGGAAAGCAGTTGAAGGGAATGTAGGTGTCTTGTAAGAAGGAAATAAGATGAGCATCAACAAAAGCAAAACCAGGATTGTGGAATGTAGTTGAATTTAATCACGTGATGCAGAGGGAATTAGATTACGGAACAATACACATAAAGTGATAAATGACTTTTGATATTTGGCCAGCAAGACAAATGATGATGACCGAAGTAGGGAGAATATAAAATGTAGACTGGCAATAGCAGGAAAAGCATTTGTTAACATCGAATATAGATTGAAGTGTTAGGAAGTCTTTTCTGGGAGATTTGGTATGGGATGAAACGTGGGCGATAAATAGTTTAGACGGGAGCAGAACATGAGCTCTTGAAATATCGCACTACAGGAGAATGGTGAAGGCTTTATTAGGTTTTTTATTTATTTTATTTATTTATTTATTTATTGTTCCGTGTCACCAAATTAGGAAGAAGTCTCCATGGTCATGGAACAAGTCAATACATGAAATTATAACACGATAGCAGAAACAGTTAAAATGAATTACAAGAAACATATTCAGGCGACAAGTCGTAAGTTTAACTAAAGAAAATCAACAATGTAACACTGGAATTTGCTTAATTTTTCAGCTCTTCCAGGAGCTCCTCGACAGAATAGAAGGAGTGAGCCATGAGGAAACTCCTCAGTTTAGACTTAAAAGTGTTTGGTCTACTGCTAAGATTTTTTAGTTCTTGTGGTAGCATGCAAATAATGAAACGGTATTGAGTAGAACTGGGAAGAAAAGAAAAATGCGGCACAACCTGACTAGAAGGAGAAGTCGGTTAGTAGGACGCATTCTGAGACATCACGCGATCAACAGTTTAGTACTGGACGGAAGTGTGGAGGGTAAAAATCGTAGAGGGAGGCCAAGAGATGAATACGCAGATTCAGAAGGATGTAAGTTGTAGTAGTTACTCGGAGATGAAGAGGCCTGCACAGAATAGACTAGTATGGAGAGCTGCATAAAACCAATCTTTCGACTTGAGACCACAACAGCAACAACAGTAAGTATTAATTAAGCTTGGTACATCAGTGCGATGAATAAAATTGTAATATCGAAGGAGCTGCGTATTCAATTGACTCGCGCTACCCATCTCATACATTTGAGAATACACATAGCCGGCCTGTGTAGACAAGCGGTTCTAGGCGCTTCAGTCCGGAACCGCGCGACTGCTACGGTCGCAGGTTCGAATCCTGCCTAACAAACCTGTTAGGTTTAAGTAGTTCAAAGTTCAAGGGGACTGATGACCTTAGATGTTAAGTCCCATAGTGCTCAGAGCCATTTGAACCACTTTTTGAGAATACACATACACTATAAGCAAGCACCGCAACTTCACATAGGGCTACCGAATATTGCCTGCAGCTCATAATAACACTGTCAAGTCTTACCTTACTCCGGCATATTTAACGAAATCTATTCGTGACTGCACAATTCCAAAAAATGCAGTTATACCTCGGATCATGTCGGAAAATGTACACCATGAAAATATCTCTTACTGTAGTAAGTACCATAAAAACGCAACCATTACCCGTTTATCCAAATAAGGCTCCTCCAGTCATAGTTTCGCCATGGCACTAAAATGTTACTAGATGCACAATTAAACGTATTACCACACTAACAGATCAAAATTATGAAAATGTCAATGGGATCAACTAAGCTTTATCAGCATGGGGTAACAGTTCAATCATTCTCAGCATAAATACCACAGCGACATCAAAACATCTCCACCGCCCTAGCGTTGGCTTGAGTAGACACACTATCAGATAATCATAACATTACATTAAAAAATATTTCAATTAACCAATATAGTACACAGTCATTCACCAGTTTATGAAATATTCCAACCATATACGATACCTAGAAAGTACAGTAACCCCTTGTCTAAGATACCAGCCTTCTACCGCGTGTTGACATCATATTGTTTCTGTCAAACCACCTATCAGTGCCGTTGAAAGGCCATATTTGTTGCCATACTTTACTTCTGTGGCGCCGGCCGCGGTGGTCTTGCGGTTCTAGGCGCGCAGTCCGGAACCGCGCGACTGCTACGGTCGCAGGTTCGAATCCTGCCTCGGGCATGGATGTGTGTGTGATGTCCTCAGGTTAGTTAGGTTTAACTAGTTCTAAGTTCTAGGGAACTGATGACCTAAGATGTTAAGTCACATAGTGCTCAGAGCCATTTGAACCATTTGAACTTCTGTGGCACGTGCTTTACCTTGAAGCTGCATGTCAATCGTCATGGATGTGTGACGTGCCATGACGGCACACCCTCCCCGCTGCACAACCCAAAGGCCCTGGAGGGAAGAATCGGGCTAATATCTCGCCCACGCTCGTTAATAATAATGTAATGATCCCATTTGTTCACAGAAAAGAAAAGAAAAAAATGTAGAGTTACGAAATTAAAAGAAAAAGGAATAAAAACTAAACAAAAGCTGTCTGAGTTTAAGAATATAGGTGGTATAGGTGGTAATTTAATTGACTTGGTTTATTACAGATTAATGGTAAGAACAGCAAGGGAAGTGTCTTCACTGCTGTCACAATACCCTAAACAACATAAGCCATAAGGCTTTACACAGAATTAACATTAATAAAACAGACAAACTGCAGAGACGGATTCCTGATTGGAAGTGGAGGAAAAAAGGTCCGAAAATGAATCGTTACCACAGTAGATGACGCTGTCGAATTAAGTTTCTCTGACTACATTCCCTGTGTTCCACGTGTGCTTTCTTCAGGTACTCTTATACTTCACTGGTCAATTGTATTGTTTCAGTTTTGGTTATACAGTAGATTTCGAGGAATTCTACAACCGAGGTGTTAATCTGGTTGGTCAATTTCTTTTAAATTCCCCTAGAACTTAACACTGATTTTTTTCATATCTGGATAAATGATGGTATAGGTTTTAATTTCCTTAGCTACTCCTTGCATATTCCTTTCTTTTAGGATCTAACGTTTTCCTGATTAGTTTTCGTTCTCTATTTTGGATTTCTCCCATGCTTTTCCTTCTGTCTAAAATGGTGTTTCAACCTCATATAGACGGTCTGGTTTATTGGCTATTTTGTAGTGTCTCAGCTTGCTGTATTTTGCAATGCAGTTTTTATTACGCAACCGACAAAAATTTTTGCATTTTGTGACAAAGAATTTGGTAACCAATCTTTTCTTGGCTGGTTTGCTGACTGGTCTTCCCTAAATATTTGAACTGAGAAACTTTTTCGATTTCAGCTTAAGACTTTAATGCCTTCTAAAATATACTAGATGATAAAATTTGGTTTCCGACAATTGGCACAATAAATAAGAAGCTTTTGTTCGCTCAATTACACACTTCAATGTGTGCATACCTGCTGGCATCGATTAAGTGCAGTTGGCATTCTACTTATCTCCTTGTAAGCTCCAGAAACTCCACGGAGTTATATTAAAATACTTTGTAAATACGTTCTGTTGATCCTTTAACCTTACTTCGGTACATCTGATCCCTTACGAAACCTTACAGGAAGAAGTCCAGCGGTGTGAGGTCTTGTGATTGTGGCGGCTACCGAATCGGACCATCTCGTGCCATCCACCTACTTGGGAGCTTCACATCTAGAAACCGACAGACATTTAGGGAGCAGCAGGGTAGCGCCCCATCCTGCTGGAATATATAAGTTACAGGCGTGGCATTGATGTAACAAACCAGGTAAACATAATAGTTGACGGTACTCTCGCTAAAAAGTGGATTAATGACGCAATCATACGTAAGTGCGCATTACACATTTTGACACTATTTTTCCCATATCACATGTAACGTGAACACACTCTGATCCTCATATACGTACATTACAACCATTCTGTTTGCCGGATACACAAAAAGTTAACTCATCGGAAAAATAAATCTTTCCCAACAAGTCATTTTTTGCGCCCGTCCTGGTTAGCACATCCACTGCAAACTGTTGGTGTTATTGCATTTGCTCACGTAATATCTCAAGCAGGAATTGGTGAATTACTGATGGTGGCATTTTCAACTCTGTTTCTGGCTAAGCACTGATTTTTTTGGACTCCTTGCAAATGTCCACTATCATGTCGTCTGAAGCAGGTGGACGTCATGCGCCCTGTTTAGAAATAATGCTAGCTGCTTCCATAAGCGACGTGCTGCACTCCTAAGTTCCGTTTCCCTCGAGTATCGGGCACCGTCTCTATGGACCAGAATACACAGTGAGCTTTTTCCTGTGGTATAGATATTTTTAGCGAAATCTGCTGCTCGTTGACAATAAAAATTAAATAAATTACTATTTATCTCTCCATATGTCAATAATCTCTATTTACTATGTAGTATTTCAAGCTAAATTGTTAAACTGGAAGATAATTCCTGGGAACCATGCACTATATTATATCTCTCCTTTTATAGTGTTAGGCATATGGTCAATTCCATTCTGACACTCTCTTCTTCAGTCTTCCCACACTTCTCTCACTCCATATCTTATATTCTATGGCCAGCATAGGAAGTCCTTGTTGCGGCATACGAAGTACATATTTTGTCTGTTTTTCTTTGTACTGGATTACTTTTTGGGCTACTGGTTTCATTCCTAATTCTACCCTTTTTACTTCCCTTCTAATTTTGTGTTCGCTAGTGCAGCCTGTTAGAGATTTCTGTTAGAAATTTCATTTCTGTTGCCTTCAGTTGCCGTAAATACTTATTCCTCACCTTCCAGCTTTCCAACGCATATAAATATAACAAAGTGCACACTGCCATGATTTTATAAAATTTCAATTGTTTCTTTTTCCCTTGTTTTACTGTTGAGTGCCACCCTTACTGCTGGTAAGTATTAATTTTATCTCTTTGCATCCATATCTTGTTCATACGACATGTGACACGCTTAATGTCGGAAATGGGCTATCTGTTCTGTCACTTTATTATTGAAGACTATTTTTATTTGCAATTGATGAATACCTAAAAAGGTCTTTCTTTTAGTTTTGTTTAAGGAAATAATCTGAACGTAGATTGTACTTATTTCACACAGCTTCTGTAATGTTATTTGTAATTCATCTTCGGTGCTGTGTGTACTAACTTGGTCATCCGAGAATAACATATGTTAATATGTTTATTCTTACCAATATTTATGAATGACACAGTTCTCTGTTCCAACTGATCATGTCACCCATGTAAATATTGAATAACGTTGGTAACAGGCTGCATCCTTGCTTTACTCCTTAATTTGTTTGTATTTCAGGAGATATCTCTATATCTGCGTCAGTTATAATTTGATGTTCATATATAGGCTTTTGCATGACTTCGATCGGATGTCTGAACATTTCTCTTTTTTCCATGATTGCCCATAGCTTATCTCTGTGAATTCTCCCAGTCTACAAATATTTCGTAAGTTTCGAAATTAAATTTTCGTCTGTTTGGTATTATCTGTTTCGGTTCGAAAGTGTCGCGTGACTATGATCCGCCTTGACACTTCCTCCATTAAAATAATATGCAAGATATTTTGAAACCTACCGTAACCGTCACTTGGATCTGTAATTGCCTGTACTTGCAAAACGCATGAAAGTGCTTTGTCCTTAAAACCAATACAATACGGTGGTATTAACGGAAATGTTATATTTTTGAAGAGGTTATTGCAGCAGAATTAATAAGAAAGCATTTATTGTCATATTGTGACCTTTGTTTCAGTATAATATGAAATACAGTATTATAAATTATGTTGCAATTTCCCTGAGATTGGGTATCTAAATCTCAATTTTACGGGTCCACACCTGAAGATATTCTCATATAAACAGCCTCTCAAATGGCTCTGAGCACTATGGGACTCAACTTCTGAGATCATTAGTCCCCTAGAACTTAGAACTAGTTAAACCTAACTAACCTAAGGACATCACAAACATCCATGCCCGAGGCAGGATTCGAACCTGCGACCGTAGCGGTCTTACGGTTCCAGACTGCAGCGCCTTTAACCGTACGGCCACTTCGGCCGGCTAAACAGCCTCTCTTCATAAATAACTTCACTGTGTTCCTTGCTTATATTTTTTGTGCATGTGTAAAATGTTTGAGCACTTTTCCTGTCTATTCGATTTGGCACTCGAAGCATCGTCGTTTTGGTGACCCTGTAGTTTCCGCGATCTTCGCCTGACATGGAGCCGTGTTGAAGCTTGTAGAACTCCATATGAGAAAAATTCTCCATTTGTCATATCTTCCTTCCATGTAGATGGAAAATCGCTGTGAAAGTAATCTCAAATATGCTATTATATGTAATACATTTGTCCATAAGACAAAATATCATCTACTTGATTGTTCGTTCCAAGAGTATGTACTAGTACATACATTCAGGCCAAGAGAACCATGTCTTGATTTACATTCATTACAGAATAAAACATTCTCGTACTTGATGTTACGTCCACTTATAGTGGTACTGGGGCACAAGGGAATTACCAATATGACATTTTTGTTTCTCTTGACTACATAACATATAATTGACAGTTTTTCTTTCAAGCCAGAATAATTGTGATGAAAGTGCTCTACATCATTTCTAGTGGAATTTCCTTTTTGTTTTGTTACACTACCTCTTGACGAGGCAGGAAGAATTTTCATGACATTGTTTACCTTTTTTTTTACTTTATGACTTTTTCACGGCGTATAAGGAAATCGGCAACTACATAGTTCGAAACATTTTATTCTTTATTGCATACCTTGCTTGAGACGCTAGTCCGAAGCTCGTGGCCGTGCGGTAGCGTTCTCGCTTCCCACGCCCGGGTTCCCGGGTTCGATTCCCGGCGGGGTCAGGGATTTTCTCTGTCTCGTGATGACTGGGTGTTGTGCCCTGTCCTTAGGTTAGTTAGGTTTAAGCAGTTCTAAGTTCTAGGGGACTGATGACCATAGATGTTAAGTCCCATAGTGCTCAGAGCCATTTGAACCATTTGTTTGAGACGCTAGAGGAGGCGAGCTGATCATCCCGGAGGCCTCAGTGTGTGAATATGTTCTATCTTCCTGTTCAGAGTAAGCTTCACCTTCAAGACACTGAGTAATAGTTGATCCAAGATTTCCATCACTTGTGCTGACTTCAGATGATGTTTTTTTTTTTTTCTCTTACAGATAGTATTATATTACTTACCTTTGTAAAGAATGTTAGAAAGTTGCATAATTATCCTGTTTGTGAAACTAAACTTGTGCTCATCTGAAGCCTTCATTTCTTTATTTTGACAATCAGCAATGTACTTGACTTCAAAAGAGTTCTTAGTTGCAGCTGTTATAGCACTTCTGAATTTAAAACACGGAGTATAACTGTGCAGAACTGGTAAGTGTTTTGAGTAACCTATAACACACCGCTCAGATCAGTGACAAACATATTAGAAATATGCCTTCTTTCCTAAGGATTATGCAGGACACGTGTAATGCATACATGTGCAGGACAACAAAATTCATGAAATAAAATGAGCAACTATATTTGCAAATAATAATATTTTTCTCCAAACAAATGGAACTGTATTTCCGACGATTACACAGGGCGTCGTCTAATTAACTAATTTTAAGACAATTTATTGAGAAAATGGAAGGCTGCCAGGACTAAAAGACCCCTCATGCATCCAAGGATTATTTTGTACCTATTGTGTTTTATCTTACACTTATTTAAGGTACTTGTTTGCAGTGTCTTCTTTTCATTTTTACTGTTGTCACTTGTAAAAGTTCGCTTTCCGAAGACGTGACTTTGATAGCAATAGAGACAGAGCTGCTGAAACGCCTCGGACTGTGTACGGAGTAAACGTAGGCGAGTTGACAAAAAATGACCTCCCAAAATCAACAAAACAAATTGTATACAAACAGCAGTCGAGCCACATTTTGTAAACAATCAATTATACCCTAGCCAGCATGGGCATACACGAACCATAATCAAAAATGTTGAGCAAATATGCACGCGGTAATTGAAATTTAGTCCCTGAAAGTTCGCACGCCACTGACCGGGGCTTATACTAGGTCATACGGAGATTTGACTGCTCACTTCTGCGATGACAACTCTACCAGCTTGTTAGCTCACGGCGTCTGTCGAACAGGCACTAATCAGTTATCACGACTTCTCTTTTAATTTTCAATTGCGTTTTTCACTTCTGGTTTATTTTAGTTAGCGGCAGACAGTAATCACGTTGTACCTCTCTCCCTCTATATTGTCAACAAATTTTAATAGTCTGGTCCTTCAACGAACCACTATTTGCGTTCGGGTTTGACGGGTTCAAATGGCTCTGAGCACTATGGGACTCAACTGCTGAGGTCATTAGTCCCCTAGAACTTAGAACTAGTTAAACCTAACTAACCTAAGGACATCACAGACATCCATGCCCGAGGCAGGATTCGAACCTGCGACCGTAGCGGTCTTGCGGTTCCAGACTGCAGCGCCTTTAACCGCACGGCCACTTCGGCCGGCTCGGGTTTGACGCTCTGCCTGCAAGTGAAAATCCTAATTTGTTTCTCTGATGAATGACAAGTGTGTCACTTCACATAATCACGCAAGGACTATGGATAAAGTACGTACATGTATTCATAACTGCTAATAATGATTTACCACGAGTGGCGATAGCGACATTTTACGATAAAATCCGCCAGTGTTAGGAACTATTGTTAGACTAAAAAGTGACTGTGTTAGAATGTAAAACTGTCGGCACACGGACGAGGCAGCTAACGTTAACGTGTATCCAGATAGGATATCCCACGTTAGCACACGGCACGATCTGGTTGACATGAATTTGCGCACTCAGCACTCTCCAGCGGCAATTGCTGGCTTTATTTGGATTGCAAAACATACATTTTGCTCACAGAAATGGACACGGGTGGAATTCTTCGTTAGCTCTATTAATACGAACATTTCTTTTGCTGAGCATATGCTAGTCATATTGCTCTGTCTGCAATATACATAAATAGAAACTTAAATATTCGGGAATGTGCAATAAGACAGAAATGAAAGATACAGGTCCACTCAGATAAGACATCAACTTGTCAAAATTCACCAAATGAAACAAACTGGCACCTGACACAGCGAGACCTTATGGCTACATAACATGAAATTTAGCAAATATTATTTCTCTTAATTTCATACGAAACTTCCACCAGATTTTAGAAAAAGTGAAGATGGGAAAAGAAAACTGGATACCGCGAAACGTGAATGCCCAACCCGTCTGTTCTTGACTCTGTATCAGGTGCATCAACTACTTACAATACACCATAACTTGGTATACAGTAACCTAGTCCGGCTGGGGTGGTCGAGCGGTTCTAGGCCCTACAGTCTGGAACCGTGCGACCGCTGCGGTCCTGCCTCGGGCATGGATGTGTGTGATGTCCTTAGGTTAGTTAGGTTTAAGTAGTTCTAAGTTCTAGGGGACTGATGACCACAGCAGTTAAGTTCCATAGTGCTCAGAGCCATTTAAACCATTTGAACATCCATGCCTGAGGCAGGATTCGAACCTGCGGCCGTAGCGGTGGCGCGGTTCCAGACTGTAGCGCCTAGAACCGCTCGGCCACCCCGGCCGGCATAGTGCTCAGAGCCATTTGAACCACTAACCTCGTTTCGTGTACTTTAGTCGTTTAGGTGTTACCGACATTTAGTTATAATGAATCCTAATAAGAACAACACGTTGCCTTGAAACAGCTCACTCTCATAACAAGCGTATTATTACGCGGAAATAGCTAATTTCAAAAATTCTGTAGCCACCAATATGACGTTTCCCGTCATTTTATTACCACAAATCATACCAATAACAGTTCGGTCTCGAGGTATTCAATGTGCTTGTGCCTGGAAACAGAATATATTCGTTGGGTGTAGTGTATAACATAAGACCCATCGAATATGGGCTTCTACTGAAGGCGACAAATATAGCATGCCGTCTTGCTTCCTGCTTGTAACGTAGGAAGCGTACTAACTTCCTACAGGTTATACTTTACGTGTCACGTTGCCGAAATATCGTAGAACACATTTTGTGTTTCACTTGACGAAGTGGCTTCTCAGCGAGGAACAGCATCGGGGCCGAAGAGATACACGGGCCCTGAAATGACGACCTTGTGACGTCACGCTAGTCGGCTTGACCGACACACTCCGCGAACGCTCGGCTTCGTGCAAGGCCCACACAAAATAAATTTTTAGGTGGAAACGTACCCACTAAAGATCTTAATCCTTTTACTGCTTTGGACGTGTTAACGCGCGGCCTTTGTACCTGTCCCTGTGTGCTCTGAACGTGTTTACGCGCACCACCAGTCCTTCTACCTGGTACTCTGAACGTGTCTACGCGTAGACATACTGTATAAAAATGTGTTTTTCTATAAATTTGTAGCTATGTTATAGGCCATTTTAGTTGTTTAATTCTGATAAAGGCACTCTCAGAAGTGTTGAAACCTGGTCAATAAGACTTACAAAATTGTGACCGAGGGCTGATTTGTTTCAATTTTATCTGTATCGGGTGGATATGTGTATTTGAAGGACACATGCTACGTTTTCAGCATTTCATCAAAGCACTAATGAGAGCATTTTGATAATTCTTACTTCTATTTTGACTGCCTGTTTACAAGTTCCAATTGGTTAATTTTTCTTGAACAACTAGGTTTCCAGAGCACTGGAATTGTGAAAGAAAATTGTATCCCACAAAATTGTCCCCTTGCAAGGAAGAAGGCGAAAGGAACGATGAAAGAGTTTACTATTCATTCTGCCATACGAAACAAAATTGGTCTGTTTCTGTGTAAACAGCATGACAACTTCATTGGTTCTAAGGCACCAAATACAGCTGGTGCCAACGAGGTAACTAATCAATACAACTAAAAACCCGCCAAAGTTGAAAATTTCAGGTTTTTTTATTCACGCGATGACTAGTTTCGGGCCAGAATTCATTTTCAGTCATCGTAGCATAGTCAAAAATGGTATTCCCAAAAATGCAAAAGCCACGCCAAAAGTTGGCAAGCAGTTACAGGCTTAAAATTCTGTATGGGCTGTAACACGTTTTTTGAATTTTCGCAAATACCTTTTCTGACTATGTTACGATGATTTGAAAATGGGCCTCAGCCCGAAACTAATCATCAACTGAATAAAAGAAGATAAATTTGGAACGTTGACTGGTTTTTCGTTGTAGTGATAAACCGAAGTTGCTGACCAAGAATTATTCCTGCATGCTGGAAGTTCGCAGACAAATGATGTTAGACGATATTCTCAGCGGTCAAGGAAGCACATCGGAGTTCGTCGACGCTCCATACTGACAGAATACGGCAAGAACACGGATTGAACTGGTCCAATGCATCAAAATGTGGATCAGTGCAGGATAAATAGTCGTAACAGGAAACAGTACTGAGCTCTCTTTAATTTTTGTTGGATGTCGCTGTACACAGTGCCTTGATACTTTATCTCAAAAGTGGAACCACGGTCTCTCATGTGAATTTTCGGAGTGATGTCGTGCAGGTATGCTTGAGGAGGTACGCAACGCCTCCGAAATGGCCTAAAAGAACCCTGCAAAGCAGGGCTGCATCTACATCTACATCTACATGACTACTCTGCAATTCACATTTAAGTGCTTGTCAGAGGGTTCATCGAACCACAATCATACTATCTCTCTACTATTCCACTCCCGAACAGCGCGCGGGAAACACGAACACCTAAACCTTCCTGTTCGAGCTCTGATTTCTCTTATTTTATTTTGATGATCATTCCTACCCATGAAGATGAGCTCCGGCTTTATGAAGTGAAGCCCCTGATTGTGAAAATACAGAAATTAAAAACTTAAAACGATGTATTGGACTAAACTGCAAAAGATCAGCAACTATCCAGTGCAAGATATGCAAAGTGGAACTGTGTGTCGAATGCTTTCCTGTTTATCACACCAATGAATTCGTTGTTATTGTTTCTTAATCGTAATTTGTAGTGACTTATATTTCATTCAATACCAAAATCTGTAACTCTTCATATAAATGTTTTTTTTCCCTCTCAGAAGGGCTCAGCGTTACATAGAGAATGTTCAGGGATAAGACAGGAACGATCATTCGAAGCAAAACGAGTCCAGTAAGCGTGGGCTCTGAAATGCACACGTTAAAAGTAACGAGCACTTCTTCATCTTAGGCATGCTGAAACAGATCTCTTCTACACAAGCTCTTTATTTTTTATATATTTTGAGGAGATACTACGGATCAGAACAAGAAAAAATTATCAGATAAACATATACTCCAAAAGGCGTACCTTAGAAGTTATACGCGCTTGTTTATGGAAGATATATTTTTCACAGTAGTGAAGATGAACAATTTCTCATAGCTGTAAGGTATGCGTTTTAGGGCACACGTTTACTCGAGTGTTTTGCTTCCAATGATCCTTCCTGTCATATGTCTGAATATTGATCATTGCTCCTGGAATACTCAGCAAACTAGAAATGTGAAAAATGGTTTACAACTTCAAATGCCTCCTTTTCAATGTATCAAAAAAGGTGAAAATGGTAAATATAAAAAATTAACAAAAAATCCATTGGGGCATTAATGAGTTACCTGATTTTGCCCATTACAAATGATTTTGCGAAAGTTGCGACTGTGAAAACAATGGGTTTGTTTATAAATAATCTTTCTGCTTGTCACGATTTTACATGACGCATTTCGCGAAATGATTCCCATTTCACGTGCGTTTTCTCTGTGCACTACGAAAATTTTACGTAATGTTTGTGATGTGTGAGGTCCTGCTTTGTTTTGGTGACTTTATCGAAATAAATAAAAAAACGCGCAATTTTAGTTATCGATGATTCACTTTCACGCTTCTCGTTCAACATTTTATCTTCGTATTTCCTGCAATGTGAATATATATCCAGTTCTTGGAACAATTCCATTTTATGCCCTTTGTTTGTTAGAAGAACAGTAGATACATTCACATTGCGGAAAATATGAAGGTAAGATGTTATACGAAAAACTTGAAGCGAATCAGTGAATTTTGTACATGCTTTGACATTATACTTCAATGAAAATAGTATCACATAGAAATAAGCTGCACTGTAAAGCATATGTAAGCAAATTATGATCCAGGCTGTTAAGATAATCACCTCTACACAAATGCATATCAAACTATGTAGAAGAGCCGTACATTATCTCTGTCGAACACATCTAAAAACAACTTTGCAACTGTTTATCTATATAAGTTATTCTTGATGAACACTGTGCGCAGGAAGTTTTGTGTGATGTTTAAGACGTGTGAAACTCTGCACAAATGGACCTTAAAGGAAAATGTATGTACAAATTCTTAGAAATTAACTACATATAAACGTCATCATACATTGCAGCAGAGTCAATAAAACGAAGCAGGACCTCACGTGTCAAGAACCGTCGGAACAGACCTTGAAGGCCCAAGGGCGCCAAGCGGCCGCCATGTCGTCCTAAGACCTTAGGCGTCACCGGATGCGGGGCATGCGGTCAGCGCACCTCTCTCCTAGCTGTTGTCAGTTCCCGGGACCGGTACCGCTGTCAATGAAGTAGCTCCTCTGCTGTCCTCATAAGTGGTGAATGCACCCTGCTTGCCAACAGCACTCTGAAGACCTGAACGATGACCCATTCAAGTGGCAGCCAAGTCCGATACCGCTGAACTTCAGTGATCTGATGGGAACCGGTGCTACCACAGCGTGAAAGCCGTTGGCTAACATATCAAAAAATGACAAGTACTTAAAAATGTTAATAATTTTCTGAAACGAGTCGTATAAAATACAGGTTGATAATTATTGAACTGTACGAAATAAAATCGTGATAGCTTCGGAAAGGTTTGCGTTAGGTCGTTCAAACTGAGCGGTTGGCTGCGGCGAATGATGCGAATTAGTATACTCATTGCCACGCGGGATTAGCCGAGCGGTCTAGGGCGCTGCAATCATGGTCTGTGCGGCTGGTCCCGGCGGAGGTTCGAGTCCTCCCTCGGGCATGGCTGTGTGTGTTTGTCCTTAGGATAATTTAGCTTAAGTAGTGTGTAAGCTTAGGGACTGATTACCTTAGCAGTCAAATTCTATAAGATTAAGAAAAAAGAAGTATGCTCATTGTTTGTTGCTTTAGTGACGAAGCCCACTTCCATTTGGATGGTTTCGTCAATGAGCAAAATTGTCGCATTTGGTGGACTGAGAATTCGCATTTCGAGATCTAGAAGTCTCTTCACCCCCAATGGGTGACTGTGTGGTGTGCATGTACAGTAATGGATTAATCGGTTCGATATTCCTTGATGGCACGGTGACTACGGAACGATGCGTGAACATTTTGGAAGATGATTTCATCCTCATTATCCAAAGTGACTCTGATTTCGATAAGATGTGGTCTTGCAAGACGGGGCTCAATCCCATTGAAGCAGGAGAATGTTTGATGCCCTGAAGGAGGACCGTATTCCTGGTCTGGGGTACCCAAACTCTACTGGATTGGGCCTCGATAAGCCGCCATTCTAAACACATGCCACTAGCTTTTGTGTTCAGCAATAGCCCCAAAACCATCGCTAAGCTCAAAACAGCCACTCAGGAAGTCATCGATAGCATCGATGATCCGACCCGTTAGCGCAGGCTGTTCCAGCTCGTCGGCTCCATTGTGAGCCGCGGAGCGCTCCCTGCTCCAGGGAGCCGTGTCGCTCGCTGTGACCATTCAAGTGGGCCGGCACGTGGCACGTGGCACGGCTGGCAGAGGCAGGCGGCAAGGCAAGCGTTCTGATGTGCCAGCTGCGTCTTACAAGATCGACAACCTCATACTCTTAGCCGCTAAGTCGTGGTGACATGCTATACCAGGAAATAACAAGTTCGGGAAATAAATAAGAAACAACTGTTTTACAAGAAATTGCGTACTAAATTTATCAGGCCTCTGTAGGTCGACATTTTCTTTTCATTACAAGATCGGAAATATCAGGCGTCAAAATGTTTGCAGCGTTAATACGGAGGATGGCCTTCATTGTTGCATCCTGAAGAAACGATCGTTCCTTACTTTTCCCTCTTTTCATTGCTGAGAAAAGCTGCTCACAACAATACGTAGATCCAAACATGAACATGACGATACCATCGAGACAAATCCAAAGTGTTGTAGTACCTCTCTTTCAACAAAGTTGAATTTTTGCAAATCAATAATCTCCAATTGAAGTGACGATGACAATTCATCGGGGGCAACTGAAAAAGGAGTGCTGAACACCTGAAGTTCCATTTCGAAACTAGTGAGGAAATCGTGTTTCAAACGAAGTGATGAGCTGTTTTAACTTTGCTTGGTAATCGCCGAAACTAGTACCTTCAGGTTGTTTTAAAGAAGCAAGACGACTGAAGAACATTAAATGTCCATTACTCATCTGCCTCTCAAATAAACGTAACTTTTCCATGAACTCTTTGATCTGGTCGTGCATGTCAACGGTTACCTGCCCTTTGCCCTGCAATGACAGATTTAAATTATTCAGATGCATAGTTATGTCAGCTAGGAACGTCTGGTCTGATATCCATTTTATATCTTTCAGACAACGCATTTCTTCCCCTTTCATTTCGAGAAAAAGCAATATTTCCTCACGAATGGCAAAGAAAACATCAAGAACTTTTCCCCGAGTCAGCCAACGAACTGTACTGTGGTAAGGTATATCCCCATACTCCGCTTCCATATCTTTCAGGAATCCTTTGAATTGGCGATGATTCATACCGTGACGCCGCACAAAATTCACCCACTTGACGACATCTTTCATTACGCCACCTAGCTCTACTGTTTCAGCACACAGTGCCTCTTAGTGAATAAAACAATGAAGAGTCAAAATGTCTTTCCCGAATTCGTCCCTGAGTTTATTTTTCAAACGAGAAGCAAAACCTTGGTGACGCCCGATCATTTGTGGTGCACCGTCTGTCGCTACAGAATGGAGCTTATCCCATGTCAAATTCATATTGTCCACTGATTCACAAACAGCTTCAAAAATGTCACGTCTTGTTTCGGTGTAATCGAGTGGTACCACATCCAAGAGTTCTTCAGTTACTTGCAGCTCCATGTCAACACCACGCACAAAGACTGCCAACTGAGCACAGTCCGATACGTCGGTGCTTTTGTCAAGCACCAACGAAAATGCAACAAAGCTCTCCGCCTTTTTCCTGAGCTGTATCTCTAAATCCGCTGCTATTTCCAGGATTCGACGAGACATTGTTTGCTTCGACAGGCAAACCCCTTCAATTGCCTGCACCTCCCTTGGAAACAAACATTCTGCAATTTCTACCATACACGATTTTACGAGTGGTCCCACCGAAAACGGCTTGCCACTCGTCGCAATGATGTGAGCGACCCTTGTAGCTTGCTCGAATT